>NC_035447.2:150090914-151323437 GCF_002127325.2 Helianthus annuus | reverse complement strand
CAATGAAATATTGTATTTCATACTTGGGATTTGTAAAAATATGTGTATCGTTTGCACATATCAATTCTTGTCCGATTTCAAGCTCTAAATCGCTTTCTGGAAGGTTATACGCACACTGATGCGAAAAATATAACCAGTTTAATGCAACAAACACTCCAGAATAGTGAAATAGGCTTAACATACCTTAAATAACCTCCACATAACTTAGAAACAAGTTTTGGAGGGTTTGGTGTGTTGAAATCAAGTTTGTTCGAACGCAGGGAATAATTGTGTCAAACTCCAAAACTATACCGATTTGTATAGTAACGAACCTTCCGGAACTTGATCATAAGTTAAATATGCCCTAAATATCCTTTACATAGCTTAGAAATAGGCTTTGAGGTGTTTGGTGCGCAAAAATAAACTTTTGGTCATTCAGGGACTAAAAGCGTCAAAAGTGCACAAGTTTGCATTTTCGCTCATATCTTACGTTCTGAATACATCCGGCATCCAAAAATTTATGTAATCATTAAAATATTATGTTTTAATGATTTGCATGATAAGAATCCATTCGTCGCTTAATTTGGATCGTTTTTGCGTCCGTTACGACTCCCGTCGTAATTACCCGAACAACGCAATCGTACGGCCAAACGAACCGAAATCCGGCATATTTTTGAGCACATTTCAAGTTCCCTATACTTTAACTTCATTTTAGAGCTTTAAAATGGGGTTAACGGGGCTTAAACGTGCCAAAAAGCATCAAAAAACCAAGTTTGGAGGTGCAGGGGCCTGTTCTGCCATTTTTCAAACTTTGCTGACCTGCAGGGGCCTTACGGACCGTATGCACTACTTCTTACGGTTCGTAAGAAGGTGCCAGTGACCAGAATTTGTTTTCCAGCTTGATCCAGCTGTTCCACACCTTAGCACCTGGTTTCTTTGATTCTATGTGCTTGTTTTGGATGCCCATGGTTTCACAAATAAGTGGGTATGATGTGTAGGGCTTGGATCGAAGCTCGGATTTCAAGAAATGATCCTAACGGTTCTAGAAATCCTATTAATACCCCCCACCCTTCACTTGCAAAACCCACACTTGATTTTCTGAGATTTCTCTAAGTTGAAGTGCTAGCCACTTCATACCTGAGAATACTTGGGAAATCAAAGCTTAAGGGGATCTTTTGTAACTATTCTTTCGTTCTTTTCATCGTTTTTATCATTGAAGTCAAACTGCATTTGACTTTCTGCTTTGACCAGTTTATGGTCAACGCGAAGTTCGTTTGAACTTCATAACGTGAGCGTAATCACGATGGTTATAGTCCCTAGTGACTATACCTACTGATTACCACGTTATCTAGGCTCAGTGACGAGTCGTAGCTTCGGCCAGAATACGTATTCTCGCGTATTTTGTAACCAAGTTACCTTTAGGTATCAAAACCGTTTGTTTTGACACCAAACCTGTTTTCTAACTTTGTTAAACATGTTTCGACATGTTTAGCTCGTCACTTTTAGTTTAGTGCTTGTGTAGAGTCGTAAGTCAAGCGGACTAAACACCCGCTTAGACTTTCGAACTAGACCCGTTTGGTCGATCTTTAGGATCCGACCAAACACTTTAGGTGACCATAGTTTTATAGGGAATAACCTTCTGAGGTTATACCTTATGGTCATTTCGTTTAAGTAGTTGTATGATAGGTAGTTTATATGCCTTAGGAAAATTACCAAAATAACCTTTTTATGCATAATTGGTATTTAAGCATATGTAACCCAAAATTTTGTCACTTAACTGATTATGCAACATAATTAAACATGTTTAGGCATATAATACTTGTCATAGGGCTAGTTAGACGTCTTGAACGCGCATTGCGCGCGCGACGCGTTAAAGTAGCGTAAGCTACCTTAATGGATCATAATGGGTCGAAAGCACTTAGGATAGGTTTCATTTTAGTATGTAGGCCTTGTTAGACCATATCATATGAGTTCCCACACTCATATGGTTCACGAGACCTCATACTATCCGATCTCCCGACTTAGGTCCGGTTTATTTATGTAGTTATCAATATTTAGGTGTCGTTTGATTCTGTGCTCCCTCTAGCTTGCTTGGTAGTTGTTCAATACTCCTAAGCACTCTCAAGTGAGTACATAGTCCCCTCTTTTACTGTTTTCAACTGTTTTTGGGTGAAGCATGTGTACCTATCTGTTATTTTCATGATTTCAAAGAATAATTGATTATACATGTTAGTATTTATCTTTTGACAAACTAAATGACTATCTATGGTTTAAACACTGATTTCTCAAATATTACAAAATTAATTGTTGGAATAGTACTTATTTTTGTTCACCAGACCGGTTGGTAGTATGATATAGCGCTATAGGATTTGACACCCCATTCCTGTTGTCATGGAATGTCTGAAACCAATTTGTTGCTCCATCCAAATAGGGATTGCCTTTGTGGTATTTCTATAGTCTCAAAGGTGTATTTTGATGCACTAGGTCTGAATGAATTCTTAAATCACATTATTTTTGTATATTAAGTTATACTCCCAAAAGTATAGTTTGATATGCTCTCATATGGGATATTGTACAAAAACCAACATATATTTTGTTAATCATTAAAACATAGATTGATATGTTATTTTCATAATCCAAAGCATAGTTTTAATATGTTACTTTCAAACCAAAAACATAATTTAATATGTTATCTATAAATCCAAAGTATACTTTTAATATACTACTGGAAATTATTATTTTTAACAACTAAAGTATATTTAATATACTATTTGTTTTACAATTGGGTTTTGGTTAGTGTTTAGGATAACGAGACGGGTGTAATATGATGAAAACATGGTAGATACGCCGCTGGTACTTCTTATATATAAGTGTTTTCATCACATTACATACCGTGACGTTATTTAGTACACTTGGGATTAACGATTTTGGAATTGAAATATATTTTAATATATTACTTATTCAACTTTCTTAAAACCGAAGTATATTTTTATATATACTATAAACCTTTTTATCAAAATATTGTTTTTCAAACAATATATTTTATACAAACTCGTTTTACTTAGTTATTTATTTACCTATGTATTATTATTTTATATTATCTGATTTCTTATAAATTTTAGTATGATTTATAAAAGAAAACCTTTTTCAAGGATCATGACTGCTTTTATTGAAACCTTTTCTTTAAACTTATAAGTCATGAATCCTAAATCAATAAAATCTATGTATCTCACAGGCATTTTTATGCTGACGTAGCTATTTTTACACATGTTTCAGGTACTGCTCTGTGATGATTGATGATATTTGCTACACTTAGGATGGACTCGTGCCTTAGCGACTTTAAAACTTGAAAGATAATAGTTGTACTTATTTGATTGTATTAAAACAATGAGTTCATTTATTCAATAAAACAAAATTATTTATTCCATGGTTGTGAAACAATAATTCTGTTACAACTCCCCAACGTTTCCGGCACGTCTTGTTGTTTTACGTGGTCGGGGTGTGACATACAGCGTATATAATACAGCTCAATAAAGTACACTGTATATGATACGGCTCAATAAATTACACCGTTTATAATATACCCTTTCTCTACATGTGATATTCGGGAATACGCCTCAATAAAGTAGAGTATATATAATACAGCTCAATAAAGTACACTGTATATGATACGGCTCAATAAAGTACATCGTTTAAATTAATACCCCTCTCCTTATCGGGAGAATTGGGGATATGTCGTCTCATAATTGGACGAGCATTTTGCACTTTTTCAACCACTCATTGGTGGGAACATGTGCTTTTGGCCTTGTCTATTGCGAAATCAAGAGATCTGTTTGATACGTTAGGAGCAATAAATGTGACCTTCATATCTTATGAAGGAAAAATCATAAAATGGGCTCCATAAAATCAATGATTCTTCTTATGGCAGTAATATCGCCAAAGTATATTAGATGATTACTATTAGCGATATTAGTACAATATGACCCTTGTGTAGGTCCCCCGGAGGTTGAGGTTAAACCTTATCCTTGTTATGTTTAACACACTAGCAAGTGCGGAATCCAAGCTAGAATGCAAACCGGTAGTTTATATGAGAACACAAGCTACAAAGAGAAAGGTAGACACACGAGATATCAAAGTTTTCTCTTGTATTTCAGTGGACACGGTTACAGCCCTTGACCAAACTGAAAATACGCTCTCTACAAGACTAAGTTCAGTCACACTTTTTCTCACGCTTTGAAGTGAACACATTACATGAGTATATATACCCATCACAGCTCGTCTGGTCGAAGGATCAGATAGCCTGATCGAAGGATCATCTATCGATCTGAAACCTATCGAAGGATCCACATATACCTCGAAGGATGATATCCTTCGAGGTCCATCCACATCCATCGAAGGCTTATCCTTCGAGCTCATCGAAGGATCTAAACAATCCTTCGATGACTCATCCTTCGACACAAACATATTACAACCATGTTCTAACTGTTTGGCCAAGTCAAACCAGGAGGATGGTTGACTTGGTCAAACTTACATCAAACACACATACAGACAAACCTAAGACGTAACCCAGACTAACAAAAGACATCGTTTTGTATCATGACAAAATACAGACAAAGTACAGACACAAGTGCACCAACAAACTCCCCCTTGGCTGTAGCTTTGTCTCGATCTTCGTGTCTTCAAGTCTCTGACGTCCTTTCAAGTCTTCAATATCGGAGGATCTTCAAAGTCTTCACGTCTTGAAAGCAGAAAGTGTATCAACAAACTCCCCGTTTCATGTAGGAAGTGTGTTGAAAAACTCCCCCTTAACACAAGCTCCCCCTTGAGTTATGCTCGTGAAAGACTTGATCCTTATAGCTTGAGATCCTTGTGGTGTTGATGATGGTCAGCGGCAACTCGATCATTTTCATCTTTTGAGGGCCTTCACGTCGTGTCTTCATTCCGAAGCTTGTCATCGACCATGTTCTCCTTGCCTTTAGAATCTGCACATGCAAGAAATCTAAACGCGTAATGAGAACAACTGCTTTGAATATAGTTTATATAAACAAATGACACACGAATGACCATGTCACAATCAAACACCGTCCGACAGTTTGAAAGTTTAGTAACTTTGTCAGTTTTAGTTTCTAACTTTCAAAACTTGCAAATTTCGACCGTTTATGAAGATTTAGTCAATTCGGTTTTCGTTCAGGTTTCAGGCAACGAAGACTCGAGTTCCAACATCGTACGATCGAAAATAAAATAGAAATAAAATCTTTTTGGCTTTTATAAAGTTTATATTAAAACACACCTAAAATCTTTTTGGTATTTTTGAATTTTTCAAATATAAAGTTTATAGAAATAAAATCTTTTCAAATGTAAATAAATATATACAGACATTCTTTTTGCGAGTTTCGAGGGTAAAAGAATCATATCAGTGCATGGTCAAGCCAAAACACTCTCTTTGTTCAGTTAGTTAACATTAAGATAAGCATCCTATAACAATTATCGGTATTGTTGTCCACATAAGCTCAACTTATCAGATGTAATCATGGCGAGGGGATACGTTGAGGTATGATTTATACTTACCGACCGGTGTTCATCCACATCACGACACATTCCCGTATCAAGGTATGCACGAGGATTCATCTTACCGGTGAGTATAACGATTATCATCTGTTTGACCGTATATGATGTGAGATTCTCACTTATTTTGATTTGAAAACAAGCCCTATGTGATAGAATCACTTATTGATGAGGAACTTGATTTTCATATGCATGAGGGCACAGGAGCAAGTCCGTGAACAGGTCAGTACTTCCGTACAGCAGAGAGACGAACTTGACTCCCGGATAAATGTGATATTTTATCACTTATTTGTTTGGACATGTGATTGTTTATCACTTATTGAGGTCGAATGCAGTACGTACACGTATGTATAGTATCATGGAAGATCTAGACTTGCGTCCCCGTTATTTTTCGGTAAAAGATACAACCATGATACCCAGATGATAAGCAGCATAAAGACCGAATATCTCAGAACCTCGGCAATCTCTCAAACAAAATTTCGGTACTAAGACCATATGCCAATGAATGGTTCCCACCTGGTCTTCAGTCGATTTAAGATTTATATCACCCTGCACACTTTAAGATGATTGTGAGCCTACCGATACATCTTATATAGAGCTGCTTATCGTTTTTCATTTAAGGTTTAAAGAGGTTTGGATAGACCACTGATGTACTATCATTTTCTCTTTTGCTCGCCAGGAAACTCATTTTTGTTTTTCTATTGTTTTTGTGTTTTTTGAAATTTTTCGATGTTTTTGGATTTTCAGATTTTTGGATTTACTCCCCCTAAAATCAATAAACTAAGACAAATATAAAACACAAAGGTATTTACAAAAATGATTTTCCGATGTTGGTTTACTCTTGCTTGACCTTAATGCCGTTTACCAAAAGTAAATAATCGAATCTTGATTTATCAAATGCATTGGTAAAAAGGTCGGCACGTTGGTGATCGGTATGAATGTGAACCACATCGATAAGTCTCTTTTCAAAGCAATCACGTATGAAGTGATATTTAATATCGATGTGCTTCGTTTTTGAGTGCTGTACAGGATTTCTAGTGATCTGTAAAGCAGCTTCATTATCAACATAAATAGGAGTAGTTAGGAATTCAAAACCGTAGTCCCGCATCTGTTGTTGGATCCATAGAACCTGGGAGCAGCAACTAGACGCAGCAATGTATTCCGCTTCACATGTAGACGTAGCCACACATGTCTGCTTCTTGCACTGCCAAGTGACTAGGCGATTGCCTAAGAATTGACATCCTGCTGTAGTTGATTTGCCATATTTCTTGCAGCCGCCGAAATCAGAATCACTGTAAGCCTTGAGATCGAAGTTATCATCCTTAGGGTACCATAACCCGGTGTCAGGGCAACCCTTCAGATAACGAAAAATCCTTTTGACAGCAGCATAGTGAGAGACCTTCGGATTCGCTTGGTATCTGGCGAGAAGGCACGTTGGATACATAATGTCGGGTCTTGATGCGGTGAGATACATTAAAGATCCAATCATAGCACGATAAAGTGAAGAGTCCACAGCTTCCCCTTTTTCATCCGGAGTAATCCCGTGATTCTGCAGAAGAGGAGTAGAAATTGGCTTCGAATCGGACATCTGGAACCGGCTCAAGATGTCTCCGACCTACTTGGTTTGATGGATAAAAATTCCAGATTCGGACTAATTAACTTGCAAACCCAAGAAGAACGTCATTTCACCCATCGCACTCATCTCGAATCGATCTTGCATCACCTTCTCAAATTCCTTGCATAACTTATCATTGGTAGAACCAAAGATAATGTCATCGATGTATACCTGTACCAACAGAAGATCTTCACCTTTTTCCTTGATGAAGAGGGTACAATTGATCAAACCCCGTCTAAACCCGTTGTTCAGCAGGTAGGTAGACAGTGTCTCATACCAGGCTCGGGGTGCTTGATGAAGACCATATAGCGCCTTGTTAAGTAGTAAAACTCTGTCAGGATGTAATGGATCTTCAAACCCCGGTGGTTGCTCGACATATACTTCCTCTTCGACTACTCCGTGAAGAAATGCACTTTTAACATCCATCTGGTACACCTTGAATTTCTTGAAGGATGCGTAGGCTAGAAAGATTCTAATAGCCTCCAGACGTGCAACAGGTGCATACACTTCATTGTAGTCAATACCTTCTATTTGACTGAAGCCTTGAACAACTAACCTTGCTTTGTTTCGGACAACAATCCCACGGTCGTCCTTCTTGCACTTAAACACCCAACGAGTTCCGATCTTTTTGTAGTGGTCGGGCCTATCAACCAATTTCCATACACCCAACTTCTCGAACTGCTGAAGTTCTTCTTGCATGACTTCCACCCAGGAATCATCTTTCAATGCCTCCTTCCAAGATCTAGGCTCTTCTTGGCTAACATAGCAGGCGAAAGACCAATCATTTTGTTGTCCCGATTCTCGTATCTCAGCATACAAGCCAGCATTTTCGTTAT
Source organism: Helianthus annuus (assembly GCF_002127325.2). NCBI lineage: Eukaryota > Viridiplantae > Streptophyta > Magnoliopsida > Asterales > Asteraceae > Helianthus > Helianthus annuus. The sequence goes on along the minus strand of NC_035447.2, from coordinate 151,315,442 downwards.
TTCTGATTTGATTCCTTGTCCTTACACCACTGAGAACATCACCTATAATATTCTGCTGAGGATGAATGTTATGAATTCGGGTTTCAGGAACTGGAGGAATTTCAACATTGGTCCTCAAGTTATTGATATTTAAATTCCCGATATCATTCTGAAGCTGTTGAGTTGTAGAAGATGGTGCATTTTCTTCTTGGATAATTGGCGCAGACACTGGATCCGTTGCTTCTGAAGTACCTTGAACCGGACGCGGTGCTTCACCATCATTTGCATCAACATACTCCTCATCTTCCGATGACAAATTGTAGTCGACAGCATCATTAAACACCTCATTTGAAACGAGATTGTTGACAAAAGAAGATGCTTGTGAGTCAACAATGATTGGGCGAACTAACTGAGAGCCAGTCGCATTCTCGCTTTCAGACAACATTTGAGCAATTGCATTGTCATCATCAAATGTCGGCAGATTGAATGAGTCGAAAAGACCATCATAATCGAACATCCATGGATCTCCAGAAGGCTTCGGTGGATTAGAATATCTTTGAACTTTTACTTCACCCCACTCTTCAATCTTCTTGGTAGTCAGGTTCCATACTCGCAGATTAGGAGTAGCATACCCAAGAAAGTAACCTTCGATAGCTTTGGTACCAAACTTCCCGTCAGGCTCAATCATGGTACATGGTGCACCAAAAGGTTCTAGATATTCCAAGTCAGGAGTCTTCTTGTGTAGGAGTTCGAAGCACATTTTGCCATGTCTTTTCACTGTGAGAACCCTGTTTAACGTGTAGCAAGCCGAGGCAACAGCTTCAGTCCAGAATTGAACTGGAAGCTGAGACTCAACCAACATGGTTCTTGCAGTCTCAATTAAGGTTCTGTTCTTTCTTTCAGCGACTCCGTTTTGTTGTGGCGTGTACCGAGTGCTGTATTCATGAAGGATTCCTTTTGCAGTGCAAAATTCATCCATAACCCTGTTTTTGAACTCGGTTCCGTTGTCGCTTCGAATTCGCCTCACCTTTAGATTATAAAGATTTTCCAACAAGGTGATCAAATTCTTTAGAATTTCTGGAGTCTCGCTCTTGTGGACCATGAAAGCAACCCATGAAAATCTTGAATAGTCATCAGTGACTACCAAGCAGAAAACCTCCCCGTGCACACTCTTGTGTTTGATTGGGCCGAAAAGGTCCATATGCAGACGTTCGAGTGGCATGTTTACAGTGTTAACCTTCTTCAATGGATGTGATTTCTTGATCTGCTTCCCTTTCTGACACGGCACACAGACATCTTGAAGTTGAAAATTCTTCACATTGACACCTCTCACCAGATTGTTTTTGACAAGGTGATTCATTTTTCTGAGGTGAATATGACCCATCCGTCTGTGCCAAGAGATCGTCTCCTTTTCAGTGGCTTTTGAAATAAAGCAAGTAACTTGTTTGGACTTAGTTATTGCTTGGCTCATATCGAGGACATACAAATCATTAACTCTTGGTGCTGATAAGAGAATCCATTCTTCGGGAATCTTGAATCCTGGCTTCAGCACATAACAACCGGCATCATCAAAATGCATGGTGAACTTCTTGTCGCAAATCTGAGAAACACTCAGGAGATTGTGATCCAACTGTTGCACATAATTGATTTTGTCAAAACTCACAACTCCATTTGAGATCATTCCCTCGCCGGTGATATACCCTCCTTTGTCTCCAGCAAATGCGACATATCCTCCTCTTATACTTTGCACATCGAAAAGAAGACGATAGTCGCCCGTCATGTGCCTGGAAGCCCCACTATCAACAATCCAATGACTATTAATAGTTCCTCCTAGAGCCGCCTGCACATGCAACTAACTTATCAGTTTGAGAGGGGGACCCAAGCCTTTGTGGACTTGGGTCGTCCTTGATCATTAAGGAAAGTGATTTCAATCACTTGATGATTAGGAAAAAGAACCTGTGGTGCTCCCCCTGATTGAATTACCTGCTTTTGCTTCCAAGCTGTTTGTCTTTTACCAGTATTTGAATTTATTGTTTTAGCATTTACTGGTTTTACAGTTTCAGGTTTTGCTTGTACAGGTTTTTCTTCTTTGACCTCTGATTTTAAGGCCTTTTCAATTACCTTTTGATTCTTTTGCTTTAACTTCTTTTCCCTTTCTTTCAAGACACGTGGGTCTTGTTTCGGGGAAACTGATCGTTTTTGGTAATCGATTTCTTGGGGAGCACTCGTTTTTGACTTCAGCTTTTGCATGTGTGGGCAATATCTTACAATATGCCCAACTGTGCCACATTCAAAACATGTTCTCCGCTCTACAAACTTCGGAGAAACATGTTGATGACCAGACGGAGAACCAGACAATGAACTTTGTGATCTAGACGTGCTTGGACCTAAATCACATCCGTTGGTGTGTTGGGTGTAATTATTCTGATCATTTCGTTTTAAAATTCTAACTTGTTTTACAAAATCAACGTTAGATTTATCCTGAAATGTTTCAAGTTTGTCTGAACCCGTGGATCCAACAAAGTTCATTTTCGGTTCTCGTTTCTTAACAGGAGCTCTTTTGTTTTGCACCTTTTGTTGTTGAACCTTAGGTTGCTCAACCTTTGATTGTTGAATTTTAGGTTGTGCAGCCTTAGGTTGAGTAGCCTTAGACTGTTCAACTTTAGGTTGTTGAACCTTTGGTTGTTCAGTCTTAGGCTGCTGAACTTTAGGTGCTTGAACATTCTTGTTCTGAGCCTTCTTTCCCTGTACCTTACCCTTTCCGGAGTTGACTTGTTGTTTTCGCTCAATTGGTAGTTTTTGGTTTCCGTATTGTTTTCTAATTTGTTCACACGGAATTGGATCACATTGAGTGACGGTAACTTTGCCACTTTTGTTCCCCAAAAACTTATCAGTGCATCCTTCAAAAATTTGCTCAATTAAATCTTGATTTACATTTTTAATTGGAAAATCTTTGTTAGAGTAGATTTTGCTATCTCCTTTTAGCGTGTACAACAAATTATTCCCTTCAAGGCTAGATACAAGGGACTCCATTGCTTTTGACATTTCAGTCTTACTCGGTTTCACTGGTGGATCACACAGGATGTGATTCTCGATTGGAATATCTGTTGTAACCGAGTTAGACTGTTGTTTCACAATTTCTTCAGATTAATCGTCCGAAGAATCAGCATCCTCAACAATGGGAGGACTCTGTTCCTTAACACACGATGAATCTGTCACATTCTTAGATTCTGATTGACCCGAGGATGATGTACCAGATGTGAACCCGAGGCCTGCTGCAAAATCATCTAGACCAAGTGGCACAGTAGGTTCAAAACGGGGCATATCCTCGTCATCAGGCAATTTGGAGTAATTGTGATTCATTGGGGGAGGACATGATTTGAATCCAATACATTTTGCATCCCCCTTTTTCTTTTGAACGTCAATGATGTGATCCAATACATAGCGGGAATTGGAATAGCTTTCCAGTTTCTGCTTAATTGTCTCACATTCACATCGAGCTGTTGCTAACTCTACCATTTGCTTTTCAATTGTGTCAATAAGATTATTGTTAGCATGTTGTTTTCGCAAAACAGCCTTTTGTAATTCTGAAACATCATGTCTTAATGACGCAATTGTTGCTTTAAATTCCTTTTCATTTCTGGTTAAAAACAAGTTAGCTTCAGTTGCTTTAGAAAGATCTACAATCAATTCTTGATTGTGTTTGTGTGTGATTTCAAACTGACTTTCCTTTTCAACATATTTTAAACACTTTGCACATTCAATAGGAACAGAAATAAAGTCAGAATTAGTATCACATACCTGAGAAGTCTGACCTTCTACGTGAGCCATAAAGGCTGTATGAAAAGAAAAAGATCCATCTTCAGAGAAAAACTGAGCAAGCTTCTCGGAAGTTCCAGCAGATTTCTGGCAGAGAATAGATCTCCTCTTGCATAATGCTTCAGCTTCAGCCAAAAGCTCATCAACTTCCAAATCTAAAGCATCACTTGATAAATCACCAGCATCAAGTGATTCCCCATCCATGCTCCCACTATAACCCGAACTATCTTCATCTTCTGAAGATTCACCAGCAGACACGGGTTCTACTACCTTCTCAATCACTTTAGCATAACATGCTGTTCCACCATTTCCTCCTTCTCCAAGCTGAAGGTTCCAGTTGCAGATTTCATCAGCTTGAACAACCAATCCTCTGTGGGGATTAGTGTTTGTGGATCCAGATGCATTTCCTCCAACAGGAACTATTGATCTGACAGAATTGTTGTTCAGTTGTTGTTGTGGGTGTCCTTGATTCCTGAAGGGATTCTGATTTCCTTGCTTAGGTGGCTTCTGACACTCCTGCTTGAAGTGACCCTTTTCACCACAATTGAAGCAAGTGACATCATTCTTATCAAAACCATACTTGGTGTTGTTGTTGCTATCCAAGTTGGTTCTCCCCGTCCTTTCCATAAACTCCTTTGCTCTTCGAATTACACTAGCAAGAGCCCATTTGATATCCATCATTTCAAACTCTTCTCTATCCACTTGCTGATAATCTTCATTGGTTAGATTGATATTCCCAATCTGACCTGCGACCAATCCACAATAAGCACTAACCAAGGTGTTCAACATCTCCATATGCTCCTTGGCTATTTCGACACTGACTTTGGAAAAGTTGGAAGTGTCTAATCTGACTGTGTTCGGATTGGAAGTGGCTTGAAAGTTTGAAGAGCTTCCATAAAACCCTTGCTGTTGCGGTTGTTGCTGCTGAGCTCTGCTTGGGTCTAAAAAAGGCGGTGGTGTGAATTGCTGAGCTGTCGGTTGCACATACTGTTGTTGAGAAGAAGAATCTGGTCTTGAATACATCATCGTGTATGCTAAAGGATCAAACTGATTTGTTGTGGAAAGTCCGGTGTTTGATATGAAAGCTGTTTGAAGCTTCGCGTGTTGAGAGGCTGGTTTTTCTCCACTGATACCTCCTGCAATCCCATAGTACATCTCTGGATTTTGAGGAGTTAGTGTTCTTTTTGCCTTAAGCTTTTCTTCTACATCCTTGTTCTCCAATTTTTGAATTAACTCATAAACGGTGATTGTGTCTAGAACACCATTTTGTTTGAGAATTTCAAGAAAACTGCTCCACTTTGCTGGTAAGCTATCAGCGAATCTCTGCACCATTTCTTGTGGAGTGGCAGTGACTCTAAAAGCAAACATCTCACTCAACAAGTGATGGAACCTTGTAGATAACTCTGCCAAAGTCTCATTCTCCATACACGTGAATCCTTCAAACTCTTTCTTCAGTAATTCTTGCTTGATCTTTCTAGATTGAGCATTTCCTTCACATCGTAACGTGAGCATATCCCACAAGCTTTTAGTAGTCGTGCAGTAAACAAACTGGTGGTAAATGTCTCTGTGAAGAGCTTGTGTGAGAATCATGAATGCTCTCTTTTCTAACTCAAATTTCTTCTTATCATCATCAGACATAGTGCTGTAAGTTGTTGGATTAGATCCTGCAACTTCCAAATCATTGTCAAATGCGGTGAAGAAGCACATCCATAGATCTTGACCTTGCCCCTGAACATAAGTTCTCAGCCTTTCTTTCCACCATCCCCAATCATTGATGTGATTTAGCTTTGGCGGTTTTGTGCTTGTACCAGTTTCACTGTCGTTCTACATCATTGCTTGAATGCTGCTGCTGCGATTTGTGACCAATGCCCATTGATTTGCAGTTATCATTGCAGTTTGAGGTGGGGAAATAGCCCGCATCCATGCAGTTTTGTTGAAATCTGACGCAGATTGCGTAGCTGATGATTGTGGAGTCAAAGTTGTTTGAGTCCACGCGGCTGGATCCCACTGACCGTTTGTTCCCATTTTATAAAAATTAATATATTAAGTGAAAATTGATTTAAAATTTGAAAAACAAGTTTTCCCTTTTTAAAAATTTAATTTTCACAAACTATGTTAATATCTCGAATGAAAACAACCAGCCGAAGGATCCCTGATCGAATGACCTGAAAAACACAAACTTGATAAACTTAAACAGACTAGGATCGAAGGATCAATACTTGTTCGAAGGATCAACAGTGTTCGAAAGATCACTGTTGAATTTCGAACAATGATTTCGAAAGATTCTCCAATCGAAAGATCCTTATCTTTCGAAAAAGAACTGTAGATCGAAAGATATATCCTTCGAAAAGATTCCTTGGATCGAAGGATAAGTCACAGACTTCGAAGAATGTTCGAAGGATGATTATCTATCGAACTTCCTTTGATCGAAAGATGATCTTTCGACTTCGAAGGATATCCTTCGATCTGTACTGACACAGTTGACAAAAAGTGACAGGTTGGTGAAAAGGTGATGGGTTGGTAGAAAGCTTTCGGCAGAAGGTATGTTCAGACCATACCTTTTACCAAACCAGATTTGACCCAATAAAATATTACTTAAAAAGGAAGGTTCTTATCCAGAAAACCGGTCACCGGAGTAATCCGGAATTTGGCCGGAAATTACCAAACTTCTTAAAAACAAGTTTTTAAGTTACCCAACCCGTCCTTTAACACACCCGGTTAGTTTAGAACACGTTTTTACGTCTAGAAATGCGAGAAAAACACTAAAAACGGGTGCTAAACCATGTAAGTTTTTGTTCAAACACTCCAAAGTCTTGTATAAACTCGGTTTTTAACAAGGAAAAGAGCCACGGCTCTGATACCACTTGTAGGTCCCCCGGAGGTTGAGGTTAAACCTTATCCTTGTTATGTTTAACACACTAGCAAGTGCAGAATCCAAGCTAGAATGCAAACCGGTAGTTTATATGAGAACACAAGCTACAAAGAGAAAGGTAGACACACGAGATATCAAAGTTTTCTCTTGTATTTCAGTGGACACGGTTACAGCCCTTGACCAAACTGAAAATACGCTCTCTACAAGACTAAGTTCAGTCACACTTTCTCTCACGCTTTGAAGTGAACACATTACATGAGTATATATACCCATCACAGCTCGTCTGGTCGAAGGATCAGATAGCCTGATCGAAGGATCATCTATCGATCTGAAACCTATCGAAGGATCCACATATACCTCGAAGGATGATATCCTTCGAGGTCCATCCACATCCATCGAAGGCTTATCCTTCGAGCTCATCGAAGGATCTAAACAATCCTTCGATGACTTATCCTTCGACACAAACATATTACAACCATGTTCTAACTGTTTGGCCAAGTCAAACCAGGAGGATGGTTGACTTGGTCAAACTTACATCAAACACACATACAGACAAACCTAAGACGTAACCCAGACTAACAAAAGACATCGTTTTGTATCATGACAAAATACAGACAAAGTACAGACACAAGTGCACCAACACCTTGGGAGATCTTAGTGGTTCCATGCATTAAACCGTCATACTGGCCAGGCATGAAAGCAATCTATGGGACACAGTAAGATACTGCCAATTATCATATGGCGCTTTTATCAAACTAAGTTTAGCATTTGTTAAAAATCAATGAAATAAAAATCATTTTCGTACTTCAGTTGAAGAATTTCTGGCGAGAGTTGCCGAATTTATATAATATAATATATACCCAGATGGGTTTGAATTAATCGAGGTCGGAGACTCTAAATTACATGCTCTAAGCATGAATCAGAGAAAGTGATTCCTTTTTCTGTTTGTTCTCTGGAATGAGAGAACATTTGAATCGAAGAATAGAAATTCTGGTGCAAAGTACACACATAACTTTGCCATGATACGGCTTTTCAATATTGTTGCTGTTTCAATCAGCTGGTGATATATCACCAGAATGTCTTATCAAATATGATAGACTTTGGATAAATGATATTAGGATATCACAGAATATCAAAAGATATTTCATTAGATGACGAGGTTTATCATCCTTGTATCAGAGTTATCGTCTCCAAAACATATGAAGTTCACCATATGGAACTTCAAGCTACTCAATGGTTGAGATCCTCGAGTCCGTGACCCATTATAGTTTCTTTATCTTGCCCGTGACGTCTTGGCAGTATAAAATCAATAACTACTATATAGATTAAGAGTAGACTTATATTCAGGTCTAGACACGGAGTTCTTTAAAGGAATCTGCATTTGTGATATTTGAGATTAGACACTAAGGGCTAGTGTCTAATTCACTCAAATTGTAGCTCTGATACCAACCTGTCACACCCCGATTTCCGGTGGGCCCGGATGGGTACACACGTGACGGTTGGATAACAGTTATCACAATATAATAATATGCAGTGGAAGTATTGGATTGAAATTATTAATATAAAGCTTGAATGTACAAAAGTATTACAAGCGTTCGACACTAGCCCATAGGCAGGATCCAAATAAACAGAGCTTTAGACATCATAGGCCTTAAGCATCAGGAGTGCAAATTCCTTAGCCTTCATTCTAGCTGACCCGTAATCCCAGCCTATAATAAGGTTCGGTACCTGCTGTTCAATCTTTTGAAATACGTCAGCGAAAGCTGGTTAATACAATTAACTGACTCTTATAAAAATAGTTTTTCAAAAAGAGTTTTATACATATAGATAACCCGTAGGTGATCTTTTAATTAAATCTTGGGATTTTTCTTGTTGCGAGATTATATGCTTGATTAACCCATTGGGTTGTCCGGACATGGTATCAATAACCCCCAATAATAGTAATTATCAAGTAAACAGAATAAAACCGTATTCATACACTTTTGCGCAATCATAGGCGACTTACTTGTGTAATAACCGTCCCAAGAGGCGTATTTGCCATCCCAAGTTTACAATAAAAAGAAGCCAAGAGTATTTACCTTATTGCTAGCTTCCAATCAACAAGACTATATTTGGCAAAAAGTCGCAAGCCTAAGTATATTGACCCAAGTCTGATTATCTGGGGGTACTATAGTCTGGAATGAACAGATTTATTATCTATTAGAATGTATACGGGCCAAAGGTAGATCCTTTTGACATGAACCGATACTTAAGAATAGGTTCGCTAGATTAAGCGTATACCGAATAGAATGTGGTTTAAACCCAACAAGTACTAGGACTTGTATAATATGGGTAAACATTGTACATTCTGGATTTTGAGATCAAAACGGTAAGGTTAAACCCCTTTTTGGTAAACTTAGGTAAACTAGTTACGTAAGTCTAACCGTACGCGTAAAAGCGATAACGGGTAACCGAATGAGTAATGAACAAGTTCCATATGCCAATATACTTTAAACAAGTTATAATATTAGTAGGATATCCACTTGTATGCCCGTTAAGGTTTTAAAATCAAACTATGCCTCATAAGGGCATTTTGGTAATTTTAAAATTTATAAAGGAGCTTGCGAGTAAACTGATGTCATGGTCATAAACATTCTGTAAAAATGGTTAAATTATGATATCATATCAGTAGGATATCAAATATATGTGTGGTTTATGCTCTAAGAGCAAATTATGCGCCGTAGGGGCATTTTGGTCATTTCACACATAGTTTTGAGAATTTATTTGGGATTCTGAGTTCATGACTTATACCTACTGTATAAACATTTAAAATAGTTTATAAAATCAGTAGGTAACAAATCTTGGTTCATACGTATGGTTTAAAACCATACTACGCGCCTAACCAGCGTTAATATCGTTAAATGACAATTTACGCGAAGATTTATGAAACCTGATGTTATGACCAGCTTTGAATAGTTAAAATATTTTGTTTGTCATAACATATCAGTAATCAAAAGGTTTGGTTTGAGTATCATGCTTAAAGTGCATTTTATATGCCATGAGGGCATTATCGTCATTTATCGGCATTATTTACGAAACTGAAGTTAAACTCAGTTTACAATCTGACTTAGTATCCCAAATAATCCTAATACTAATATCACATCAGTAGGTAATTGAGTTTTATAACAAAAATTATGTTTAAAACTCATTTTAGTCTTAAAAGGGCATTTTAGTCCTTCTAAAAGCATAGTTTAAGACCATATGCGTAAACTCAGTTTATGACCAATTTATAAGCATCGAAATATGTTAAACATGTTAACATATCAGTACTTAAATCATTTGCAAGCTTATTTGTGTCTAAAACCTTATTTTTGCTAAAAAGGGCATAAAGGTCAAAGTATGGCATAAATATGGAAACTTGCATAAAACTCAGATTCCTAGTCCGATCGTGTAATGTAACCTTATGGGGCTATACTACATTACATTATGATCATAACGGAACCTAAAATCAGTAGCATACTAGTCTAATTCGGTTTATAACCAAAAGTCAACGTAGAAGTCAAACTACGCAACTTTCGGTTGCGAACCGACCCTAAAACAGGAATTGACGAGCCGAACATGTTTACACATGTTCTAATAATTATTACCGAGTTGTTTAAGTGTTAAAACATATTTTAGAACACTTCTAAACTCATATCGCAATTATTTTAAAAATCTGACTCGTTGACTTTTAAATTATTATTACTTTGACTCGTCAATTGACCAAGTAAACGTGATTCTTAGGAGGTGCCCTTTTTAGGGATTAACACCTACCTAATTACGATTACGTAGCCATGTTCGTTGGGAACAATGGCTTGACCGTTTAAGGTCTAACTAAAAGTCAAAGCGTTATTACGATAACGCTTGACTTTTGGCTTTTAAGCCTATAAAACAGAAACTAGTGGCTAGGAACACTTACAAAGGGTCCTAGCTATCTTTTCTACTAGAATGAGCTTCCTTTATAGTCAGGAACCTCCAGAATTGAGAGAAGAAGAAAGGTGCAAGTGTTGAATGAATTCTAAGGCCTTATATAGTTTTCAAGAGTTACTAGGATTGTGCCAAGTGTTATGTGTGTTCTCCAAGTAATAATAGGATTGTAACATGTGTAAACTAGGTTTAAAAACCATTAGAGATCCATGGTTTTCGGTAATCAAGTTTCTAAACTTGACATAATTGGCCCCTTGACCTTATAACTAGAAATAACTTTCATATTTCGCACAATTGGCCCTTCAAGTTAAGTTGTAGGTATTTATGGGAGTATGGCAAACACTGTTAAGCTTCGGGTTCGTTAAAAAGATTACTAGAAGACACTAGTTTATCTCGTTAATGATTTAACCCTTCTAACGCACAAACTTGTGCGTTTTATTATTTAATAGCATTAAAGCCCTAAAGGGCCATCATAGGCATTCCCGAGAGTATGAACGAATATTAAGAAGCACCCGGTTCGTTAAAAGGTCACTCAGAGGTAAGAATTAACATGTTGACACTTTTAACCCTTCGATGCACAATTATTGAATTATACTGCATACGGTTTCGTTTATCCAACAAGTGGCTTATTAAATGAATACGAATACCGTATAAGGTCACTCAGAGGCTTAGTTTAAGCATGTTGACACTTTTAGTTCTTGCATACTCATAGTTTTCATTGTTTGACAATAATAGTCCCTCCTAGTCAATGTTTGACTTAATTAGGATTAGGGACACGTGTCAACACATAAATGGACATGATTTTACGATGTGTTACACCGTAGCTTTTGTGAGATGGGTTGAGAAGACAGATTCTGTGTTGCAGATGAGTAAATGTGCTCCAGAGCATCAGGCCACGTACATTTCTGGACTGTTTCTAGATGGGGCTCTGTCATGGTGGAACCTTCAGGTTCAAACTTTGGGTGAGGCTGCTGCATATGCGTTGTCATGGGATGAATTGAAAGAGCTGATGCATAAGAAGTATTGTTCGAGGGCAGAAATTCAGAAGTTGGAAACTGAATTTTGGAATTTGAAAATGGATGGCCCTAAGATAGCTGAGTATGTGCAGAGGTTTCATGACCTGTCAAGAGTGGTTCCTTACTTGGTGGAGCCTTAATTTAAGAGGATTGAACGTTTCATTTGGGGATTGGCGCCCCAAATACTGAGCGTGGTAACTGCTTCTAAGCCTCCAACAATTACTGAGGCCATCGACTTGAGTGTGGCACTGACTGAGGAAGCGATCCGTCTGGGAAAGTTCACAATTTCTAAGACCAAGAAGAAAGAGACTCATGTGGAGTCGTCTGGAGAAAACAAAAGGAAGTTTTCAAATTTCAAGAAGGGTACCCGTGCGAACAACAATAATGCCAACAAGCGTAGAGACGCTAATCTGCCAGTTGAGGCACAAGCTGGTGCTGCAAGTACTGAGAATAGAGGAAAAGGGTATATGGGTACCCTACCAAAGTGCGACACTGGTCGATGCAGAGTTGGGAAATGTGAAACTTGTGGAAAATTTGGTCATTCTAAGGAGACATGCTGGTATGGAACCGGTCGTGGAAATGGAGGACACGACGGTAATGGTAATGGTAACCGTGGTGGAAATGGCTAGGGGAACAGAAATCAAGGAGGAAACAATAATCAGGGAGGTAATGGAAACCGGAATGGAAATGGAAACCAGGCGGGAAATGGAAACCGCAGAGGAAATAATAACAACAATCAAGGTGGAAATGGGAATGGACGTTGTCACACCCCCAAAATCCACAAGCGGAGTATCACCGCATGGAGGCGTGACTGACCAGGATCAAGCCACCAATCATATTAAACAACGTAACTAAGTAAATAAAACCAAACACAATACAATTGGTGTCCAAAAGAAAGTAACCAACTTTAAGTTAACAGCGGAAGCATAAAATGTAAAACCCAAACATAAGTAATAAGTTCATAAAGTTTAAATGTGTGTAGCTTCAAGACTTTTACCATTTGCTAGCTCTACCATGTGTTTGGTGTTCAAAAGTGTTGGAGTGCGCTTAAGCATGTGACTAACCTTTAGAGACACATAACTGGTATTGGCACCCGAATCAAATAAAACAGTAACATAGAAGTCATCCAGAAGAAACTTACCCATCACAACGCTGGGATCATTCCTCGCGTCACCCTGACCCAGCACGAAAACACGTCCCCTGGCACCATTGCCATCATTGTTACCCCTGTTATTGTTGCCGTTCCCCTGATTATTGTTGTTGTTCTGATTCTGGTTCAACTGGGGGCGGTTTCTCTTGAAGTGACCTTCAGCACCACACTGATAGCATCCCCTATTACCATGTTGTTGCTGCTGCTGATTCTGTGGAGCTGGTGGCTGTTGTTGATGATTCTGATTTACCGGTCGTTCGCTCCTGCAATCCTTAGCTTCATGACCAAGCTTGTTACACCTCTGACAACGACCCTTATTGCACGGCCCACTATGATGCATGTTGCATCGGTTGCACATGGGGTGATTTCCTCTGTATCCACCCTGCCCCTAACTACCCGAAGATTGCTGACCAGGGCTCTTGTAGTCATCAGTCTTTCGCTGCTGAGACTGTGACTGAGCTGAAGTCGAACCCTTGCTGGAGGCTCTATCCCATTTACGCTTGTTGTCGCTGGGGGCATCAGAAGTAGTATTAGCAGTAATAGTAGTACCAATACGCTTGGGCAGCCTGTTCTGTTCGACTGCCTGATCCGTGAGACGATGAGCCAAACGAATAACTTGCTGAATAGTGGCGAGGTTCGCTGCAGTCACATGACTCTGGATCTCTGGCACTAAACCTTTGAGGTACAGCTCGATACGCTTGATAGGAGGATCTACCATAGTAGGACACAAGATAGCCAGTTCGTTCGATCTTTTCGTATGCGCATCAATTTCCGACCCCGTCATCTTTAAGTTGTAGAACTCTACTTCCAGCTTGTGGGTGTTATCACGATTGCAGTACTCTTCCTTGATCAAATCTTTGAAATCGTTCCATGGGGTGGCATTAGCAGCAACCAATGCCAGCATTTGGACTTGAGCGTTCCACCACGTGAGTGCTACACCTTCAAGAGTACCAGTAGCATATTTCACCCTACGAGCCTCAGGGCATTCACACATCTCGAAAACAGATTCGAGCTTCTTTAACCAGTGGAGGAGACCTACAGCTCCTTCAGTGCCGTTGAAAGTAGTGGGTCGACCGTCCATAAAAGTTTTGTAAGTACACACAGGAAGCTGAGCATGTTGACCTCCTGCCTAAGCGGCTGCGAGTGCTGCAGCAACTTGTTCATTGATTAAAGCCGTCAGCTGGGCTTGAGTTAAGTTGATACGTCCACTCATGATCTTCATATCAAAGGAAACATGAGTGAGATAGGTGTCGTGAAAGTGCGATGACAGAAGAGAGTAAGCACACATGTGTTTTAAACAATAGTTGCTACATTTATCTAAGCATACCATGAACAATGTACTATGTAACTAACAAGTAGGCACTATAAACATAAATGATATCACCTATAGTGTTGAGCCTTGCACGTGGAGCGAAGCGTCATTGTGGATCGTTGAGCACTGTACTGGTTATAGTCTGGTTTCGTCAAAAAGCTTTTCCCTTTTTAAAACCAAGTTCACTATAACCAATGGCTCTGATACCAATCTGTCACACTCCCAAAATCCACAAGCAGAGTATCACCGCATGGAGGCGTGACTGACCAGGATCAAGCCACCAATCAAATTGAACAACGTAATTAAGTAAATAAAACCAAACACAATATAATTGGTGTCCAAAAGAAAGTAACCAACTTTAAGTTAACAGCGGAAGCATAAAATGTAAAACCCAAACATAAGTAATAAGTTCATAAAGTTTAAATGTGTGTGGCTTCAAGACTTTTACCATTTGCTAGCTCTACCATGTGTTTGGTGTTCAAAAGTGTTGGAGTGCGCTTAAGCAGGTGACTTACCTTTAGAGACACATAACTGGTATCGGCACCCGAATCAAATAAAACAGTAACATAGAAGTCATCTAGAAGAAACTTACCCATCACAACGTTGGGATCGTTCCTCGCGTCACCCTGACCCAGCATGAAAACATGTCCCCTGGCACCATTGCCATCATTGTTACCCCCGTTATTGTTCCCGTTCCCATGATTATTGTTGTTGTTCTGATTCTGGTTCAACTGGGGGCAGTTTCTCTTGAAGTGACCTTCAGCACCACACTGATAGCATCCCCTGTTACCCTGCTGTTGCTGCTGCTGATTCTGTGGAGCTGGTGGCTGTTGTTGATGATTCTGATTTGCCGGTCGTGCGCTCCTGCAATCCTTAGCTTCATGACCAAGCTTGTTACACCTCTGACAACGACCTTTATTGCACAGCCCACTATGATGCATGTTGCATCGGTTGCACTTAGGGTGATTTCCTCTGTATCCACCCTGCCCCTGACTACCCGAAGATTGCTGACCAGGGCTCTTGTAGTCATCAGTCTTTCAGTGCTGAGACTGTGACTGAGCTGAAGTCGAACCCTTGCTGGAGGTTCCATCCCATTTGCGCTTGTTGTCGCTGGGGGCATCAGAAGTAGTTGTAGCAGTAATAGTAGTACCAATACGCTTGGGCAGCCTGTTCTGCTCGACTGCCTGATCCGTGAGACGATGAGCCAAATGAATAACTTGCTGAATAGTGGCAAGGTTCACTGCAGTCACATGACTCTGGATCTCTGGCACTAAACCTTTGAGGTACAGCTCGATACGCTTGATAGGAGGATCTACCATAGTAGGACACAAGATAGCCAGTTTGTTCGATCTTTTCGTATACGCTTCAATTTCCGACCCCGTCATCTTTAAGTTATAGAACTCTACTTCCAGCTTGTGGATGTCATCACGATTGCAGCACTCTTCCTTGATCAAATCTTTGAAATCGTTCCATAGGGTGGCATTAGCAGCAACCAACGCCAGCATTTGGACTTGAGCGTTCCACAACGTGAGTGCTACACCTTCAAGAGTACCAGTAGCATATTTCACCCTACGAGCCTTAGGGCATTCACACATCTCGAAAACAGATTCGAGCTTCTCGAACCAGTGGAGGAGACCTACAGCTCGTTTAGTGCCGTTGAAAGTAGTAGGTCGACAGTCCATAAAAGTTTTGTAAGTACACACAGGAGGCTGAGCATGTTGACCTCCTGCCTAAGCGGCTGCGAGTGCTGCAGCAACTTGTTCATTGATTAAAGCCGTCAGCTGGGCTTGAGTTAAGTTGATACGTCCACTCATGATCTTCATATCAAAGGAAACATGAGTGAGATAGGTGTCGCAAAAGTGCGATGACAGAAGAGAGTAAGCACACATGTGTTTCAAACAATTGTTGCTACATTTATCTAAGCATACCATGAACAATGTACTATGTAACTAACAAGTAGGCACTATAAACATAAATGATATCACCTATAGTGTTGAGCCTTGCACGTGGAGCGAAGCGTCGTTGTGGATCATTGAGCACTGTACAGGTTATAGTCTGGTTTTGTCAAAAAGCTTTTCCTTTTTTAAAACCAAGTTCACTATAACCATTGGCTCTGATACCAATCTGTCACACCCCCAAAATCCATAAGCGGAGTATCACCGCATGGAGGCGTGACTGACCAGGATCAAGCCACCAATCATATTGAACAACGTAATTAAGTAAATAAAACCAAACACAATATAATTGGTGTCCAAAAGAAAGTAACCAACTTTAAGTTAACAGCGGAAGCATAAAATGTAAAACCCAAACATAAGTAATAAGTTCATAAAGTTTAAATATTTAACATGGAACTCAACAGTCCATGTCCCACAACGATCACTCCTCCCTGTGCAAGCTCCATAAGCACCTAACGACCTGCAAGGCATGTAACAACGAGTCAACAACAAAGTTGAGTGAGTTCACAATTAGTTGTTTAGTTTTACAAGTTTGTTTTGAAAATCATAAGTTGTTTCGTAAACCATGAGTTAACCAGTATCTTTGTTTCCCAAACCATATCCATGATCAGTGGGGGCTTCCCCATCTGAACCACTAGACCGTTACCATATCGACAACTGACGAAAGTAAGTTGTGCCCTAAGTCAATGTCTATCATCAATGACTGAGTGCCCAGATCCATTAGTACACGCCCGTCCTACCGGCACGGTGTGAGGCTTGTCAACCCTAATAGCGCTATTAACTAATGACCCGCTCGCCATTGGCCCGACGATTAAGTCGATATAAAAATCAAGGACTTAATGATAGAGTTTTGTCTAGTAAGTTTAATGTTGTTGTCCTACCCAAGGAGGACGAACATACGTATTCCACCCAAGGAGAATACACATGATTAACATTGGCACCCTACCCATGGAGGATGGAGGTACATATCCTACCCAAGGAGGATATGTAGGTTCCATTTTAATTCCTTAACCCATTCCCAACCACCGGGAATCCCATGCCTTAGAAAGTGTGTGAACTCACCTCGGTTTGCTCGGTTTGCTAAATTACGTGCTCACAAATATTCAGTCAAAGCCTATAGTATGCACGTATACACAATCAGTTTATGTTTGTAAGGTTTCACATGCAAATCTAATATCACAAAGTGTGCTTCGCAATTAACATCATGTAACACGTAAACGTTTATTTCAAGTTCATACAATTCATGCTTCACATAATTGATTTCTCAGTCTATTCTAACACAGTTATCCATTAACAGACTTAACAGACTTAATTGAGTTACTATGCATGTTTCCCAACTTGACGAACACCCCTGATTTCGTCGTGAACTCCTTCGGCGAAAACCCCATGCGACGAAATCCCTTGAGCGACGAAATCTCACCGATTTCGTCGACCTTAGGGTATGACGAAAACCCACAGGTTTTCGTCGTGAGTGTATTTTCGTCAGGACAGGGTCTTTGTCGGGTAATCATGATTATCAACAACAGTTATAGATTCATCATTAACAGATTCAATTAGTTACATCATCACACCTTCCTAGAACCCTAATCATCAGTAGCAGTTTCGCTACAATCATCATGGATCTAATGATCTATTAACAAAGTCATTATCATCATGCATTTAACCCAATGTTGATTCATTAATATACACAACAACATACAACAGAACACAATTCCGTAACATAAACTTCCGAGCAGTGATTCATGGATGAACATATTCACAACATTAGATCCAATCCAAAAGATTAACAACCATATAGCAAACCCTAACTATGAACAATTTCATCTTTAACTCATCTTATACAGATATTAGATCCGCAATTTACTAGTATCATACTAATCAAACGATTGAATCTCAACGTACAAACCATCATAACTATCATAACTATCTAACCATACAATCCTACATAGAAATCGTTAGACGGTAACAACCCAAGCATTCTATGATGGCATCATGAAGTCAAATATGATAGGAAGTTGAATCAGTCAATTAATATCTATACACTAACCGGTTACGAGGCGAACTAGCAAAGGTTTCGAGAGAGCTAGGGATTGCTGTCACACAGAGGAGAGGAAGAGAGAGACCTTAGGGTTTTCAAAATAACATCTTACGTAACCTAAACCCTTATATACGTAAGTTGTACCGTGTTGGACCCTTACTGGGCTTCGGCGATATCGGGGTCGGCGAAATCCCTGGATTTTGTCTAGTGAGATATGGCGAAATCCCTTGATTTCGTCGAGCAGACTTGTGGCGAAATCCCTTCCTTGGATTTCGTCATGTACATATAACAGCACATCACAAATTTCACAAATTCTAAGTTTATCATTTAACCAATTAACACTAAACAGAAATTTACAATCAAATAACAAGGTGCACATAAAAGAACGCAACGAATTAAGAAAACGCACTTGCGATGAAAGACCTTGAAAACTCGGGTTGTCACATCATCCCCAACTTGAAAGAAATTTCGTCCCTAAATTTAGCACGTGGTTACTGAGGAAGCTAGTTGTGTTGCGTTGTTTCCTGGTTTTCCTGGGGTGTCACATCATCCCCCCGTTGGTTTGGAATTTCGTCACGAAATTCCGCAGTAGCTTCAGCCTCAGCAGTGGTTGCACTTTTCTCGAACAACAGGGGATACTTGAGTTTCATTTGATCTTCTCGTTCCCAGGTGAACTCTAGGCCACGACGGGAGTTCCAACGAACTCGAACAAGAGGTATTCTGGTGCGCTTGAGAACCTTAACGTCTCGGTCTGTGATTTCAACTGGTTCCTCGACGAATCGCAACTGATCATCGATTGTGAGCTCCTTCAAAGGAACTATGAGGGTCTCATCTGACAGACACTTCTTCAGATTTAACACGTGGAATACGTTGTGAACTCCACTGAGTTCTTCAGGTAAATTCAACTTGTAAGCGACTTTACCAATTTTCTCAATGATTTCGAACAGTCCGACATAACGCGGATTGAGTTTGCCTCGTTTGCCAAAACGAAATACACCTTTCCAAGGTGAGACTTTGAGTAGCACTCGATCCCCAACCTAGAACTCGAGTGGTTTCCTGTGCTTATCAGCGTAGCTTTTCTAATGGTCACGAGTTGCCGCCATTCGTTGTCGTATCTGAGCAATCTTCTCAGTCGTGTCTACCACAAGTTCTGGGCCGGTGATTTGGCTATCACTAACTTCTGCCCAGCAAAGAGGTGATCGGCATTTACGTCCGTACAATGCCTCAAATGGAGCGGCCTGGATACTGGTGTGGTAGCTGTTATTATACGAAAACTCCACCAAAGGAAGGTGTTTTTCCCAACCTTTGCCAAAATCGATTACACATGCTTGAAGCATGTCTTAAAGGGTTTAGATGGTGCACTCAGACTGCCCATCCGTCTGTGGATGATAAGCGGTGCTCATGTCTAAACATGAGCCAAAGGACTTGTGCACAGTTCAGAAGTAAAACGTGCATCACCATCGGAAATAATGGAGGTTGGAACCCCATGCCTCAAAACCACTTCCTTTAAGTAAACGTCTGCTAAAGTAGAAAACTTATCTGTTTCTTTGATAGCCAGAAAGTGTGCAGACTTAGTCAATCTATCCACTATCACCCAAATAGTGTCATTTCTGCGTTGAGATCTAGGCAGGCCAGTAACGAAATCCAAGGAAATTTGCTCCCATTTCCATGTCGGGATCTCTGGTTGTTGGAGTAGGCCCGATGGTTTCTAATATTCGGTCTTGACTCTCGCACAAGTCAAACATTTACTGACGTAGGTTGCTAGGTTGCTATGTTGGCTTTCATGCTAGGCCACCAGTATGTAGTCTTTAAGTCATGGTACATCTTATCCGAACCAGGATGTACTGAGTAACGAGACTTGTGCGCTTCATCCATCACAAGCTCGTGTAAGTTTCCATAAAGTGGGACCCAGATGCACCCTGTTACGTAGTAAGCACCGTCTTCCTTTTGTTCTAATCGTTTCCTTGATCCTCGTAGGGACTCGACCCTGATATTCTCTGCTTTCAATGCTTCAACCTGAGCATCTCGTATCTGAGTAGGAAGACTAGATTGGATGGTAAGTTGTAACGCTCGCACGCGCTTAGGTGTAGTTTCCTTTCGACTGAGGGCGTCTGCCACATCATTGGCTTTGCCCTGATGGTACTTGATCGCGCATTCGTAATCATTTAAGAGCTCGACCCATCGACGTTGTCGCATGTTTAACTCCTTTTGCTTGAAAACATGCTCGAGACTCCTGTGATCGGTGTAAATGGTGCACTTGGTACCATATAGGTAATGTCTCCATATCTTAAGTGCGAAAACAACTGCTCCCAGCTCCAGATCGTGTGTAGTGTAGTTCTTTTCGTGAACCTTAAGTTGCCGTGATGCATAAGCAATGACCTTGTCACGTTGCATCAACACGCAACCAAGACCTTGAATTGAAGCGTCACAATAAGCCACAAAATCTCCTGTGCCTTCAGGCAATGAGAGAATAGGTGCGCTGCAAAGTCTATTCTTTAAGTGCTGAAATGCGGACTCCTGTGCATCACCCGAACGATAGGTGACACCTTTCTGAGTTAGTGAAGTGAGAGGTTATGCAATCTTTGAGAAATCCTTGATGAACCTTCTGTAGTAGCCCGCCAAACCCAAGAATTGGCGGATTTTTGTTGGTGTACGGGGTGCAGGACAGTTCTTGATCGAGTCTACCTTGGATGGATCAACATGAATCCCATCCTTGTTTACCACGTGGCCTAGAAAGTGGACTTCACGAAGCCAAAAGTCACACTTCGAGAATTTGGCATACAGCTGCTCTGTTCGAAGAAGTTTCAAAATAAGCCTCAGGTGTTGCTCATGTTCCTCCTGGCTCCTCGAGTATATCAGGATGTCGTCGATGAAAACAATAACAAACTTATCCAGGTAAGGCTTGCACACTCTATTCAGAAGATCCATGAAGACCGCAGGTGCATTCGTCAATCCAAAAGGCATAAACAGAAACTCGTAATGCCCATACCGAGTCCTGAATGCTGTCTTAGAGATATCCTCGTCTCAGACTCTCAGTTGATGGTAGCCTGACCTCAGGTCAATCTTTGAGTAGAAACTCGACCCTTGCAACTGGTCGAATAAGTCATCAATGCGTGGAGAGGATAATGATTCTTCACGGTCACCTTGTTGAGTTCGCGGTAGTCAATACACATTTTGAAGGTACCGTCTTTCTTCTTCACAAATAACACTGGAGATCCCCAGGGCGAAGAGCTAGGACGTATGAAACCCTTTTCCAAGAGTTCTTGTAACTGTACGGATAGTTCTTCTAGTTCAGATGGAGCTAGACGATAAGGTGCACAAGCTATTGGTGCTGCTCCAGGAGCTAGCTCGATTTGAAATTCAACTTGTTGATGAGACAGAAGACCATGAAATACCTCAGGAAAGTCGCGCACAATAGGAATGTCTTCTATCTTCTTTTTTTTCGAGGATGCATCAGAAACGAGGGCTAAAATAGCAGTGTGGCCCTTTCTCAAACACTTCTGGGCCTAAAGGAAAGAGATGATGCCCACAACAACACCACTCTTGTCGCCATGAATCATGAGAGGTTCTTTACCAGAACGAGGAATAAGGACGATTTTCTCCTTCCAAATAATCTCCGCTTGATGTTGAGACAGCCAATCAATCCCAATAATGACGTTGAAGCTACCAAGAACGATAGGAATAAGATCGATAGAGAAGGTCTGAACAGCTAAGACGAGATTACAACCCTTAACTATGTGTGTGGCTTCAAGACTCTTACCATTTGCTAGCTCTACCATGTGTTTGGTGTTCAAAAGTGTTGGAGTGCGCTTAAGCAGGTGACTAACCTTTAGAGACACATAACTGGTATCGGCACCCGAATCAAATAAAATAGTAACATAGAAGTCATCCACAAGAAACTTACCCATCACAACGTTGGGATCGTTCCTCGCGTCACCCTGACCCAGCACGAAAACACGTCCCCTGGCACCATTGCCATCATTGTTACCCCCGTTATTGTTCCCGTTCCCCTGATTATTGTTTTTGTTCTGATTCTGGTTCAACTAGGGGCTGTTTCTCTTGAAGTGACCTTCAGCACCACACTGATAGCATCCCCTGTTACCCTGTTGTTGCTGTTGCTGATTCTGTGGAGCTGGTGGCTGTTGTTGACGATTCCGATTTGCCGGTCGTGCGCTCCTGCAATCCCTAGCTTCATGACCAAGCTTGTTACACCTCTGACAACGACCCTTGTTGCACGGCCCACTATGATGCATGTTGCATCGGTTGCACTTGGGGTGATTTCCTCTGTATCCACCCTGCCCCTGACTACCTGAAGATTGTTGACCAGGGCTCTTGTAGTCATCAGTCTTTTGCTGCTGAGACTGTGACTGAGCTGAAGTCGAACCCTTGCTGGAGGCTCCATCCCATTTGCGCTTGTTGTCGCTGGGGGCATCAGAACCCTTGCTGAAGTCGAACCCTTGATTTCGTCGAGCAGACTTGTGGCGAAATCCCTTCCTTGGATTTCGTCATGTACATATAACAGCACATCACAAATTTCACAAATTCTAAGTTTATCATTTAACCAATTAACACTAAACAGAAATTTGCAATCAAATAACAAGGTGCACATAAAAGAAAACAACGAATTAAGAAAACGCAGTTGCGATGAAAGACCTTGAAAACTCGAGTTGTCACAGACGCGGCCAAGGTTGTTATGGTTGCGATGATGTAGGGCATTTTAAGCGGGATTTCCCAAAGAATAACCAAGCTCTTGGAAGAGTGTTCAACATTGGAGCTAGGGAAGCTCGCTAGGATCTGAACGTAGTCACTGGTATGTTCCCTATTAATCAACATTTTGCATCTGTGCTATTTGATACCGGTGCCGACTATAGCTTCGTAACTCTAGAGTTTAATTATATACTTGGCTTAGTAGTAAGTAAGTTAGATACCCCGTACTCGATAGAACTAGCTAATGGGAAGCTAGTGGAAGGAAAGGAAGTGATTAAAGGCTGTGTTATAGATCTTGGAGATTGTGAGTTTTCAATGATCTTCTGCCAGTTGAATTGTGAAGTTTCGACGTTGTTGTTGGGATGGATTGGTTGTCGAGTAATCGTGCAAAGATTGTATGCAATGAGAAGATTATCCGCATTCCGATGGCGAATGAAGAGACGATCGTGATTCACGGGGAGAAGCAGGAAACGTCTCTACGGATTATTAGTTGTTTGAAGGCACGGAAGTTTTTGCGTAAAAGATATGTTGCCTTCTTAGCTCATGTCATGGACAAGGAAGCCGAACAACCGAAGCTCGAAGTTATCCCTGTGGTAAGTGTGACATTTGTGCTTGTAATTATTGTGAACAATTCAGTTATCAATGAAATAAAGTTATTTGATCCCAATGTTTGTTTGTTTGTTTATTTTTGATGTTTTTCATGTTTTGACTTTTATCCAATTTCAACCTCTATATCTCTTTCTGGAGGATTATACGTAAACTGGTGCGTAAACGTACACAGTTTAACGCAACAAATACTCCGGAACATCAATTTATGCTTAACATACCTTAAATAACCTTTACATAACTTAGAAATAAGTTTTGAAGGCTTTGGTATGGCAAAATCAAGTTTATTCGCTTACAGGGACTAAAATTGACAAACTGTGAAAGTATGCCAATTTGAACTGTAACGAACATTCCGGAACTTGGCCATAAGTTAAACACACCCTAAATATCCTTTACATAGCTTAGAAATAGGCTTTGAGGGATTCGGTGTGCTAAAATAAACTTTATGCTCATTCAGGGACTAAAAGCGTCAAAAAGTGCATAAGTTTGCATTTTCGCACATAACTTACGTTCTGAATACATCCAGATATCCAAGAATTTATGTAATCACTAAAATATTATGTTTTAGTGATTGGCTTTTCAAAAATCCATTCGTCGCGCAATTTGGACCGTTTTTGCGTCCGTTACGACTTCCGTCGTAATTAACCGAACAACGCAATCGTACGGCCAAACGAACCGACATCCGGCATATTTTTGAGCATATTTCATGTTCCCTATGCTTTAACATCCTTGTAGAGCTTAACAATGGGTTTGACGGGTGTTAGAAGTGCCAAAACACGACCATACGCGCACAGGGACCAAAGCTGTCAAAATGCAAAAGATGATGGTATGCAGGGTCGTTACGGACCGTATGGGTATGCTTACAGTCTGTAAACCATGCCCAGATCAGCAGAATTGCATTCCAACCATTTCCAGCTGTTACCCACCTTTGCACATGGTTTTGTTGAGTCTATGGGCAGGTTTAGGGGCTCCCCTGGTTTTCTAAAACTATGGGCTCGATGTGTACGGCTAGGATTGAATCTCGGATAACGAGGAACGATCTTAACGGTTCTACTACACCTATAAATACCCCCCCACCCATTTCACCCATTTCCTCACATTTGAATCTGATTCTACACTCTCTAAGTGGAAGTATATGCTTCCTACCTGAGAGTGAATCGGGTTCGAATCTTGCGGGGACCTTCTGTAAGTATTCTTTCGTGCTTTTCGTTCATTTTAGCGTTAAAGTCAAACTGTGTTTGACTTTCTGCATTGACCAGTTTATGGTCAACGCAAAGTTCGTTTGAACTTCATAGCGTGAGCGTAATCACGATGGTTGTAGTCCCTAGTGACTATACCTACTGATTACCACGTTATCTAGGCTCAGTGACGAGTCGTAGTTTTGGCCAAAATACGTTTTCTCGCGTATTTTGTAACCAAACTACTCTAGGGTATTAAAACCGTTTGTTTTAATACCAAACCTGTTTTCTAACTTTACTAAACATGTTCTAGCATGTTTAGCTCGTCGCTTTTAGATTGTGCTTGTTTAGGGTCGTAAAGGTAAGCGATCTAATCAATCGCTTGTACTTTCGAACCCGACCCATTTGGTCGATCTTTAGGATCCGACCAAACACATTAGGTGACCATAGTGTATAGGGAATAACCTTCCGAGGTTATACCTTATGGTCACATCGTTTAAATAGTTGTATGATAGGTAATGTATGTGCCTTAGGTAAATTACCAAAATACCCTTTTTGCGCTAAAATTCATTTTAAGCCTATGTAACATAACTTTTGACACATAAACTGATTTGGCAACAATATTAATCATGTTAAGGCATATCTTGCTTGTCATAAGACTAGTTAGGCATTCCGAACGCGTTTTACGCGAACGACGCGTTAAAGTGGCATAAGCTACCTAAACGGGTCGTAACGGGTCAAAAGCACTTAGGATAGGTTTCGTTTTGGTATGTAGGCTTTGTTAAACCATATTACATAAGTTCCCACACTTATTTGGTTTACAAACCCTCGTACTACCCGATCCTCCGATAGGTCCGTTTATTAATGTAGATACCTATATTAGGTGCCGTTTAAATCCGTGATCTTCTAGCTTGCTTGGTGGATATCTAAAGTCTATTCAGCAATCTCAAGTGAGTATATAGTCCCCTCTTTTACTGTTTTCCAAACATTTTGGGGTGAAACACATGTGCCTACTTGTTACTTTCGTGCTTTACATGTTTTCATATCATATACTTGCTATGTTCAATAGTACACTATTAGTACATGATTTCATTATGTTTTGCTATGTATGTTTACTTAACATGCTAGCACATTGTTTTACATTCATTCTTTTGCTATGTATGTTTACTGAGCATGCTAGCATATTATTTTACATGACATTTTATGCTACGTATGTTCGTTTAGCGCATACTTAGTACATTGTTTTACATTACCTTTTCACGCTATGTATGTTCATCATACTTAGTGCATTTGTTTAACATCACATGCTAAGTATGTTTATCATGCTTAGTACATTTCATCACATGCTTACATTTTGGGTATAACATTTGGTTTGTTTAAGTGGGACCATATACATTCATTAACTTCGATCACGCCGCTCGTTAGTAGGTAATGGTACCATAGGAATTGACAAATCCCGTTCCTGACATCCTAGGTACGTTTGGATGGAAGGAATGACCGAATTCGATTAAAACATAACACAGATAGACCCTTAATTTGTTTAAGGGTTTATCAATACAGTCGCAAGGCTTGGATGTATGCATTTTCACAATACCGCATAAATGTTTGTATTCAGTATAGCATGCATTTCCACATAACATAACATTGATTTAAACCACGTTTTACTTCAATGCATTGTTTTGTGCATTTTTACCTATGGTTTAGTTGATACATATTTCACTTGCCATACATGACATTTTGTTTACACATTACATGATAGATATTTGACATAGACATTTTGATATTGATATACACATTTCTTGGACAACATTTTGACATGGCTTTCACAAAGACATTTGACAAATGGTTTAGACATGGGCAATTTACATTGGTGGTTTGTTTGGGTAAGTGATTTAAGTAACGAGACGTGTGTAATGTGATACAAGCATGGTGGATACGCCACTGGTACTTCCTATATATAAGTGCTTGTATTGTATTACATGTCGTAGCATTATTTAAATCATTCAATTTGGATTCATACATTTTTACAAATAACATATTTTTCACAAGACATTGTTTTACAAAACAGTTTATTTTATGCAACTTATTCTACTTGGTTATTCATTTAACCATACATTATTCTTTTACTTATACATATCATCTGATTTTTATCGCTTTTCAATGATTTACAAAACAAAACAATTTACAAGGTTCATGAACGAATTTTATTAAACATTTTCTTAAACTTAAGTCATGAATCCTATTTTCACAAAACCTATGTATCTCGCAGGCATTTTTATGCTGACATACCTATTTTCACATGTGTTTCAGGAGCTAATGCATAGGACGTTCGTGACACGCTAGGGTGGACTTGGGCCTTAGTGACAATAAAATGAAGTTAGACTAGTTAAAACATGTTATGTACTCTTTGTTTCATTTTCTTTAAGACAATGTAACTCTTTGGTTTGATGAATAAAATATAACTTTGTATGCCATGGTTGTGAAACAATAATTCTGTTACAACACTCCCCGACGTTTCCGCCACGATTTGATGTTTTACGTGGTCGGGGTGTGACAGTAAGGGAATATCCTGAAGTCTTCCCTGAAGACTTGCCAGGATTACCTCCTCAATGACAAGTCGAATTCCACATTGACTTGGTTCCAGGCGTCGCGCCTGTAGCCAAGGCACCTTATCGTCTTGCGCCTTCAGAGATGCAAGAGTTGTCAATGCAGCTGCAGGAGTTGCTAGATAAGGGATTTATAAGACCAAGCTTCTCACCTTGGGGAACTCCAGTACTGTTCGTCAAGAAGAAGGATGGTAGTTTTCATATGTGCATTGACTACCGGGAGCTAAACAAGTTAACCATCAAGAATTGGTATCCCTTGCCGAGGATTGATGATTTATTCGACCAACTTCAGGGATCAAGTTACTATTCCAAGATCGATCTTCGATCAGGTTATCACCAGCTGTGGATTCAAGAAGAGAGTATACCGAAGACTGCCTTCAGAACTCGTTATGGACATTATGAGTTTCTAGTAATGCCGTTTGGTTTGACAAATGCGCCGGCAGTGTTTATGGACTTGATGAACCGGGTTTGCAAGCCATATCTCAATAAATTCGTGATCGTATTTATCGATGATATTGTGATCTATTCGCGGACGAAGGAAGACCATGAGCAACACCTTAGAGCCATCTTAGAGCTGCTAAAGAAGGAGAAGCTCTACGCTAAGTTCTCGAAGTGCGAGTTTTGGATACGCGAAGTGCAGTTCCTTGGTCACGTGGTAAATGAGAATAGAATTCATGTGGATCCCACCAAGATTGAGGCAATTAAGAATTGGGAAACTCCCAAGACGCCGACCGAGATCCGATAGTTTCTGGGTTTAGCAAGCTACTATCGCAGGTTCGTAGAGGATTTCTCCAAGATAGCTCAACCAGACCTCCCTTACTCAAAATGATAAGAAGTATGAATAGGGAGACAAACAAGAAGAAGCTTTCCAGCTGCTCAAGAATAAGCTATGCGATGCACCTATATTATCCCTACCTGAAGGCACCGACGACTTTGTGGTCTATTGTGACGCCTCGCGTCAAGGATTGGGTTATGTGCTAATGCAACGCCAAAAGGTTATCGCTTATGCTTCTCGCCAACTAATGGTCCATGAGAAGAACTACATCACGCATGATTTGGAGTTAGGCGCAGTAGCATTTGCTTTAAAGATTTGGCGACATTATCTGTATGGTACTCGTAGTACTATTTTTACAGATCACAAGAGTCTTTAGCACATATTTGACCAGAAAGAGCTTAATATGAGGCAACGACGATGGGTTGAGTTGTTAAATGATTATGACTGTGAGATTAAATATCATCCAGGAAAGGCGAATGTGGTAGTAGACGCCTTAAGTCGAAAAGAAAGGATCAAACCCGTAAGGGTTAGGGCTTTAGAGATGATTATTCAGACAGACCTCTCGTTGCGTATTCGTGCTGCACAGAAAGAAGCCCTTAAGAAAGAGAACATTAAGGATGAATATCTCAGAGGAATAGAGAAAAAGTTGGTACCCAACGAGGAAGGAACCTTGTATTTTATGGGACGTATTTGGGTTCCGCTTTTTGGTGGTCTTAGAGAGGTTATTTTTTATGAAGCTCATAAATCGAGGTACTCGATCCATCCAGGATCGGACAAGATGTACCAAGATTTGAAGGATTATTATTGGTGGCCAAGACTTAAAGGTGATGTTGCTGCTTATGTTGGGAAGTGCTTAACTTGTGCCAAGGTGAAGGCTGAGTATCAAAAGCCTTCAGGTCTCCTGCAACAACCAGAAATACCCATGTGGAAGTGGGAGTAGATTTCTATGGACTTCATCACCAAGTTACCCAGAACTCCCAGAGGTCATGATACGATTTGGGTAATCGTAGATCGATTAATGAAGTCTGCGCACTTCTTGCCGATTAGAGAGAAGGATAACACTGGTAAGCTAGCTGAGCTTTACCTAAGGGAGATTGTTGCACGTCATGGAGTGCCTATCTCGATTATATCAGACAGAGACGGACGGTTTGTGTCAAGGATTTGGCAATCCTTTCAGGAAGCTTTTGGTTCTCAGTTGAATCCGAGTACTGCTTTTCATCCACAGACGGGTGGTCAGAGCGAGAGAACTATTCAGACGTTGGAAGATATGCTACGTGCTTGTGTAATGGATTTAGGTGGCGGTTGGGATACTCATCTGCCTTTAGTTGAGTTCTCCTATAACAACAGCTACCATACAAGCATACAAGCTGCACCGTTCGAGGCTCTCTACGGACGTAAGTGCCGATCACCGTTATGCTGGGCAGATGCAGGTGATAGACAGATGGTTGGTCCCGAACTGGTCCAAGAAACAACTGATAAGATCATGTAGATCCGAGAGCGCATAAAGGCGGCTCGTGATCGACAGAATAGTTATGCGGACCAAAGACGAAAACCCTTGGAATTTGAAGTGGGTGATATGGTTCTGTTAAAAGTTTCACCTTGGAAAGGTGTGGCATGCTTTGGGAAGCGTGGTAAGTTAAACCCACGATTTATCAGGCCCTTCAGAATTTTGGAAAGGGTTGGTACTGTAGCGTACAAGTTGGAGCTTCCAGCAGAACTAAATGGTGTTCATGATACATTTCATGTATCTAATATGAAGAAAAGTCCAACTCAAGAGACAGTGGTCATCCCTGCGGATGAAGTGCACATTGACGACGCACTCCACTTCACAGAATAACCCGTTGAGGTTACAGATTGGAAGGTTAACAAGACTCGGAGGAGTAGTGTTAAGCTTGTCAATGTTCGATGGAATGCACGTCACGGCCCAGAGTTTACCTGGGAGCGTGAAGACCGTATGAAAGCAAAATATCCACATTTATTCCCCAACTCCCCTGCAGCTAATAGTAAAGCTTAAAATTTCGGGACGAAATTTTCTTAACTGGGGGAGAATGTGACAATTGTCAAATTTGCATGTATTCGTACAATTATTAAACAGTAGTTAATGCTTAATGACCGTGCTGATTTAATATTTATGACATGAAATGCTTTCTGATTTTTGTTATCATACATACATGTGCATCCTATATTGCAAAATGTTATATTATTATTGCATGCAACACTTATTGATTCAAATGATTCACGAAACAAAGATAGCACAGTTATCAGATAAATCAGAAAAATGCTGACGGAGTTCAGTACATAGACAGACATGATATTGAAACACAGAATGAGACAGAAACCAAAAGTTACACTAGTATAGTCTATGGATGAACATTTTGGTTTTATCATATGGTTGTTTGTTATGGTTGAATGCAATGATATTAAGCAAGTCATACTTAATCACGCTTCCGCAAAAGTCAGGGTGTGACAAGGCAAACTCTGTCCGTTTAAATCCGCAATGTGAGTCATTCTGTTTTTATTAAATTGCTTTGTAAAACCCTAAATATTTTCCAGTTATAATTACAGGGATTAAGTCTTTGCAAATCTTTAATTACTGGAAGTAAGTGGGGTATTGTGCACATTACTGTTGTTTTATCACTCTTAGGTGGGCGAGCCTAATTAGTGATATACGTCATTATTGGGTGACAAGACCCGATAGTGATATGACCACAGTCATAGATCCGGTGGAGTGACAACTGGACCAAATAATTATAAGATAGGGGCAATTGTAATCGCTCTTAATACTGTAAATTATAACAATGTGTCTTTTGTACAAATTGAATGTAGTCGCAAGTATTTCCTGCTGATCAAATCTTTGGTGATTTACTGTGAACAAGGAAATGTGCCGCGTAGCACTCCAGCTTGAATGAAGTGGCTCAGTAAATAAATAAACATGTTTTTGAAATCAGGGGATTTCCCAGTGAAATTTCTTTATTGTAAAATACGGGGTTTGTCCCGAAACTTATAATAAAATAATCGGGTGTTTTCAGTTTAAACGATCCTGTTAAAATTTTCGCTGCCAAATTAAACACCAATACCACGGGTTTCTGTCCCGCGGCTTCTGAACCGGGTAAAACGGGTCGGGGGCCGTGACAGGAAAGGTATCAGAGCCAATGATTTAAGCCAATTAATTATTTGAAAAATATTTAAGTTTTCAATTTGCCATTTTGTGATTCTGTGAAAATTAAATTTACAATAATTAAAATTTAATTTAGACTTTTGTGTTTCCTTATGTGTGCCTAACAGCATGAATGAATTATCGGAAGCCCTCCAAAATTTCACAATCCATACTACTGATATGGAGACTAGGGGAACCCAGTCCTGTTATTAGGCTGACACCGAGGAGCCAATGGTGTTTCAGGCCCAGGAGAAACCCAAACCCAGAAAGAGGAGAAGGCTTCTAGACTGGAAACGAGGGAGAAAGAAGAAACCCGCTGCCCAAAGGGTAAAGAAAATGGAGGTTCCAAAGGGAAAAGGGAAAGAAGTAGGAGAGAGCTCTGGTCAAGCTCAAGAATTGCCACCTTGGGAAGAACTTGACAGAAAACTGGCAAACTGTGATCTCCTTGAACCCGCTGATGAAACCCTTCTGAATTTTCCCGCTCAATCAGAACTTCCTATCAATCTGGAACCTGCCATTCCCGACCCAACTGTCAACCCTCAACCTCTTCCGGACCAAATGGAGGAATGGTGGACCAGTGACTGGCACTTCCAAAATATAATGAACAATCCAAATCCTTACTACCCGCAGTATGAACCACCCCCTGCTACTTTTCCACCCATGAACCTGGAGAATGTTGCGGAACTACACTGGATCCAGACTGTGGGAGAGAATATTACCTGAAAGTACGATGGGAGAGAATATTACCTGAAAGTACGATGTGAGGGGGTTCCACTATTGAAGGCGGCAGATAACAGTAGTTAGATATTTTGTATAATAATAATATGTAAAAAAATACATATGTATAATAATAATAATAATAATAACACAATAATATTGTATAATAATACTAAAATAAAACATCTATAAAATACTTGGCTTGTATGGACGCATAAATATTGTACAAATAATGATGTTGCAATGTCGATGATTTTGGCTACGTGTGCTGACTTAATTGTGTTTGTGATTGCCCTATTGTGTTTAGTTGTTATCCATTTTTATGACATTAATTTATATATATTGTTAATTATTCAGATGGCAAACGCAGTAAACCAACCGGCAAATGAAGTTAACCAATCGAAACCAAATAATGAAGAACATTTTCTCAATAGACAAGATATAGAAAATATAGTTGCTCAGGGTATAGCCAGTGCTATCCCAGCAATCGTCGCCGCTGTTAGGAGTCCCGTTGAACCCTCCCAAGCCAACCATAGCAAACGCACCCGCGACGATAATTTCAGTAACAGTGTCAATGGGGGCGATAATAATAATAATGTGATTCAAGCCCCCATATATAAGAAAATGAAGGTGATGACAACTGGGTGCACTTACAAAGAGTTTCCCGCCTGTAAGCCAGTCGAATTTGCAGGCAATGAAGGGGCAACCGCCGCACTACGTTGGTTAGAAAAGATCGAAGCTGTAATCAAAATAAGTAAGTGCGCAGAAGAAGACATGGTGATGTATGCATCCCACCTTTTCAAAGAAGAGGCCTTGGAATGATGGAACACGGTGCTGCAAGCTAAGGGAACTGAGATGGCTTATGCCATGAGTTGGGAGGAATTTAAAGAATTGGTAGAAAGAAAGTTTTGTCCCTCCTATGAAAAGGAACAAATGACAATCAAGTTCTTGAACCACCGGATGGTGGATGTCAATTGCCGTGAGTATACTTCGAAATTTTTCGAGTATGTTAGAATTGTACCAACTCTGGCCTTGCCAGAACCGGTGCTTATTTCTCGCTACATTTGGGGACTAATTAGCGAGATTCGCGACATAGTCAAGGCTTCGAGACCCCGGATAATTGACGATGCGGTCGAATTGGCCAACACCTTGACTGACGGACTGGTGCGCACAAGAGAAGAAAACAGGAAAAAGGAATTGGCTCAGAAGATTACCCAAGGTTTCTGTGGGAGTAATAATAATAGTAACTTCAAGAAAAAGGGAACCGGTCAGTCTTCCGCACCGCCATTTTGCGGAAACTGTAAAAGGAAACATTTTGGGAAATGTAAGGAAAGTTGCAATTTCTGCAAAGCACCGGGGTACCGAGAGGATGCAGGAAGAAATCAATGATCTGCTACAACTGTGGAGAAGCCGGGATTTTTAAGCCAAATTGCCCTAAATTGGTTAAGCCAGCTGACAACAAGACCAAAACTGCCGAATGAACTAATAAGAAGAATGCAAGAGCCTTCCAACTGACAACACAAGAAGCAGATCAAATTCCAGACGTGATAGCTGGTACGTTTCTTGTACATGATGTTTATGCGAAAGTATTATTTGACTCTGGTGCAAACCAAAGTTTTATAAATACTTCATTCTGCCAAGCTCTTAAGCAACCTTTAACTAAACTTAGGCAAATTTATACGGTAGAAACGGCAGAAGGAAACTCTGTTAATACAGATAAGGTTCCTCAAGAAGGGAAGATAGAACTCTCAGGCCATAAATTTTCTGCAAACCTTCTACCTAAGAATTTAGCAGGATTCGATGTCGTGTTAGGAATGGATTGGTTAGTAGCCAACCATGCTCGAATCCTATGTGATCAAAATTCCATAGAAATTCATACGCCGGCAGGAGAAGTACATTTAGTTACAAGAGATAAGCCACGTAAACCAATGAAGTTCATTTCAGTAATGCAAGTTGCTAGTTATGAACGAAAACAAGGAATAGTGTATATGATTTTAGTAATCATTAACACTAAAAGCAAGGAACTTAAAGAAATCCCAGTAGTGTCAGAATACCCTGATGTATTCCCAGAAGAGCTACCTTGATTACCGCCAGATAGAGAAGTAGAATTTAGAATTCATCTAACACCTGGAACTGCTCCAATAGCTAAGGCACCTTATCGGTTAGCACCCACAGAAATGCTAGAAATGAAAAAGTGGTTAGATGAATTATTAAGCAAAGGATTCATACAACCCAGTTCATCCCCTTGGGGAGCACCTGTGTTGTTCGTGAAAAAGAAAGATGGTTCGATGCAAATGTGTATCGATTATAGGGATTGAATAAGGTTACCATTAAGAATCGATACCCATTGCCTAGGATTGATGACCTTTTTGATCAACTTCAAGGAGCTAGGTACTTCTCTAAGGTAGATTTGCGCTCCTGATACCATCAACTGAAGGTACAGGAAGAAGACATACCTAAAACTGCTTTCAAGACTAGGTATGGTCAATACGAGTTTACAGTCATGCCCTTTGGATTAATGAATGCTCCTGCAGCATTCATGGATATGATGAATAGGATCTGTAAGCCGTATTTGGATAAATTTGTAATTGTCTTTATCGACTATATACTTATTTATTCCAAAAGCCAGGACGAACATTGTGAGCACCTCCATGCACTCTTAACCCTGTTAAGAAAGGAAAAGCTTTACGCCAAATTTTCGAAGTGTGAATTTTGGCTACAAGAGGTGCAATTTTTAGGACACATGGTGAATCACGAAGGCATTCACGCAGATCCCTCCAAGATAGAAGCAATCACAAATTGGAAGGTCCCGCAATCAGCTACCGAAGTTAGAAGTTTTCTAGGATTAGCTGGATACTATAGGCGCTTCATCAGAGACTTTTCTAAGATAGTCGTTCCATTAATTAAGCTAACCTGTAAAACTGTTAAGTTTGAATGGGGACCCAAGCAAGAGGAAGCCTTTCGAATTCTAAAGCAAAGGTTAACAAATGCCCCAATTCTGGCCTTACCCAAAGGAACAAAAGATTTTGAAGTCTACTGCGATGCTTCTAAACTAGGATTAGGATGTGTGCTAATGCAACATAAGAAAGTAATTGCGTATGCATCAAGGCAGTTGAAAAGGCACGAGGAGAATTATACAACTCATGACTTAGAATTAGGAGCAATAATTTTGCCCTTAAGATTTGGAGATATTATCTGTACGGAAGTAAGTTTACTATCTATACAGATCATACGATAAGGTACATATTTGGGCAAAAAGAATTAAACACGAGGCAAAGAAGATGGATGGAAATTCTAAGTGATTACGACTGTGATATCCTATATCACAAAGGAAAGGCAAATGTAGTAGCAGATGCCATAAGTCGTAAGTACCATGAGAAGCAAAGGCGAGTTCGTGCTCTTAGATTAAATCTACAATTGGATTTAATGGAACAATTGAAAAATGTTCAAGAGGCAGCAATTCAGGATAATGTCGAAGGAATGAAAGGACAGATAAAGGAATTAGAGCAAGGGACTGATGGAATTTGGAGATTCCATAAGAAAAGGATTTGGTTACCTAGACAAGGAAACTTACGAGATAAGATATTAGAGGAAGCCCATAAATCTAGGTATACGATGCATCCAGGTAATAATAAGATGTATCAAGATCTAAGAAATAACTTCTAGTGGATAGGAATGAAAAAGGACATAGCTAGATACATTTCTAAGTGTCTAACTTGTGCGCAAGTTAAGGCAGAACACCAGAAACCTGCAGGTTTACTTCAACAGTTAGAAATGCCTGTATGGAAATAGGAATTAATAACAATGGATTTTGTTACTAAGCTACCCAAAACCAGGAAAGGTAACGATGCAATCCGGGTGATTGTAGATCGATTAACCAAATCAGCTCATTTCCTACCGATGAAGGAAACCTTTAGCATGGGAAGATTAGCTAAGTTATACGTAGAAGAAGTAGTGTCATTACATGGAGTTCCACTCTCCATTGTGTCAGATAGGGATAGTTGTTTCACTTCGCATTTTTGGACAAGTTTCCAAGAAGCAATGGGGACATAATTAAATTTAAGTATCGCATACCATCCCCAAACAGATGGACAAAGTGTAGGATCGATTTCAGACCCGAACGAGTCGTTCAGAGGGGTTCTAACCTGTTTCAGATGTGGAAACTAAGAAACAGATGTGGAAAACAGCTTAATACACTTTAATATGCCTTGTATATTGATTTGCAACTGTTTACAATCAGACGACACTTCGGCAGCACCTCGGTACCGAAATTACACAACTGATGCCATGATTTCGCTTGGAACAACTATTTATAGGGCAAGGGGTTCCGCTTGAAAGTGCCAAGAACCATTTCAAGCAGAATCACTTGATTGTGATTTCGCTTGAAACTGTTACTTTACATTTTAAGCGGAATCAACCCCATTCAAGCGAAATCAGATTTAAAACACACCTAAACCCTATTTTCTCGTACAACGTGCCCTGATCTAACAATCTAGAGTAAGACTCGATACAAGACGAAGTCGACAGATGTATGCACCTACAGACTCCCCCTCAGATGTTGACGAGTCTTAAGTGTCGAGTCTTCTCATCTTCAATGTTGATCAGTATCTGGGCAATACTCTTTTGAATCTTTTCTCGAATGTCTTCAGACTCCCCCTATCGATTTGCTGGCATTCCTTAAGTTCATCAGCATCATCAGATTCAGGATCATAATCTTGCTCTATTCTCAGATTCAGAATCCTCAGGTATCGGAAACTGGCTCTTTTCAAATCACATGCTCTCTTTGATATTGTTCCAAGATCGTGACCTAGCTCTTATCCAGCTCAGGCTATCTACACATTCTCTTCCACACAATAAATTTCACAAATTTTAACACTTTATATATTAAAATGTATGTACCAATTCAGACTCATTTTTTCAATACATCCAGAATATCTGTGATCATTTTGCAGGAAAAAATTGAACTATTTTAGATTTAACCGACTCCCCATCATAAAACAGTCATCATGTTTATCACTCGGAATTTTGAATATCAGCTTTCCAATATCAGTTGTCGAAAATCTTTTTGGATTTTTCAAAATTTATACTAAAACACACTGAAAATCTTTTTGAATTTTTGAGTAACAGAAATGAAATGCAATAAAGGAATATTTATATACAATATTTTTGTGAGTTTGTGTAAGAGGATCATATCAGATTCTGAGACAAATCACTAACACAGTTAAGCTTCATTTCATTTTAAGTTCTAAACATATCACTTAGATTGTCAGTATATTTATCCACTTAAATTTTCACACAAAGTTCAACTGTTTCGAGATACGATATTAATGTTTTAAGCACTTAAACTTATTCGCGTGTCCCACCACTTGAATATACTCCCGTATCCAGATCCCAATATTCAGTCTTACAGGTGAGTATACCACAGATGGTATCTGTAAAGGGGTTAGATGCGAAACCGTGAGAGCTCAGGTCAGAACTTCCGTTCAGCAGAGAGATGACGGATCGACTTTAGGTGTGTCCCCTTTAGAGGATCTTTTCTTCAACAGCAATGATTATCAATTTTATTGTTTCATCATTTTTGCTGAGGGATGTGCTATGTTTCAAGCATTTGCAGAAAGTATTATACGGGGACTAGGTCAGAATTTCCATTCAGCAGAAGTCCCGGGATAATACCCCAGATATCACTGAGTATAAAGACCTAGTATCTCAGAAAGAGGGACCTTTCAAACAAGATTTTGGGGGTTACCCATATATCCAAGAAATGTTCCCCACAAAATAAGCAAGTTTGAATTTAGGTTTATATCTCGTCACAATCTACTAAATGTGTAAAAACCTACTGGCATATCATCAGTGAGATTGTTTATCACATCTTTAACTTTCCATTTCTTTAGCATGTTGTGACAGTCCACTGATTTACTATCATTTCCTCTTTTTTCAACAAAACTCATTTTTGATTTTATCATGTTTTTTATTTTATTTTTTTCAAATTTTCTAATGTTTTTGGATTTTCTGAAATTATTACTCCCCCTAAAATGCAAACACATTTAAAGAAATTTGAAAACAAACTATACAGGAAAGATTGACAACTGATTATCAAATCACTTCAAATCTACATCCACTTGGCATAAACAATCAGAACTCCCCCTTTCAACAAACTATTTTCCCATTTAGATTTCAAAAAACTTAAGTTTGTTTCAATCAAAATGGTTTTTCCGGAAAATAAGTGTTGTTAAAACCACTTGCAAGTTCAGGATTCGTCATCTTGCTTTTTAAGAAATATCAAATGCATGAAGATTACATCAAGTTCAACTTAATGACCTTGATGAATCACTAATAAGATCCAACCTCTTACCACTTGTAAATTTATTCACACCATTTAACCACATGTAGGAATAAAACATCTACACAAATTCATTTAACCATAAAAATGGTGATTCCTGCTTCACACTTACCAACCTGGAAACTCCGGCAAGTCACACTTAACCTGTAAAATTTAAAAATTTTAAGATTCATTTCACAAAATCAATTTAAGAAAGATGCCGATTCCTGATCCGCGATTACAAACTTGGGATCTCCGGCATGTCAGATTTTTTAATGAAAGAAAATGTCCACCCAAGCCTGATCAGCCTTGGGTGATACTAACACATCTTTTGTTGGGGTGTAAGTTGCTTTCTTTGTTGCATAAAAATCTTTAACCCCTTTAACCTTCCCATCGATCATCTTTCCAAAAATTTTCTTTACATTCTCATTAAACACTTTCTCAACATTAAATTCATTCTTTTCAGGATAAAATTGATCAGAGATCTCAACTTTTCCAATTTTTTGTTTAAAATTCTCAGTCCTCAATGGTGGAAAGTTCTCATCATCCATTTGAGGAATTGAGTTTTCACACTTTTTAACATGTGACTCTTCTGATTTTGTGGAATCAGATTCATCGCCAGATTTTGCCTCTGATTTCTTAACAACCCAATTTTGGTTGTCAAGCTTCACACTTCTTCTGTAAAATCTCTTTGAACATTCACAAACTTCATATGTTGAGTTTTTAAACACTTTAAATTTCTCACTTGGTGGTTCGATTTTATCAACAACAACTTCTTTTAGTTTTCCAGACACTCCCTGTTTAGTTTTTGTTGCTAACGGACAGTTCCATGCAAGGTGACCAAATTCATTGCATCTAAAACAGGTTCTTGTTTCTTTTCTCTGAACTTCATTTTTCTTCTTCTCAGCAAGAAATTCTTGATTTGATTGTCTCCAGAATGAGCTCTTCTTTTCCTCCTCAGCAGATGGTCCTGAAACAAATTTTGTATTTTTAGAGATTTTCTCATTTTAATAATTTTCAGGTGGAATAAAACCCAATCCTTTCTTTTTGTAATTACCATTATGATTTGATTTCTTTCGAAAGTCTAAACCATAATTGCAACCCATTTTCTTGTTTATCCTTTGTTGAACCTTAAGGTGTATTTTTTAGGTTTTTCAGAACGATTTAAATCTTTTATTTCAGAAATATTGATTTCTGTTAATTTGAAAACCTTTTTGATCAATTTAGTTTTAACACCTCTTATTGGAAACTTTTTATCAAAATATAATTTGTCAGAATCATTCAAAGTATATACAACTTCAAATGTTTTGTCATTCAAATTGGATTTCGACAATAAAAATTCTTTACTATAAACCCGTTTTCCCGATGATTTTGAACTCTTTTCAGATGAACTCGAACTCCCAACTGACAAACACGAACTTTCGGACTCGGACTTTAACTCTGACTCCTCATCCTTATCCAACACCTTTATCGACCATTCTTTTAATTAATTCGGACTCATGATCTGTGTCGGACGCTGTGAATGTGATGTCAATGTTGTCTGGTAATACATCAGTTAACTCGGACTCTAACTTTATATTGACCGCCTTTTTTACTTGTTCCTCATTTGGTTTTCTAGGCGAGTACCCTTCCCAAATTGGAGGCGGACACTTATTATAACAGACACTTTGTTTCTTACCAGTATCCTTCTTCTTCAACTTCTTGTCTTCAAATGCTTCAAAACCTGCAACAGTTGGATAAATTCTGTCAATTATATAATCAGAACTTGTATAACTTCTTAATAGACGTCTGATTCTTTCATTTTCTGCTTTTTCAGTTTCGAACTCTTGCTTCTATTTAGCACATTCTTCAATGTAGAAATTTATCTCTTTTTGCTTCGACATCATTGTTGCATTCATCATTTTCAAAGCGTCTTCTCTTTCAGAATTAGTTTTCTGCAAACTATTCACCGTGTTGTTTAATACATCATATGACTCTTTCAAATTCTTGATATCAAATAGCAGCTTTTCTTTCAGCTTTTCTGATTCACTAAACCTCTCGTCTTTTTCTTCACATTGTTTGCAAGATTCTGAACATGTAAGACAAGGTTTTGTGACTTCAACTATCTTTTCAACCTCCACAATCTTCTCAATCACCTTTTCTACTTCAACTATCTTCTCAACAATCTTGATTTCTTTCCTGTCTTTTGCAGCTTTTCTCTTTTTGAGTTTCTTCAGATTATCTGCAAAATAAAATTCAAAACTGTCAGAAGATAAATGAGTTTTTCCAACATTTATCTGTTCAATTTCTTCATCATCATCACTGCTTTCTGCTGAACTATCTTCTGAAGAAACAGATTTTTCATCTTCATCAGATAACACAGCCATCCATTCCTTCATCAACTCTGGCTTTTGAACAATCTGAGCAATAAAAGCTTTAACATTTGGATCAGCTGGAATGTACTTGTTCCAACTAAAACCTTCAGCCACTTTCTCATCATCTTGATCAATAATGCCATAATAAGCCTTCTTATTTGCATCTTCGATCATTTTTCCATGTGCAGTTTGTGAATCCTTTTGTTGATACGGTTGATTAGTGATTTGTTGATATATGGCTTTTCGATAATAATCATCTTTTCCAAAATGATTCTTTGCTCCACTACTCTCTTGATTTTTGCACTCTCTTTTGAAGTGACCTTTCTCCCTGCATTTAAAACAAGTAACTTTAGATTTATCAAAACCTAAAGATGAAAGATGAGCATCCAAAAAATCATTTCGTCCTGTAATCATTTTGAACTTTTCAGCTCTTCTCAGAACACTAGCTAAAGCCCACTTTATATCCATAAGTTCTAATTCCTCTGCATCTATTTGATCATAATCTTCCTTTGTTAGCATCGGATTACCAATTTTTTCTGTAATCAATCCTTCATAAGATTCCAAAGCAGTAACCAGTAAGGCCATATGATTTTTAACGACTTCCTCACAAAAAATTTGTCCATTTTGAAGATGCAATGCCACATTGCACTGAATCGTATGTCCATTACCAATAGTAGCACTTTGAACACTTGGAGGATTCACATTTGAAAACCCACTAGTGTTGACTGAACTTTGACTGACTGATCCCGATGAATCTCCTGCATTAAATGCGGTTTGGATCTTCGGACTTGCTTCAACTGTTTGAACATTTCCTTTGTAGTACAGTTTGATATCCTGTTGATGACTTGAGCTGTTCATTCTGGCAATTTTCTGCTGTTCAAGATCCTATGCCTCAAGTTTTTCAATAAACTGTCCGATAGACAATCTGCTAAACTCTCCAGAATTCTTTAAGATCATGAGATAAGTACCCCATTCTTTCTGCGGTAAAGCGTCAGCTAGCTTTTCAACCCATTCTGCTGGAGTTTTAGTAATTTTCAACTGAGACATTGTACGCACAAGATGACAATATCTCTCAGTCTTTGTAGTCTCACCAGGCATACTAGTAAACAATTCAAACTCCTTTTTCAGCAACGATGCTTTACTTTTAAGCATTTCTGTGCTTCCTTCAAATTTCTTCTTAAGTGCTTCCCAAATTGAAAACGCACTCCCGTCATGCTGAAGTAAAATAAAGATGTCTTCTTTGACAGCTTGCTGTAGGAGACTAATCATCATTTTCTCTCCTTTATAACTATCTCTCTCTTTTTCTGAAAATTCTGAGATGATTTTGTCAACATTCAACGCAGACTGTGGTCTAACATACTTGGTTTCAATACTTTCCCAAGCTCTCAGATGGTTTGCTTGAACCCAGTTTTCAAAACGATTTTTCCAGCCATGATACTCTTCAATTCCCATAAGCTTCGGGGGTTTTTGTAAAGTTCCAGTTTCGTTTTCTAAGTTCAATTGTTTTGAGCAATGGCAGCAGGAGTAGTTGAAGATGTAGCAAACGCGTTATAGAACTCTTCTTCCATGATTCGGTAACACGTTTTTCTAAAACAGACAGTTTCAAGCGGAATATCCAATCTGTTTTCAAGCGAAATATCAACCCACAAATTAAAGTGGAATAAGCAACTTGGAGCGAAATCACCAGCAAGCTTTCAAGCGAAATTAGATAGAAGCGAAATTACTGATTTCGCTTGAATCTTTTCAAGAGGAATCTGACTTGAAGCTAAAACACTGATTTCTCTTGAACCTCTTCAAGGGGAATACCAACTTTTGAAGCGAAATCAGACAATATGGAGCGGAATATCCCAAGTGAAATGTCTATCTCGAGCGGAATCACAAGGTGTTCGTTCAAGCGGAATTAGTTCGAAGGTCCATTTCTGTCATTTTTAAATCGAATTTTGCACTGATTTTTTCAAGGATGTGTTAAAATGCAATTTCCTATAAGTTGTGAAAAATTCAAACCATTTTGTCCGTTAAAACTTGTTCAATTGAAAAAAGAAGGTTTAGAAGCAAGAAAACACAACGAAATCCAGCTGAAATCTGCAGAACTCCTCCTCCTGAGCTCTGATACCACTTGTAGGATCGATTTCAGACCCGAACGAGTCGTTCAGAGGGGTTTCAACCTGTTTCGGAGGCGGAAACTAAGAAACAGATGGGGAAAACAGCTTAATACACTATAATATGCCTTGTATATTGATCTGCAACTGTTTACAATCAGACGGCACTTCGGCAGCACCTCGGTACCGGAATTACACAACTGATGCCATGATTTCGCTTGGAACAACTATTTATAGGGCAAGGGGTTCCACTTGAAAGTGTCAAGAACCATTTCAAGCGGAATCACTTGATTGTGATTTCGCTTGAAACTGTTACTTTACATTTCAAGTGGAATCAACCCCATTCAAGCGAAATCAGATTTAGAACACACCTAAACCCTATTTTCTCGTACAACATGCCCTGGTCTAACAATCTAGAGTAAGACTCGATACAAGACGAAGTCGACAGATGTATGCACCTACACAAAGTGAAAGGACGATCCAAACCCTAGAAGATATGCTCAGGGCATGTGTCATCCACTTCGGGGGAAATTGGGATGACCACTTACCACTAATAGAATTCTCCTATAATAACAGTTATCATACAAGCATCAGTGTTGCCCCATTCGAAGCACTTTATGGATGAAAGTGTCGAACTCCAGTATGCTGGGCAGAAATATGAGAAAGTCAATTATCAGGTTCCGAGATTGTACAGGAAACCACCGACAAGATAACTCAAATAAAGGAAAGACTAAAAACGGCTCGAGACTGCCAGAAGAGTTATGCAGACAATCGACGTAAGCAGTTAAAATTTCAAGTTGGAGACAAGGTACTATTGAAAGTTTCTCCTGGGAAAGAGGTAGTTCGATTCGGTAAGAAAGGAAAACTGAGTCCAAGGTATATAGGACCATTTAACTTTCCGCTTTTGATTATTCTCTTTACCAAACATATGGGGATCCAATCACGATCTTAAATTATCCAACGAATAGGACCAGTTGCCTATCAATTGCAACTACCAGTAAAGTGGGATTCGAAAAGAGGACCTGAGTACACATGGGAACTGGAATCGG
This sequence comes from Helianthus annuus, assembly GCF_002127325.2. Lineage (NCBI taxonomy): Eukaryota > Viridiplantae > Streptophyta > Magnoliopsida > Asterales > Asteraceae > Helianthus > Helianthus annuus. Next base: position 151,271,789 of record NC_035447.2, on the reverse strand, counting down.
AAATGAAGTGAAAGTATCCTTACTTGTTCCAATAAATCTCGAGGACGAGATTTTAAATAAGGTGGGGAGGATGTAACGACTAACACAAAAATGTCCTAAAACGCTCCGTAAGTGAAAACCCGAACCCCTAAAACCCTAATTTTTATGAAAAATCAAGTAAATCAAGTTTTAATGCTCGCTCGCGGGCCGCGAAAGACTAATCCAAGGTCTTCGCGGGGCGCGACAGACCTGTGAGTCTCCGGAAAAGCATCAGGGCCACGTGTCACACACGTGGCAAGCCTAGGGCATGACACGGCAGCCCTAGCCGTAGCTAGGTTGGCCCTCGCGGGGCGCGAAGGATGGCCTTTAGGCTTTCGCAGGCCGCGAGAAAGGCAAAATTCAGCTATAAATAGAATGTTGCATGGGCAGTCTCTGTGCTCGAAAATTTTCATAAAATCTGCTTTCCTTCTGTTCGAAATCACAATTTAAAGTATCAAGACGCTGCTACGATAATGGGGTAATAACTCGATCACTGCTACGATGCAATGTCCGATCGATTAAAACCGATTCGATGGATGTTTAAGTTCTGCCGAAATCTTGGGCTATACTTTGTCATTCGTCGTGAGGGTTTCGATCTCGTGAGTTATCGTAAAAGTTGTATTAAGTTACTAACCTAGTTTCGTTTGCATTTTTATTTAACTAGGTTACTGGCTTAATCAGTAGGCAGACTCTGTCCGTTTAACTCTGCAATGTGAGTCATTCTGTTTTTATCAAATTGCTTTGTAAAATCCTAAATGTTTTCCAGTTATAATTACAGGGATTAAGTCTTTGCAAATCTTTAATTACTGGCAGTAAGTGGGGTATTGTGCACATTACTGTTGTTTTATCACTCTTAGGTGGGCGAGCCTAATTAGTGATATATGTCATTATTGGGTGACAGGACCCAATAGTAATATGACCACAGTCATAGATCCAGTGGAGTGACAACTGGACCAGATAATTATAAGATAGGGGCAATTGTAATCGCTCTTAATAATGTAAATTATAACAATGTGTCTTTTGTACAAATTGAATGTACTCGCCAGTATTTCCCGCCGATCAAATCTTTTTAAAACATGTTTCAGGTGATTTACTGTGAACAAGGAAATGTGTCGCGTAGCACTCCAGCTTGAATGAAGTGGCTCAGTAAATAAATAAACATGTTTTTTGAAAGTAGGGGATTTCCCAGTGAAATTCCTTTATTGTAAAATACGGGGTTTGTCCCGAAACATATAATAAATTAATCCAGTGTTTTCAGTTTAAACGATCCTGTTAAAATTTCCGCTGCCAAATTAAACACCAATACCACGGGTTTCTGTCCCGCGGCTTCTGAACCGAGTAAAACGGGTCGGGGGCCGTGACACTACATTACCTGATGGTGGGGATACTACACTCAATCAAGAAGAATGGCCTTCAGATGATTCTGGTGATGATGATTACGATCCAGACAGAATTGAAAAACATGAAAATAGTTGCAGTAATAGCAGAGCTTGCTCTGCAGGCGAATCTTCTGACGATAATGCTGTCACCAGTAACTGCAATCCATTGTCAGTAGACACCGTTGTTCAGTACACCTTCCTCGACTAATCGTCGGTAGCCCAACTCCGACATACCTGTCACCCATCTAGACAACACCATCGTCGCTGACTTTAAGTCCCATCGGGAAGAACCACCGTCACTACTTTTTAACCACCATCGTCACATTTCAGACCCGTGAAAAACCACCATCGTGAATCAATAGTTGCTATAATACTATGAGAGGTTTTGTGTCCAGTTCTAGGTTTCAGTTACCCTGGGTTTTGCAAGGTTGTGAGGGGTTTTCTTCCAGATATGAAGTCCGACCACAATATCGTAATCGGAGGTGGTCGGAAATTAGAAAGATGCAGAGATGTCAGTGGTCTGCGGCTTAGGAACACATGACAAAAATAGGTAATCTTTTTGTTTAGGGTTTGATTTGATCTCAAAATGTGTTGTAAGAACTGATTTTGTGTGAAAGGGGCAGGTGTTGGTGTGGCTTGTTGATGGCAGGTGGTTGGAATAATGTGGGTTGGTGGTGATGTTGCAGGTGTTGTGTGTTGGTGTAGGTGGTTCGGGGTGGTGTGGTGGTAGGCAGTGGTCAATGCGACAATGCCTCCAATGATTGCAACTATTAAAAATATAGGGTGATTATATATATTTAGTTATACATATTTTTGTTTTATTTATGAAAATTATTTTTAAAGTTAAAAGACTATAAATTACCCTTATGTGATCAAAATTAACTGAAAATTTTAATCATATTAGTGTTAAAGGACTTAAAGTGTAATTAGTTTTCCAAATAAAGGATTGTGCCTCTAATTATTGAAATTAAAGGGTATCAATTGCAATCCGATACAAACATAAAGGACGAAAAATGTAATTTACCCAAAAAAATAACTAGGACAATGAGAACACGTGAAAACACGTGAAAACACAAGAATTTCCTTTGAAAACTTTATTAATATTTAAAAAAAAAAGAAACAAGTGAAAACACAATAGATTTATATTTCTTATATACTACGCTAAGGCTCGAGGGTGTAGAGGACGTCATCTCTCCACCTCATCCATGTATAGCTCCCACAAGGCTCCATCACTACACCCTCCATTTTAAGAGAGGGGTGTCATCCTTACTTCGCCACCATGGTAACGCCAAAGTTGAAAGGTTCAGGTGGGGCCCACTAGTTTTAATCCAATGAAATCTTTTTTTTTAATTTTGTTTAATTAGGGGCTCCATCCACACCATGCAAATTAAAGGGGGGCGTGGATCCTACGTGTCGTTTACGTGGCCTGATAAAGCCCCTAGGAGACTCCAACCACACCCTCCAGCCTAACAAGTGTGTATATTTTTGTAAAACACGATTTGTGAAATACAAGAATATTGAATACAACTAGTCTTATACTTCCGGTTTGTATCCAGACTAGACAACATAAAACTAAGGCGGCAAATGTTTTGTTGTAAGGTTAAAAGACGAATGGATGATTGGGCATTCATAGTATTGCAACCTCAGAGTAAGCATGTGGTTCGCCGCCATGCATGGCCTTGATGATATTGATTAATGTTCTTTCAAATAACACAATTATTGTCTTCTAACCCAAAAAAGCCCTTTATGTCGACGAATATAAGTTTTTTTTTTCTATATAAAAAAATTTAATATTCCAAAATAAAGTAAAATTCAATTATTTGGTATTTGGTTTCATTAGTGCGTATGTTACAAGCATCTTATAATCCAAAAGCTTGGATGACAAGTATACTACATTGATATAATAATAGATCGAAGTTTTCAATATTCTCCTTTTTATATAAAAAATGATATATAAAACGAATCTTTTACACTTGAAGGTTGTATAAAGTCTGTTTAAAACTGACGTTTTGCAAATAAGCTTTTGATATTTCATTTCAAAAATGTTGTTCACCAAAGCCTAATATAAAACCCATGACAGCATGCCATTGACAAAGAACGCACTTCAATATACTTTTTCTTAAGTCTTCAAACACAAGGCAGGTTGATGGAGGGCAACTAACTTGAAGAAGTTAGCTAACTAAACTTTGACAATAAACTTGCGGATTCAAGCTTGATTAAGAACCGGTGCCAACATATGTGTACCTAGGACTACAGACGAACTGAATGTTCAACGAACCGTTCGTGAACCATTCGACGGGAAGTTCGTAACGTTCGTTCTTTTAATAAACGAACGAACATGAACAAGAAATTTCATTCAATTAGTTAAATGAACGAACATAAACAAGAAATTTCGTTCAATTAGTTAAATTAACGAACATGCATCAGGTCTCGTTCGTTCAACTGTGTTCGTAAACATTCGGTAATGTGTTCGTTAACATTCGTTCATTTATGATCGTTCATGTTTGTTTTTTTATTGTTAATTAAAGATTTTTTTACTTTTATATATTTTATCTGAACTTTTTGTATTCTTTAACTTTTATTTATTTTATTATCCTAACAATTAAACTAGGAAACTCTATTTCTACCTTGTTTATGCATCGTTCCTATTTCTTTTCTTATTATTCACATCGAAAAATACTATTAACCTCCTATTCATGATTAGGGCTTCAAGTTCTAGTTTTGCTCTCTCCGCCATCCACCCTTAGCCTTCATCGCTTTGCCGAATTTATTTGTGCTTGTTTGTGTTCGTGAACCGTTTGTGAAAACATTCACTTCCTTAACAAACGGACACAAACATAATATCTCGTTCGGTAAGAGCTCATGAACTGTTCGTGAACACAATCATTTCCTTAACGAACGAACAAGAACAAGGTCTTGTTCGTGTTCGTTCGATTCGTTTACAGCCAGTGGCGGACGCAAGATTTTTTTCCATTGGGGTATATTTTTTGTGTAAGAACTTTTCACAACCAAACATTAAGATTTCCGGGTTGGTCATTGTAGTCGGGTTAGGGCTAGGAAATAATGTAGAAGCATTTAGTGGATATGAAACCACTACATTACTAAGAACCGTTTTTAAGCATCAAGTTATCAAATAGTGGTGATTAATAAGTTGTTTGGAACCAATAGCTACCTAACAACACAATTACTTCGCATAACTTCAAAATTTTGTTTAAGTTTTTTTATGAACGCTACTATATGTTTGAAGTCTTCTTTAGTAATGTAATGTGAAATAGGAGGTCAATATGGATTTTAAAACACTAGTTTAATATTGATGGAAAAAATATAAACTAAAAAAAAAGGATATGTAAGTCTTGAACTTGAGATCTATTTGTTAGAACACAAGGGGTTTTTACTACCACACCATATTTGTTTTTAATATTATGGAGTCCAACTAAATTATTTTATGAGATCTTTGAAAAATTTAACATACTGACTCTACTAGTTTAAAAGAAAAAAATTAGGGTTCGTAGACCCTGACCCGCACCATATGTGTCTGCCCCTGTTTACAGCCCTATGTGAACCTACCCATTGAGTACCAAGTGACACCACACCTTTTCTCTATATTATCTATGTAACTGGAAGTTGGTTAAGTTCATTGTTTTTCAAACAATTTGTCTCTCCATTTTCCTATTGAGAGGGGAAAATAAAGTGGAAAAAAAAGGCTCGAACCTGCGCCTTTTATTAAGAAACACTACATATCAATCATTTTATCAAATACCAATACAAATCTAATTAAGAAAAAAACATGTATATATACAATAACATCGTCTGAGGAATGAGATCTCTGGAGTTACTATTCACAAACTTTATTTTATAATTTATAATTTATAATATATATAATATATAGTGACTCCTATTAAAAATTTAACTTAAGGTAGTGAGATGCAAATATTTCAAATTATAAGCCAAATTTACATATTATTTCAATATGCCAAAATTAAACAACCCCAATTAATTAAATTAGCCCGATTGTTAGCCCGTTCCCCTAAATGCTTTCAATCAATAATTTCTAAGACTGGTGGGTGTGGACGTTGCTTGCTTGGCGTTTTGGCCCTTTAACGCCAGGTGTTCCACTCCGGGTTGGCATTTTGGTGGGCGTTGCCCGCTTGGTGTGGCAACTGTGCTTGGCATGGGGCGCTAGCCTGGGGTGACATGTCTGGCAATGGTTGGCTGGGTGTTGATGACCGTTTGGCTAGCCCCCTCCACAACTCCGGCCTGGCCACGCCCCTTCCACACTCCACGTTTTTGGGTGTGGACTGATGGAGCCCACACCTACCACATGTCGAGCAATGCCCCTAACCCAAACCCCTCTACACCCCATAGTCTAAAGCTACATTGGTCATTGCTTGCTGTTGATGCAACAAACACGGGACCAAGGATGGTAGCTGGACTGGTCAGGCAAAAGGGCTGAAAGGTTTGATTTTGCCTAACGCAGGTCGCGGGGTCCCTCCACGTTTGCAAAACGTGGAAGGAGGTTCACTAGTATATTTGAGTTATTTGCTTTGAAGTTCTTTCTCCAAGATTGACTCGGATCCAGAAAGAGAGCAAATAGAATGAATGAGATGAATCTGATGAAGAGTCATTTGGAAGTGACAAGAACTCCTCAAATGACAAGAGATTAAGGAATCTCTCTGCTTTTCGGAATGTCTTTGAAGTGTTATTGAGCTGTCTTCTTATAGTGGAAGACACTTCTCGAAATGGCATGGACTATACTAGTGAGACCTGTTTGCTTATGGAGGGTTTCCCCTTTTGGGGTTGAAGGCTTTGGACCCCTGGTTAATAGGGTGTGCCTGTGCAGACCTGCTCTGACTTTGTGAGTTGGTGAGCGTGAGTTGGTGGGACGAGTTGGTGGACATGACTAGTTACTGTTCCTCGATTCCCTCATTATACAGCTTTTCATCCGATGAACCTTTCAACCTTTTAAGCTCTTTGCATATTAATAGTTTTATTTGTCCTTGGGCTACCCCTGTCGTCAGCCCCCCAAGTCAGAGGTTTTTGGGGTATTATGCTCAAAGACTTCTGACTTTTATGCATGTCTTTTAAAGGCTTCAAGGGTTCGTTGTTTGGAGGCTTGAAGGGTTTGAGGCGGTTACTTTTTTGAATTTTGAAATTTAATCGATTTGACAGTTGATTTGACATGTGTCAGGCGGCGGATTGGCAGAGATTTTTATTTTTATCTTTAATACCCTTACTTTACTCTTATATTCATTTTTACAGTTACAAAACTTCATCGTTTTCCCTTCAATCATTCACAGTTTTTCCTTCCTCAGGTTAGTTTTCTTCTCCATTTTCACTTTTACTTTTTCCGATCATGGGTGCCCTTAAGGATTTAGCGAGGTCATTCTCTCGGATGACCCAAGAGGAGGTAGACCTATTTTGCCTTGAATATGGTATCGATAAAAAGTTTAATCCCACCGCCCCTTCTTGTGATGTTTCTATTGACAAACCGATTCCAGGTTCGATTGCTTTGTATTGTCGCCATTTTCAATGGTCCAATCTTCGTTACCCTTTCTCGCTTTTTGTTCTAAACTTGCTTGAGTATTACCGAGTATCTTTTGGGCAAGTTCATCCAAAAGGAATGGCTAGGGTTTTGCACTTTGAAGTGCTCTGTCGTGCTCTTGGCTATGATCCATCTCTGTTGCTTTTTCGGAGGTTTTTTCGTTTAGCCAAAAATGGCGATTGGTTTACTTTTGAAGCGACAAAGGTTGATACTTGCCTTGTTTCGTCAATGGTTACAACCCTTGGGTCCTGGAAGGATCAGTTTTTCTGGGTTTCTGATTCTATCATCCCTTTTAAAATGATATGGAGGCGTCCGGATGCTGTTCTCAATGATCCGGAACCTTCTGAGTCTGATTTGAACGATGCCTTTCTTTCAGCCATTCGGGGGTGCCCTTCGAGGGTTCGTCCCTTTCCCGAACATTTGTTAGTGCTTTTAGGGGTTAGTAATATTTGGGCAAAAGCCGATCGTGATCCGGTGTTAATGAGAAATGGCGTTGGTATGCATTTTCCCCTTTTATGCCTTTTTACTTTACTTTGTTTGTGACTTATTTTTCTTTGTTTGTTTTTTGGCAGTTATGTCTGCTTTGGACTTCATCAAGAGTGACGATACGTCCGATGTTATTTTTGAAGATGCTCCAACTGTTCCGGGTGAGAATGTTGTGGTGAGAACTTCTGAGCAAAGGTTTGAGGGCACGGGTTATGCTAATGTTGCCAATGTTAAGGGTTTTACCAAGTCTACTGCCCCTAAGTCTTCAAGTCACCGATCTTCTCGTCGTTTGCTGAAAGCTGGGCCTCAATCCACTTCCACTGAGCCAGTGGATTTGACTGATGATATTGAGGTTTCAGAGGATCAGGTTGAAGCGGGTGTTGAACAAGATAAGGAGTTGGTTGTTCATGGCAAGAAGGTTCGAGGTAAGAAGGTTACTCCTGTTCAAGAATCATCAAGCAGGGACGTTGGAGGGTTGGACCCTGAAGGTGTTTATGTGCCTGCTTGGCAAGTGAAGAATGATGATACCTTCAAGGATGCTGCCGTTTGTGAGGATGCTCTTAGTCATCTTGCTCCTCCCTCTGTTCGTGAAACCATTGCTGAGATGGACGATGACTTTATGTTATCTCGCATGGTTTTAACTACTTGCAACCTTGCTGCCATGCTTCCCCAAGGGATTACACGCTTTCGCCAAAGGATGCGGGAGTATGAGGATTTCTCTAAGAAGAAGGACAAAATGAAATCCTCCCTAGCATCGATGAAGAAGGAAGTGGCTGGGTTTGCAGAGAAGGAGGCGGCGTGGAAGAAAGAGGTTGATGATCTAAAGAAGATGCATGCCATTGAGATGGGTGACCTAAGGAAGAGCTTTGAAGCAAATTTGTTGAAGCTGAAGGCTGATCGAGAGGCCTTATCTGTCCAGCAGCAGGCTTTTCGTGAAGAAAAGGAAGGGTTGAAAGCTTCAGTTGGTCAGGTGACTGCTGACAATCAATGGTTGATCGAGCATGGTTTCCAGCAGGTGGTTACTTACCTTTTGCACTCCAAGGAATTTAACTCTGCCCTTGGTGATGTTTACACGAAGCTGCTGAACCTGGGGAAGCATCAAGGCCTTACTGCTGGCTATAAACTTCATGAATCTGGACAACCTTTGGAGAAGTCCCCCATGTTTCGCCCCGAGGCTTCTGATATCTTCAAGGCTTCTGTTGAGCAGATGGAGAGGCTAACCTACCCTTACATTCATGAGGTATCCTCTTGTTCTGGTAAGCCTTTGTCTGTTTTACAGGGATTGAAGCCTGAGGGGTTGAATGAGAAGGTTTGTGCTGAGGTTTTGGGTTCTTTGTCGAGGAAGAGGTCTTACTCTGGGGACAGTGATGATACCCTTTCGAGTCTTCCTGATACCTCAAAGGATGCTGGTTTGGAAACCTCTGCTGTTGGTGGTGAGGAAGGTGCCAAGATGAAGAAGACTAAGAAAGCCAAAAAGTCTAAGGGTGAAAGTTCTAAACCCTCTGATAACTGACATTTATTCGTAGCTTTCTTAGCAAACATTTTATGTTTTGTAATGTTTTAAACAATGTTTAGGTTTTGGGGACCCTTAAGGTTCCTATGGTTGGTTGGTTGGGCCTATATGGCCGTTGAACATTAGTTTTATTTGCAAGTCACTAGGGCTTGCTTTAACTGTCTTATGAAGGTCTTTTATGGCCTTTCTAACTTATGACATGATGGTTGTTGTTGGTGTTTTTGTTTGTTTCATTTGCTCGGTTTGCTTTGTGGTGTTTCAACCCTTAAAGCCTTTTGCATAGCTATTGATGGGTTGAAGCCTTTAACCTTTCAGGCTTAGCACCTATTGGTTGAACTTTGTGTGGCTTCTAGTTTGGTTTGTATGTTTGGTTGATAGGCTTGTTTATTTATTCTTGCCTTGTCTTTCTTTACTTTGTCTTTATGTTTTTTACACTTTAAAGGGTTCAGTGCTGCAGTCACTTTGCCTTAGTGCTTATCATCAAGACGTAGTATCTATCCTTTTCTTTTATTTCATTGTAATTTGTTTGATTTCGTAAGTCTATTTATTGAGTACCTTTTTTAGACTTAAGGAACGATTGGTGTAGGCTGTTCAAACCTGTCTATGAGACATTGTTGTTTTCCTTTGATAAGTCTCATGGAGTTGTATTGATCTAGGAACTCACCCCTTATATAGGTCCATTCAACCCTTGAACCTATTGAGCGATGTGGCCTGGGAGCTCATCCCCTTACATGGCCCTTGCCATGGAGTTTTTTGCTAGGTTCTCAACCTGATATTAGGATAGGAAGACAAGTTTGACAAAATGATTTCATTCATTCAAGCAGTATCTGCTTTTACAAAAGGTTTCTTGTTTTCATACAAACCCAACTTTCTAAACATAGAATTTTCTTAAAGTTTTTCCGTTCCAGTGCCTTGGGAGCCTTTTGCCTTCTAGATCTCCCAGCTTGTAGGATCCTCCTTTGTGTGCTTCGAGGATGGTGTATGGACCTTCCCATTTCGGTCCTAGTTTTCCCTGATTTTCTTTTTTGCTTGCTTCGTTGTTTCTGAGGACAAGATCCCCTGGCTTGAATCGTTCGTTCTTGACCTTCTTGTTGTAATAGCTTTCCATCCTTTGCTTGTATTTGGCTTCTTGTATTGCTGCTTGATCCCGGGCCTCTTCTAAGAGTTGTAAGTTCAACATGGTCTCTTGTGTGTTTACCTCGGGATCCATGTTGACAATTCGTTGGGTTACAACTCCTATTTCAGCGGGGATTACGGCTTCGGATCCGAATACCAAGCTATAAGGTGTTTTTCTGTGACTTGCTTTTTCTGTTGTTCTGATTGCCCATAAAACGCTAGGCAATTCTTCCAGCCAATTACTTTCGTATCTCCCCAATCTTGTTTTGATGCCTTCCACTATGCTTCTGTTGGTCCTTTCAACCTGACCATTTGACTGCGGGTAAGCCACTGAGCTGAAGATTTGGTTGATCCTGTACTCCTTGCACCAAAGGCTGAAGGGTTTCTCAGCGAATTGTTTCCCATTATCGGTGACGATTACCCCTGGCAGCCCATAGCGGCATATGATATTCTCCCATACAAAGTCTATGATTTGCTTTCCTGTGATCTTGGCAAGGGGTTTGACCTCTGGCCATTTGCTGAAGTAATCAATTGCTACCAACAGGAATTTTACTCCCCCTTTGCTTGGAGGGAATGGTCCAACAATGTCCATTCCCCATTTATGGAATGGCCATGCTGAAGTTATGGGGACCAAGTCATGTTTTGGACTTTTTGGTATTGGGGAGTGGATTTGGCAGGCATCGCATTTCTTCAATTGCTCGACGGTATCCCGATGCATTGAAGGCCAGAAATATCCCAAGTTCATGAGTTTTGCAACCACCGACCTAGCTCCGAAATGAGCTCCACATATTCCTTCATGTACTTCTTTGACCAAATACTTGCTTTGTTCAGGGCCCACACACCTTAGCAATGGTGCAAGGTATCCTTTTTTATAGAGGATTTCTCCTTGCAACACATATTGTCTTGCTTTGATCTTTACCCTTTCAGCTTCTATTTGATCACTCGGTAGTTCGTTGTTTTGAAGGAATTTCTTTATGGGAGTCATCCAATTTGGATCTTCCTCGGTGACCACATCTTGTACTTCCAATTCGTCAATTGAACGAGCCTTCAACACTTCAACCAACACCTTTTTTGTGAGGTGGGCGAATGTGAGGGACGCTAACTTGCTTAAGGCGTCAGCCTTTTTGTTTTGGGATCTTGGAATCTGTTTGATGTTGCATGCTTGGAAGGTGTTCATTAATTCCTTCGATTTTTCTTTGTACCTTCTCATGTTGGGCTCCTTGGCGACATAGCTGTCATTGACTTGGCTTGATACTAGTAGCGAATCAGTGAACATTTCAAGCTTTTTGACTTTCATTTCTTTGGCTAACCGGAGGCCAGCGATCAGTGCTTCGTATTCAGCCTCGTTATTAGTGGTCTGAAAGTTGAAACGAAGAGCATATGTGAATTCTAGCCCCTCAGGGTTGATTAGGATTACACCAGCTCCTGACCCTTCAACGCTTGAAGCCCCGTCGGTGAACAGTTTCCAGGCTTCAGGGTTGGAGGGTTCAGTGGTTGTGGTGTTTACTTCTTCAGTCTTTTGGCTTGGGATTTCTACTAGGAAGTCAGCCAAAACCTGAGCTTTGATTGCTTTTCATGGGACATAGGTGATGTTATGTTCACCTAGTTCCACTGCCCATTTTGCCAATCTACCTGAGTTTTCAGGCTTTTCAAGCACGTTCTTGACAGGTTGGTCAGTGACCACTTGTATAGGATGTGCTTGAAAGTATCTTCTAAGCCTTCTGGCTGTTTGGACCAAGGCTAGGGCTAGTTTTTCAAGGGGAGGATATTTGGTTTCAGCTAGTTTTAAAGTTTTGCTGAAAAAATAGACGGGTACCTGAGCCTTGTCCCTTTCAATGGTGAGGACTGCACTGATGGCTTCGTCGGCGACTGAGAGGTACACCGATATGAGCTCCCCAGTTTCTGGTGCTGCAATATCTGGTAGTGAAGCAAGGTGCTGCTTCATTTGATTGAAAGCTTCCTCAGCCTCATCGGTCCATCTGAAATCTTTCTTATCTGAACAATTCTTGAGCGTTTTGTAGAATGGTAGAGACCTTTCGGCCAGTTTTGAGGTAAAACGCTTCAAGGCTGCAAGCTTTCCGTTCAAGCTTTCAACCTCCTTCTTGGTTCTTGGTGGTTTAGCTTCGAGAACAGCTTTTACTTTGTTGGGGTTGGCCTTGATGCTTTGTTTTCCAACAATATGACCCAGGAATTTTCCTTCATCAAATCCGAACGAACATTTTTCCGGGTTAAGCTTCATGTTGATTTTTCTAAGATTTTTGAAGGTTTCTTGGATGTCGTCAAGCATCTGGTATTCCGTTTTGCTTTTGATCACCAGGTCATCGACATATGCTTCCATGCTTCTTCCAATTTGGCTTTCGAAAGCTTTATCGACGAGTCGTTGGTAAGTGGCTCCTGCGTTTTTGAGGCCAAAAGGCATCTTTTGGTAACAGAAAATGCCCTTGTCTGTGTGGAAAGCCGTTTTTTCTTCATCCTCTTCTTTCATGAGGATCTGGTGATAGCCTTTGTATGCATCAAGGAAGCATTTGAACGGGTATCCCGTGAGGGAATCAACCTTAAGGTCAATTTCTGGGAGCGGGTAGCAATCTTTAGGACAAGCTTTGTTAAGATCCTTGAAATCTATACACATTCTCCAAGAGTTGTCGGGTTTCCGGACCATGACAGGATTAGCAATCCATGATTGATACTTAACCTCTCGGAGAATGCCAGCTGATACAAGCTTTTCAACCTCTTGGCAAGCTGCCAGGCTTCTTTCAGGTGCCAAACTTCTTTTCTTTTGAACCACTGGCTTGACATTCGGTGGTATTCTTAGCTCATGTTCAGCAATGCTTCGAGGGATCCCGGTCATGTCCTCGGGAGACCAGGCGAACACATCGCTGTGATGTTTTAGCAGTTTTTCAAGGTATGAAAGAGTATCTTGAGAGAGGTTAGGATTGACCCTTATCCGCTGTTCGGGGTACTTAGGGTTGATGACTAACCCCTGCTTGTCTTTTTCGTCATTAGAACTCTCTCCTTCGATCAGGTAAGCTTCCTGAGAGGGTTGAAGGGTTGCAATTCCTCTCTCAGTGGGAAACTTGACGGTGCCATGGCCAACAGATACAGCCATGTAAAATGCACATTGTCCGGGCCTCCCTATGATTACGTCGTAATTGGAAGGGATGTTGATAACCACGAAGGTTAATGATCGGGTTCTTTCCTTTGATCCCTCCTTAAGACAGACATCAAGGGTTATTTGCCCCAAAGGCTTCAGGGTTATATCAGCGATACCCTTTATGGATGTCCCGGAGGGTTGAAGCCTTGAACGCTCCTCGTTGCTTAGTTGATTGAAAAATTTCTCGAACATGATTTCAGTGGCTTCTCCCGTGTCTATGTATGCTTTGCATGTTTGCAAGGTACCCACGATGGCTTCAACCACAAGGGGACCAGGGAACGGGTCCTTCCTTGTTGGGGGGAAGCAGACACACTGAAGCTCCCAATCCTCCAACCGTCGCTTCTTGTACGGGACCTTTTCATTAGAACATACCATGTTTACTTCCTTCCCTTTGTTTTCAGCCATCTTGTCTCGAACTCCCTTGACCAGGTGGGCAAGTTCTCCTGATTTGACAGCCTCTTCAATTCTCTTTTTCAGCTGGAAGCAATCGTTGGTGTGATGTCCCTTTTCTTCATGGAATTCACAGAACTGAGTGGAGTTCTCGTTTTTCCGACTTTTGGGAAGAGGCCTGGGAGGTCTGAAGTTTTGCTTGACCTCTTCCGTTGCCAGGATTTCTTGAGGGGTTTTGGTGAGAGGAGTGAAACTCATACTCTTATCTCTGCTTGGAGGGTTTCGCCCTTCAACCCTTCGAGGGTCTGAACCCTTTGAGCGTCTGTCGTAAGAGTTGAAGTTTCCTCTCTTTCTGGCTGGGCTGCTGCTTCGCCAACCAGAACCCCTTTTTCTTTGTTCTTTGATATCAACAGCTTCCTCTCCTCGGATGTGAGCCTCGGCTCTTTCAAGGGCTTCTTCCAAGGTTTTGGGTAGAGATTTGTTGAAATCTCGTGTGAGATACTTAGAGGTTATGGCGTTCATAAAACCGGCAACCCTCATTATCTCATCAGCCCCCACATAAGTTAGCCCTTCTTTCTTGTACCGTTCAATGAATGCTCGTAGGCTTTCATCATCTCGTTGTTTTATCTGGAAGATCACTGTCGCGTCTTTAACGTATCTCCTTTGTTGGGAGAAGTTTGCTAGGAAGCCTCTGCTGAGATCGTCGAAGCTTCGAATGCTTTGAGCTGGTAGGTCGTTGAACCAGATTCTGGCGGACCTAACAAGAGTCTGCATGAACATCAGGCAGCATTCAGCGTTCGTCCATTTTTCTATTCGAGCAGCTCCAGTGAAGATCTGAAGATGATCTTCAGGATCTTCAGTCCCATCATACGTTCTGATGTGAGCTGGCATCTTGATTTTAGACTGAAAATCATAATCAGCTATCTGTCTAGAAAAGCATGAAAGGTTACTTGGCTTGTAAGGTTTAGCCAGATCTTCTTCATGTCTTGTACCTACGTTGTTGTTGTTGCCAGGGTTTCCCTGGGTGGCAAGCACCTGATTGATGAAGTGTTGCCAGGGGAAGTTGGCCATCATTTGAGACATCATGTTGGGTATGAAATTGAAACCTTGAAGGTTTCCCGGCCCAACTGAGCAACTTACCCCAAGGGGGGTGCTGGCCACAGCACTTCGTGCTAAAGGGAGCACGGATAGGGCTTGCTCCCACGTGGTAGTTAGAGAAGTGGGACAACTGGTCACCGGGGATTGTAGGAGTTGGTCGAGTGTTAACTCGTGTCCCAGAGGAGTACCACTAACAGTTGGTTGGGAAGAGAGAATAGGATGAACAGTGGGGTTTGTCACAGTGGACAGATAAGGGTGAAGGTTTGAAGGGTTGCTAGGACCGGCTTCGCTTCTTGTAACGAAGGGTGGTAGAGGTGGTCCAGGAGATAACGTTGGCTCAGGCTCGTCGTAATCTAGACGAATCCTTACCCCCTTTTCCCTTTCTCTGTTCACATGTTGGTTAAGAAGTGATCTCAGCTCAAGGAAGTTATGAGCGACCCCCTCGGGGGTAAGTTCAACGCGTGTCGGGGTGTCAGACACACCAACGTTGGGAGACGGAGCTCCAGATCTGGATGGGGTTGGTGTGTTAAAGGTGAGGAACTCGGGTGTACTTCCCGGAGTTGAAAAAGGCGTTGTTATTGTTGTGTGAGCTTGACCACTTCCCGGGGTAGAGGTGTTAGGGATCTGGTTTACCTTTCCCGGAGATCCACTTTCTGACATAGTGGTTTGGAATGGAAGGAGCTACACGTACCAGGTCTCTTTTGAGGAGAAACAGTGGCGTAGCCCCACGGTGGGCGCCAACTTGTTGATGCAACAAACACGGGACCAAGGATGGTAGCTGGACTGGTCAAGCAAAAGGGCTGAAAGGTTTGATTTTGCCTAACGCAGGTCGCGGGGTCCCGACACGTTTGCAAAACGTGGAAGGAGGTTCACTAGTATATTTGAGTTATTTGCTTTGAAGTTCTTTCTCCAAGATTGACTCGGATCCAGAAAGAGAGCAAATAGAATGAATGAGATGAATCTGATGAAGAGTCATTTGGAAGTGACAAGAACTCCTCAAATGACAAGAGATTAAGGAATCTCTCTGCTTTTCGGAATGTCTTTGAAGTGTTATTGAGCTGTCTTCTTATAGTGGAAGACACTTCTCGAAATGGCATGGACTATACTAGTGAGACCTGTTTGCTTATGGAGGGTTTCCCCTTTTGGGGTTGAAGGCTTTGGACCCCTGGTTAATAGGGTGTGCCTGTGCAGACCTGCTCTGACTTTGTGAGTTGGTGAGCGTGAGTTGGTGGGACGAGTTGGTGGACATGACTAGTTACTGTTCCTCGATTCCCTCATTATACAGCTTTTCATCCGATGAACCTTTCAACCTTTTAAGCTCTTTGCATATTAATAGTTTTATTTGTCCTTGGGCTACCCCTGTCGTCACTTGCTATGGACCATCAACTACCCCTACTTAGTGCTTGGTGAATCAACCTGGCCTCTGCTACACTTAGTGTTTCATCTAACCATCGATCGCTTGCTCGTACCTGCTACGTTTGTGTTTTCTTTAACTTTTGCATTTGAAATTACAAAATGACCTGTTGAATATAGGGACTTGAAATTACTTTTTGAACGTTTGTATGCTAGTAGCATGCTTACTTTGTTGAATATTGGATGGAAACTTAATTCTTGAAAGTTGAATATTAAAAGTTGAATATTTGATAATTCATTTCTTCATATCTGATTTGCTAGTAGTATGCTGTTATGTATTAAAATATAACATAAATATAATATCATATAGCATATAACATCTTCAATTCCATTTCCCCTTTTAGTTTTATTTATTTGTTATTGTTTATTGATGTTAAGAATTTAATATCTTTAAAAGTCAAATTAATCCTCGATACGTGAGAACTCTTTGTATTTTCTTTGAAATTGGTACTTATTTGAGTTGTTTGTGAAAATACAGGCTCGGGATTCGGCTCGGTGGCAAAACGAAGGATTTTGGAGCAAAAACGGACAAATCCAGCACACTGCCAGATATGGCACGATCATGCCAACCGTCAGGCACAATCATGCCTGACGTCCAGACACCAACACCATCTCAAGCACCAGCGCTACACCAGCAAAATCAAGAAAATTACTGACTAGCATGATCATGCCAGCCCCAAGCACGATCGTGCCCGACCAAAACCATCCCACGAGAAGTCAGTTCACCAGCACGCATCGATGATTACCAGTGAAATACTGACCCGGACAATCATGCTAAACCCTGGCACGATTGTGCCACCTTGGGAACTTTTGAGCGAGATTTTTCCAGAAATGGAAGCAAACAAGAATGATAGACAAAAAGTGAACCTCACACAGACCAATCACGATCACTTGAAGACTTAATCACTTAGAAGGAAGTTGAAACCAAAGAGGAGCTTTGGAGAAGGCTTAATCACTTGAAGACTTAATCATCCACCATTTATTTATTGCTTTGAACTTGGTTAGCTACTTTGTTTTTATGTTAATTTATTTAATCTTTGAACAATTTGTGTTAGTTATGGTGAGGCTAAATCTTTGAGTTGTCTAAACAATGTTGAAGCTTTTGTGATTATGATTATATGGAAGTAGATGTGATGATAAGTTGTTGTTGATCTTCAAGCTAATATTCTAGTCATGTTCTTAGAGTTCATATGCATGTTCAAGTTGTTCATCATGAATGTTTTATGATTTTGCTCATGACATTTAGAAAACCTGTTTGTAGATTGTAATTATTAAATCTTGTTACTTGTAATTTGGTTCAGGCATGGTGATTAGTGTTTAATATTAAGAACAACACTAGGGCATTATCTACTTAAAAGCAAATTATGGTGATTAGTGTGTTTTTCATAATTAGTTTTCCGTAAGTTGTCAAGTTAGGAGTTTTCGATGAGTAAATAACTCTTGTTAAAAGATTAACGTAAACTTTACAACCAAGCTTAAGGAATGATTCTTAGGTGATTAGAGTGTTATTTCATTTTCATTTTCTGAAAGAATTATAAAACGAGGAACCTTGACTAGAATTTAGTTAATTTAGAGGCTGTGCCATCACTATTGCTTCCCGTAGTCATTACATGTTCAATAGTGGATACCTAGTTTAGACAACTTCCCATTAGATATTGTTTAAATTTAATAACTTAGTATTTTTATTACTTGCATGCTAAAATTAGGAAATCAACTTACTATTTGAAAAGGATTTAAAGTAACAACAGTTTAGTATTGAGACACCGCGACCACGGATTGATATTCGGTTCTTACCTACAAACTATATTACTATCCGACGGGTACACTTGCCCTTTGTGTGTGTAGTTTAGTCATAAGGTAAAAACTATTTCAAAACTAAATGTGTGTGAACGAAAATCAATTTATAAAAACATATCTTATTCACGCACATCAGGTTTTCTTGAGAACAATTCGAGTTACTTATTTAGTATAACAACCCTCCTACAACACCCTAGACGCCTTAAACTATACCTCGTATATGAGAAACGACCCTGAATTTCATTATAATAACAGAAATCAAATAAAAACAAAAATATATGGGTCTCACGGGCCGTGACCCTGTCCCCCAGGTCTGTCGCGGGGCGCGACCAAGTGACACCAGGCGGCACCCCCTTTTGCCACGTGTCTAAGTGCATGTTGGGTGTAGTGGACCGACTCGACCAAGCTAGGCCCTAGCCTATTGGCCTCGCGGGCCGCGAGGGAGAAGCAAGAAGGGGTCGCGGGGCGCGAGCCGCCATCGACTAGGCCTATAAATTGAGGTCACGACCTCATTTCTTCATCGTTCATTTTCTTTATCTCTCTCAAATCTCTTGTTGACTAAACTCTCGGGTATTATACCCCTAAAAAGCAAAGCTCTGCCTTGTTGTAAGTATTATAACCCCCGATCATGTATTTGTTACCCTACCCGATTGATCTAGGGCTCCGTAACGCATGTCAAGGCTCTGCCTAACTCAGTTTGTTGGAGTTCTGTCACGTGTTGTATGGCTAATGAGATTTGGGTTATCTTACTAACACGTGTGCATTGTTTAATATTAATAGATAATAAACAGGAAAAGCACTAGGAAGCTATAGTAACACCTAAGTCAACAAAGTGAGTACATTCTTTTTTATTAACCCTTTTTGTGAGTCAAAACTTTTACAAAACCCTAAATGTTTATCAAAATACTTACTGTGATTAAGTTTTTTTTATTCTACAATTATCATCAGTATGTGGGGTTTTGTATACATTACTTGGCACTCGTTACTATTGCGAATAGTAGCATGACTGCAAGTACGGGGACAAAGGTTGCCCAATAGCAATGCAGTATTGAATAATTGGATAGATATAAACATTGTAAATCTTAGTACTGTAAAGTTATAAACACTTGTTTGATTAAACTGGGATGCACTCGCCAGTATTTCTTGCTGATAAAATCTTTTTAAAACGCGTCTTAGGTAACTTAATGTGAAGCTAATAGAAGCCAGCTGGAGAGCACTAAAGGCTTAAAGAAGTGGCTATAAAAGTTACCTAAATAAAAAGGAGATTTTACTTTCAATAAATTAGGGTTTATCACTATAAATGTATTGTAATCTAAACTTGGGTTTTATCCCATTTATTTATCATTTATAAAAATTGGTGTTTGAAACTCTGATACTATTTCCTAACTACGGTCCTGATGTTTAAATTCCGCTGCCAAATTAATAAACACCGATACCTCCCGCTCTGAGTCTCGCGGCCACCCGCTCCTGGGGCAGGGGTCGGGGGCTGCGACAGAAGGTGGTATCAGAGCTACAGTCACTGGTTTAAGCCATTTAGGTGTTCTACCTAAAAATTTAATCAATTGTGTTAGGAAATAACTTATGTGATTATGTGTAAATATGTATATTATTATTTTGTGTTATTTGACAATTTGTAAGTTTACAGAATGAGTGAGCAAGGTACATCCGACACTTACCGTCAATTAGCTAGTTTCCCAAAAGATGAAGGAACCTCATCTCAGCCAACCCCCTCAGGATACTCAATTGATACTGAGGAAGGAATATTTATCTTTAAGGCACAGTCTAAGGCGCCATCCCCCCCCCCCCTAAAAAGAGAGGATAATTTAGTAGAGGAGCGCATGAGAGGAGGAAGAGGATGAAGAAATTACAACAACAAAGAGCTTTAGCAAAAGTGAATAGGGAAGTGAATGCAAAAACCCTGGAAGCAGTTAGTAGGCCATTGTGGGAAGAGGAACTTGATAGGCAGTTAGCAGATTTCCATATGCTAGCCACTACAGCAGTAGACTCTAATCTGATTCAAATAGCTGAACCACCACTGTTACCCTTATTTCCAGACCAACAGATGTTAGAACCCAATTAGGAGGACCAATTCTCAATCCCAGCAGTTGACCCCTATGAGATCCCCAGAATTCCCGCACCAAACCCCATAGCTTAGTATACTGATCCGAACCCTTTAGATCCATTCTGGAACAGTGACTGGTATATTCAGAGTGTATTAAGTAATCCATACCCTTACGGATACCCCATACCTCGATATCCAGATCCAGTACCAGCACCCATGCCACCTATGAGCCAAGAAAATTTGGAGGAACTTCGCTCATATGGTGAAGAGTTAGTGGAAGAAGGAAATAGAATCCGTCAGATGGGAGAGAAACTCGTTTGGAAATATGACGAGCGTGAGATGCAGTATTAGATGAACGATACCTAGAATAATATATGGATATGTGTGTAATTTTGTATTTTGATATATATATATATATATATATATATATATAACCAATTAAAATAGATAGACTAAAATATATAGACTAAAATAGATATCGATGCATAACTACTAGTGTGTTTAATTTTCAGTTGTAATATGTAATCGGTGCATATATATATATATATATGTATGTATATATATATATATATAAAGAGTAAAGCCGCAATGTTCAACGTTTTTGATCAATCTGCTTGTGTGATTATTTGTATTAAATCTTATTCTGTAATATTAATATCTGATAAATGTTTACAATTTAGATGGACAACGAAGTAAATCAGGAAAACCAAAATAATGATAATAACAGAAACCAAGTGAATAATAGTGCCATCGAACATATAGTCGCACAAGGAATTATAGATGCTATGCCATATATTATCAAGACTGTTAAAGAAGCAGAAAATAATAAATCTGTAAATGGAAGTAAACGTCAACCCACTGAACCAAGTCATAGTGTGAACGAAATCACAGACCTTTGATCTAAGCTCCTATTCCAAAAGAAGAAGAACCATTTCATATGGTTGTTCTTATAAAGAATTTTTGGCCTGCAAGCCAATAGAATTCTCAGGCAATGAAGGAGCCATTGCAGCTTTACGTTGAATAGAAAAGACAGAAGCAATAATAAAAATAAGCAAATGTGCAGATGAAGATAAAATTATGTTTGCTTCTAATCTTTTCAAGAATGCAACCTTAGATGGTGGAATACTATTCTCCAATCTAGAGGAAGTGACAAAGTTTATAATATGTAATGGACTAACTTTAAAGAGATAGTCGAAAGAAAATTCTGTCCTCCTCATGAAAAAGAACAAATTGCCAATAAGTTCTTAAATCTTAAAATGACTGGAATAGACTGCAAGGGTTACACTGCCATATTCTTTGAATATGCTAGGATAGTACCAACCTTAGCCTCACCAGAAGCGGTATTAATCTTCTGTTACATCTGGGGATTAATCAGTGAAATCGGAAATTTAGTCAAGGCAGCTAGGCCACAAACCAGAGAAGAAGTGGTAGAAGTGGCCAACACCCTGACTGATGAACTGGTGTGCCCACAAGAGGAAATCAGAAAAGGAATCTAGCTCAGAAAATTTCCCAGGAATTTCATGGGAAAGGAATAGGTTCATCTTCTTCACTTTTCTGTAAGATACGTAAGAAAAAGCATTACGGAAAATGTGCAAGGTATTGTAATTTCTGCAAGAAACCCGGGCATAAGGAAGAAGAATGTCGAACGAAAGCTAGCAATAGGCTATGCTTCAATTGCGGAGAAGCTGAGCATATTAAACCGAACTGTCCGAAACTAGCTCTAGCAACAACCAACAAAGCTAAGGCAACTGAAGGACCCAAGAAGAATGCCAGAGCATTCGTTCTAACAGCCGAAGAAGCCAAGATGATTCCGGATGTGATTGTCAGTACGTTTTTAGTTAATGATATTTTTGCTAAAGTATTGTTTGACTCTGGTGCAAACCAAAGTTTTATCAATACTTCTTTCTACAAACTTCTCAACCAACCATTAACTAAACTTCAACAAGACTGTCTGGTGGAGACAGAAAATGGAGATTCATTAAGATAAGTGAAATCTTGCAGGGAGCAAGAATAGAAATTTTAAACCATCATTTTTCTGCTAAACTTTACCCAATGAATCTAGCCGGATTCGATGTTATACTAGGAATGGATTGGTTGGATATCATCAATTGAAAGTACAGGAAGGGGACATTCCTAAGACTGCTTTCCGAACAAGGTACGGTCATTATGAATTTACAGTCATGCCATTTGGTTTAACTAATGCCCCAGCCGCATTTATGGACATGATGAATAGGATATGTAAACCATACCTAGAGAAAGTTATAATTGTTTGTATAGATGATATTCTAATCTACTCTAAGAGTAAAGAGGAATATACAGAGCATCTGCATACACTTCTGACATTATTGAGAAAAAAAAGGCTTTATGCTAAATTCTCAAAATGCGAATTTTGGTTACAAGAACTACAATTTCTTTGACATCTGGTTAATCATGAAGGAATTCATGTGGATCCCAAAAAGATCGAGGCGATTACTAAATGGAAAGTCCCCGGATCACCAACGGAAGTAAGAAGTTTTCTTGGACTAGCAGGTTATTATAGACGGTTTATTCAAGATTTTTCTAGAATAGCCATTCCATTAACCAAACTGACCTACAAATCAGTTAAGTTTGAATGGGGACCAAAACAGGAAGAAGTCTTTAGAATTCTGAAGCAAAGGTTAACGAACGCACCCATACTCGCGTTACCAGAAGGAACTGGAGACTTTATAGTCTACTATGATCCGTCTAAGTTAGGATATGGATGTGTGTTGATGCAACGTTAAAAGGTTATAGCTTATGCCTCTATACAATTTAAGAAACATGAAGAGAATTATACAACCCATGATCTAGAGTTAGGAGCCATAGTTTTTGCCCTTAAGATTTAGAGACACTATCTTTACAGTAATAAGTTTGTTGTCTTCACAAATCATAAGAGTTTAAGTTATGTTTTTGGGCAAAAGGAATTAAATATGAGACAACGACGCTGGATGAAAATTCTTAGTGATTATGATTGTGATATCCAGTATCATGCACGAAAAGCTAATGTAGTAGCTGATGCTTTAAGTAGAAAATTTCATGAAAAGGCAAAACGAGTACGCTCTCTCGGATTAAATCTATAGATAAATTTAAATGAGCAAACTAGAGAGGCACATGAAACAACAATCAAGGACGATGCTGAAGGTTTAAAAGGAATGATTAAGGAATTAGAACAAGGATCAGATGGAATTTGGAGATTCCATAAGAAAAGAATGTGGATACCTAAACAAGGAAACCTACGCCACAGAATTTTAGAAGAAGCTCATAAGTCTAAATATACAATACATCCAGGTAGTGATAAGATGTATCAAGACTTAAGGAAGAATATCTGGTGGATAGGAATGAAAAGGGTTATAGCAAACTATGTTGCTAAATGTCTAACCTGTTCACAGGTTAAAGTTGAGCATTAGAAACCTTCAGGGTTATTACAGCAACTAGAAATGCTAATATGGAAATGGGAATTGATAACAATGGACTTTGTTACCAAGTTACCCAAGACACAAAAAGGTAATGATACAATCTGGGTGATTGTTGACAGATTAACCAAATCTGCTCATTTCTTACCTATGAAGGAAACTTTCAGTATGGAATAGTTAGCCAAGTTATATGTAAATGAAATAGTTTCATTACATGGAATTCCTTTATTTATTGTATCTGATAGAGATAGCCGGTTTACATCTCATTTTTGGACAAGTTTCCAAAAAGCAATGGGAACCAGGTTGAATCTAAGCACAGCTTATCATCCGCAAATGGACGAACAAAGCGAAAGTGTTAGTGCAGAATGTCTATCGCCTTCGTCAATCGGAACCGTAGCTGAAATAGAAGTAAAATAGGCTTTATATTGTAATTTGTAAACAATAGGCAAGGTGGCATTATTGTAAATAAGGGGAAATCCCTTATAATCTTGTGCCTATAAATAGGAGCCTTAGGGTTTAGATTTAGAACTTTTGCCACATTAGAGCTTGGAGAGCTAGGTGCTTAGAGAGAGAAACTAGAGAGAGAAAGTGGCAAAACGTGATTCACGGAGCTTGTATTCGTCACATCATAAATAGAATCACCGATTAGTGTACGTTATTGTGTGTTCGGTCACGCACGTTCACGGATTCCGCACGTCGAACGTTCGTTACGCAATCGAACGGTATCAAAACCGGTCCTACAAGTGGTATCAGAGCAAGGAGCTCGATTGCTTGATCAAACACATCGTTTTCGTACCAGATTTCAGCCGATTCAGATCCGATTACATCTATTTCTTCATCTTCTACCTATTTTTCACGTTTTTTACTGAAAAACGTCAAATTGAACGGGTTTTCACGGTCCAAATCGTCTGATTTTTGGATATGTTGTGCGTATAGACCTATTCTACAATCCTACCAAGTTTCAGATCGAAACTCCTAGCCGTTTAGGAGAAATCGAGGTTTTTCGGTTCGAACTCGCGTCATACAAACAGGTCCGCTCCAAAATACTTGTATGGTTCGCTTATACGAACAAGTGTATGGTTCGCTCAAACAAACCAGGTTGGTTCGCTCATAGGGCAATTGTTATGGTCCGCTCATTGATCACTGTTGTGGTCCGCTTATAGTGTCACAAACAGATCCGCTCCAAATCATGTTATTGGTCCGATTTTAGAACATTTAGGTCCGCTTATAAGGTTCAATTGTGGTTCGCTCTTTTGTAATCTTCTTCACGTGATTGTCTGATCAATCAGGTTGTCAGCAGGTTGTTTTCATTGTTTGCACGAGTTATTAAAAGTTACACCGACCCACTATCTTTTATGGCCCAATCAACACCCACTTGTTCACCGCCCATTAAAACACCGCCCCACTAAAAAAACTTGGCCCAATCCCAGCTCTTATTTGCACCGCCCCACATTAAAAACGGTCCAATCACTGAAGCCCAAAGCACCGCCCATTTAAATAGTTGTTGTTGTTGATTTGTTGCACCGACCCATTAAAAGGGAGGCCCAATCATTGAATATTGCAGCCAATTTAATATCACCGCCCAATTGATTGTCGGATGTTATTTGACATAAGAAAGTTGATCTGATGTTGTTGTTATGAATGGTCCAATCAAAGCCCATGATTTGATGAGATAAAGGCCGAATCACAATCTGATTCAGTTTGAGAGTTTGATATTTTTAAACTGATCATTTGTTTGTGTGTTTGCAGGAGATTCGAAGTGTTTTTACAAGGTGCAAATATCAAGACATTGAAATTCTGTGGAATTTGAACTTAAATAAAAACGTTAATCAAGTCACTTAACAAAGAAAGTGAGATCAAAATGTTTGATGAGAAGGAAAACAAGAATCTTGAAAGTTTAAATAACTGGACTAAGGAATTGTGGTGTGAGATGAGATATAATAAGGATGTTTATGTTAAAAGATACGAAAAATTCTTATGTTTGGAGAATGAATCAATGGAGAGTTTGAAAGAAAGGTTTTGGGAACTAATCATCAAGTTAGAAAAACATAAGATATATCATTCAAAGGATGAAAGAATTTTGAAATTTGTTGATGCTTTACCTTTGGAATGGGATAACTTCGTGAATGGATTGAAACGGGATTCTAGTCTATCACGTTATGATTTAAGAAGTTTCATCAACACAATTACAAATCATAGTGGTCATGAATATGTAAGAAAAGGGCAATTGTTGGATGAAATAAAAGAGGAATCAAGAAAGATAGATTTGAATGTAATCATTGAAATGAGAAAACGAATTGATGTATGTCATGCAGCAAAAAAGAATATGAGATACGATATTAAGAGGGGTTGTTATATTGATAAAAATTCGAATCCTCTTGATTTTGTTAAAATTTTTTGTGCAGGAACATACATGATGGAAACAAAGAAAGAAGCTGAAAGTGGTAAAATGAATGAAAATTGCTTGAAATGCAAAAAATCAGAAGCAGACAGTGTGGAACTCTTGAAGGATGTGGAGAGTTTGACATTGGAAAACAATACTCTGAAGAACGAGAAGAAGGCTGATAATGAACAGATTCTGGAGTTACGCTTGAACTGTGAAAAACTGAAATCTGAGAATGATAAACTGTTAAATGATTTGAACAGTTTAACATCTGAAAACAAAATTTTGAAAGAAAATGAAAAAGTTTTTGAAAACAAAAGAAAATCTTCAGAAGATGAAGATTTCTGGATTAAACTGGAAAACAAAAATCTAAAAGAGAATGAAACAATATTTCAAGAACAGTTAAAAGTCTTGGAAAATGAAAAATCTGTTCTTGAAAATCTTAAAATTGAAAATGAAAAATCAATCAAGTCTCATCTTGAAAGAATATCTCAGCTTGAAGATGAAGCTGAGAATTCAAGGATCAAGATTGATGAACTTGAAACGAAATTGAAAGGTTTTGTGACTTCATCAGACAGGTTGAATTTTCCTTGTCCAAAACCGATCAATTCTGTTTCAATAAGTGACAAGGTCACAAATTTGGACAAAGTCAAAATTGAAGATTGTGATGACAAATCTGATGATGAAAAAGAAAAAGAAGAAAAAAGAAAAACATTTTTGAAATTAAATGAAATGTTTAAAAATACTGTTTTACATTCTACTGAGAAAGGTGAATGCTCAACGCAAAAACCTGTAAAGAAGAGTGTGGAACAGAAACAAAAAGATAAAAAATCGAAAAATTTTCAAAAAGAAAATAAAAGTTCATCAGATCAATCATCCAATCACAATAAAAAATCACAAAAATTTAAAAATGAATACTTACAAAATGTTGGTAATAAGTGGTGCAGGTTTGACCACAGTGCTTCAAAGCTAAATCCAACATTGAGGAGGAGTGCAGATTACCACAAAGCCAGACAGTGTTATGATCTGAGCGTTTGGGGTGAAGGTGATATATGGTATGATAACAGAGTGTGTTACTCTTGTGGAGTTAGAGGTCACATTGCTGTTAACTGCCAGAATTGGAGTTATGAAACGCGAAGATGCTATAATTGCAATATCAGAGGACACATTGCTAGAGATTGCCCAAGGAGATCGATGGGAAGATCGAGGGTTGAATCTCAAAGAACGGCAAAGAAGACAGTCAATGTCAAGCCCAAAGAACAGAAGGTTCAAGAACCTAAAGTTCAGGAAGCGAAAGTAAAACTTTCTCAGGGGCAAAAAGACAGACTGCGAAAGAAGAGGAAGAAGGCCAGAGAATATCTGGAGAAGATTTTGTCCTCGGGTTCACCGGACAGATCGAATAAGAGTACCGATGAATCGCTTCACTCGACTGCAAAGTCAAGCAAGCCGAGTTCATCAGATGCAAATCTGAGGACAAAAGAGAAGATAAACAAGAAGGTAACATTTGGTGGCAATGAATCTGTTTCTTCGGAAACAAAGGAGCCACATGTCGGCGATGAATCTGACTCATCAAAGTCAGACAAGCCATATTCAGGCAATGATTCTGGTGTGTCGAAACCAGAAGAGCCAGTTGTTGAGGTAAAAACTGTCAAACCCAAGGCTGGTCAGGCTTGGGTGGATCTTTTCAAATGAAAAATCCTGACTTGCCGGAGTTCCCAGGTTGGTTAGTATGGAACAGGTATCGGCATCTTTGTTGAGAAATTCACAGGTTGGTAACTGTGATATTTCGAATTACAAAAGACTAATCAAGGACATTAAGTTGTACTTGATTTCTCTTTCCGACAAGTGATTAAAGGAAAAACAATGTGATGAAAGAACCCCGAATTTGTGAAATGACACACAAAACCATTTTCCGGAAAAACCATTCTGATTAAAACAAAGTTAAGTGTTTTGAAATCTAAATGGGAAAATAGTTTGTTGTCAGGGGGAGTTCTGATTGTTTATGCCAAATGAATGGCGAATTGAAGTGATTCGATATTAGTTTGTCATTTTATTTGTATAGTTTTCAGATTTTCCTTGAAAATCAAAATTGAAACATATTTTGATTTTAGGGGGAGAAAAATTTTAAAAAATTAGAAAATTTGAAAATACCAAAAACAGTGAAAAAGCAAAAATGAGTTTTGTTGAGAAAAGAGGAAATGATAAGTACATCAGTGGACTATCACAGCACGCTAAAGAAATGAAATGTCAAATGTGATAAACGGTCTCACTGATGATGTGTCGATAGGTTTTTACACATTTAGTAGATTTATTCGGGATATAAACCTAAAATTTCAAACTTGTGAAATTTGTGGGGAACACTACTTGGATATATAGGTAACCCCTGAAATCTCGTTTGAAAGGTTTCTTATTCTGATATACTAGGTTTTTCTACTATTTGATGTCTGGGGTATTATTCCGGAACTTCTGCTGAACGGAAGTTCTGACCTAGTCCTTGGATAATGCTTTGCCTGAAATGCTTGAAACATAGCATTATAGCCCTCAGTTGATTAGACAATAAAATTGATAATCATCTGTTGTAGCTAAAAGATCCTCTAAAGGGGACATACCAAAGTCGAAACTGATATCTCTCTGCGCATACGGAAGTATCGACCTGAGATCCCTCAATTCTTGCATGTCCTAATTTATGTACAGACATCATTTTAGTACAATCACCTGTAAGACTGAATATTGAGATTCTGGATACGGGAGTATATTCAAGAGGTGGGACACATGAATTGAGCTAAGTTTCTAAAACATCTAAATCGTATCCTGAATAGATTGAAAATTGTGTGAAAATTTAAGAGGATAACTATATCGTCAATCTACGTGAATCGTTTAGAACTTAATATGATTAAAGCTTAACGGTGCTAGTGATTTGTCTCATGATCTGATATGATCCTCTTACACAAACTCACAAAAATATTATCTGTATATATTTGTTTACTGCATTTTATTCAAAAACAAAAATCCAAAAATATTTTCGGAGTGTTTTAGCATAAAATTTTTTGAAAAGTCAAAAAGATTTTCGACAGCTGATGTTGAAGAGCTGATATTCAAAATTCGAGTGCTAAACATGATGAATAGGTTTGGGAGAATATGTTGAAATCTTTGAATGACATATATAAATGGTTTGAAAGATTGTGTTTTTGGTTAATCAAGGTCATTCATTTGAACTTGATGTAACTAATGTGTTTGTTGAAAATAATTTCTACCAGTAAGTTTCTTAAATCTAACTGTTATAAATTTGTGAAACTTATGTTGAGGTAGAGGATGTGCAGGTTAACCAGGTTTCAAATCCTGAGCAGATGCAGAACAAAGCCAGGAATTGATCCTGAACTTGTGAAACGATGAAAGCCAAACTACGATCCCGACAGCTGAGTCTAAGGGGGAGTCTGAAGACGAGCTCAACGCAAACGGAAGCGTGTAAGGAGCCAGGTATCGTTCCTGGAAGAGCTTGTATCTGGAAATCCAGGTGTCGATCCCAAAAGCACGGAAGCTTGACGAAAGGGGGAGCCTGAAGAAAAAGAGTCTAAGCGAGAGGGGGAGCAACGGAAGCTCGTAAACAGATCCACGGGGATTCTGTTTGAGAAAGAGGAAGTCTATGGTTGCTGAAACCGTCAAACCTTTAAGAAGACTCAGAGAGAGAGAGAGGGAAAGTCAAGTTGCTACGAGTTTGACTACAGATTGACTGCGGCAATATCCAAGGGGGAGTCTGTTAGTGCAGAATGTCTATCGCCTTTGTCAATCGGAACCGTAGCTGAAATAGAAGTAAAATAGGCTTTATATTGTAATTTGTAAACAATAGGCAAGGCGGCATTATTGTAAATAAGGGGAAATCCCTTATAATCGTGTGCCTATAAATAGGAGCCTTAGGGTTTAGATTTAGAACTTTTACCACATTAGAGCTTGGAGAGCTAGGTGCTTAGAGAGAGAAACTAGAGAGAGAAACTAGAGAGAGAAAGTGGCAAAACGTGATTCACGGAGCTTGTATTCGTCACATCATAAATAGAATCACCGATTAGTGTACGTTATTGTGTGTTCGGTCACGCACGTTCACGGATTCCGCACGTCGAACGTTCATTACGCAATCGAACGGTATCGAAACCGGTCCTACAGAAAGGACAATACTGATGTGCGTGCGGTGTAATATATTTTTATGTATATTTTTAGCCCTTTTTACCACATTAGTCAAGTTTTAAATTTATAAAACACGATATTTTACTAACACCAAACACACATATGGGCAAGTGCACCCATCGTGAGCGTAGTATAGTGTTGGTAAGATACCGAGGTCGTCCAAGGACACAAGAGCTTTAAATACTGGTTTATCCTCAACGTCTAATCAAATCAAAAGTTTAGAAAAAGGCTTTAAACTAGATAATAAAAACAAAAAATGCTGAAAAATAAAAATAAAAAATAAAACAGATAGACAAGATGAATCACTTTTATCCGACTCGCATTTAGTGTAACCTTTGATTATTTTCGCACTTTTGCACTTTTTAAAAGATTATCTTAGTTATAGTAGTAGGCCCTCTTTTGAAGGTGACATCACCCTCAACCCAGTAGTTTGAGTCAGCAAGTATACAATCCTAAAGGGTTGGATTATTGACAGATATTTAATTAAGTTATTAATGCATAATGTGGTAGGCCCCTTTTTTTAAGGTGACGTTACCCTCGGCTAAGTAGTTTGAGTCAGCAGGGATACAATCCTAAATAGTCGGGTTAAAGTTTTAATAGTAGTTTACATATGAGGGGATCAAGGAGTTCGGACCCCCGCCATCCAATGCCAGTGGGTATTGAAGGAGGTCCTACTAAAGTTGACCCAGGTCCTTGCAGGATCTATACACTGAACAAGGCAAGACTCGTACCAAACCATTCCTTTAACCCCCGACCAGGTAGCCAACATATCTCCATATAGACCATGGAGATATGAATGGTGAAAATCTTTTATTTTATATAGACAGTAAAATAATGCCAAGACACCACGGACAAATAATAAGGAAGATTCACCTTCAACATAAGAAACTAGTTTTTAAAGTCATTAATACATAACCAAATAAAAAGTGCGAAAAGATTAAAAATAAAAAGTGTTACACTAAACACTTGTCTTCACCAAGTTATGTAAGAGACTTGGGCAAACATGGCCTTTGATTGTCAAGAACTCTTACGATCAATCTTGGATCCCGAGACTACTCACACACTCTATGATGGATGATGGATGATGGTGGTGGATGTGGGTTATAATGGTGGTGGTGGGTGGGTGAAGTGTGAGAGAGGTGGTTTGCCAAGGGATGGTTTAAAAATGAGCCAAGCACCCCTATTTATAGCATACACAGAAGCCCAGACACGGCCCCGTGTCTACCCATCCTCACTTTCTTCATTAATTGCAGTTTGTCTGCATTAGTTGACCACGCCCCCGTGTTCGCTGGGCACGACCCCGTGTGCAGAAGCGTATCTGTACTATCAAGATTTTCCTAGATTCTGCGAATCTTAGAGTTGACCATGGCCCCGTGTCCGCTGGGCACGCCCCCGTGGTGGGTGATAGAAGCTTCTACAACTTTGTCTTTTCTGCAGATACTAGGGCACGCCCCCGTGCTCATTGAGCACGGGGCGTGTTCAGCCTTCTGTTCTCCTGTTTTTGCTTGGGAAGATGTTGTCGGGGGGTCGGGCATGCCATGTTTATTTCTTTTCTTGTATTTATGTTAGATTTAGCTGCCTTTTTGCTTCTTTTGTTCATTTGAGCTCATTTAATCCTGAAAATACAAAAGGAAGACAAAAACACACTTTTTCCAACATTAGTACTAAAAAAGGGTTAGTTTTATGCCACATTTGATGTAATTTATATGTTTCATTTTGCACACATCAATACAAATGATGGAAGATATGCTTAGAGCCTGTGTAATTGATTTCGGAGGAAATTGGGACAATCAATTACCATTAATAGAATTTTCCTATAACAACAACTATCATACCAGCATTAATGTTGCACCATTTGAAGCACTTTATGGATGAATGTGCCGAACTCCAGTCTGTTGGGAAGAGATTGGAGAAAAGCAACTATCTGGACCAGAGATAGTGCAAGAAACAACGGACAAGATTATTCAAGTCAAGGAAAGAGTAAAAGCAGCACGAGATCGTCAGAAGAATTATGCGGATAATAGACGAAAACCGTTAGAATTTCAAGTTAGAGACAAGGTATTATTAAAAGTTTCTCCATGGAAAGGAGTAGTCAGATTCGTTAAAAGAGGAAAGCTAAGCCCAGGTATGTTGGACCTTTTGAGATCATTAAAAGAATAGGTTCAGTAGCTTATCAGCTACAACTGCCAGAGGAATGGCAGGAATACATGATGTATTTCATGTATGTAATCTCAAGAAATGCTTAGCAGACAAATCATTAGTGATACCTCTTCAGCACATAGAGGTAAATGAGAAACTTAAGTTTATAGAGAAACCCCTACAGATTGAAGATAGAAAGATCAAGAATCTCAAACACAAGAGACTAGTTCTGGTCAAAGTGAGATGAGATTCCAAGAGATGACCAGAATACACATCGGAGCTCGAGTCAGAAATGCAACGGAAATATCCACACCTGTTCCTGTAGATCTTGAGGACGAGATTTAAATCAAGGTGTGGAGGATATAACAACCCTCCTACAACACCCTAGATGCCTTAAAATATACTCCGTATATCAGAAAGGACCCT
The DNA here is from genome assembly GCF_002127325.2 of Helianthus annuus. Lineage (NCBI taxonomy): Eukaryota > Viridiplantae > Streptophyta > Magnoliopsida > Asterales > Asteraceae > Helianthus > Helianthus annuus. The sequence continues at coordinate 151,239,266 of NC_035447.2, read as the reverse complement.
GAATTTCATTTATATTAACAAAAATCAAATAAAATAAAAAATATATGGGTCTCGCGAGCCGCGACCCGGTCCCCCAGGTATGTCGCAGGGCGCGACCAGGTGACACCAGGCGGCACCCCCTTTTTCCACGCGTCTAAGTGCGTGTTGGGTCTAGTGGACTGACTCGATTAAGCTAGAAGGGGTCGTGGGGCGCGAGCCGCCATCGACCAGGCCTATAAATTGAGGTCTCGGCCTAGTTTCTTCATCGTTCATTTTCTTTTTCTCTCTCAAATCTCTTGTAGACTAAACTCTTGGGTATTATACCCCTAAAAAGCAAAGCTCTACCTCATTGTAAGTATTATAACCCCTGATCACGTAATTGTTACCTTACCCAATTGATCTAGGGCTCCATAATGCATGTCAAGGCTCTGCCTGACTCAGTCGTTGGAGTTCTGTCTCGTGTTGTATGGCTAATGTGATTTGGGTTATCTTACTAACACGTGTGCATTGTTTAATTTTAATAGATAATTGTTGGTGCATGCGTCTGTCGACTTCGTTTTGTATCGAGTCTTGTACGTATAATGTTAAATCAGGGCTCGTAGTTCGAGAAATAGGATATAAAGGTAAGTTCGCATGAATGACCTAATTTTGCATGAAAGTGATGATTTGTAATTCCGTACGGAATTAGAACTACTATATATATGTGTGTTCATGCGAAATCAGTAGTAACTATTCTGGTTTCCGGTACCGAAGTGCTGCCGAAGTGCCGTTTGATTGTAAACTGCGTTAAATCAATATACAAGGCAAATTAAAGTGAATTTAGCTGTTTTACAAGTTTGTTTCTCTGTTTCCGCCTCTGAAACAGATTGAGAGCTCTTCTGATTGACTCGTTTGGGTCATGACACGATCCTACAAGTGGTATCAGAGCTCAGGAGGAGGAGTTCTGCAGTTTTCAGCTTGATTTCATCTAGATTTCTATCTTCTACACCTTCTTTTCTCAATTGAACAAGATGTAACAATCAAAATGATCTAAATTGCACATATCATAAGCAAAACAGTAGTTTGACAAAGCCTTGAGAAAATTGGACCATAATTCAATCTAAATCTGATAATTTGGTTAATTCCGTTTGAAAACTTGTTCGAAAATGCTAACGTCACCCTAATTCCATATGAAATCACCAGTTTCGTTTCAAACGAAATTAACTAATTCCGCTTGAAAGTTTTAATTTCGTGACAAAAGTGTAATTTCGTTTGAGTCGGTTCACACGATATTACCTAATTTCATACGGAATTAACTAATTCCGTTTGTGATTTGTTATTCTGTGTGAACTTGTTATTCCGGGTGAAGTAATTCCGTGTGGAATTACTTATTTCGTTTGAAAAAGGTAATTCCGTGTGAAGTTTAATCTCGTTTGAAGTTTGTTTTGCAGGTAATCTCGCTTGAAGAGTAATTCCGTTTTGAAACTGTATTCTGTTTGAATTTGTGTTTTGTGAAAAATTTACCGAAACATGGCTGAAGAATTTTACAATGCGTTCGCTACACCAGTTGCTCCAGTTACTGCTGCTGAAACATTGTACAGTGAGAATGAGACTGGAACCTACCAAAAACCTCCAAAGCTAATGTATATTGAAGATTTTAAAGGGTGATAGAGTCGGTTTGAGAATTGGGTGCAGGCATACAAGTTTGATGCATGGTGTGCACTAGAAAAAGATTACGAAAAACCGAAAAACAAACGTGGGCTTGAAAAAGCATTTAGTGATTTTTCTGATGGTGATAAGTTGAAATATACAAGTGAAAAGATGATGATCAGCATTCTCCAGCAAGCAGTTAAAGAGGATATCTTTGTGTTACTTCAACATTCGGGTACTGCAAGGTCAATTTGATGCATTGATTCAAAAGTTCAAAGGAAGTGCTGATATGATCAAAAACAAGAAGGCATTGTTGAAGAAATCATTTGATACATTTACTGCAAGGTCAATTTGATGCATTGATTCAAATGTTGCCAATGTTAAGGGTTTTACCAAGTCTACTGCCCCTAAGTCTTCAAGTCGCCGATCTTCTCGTCGTTTGCTGAAAGCTGGGCCTCAATCCACTTCCACTGAGCCAGTGGATTTGACTGATGATATTGAGGTTTCAGAGGATCAGGTTGAAGCGGGTGTTGAACAAGATAAGGAGTTGGTTGTTCATGGCAAGAAGGTTCGAGGTAAGAAGGTTACTCCTGTTCAAGAATCATCAAGCAGGGACGTTGGAGGGTTGGACCCTGAAGGTGTTTATGTGCCTGCTTGGCAAGTGAAGAATGATGATACCTTCAAGGATGCTACCGTTTGTGAGGATGCTCTTAGTCATCTTGCTCCTCCCTCTGTTCGTGAAACCATTGCTGAGATGGACGATGACTTTATGTTATCTCGCATGGTTTTAACTACTTGCAACCTTGCTGCCATGCTTCCCCAAGGGATTACACGCTTTCGCCAAAGGATGCGGGAGTATGAGGATTTCTCTAAGAAGAAGGACAAAATGAAATCCTCCCTAGCATTGATGAAGAAGGAAGTGGCTGGGTTTGCAGAGAAGGAGGCGGCGTGGAAGAAAGAGGTTGATGATCTGAAGAAGATGCATGCCATTGAGATGGGTGACCTAAGGAAGAGCTTTGAAGCAAATTTGTTGAAGCTGAAGGCTGATCGAGAGGCCTTATCTGTCCAGCAGCAGGCTTTTCGTGAAGAAAAGGAAGGGTTGAAAGCTTCAGTTGGTCAGGTGACTGCTGACAATCAATGGTTGATCGAGCATGGTTTCCAGCAGGTGGTTACTTACCTTTTGCACTACAAGGAATTTAACTCTGCCCTTGGTGATGTTTACACGAAGCTGCTGAACCTGGGGAAGCATCAAGGCCTTACTGCTGGCTATAAACTTCATGAATCTGGACAACCTTTGGAGAAGTCCCCCATGTTTCGCCCCGAGGCTTCTGATATCTTCAAGGCTTCTGTTGAGCAGATGGAGAGGCTAACCTACCCTTACATTCATGAGGTATCCTCTTGTTCTGGTAAGCCTTTGTCTGTTTTACAGGGATTGAAGCCTGAGGGGTTGAATGAGAAGGTTTGTGCTGAGGTTTTGGGTTCTTTGTCGAGGAAGAGGTCTTACTCTGGGGACAGTGATGATACCCTTTCGAGTCTTCCTGATACCTCAAAGGATGCTGGTTTGGAAACCTCTGCTGTTGGTGGTGAGGAAGGTGCCAAGATGAAGAAGACTAAGAAAGCCAAAAAGTCTAAGGGTGAAAGTTCTAAACCCTCTGATAACTGACATTTATTCGTAGCTTTCTTAGCAAACATTTTATGTTTTGTAATGTTTTAAACAATGTTTAGGTTTTGGGGACCCTTAAGGTTCCTATGGTTGGTTGGTTGGGCCTATATGGCCGTTGAACATTAGTTTTATTTGCAAGTCACTAGGGCTTGCTTTAACTGTCTTATGAAGGTCTTTTATGGCCTTTCTAACTTATGACATGATGGTTGTTGTTGGTGTTTTTGTTTGTTTCATTTGCTCGGTTTGCTTTGTGGTGTTTCAACCCTTAAAGCCTTTTGCATAGCTATTGATGGGTTGAAGCCTTTAACCTTTCAGGCTTAGCACCTATTGGTTGAACTTTGTGTGGCTTCTAGTTTGGTTTGTATGTTTGGTTGATAGGCTTGTTTATTTATTCTTGCCTTGTCTTTGTTTACTTTGTCTTTATGTTTTTTACACTTTAAAGGGTTCAGTGCTGCAGTCACTTTGCCTTAGTGCTTATCATCAAGACGTAGTATCTATCCTTTTCTTTTATTTCTGTAACGCCCCAAAACTCGGGTCTAAATATTTTATTTGGACATTTTATTTGGTTGGCATAAGTAAGTAGGATTTATTAGTTAAGTGGGATATTTCACAAATAACCAAGCTATCTAACTTGGTTAGATAGTGTGGGCTATCAATTGAGAATGGAAAATAATGGGGGTTAAATAAATAAGAAAGAACATGAGGGACCAAGATTGTCAAACTGGAATCTGAATTTAATTAAAACAAAAAAATCTCACACACAAGGGGGTGTGTGCGTGAGATCGAGCAGAAGGAAGAAGGAAAGGGTGAAAACCCTAGTTCCCAAGAAAGCTTCAAATTGACAAGGAAATTAGGCTCAAATCCGATGCATGAACTCGTTTTCTTGATGATCTAGCCCTAACAAACATGTGGTAAGTTGTATTTTATGATTTGATGATCTTGCTATGAAGTGGGTTATGGTCAATCCATGAAATTGTATGAAATTGATCATGTAGATGTGTTAGAATCACATTATAGAACATGAACTATGCAAGATTCTAAGTAATTTGATGATTTTGGATGAAACCCACTTGTGGTAGTGAAGATGATGATATGGATAATCATGCATGTTCATTAGTTGTGTAAGATTGATGTATGATGTTGTATGTAATGAGTAATGGTCAGTTAATTTGGGTATAGTATGAAAATTACATGATTCTAGTGGAATTTGATGATCTTGATATGAGTTAGTAAGAATTTGCAAAGAATGCTTGTACATAATGTTTTGCTAGTAATACACCCGCCAAGTGTTCGATAAAATGCCTAAGAGAGCAAAATTGTGAAATTGTATGAAAGTTATGGGTAATTATGTATAGAAGGTGCTTATGGTGTAGCCGTTAGCAAAATAATAAGTTAAGTATGCTTAAGGTGGAGTCATTATGAGAATTCGGATTTGAAGGTATGGTTTGGTAAAATTATGCATTAGGGACTTGTACCTTATGTCCCAATGATGTAATGCTCGCCATATACTTTATGCATTTGATTCATGGTGATTGAGAGCAAATGTGTACGAATATGTGATGCGTAGTTTATTGATAAGTGATAATGTTGGAATTATGTCGTGTACATATGTAAGATGATAATTTGATTGTGCGAATGTCAAACAATGCGGTTGTCGAATGTAGAGTTAAGAAAGCATAAGTATGTGTATATTGTGTAAGCGACTAGGCGATCATATAGTTGTATGTGTTATACGACATTATGTATGAAATTAATATGATGTCATTAATATGATCTAAGTGGTTGACAAATCATGTCGTATGCGTGTTAGTGGAAGTCAATGTAGATAAGAGTTGGAAAAATGTATGTTAATATGAATAAGTATAAATACTAACATTATTATGGCATGACGGCATGAAAGAATAGGAACCACACTAGCATGGACCAAGCATGGAAGGCCAACGGGTCAAGATGAGGCAAGGAAGCGGTTATGAACACGGATGCACAAGGTAAGTGATTTCCGTAATCACTTCGTAGTACAAGTAAGTAATAAAGCGTTGTAATGAATTAAATATGATGTTTGAGGTCAAATATGTGTTAAAGTCCTTCGTCGTAAATGATGGGTTTAAGGTTGACCAAAATGCCCATGATGGGTATTTTGGGGTAAACGAACTTAAAAGTGGTTTAGAAGCAAGTTATTCGATTAGAGTAATGTTTTGGACAAGTATGGAAGTGGGGATGATGGTTTGGTCAGTCATAGACCAATTAATGCGCGAATACCCTAAACGGGTCAAATAGTTAGAAAATAGTTAAGTCGAATGTATGTAAGTTAAGGATTTCCGTAATCCGGAGGTAAGATTTTAAGTTCATATGATAGAATGTGAATTTACAAGCATGTAGGAAGAAACGGGAGGTCAAACGGGTAAACGGTTCAAAAGTTACGTGCGTTTTAGTGCGTACGGACGACGAAACGAACCTGCAGAAAACTGCAAAAACTAGAGGGCGTCGCCGACGGGTAGGGGGCCCAAAGGTGGGATCCTAAAGAATATGTAGTAATATGGTACCCAAAGGTGGGATCCTAAAGAATATGTAGTAATATGGTACCCAAAGGTGGGATCCTAAAGAATATGTAGTAATATGGTACCCAAAGGTGGGATCCTAAAGAATATGTAGTAATATGGTACCCAAAGGTGGGATCCTAAAAATATGTAGTAATATGGTACCCAAAGGTGGGATCCTAAAGAATATGTAGTAATATGGTACCCAAAGGTGGGATCCTAAAGAATATGTAGTAATATGGTACCCAAAGGTGGGATCCTAAAGAATATGTAGTAATATGGTACCCAAAGGTGGGATCCTAAAGAATATGTAGTAATATGGTACCCAAAGGTGGGATCCTAAAGAATATGTAGTAATATGGTACCCAAAGGTGGGATCCTAAAGAATATGTAGTAATATGGTACCCAAAGGTGGGATCCTAAAGAATATGTAGTAATATGGTACCCAAAGGTGGGATCCTAAAGAATATGTAGTAATATGGTACCCAAAGGTGGGATCCTAAAGATTATGTAGTAATATGGTACCTAAACGTGGGATTCTAAGTTAAGAATTTCCTTAAGTAGATACGTATGAAGGTATGTATGTATGTATGTATGTATGTATGTAGGTGTGTATGTAGGTAGTATGTGTATGTGTATATATATATCCAAGTGAGTATGTACGAAAGTGTGTGCACGTATGTAGGGTTGTGAGAAGGCATGTAATAGGTATGTATGTAGACATGTATGCATGTATGTATGTAGGTATGCACGTATGTAGGAACGTACGTATGAATGTAGGTACGTAGGTTTGTAAGTAGTTATGTGTGAACGGATGCACATATGTAAATATGTATGAAAGTATATACGCATGTATTCAATGAAATTGAGTATTGACGATAATAATAGTGTGCCTTGTGAACGAAGTGTAACGCAGGTACAATGAGAAAGTCTCACCACAGAATGTACGATCAGATGGAAAGCTGGGATGTAAAGAATTAACGGAACAAAAAGTAAACGTGAATAAATCTTGTATGTTTATAATGCGTACTAATGTTATGAATTTAATGTGGTGAGCGCAGGTAGTACGAGTCATGAGGATCATCAAGGAACAGAGATCGAGGATCGAGTCACTAGTGAGATTGTACGGGAACGTTGATGTATATAATGTAGTAAACATAAGCTATGTTTTTACTTAGTAAATAAGTCGATTGATGGATTTATGTGAAAGAGTTATGTTAAAGTTAATTTTTAAATAAGTTAAGGTGTTTATAATGAAAGAAAGTTTATGGTTTGAACTTCCGCTGCGACTTTTAGTCAAATACGTATTAGGGTCTTACAAGTTGGTATCAGAGCCCTGGTTTGAGGGAATCAAGTACGAGAAGGTAGGTACTTGAACTCAAACCTATGTGCTCTTGTGATAAGGAACCTGTACAATCCATGACTCGATCAAGATCTAAAGGTAGAAATGGTATGAAAACGTATATGTATGTATTCATATGAAGAAGCTAACGGTTTGCTATGTGCAAGGTAAGCTTAAAAGTTTGGAGAGGATGATCCGTGAATGCAGTCTAAGGTGGATGCTAAGGCAGTCAAGGATGCGAATGGACAGACGGACCCCAGGTACACAATGTTGATATGTATGGGTACCGTTGTTAAAAGAAAAAGGAAGATGTCTCCTTGGGAGGGTAAGTACTAAACGGAAGACAACGATATTGTCTTGGTAAAATTGTAAAAATGTAGCACGAACTGAGACCCACTAATGCGGACATAAGGCGATGATTACCTGAAGGCACGGAATTAGTATGTGAATTGCGCACCTGGCCAGTACGCAAGAAGCATATGACGTTCGTGAGACCGTGGTAATTATCGCAGGTATGTCCGTTAGAATTGGGTAGCAGGTGGGCGTGCGGGTGAAGTGGGTAGTAAGGCTCTCGGGAAATTAAGAGTACTATGTAGGAATGAAAAGTATGAGTGATAAAAATGAAGAGTGTTGAATCCGTAAGAAAGTACGGATCAACAGGGTATAAATGAAATGTTTAAATCCGCGAGACGGATTCAAAAAAAAATGAAAGGTGTAAATGCAATGTTTGAATCGGCAAGAAGGAATCAAGGAATGAAAGGCATGAATGGAATGTTTGAATCCGCAAGACGGATTCAAGGAATGAAATGCAGAAAACGATATGTTTGAATCTGTGAGACGGATTCAGCACATGTAATGAATGAAAGATGTGAATGGATGATGTAAATGAAATGTTTGAATCCGCGAAAAGGATTCAAAGCACGAAAGGAAGAAAATGTATGAATGGTATGTTTGGAACCGCTAGACGGATTCAAAACATGAAAGCAATAAAAGGCATAAATGTGACGTTTGAGTTCGCGGGACGGATTTAAAATATAAAAAGGATGAAATTAGTCCACATCACAATGTGTCGACAGTTTGACCGTGGTTGTGTCAAACGAGTCATACGGGTAAATGTAAAGTAATAAACAAAAGAATGATCGTAGTGGGCATGCAAACCTAAATTTTAAAGCGAAAGAAAGAAGTTCGAACAAGTTATGTGTTAAATGTGTTAGTAATTGACTCTTAGGAGTCATAATGGATGACGGGCTACGACCTGGATAATGATTTAAGTACGAACAAGAAGGGTAAGTTTTGTTAAGAATACCGAAATGATGTAATGAATGTCTTTGCAGGTAAGCATGAATGGAAAGAAGTATGAAGAGTACCTCAATACATCTATGGTAAGTAAGAAATGACAGTCCGACCTGGAAAGGTCAAACTGCAAAGGTTGATGAAATGAGGAACCAGAATAAAAGAATTGCATGTAAGGAATGAATTGCGAAATGTGTTAAAGTTTGTACGTAGGACGTTGAAAAAAAAAAAAGGAAATATAGGTGAGTAATCACCTAGTATAATGAATGCTTGAATGAAATGTGCTAACCGCTAAAATTGTAGATTATAATGTTAGGAACTATTGATGTGATGAAACCAAATGAATTGGTGGAAGGATGTGCACGGGCGAAAGCGCATTACGCGGATGAATGAAATCTAGCCTGGTATGGCTAGTACTCGGGAAGAATGCGGATCGATCTGGGTTGCGGATCGTCGATTGATGATATGAGATGAGGTCAGCAAAAAGTTTAACTTATGTTAGATGAGTAAGAATTGGTATATCGAAAGTCTATGATATGCGTATAATGGTACGTCGACCCTTCTATTAAGGTGAAATGTAAGTAGAAAGGACTTTAGTAACGGGATGATAGGATTTGCTCGTGGTGAGCAGAATGAAACAAGGTATATGATACAATAATAGAATGAAATAAATCACAAAAGTGAAAATGACACTAGTAAGGGCTCTGGATAAGTTTCTGACCGTTCCTGTGTTTGTGAAGGTAAAGTTTGCTTAATTTAAGAAAGTAGGGACAAAGCGTACAAGTATACTCAATTATGAGAAAAATTTAGCCAAGATCGTGAATATATTCGTATTGTATTACGCACTCTAAATGAGTACAAAGAAAGGAGGGTAAGAGTAAGAATGAGCAAGGTTTCGGGGACGAAACCTCTTTTAAGGAGGGTAGATTTGTAACGCCCCAAAACTCGGGTCTAAATATTTTATTTGGACATTTTATTTGGTTGGCATAAGTAAGTAGGATTTATTAGTTAAGTGGGATATTTCACAAATAACCAAGCTATCTAACTTGGTTAGATAGTGTGGGCTATCAATTGAGAATGGAAAATAATGGGGGTTAAATAAATAAGAAAGAACATGAGGGACCAAGATTGTCAAACTGGAATCTGAATTTAATTAAAACAAAAAAATCTCACACACAAGGGGGTGTGTGCGTGAGATCGAGCAGAAGGAAGAAGGAAAGGGTGAAAACCCTAGTTCCCAAGAAAGCTTCAAATTGACAAGGAAATTAGGCTCAAATCCGATGCATGAACTCGTTTTCTTGATGATCTAGCCCTAACAAACATGTGGTAAGTTGTATTTTATGATTTGATGATCTTGCTATGAAGTGGGTTATGGTCAATCCATGAAATTGTATGAAATTGATCATGTAGATGTGTTAGAATCACATTATAGAACATGAACTATGCAAGATTCTAAGTAATTTGATGATTTTGGATGAAACCCACTTGTGGTAGTGAAGATGATGATATGGATAATCATGCATGTTCATTAGTTGTGTAAGATTGATGTATGATGTTGTATGTAATGAGTAATGGTTAGTTAATTTGGGTATAGTATGAAAATTACATGATTCTAGTGGAATTTGATGATCTTGATATGAGTTAGTAAGAATTTGCAAAGAATGCTTGTACATAATGTTTTGCTAGTAATACACCCGCCAAGTGTTCGATAAAATGCCTAAGAGAGCAAAATTGTGAAATTGTATGAAAGTTATGGGTAATTATGTATAGAAGGTGCTTATGGTGTAGCCGTTAGCAAAATAATAAGTTAAGTATGCTTAAGGTGGAGTTATTATGAGAATTCGGATTTGAAGGTATGGTTTGGTAAAATTATGCATTAGGGACTTGTACCTTATGTCCCAATGATGTAATGCTCGCCATATACTTTATGCATTTGATTCATGGTGATTGAGAGCAAATGTGTACGAATATGTGATGCGTAGTTTATTGATAAGTGATAATGTTGGAATTATGTCGTGTACATATGTAAGATGATAATTTGATTGTGCGAATGTCAAACAATGCGGTTGTCGAATGTAGAGTTAAGAAAGCATAAGTATGTGTATATTGTGTAAGCGACTAGGCGATCATATAGTTGTATGTGTTATACGACATTATGTATGAAATTAATATGATATCATTAATATGATCTAAGTGGTTGACAAATCATGTCGTATGCGTGTTAGTGGAAGTCAATGTAGATAAGAGTTGGAAAAATGTATGTTAATATGAATAAGTATAAATACTAACATTATTATGGCATGACGGCATGAAAGAATAGGAACCACACTAGCATGGACCAAGCATGGAAGGCCAACGGGTCAAGATGAGGCAAGGAAGCGGTTATGAACACGGATGCACAAGGTAAGTGATTTCCGTAATCACTTTGTAGTACAAGTAAGTAATAAAGCGTTGTAATGAATTAAATATGATGTTTGAGGTCAAATATGTGTTAAAGTCCTTCGTCGTAAATGATGGGTTTAAGGTTGACCAAAATGCCCATGATGGGTATTTTGGGGTAAACGAACTTAAAAGTGGTTTAGAAGCAAGTTATTCGATTAGAGTAATGTTTTGGACAAGTATGGAAGTGGGGATGATGGTTTGGTCAGTCATAGACCAATTAATGCGCGAATACCCTAAACGGGTCAAGTAGTTAGAAAATAGTTAAGTCGAATGTATGTAAGTTAAGGATTTCCGTAATCCGGAGGTAAGATTTTAAGTTCATATGATAGAATGTGAATTTACAAGCATGTAGGAAGAAACGGGAGGTCAAACGGGTAAACGGTTCAAAAGTTACGTGCGTTTTAGTGCGTACGGACGACGAAACGAACCTGCAGAAAACTGCAAAAACTAGAGGGCGTCGCCGACGGGTAGGGGGCCCAAAGGTGGGATCCTAAAGAATATGTAGTAATATGGTACCCAAAGGTGGGATCCTAAAGAATATGTAGTAATATGGTACCCAAAGGTGGGATCCTAAAGAATATGTAGTAATATGGTACCCAAAGGTGGGATCCTAAAGAATATGTAGTAATATGGTACCCAAAGGTGGGATCCTAAAGAATATGTAGTAATATGGTACCCAAAGGTGGGATCCTAAAGAATATGTAGTAATATGGTACCCAAAGGTGGGATCCTAAAGAATATGTAGTAATATGGTACCCAAAGGTGGGATCCTAAAGAATATGTAGTAATATGGTACCCAAAGGTGGGATCCTAAAGAATATGTAGTAATATGGTACCCAAAGGTGGGATCCTAAAGAATATGTAGTAATATGGTACCCAAAGGTGGGATCCTAAAGAATATGTAGTAATATGGTACCCAAAGGTGGGATCCTAAAGAATATGTAGTAATATGGTACCCAAAGGTGGGATCCTAAAGAATATGTAGTAATATGGTACCCAAAGGTGGGATCCTAAAGATTATGTAGTAATATGGTACCTAAGCGTGGGATTCTAAGTTAAGAATTTCCTAAAGTAGATACGTATGAAGGTATGTATGTATGTATGTATGTATGTATGTAGGTGTGTATGTAGGTAGTATGTGTATGTGTATATATATATCCAAGTGAGTATGTACGAAAGTGTGTGCACGTATGTAGGGTTGTGAGAAGGCATGTAATAGGTATGTATGTAGACATGTATGCATGTATGTATGTAGGTATGCACGTATGTAGGAACGTACGTATGAATGTAGGTACGTAGGTTTGTAAGTAGTTATGTGTGAACGGATGCACATATGTAAATATGTATGAAAGTATATACGCATGTATTCAATGAAATTGAGTATTGACGATAATAATAGTGTGCCTTGTGAACGAAGTGTAACGCAGGTACAATGAGAAAGTCTCACCACGGAATGTACGATCAGATGGAAAGCTGGGATGTAAAGAATTAACGGAACAAAAAGTAAACGTGAATAAATCTTGTATGTTTATAATGCGTACTAATGTTATGAATTTAATGTGGTGAGCGCAGGTAGTACGAGTCATGAGGATCATCAAGGAACAGAGATCGAGGATCGAGTCACTAGTGAGATTGTACGGGAACGTTGATGTATATAATGTAGTAAACATAAGCTATGTTTTTACTTAGTAAATAAGTCGATTGATGGATTTATGTGAAAGAGTTATGTTAAAGTTAATTTTTAAATAAGTTAAGGTGTTTATAATGAAAGAAAGTTTATGGTTTGAACTTCCGCTGCGACTTTTAGTCAAATACGTATTAGGGTCTTACAATTTCATTGTAATTTGTTTGATTTCGTAAGTCTATTTATTGAGTACCTTTTTTAGACTTAAGGAACGATTGGTGTAGGCTGTTCAAACCTGTCTATGAGACATTGTTGTTTTCCTTTGATAAGTCTCATGGAGTTGTATTGATCTAGGAACTCACCCCTTATATAGGTCCATTCAACCCTTGAACCTATTGAGCGATGTGGCCTGGGAGCTCATCCCCTTACATGGCCCTTGCCATGGAGTTTTTTGCTAGGTTCTCAACCTGATATTAGGATAGGAAGACAAGTTTGACAAAATGATTTCATTCATTCAAGCAGTATCTGCTTTTACAAAAGGTTTCTTGTTTTCATACAAACCCAACTTTCTAAACATAGAATTTTCTTAAAGTTTTTCCGTTCCAGTGCCTTGGGAGCCTTTTGCCTTCTAGATCTCCCAGCTTGTAGGATCCTCCTTTGTGTGCTTCGAGGATGGTGTATGGACCTTCCCATTTCGGTCCTAGTTTTCCCTGATTTTCTTTTTTGCTTGCTTCGTTGTTTCTGAGGACAAGATCCCCTGGCTTGAATCGTTCGTTCTTGACCTTCTTGTTGTAATAGCTTTCCATCCTTTGCTTGTATTTGGCTTCTTGTATTGCTGCTTGATCCCGGGCCTCTTCTAAGAGTTGTAAGTTCAACATGGTCTCTTGTGTGTTTACCTCGGGATCCATGTTGACAATTCGTTGGGTTACAACTCCTATTTCAGCGGGGATTACGGCTTCGGATCCGAATACCAAGCTATAAGGTGTTTTTCTGTGACTTGCTTTTTCTGTTGTTCTGATTGCCCATAAAACGCTAGGCAATTCTTCCAGCCAATTACTTTCGTATCTCCCCAATCTTGTTTTGATGCCTTCCACTATGCTTCTGTTGGTCCTTTCAACCTGACCATTTGACTGCGGGTAAGCCACTGAGCTGAAGATTTGGTTGATCCTGTACTCCTTGCACCAAAGGCTGAAGGGTTTCTCAGCGAATTGTTTCCCATTATCGGTGACGATTACCCCTGGCAGCCCATAGCGGCATATGATATTCTCCCATACAAAGTCTATGATTTGCTTTCCTGTGATCTTGGCAAGGGGTTTGACCTCTGGCCATTTGCTGAAGTAATCAATTGCTACCAACAGGAATTTTACTCCCCCTTTGCTTGGAGGGAATGGTCCAACAATGTCCATTCCCCATTTATGGAATGGCCATGCTGAAGTTATGGGGACCAAGTCATGTTTTGGACTTTTTGGTATTGGGGAGTGGATTTGGCAGGCATCGCATTTCTTCAATTGCTCGACGGTATCCCGATGCATTGAAGGCCAGAAATATCCCAAGTTCATGAGTTTTGCAACCACCGACCTAGCTCCGAAATGAGCTCCACATATTCCTTCATGTACTTCTTTGACCAAATACTTGCTTTGTTCAGGGCCCACACACCTTAGCAATGGTGCAAGGTATCCTTTTTTATAGAGGATTTCTCCTTGCAACACATATTGTCTTGCTTTGATCTTTACCCTTTCAGCTTCTATTTGATCACTCGGTAGTTCGTTGTTTTGAAGGAATTTCTTTATGGGAGTCATCCAATTTGGATCTTCCTCGGTGACCACATCTTGTACTTCCAATTCGTCAATTGAACGAGCCTTCAACACTTCAACCAACACCTTTTTTGTGAGGTGGGCGAATGTGAGGGACGCTAACTTGCTTAAGGCGTCAGCCTTTTTGTTTTGGGATCTTGGAATCTGTTTGATGTTGCATGCTTGGAAGGTGTTCATTAATTCCTTCGATTTTTCTTTGTACCTTCTCATGTTGGGCTCCTTGGCGACATAGCTGTCATTGACTTGGCTTGATACTAGTAGCGAATCAGTGAACACTTCAAGCTTTTTGACTTTCATTTCTTTGGCTAACCGGAGGCCAGCGATCAGTGCTTCGTATTCAGCCTCGTTATTAGTGGTCTGAAAGTTGAAACGAAGAGCATATGTGAATTCTAGCCCCTCAGGGTTGATTAGGATTACACCAGCTCCTGACCCTTCAACGCTTGAAGCCCCGTCGGTGAACAGTTTCCAGGCTTCAGGGTTGGAGGGTTCAGTGGTTGTGGTGTTTACTTCTTCAGTCTTTTGGCTTGGGATTTCTACTAGGAAGTCAGCCAAAACCTGAGCTTTGATTGCTTTTCGTGGGACATAGGTGATGTTATGTTCACCTAGTTCCACTGCCCATTTTGCCAATCTACCTGAGTTTTCAGGCTTTTCAAGCACGTTCTTGACAGGTTGGTCAGTGACCACTTGTATAGGATGTGCTTGAAAGTATCTTCTAAGCCTTCTGGCTGTTTGGACCAAGGCTAGGGCTAGTTTTTCAAGGGGAGGATATTTGGTTTCAGCTAGTTTTAAAGTTTTGCTGAAAAAATAGACGGGTACCTGAGCCTTGTCCCTTTCAATGGTGAGGACTGCACTGATGGCTTCGTCGGCGACTGAGAGGTACACCGATATGAGCTCCCCAGTTTCTGGTGCTGCAATATCTGGTAGTGAAGCAAGGTGCTGCTTCATTTGATTGAAAGCTTCCTCAGCCTCATCGGTCCATCTGAAATCTTTCTTATCTGAACAATTCTTGAGCGTTTTGTAGAATGGTAGAGACCTTTCGGCCAGTTTTGAGGTAAAACGCTTCAAGGCTGCAAGCTTTCCGTTCAAGCTTTCAACCTCCTTCTTGGTTCTTGGTGGTTTAGCTTCGAGAACAGCTTTTACTTTGTTGGGGTTGGCCTTGATGCTTTGTTTTCCAACAATATGACCCAGGAATTTTCCTTCATCAAATCCGAACGAACATTTTTCCGGGTTAAGCTTCATGTTGATTTTTCTAAGATTTTTGAAGGTTTCTTGGATGTCGTCAAGCATCTGGTATTCCGTTTTGCTTTTGATCACCAGGTCATCGACATATGCTTCCATGCTTCTTCCAATTTGGCTTTCGAAAGCTTTATCGACGAGTCGTTGGTAAGTGGCTCCTGCGTTTTTGAGGCCAAAAGGCATCTTTTGGTAACAGAAAATGCCCTTGTCTGTGTGGAAAGCCGTTTTTTCTTCATCCTCTTCTTTCATGAGGATCTGGTGATAGCCTTTGTATGCATCAAGGAAGCATTTGAACGGGTATCCCGTGAGGGAATCAACCTTAAGGTCAATTTCTGGGAGCGGGTAGCAATCTTTAGGACAAGCTTTGTTAAGATCCTTGAAATCTATACACATTCTCCAAGAGTTGTCGGGTTTCCGGACCATGACAGGATTAGCAATCCATGATTGATACTTAACCTCTCGGAGAATGCCAGCTGATACAAGCTTTTCAACCTCTTGGCAAGCTGCCAGGCTTCTTTCAGGTGCCAAACTTCTTTTCTTTTGAACCACTGGCTTGACATTCGGTGGTATTCTTAGCTCATGTTCAGCAATGCTTCGAGGGATCCCGGTCATGTCCTCGGGAGACCAGGCGAACACATCGCTGTGATGTTTTAGCAGTTTTTCAAGGTATGAAAGAGTATCTTGAGAGAGGTTAGGATTGACCCTTATCCGCTGTTCGGGGTACTTAGGGTTGATGACTAACCCCTGCTTGTCTTTTTCGTCATTAGAACTCTCTCCTTCGATCAGGTAAGCTTCCTGAGAGGGTTGAAGGGTTGCAATTCCTCTCTCAGTGGGAAACTTGACGGTGCCATGGCCAACAGATACAGCCATGTAAAATGCACATTGTCCGGGCCTCCCTATGATTACGTCGTAATTAGAAGGGATGTTGATAACCACGAAGGTTAATGATCGGGTTCTTTCCTTTGATCCCTCCTTAAGACAGACATCAAGGGTTATTTGCCCCAAAGGCTTCAGGGTTATATCAGCGATACCCTTTATGGATGTCCCGGAGGGTTGAAGCCTTGAACGCTCCTCGTTGCTTAGTTGATTGAAAAATTTCTCGAACATGATTTCAGTGGCTGCTCCCGTGTCTATGTATGCTTTGCATGTTTGCAAGGTACCCACGATGGCTTCAACCACAAGGGGACCAGGGAACGGGTCCTTCCTTGTTGGGGGGAAGCAGACACACTGAAGCTCCCAATCCTCCAACCGTCGCTTCTTGTACGGGACCTTTTCGTCAGAACATACCATGTTTACTTCCTTCCCTTTGTTTTCAGCCATCTTGTCTCGAACTCCCTTGACCAGGTGGGCAAGTTCTCCTGATTTGACAGCCTCTTCAATTCTCTTTTTCAGCTGGAAGCAATCGTTGGTGTGATGTCCCTTTTCTTCATGGAATTCACAGAACTGAGTGGAGTTCTCGTTTTTCCGACTTTTGGGAAGAGGCCTGGGAGGTCTGAAGTTTTGCTTGACCTCTTCCGTTGCCAGGATTTCTTGAGGGGTTTTGGTGAGAGGAGTGAAACTCATACTCTTATCTCTGCTTGGAGGGTTTCGCCCTTCAACCCTTCGAGGGTCTGAACCCTTTGAGCGTCTGTCGTAAGAGTTGAAGTTTCCTCTCTTTCTGGCTGGGCTGCTGCTTCGCCAACCAGAACCCCTTTTTCTTTGTTCTTTGATATCAACAGCTTCCTCTCCTCGGATGTGAGCCTCGGCTCTTTCAAGGGCTTCTTCCAAGGTTTTGGGTAGAGATTTGTTGAAATCTCGTGTGAGATACTTAGAGGTTATGGCGTTCATAAAACCGGCAACCCTCATTTTCTCATCAGCCCCCACATAAGTTAGCCCTTCTTTCTTGTACCGTTCAATGAATGCTCGTAGGCTTTCATCATCTCGTTGTTTTATCTGGAAGATCACTGTCACGTCTTTAACGTATCTCCTTTGTTGGGAGAAGTTTGCTAGGAAGCCTCTGCTGAGATCGTCGAAGCTTCGAATGCTTTGAGCTGGTAGGTCGTTGAACCAGATTCTGGCGGACCCAACAAGAGTCTGCATGAACATCAGGCAGCATTCAGCGTTCGTCCATTTTTCTATTCGAGCAGCTCCAGTGAAGATCTGAAGATGATCTTCAGGATCTTCAGTCCCATCATACGTTCTGATGTGAGCTGGCATCTTGATTTTAGACTGAAAATCATAATCAGCTATCTGTCTAGAAAAGCATGAAAGGTTACTTGGCTTGTAAGGTTTAGCCAGATCTTCTTCATGTCTTGTACCTACGTTGTTGTTGTTGCCAGGGTTTCCCTGGGTGGCAAGCACCTGATTGATGAAGTGTTGCCAGGGGAAGTTGGCCATCATTTGAGACATCATGTTGGGTATGAAATTGAAACCTTGAAGGTTTCCCGGCCCAACTGAGCAACTTACCCCAAGGGGGGTGCTGGCCACAGCACTTCGTGCTAAAGGGAGCACGGATAGGGCTTGCTCCCACGTGGTAGTTAGAGAAGTGGGACAACTGGTCACCAGGGATTGTAGGAGTTGGTCGAGTGTTAACTCGTGTCCCAGAGGAGTACCACTAACAGTTGGTTGGGAAGAGAGAATAGGATGAACAGTGGGGTTTGTCACAGTGGACAGATAAGGGTGAAGGTTTGAAGGGTTGCTAGGACCGGCTTCGCTTCTTGTAACGAAGGGTGGTAGAGGTGGTCCAGGAGATAACGTTGGCTCAGGCTCGTCGTAATCTAGACGAATCCTTACCCCCTTTTCCCTTTCTCTGTTCACATGTTGGTTAAGAAGTGATCTCAGCTCAAGGAAGTTATGAGCGACCCCCTCGGGGGTAAGTTCAACGCGTGTCGGAGTGTCAGACACACCAACGTTGGTAGACGGAGCTCCAGATCTGGATGGGGTTGGTGTGTTAAAGGTGAGGAACTCGGGTGTACTTCCCGGAGTTGAAAAAGGCGTTGTTATTGTTGTGTGAGCTTGACCACTTCCCGGGGTAGAGGTGTTAGGGATCTGGTTTACCTCTCCCGGAGATCCACTTTCTGACATAGTGGTTTGGAATGGAAGGAGCTACACGTACCAGGTCTCTTTTGAGGAGAAACAGTGGCGTAGCCCCACGGTGGGCGCCAACTTGTTGATGCAACAAACACGGGACCAAGGATGGTAGCTGGACTGGTCAGGCAAAAGGGCTGAAAGGTTTGATTTTGCCTAACGCAGGTCGCGGGGTCCCTCCACGTTTGCAAAACGTGGAAGGAGGTTCACTAGTATATTTGAGTTATTTGCTTTGAAGTTCTTTCTCCAAGATTGACTCGGATCCAGAAAGAGAGCAAATAGAATGAATGAGATGAATCTGATGAAGAGTCATTTGGAAGTGACAAGAACTCCTCAAATGACAAGAGATTAAGGAATCTCTCTGCTTTTCGGAATGTCTTTGAAGTGTTATTGAGCTGTCTTCTTATAGTGGAAGACACTTCTCGAAATGGCATGGACTATACTAGTGAGACCTGTTTGCTTATGGAGGGTTTCCCCTTTTGGGGTTGAAGGCTTTGGACCCCTGGTTAATAGGGTGTGCCTGTGCAGACCTGCTCTGACTTTGTGAGTTGGTGAGCGTGAGTTGGTGGGACGAGTTGGTGGACATGACTAGTTACTGTTCCTCGATTCCCTCATTATACAGCTTTTCATCCGATGAACCTTTCAACCTTTTAAGCTCTTTGCATATTAATAGTTTTATTTGTCCTTGGGCTACCCCTGTCGTCACTTGCTATGGACCATCAACTACCCCTACTTAGTGCTTGGTGAATCAACCTGGCCTCTGCTACACTTAGTGTTTCATCTAACCATCGATCGCTTGCTCGTACCTGCTACGTTTGTGTTTTCTTTAACTTTTGCATTTGAAATTACAAAATGACCTGTTGAATATAGGGACTTGAAATTACTTTTTGAACGTTTGTATGCTAGTAGCATGCTTACTTTGTTGAATATTGGATGGAAACTTAATTCTTGAAAGTTGAATATTAAAAGTTGAATATTTGATAATTCATTTCTTCATATCTGATTTGCTAGTAGTATGCTGTTATGTATTAAAATATAACATAAATATAATATCATATAGCATATAACATCTTCAATTCCATTTCCCCTTTTAGTTTTATTTATTTGTTATTGTTTATTGATGTTAAGAATTTAATATCTTTAAAAGTCAAATTAATCCTCGATACGTGAGAACTCTTTGTATTTTCTTTGAAATTGGTACTTATTTGAGTTGTTTGTGAAAATACAGGCTCGGGATTCGGCTCGGTGGCAAAACGAAGGATTTTGGAGCAAAAACGGACAAATCCAGCACACTGCCAGATATGGCACGATCATGCCAACCGTCAGGCACAATCATGCCTGACGTCCAGACACCAACACCATCTCAAGCACCAGCGCTACACCAGCAAAATCAAGAAAATTACTGACTAGCATGATCATGCCAGCCCCAAGCACGATCGTGCCCGACCAAAACCATCCCACGAGAAGTCAGTTCACCAGCACGCATCGATGATTACCAGTGAAATACTGACCCGGACAATCATGCTAAACCCTGGCACGATTGTGCCACCTTGGGAACTTTTGAGCGAGATTTTTCCAGAAATGGAAGCAAACAAGAATGATAGACAAAAAGTGAACCTCACACAGACCAATCACGATCACTTGAAGACTTAATCACTTAGAAGGAAGTTGAAACCAAAGAGGAGCTTTGGAGAAGGCTTAATCACTTGAAGACTTAATCATCCACCATTTATTTATTGCTTTGAACTTGGTTAGCTACTTTGTTTTTATGTTAATTTATTTAATCTTTGAACAATTTGTGTTAGTTATGGTGAGGCTAAATCTTTGAGTTGTCTAAACAATGTTGAAGCTTTTGTGATTATGATTATATGGAAGTAGATGTGATGATAAGTTGTTGTTGATCTTCAAGCTAATATTCTAGTCATGTTCTTAGAGTTCATATGCATGTTCAAGTTGTTCATCATGAATGTTTTATGATTTTGCTCATGACATTTAGAAAACCTGTTTGTAGATTGTAATTATTAAATCTTGTTACTTGTAATTTGGTTCAGGCATGGTGATTAGTGTTTAATATTAAGAACAACACTAGGGCATTATCTACTTAAAAGCAAATTATGGTGATTAGTGTGTTTTTCATAATTAGTTTTCCGTAAATTGTCAAGTTAGGAGTTTTCGATGAGTAAATAACTCTTGTTAAAAGATTAACGTAAACTTTACAACCAAGCTTAAGGAATGATTCTTAGGTGATTAGAGTGTTATTTCATTTTCATTTTCTGAAAGAATTATAAAACAAGGAACCTTGACTAGAATTTAGTTAATTTAGAGGCTGTGCCATCACTATTGCTTCCCGTAGTCATTACATGTTCAATAGTGGATACCTAGTTTAGACAACTTCCCATTAGATATTGTTTAAATTTAATAACTTAGTATTTTTATTACTTGCATGCTAAAATTAGGAAATCAACTTACTATTTGAAAAGGATTTAAAGTAACAACAGTTTAGTATTGAGACACCGCGACCACGGATTGATATTCGGTTCTTACCTACAAACTATATTACTATCCGACGGGTACACTTGCCCTTTGTGTGTGTAGTTTAGTCATAAGGTAAAAACTATTTCAAAACTAAATGTGTGTGAACGAAAATCAATTTATAAAAACATATCTTATTCACGCACATCAGGTTTTTGGTACCGTTGCCGGAGACGCGGGTTTTCTTGAGAACAATTCGAGTTACTTATTTAGTATAACAACCCTCCTACAACACCCTAGACGCCTTAAACTATACCTCGTATATGAGAAACGACCCTGAATTTCATTATAATAACAGAAATCAAATAAAAACAAAAATATATGGGTCTCACGGGCCGTGACCCTGTCCCCCAGGTCTGTCGCGGGGCGCGACCAAGTGACACCAGGCGGCACCCCCTTTTGCCACGTGTCTAAGTGCATGTTGGGTGTAGTGGACTGACTCGACCAAGCTAGGCCCTAGCCTATTGGCCTCGCGGGCCGCGAGGGAGAAGCAAGAAGGGGTCGCGGGGCGCGAGCCGCCATCGACTAGGCCTATAAATTGAGGTCACGACCTCATTTCTTCATCGTTCATTTTCTTTATCTCTCTCAAATCTCTTGTTGACTAAACTCTCGGGTATTATACCCCTAAAAAGCAAAGCTCTGCCTTGTTGTAAGTATTATAACCCCCGATCATGTATTTGTTACCCTACCCGATTGATCTAGGGCTCCGTAACGCATGTCAAGGCTCTGCCTAACTCAGTTTGTTGGAGTTCTGTCACGTGTTGTATGGCTAATGAGATTTGGGTTATCTTACTAACACGTGTGCATTGTTTAATATTAATAGATAATAAACAGGAAAAGCACTAGGAAGCTATAGTAACACCTAAGTCAACAAAGTGAGTACATTCTTTTTTATTAACCCTTTTTGTGAGTCAAAACTTTTACAAAACCCTAAATGTTTATCAAAATACTTACCGTGATTAAGTTTTTTTTATTCTACAATTATCATCAGTATGTGGGGTTTTGTATACATTACTTGGCACTCGTTACTATTGCGAATAGTAGCATGACTGCAAGTACGGGGACAAAGGTTGCCCAATAGCAATGCAGTATTGAATAATTGGATAGATATAAACATTGTAAATCTTAGTACTGTAAAGTTATAAACACTTGTTTGATTAAACTAGGATGCACTCGCCAGTATTTCTTGCTGATAAAATCTTTTTAAAACGCGTCTTAGGTAACTTAATGTGAAGCTAATAGAAGCCAGCTGGAGAGCACTAAAGGCTTAAAGAAGTGGCTATAAAAGTTACCTAAATAAAAAGGAGATTTTACTTTCAATAAATTAGGGTTTATCACTATAAATGTATTGTAATCTAAACTTGGGTTTTATCCCATTTATTTATCATTTATAAAAATTGGTGTTTGAAACTCTGATACTATTTCCTAACTACGGTCCTGATGTTTAAATTCCGCTGCCAAATTAATAAACACCGATACCTCCCGCTCTGAGTCTCGCGGCCACCCGCTCCTGGGGCAGGGGTCGGGGGCTGCGACAGAAGGTGGTATCAGAGCTACAGTCACTGGTTTAAGCCATTTAGGTGTTCTACCTAAAAATTTAATCAATTGTGTTAGGAAATAACTTATGTGATTATGTGTAAATATGTATATTATTATTTTGTGTTATTTGACAATTTGTAAGTTTACAGTATGAGTGAGCAAGGTACATCCGACACTTACCGTCAATTAGCTAGTTTCCCAAAAGATGAAGGAACCTCATCTCAGCCAACCCCCTCAGGATACTCAATTGATACTGAGGAAGGAATATTTATCTTTAAGGCACAGTCTAAGGCGCCATCCCCCCCCCCTAAAAAGAGAGGATAGTTTAGTAGAGGAGCGCATGAGAGGAGGAAGAGGATGAAGAAATTACAACAACAAAGAGCTTTAGCAAAAGTGAATAGGGAAGTGAATGCAAAAACCCTGGAAGCAGTTAGTAGGCCATTGTGGGAAGAGGAACTTGATAGGCAGTTAGCAGATTTCCATATGCTAGCCACTACAGCAGTAGACTCTAATCTGATTCAAATAGCTGAACCACCACTGTTACCCTTATTTCCAGACCAACAGATGTTAGAACCCAATTAGGAGGACCAATTCTCAATCCCAGCAGTTGACCCCTATGAGATCCCCAGAATTCCCGCACCAAACCCCATAGCTTAGTATACTGATCCGAACCCTTTAGATCCATTCTGGAACAGTGACTGGTATATTCAGAGTGTATTAAGTAATCCATACCCTTACGGATACCCCATACCTCGATATCCAGATCCAGTACCAGCACCCATGCCACCTATGAGCCAAGAAAATTTGGAGGAACTTCGCTCATATGGTGAAGAGTTAGTGGAAGAAGGAAATAGAATCCGTCAGATGGGAGAGAAACTCGTTTGGAAATATGACGAGCGTGAGATGCAGTATTAGATGAACGATACCTAGAATAATATATGGATATGTGTGTAATTTTGTATTTTGATATATATATATATATATATATATATATATATATATATATAACCAATTAAAATAGATAGACTAAAATATATAGACTAAAATAGATATCGATGCATAACTACTAGTGTGTTTAATTTTCAGTTGTAATATGTAATCGGTGCATATATATATATATATATATATATATATATATATATATATATATATATATGTATATATATATATATATATATATATATATGTATATATATATATAAAGAGTAAAGCCGCAATGTTCAACGTTTTTGATCAATCTGCTTGTGTGATTATTTGTATTAAATCTTATTCTGTAATATTAATATCTGATAAATGTTTACAATTTAGATGGACAACGAAGTAAATCAGGAAAACCAAAATAATGATAATAACAGAAACCAAGTGAATAATAGTGCCATCGAACATATAGTCGCACAAGGAATTATAGATGCTATGCCATATATTATCAAGACTGTTAAAGAAGCAGAAAATAATAAATCTGTAAATGGAAGTAAACGTCAACCCACTGAACCAAGTCATAGTGTGAACGAAATCACAGACCTTTGATCTAAGCTCCTATTCCAAAAGAAGAAGAACCATTTCATATGGTTGTTCTTATAAAGAATTTTTGGCCTGCAAGCCAATAGAATTCTCAGGCAATGAAGGAGCCATTGCAGCTTTACGTTGAATAGAAAAGACAGAAGCAATAATAAAAATAAGCAAATGTGCAGATGAAGATAAAATTATGTTTGCTTCTAATCTTTTCAAGAATGCAACCTTAGATGGTGGAATACTATTCTCCAATCTAGAGGAAGTGACAAAGTTTATAATATGTAATGGACTAACTTTAAAGAGATAGTCGAAAGAAAATTCTGTCCTCCTCATGAAAAAGAACAAATTGCCAATAAGTTCTTAAATCTTAAAATGACTGGAATAGACTGCAAGGGTTACACTGCCATATTCTTTGAATATGCTAGGATAGTACCAACCTTAGCCTCACCAGAAGCGGTATTAATCTTCTGTTACATCTGGGGATTAATCAGTGAAATCGGAAATTTAGTCAAGGCAGCTAGGCCACAAACCAGAGAAGAAGTGGTAGAAGTGGCCAACACCCTGACTGATGAACTGGTGTGCCCACAAGAGGAAATCAGAAAAGGAATCTAGCTCAGAAAATTTCCCAGGAATTTCATGGGAAAGGAATAGGTTCATCTTCTTCACTTTTCTGTAAGATACGTAAGAAAAAGCATTACGGAAAATGTGCAAGGTATTGTAATTTCTGCAAGAAACCCGGGCATAAGGAA
Organism: Helianthus annuus; assembly: GCF_002127325.2. Classification (NCBI taxonomy): domain Eukaryota; kingdom Viridiplantae; phylum Streptophyta; class Magnoliopsida; order Asterales; family Asteraceae; genus Helianthus; species Helianthus annuus. The sequence goes on along the minus strand of NC_035447.2, from coordinate 151,214,309 downwards.
GAAGAATGTCGAACGAAAGCTAGCAATAGGCTATGCTTCAATTGCGGAGAAGCTGAGCATATTAAACCGAACTGTCCGAAACTAGCTCTAGCAACAACCAACAAAGCTAAGGCAACTGAAGGACCCAAGAAGAATGCCAGAGCATTCGTTCTAACAGCCGAAGAAGCCAAGATGATTCCGGATGTGATTGTCAGTACGTTTTTAGTTAATGATATTTTTGCTAAAGTATTGTTTGACTCTGGTGCAAACCAAAGTTTTATCAATACTTCTTTCTACAAACTTCTCAACCAACCATTAACTAAACTTCAACAAGACTGTCTGGTGGAGACAGAAAATGGAGATTCATTAAGATAAGTGAAATCTTGCAGGGAGCAAGAATAGAAATTTTAAACCATCATTTTTCTGCTAAACTTTACCCAATGAATCTAGCCGGATTCGATGTTATACTAGGAATGGATTGGTTGGATATCATCAATTGAAAGTACAGGAAGGGGACATTCCTAAGACTGCTTTCCGAACAAGGTACGGTCATTATGAATTTACAGTCATGCCATTTGGTTTAACTAATGCCCCAGCCGCATTTATGGACATGATGAATAGGATATGTAAACCATACCTAGAGAAAGTTATAATTGTTTGTATAGATGATATTCTAATCTACTCTAAGAGTAAAGAGGAATATACAGAGCATCTGCATACACTTCTGACATTATTGAGAAAAAAAAGGCTTTATGCTAAATTCTCAAAATGCGAATTTTGGTTACAAGAACTACAATTTCTTTGACATCTGGTTAATCATGAAGGAATTCATGTGGATCCCAAAAAGATCGAGGCGATTACTAAATGGAAAGTCCCCGGATCACCAACGGAAGTAAGAAGTTTTCTTGGACTAGCAGGTTATTATAGACGGTTTATTCAAGATTTTTCTAGAATAGCCATTCCATTAACCAAACTGACCTACAAATCAGTTAAGTTTGAATGGGGACCAAAACAGGAAGAAGTCTTTAGAATTCTGAAGCAAAGGTTAACGAACGCACCCATACTCGCGTTACCAGAAGGAACTGGAGACTTTATAGTCTACTATGATCCGTCTAAGTTAGGATATGGATGTGTGTTGATGCAACGTTAAAAGGTTATAGCTTATGCCTCTATACAATTTAAGAAACATGAAGAGAATTATACAACCCATGATCTAGAGTTAGGAGCCATAGTTTTTGCCCTTAAGATTTAGAGACACTATCTTTACAGTAATAAGTTTGTTGTCTTCACAAATCATAAGAGTTTAAGTTATGTTTTTGGGCAAAAGGAATTAAATATGAGACAACGACGCTGGATGAAAATTCTTAGTGATTATGATTGTGATATCCAGTATCATGCACGAAAAGCTAATGTAGTAGCTGATGCTTTAAGTAGAAAATTTCATGAAAAGGCAAAACGAGTACGCTCTCTCGGATTAAATCTATAGATAAATTTAAATGAGCAAACTAGAGAGGCACATGAAACAACAATCAAGGACGATGCTGAAGGTTTAAAAGGAATGATTAAGGAATTAGAACAAGGATCAGATGGAATTTGGAGATTCCATAAGAAAAGAATGTGGATACCTAAACAAGGAAACCTACGCCACAGAATTTTAGAAGAAGCTCATAAGTCTAAATATACAATACATCCAGGTAGTGATAAGATGTATCAAGACTTAAAGAAGAATATCTGGTGGATAGGAATGAAAAGGGTTATAGCAAACTATGTTGCTAAATGTCTAACCTGTTCACAGGTTAAAGTTGAGCATTAGAAACCTTCAGGGTTATTACAGCAACTAGAAATGCTAATATGGAAATGGGAATTGATAACAATGGACTTTGTTACCAAGTTACCCAAGACACAAAAAGGTAATGATACAATCTGGGTGATTGTTGACAGATTAACCAAATCTGCTCATTTCTTACCTATGAAGGAAACTTTCAGTATGGAATAGTTAGCCAAGTTATATGTAAATGAAATAGTTTCATTACATGGAATTCCTTTATTTATTGTATCTGATAGAGATAGCCGGTTTACATCTCATTTTTGGACAAGTTTCCAAAAAGCAATGGGAACCAGGTTGAATCTAAGCACAGCTTATCATCCGCAAATGGACGAACAAAGCGAAAGTGTTAGTGCAGAATGTCTATCGCCTTCGTCAATCGGAACCGTAGCTGAAATAGAAGTAAAATAGGCTTTATATTGTAATTTGTAAACAATAGGCAAGGTGGCATTATTGTAAATAAGGGGAAATCCCTTATAATCTTGTGCCTATAAATAGGAGCCTTAGGGTTTAGATTTAGAACTTTTGCCACATTAGAGCTTGGAGAGCTAGGTGCTTAGAGAGAGAAACTAGAGAGAGAAAGTGGCAAAACGTGATTCACGGAGCTTGTATTCGTCACATCATAAATAGAATCACCGATTAGTGTACGTTATTGTGTGTTCGGTCACGCACGTTCACGGATTCCGCACGTCGAACGTTCGTTACGCAATCGAACGGTATCAAAACCGGTCCTACAAGTGGTATCAGAGCAAGGAGCTCGATTGCTTGATCAAACACATCGTTTTCGTACCAGATTTCAGCCGATTCAGATCCGATTACATCTATTTCTTCATCTTCTACCTATTTTTCACGTTTTTTACTGAAAAACGTCAAATTGAACGGGTTTTCACGGTCCAAATCGTCTGATTTTTGGATATGTTGTGCGTATAGACCTGTTCTACAATCCTACCAAGTTTCAGATCGAAACTCCTAGCCGTTTAGGAGAAATCGAGGTTTTTCGGTTCGAACTCGCGTCATACAAACAGGTCCGCTCCAAAATACTTGTATGGTTCGCTTATACGAACAAGTGTATGGTTCGCTCAAACAAACCAGGTTGGTTCGCTCATAGGGCAATTGTTATGGTCCGCTCATTGATCACTGTTGTGGTCCGCTTATAGTGTCACAAACAGATCCGCTCCAAATCATGTTATTGGTCCGATTTTAGAACATTTAGGTCCGCTTATAAGGTTCAATTGTGGTTCGCTCTTTTGTAATCTTCTTCACGTGATTGTCTGATCAATCAGGTTGTCAGCAGGTTGTTTTCATTGTTTGCACGAGTTATCAAAAGTTACACCGACCCACTATCTTTTATGGCCCAATCAACACCCACTTGTTCACCGCCCATTAAAACACCGCCCCACTAAAAAAACTTGGCCCAATCCCAGCTCTTATTTGCACTGCCCCACATTAAAAACGGTCCAATCACTGAAGCCCAAAGCACCGCCCATTTAAATAGTTGTTGTTGTTGATTTGTTGCACCGACCCATTAAAAGGGAGGCCCAATCATTGAATATTGCAGCCAATTTAATATCACCGCCCAATTGATTGTCGGATGTTATTTGACATAAGAAAGTTGATCTGATGTTGTTGTTATGAATGGTCCAATCAAAGCCCATGATTTGATGAGATAAAGGCCGAATCACAATCTGATTCAGTTTGAGAGTTTGATATTTTTAAACTGATCATTTGTTTGTGTGTTTGCAGGAGATTCGAAGTGTTTTTACAAGGTGCAAATATCAAGACATTGAAATTCTGTGGAATTTGAACTTAAATAAAAACGTTAATCAAGTCACTTAACAAAGAAAGTGAGATCAAAATGTTTGATGAGAAGGAAAACAAGAATCTTGAAAGTTTAAATAACTGGACTAAGGAATTGTGGTGTGAGATGAGATATAATAAGGATGTTTATGTTAAAAGATACGAAAAATTCTTATGTTTGGAGAATGAATCAATGGAGAGTTTGAAAGAAAGGTTTTGAGAACTAATCATCAAGTTAGAAAAACATAAGATATATCATTCAAAGGATGAAAGAATTTTGAAATTTGTTGATGCTTTACCTTTGGAATGGGATAACTTCGTGAATGGATTGAAACGGGATTCTAGTCTATCACGTTATGATTTAAGAAGTTTCATCAACACAATTACAAATCATAGTGGTCATGAATATGTAAGAAAAGGGCAATTGTTGGATGAAATAAAAGAGGAATCAAGAAAGATAGATTTGAATGTAATCATTGAAATGAGAAAACGAATTGATGTATGTCATGCAGCAAAAAAGAATATGAGATACGATATTAAGAGGGGTTGTTATATTGATAAAAATTCGAATCCTCTTGATTTTGTTAAAATTTTTTGTGCAGGAACATACATGATGGAAACAAAGAAAGAAGCTGAAAGTGGTAAAATGAATGAAAATTGCTTGAAATGCAAAAAATCAGAAGCAGACAGTGTGGAACTCTTGAAGGATGTGGAGAGTTTGACATTGGAAAACAATACTCTGAAGAACGAGAAGAAGGCTGATAATGAACAGATTCTGGAGTTACGCTTGAACTGTGAAAAACTGAAATCTGAGAATGATAAACTGTTAAATGATTTGAACAGTTTAACATCTGAAAACAAAATTTTGAAAGAAAATGAAAAAGTTTTTGAAAACAAAAGAAAATCTTCAGAAGATGAAGATTTCTGGATTAAACTGGAAAACAAAAATCTAAAAGAGAATGAAACAATATTTCAAGAACAGTTAAAAGTCTTGGAAAATGAAAAATCTGTTCTTGAAAATCTTAAAATTGAAAATGAAAAATCAATCAAGTCTCATCTTGAAAGAATATCTCAGCTTGAAGATGAAGCTGAGAATTCAAGGATCAAGATTGATGAACTTGAAACGAAATTGAAAGGTTTTGTGACTTCATCAGACAGGTTGAATTTTCCTTGTCCAAAACCGATCAATTCTGTTTCAATAAGTGACAAGGTCACAAATTTTGACAAAGTCAAAATTGAAGATTGTGATGACAAATCTGATGATGAAAAAGAAAAAGAAGAAAAAAGAAAAACATTTTTGAAATTAAATGAAATGTTTAAAAATACTGTTTTACATTCTACTGAGAAAGGTGAATGCTCAACGCAAAAACCTGTAAAGAAGAGTGTGGAACATAAACAAAAAGATAAAAAATCGAAAAATTTTCAAAAAGAAAATAAAATTTCATCAGATCAATCATCCAATCACAATAAAAAATCACAAAAATTTAAAAATGAATACTTACAAAATGTTGGTAATAAGTGGTGCAGGTTTGACCACAGTGCTTCAAAGCTAAATCCAACATTGAGGAGGAGTGCAGATTACCACAAAGCCAGACAGTGTTATGATCTGAGCGTTTGGGGTGAAGGTGATATATGGTATGATAACAGAGTGTGTTACTCTTGTGGAGTTAGAGGTCACATTGCTGTTAACTGCCAGAATTGGAGTTATGAAACGCGAAGATGCTATAATTGCAATATCAGAGGACACATTGCTAGAGATTGCCCAAGGAGATCGATGGGAAGATCGAGGGTTGAATCTCAAAGAACGGCAAAGAAGACAGTCAATGTCAAGCCCAAAGAACAGAAGGTTCAAGAACCTAAAGTTCAGGAAGCGAAAGTAAAACTTTCTCAGGGGCAAAAAGACAGACTGCGAAAGAAGAGGAAGAAGGCCAGAGAATATCTGGAGAAGATTTTGTCCTCGGGTTCACCGGACAGATCGAATAAGAGTACCGATGAATCGCTTCACTCGACTGCAAAGTCAAGCAAGCCGAGTTCATCAGATGCAAATCTGAGGACAAAAGAGAAGATAAACAAGAAGGTAACATTTGGTGGCAATGAATCTGTTTCTTCGGAAACAAAGGAGCCACATGTCGGCGATGAATCTGACTCATCAAAGTCAGACAAGCCATATTCAGGCAATGATTCTGGTGTGTCGAAACCAGAAGAGCCAGTTGTTGAGGTAAAAACTGTCAAACCCAAGGCTGGTCAGGCTTGGGTGGATCTTTTCAAATGAAAAATCCTGACTTGCCGGAGTTCCCAGGTTGGTTAGTATGGAACAGGTATCGGCATCTTTGTTGAGAAATTCACAGGTTGGTAACTGTGATATTTCGAATTACAAAAGACTAATCAAGGACATTAAGTTGTACTTGATTTCTCTTTCCGACAAGTGATTAAAGGAAAAACAATGTGATGAAAGAACCCCGAATTTGTGAAATGACACACAAAACCATTTTCCGGAAAAACCATTCTGATTAAAACAAACTTAAGTGTTTTGAAATCTAAATGGGAAAATAGTTTGTTGTCAGGGGGGGTTCTGATTGTTTATGCCAAATGAATGGCGAATTGAAGTGATTCGATATTAGTTTGTCATTTTATTTGTATAGTTTTCAGATTTTCTTTGAAAATCAAAATTGAAACATATTTTGATTTTAGGGGGAGAAAAATTTTAAAAAATTAGAAAATTTGAAAATACCAAAAACAGTGAAAAAGCAAAAATGAGTTTTGTTGAGAAAAGAGGAAATGATAAGTACATCAGTGGACTATCACAGCACGCTAAAGAAATGAAATGTCAAATGTGATAAACGGTCTCACTGATGATGTGTCGATAGGTTTTTACACATTTAGTAGATTTATTCGGGATATAAACCTAAAATTTCAAACTTATGAAATTTGTGGGGAACACTACTTGGATATATAGGTAACCCCTGAAATCTCGTTTGAAAGGTTTCTTATTCTGATATACTAGGTTTTTCTACTATTTGATGTCTGGGGTATTATTCCGGAACTTCTGCTGAACGGAAGTTCTGACCTAGTCCTTGGATAATGCTTTGCCTGAAATGCTTGAAACATAGCATTATAGCCCTCAGTTGATTAGACAATAAAATTGATAATCATCTGTTGTAGCTAAAAGATCCTCTAAAGGGGACATACCAAAGTCGAAACTGATATCTCTCTGCGCATACGGAAGTATCGACCTGAGATCCCTCAGTTCTTGCATGTCCTAATTTATGTACAGACATCATTTTAGTACAATCACCTGTAAGACTGAATATTGAGATTCTGGATACGGGAGTATATTCAAGAGGTGGGACACATGAATTGAGCTAAGTTTCTAAAACATCTAAATCGTATCCTGAATAGATTGAAAATTGTGTGAAAATTTAAGAGGATAACTATATCGTCAATCTACGTGAATCGTTTAGAACTTAATATGATTAAAGCTTAACGGTGCTAGTGATTTGTCTCATGATCTGATATGATCCTCTTACACAAACTCACAAAAATATTATCTGTATATATTTGTTTACTGCATTTTATTCAAAAACAAAAATCCAAAAATATTTTCGGAGTGTTTTAGCATAAAATTTTTTGAAAAGTCAAAAAGATTTTCGACAGCTGATGTTGAAGAGCTGATATTCAAAATTCGAGTGCTAAACATGATGAACAGGTTTGGGAGAATATGTTGAAATCTTTGAATGACATATATAAATGGTTTGAAAGATTGTGTTTTTGGTTAATCAAGGTCATTCATTTGAACTTGATGTAACTAATGTGTTTGTTGAAAATAATTTCTACCAGTAAGTTTCTTAAATCTAACTGTTATAAATTTGTGAAACTTATGTTGAGGTAGAGGATGTGCAGGTTAACCAGGTTTCAAATCCTGAGCAGATGCAGAACAAAGCCAGGAATTGATCCTGAACTTGTGAAACGATGAAAGCCAAACTACGATCCCGACAGCTGAGTCTAAGGGGGAGTCTGAAGACGAGCTCAACGCAAACGGAAGCGTGTAAGGAGCCAGGTATCGTTCCTGGAAGAGCTTGTATCTGGAAATCCAGGTGTCGATCCCAAAAGCACGGAAGCTTGACGAAAGGGGGAGCCTGAAGAAAAAGAGTCTAAGCGAGAGGGGGAGCAACGGAAGCTCGTAAACAGATCCACGGGGATTCTGTTTGAGAAAGAGGAAGTCTATGGTTGCTGAAACCGTCAAACCTTTAAGAAGACTCAGAGAGAGAGAGAGGGAAAGTCAAGTTGCTACGAGTTTGACTACAGATTGACTGCGGCAATATCCAAGGGGGAGTCTGTTAGTGCAGAATGTCTATCGCCTTTGTCAATCGGAACCGTAGCTGAAATAGAAGTAAAATAGGCTTTATATTGTAATTTGTAAACAATAGGCAAGGCGGCATTATTGTAAATAAGGGGAAATCCCTTATAATCGTGTGCCTATAAATAGGAGCCTTAGGGTTTAGATTTAGAACTTTTACCACATTAGAGCTTGGAGAGCTAGGTGCTTAGAGAGAGAAACTAGAGAGAGAAACTAGAGAGAGAAAGTGGCAAAACGTGATTCACGGAGCTTGTATTCGTCACATCATAAATAGAATCACCGATTAGTGTACGTTATTGTGTGTTCGGTCACGCACGTTCACGGATTCCGCACGTCGAACGTTCATTACGCAATCGAACGGTATCGAAACCGGTCCTACAGAAAGGACAATACTGATGTGCGTGCGGTGTAATATATTTTTATGTATATTTTTAGCCCTTTTTACCACATTAGTCAAGTTTTAAATTTATAAAACACGATATTTTACTAACACCAAACACACATATGGGCAAGTGCACCCATCGTGAGCGTAGTATAGTGTTGGTAAGATACCGAGGTCGTCCAAGGACACAAGAGCTTTAAATACTGGTTTATCCTCAACGTCTAATCAAATCAAAAGTTTAGAAAAAGGTTTTAAACTAGATAATAAAAACAAAAAATGCTGAAAAATAAAAATAAAAAATAAAACAGATAGACAAGATGAATCACTTGGATCCGACTCGCATTTAGTGTAACCTTTGATTATTTTCGCACTTTTGCACTTTTTAAGAGATTATCTTAGTTATAGTAGTAGGCCCTCTTTTGAAGGTGACATCACCCTCAACCCAGTAGTTTGAGTCAGCAAGTATACAATCCTAAAGGGTTGGATTATTGACAGATATTTAATTAAGTTATTAATGCATAATGTGGTAGGCCCCTTTTTTTAAGGTGACGTTACCCTCGGCTAAGTAGTTTGAGTCAGCAGGGATACAATCCTAAATAGTCGGGTTAAAGTTTTAATAGTAGTTTACATATGAGGGGATCAAGGAGTTCGGACCCCCGCCATCCAATGCCAGTGGGTATTGAAGGAGGTCCTACTAAAGTTGACCCAGGTCCTTGCAGGATCTATACACTGAACAAGGCAAGACTCGTACCAAACCATTCCTTTAACCCCCGACCAGGTAGCCAACATATCTCCATATAGACCATGGAGATATGAATGGTGAAAATCTTTTATTTTATATAGACAGTAAAATAATGCCAAGACACCACGGACAAATAATAAGGAAGATTCACCTTCAACATAAGAAACTAGTTTTTAAAGTCATTAATACATAACCAAATAAAAAGTGCGAAAAGATTAAAAATAAAAAGTGTTACACTAAACACTTGTCTTCACCAAGTTATGTAAGAGACTTGGGCAAACATGGCCTTTGATTGTCAAGAACTCTTACGATCAATCTTGGATCCCGAGACTACTCACACACTCTATGATGGATGATGGATGATGGTGGTGGATGTGGGTTATAATGGTGGTGGTGGGTGGGTGAAGTGTGAGAGAGGTGGTTTGCCAAGGGATGGTTTAAAAATGAGCCAAGCACCCCTATTTATAGCATACACAGAAGCCCAGACACGGCCCCGTGTCTACCCATCCTCACTTTCTTCATTAATTGCAGTTTGTCTGCATTAGTTGACCACGCCCCCGTGTTCGCTGGGCACGACCCCGTGTGCAGAAGCGTATCTGTACTATCAAGATTTTCCTAGATTCTGCGAATCTTAGAGTTGACCATGGCCCCGTGTCCGCTGGGCACGCCCCCGTGGTGGGTGATAGAAGCTTCTACAACTTTGTCTTTTCTGCAGATACTAGGGCACGCCCCCGTGCTCATTGAGCACGGGGCGTGTTCAGCCTTCTGTTCTCCTGTTTTTGCTTGGGAAGATGTTGTCGGGGGGTCGGGCATGCCATGTTTATTTCTTTTCTTGTATTTATGTTAGATTTAGCTGCCTTTTTGCTTCTTTTGTTCATTTGAGCTCATTTAATCCTGAAAATACAAAAGGAAGACAAAAACACACTTTTTCCAACATTAGTACTAAAAAAGGGTTAGTTTTATGCCACATTTGATGTAATTTATATGTTTCATTTTGCACACATCAATACAAATGATGGAAGATATGCTTAGAGCCTGTGTAATTGATTTCGGAGGAAATTGGGACAATCAATTACCATTAATAGAATTTTCCTATAACAACAACTATCATACCAGCATTAATGTTGCACCATTTGAAGCACTTTATGGATGAATGTGCCGAACTCCAGTCTGTTGGGAAGAGATTGGAGAAAAGCAACTATCTGGACCAGAGATAGTGCAAGAAACAACGGACAAGATTATTCAAGTCAAGGAAAGAGTAAAAGCAGCACGAGATCGTCAGAAGAATTATGCGGATAATAGACGAAAACCGTTAGAATTTCAAGTTAGAGACAAGGTATTATTAAAAGTTTCTCCATGGAAAGGAGTAGTCAGATTCGTTAAAAGAGGAAAGCTAAGCCCAGGTATGTTGGACCTTTTGAGATCATTAAAAGAATAGGTTCAGTAGCTTATCAGCTACAACTGCCAGAGGAATGGCAGGAATACATGATGTATTTCATGTATGTAATCTCAAGAAATGCTTAGCAGACAAATCATTAGTGATACCTCTTCAGCACATAGAGGTAAATGAGAAACTTAAGTTTATAGAGAAACCCCTACAGATTGAAGATAGAAAGATCAAGAATCTCAAACACAAGAGACTAGTTCTGGTCAAAGTGAGATGAGATTCCAAGAGATGACCAGAATACACATCGGAGCTCGAGTCAGAAATGCAACGGAAATATCCACACCTGTTCCTGTAGATCTTGAGGACGAGATTTAAATCAAGGTGTGGAGGATATAACAACCCTCCTACAACACCCTAGATGCCTTAAAATATACTCCGTATATCAGAAAGGACCCTGAATTTCATTTATATTAACAAAAATCAAATAAAATAAAAAATATATGGGTCTCGCGAGCCGCGACCCGGTCCCCCAGGTATGTCGCAGGGCGCGACCAGGTGACACCAGGCGGCACCCCCTTGTTCCACGCGTCTAAGTGCGTGTTGGGTCTAGTGGACTGACTCGATTAAGCTAGAAGGGGTCGTGGGGCGCGAGCCGCCATCGACCAGGCCTATAAATTGAGGTCTCGGCCTAGTTTCTTCATCGTTCATTTTCTTTTTCTCTCTCAAATCTCTTGTAGACTAAACTCTTGGGTATTATACCCCTAAAAAGCAAAGCTCTACCTCATTGTAAGTATTATAACCCCTGATCACGTAATTGTTACCTTACCCAATTGATCTAGGGCTCCATAATGCATGTCAAGGCTCTGCCTGACTCAGTCGTTGGAGTTCTGTCTCGTGTTGTATGGCTAATGTGATTTGGGTTATCTTACTAACACGTGTGCATTGTTTAATTTTAATAGATAATTGTTGGTGCATGTGTCTGTCGACTTCGTTTTGTATCGAGTCTTGTACGTATAATGTTAAATCAGGGCTCGTAGTTCGAGAAATAGGATATAAAGGTAAGTTCGCATGAATGACCTAATTTTGCATGAAAGTGATGATTTGTAATTCCGTACGGAATTAGAACTACTATATATATGTGTGTTCATGCGAAATCAGTAGTAACTATTCTGGTTTCCGGTACCGAAGTGCTGCCGAAGTGCCGTTTGATTGTAAACTGCGTTAAATCAATATACAAGGCAAATTAAAGTGAATTTAGCTGTTTTACAAGTTTGTTTCTCTGTTTCCGCCTCTGAAACAGATTGAGAGCTCTTATGATTGACTCGTTTGGGTCATGACACGATCCTACAAGTGGTATCAGAGCTCAGGAGGAGGAGTTCTGCAGTTTTCAGCTTGATTTCATCTAGATTTCTATCTTCTACACCTTCTTTTCTCAATTGAACAAGATGTAACAATCAAAATGATCTAAATTGCACATATCATAAGCAAAACAGTAGTTTGACAAAGCCTTGAGAAAATTGGACCATAATTCAATCTAAATCTGATAATTTGGTTAATTCCGTTTGAAAACTTGTTCGAAAATGCTAACGTCACCCTAATTCCATATGAAATCACCAGTTTCGTTTCAAACGAAATTAACTAATTCCGCTTGAAAGTTTTAATTTCGTGACAAAAGTGTAATTTCGTTTGAGTCGGTTCACACGATATTACCTAATTTCATACGGAATTAACTAATTCCGTTTGTGATTTGTTATTCTGTGTGAACTTGTTATTCCGGGTGAAGTAATTCCGTGTGGAATTACTTATTTCGTTTGAAAAAGGTAATTCCGTGTGAAGTTTAATCTCGTTTGAAGTTTGTTTTGCAGGTAATCTCGCTTGAAGAGTAATTCCGTTTTGAAACTGTATTCTGTTTGAATTTGTGTTTTGTGAAAAATTTACCGAAACATGGCTGAAGAATTTTACAATGCGTTCGCTACACCAGTTGCTCCAGTTACTGCTGCTGAAACATTGTACAGTGAGAATGAGACTGGAACCTACCAAAAACCTCCAAAGCTAATGTATATTGAAGATTTTAAAGGGTGACAGAGTCGGTTTGAGAATTGGGTGCAGGCATACAAGTTTGATGCATGGTGTGCACTAGAAAAAGATTACGAAAAACCGAAAAACAAACGTGGGCTTGAAAAAGCATTTAGTGATTTTTCTGATGGTGATAAGTTGAAATATACAAGTGAAAAGATGATGATCAGCATTCTCCAGCAAGCAGTTAAAGAGGATATCTTTGTGTTACTTCAACATTCGGGTACTGCAAGGTCAATTTGATGCATTGATTCAAAAGTTCAAAGGAAGTGCTGATATGATCAAAAACAAGAAGGCATTGTTGAAGAAATCATTTGATACATTTACAGCCTTCGAAGGTGAATCAACAAAAACAACCATCGACAGATATTGTCATCTAGTTTTAGAAATGGGAAGATTGGAGATAACAAAAGATGATGATGAGTGGGTGGATAAACTTGCTGATGTGTTAACACAGCACAAGTGGGGAACGTATTTGTTGATCCTAAAACACACAAGAAAATCTGAAAATATGAATCTGGCACAGTTTATACAGAAGATTGAAGAGCATGAGTTGGATATCCAGAAAACAGCAATTATGAAGAATCCAAATGCTCAACAAGATGTCAGTTTATATTATCGGGGAAACAAGTTTGAAGTTACTACTCCTGGTCCAAAGATCCAAACTGGTTTTAGTGCTGATGGATCCTCTAGTCTGAATGTTAGCACTACAACTCAAAGTGGTGGATATTCTTCATCATTTTCAAGTTTTGATCCAAACAGCAAAACATCAAGTCCTCAACAACAAAGTTCTACAAATCTTCAATGCAATGTTACTTTGAACATTCAAAATGGTCAGAATTTGTCTCCAGAAATAGCCAAGCAACACATGGCATCACTTGTTGCTATGTTGGAATCTTATGAAAATTTGATTGCTGGCAAGATTGGAAATCCAATGCTTACAAAAGAAGATTATGATCAAATAGATGCTGAGGAACTTGAATTGATGGATGTGAAATGGTGTTTGGCTAGTGTGTGTAGAAGGGCAGAAAAGTTTCAACAAATTACTGGTAGAGATGAGTTTCGGGGTTTGGCTACTTCTCCGTTAGGATTTGACAAGTCAAAAGTTACCTGTTTTCGTTGCAAAGGAAAAGGACACTTTAAACGAGAGTATAAAAACCAAGAAGCAACTGAGAATCAAGAAAAGAACAATTATTATCAGAAATCAATTTTTCATCAGATTGCTCAACAACCGCAAACTGCACATGCTCGTGCTATTGAAGAAGGAGAGAAGAAAGCTTTACTTATTCATCAAGATGATGAAAAAGTTGCAGAGGGATTTAGTTGGGATAAATACATACCTGGTTCAGCTCTTGTTGCCCGAGTTTTTGAAGAAGAAAAAGACAAATCTAGTTTGAAAATAATATCGATTTTTCCAGATCTAGGAAGTGATATTGATACCGATGATGAGGAAGATTTTCTTAACAAAGCTAGAAAAGGTATAGATCCTGATAGTTTTAATTTGTTTTTTGCAGATAAAATGGAGATGCTGAATCAGAAAAAGATTGCCCGATTGAAGAGAGAACTAGAAGCAGCAAAAATGTTGGCTGATGAAAAGACAAAGACAGAAGCTGGAGAAATAAATGTTGAACCAGTGACAGAGAAAATAGTTGAGAAGATCGTTGAAGTGGAGAAAGTGATAAAAAAATAGTCAAAGTAGAAAAATTAGTCGAGGTTGAGAAAATTGTTGAAAAGATCATTGAAATAGAAAAAGTTGTTGAAGTTGAGAAACTCGTTGAAGTCGAAAAGATGGTTGAGGTTACTAAACCATGTGAGAAATGTTCAGAATTTTGCAAGAATTGCGATGAGAAAGATAAGAAGATTGCTGAATTAGAAAAGATTAAAGAAGATTTATTGTCTGATGTGAAGTATGTGAAGGAATCGTATGATGTCCTGAACAACACAGTAAATGGTTTGAAAAAGACAAACTCAGAAATTGAAGCTGCTATGACAAAGATGAACTCAACATTAATGACAAAGCAGAAAGTCATTAATGAGTATATTGAAGATTGTGCACAGTTGAAGAAAGAAGTTGTCACACCCCCAAAATCCACACGCGGAGTACCACCGCTTGGAGGCGTGACATGACCAGGATCAAGCCACCAATCATATTGAACATATAATTAAATAGTAAAAGTCATTCATCAATACGAAAGGTGTTTTCAAAACCAAACATAAACAAGTGTGTAGCGGAAGCATTAATGTAAAAACCCAGCATAAGTATCATGTTCTCATAAAATAAATGTTTAGCATGGAACTCAACAGTCCATGTGCCCACAACGACCGTGCCTCCCGTGCAAGCTCCCTTAGTACCTATGGTCCTGAAAGGCATGTAACAGAGAGTCAACAACTAGTTGAGCGAGTTCACAGTAAGTAAGTTCGTAATAGTATGTTCATGTTGTAACAGGTGGCTCTACTAGGCCGGTAATATGTTCTATTGGTGGGGGCTTCCCACATTTGTATATACACTAGACTATTTGTAACCATAGTGTTCTTCTTAACCCGAGAACAGTGGTACGTACGAGGTTTACGTAGGTTTTACGTAAGTGTCCTTCTTATCCCGAGGACAGTGGTACGCGGGGGTTTACGTAGGTTTTACGTAAGTGTCCTTCATAACCGTAGGACAGTAGTAGGTATGAGTTTACGTAGGTTTTACATAAGTGTCCCTCGAACCCTGAGGACAGTGGTAAGCACAAGTATTACGTAGGTTTTACGTAAGGGTCCTTCGCAACCGAGGACGATGGTAGATAGTCTAGTAACAGTGTAAATCCAACTAATTTGTCAATCCTTTTTCCTTCAATCCCATTCCCTACCCACCGGGAATCCCATGCCTTGGTAAGGGTGTGAACTCACCTTGGTTTGCTCGGCAGATACACAGCAAAGTTCAATTAAGCTATATGGTGGTCAACCACGTCCTACCATGGTTACCATACAAGTCAGGTTCGTATTTAAATAGTGCACTTATGTTCTACACGTATTGTACACAAGTAGTGACCATAGCATACACGTATAATCATGGCAGATCAACAACAGAACAGTCACGTAATAAGGTCCAAGTATGCGGCCCAAATGGTTGGGCTCGTAATAGTGTGCAAGTCCAACAGTGTGCATGTGTTCATGGTCTCGAGTCGAGACTAGAGATCTCGAGTCGAGACAGTGCGGTCTCGAGTTGTGCTGGCCTCAAGGTCTCGAGTCGCAACCAAAGAGGTCTCGGGTCATACTTTCATCACTCGAGACTAGGCGGTCTCGAGTCGCAACCAAGAGGGTCTCGAGTCATCATGTACTAGTCGAGACTACACGGTCTCGAGTCGCAACCGGACCCGCAACCGTGGTCTCGAGTTGTGCTGATTGTGCCGGTATTGTGGTCTCGAGTCGAGACAGTGGGTTCTCGACTCGCAATCTGTTTCGAGACTAGCAGATTGTAACTGATTTCCTTATTTACAGCATCAATAATTCCGTAATGTCAGCAAACAACTTTGGCAGTTTCACAAATCAGATCAAACAC
Organism: Helianthus annuus; assembly: GCF_002127325.2. Taxonomy (NCBI): domain Eukaryota; kingdom Viridiplantae; phylum Streptophyta; class Magnoliopsida; order Asterales; family Asteraceae; genus Helianthus; species Helianthus annuus. The sequence goes on along the minus strand of NC_035447.2, from coordinate 151,198,220 downwards.
CATTCAATTTCATCAATCATGCATATTCATACTACTGTGATCATCACGAGATCAAGAACAATCATCAAGCAATCAACCGGATCATCTAATTAACTAATTCAAGGACTATCATGCAACCCTAAGTCATGTGTACAACAAACCAATCAATACCACAAGTCTTAACCACGCATCACAGCCGGTTATCATGCATACACCCTAACCGATTAGCCTATTACTACATCCTAACCGGATTAGATCATCATATGACAATACACAATCATTTATCAACAATCATGTACCATTTACAAATCATCACATGAGACAAGTATAATCACATAACATAACATAACAAATAACAAACACTAACCGGTTGAGAGGAATAGAATGATCCGAATCAAAGCTTCAAGAGGGGTGGGGTGTTCGCCGTCGCACAAGGGAGAGAAGAGGAAAGCTTTAGGGTTGGTGTGTGTGTTGGTGTTTTGCAAACAAATGAGAAACTACACCCCTTAAGAGTTCATGTATGCGTAATGGGTGAGTGGGCCGAGCCCAAACATCGGGCTGTCCTTGGTCTCGAGTTGGGTGAATGGTTTGCGAGTGGGGTTGGGCCGAGAGAAAGATGTGTGGTCAAGAACAAAGTGTGCGGCCCAAATTTGGTAACATGTAACATAATAAAATTCATAACATTCAACGAAATCACACGTATCAACTAGTCACACAACGTTCATACAAGTTTCAATAAGCACAAATGTAGATTCTGAAATATGAGTTGTCACATTATCCCCAACTTGAAAGAAATTTCGTCCCGAAATTTGGTACGTACTCACTGAGGAAGCTAGGTAAGTTGTATCGTTTACAGGTTTTCCTGGGGTGTCACATCCTCCCCCCGTTGATATGGAATTTCGTCCCGAAATTCCGTGGTAGCTTCAGTCTCAGTAGTGGTTGTACTATTCGCGAACAACTGGGGATACTTTTCTTTCATTTGGTCTTCTCGTTCCCAGGTGAACTCTGGGCCACGACGGGAGTTCCAACGAACTCGCACAAGAGGGATTCTCGTGTTCTTGAGGACCTTGACATCCCGGTCCGTGATTTCAACTAGTTCCTCGACGAATCGCAACTGCTCGTCGATAGTGAGCTCCTTCAAAGGAACTATGATGGTCTCATCTGACAGACACTTCTTCAGATTCGACACGTGAAATACGTTGTGAACTGCACCGAGTTCAGCTGGTAGGTTCAGTCTGTAGGCCACCTTGCCTATTCTTTCTATGATCTTGAATGGTCCGACATACCGCGGATTGAGTTTGCCCTGTTTACCAAAACGAACCACACCCTTCCAGGGTGAGACTTTGAGTAGCACTCGATCCCCAACTTGGAACTCGAGTGGTTTCCTGCGCTTATCAGCGTAACTTTTCTGACGGTCGCGAGCTGCCGCCATGCGTTGCTGTATCTGAGCAATCCGTTCAGTAGCATCAACTACCATTTCTGGTCCTGTGATTTGACTATCCCCCACCTCTGCCCAACAGAGAGGTGACCGGCATTTACGTCCGTACAATGCCTTGAATGGAGCGACTTGGATGCTGGTATGGTAACTGTTATTGTACGAGAACTCCACTAAAGGGAGATGTTTTTCCCAGCTGTTGCCAAAATCAATAACACATGCCCGAAGCATGTCTTCTAGGGTTTGAATCGTGCGCTCAGACTGTCCATCCGTCTGAGGGTGATATGCTGTGCTCATGTCTAGCTGTGAGCCAAAAGCTTTGTGCATTGCTTGCCATAGTTCTGAAGTGAATCGTGCATCCCGATCCGAAATAATAGAGGTTGGCACTCCGTGCCTCGAAACAACTTCTTTCAAGTAGACGTCTGCTAAGGTAGAGAACTTATCCGTTTCCTTAATTGCCAGGAAGTGTGCAGACTTTGTGAGTCGATCCACGATCACCCAAATGGTATCATTCCCACGCTGGGATCTGGGCAGGCCAGTTACAAAATCCATGGAAATTTCTTCCTATTTCCATTGTGGTATCTTAGGTTGCTGAAGTAGGCCTGACGGTTTCTGATATTCCGCCTTGACTCTCGCACAGGTCAAACATTTGCCGACATAAGTTGCAATGTGGGCTTTCATACTAGGCCACCAATACATTGTCCTGATATCATGGTACATCTTATCTGAACCCGGATGTACCGAGTAGCGAGACTTGTGTGCTTCATCCATCACAAGTTCTCGTAAGCCACCATATAGTGGGACCCAACTACGCCCCATTACATAATAGGCACCGTCTTCCTTCTGTTCTAATCGCTGCCTTGAGCCGCGTAAGGCTTCTACTCTGACGTTTTCTGGTTTCGATGCTTCTACCTGAGCATCTCGTATCTGTGCAGGAAGACCAGACTGAATAGTAAGCTGCAGTGCTCGCACGCGTCTAGGTAGAGTGTCCTTTCGACTGAGAGCGTCAGCCACAACGTTGGCTTTGCCTGGATGGTACTTGATGGCACATTCGTAGTCGATCAGTAGTTCAACCCATCGACGTTGACGCATGTTCAATTCCTTCTGCTTGAAGATATGCTCGAGACTCCTGTGATCGGTGTAGATGGTGCCCTTGGTACCGTACAGGTAGTGTCGCCATATCTTGAGTGCGAAAACAACAGCTCCCAGCTCTAAATCGTGCGTCGTGTAGTTCCGTTCGTGAACTTTGAGTTGGCGCGAAGCATAAGCAATAACTTTATCCCGTTGCATCAATACACAACCAAGCCCCTGTATCGATGCGTCACAATAGACCACAAAATCGTCCGTGCCCTCTAGCAATGAGAGGATAGGTGCACTGCAAAGTCTATCCTTTAAGTGCTGAAAAGCGGTTTCCTGAGTATTACCCCAACGGTAGGTGACACCCTTCTGTGTCAGTAGTGTAAGCGGTTGTGCAATCTTGGAGAAATCTTTAATGAACCGCCTGTAATAACCCGCCAAACCCAAGAATTGGCGTATTTCCGTTGGTGTACGCGGTGCAGGCCAGTTCCTGATCGAATCTACCTTGGATGGATCAACATGGATCCCATCCTTGTTCACCACATGGCCTAGAAAGTGGACTTCACGAAGCCAGAAGTCGCATTTTGAAAACTTGGCGTACAGTTGTTCCTTTCGAAGGAGTTCCAAAATAAGTCGTAGATGCTGCTCGTGCTCCTCCTGACTCTTGGAGTAGATCAGAATGTCGTCGATGAATACAATCACAAACTTTTCTAGGTAGGGTTTGCACACCCTGTTCATAAGATCCATGAAGACTGCCGGTGCGTTTGTCAATCCGAATGGCATGACAAGAAACTCGTAGTGGCCGTAGCGAGTTCTGAATGCGGTTTTGGAGACGTCCTCATCCCAGACTCTCAGCTGATGATAACCTGACCTCAGGTCTATCTTAGAGTAGTAGCTCGACCCTTGCAACTGGTCCAATAATGTGACAAATGGCAATAAACCGGCAATTCCGTACAAACTAATCACTATTTTATTTACATAATCTCATGCATTAAGCGTAATTTAATTACGTAACTGTGTCGTATACTGGATAACAGTGTTAGGACAAGAAAACAAAGCTAAAACGTATGTTGGTTTTCGTCGTAATGCGAAACCAAACAAACAATGTCCTAAAAGTGTTGGTTCATGTTGTTAATACATTTGGATGCAATGATTACCTTTCTTACGTCACACACAATACGCTTCCGCTACTAGCAGGGTGTGACAGACTGGTATCAGAGCTCCGATTGTAATGAGCCGGGGACAAACTTTTATAAAGTTTGGTCTACAATCACCAAGGGCTCTCACATGAAAACAAAGTTGATAACATTACAAACATGATTTCAAAAAGTATGACAAAATGACAAAAGGTTTTCATTGTGTCACTATAACATGAGGATCTATCACGCGGGCTTAATCATAAGTAGCTGATATGGTTCAATACATGTTTAGTCTATAGGGAATAGACTTGAAAACACTAAGGCCTACATGTGAAACATGAGAACAAAAAAATAACATGAGATTTAGTGATTATATATATAATGTATTTATATATGTGTTGTACGGAATAATTGCCAAGAATGAAATACCTTCGACTATGAATTCTATTTTTACACTTGACTCACGTGATGAGAATGATGACCTCGCGTCTATTACGAAGCTTATGGCGGTCGTGGTCCCTAAGCGAGACCCTAAAGCATTGATCCCGTGGAAGATGGTTGTTTTCCCTCGGATGGTATATGTCCGGCTTCGGTAGTGACGGCGAGGCGGAGGTGGCGGCCTTGGACAACAACTCTACTAGTGGGACGAGGTCCCTGAGGCTCATACTAATCGTGATTGATAACACTCTCGTCCAGAAAAGGAAGATGAAGTACTCATCTTAAAGTTGCCCCTCCAGTTGCTATTGTTATGGATTCTCTATATTTCTATTATGTCTTACGTTGTGCCCTTTCACGAGTAATGACAAGGGGCATTGGCACGTAGACCAACACGAAGGTCCCTTCTGTGTTGAAGGTATGTAGACAATAGACTCCTCTCTCTGACTGTTCGTCTGCTTTGAACGAGAGACACTGGGGTGACCATGCAAGGCAATTTATTATTACGGGGGCCCACGTAATAACAACTTGTAGTGCATGGGAATCCCGGTGGGCTCTGCGGGTCAAACCAAGAGATCACTATCCATTCGAAGTTCTTAGGTTGTTCAAATTTCTATCTAGTAGAACACTAACCGGAATGGTTACTATAACACTCTACGATACAGGAAGACTACACGTATTGTTTGCACTTAACATTCGATCTATAACACGAGTCGTCTGAGACTAGTCGTCGAAAGCAAACAAAACTCGTTAGCCACTCATGGAGGATTTTTCCTCAACATTCTCGAAATTCTTGTACATGGGCTGGTTCTTTGGTGTCTATGACACCTTACCTTATCTTATTATCGGAGATGATTACATTAAACTTCGTCGTTTGATATTTGTCTTATTCCAAGGGATACTATGGCATGAGCCAAGCTACAACCCCTTCATTTTATTATTCGACATCTATGGAAATTATAACAATCTTGTCGAAGCTCATGGAGCTCAAGGAGTATCAACGTATTCGTCACACGGGCTAGTGCGGCGAAGGATTTTTCCTACTTTGGGCGATCGAGATCCATGAAGTATGGGATACACGTTGTAAAAATTGGAGACGACCGTTTGGTTTCTCCTTCTCAACGAATTACTCCTTTTCCCATTTAGGCAGATGGCTAATACACTCAAGAGGTACTATGCATTTTGGAATGCATTTATTCATGAATATCATTGTTCAAACATACCAGAGCAACGCTGTCTTGAGGTTTCCATGACCAATCACATTCTTAATTCTTAGGCGCATGATATGCTATATCTGTCCAAATAAAAGCCTAGACCTAATGACACTATGTATCGGAAACAACGTGGCATCGGTAAGAAAATCTACGCCTAGAAGAGGGTCGGTTAATCAGCGCCCTACTATTAAAGTTGAACTAGAGGTCATATGGAACAACATGAGGTTGTTGAGTCGACACTAGTGATGGTACTGATGGTACCGATAGTTCAAGTGGTTCAAATCCCGATGGGACGAGAATGAGTGGCAATGCCACACTTGGAGATGCAATCACACCAGATTTTAATCCTAAGGCTTTTCCAGATTATAAGCCGCGAGACCTCATTGATATGGAAAGTGCGGTGAGTTCTATCCGTTAGATAAAGACAAGGAAGTCAGTTAACCTTGCTAATAAATGTACTCCTAAGTAAACATTTTGGGTAAACTAATAGCCTTCTGTTGAATGAGGCGTTAACTTGGTGGAATCTCCAAGTGCAAACTATAGGGAGTAATACAACAAGAGGTTATTGTGGGAAGAACTCAAGAATCTTAAGCGAGAAGAGTATTGCTCGCTAGTGGAAAAATTCCAAGTTTGGGAACCGAGCTCTAGAACTCGATCATGATTCGAGCTAATGTTGATAGTTACCCCGACGCCTCTACAATCTGTCAAGGATTGATTGCATATTGGATAACACTCGAATCTAAACGCACTGAGCGCTACATTTGGAGTTTAGCCCTGAGATCCGAATCATGATCACATCATGTCACCCTACCTAGATTTATTTTCAAGTAACTCTCTCAGTTAGTCTCGCCAAGGGTGTGGTGAGGATGGGGGACTGCCCAAGGAGGGTGTTAAGAGAAAGAGAAATCCCGTGACACGCAAAGCGAAGGCGATTACTGCCATAATCGATGCTCGCATTAAGAAGTATGCTAATAACTTGTCAAAATTCGGAATGAGATAGGTGAAACTTTCATCATGAGGGCACTTGCAAAAGTGACAAGAGTAGCAGTGTGGTGAGACTTGGCACAAAACAGAAACTAATGAGTTAGCTATATTTAAGAATGAACGAGGTGGTTTTTACTATGGCAAGGAGGTCACTACGAGCATGGATGGTTAAGGATGAATCAAGCTAGTGAGAAAGCAAGTCCAGGGGTATGCTCTACTCTACAACCATCATGTATCAATTCTTTGCATACCAACGCCGGCTTAACTTAGTGTCTTTAGATACTAAGCATATACACGAATTAGAGTCATGTAGGTTAAACATGTCTTGCTCTATCAAGTTAGCTAATGAGGAATTAGCGAAGTCATGTGAAGTCATTAAGGGTCACCGATACGTTCCTATCAACCGACCCGTTGCATCCGTTTTGTTTAACACCGGTGTCGGTATTGGCTTCATCCCCATAAAATTCAAAGTATGCTTGGTCGAGTCAAGTAAACAAGACGTCCTCCCATTCAATAGGATTGACCAATGGTAAATTAGTCAAGTCAGGAAAGACATCAAAGGATGCACACTCAAACTTGGAACACGAAAATTCAGTAATGACTTTTCACTCATTCAATTAGGTTGTTACGACTTAACTTCTAGCATAGACTGGTTGGCCGACAACCGAGCAGAAGTAGTTGTGCTGCGAAAACTATTATTCTTTTTCCCCCTGTCTGACGAGAGAACATCTTTTGGTGCACGGAGAGAAACACGACACATGACTGCTGACCAACAACTGTATGAAGGCTCGGAAGAGTCTGAGAACATGATGCATCGCCTTTCTTGTCCATGTGGTCAACAAGAAGGCCGAGTAGCGCAAGGCGGAGGACATCCCTATGGTAATGGAATACCCTGAAGTCTTTCCAAAAGACTTGCCGGGACTACCTCCGCAGCGACAAGTCAAATTCAGTATCGATCTTGTGCCAGGAGCTGCACTGGTGGCTAAAGCTTCATATAGACTCGCACCCGCGGAGATGCAGGAATTATCTACACAGCTGCAGGAATTGTTTGACAAAGGATTCAATAGACCGAGTTTCTCACCTTGGGGAGCTCCGGTGCTATTTGTCAAGAAGAAAGACGGAACCTTTCGGATGTGTATAGATTACCAAGAACTGAACAAGTTAACCATAAAGAACCGGTATCCTTTACCAAGGATTGACGACTTGTTCTATCAGTTACAAGGTGCTAGCTCCTATTCCAAAATTGATCTAAGATCCGGACACCATCAGCTTAGGATCTAAGAGGAAAACATTCCTATGACAACGTTCAGGACTCGCTATGGGCATTACGAGTTCCTTGTTATGCCTTTCGGCCTAACAAACGCTCCAGCCGTATTCATGGACTTGATGAATCGGGTATGTAAATTATACCTGGACAAGTTCGTGATCGTATTCATTGATGACATTTTAATATACTCACGAACAGAGGCGGAACACGAGCAACACTTGAGAACTATTCTGGAGTTACTTAAGAAGGAACAATTGTACGCCAAGTTCTCAAAATGCGAATTTTGGATTCGTGAAGTACAATTTCTCGGTTATGTGGTGAACGAGAACGGAATACATGTTGATCCAACTAAGATAGAAGCCATAAAGAGCTGGAACACTCCAAGGACCCCAACGGAAGTAAGACAATTTCTGGGTTTAGCGGGGTACTATCGAAGATTCATAGAGAATTTTTCTAAAATTGCTCAATCGCTAACCTCGCTCACTCAAAAGGATAGAAAGTTCGATAGGGTGAAAAACAGGAAATGGCATTCCAAAGGCTCAAAGATAAACTATGCCAAGCGCCAATCTTATCACTCCCTGATGGCACCGATGACTTTGTGGTGTACTGTGATGCATCGCGTCAAGGCTTGGGTTGTGTGTTAATGCAACGTGAAAAAGTCATCGCGTACGCGTCGCGGCAGTTAAAAGTTCATGAAAAGAACCATACCACTCACGACCTAGAGTTGGGCGCTGTGGTATTCGCTTTAAATATTTGGCGTCACTATCTCTATGGTACTAAGTGTACCATATTCACTGATCATAGAAGTCTTCAACACATATTCAATCAAAAAGAATTAAACATGCGCCAGCGGCGATGGATGGAATTGTTGAACGACTATGACTGCGAAATCAGATACCATCCGGGGAAAGCAAACGTTGTAGCGGATGCTTTGAGCCGGAAGGAACGAGTTAGAACATTACGAGTACGGGCTTTAGAGTTGACAATCCAGACAAACTTTACAACTCGAGTGCGTGACGCACAACGGGAAGCCCTAAAACCAGGAAATATACGAGCAGAATACTTGCGAGGAGCAAGGAAACCCATGGAAACAAATAAGGATGGCACTTTATATTTCGGAGGAAAGATCTGGATTCCCTATTTTGGTGGCTTACAAGACTTAGTGCTGGATGAAGCACACAAGTCCAGATATTCAATACACCCAGGATCTGATAAGATGTATCAGGATCTGAGAGAATATTATTGGTGGCCTAAACTCAAGAAAGATATTGGGATCCACGTTGGGAATTGCCTAACCTGTGCAAAGGTCAAGGCCGAATATCAAAAGCCATCTGGGTTATTACAACAACCTGTGATTCCTGCTTGGAAATGGGAGCAGATATCAATGGATTTCGTTACAGGACTCCCACGGACCTCTCGAGGTCATGACATGAATTGGGTTATCGTCGATCGATCAACCAAGTCAGCTCACTTCTTGCCATTTCGCGAGAAAGACAGTACAGAGAAGTTAGCTGAGCTTTATCTCAAAGAAATAATAGCACGTCAAGGAGTACCTATTTCAATAATCTCGGAATCGCGATGGTCGCTTTGTGTCAAGAATATGGCAATCGTTTCAGGAATCGCTTGGATCTCATTTGGATCTAAGAACATCATTTCATCCGCAAACCGATGGACAAAGCGAAGGAACCATCCAAACGTTGGAGGACATGCTTCACGCATGTGTAAGGGATTTGGGCGGAAACTGGGATACTCATTTATCACTGGTGGAGTTTTCCTATAATAACAGGTATCACACAAGCATCAAAGCCGCCCCATACGAAGCACTATACGGACGGAAGTGCCGATCACCGCTGTGCTGGGCGGAAGTCGGAGACAAACAACTCATTGGCCCTGAACTAGTCCAAAAGACTACTGACAAGATAGCAAAGATACGAGACCGTATCAAAGTGGCTCGTGACAGACAAAAGAGCTACGCGGACAGAAGACGTAAACCATTAGCCTTCGAGGTCGGAGACAAAGTCTTACTGAAAGTCTCACCTTGGAAAGGCGTAGCTAGATTCGGGAAACGCGGAAAGCTAAACCCGAGATACGTTGGGCCATTTGATATTCTAGAAAGGATCGGTACCATCGCGTTCAAGTTGAAACTTCTAGAAGAACTCAGTAACGTACATGACACATTTCATGTGTCGAATCTCGAGAAAAGTCAGACTGTTAAAACAGTTATCATCCTAGTGGATGGAATTCACGTAGACGACAAACTCCAGTTTACTGAAGAACCTGTTTAGGTTATGGACTGGAAAGTCCGCCAGACAAGGAGAAGTTGTATTAAACTAGTAAAGGTCCGCTGGAACTCACGTCATGAACCCGAGAATACATGGGAATGTGGAGTTCAGATCAATACAAAGTACCCCCCCCCCCACCTTGTCGAGAAGAGTCCTTTAAAGGATAACTCAACTTGAATTTCGGGACGAAATTCTTTTTAATAGGGGGAGAATGTGATAAATGGCAATAAACCGGCAATTCTGTACAAACTAATCACTATTTTATTTACATAATCTCATGCATTTAGCGTAATTTAATTATGTAACTGTGTCGTATACTGGATAACAGTGTTAGGACAAGAAAACAAAGCTAAAACGTATGTTGGTTTTCGTCGTAATGCGAAACCAAACAAACAATGTCCTAAAAGTGTTGGTTCATGTTGTTAATACATTTGGATGCAATGATTACCTTTCTTACGTCACACACAATACGCTTCCGCTACTAGCAGGGTGTGACAAATAAGTCGTCAATACGTGGAAGAGGATAACGGTTCTTCACCGTCACCTTGTTCAGTTCACGGTAGTCAATGCACATGCGGAAGGTACCGTCCTTCTTTTTCACAAATAAAACTAGAGCTCCCCAGGGCGAAGAGCTTGGAAGAATAAAGCCCTTATCCAAGAGCTCTTGTAGTTGCTTAGATAGTTCTTCCAGTTCGGTTGGAGCTAATCGATACGGTGCGCGAGCTATAGGTGCTGCTCCAGGAGCTAGCACGATTTGAAACTCGACCTGGCGATGAGGCGGTAGACCAGGTAAATCTTCAGGGAATACCTGAGGGAAGTCGCGTACAACTGGAATATCTTCCAGTTCCTTTTCTTTTGCTGATGCATCGGTAACAAGTGCCAGAATGGCAGTGTGGCCCTTTCGTAAACACTTTTGGGCCTTCAGGAAGGAGATGATGCCAACCACGACACCACTCTTGTCGCCTTGAACTTCGAGAGGTTCCCGACCAGAACGAGGGATACGAACAATCTTCTCTTTGCACAAGATCTCTGCGTGATGTTGGGATAACCAGTCCATACCAACGACGATGTCGAAACTTGTTGGTGCACTACATCTATTGATTCCGTCTAAGTGTCTAGGATCAGGTCTTACATCATATTGTATAGCATAGGGCACGAAATACGAGAAAACAGGTGTTTGTATAGGTTTTAGAAGCTAGGGTCGCTCATATGGACATAGGATGGTGGATCGCCTTTGTGTCATGTGTGAACCGCTTTTATGGTCAAGCCTGGACCGCTCATGTGTCACATGTCCACATGAGCGGACCCAGAACACTATATATAGGGGTCTGTTAGGGCGATCCAAGTAGAGAAGTCATTGTATTCCACGCCGAAGTTCTGCCGGTGTGACGATCGAGCTGTAAATTGTTTCTAATCAATACAAAAGACAGTTAGGAGGAAGAACAAGCTGTATCTACTTGCTTTTCTTATTATTCCGCATCTGAATTACAAGAGTAAACCTCTGAACGACTCATTTGGGTCAGCATACGATCCTACAAGTGGTATCAGAGCTTGGGAGGAGGTTTTCTACAGATTTTAGCCGGATTTCACTATTTTTTCTCACTTCTACACCTTCTTTTCTCATTTCCAGGAGATTTCACGGTTGAATTTCGTTCAAATTTTCATAGATTATTCATTATCATATCGAGACAAACCCTTGGAAGTTTCAGACCAAAATTGAGCTTAAAAACAGATCAAAACTTGTTCGTAATATGGACCGCTCGAATGACATCATCGTGAACCGCTCATAATTCAGTGTTTTGGACCGCTCATTAATACAAAATTGCCTCTATACCGCTCCAAAATTAATCACCTGGATCGCTCATAGTACATTCATGGACCGCTCGAAATTTTACTCTTGAACCGCTCTTGTAAACATTGTTGAATCGCTCGAGTAGTTATTTCTGGATCGCTTATAAGACAGATTTTAGATCGCTCAAAATCAGTTTGAGGACCGCTCTTAGATTAAGATTTCTGGACCGCTCCAAAGAATTGTTTTTAGATCGCCTTTCTGTTCACTGTAGAATCGCTTTTCTGACAGTTGTTTTGAAAATCGTGCTAAGTCAACATGGATTTCGAGTTTTACAACGCCTTTGCTACATCGACCACTCCAGCCGCGATTGCTCAAGCCATGAATTTTGAAAACGAGACGGGAACCACCCAGAAACCCCCGAAACTGATGAGTATTGAAGAATACTACGGGTGGAAGGATCGTTTTGAAAACTGGGTACATGCAAATCATCTCAGATCGTGGGAATGCATATTGGAAAAGTACACATTGCCTCGAACAGAGTTGCAAGTCATTAAACAGATATCTGAATTCTCAGAACAAGAACGTGCAATGTACAGAGCAGAGAAAATGATGATCAGTTTGTTACAGCAGGCGATTAAAGAAGATATATTCATTCTGCTACAACACGACAAAACTGCAAAATCAATTTGGGATGCTCTTAAAGTAAAATTCGAGGGTAGTGAAAGTATGCTCAAAAGCAAGAAGGCATTGCTTAAAAAGGAATTTGACTTGTTTAGCAGTTTGCCGGGAGAGGATACTAAAAAGCTGATTGAGAGATACTGTCACTTAGTGCGTTCGTTATCGATGTTGGGAGTTGAAAAAGGTCGTGAGGAATGGGTTGATAAGTTGGTTGACGCGTTACCTCAGAAAGAGTGGGGAACGTATTTGATGATATTGAAAAACACGGGTGTTTATGAAAAACTAACAATTGGTCAGTTTATTGAGAAAATAAAGGGACAGGATCTGGAACAACAGAAGATAGCCAGGATGAATAACCCGAGTGGTCAACAGGATGTTAAAATGTACTATAAAGGTAGTATTCCAGTTTCTGAAGCTGAAAGAATCCCAAAGATTCAAACCGCTTTCAGTGCTGGAGATTCATCAGAAAAAGTTGATCAGGGTTCAAACAAGAGCAGCAGCGGGTTTTCATCGTTTCCGAGTGTGAATCCGAAAGAGACTAACACAAGTTTTCAGTCTCAGAGTACAAAAACTGGAAACGGATATGTGATTCAGTGCAACATAGCTCTCAACCTTCCAGAAGGTCAACGCTTCTCTGAAGACACTACAAAAGACCACATGGCACTTCTAGGTTCTGTTCTGTTATCATATGAAGGTCTGGTAGCTGGTCGGATCGGAAATCCTATGCTCACTAAAGAGGATTATGATCAAATAGACGCTGAGGAAATGGAACTTATGGATATCAAATGGTGTCTTGCAAGTGTTCTTCGTCGGGCTTAGAAATTCAAAACCATTACCGGGAGAAATGACTTTTTAGATGCTCATGTTTCAACTTTAGGTTTTGATAAATCTAAAGTTACTTGTTTTCGATGCAGGGAAAAAAAGGCCATTTCAAGCGGGAGTGCAAAGGAAGAGAAGCTAGCGGAGCACAGAATCCATTCGGGAAAGATGATTACTACCGCAAAGCTATCTATCAACAAGTTGGTCAATCCCAAGAACCGCAGACAGCTCATGGGAGAAAGATTGAAGACTCCAAAAGAGCATGTGTTGTAGATTTCAGCTGGAGTGATTACATATCATCTGAAGCCACAGCATAACGTGTTATTGATCAAGATGATGAGAAACTACCAGAAGGTTTCAGTTGGGATATGTTCGTGGATGAAAAAGGAAGTTTAAAAGCTTTCATTGCCAAGATCGTCCGAGAGCCAAATTTGTTTGCTACTTGGATGAGATCTATTGGAGAGAATGTGTCAAGTGGAGATGAAAAATCTGTGTCATCTGATGAAAGTTCAGATAGTACTGATAGATTTTCAGAACACTCTGGGGAGGTTTCAGATAGTTCAGATGAAATTGTACAGGATGAAACTTTCAAGAACAGGAAGTTGTATTTGATAAAACACCGTCTGATTCTGGTACTTCTGATGATGATTCTGAAAAATCTGTAAAGTTTGATCAATCACCAGATCATAGTAGCAGTGATGATGAGGAAGAGAAACATATAAATATTGCAAAATCTCATTTGTCTCCTGAAAGTTTTCATTTTTATTTTGCAGAAAGAATGGAGAAACTAAAAGAGAAACAAGCTGCTAAAGAACAACAATCTGAATCTGAAGGTGATGTTCAGAATGCTGAAAATGTTGTTGAGAAGATTGGTGAGGTTGTGAAAAAAGTAGAAAAGGTGATTGAAGTAGAAAAAGTGGTTGAAGTTATTAAAACAGTCGAAGTTGAAAAAATTGTTGAAGTCATCAAACCCTGTGAGAAGTGTTTGGAAGCCTGCAAAGAGTGTGCAGCAAAAGATGATATCATATCTGATTACGAGAAAAAGAAAGAGCAGTTATTGTTCAATCTCAATTATGTGAAGGAATCGTACGACGTGTTGAACAAAACAGTAACTGGTCTCCAAAAAACAAACACAGAAAGAGAACAGGCGCTGACGATGATGAATGCAACTTTAATGTCGAAGCAAAAAGCTATAAATTTCTACATTGAAGAAAGTGCAAGATGGAAGCAAGAGTTGGAAACTGAAAAGATTGAAAATGAGAGGATTAGGAGGTTATTGTTGAGCTATTCTACCTCTGATTATGTTATTGATCGTGTTTACCCAACTGTTGCAGGTATGGAAGCTTTTCAAGACGAGAAGCCGAAAGAAAAGAAAGATTGTGGTAAGAAAACAACTGTTAGCTATAACAAGTGTCCGCCTCCAATTTGGGATGGGTATTCACCTAGGAAACCAAATGAGGAGCAACTTGCAAAAGCAGTCAATATAAAGCTTAAAACCGACACAAATGACATCTTACCAGAAAACAATGATGTGACGTTTACCTCATCCGATACTGATCATGAGTCTGAAATAATCAAAAAGGTGGTCGATCAGGTGTTGGATACTGATGAGGAGACAGGGTCGAAATCTGAGTCTGAAAAGCCAAAGTCGTCTGTCAACAGTCAAAATTCGTCGGTTAAACGGTCTTATAGTAAAGAATTTTTGTTATCAAAGGCAGATTTGAATGATGAAACATTCGAAGTTGTTTATACTTTGAATGGTTCTGACAAATTATATTACAACAAAGAGTTTCCGATAATGAGTATCAAAACGGAATTAATCAACAAAACTTTTAAACTAATAGAGGTTAATATTCCTGAATTAAAAGTTTTGAAAAATTTTGATAAACCTAAAAAATATACTTCTAGAGTTCAACAACGTTTAAACAAGAAAAAAGGTTACAATTCTGGTCCTGGTTTTCCAAAGAAACCTAACCAAAATCATAGCTACAAAAAGAAAGGTTTAGGTTTTGTTCCACCAGAAAATTACAAAAATGAGAATAATTCTAAATCAAATACTGAATTTGTGACAGGTGGAAGCTCGGAAGACGAACAGCAGAAATCATTTTGGAGACAGTCTAACAAAGAGTTTCTTGCTGAGAGGAGAAAGAATGGAACTGGAGTATTTCATCCGAGAAATACTCAAACCTGTTCTAAAAGCAATGAAGTTAGTCACATTGCATCAGATTGTTCGAAAGATATCAAAGCAAAACAGGGAGTTTCTCAGAAGATGAAAGAAAAAGTTGTTGAAAAATTTGAGAAATCTAAAATTTTTAAAAATTCCAAAAATGAGGTTGGAGAATGTTCGAAGAAGACAAAATTTTACAAAAGAAAAGGAAATGACAACCAAGTGTGGGTTGCTAAAAAGGTAGAAGAAAAAGTCGGCGATGAATCTGGTTCCACAAAGCCAGAAGAGCCACAAGTTGTGGAGAAAGTTTCAGTGAATGATGATGTTTTTCCATCACTGAAGTTTGAAGAGGTTAAAAAGAAAGTTGGCAAAATTGAAATTTCAAATCAATTTTATAATGAAGAAAAGGAATTTGATGTCGAGAAAACATTCAACGGGAATGTTAAGAAGATATTTGGGAAAATGTTGAGTGGGAAAGCTAAAGGGGTAAAAGATTTTTACGCAACTAAAAAGGCGACATACAACCCTACAGCTGAAGAATTGAAAGTTCTCAAGTCTGAGAAGACTTGGAGGGAAGTTTGTTTCCCAGAATAGTCGAAGGACTATGCCGGAGATCCCAAGTTTATATCGTGGATCAGGAATCGGCATCCTTCTAGTTTGTGATATGTTTGTTTGAATGATTGTGATTAATGTTTGGATGTATTTACAGGGTGAAAGGACTACGCCGGAGCTTCCAAGTGGGTAATTGCAAAGCAGGAATCGGCATTTTGATTGGTAAAATGGTGATGTAGACGTAATATTCCTACAATTGGTAGTTTTTGGGTATCTACAAGTGGTAATCTTGATCCCACAAGTGGTAATTGTGGTTAAATTTTGAGATGCTTGGATACGTTGAATTAATTACATTTACAAGTGGTACAGGAGGCTATTAAATGCAAATGGTAAATCAGGGACATTAAATTGTACTTGATTTACTATTCATGGCAAAATATAGACAAGATGATGAACCACATCCCCGTTCTTAAAATTGATACTCCTACAAGTGGTTGTTATCAACACAAATTCATTTTCTGGAAAAATCATTTTGATTAAAACAAACTTAAGTGTTTTGAAATCTAAATGAGAAAATGATTTGTGAAAGGGGGAGTTCAGATTGTTTATGCCTAGTGGATGGCGATTTGTTGTGATTCAGTGTCAGTTGTCAAGTTTATGTACAGTTTGTTTTTATGTTTTTTTTGTGAAGTTTAGAGTCTAGAAATTTTCAAATTTTCTTTAAAATGTGTTTGCATTTTAGGGGGAGTAGGGAAATTTCAGAAAATCCAAAAACATTTGAAAATTTGAAAAAGCCAAAAACATGATAAAATCAAAAATGAGTTTGTTGCGAAAAAGAGGAAATGATAGTACATCAGTGGACTATCACGGCACGCTAAAGAAATGTATAGTTAAAAAGTGTTAAACAATCTTACTGCGGATGTGTCAGTAGATTTTTGCACATTTAGTAAATTGAAACGAGATATAAACCTAAATTCAAACTTGCTTAATTCGTGGGTAACTATTCTTGAATATGTGGGTAACCCCCGAAATCTTGTTTGAAAGGTCCCATATTCTGAGATACTAGGTCTTTATACTCAGTGATATCTGGGGTATTATCCCGGGACTTCTGCTGAATGGAAGTTCTGACCTAGTCCCCGGATAATACTTTCTGCAAATGCTTGAAAAAGCATCGCCCTCAGCATGCTGATGAAACAATAAAATTGATAGTCGCTGCTGTTGAAATGCAAAAAGATCCTCTAAAGGGGACCCACCAAAAGTCGAGCCGTCATCTCTCTGCTGAACGGAAGTTCTGACCTGAGCTCTCACGGTTTCGCATTTAACCCCTTTACAGATATCAGCTGTGGTATACTCACCTGTAAGACTGAATATTTGGGATCTGGATACGGGAGTATATTCAAGTGGAGTGATACACAATTAAGTTTAAGTCTCTAAAACATTAATATCGTATCTCGAATCGATTGAAATTTGTGTTGAGAATTTAAGAGGACAAACATACTCACAATCTAGGTAAATTGTTTAAAGCTTAAAATGAAATCAAGCTTAACGGTGTTGGTGATTTGTCTCAATAAACTGATATGATCCTCTTGCACGAACTCACAAAAATATTGTTTGTAAATATTACATTTCTATATGTTTGTATTTTCAAGTGGTGTCAAGTAATATCTCTCAGAAAATCCAAAAAGATTTTGTGTGTGTTTTAGCATAATTTTTGAAAAATTCAAAAAGATTTTCGACAACTGATGTTGGAAAACTGATTTTCAAAATTCCAAATGCTAAACATGATGAGCAATATTTGAGGGGGAGTGTGTGTATAAATCAAATTGTTTTCGAAAAATCTAACCTTCTTCAAGTGGTTCATCATAGTTTGTTTTGAGGGGAGTCATATGTTGGTGCAGAGGTATCTGATATGTGATAAAATTAGGAAATTTATTTCTGGGTTAAGATTGTGCAGGTAGCCAGGTTTCGATCCCAGAAATTAATGCTAAAGATCTTTGATAGAGCCAGGATATTCGATTCTAAAAGTCTGTGAAGATCAGATTCTGATTCTGAAGATCATGTCAAACTGATGATGCTGATGAACTTAAGGAATCAAGAG
Source organism: Helianthus annuus (assembly GCF_002127325.2). NCBI lineage: Eukaryota > Viridiplantae > Streptophyta > Magnoliopsida > Asterales > Asteraceae > Helianthus > Helianthus annuus. The sequence goes on along the minus strand of NC_035447.2, from coordinate 151,180,302 downwards.
ATCTGATCAAGAGAATTAGAGGTTTTTTAGTACCAGACAACGATCCTGAAGATGTTACTGAAGAACAAAAGAATGCCAGTAAATCGAGAGGGGGAGTCTGAAGATAGAGAGAAAGTGAAAGCCCAGAGACTGATCAAGACTAAAGATGAGAAGACGGTGCTCAATAGTCGACTCCATCAACATCTGAGGGGGAGTTTGTTGGTGCACTACATCTGTTGATTCCGTCTAAGTGTCTAGGATCAGGTCTTACATCATATTGTATAGCATAGGGCATGAAATACGAGAAAACAGGTGTTTGTATAGGTTTTAGAAGCTAGGGTCGCTCATATGGACATAGGATGGTGGATCGCCTTTGTGTCATGTGTGAACCGCTTTTATGGTCAAGCCTGGACCGCTCATGTGTCACATGTCCACATGAGCGGACCCAGAACACTATTTATAGGGGTCTGTTAGGACGATCCAAGTAGAGAAGTCATTGTATTCCACGCCGAAGTTCTGCCGGTGTGACGATCGAGCTGTAAATTGTTTCTAATCAATACAAAAGACAGTTAGGAGGAAGAACAAGCTATATCTACTTGCTTTTCTTATTATTCCGCATCTGAATTGCAAGAGTAAACCTCTAAACGACTCATTTGGGTCAGCATACGATCCTACAAAACTACCCAGAACTATGGGAATAAGATCGATGGAGAAAGTCTGACCAGCGAGGATAAGATTACAACCCTGAACTATGTGCGTGGCCTCTAGACTCTTACCATTAGCTAATTCTACAACATGCTTGGTGTTTAAGAGAGTTGGTGCACGTTTTAACATTTGGCTAACTTTTAGAGACATATAACTTGTATCCGCACCCGAATCAAACAAAACAGTAACATAAAAGTCGTCGAGAAGAAACTTACCCATAACTACGTTGGGATCATTCCTGGCATCACCCTGCCCCAGCATAAATGCACGTCCCCTAGCTTCGTTGCCGTTGTTGTTCCCACCGTTGTTGTTTCCGTTGCCCTGGTTATTGTTGTTGTTTTTGTTCTGGTTTCGGTTTAACTGAGGGCAGTGCCTTTTGAAGTGACCTTCCGCGCCACAATGAAAGCATCCCTTGTTGCCCTGTTGCGGATTCTGTTGTGCTTGTTGTTGCTGCTGATTCTGAGATACAGGCCATGGGCTCCTACAATCCTTGGCCTCATAACCTATCTTGAGACACCTCTGGCAACGACCCTTGTTGCACTGGCCACTGTGGTGTCTGTTACAGTTGTTGCACCTGGGGTGATTTCCGCGATAAACTCTCTACCCGTGACTACCAGAAGACTGCTGACTGGGACTCTGGTAGTGGTCAGTCTTTTGCTGCTGAACCTGAGACTGAACTGTAGATGAACCCTTGCTGGAATCCCCCTCCCATTTTCACTTGTTGTCACTGGGAGTAGCAGGAGTAGCAGAAGTGGTAGTGATAGCAGTAGCGCTGATACGTTTAGGCAGCCTATCTTGTTCCACTGCCTGATCCGTGAGGCGATGAGCAAGTCGCTGAATATCCTGGATATTATCGAGGTTAGCCGATGTCACGTGGCTCTGGATTTCTGGCGCTAGACCCTTGAGATACAACTCAATGCGCTTGATTGGAGGGTCCACCATGGTTGGACACAAGATGGCCAGCTCGTTTGACCATTTAGTATAAGCCTCAATTTCCAATCCTGTCATCTTCAGGTGATAAAGCTCCACTTAAAACTTGTGGATGTCATCACGCGTGCAGTATTCTCGCTTGATCAGTTCCTTAAAATCGTTCCAAGGGGTGGCGTTAGCGGCTGCCAACCCTAAAATCTGAACTTGCGCGTTCCACCAAGTCAGCGCAATTCCTTCCAAAGTACCAGTGGCGTATTTCACCCTGCGAGCCTCAGGGCATTCACACATTTCGAACACGGACTCGAGCTTCTCAAACCAGTGGAGGAGTCCTACTGCTCCTTCTGTGCCACTAAACGTGCTTGGACGACAGTCCATGAAGTTCTTGAAAGTGCAAACTGGTTGCGGTGCGTGTTGAACTATTGTGTATGAATAGGACAAAGTTAAACACAAGAGTTGGTCTAGAAGTGTAGGATCTAAAGACCCTAGTGTGAGTTATGACTGCAGGATATACCTCCTGCCTGTGCGGCTGCAAGTGCCGCAGCAACCTGTTCGTTAATGAGAGCCGTCAACTGGGCTTGAGTCATGTTAACGCGTCCAGACATGATCTTCATAGTAAAGGTAACATAGTGAGAGAGGTTCGCAAAAAGTGCGATGACAGAGGAGAGTAAGCACACAAGTGTAAGCAATAGCTTCATGTGTATCTAAGCATACTACGAGCAAAGTTCTATGTAATCTAGCAAGTAGGCAATATAACATAAACCATATTACCTAGAATGTTGAGTCTTGCACGTGGAGCGAGGCGTCATTGTGGATCGTTGAGCACTGTACTGGTTATAGTCTGGTTTTAATAAAAACATTTTCCCCTTATTAAAACCAAGTTCTCTATAACCAATGGCTCTGATACCAATCTGTCACACCCCCAAAATCCACACGCGGAGTACCACCGCTTGGAGGCGTGACATGACCAGGATCAAGCCACCAATCATATTGAACATATAATTAAATAGTAAAAGTCATTCATCAATACGAAAGGTGTTTTCAAAACCAAACATAAACAAGTGTGTAGCGGAAGCATTAATGTAAAAACCCAGCATAAGTATCATGTTCTCATAAAATAAATTTTAACATGGAACTCAACAGTCCATGTGCCCACAACGACCGTGCCTCCCGTGCAAGCTCCCTTAGTACCAATGGTCCTGCAAGGCATGTAACAGAGAGTCAACAACTAGTTGAGCGAGTTCACAGTAAGTAAGTTCCTAATAGTATGTTCATGTTGTAACAGGTCGCTCTACTAGGCCGGTAATATGTTCTATTGGTGGGGGCTTCCCACATTTGTATATACACTAGACTATTTGTAACCATAGTGTTCTTCTTAACCCGAGAACAATGGTACATACGAGGTTTACGTAGGTTTTACGTAAGTGTCCTTCTTATCCCGAGGACAGTGGTACACGGGGGTTTACGTAGGTTTTACGTAAGTGTCCTTCATAACCCTAGGATAGTAGTAGGTATGAGTTTACGTAGGTTTTACGTAAGTGTCCCTCGAACCCTGAGGATAGTGGTAAGCACAAGTATTACGTAGGTTTTACGTAAGGGTTCTTCGCAACCGAGGACGATGGTAGATAGTCTAGTAACAGTGTAAATCCAACTAATTCGTCAATCCTTTTTCCTTCAATCCCATTCCCTACCCACCGGGAATCCCATGCCTTGGTAAAGGTGTGAACTCACCTTGGTTTGCTCGGCAGATACACAGCAAAGTTCAATTAAGCTATATGGTGGTCAACCACGTCCTACCATGGTTACCATACAAGTCAGGTTCGTATTCAAATAGTGCACTTATGTTCTACACGTATTGTACACAATTAGTGACCATAGCATACACGTATAATCATAGCAGATCAACAACAGAACAGTCACGTAACAAGGTCCAAGTATGCGGCCTAAATGGTTGGGCTCGTAACAGTGTGCAAGTCCAACAGTGTGCATGTGTTCATGGTCTCGAGTCGAGACTAGAGCTCTCGAGTCGAGACAGAGCGGTCTCGAGTTGTGCTGGCCTCAAGGTCTCGAGTCGCAACCAAAGACGTCTCGGGTCATACTTTCATCACTCGAGACTAGGCGGTCTCGAGTCGCAACCAAAAGGGTCTCGAGTCATCATGTACTAGTCGAGACTACACGGTCTCGAGTCGCAACCGGACCCGCAACCGTGGTCTCGAGTTGTGCTGATTGTGCCGGTGTTGTGGTCTCGAGTCGAGACAGTGGGTTCTCGACTCGCAATCTATGTCGAGACTAGCAGATTGTAACTGATTTCCTTATTTACAGCATCAATAATTCCGTAATGTCAGCAAACAACTTTGGCAGTTTCACAAATCAGATCAAACACCATTCAATTTCATCAATCATGCATATTCATACTACTGTGATCATCACGAGATCAAGAACAATCATCAAGCAATCAACCGGATCATCTAATTAACTAATTCAAGGACTATCATGCAACCCTAAGTCATATGTACAACAAACCAATCAATACCACAAGTCTTAACCACGCATCACAGCCGGTTATCATGCATACACCCTAACCGATTAGCCTATTACTACATCCTAACCGGATTAGATCATCATATGACAATACACAATCATTTATCAACAATCATGTACCATTTACAATTCATCACATGAGACAAGTATAATCACATAACATAACATAACAAATAACAAACACTAACCGGTTGAGAGGAATAGAATGATCCGAATCAAAGCTTCAAGAGGGGTGGGGTGTTTGCCGTCGCACAAGGGAGAGAAGAGGAGAGCTTTAGGGTTGGTGTGTGTGTTGGTGTTTTGCAAACAAATGAGAAAATACACCCCCTAAGAGTTCATGTATGCGTAATGGGTGAGTGGGTCGAGCCAAATCATCGGGCTGCCCTTGGTCTCGAGTTGGGTGAATGGTTTGCGAGTGGGGTTGGGCCGAGAGAAAGATGTGTGGTGAAGAACAAAGTGTGCGGCCCAAATTTGGTAACATGTAACATAATAAAATTCATAACATTCAACGAAATCACACGTATCAACTAGTTACACAACGTTCATACAAGTTTCAATAAGCACAGAGGTAGATTCTGAAATACGAGTTGTCACAGAAGTGGAACTTGAAAAAATTGAGAGTGAAAGAATCAAAAGGTTATTGTTGAGTTATACAACATGTGATTATTTGATTGATCGTGTATATCCCACTGTTGCAGGTCTTGAAGTATTCAAGGAGAAAAAGACTGAAGATACTGATACTGGTAAGAAACACAATGTCAAGTATAACAAGTGTCCGCCTCCAATCTATGAGAGTTATTCTACCAGGAATCCTAATGAGGAGCGTCTAAAAAAGGCAGTGAACATAAAGTTAAAGTCTGAAACCATTGATGAGTTACCAGACAACATTGATGTCACATTCACAGCGCCTGAAACTGATCATGAGTCTGAGTTAGTAAAGAAAGTTGTCGATCAGGTGTTGGATATGGATGAAGAGTCAAAGTCGGAGTTTAAATCTGAGAGTTCAAGTTCGTCAGAAAATAGTCCGAATTCGCCAGTCAAGAGGGTTTATAATAAAGAATTCTTGTTATCAAAGAATAATTTGAATGATGAAATGTTTAAGGTTGCATATACCTTGAATAATTCGGACAAATTATTTTCTGATGAAGAATTTCCAATAAGAAGTGTCAAAACTGAAATGATCAAACAGGTTTTCAAATTAACAGAAATTAACATTTCTGAAATAAAAGATTTAAATCTTGATGGAAAACCTAACAAATACACTTCTACACGAATTCAACAAAGAGTAAACAGAAAAATGGGTTACGGTTGTGGTTATGGTTTTCAAAAGAAACCAAACCATAACAGTAATTTCAAAAAGAAGGGATTAGGTTTTATTTCTCCAGAAAATTATAAAAATGAGAAAAATCTTAAACCAAAAACAAAATTTGTTGCAGGTGGAAGTTCAGAGGATGAACAGAAGAAACCATTCTGGAAACAGTCAAACCAGGGGTTTCTTACTGAAGTGAAAAAGAATGTGAGAAGGTTTGCTAAAAGAGTTGACAGAAGAACCTGTTTCAAATGCCAAGAAGTTGGACATATAGCTTGGAATTGTCCCAAATCCAACTACAAAGAACCGGGAGTTTCTTCTAACTTTGATTCAAGAAGGAAATTTGTTGATAAGACAGAACAAACTTTACAAAAAGTTAAAATGTTTGAAAATTCTATTTCTGAAAAAGGTGTAAGTTCAAAACGGTTTTACAAAAGAAAAGGTGATATGAACAAGCAAAAATGGGTTGTTAAATCTGAGAGTAATTCTGACAATGAATTTAATTCCATAAAACCAGAGGAGTCATTTGTTGAAAAGAAGAATGTGAATTCCGTTCCAGAGGTGAACGATGAAAATTTTCCTCCATTATCAAAGGAAAATTTGAAGTCAATAGTTGGGAAGGTTGAGATCTCAAATCAGTTCTTCGCTGATAAGGGAGAATTTGATGTTGAGAATGCTTTCAACGGGAAAGTTAAACATATTTTTGGTAAGATGGTTGATAGGAAGGTAAAGGGTGCAAAAGAGTTTTATAAATCAAAATGTTGGTGGGATAGATGTGTACCAAAATCACCCAAGGCTGGTTAGGCTTGGGTGGATATAATGTTTGATTAAAAAAAACCTGACTTGCCGGAGCTCCCAGGTTGGTAAGAGTGGAGCAGGAATCGGCATCATTCTTCATATCAGTTTTGATTGTGCCTATTTACATGTGGTACAAAGGTTTGTTCTTACAAAGTGATTAATCAAGGTCATTAGTTTAAACTTGATATAATCCTCATTCAAGGGTTAAAAATGAACAAGATGATGAACCCGGAACCTACAAGTGGTTTTAAAAAAACTAATTTTCCGGAAAAACCATTTAGATTAAAACAAACTTAAGTGTTTTGAAATCTTAATGGGAAAATAGTTTGTTGAAAGGGGGAGTTCAGATTGTTTATGCCAAGTGGATGGCGAATTGAAGCTTGAAGATCAGTTGTCACTTTGCTTGTACAGTTTGTTTTCAAACTTTCAGTTTGTTTTCAAAATTTCATTAAATTTTGAAAATTTTCAGAAAATCCAAAAACATTAGAAAATTTGATAAAACCAAAAAATGATAAAATCAAAAATTGAGTTTTGTTGTGAACAAGAGGAAATGATAGTACATCAGTGGACTATCACAACATGCTAAAGAAATGGAAAGTTAAAAATGTGATAAACAATCTCACTGTGGATGTGCCAGTAGGTTTTTACACATTCAGTAGATTGTATTCGAGATATAAACATAAATTTAAACTTGCTTATCTCATGGGGAACATTTCTTGGATATATGGGTAACCCCCAAAATCTTGTTTGAAAGGTCCCTCTTTCTGAGATACTAAGTCTTTATGCTCAGTGATATCTGGGGTATTATCCCGAGACTTCTGATTTTGCGGAAGCAATGGCCTAGTCCCCGTATAATACTTTCTGCTTGCTTGAAATATAGCGCCGCCCTCAGTACAAAAAATGATGAAACATTGAAAAATGCTAATCATGTGCTGTTGAAGAAAAGATCCTCTAAAGGGGACACACCAAAAGTCGAACTGTCATCTCTTTGCTGAACGGAAGTTCTGACCTGAGCTCTCACGGTTTCGCATTTAACCCCTTACAGATATCATCTAGGTATAATCACCTGTAAGACTGAATATTGGGATCTGGATACGGGAGTATATTCAAGAGGCGGGACACGCGAATAAGTTTAAGTCATTAAAACATTAATATCGTATCTCGAAACAGTTGAACTTTGTGTGAAAATTTAAGTGGATCAGTATAGTGACAATCTAAGTGAATCGTTTAGAACTTAAAATGTTTAAAGCTTAACGGTGTTCGTGATTTGTTTCAAAAACTGATATGATCCTCTTACACAAACTCACAAAAATAGTGTCTGTAAATCTTTCTTTACTGCATTTCTTCTGTTAAAAAATTCAAAAAGATTTTTGACAACTGATGATGAAAAGCTGATTTTCAAATTCCAAGTGCTAAACATGATGAAAAGGTTTGAGAAGAGTTTGTTTGAAAAGCTATTCTTACAAGTTGTCATCTAATAATGTTAAATCATTCTTGATGTGTTTTTACATGTGGTTTCTGAAGTGATTATAGTTTAAATTTTATAAAACTTATGTTTTGGATAGAGTATATGCAGGACAGCTTGGACTCTTAGTCTGAGTAGAGAGCCAGGTCGCGATTCTGATCCTGTGAATGTGACAACTGGTAGTTAACGCCTTCTAATTACGCGATTAACAAACGTTTAAGACAAAAAGAAACAGTGTTTAAGGCACAGATTAACTAAATTAGGCTATTGGAATGCCTAGGAACGCTTATCTGACGATACGGTGCGCGTATGAGATTTTTCGGGTGATATGCTAAGCATTAAGCGATAACGAACTGAAACCGAACAAAATACTGAAAACGTCAACGAATACGAATTTTATACGTATGTTATATCCATATGAACTTGGTTTTACGGATTTGGTTTTGCGAAATTATCGTGATAGTGAACGTCACAAAATGCTTACAGGAACGAGTTAACTCGACAGGCCCGAATGTTTGTGATAACAGGACAACAAGACGTATTTTATAAATTATATTATGCATAAGTTTATTATATGCATTTCGTAATTCAAGGATTTATATAACTATTTACGCATTAATACACATGTATGTATTTTTTAAAGATTGCGAGATCGCGAGCACGCACATGTATATAGTCATATATATACATACGACGCCTACGGCTATGCACAACTATAAGCCCCATGTACTTGGTTTAATTTGTTGTTTTTACAAATGGTTATCATTAAAATCTCGTAACTACATTGTAAAAGTTAAAGACCAAGTAGTGGTCTGGTCATACATATGGCCATTTTGTTCCCCACTATTTTATTGGTTCTTTTAGATATTTTTTTTATTATTATTCAAAGATATAATGATGACCACACCATACCCATGAAACTTGTAGAGAACAACTATTGATCTCCCCTTCACTCTTTTGACGGTATTCAAATAGGAAGAAAAGGGTTACAAGCAAAGCAAGGACAAATACAATTAAATTACTTCACTGACACACTCAATTTAGATTTTTCTATTCTTTCATACATGCCTTTTCTTTTAAACGTATACACACAGATAAATACACAATCTGAAAACCTCAGTTTCACAAAACAAAATACGCGCACACCATGCCCTTCCATCTTCATCAGTTCTTTTTCTTTTAAACCCAAGGTATACATATAGAAATTATCACCATCATTCTCATCTGAAACCCATTACACAAGACCCGCACACCAGACAACTCTGCTCCTCTCTCTCACGAAAGTTCTGGTCACCGTAGATCGCTCTCCGGCGCCGTCCACCGGCCACACGCACACCACGAACCCCCCTCGTTCTCTCTGCTGTTGATTTAAGACTGGCCAGCAACCATCAACTTGTCACTCCAACCGGCCACTCCACACTCACCTGAAGATGATGATGTTGAAACGATGTCGGCAGCGGGCCGACGACGGAGCTCTGGTGACGACGACAGAAACGACTGTAGCAGCTCATCTTCTCCGATGATGTCGCTGATGTTGGTGACAGCAGCAAACTGCCATCAGCCGGCGACGCTGGTGCCGGCCGACGACGGCAGTGGAGGTGGTGTCTTGATTCTGCTCCGATAACTTCCGACAAAACCCAGGTGAGCATTCTTGTCGTATTTCGGGTAACATTGTTGAGTATGCAGAGCTAATCTATTACTATTTCATATTTTTTTTCTTTTCGGTTCGTTGGTGGTCGTGTGCCTCGAGTGGGTTCCGACGTTGCTACGAAGATGATAATGATGATACTGGCAACGACGGTCAGTGGTGGGGATGGTTATTTTGTTCGAGTTTGGGGTGTATTTGGGACTCGGTTCCATTGGTTCACACTTCGGATCAGTTTTGGGTGTGGCACGGGTCAACAGGTCAGTCATGGTTCAAGATTGGGTCAGACTCTTTATGATGGTTAACTCTTGATGTCGGATTCGGTTTTCGGTTTTCGGTTCGGTCAACAAAAATCAACTTGTGCTTTGGTTCATATTACGGTTCGGATCAGTTATGGGTGATTCGGGTTCGCGACACGGTCAAGGTCAGTCAACGAAAGTCAACTGGTCAAACCCCAGTCAACGACAGTCAACTGTCGGGTCAACTGGTCAGACGCACGACGCGGTAAAGTTAATGCGAAAATTAATTTAGATTGATATGGTTTTTAGATATTTTTTTTGCTACGCCAATCGAGCTCGACCCGACTAACTAACGGTTTTACATTTAGTGATTTTTGTTTTCGTATTCGACGTTTTGATATATTTAACGTAAAACTTATATAATGTTTGTTGAGTGATTGTTGAATTTTGACAAATAACGACAACTTGAGTTGTCGGGATATCGAAAAACAGAGTAAACTCTGCCCGATTTTCGTTAAAAACCCGGTTTACGAAACGTATATTGTTATAAAGACGACATTTATCGGGATACAAGTTTTCTTATAAGAATATATATAGAAGTATATTTATTTTAACGACGTTATGAGATTTTGTAACCGATACCTAGTTAAAATAAATATAATGCTTATAGTTATTTCGAACACCGATATTTCCGAATATTTTTATACAATGAATATAATGTTATATTTATTCCAAACGTCGGAATTCGGGATTCACTTTTCAAACGTTTAATAATCGGGAGACATATACTATAAATATCATTATTTATATTTCTTTCAAACTAGAATCCGAATTCTTTGAAGTGAATATAATTGTTTATATTTGCTTCAAACGCCAAGTTTTCGAATATATATATGTATATATATTTATCTACTTCCATTCTACGGAAACTACAACGGTATAGTACCGTACCATATACGAAACAACAAGACGCTCCCCTTATCCGTATACGTATTTCTATTCGTGACAACTAACACGGCTATGTAAATGTATTTTATATTTATAGATATAAATATATATATATATCCAAAATCAATCGAAAACTAAGTCGATCGCGAAACTTAGTTTTATCCCGATTATAAACGGGATCAATTAACCATAGAATGGTTATTCTAAATCTTGATAACACCTTAATAGAATCGTTTAGTTAGCGATTCGGTAGAGCTCGGACACGTAGTTTAACTACGTTGTCTTATTAGAAACTGATAAGTATTCCTTCATAGGAATGTCATAGGTGCACGCTAGCTAATACAGGTTCTTGGAACGACACTACGGAATCACGCTAGGCTAGCATTGCACATGGAAGTCCAGGTGAGTTCATAACCCCCACTTTTTACGGTTTTACATTTTTATAAATGTTTTCGGGGGTGGAAAGACATGCAAGTTTTTGCAAAAGAAAACACTATTTCGATGAACGAAAACACATATTTACAAACCATATTGCAAATGAATTTCAATGAACTCGAATGGTTTACGAAAGGTTTATACTAAACATACCGGTTTTACAAAACAAACGCGTATGTTCACAAACGTGCATGATTTTCATGACTAGTGACAGGAATGTCCTAGTTACTACAACGGGACTGGGTTGTTCTGCATACGAACAACGAGACAACCCAATGGGTTTATGTCCCCCTTTTTCTTTTGAAATACATATTAACTAGGGTATGATTAAGCTATGGAATGAACTCTTGGATCACGTGCGAATAGGCGCTAACGTAGGCACCATTAATCCTTTTAAGGACCACGGAACAGGGGGTAGATCTATCGGGTACGGGCGAGCCCCACTCACGGTCCTTGTGCGGCCACTTAGAGTGCTTTTGAGTCCCTGTCAAAGTGAATCGACACTTAAATCGTCTACCGGGTTGAGTGCTTCCTATGTCGGCACACATATTAATGTCTTAGCTACACATTAATGATCAACATGTTCATAGACGCATTACATACCTACTTATAAACTGAACTTTCAAATGTTTTTAAGGTTCATTTGATGTAAACTCACAAATACATGGATTTACAAACTTGGGTAACGTTTTCAACTTATGTACAAGTAAGAGGACGTGTTGGTCCTGCTTACAAAGACTTTCGTTTGGGCTCGGCCCACTCTCTCTCGTGCAATGCACAAAGACTATTGTGGGCTAGACTCACAGTTTTTCATATATCATGCCAAGAAAATAATTTTACTATACTTTCTCAAAAACTTTAAAACCGGTTATCAAAAAGATTTCTTTTAAATCTTTTCAAAACAAACTATGAACTCGCTCAACTTTATGTTGACTTTTTCGCATGTTCTTTCTCAGGTGGCAATTTTCAAAACTATGGAACGGTTGGAATAGGAGAACCCATGGGAATTCGAGAAATTAGCAGGCGTTAAATTTCTAGAAGTCTTAGCTTATTTGCTTCTGCTGTGCAATGAAGATACCGGTCCAGTCACGCCAAGCTCTGATATTTCGGGGTGTGACAGTGAAAGCCAGACCAAGATCCCGGTATAAGTTAAGAGGAAGTCGGTTAGAGAGAGAGATTTTGAAAATGCAACGAATTTGATCCTGAAGATGCCAAAGATTGATAGAGCATCATCCGAGGGGGAGATTTGTGAAAGAAAGTTAGATTGAGGAAAGAGCCAGATAGAGTTTCTGGAAGCCCGAAGACTAATAAAGACTGAAGACGTTGAAGACTCGTCAACATTCGAGGGGGAGTCTATTGGTGCATGCGTCTGTCGACTTCGTTTTGTATCGAGTCTTATACGTATAATGTTAGATCAGGGCTCGTAGTTCGAGAAATAGGATATAAAGGTAATTTCGCATGAATGACCTAATTTCGCATGAAAGTGATGATTTGTAATTCTGTACGGAATTAAGTTTCGCATGAAATTAATTCCGTTTGGAACCAGTTCGTGCGGAATTAGAACTACTATATATATGTGTTCATGCGAAATCAGTAGTAACTATTCTGGTTTCCGGTATCGAACCGAAGTGACGTTTGATTGTAAACTGCGTTAAATCAATATACAAGGCAAATTAAAGTGAATTTAGCTGTTTTACAAGTCTGTTTCTTTGTTTTCGCCTCTGAAACAGATTGAGAGCTCTTCCGATTGACTCGTTTGGGTCATGACACGATCCTACAATAATAAACAGGAAAAGCACCAGGAAGCTATAGTAACACCTAAGTCAACAAAGTGAGTACATTCTTTTTTTATAAACCCTTTTTGTAAGTCAAAAGTTTTACAAAACCCTAAATGTTTATTGTGACACCTGTGTCACTTCAATCATCAAACAAATACCAAACCAATGAAATATTGTATTTCATACTTGGGATTTGTAAAAATATGTGTATCGTTTGCACATATCAACTCTTATTCGATTTCAAGCTTTAAATCGCTTTCAAGAGGGTTATACGCGCTCTGATGCGTAAATATAACCAGTTTAATGCAACAAACACTCCAGAATAGTGAAATAGGCTTAACATACCTTAAATAACCTTTACATAACTTAGAAACAAGTTTTGGTGTGTTGAAATCAAGTTTGTTCGATCGTAGGGATTAATTGTGTCAAACTGCGAAACTATGTCGATTTCTATAGTAACAAACCTTCCGGAACTTGATCATAAGTTAAATATGCCCTAAATATCCTTTACATAGCTTAGAAATAGGCTTTGAGGTGTTTGGTGCGCAAAAATAAACTTTCGGTCATTCAGGGACTAAAAGCATCAAAAAGTGCATAAGTTTGCATTTTCGCTCATATCTTATGTTCTGAATATATCCGGACATCCAAAAATTTATGTAATCATTAAAATATTATGTTTTAGTGTTTGGCATAAGAAAATTTCATTCGTCGCTTGATTTGGATCGTTTTTGCGTTCGTTACGACTTCCGTCGTAATTAACCGAACAACGCAACTGTACGACCAAACGAACCGACATCCGAGATGTTTTTGAGCATGTTTTGAGTTCCCTATACTTTAACTTCATTTTAGAGCCTTGAAATGAAGTTAACGGGGTTTAAACGCATCGAAAAAGGCCTTAAACATGTGCAGGGACCAAAGCTGTAATTTTTGAAACTTTTCTGAAGCTGGCACTTGCTAGCGCTGCGCGAGCACCTCATCTGGACAGAAAGTTGATTTTCTGCATCTTTCAGCAATGGGGTCGAACTTGGGGGTCTATTTTGTAACTTTTCAATACCGTTAGCTGGTTTTGGGGCACCCCTAGTATCCCAAAACCATGGGCCACATGTGTACGATCCAGATCGAAGCTCAGTCTTCGAGAAACGATCCTAACAGTTCTTGAATTCCTATAAATACCCCTCACCATTCACTTGCAAAACCCACTTGATTTCTTGAGATTTCTCTAAGATGGAGTGCTAAACCACTTCATACTTGAGAATACTTGGGAAATCAAAGCTTGCGGGGACCCTTTGTAAGTATTCCTTCTTCTTTTCATTCGTTTTTATCGTAAAAGTCAAACTGCGTTTGACTTTCTGCATTGACCAGTTTATGGTCAATGCAAAGTTCGTTTGAACTTCATGACGTGAGCGTAATCATGATGGTTATAGTCCCTACTGACTATACCTACTGATTACCACGTTATCTAGGTGTAGTGACGAGTCGTAGTTTCGGCTAAAATACGTATTCTTGCGTATTTTGTAACCAAACTACTTTTAGGTATCAAAGCCGTTTGTTTTGATATCAAACCTGTTTTCTAAATTCGTTAAACATGTTTTAACATGTTTAGCTCGTCACTTTAGGTTTAGTGCTTATAAAGGGTCGTAAGGTAAGCGATCTAATCAATCGCTTATACTTCGAACCCGACCCGTTTGGTCGATCTTTAGGATCCGACCAAATACATTAGGTGACCATAGTTGTATAGGGAATAACCTTCCGAGGTTATACCTTATGGTCACCTAGTTTAAGTAGTTGTATGATAGGTAGTTTATATGCCTTAGGTAAATTACCAAAATACCCTTTTGCGCTAAAATTTATTTTAAGCCTATGTAACGAAATTTTTGACATCTAAACTGATTTAGCAACAATATTAAACATGTTTTGGCATATAATACTTGTCATAGGGCTAGTTAGACGTCTCGAACGCGCATTGCGCGCGCGACGCGCATTGCGCGCGCGACGCGTTAAAGTAGCGTAAGCTACCTTAATGGATCATAATGGGTCGAAAGCACTTAGGATAGGTTTCATTTTAGTATGTAGGCCTTGTTAGACCATATCATATGAGTTCCCACACTCATTTGGTTCACGAGACCTCATACTATCCGATCTCCCGATTTAGGTCCGGTTTATTTATGTAGTTATCAATATTAGGTGCTGTTTGATTCCGTGCTCCCTCTAGCTTGCTTGGTAGTTGTTCAAGACTTCTAAGCACTCTCAAGTGAGTACATAGTCCCCTCTTTTACTGTTTTCAACTGTTTTGGGGTGAAGCATGTGTACCTATCTGTTATTTTCATGTTTTCAAAAGTATAATTGATTATACATATTTGTACTTATCTTTTACAAACTGAATGATTATTTATGATCTAAACTCTGATTTTTCAAAGATTATAAAATTAAATGTTTGGAATAGTACTTATTTTTGTTCACCAGACCAGTTGGTAGTATGATATAGCGCTATAGGATTTGACACCCCATTCCTGTTGTCATGGAATGTCTGAAACCAATTTGTTGCTCCATCCAAATAGGGATTGCCTTTGTGGTATTTCTATAGTCACAAAGGTGTATTTTGATGCACTAGGTCTGAATGAATTCTTAAATCACATTATTTTTGTATATTAAGTTATACTCCCAAAAGTATAGTTTGATATGCTCTCATATGGGATATTGTACAAAAACCAACATATATTTTGTTAATCATCAAAACATAGTTTGATATGTTATTCTCAAAATCCAAAGCATAGTTTAATATGTTATTTATAAATCCAAAGTATACTTTTAATATACTACTAAAAATTATTATTTTTAACAACCAAAGTATATTTAATATACTATTTGTTTAACAATTGGGATTTGGTTAGTGTTTAGATAATGGGACGGGTGTAATGTGATGAAAACATGGTAGATACGCCACTGATACTTCTTATATATAAGTGTTTTCATCGCATTACATACCGTGGTGTTATTTAGTACACTTGGGTTAACGGTTTTGGAACTGAAATATATTCTAATATATTACTTATTCGACTTTCTTAAAACCAAAGTATATTTTTATATATACTATGAATCTTTTTATCAAAATATTGTTTTTCAAACAATATATTTTCATACAAACTTATTCTATTTACTTATTTATTTTCCTATGTATTATTATTTTATATCATCTGATTTCTTATAAATGATTTATAAAAGAAAACCTTTTACAAGGATCATGACTACTTTTAGTAAAAACTTTTTCTTTAAACTCATAAGTCATGAATCCTAAATAAAATAAAACCTATGTATCTCACAGACATTTTTAAGCTGACGTGCCTATTTTTACACATGTTTCAGGTGCTTCTTTGTGATGATTGATGATATATGCTACACTTAGGATGGACTCGTGCCTTAGCGACTTTAAAACTTGAAAGATAATAGTTGTACTTATTTGATTGTATTAAAACAATGAGTTCATTTATTCAATAAAACAAAATTATTTGTTCCATGGTTGTGAAACAATGATTCTTAAACAACACTCCCCGATGTTTCCGCCACGTTTTGTTGTTTTACGTGGTCGGGGTGTGACAGAAAAGTTGGTATCAGAGCCAATGGTTATAAGGAATTAGGTTATTAGTGATGCTTTGACCTAGACTATAACCTTCCTAGGACCCTAACGCGAGTTATCTCGTGTTTAGTCTTAAAACAATACCATCACCTATCCTTAGGTGACAACCACAATAAGAGCACAAATTTTGAATCCGCTTTGAAAACTAATCATCTGTTCTAGGATGATTGATTACTAGGTTTTGAACCTTCAAAGTTTTCAAAATCCCGTCAAAGTTTGGTCTAAATAATGTGAACACGTGCAAACTGGAAGGGTGGGTGCCTGTACCCTGGGTCTTCTGTCTAAGGCTAGAGTGTTCGCACAAATCCGCAGTATCGGACCAGCCACTCTTACCTAGGAACTCTTGGGGTGAGTGTCCACTTATAGGCGAGCATGTCTTCGCGATACAATATATTGACCCATTTACTTTGATTAGTCACCGTCTCATTTGTTTGCCTTGGGTAACAAACAAATGATCGCAATTTTATGCATTGTTATTCTGTTTTCATTTCCCTTGTTTCTTCCCATGTCTCCCATTTTCTTCATGGTACCTCTTCATCGCAACAACAATGTCCGAACTAGGTGCTGCAATTGTCCATCAATTTGGCGTCGTACTACCAGAAGGCCGTTGATTTAGCTATCACCGTGACTCGTCTCACGGATGAAGCCATACAAGGGAACCGCTCCTTAGAGAAATCAATGCCACCGTCATCATCCGAATCAAATACCTTGTTTCAAATGTACCCACGGTAGACGATGGGGACATTTGGTTAACATGTGCCGCTTTGCAATCCAAAGCAAAGCTGTTACAAATCCTGCTACTGCTCAACCTTCAAACTCTGCTTCATATGTTGCCTTGCATATCTAGCGCCTCAACCTCATGAACTTTCTACCTTGTGTATCGACTTAAGAACGCCTAGTGCAAGGTGTCGAAACACCTCTCATTACACAAATTCCAAAATCCATATAGGATCTTTTTGTCTTCACAATTAGATCTTTATGGATGATTATCACTCAAATCGGAGCCCTTAATTGAATGATTCGTATGCCTTAATATGTATATTACGATTCAATAAGGATAAATCTGAATTCCTATTAAAGATCTTTCTATCTCCATAATTAGATTCTTATGATTAAAGTGCCAAATGAAATCCACGGATTGGATTCCATGGGTGCTTTAATTATCCGTGTCCAAAGATAACAAATTAAAGATCAAGTTAACTAATTATGTGATTATGTGCTTATGTGTTTTCTTATATGTTTTGTGTTTTTATGTGATCCATCCAAATCCTCATAGAATCTTCCATATCTCATATGAGGGATTCATAGTAGGATATCTAAAGGTACTATCTTGAATCCTTAATGGACTTCTACGTTGTAGTTAAAGTCCCTTGGGTTTTAAAGTACTATTCAAATATTGGACCCCTTGAGTGGTCTAGTTAAACAGATTGATTTGAAAATCTGGATAGGAATATCATGTGATGATATAACTGAAAAGATCCCTTAAGTGGTCTATTTAAGGAGATCGTATGACGGTCTAGTTAAAAAAATCATGTGTTGATCTAGTTAAAAAGATCGTTCGTTGATCTAGTTAAAAAGATCCTTTGGTGGTCTAGACAAATCGCTTCATGTTTATTCAATTGATTTTTCCCCTACGCATTATGAAATAAACTGTGCTGACTATGCAAGGAATTACGTAATTATGGAGGCCTACATAATTATGGAATTCAGTGCACAGAAACTACAACAAGTTTTGTTATGTGTTAAGACCTATAGTGATAAGAGTAATGATACGGGAGAAGTCCTGGACCTTGACCAATGTCATTTTATCTTACACTTCCCAATTCTGATTTCAAGCACAAGCAAGTTTCCTATGATAAGTCTTCATGAGAAACGTTCTTTCGTCCGTAGTTCAAAATTCCATGTTTTGTTACTACAAGGACTTCACTTTGAGAGTTGGCAACTTCGCTAAGAATCCTAACATGGCCCAAAGTTTTACTTAGGGCTCGAGGGATTTGTTCAAAAGCGAAACCATCACAGTTGACTTCACAAGTTTCCCCTAAAATTAAATTTCGGGACGAAATTTCCTAAAGTAGGGGAGACTGTGACACCTGTGTCACTTCAATCATCAAACAAATACCAAACCAATGAAATATTGTATTTCATACTTGGGATTTGTAAAAATATGTGTATCGTTTGCACATATCAACTCTTATTCGATTTCAAGCTTTAAATCGTTTTCTAGAGGGTTATACGCGCTCTGATGCGTAAATATAACCAGTTAAATGCAACAAACACTCCAGAATAGTGAAATAGGCTTAACATACCTTAAATAACCTTTACATAACTTAGAAACAAGTTTTGGTGTGTTGAAATCAAGTTTGTTCGATCGCAGGGACTAATTGTGTCAAACTGCGAAACTATACCGATTTTTATAGTAACGAACCTTCCGGAACTTGATCATAAGTTAAATATGCCCTAAATATCCTTTACATAGCTTAGAAATAGGCTTTGAGGTGTTTGGTGCGCAAAAATAAACTTTTGGTCATTCAGGGACTAAAAGCATCAAAAAGTGCATAAGTTTGCATTTTCGCGCATATCTTATGTTCTGAATATATCCGGACATCCAAAAATTTATGTAATCATTAAAATATTATGTTTTAGTGTTTGGCATAAGAAAATTTCATTCGTCGCTTGATTTGGATCGTTTTTGCATTCGTTACGACTTTCGTCGTAATTAACCGAACAACGCAACTGTACGACCAAACGAACCGAAATCCGAGATGTTTTTGAGCATGTTTTGAGTTCCCTATACTTTAACTTCATTTTAGAGCCTTGAAATGAGGTTAACGGGGTTTAAACGCATCGAAAAAGGCCTTAAACATGTGCAGGGACCAAAACTGTAATTTTTGAAACTTTTCTGAAGCTGGAACTTGCTAGCGCTGCGCGAGCACCAACTGCTCTCCCCGTAGCGCTACGCGAGCACCTCATCTGGACAGAAAGTTGATTTTCTGCATTTTTCAGCAATGGGTTCGAACTTCGGGGTCTATTTTGTAACTTTTTCAATACCGTTAGCTGGTTTTGGGGCACCCCTAGTATCCCAAAACCATGGGCCACATGTGTACGATCCAGATGAAGCTCAATCTTCGAGAAACGATCCTAACGGTTCTTGAATTCCTATAAATACCCCTCACCATTCACTTGCAAAACCCACTTTATTTCTTGAGATTTCTCTAAGTTGGAGTGCTAAACCACTTCATACCTGAGAATACTTGGGAAATCAAAGCTTGCGGGGACCCTTTGTAAGTATTCCTTCGTTCTTTTCATTCGTTTTTATCGTAAAAGTCAAACTGCGTTTGACTTTCTGCATTGACCAGTTTATGGTCAATGCGAAGTTCGTTTGAACTTCATGATGTGAGCGTAATCACGATGGTTATAGTCCCTACTGACTATATCTACTGATTACCACGTTATCTAGGTGTAGTGACGAGTCGTAGTTTCGGCCAAAATACGTATTCTTGCGTATTTTGTAACCAAACTAGTTTTAGGTATCAAAACCGTTTGTTTTGATATCAAACCTGTTTTCTAAATTCGTTAAACATGTTTTAACATGTTTAGCTCGTCACTTTAGGTTTAGTGCTTATATAGGGTCGCAAGGTAAGCGATCTAATCAATCGCTTATACTTCGAACCCGACCCGTTTGGTCGATCTTTAGGATCCGACTAAATACATTAGGTGACCATAGTTGTATAGGGAATAACCTTCCGAGGTTATACCTTATGGTCACCTAGTTTAAGTAGTTGTATGATAGGTAGTTTATATGCCTTAGGTAAATTACCAAAATACCCTTTTTGCGCTAAAATTTATTTTAAGTCTATGTAACGAAATTTTTGACATCTAAACTGATTTAGCAACAAAATTAAACATGTTTTGGCATATAATACTTGTCATAGGGCTAGTTAGACGTCTCGAACGCGAATTGCGCACGCGACGCGTTAAAGTAGCGTAAGCTACCCTAATGGATCATAATGGGTCGAAAGCACTTAGGATAGGTTTCATTTTAGTATGTAGGCCTTGTTAGATCATATCATATGAGTTCCCACGCTCATTTGGTTCACGAGACCTCATACTATCCGATCTCCCGATTTAGGTCCGGTTTATTTATGTAGTTATCAATATTAGGTGCCGTTTGATTCCGTGCTCCCTCTAGCTTGCTTGGTAGTTGTTCAAGACTTCTAATCACTCTCAAGTGAGTACATAGTCCCCTCTTTTACTGTTTTCAACTGTTTTGGGGTGAAGCATGTGTACCTATCTGTTATTTTCATGTTTTCAAAAGTATAATTGATTATACATATTTATACTTATCTTTTTACAAACTGAATGATTATTTATGATCTAAACTCTGACTTTTCAAAGATTATAAAATTAAATGTTTGGAATAGTACTTATTTTTGTTCACCAGGCCGGTTGGTAGTATGATATAGCGCTATAGGATTTGACACCCCATTCCTGTTGTCATGGAATGTCTGAAACCAATTTGTTGCTCCATCCAAATAGGGATTGCCTTTGTGGTATTTCTATAGTCTCAAAGGTGGATTTTGATGCACTAGGTCTGACTGAATTCTTAAATCACATTATTTTTGTATATTAAGTTATACTCCCAAAAGTATAGTTTGATATGCTCTCATATGGGATATTGTACAAAAACCAACATATATTTTGTTAATCATCAAAACACAGTTTGATATGTTATTCTCAAAATCCAAAGCATAGTTTAATATGTTATTGATAAATCCAAAGTATACTTTTAATATACTACTGAAGATTATTATTTTTAACAACCAATGTATATTTAATATACTATTTGTTTAACAATTGGGATTTGGTTAGTGTTTAGATAACGGGACGGGTGTAATGTGATGAAAACATGGTAGATACGTCGCTGATACTTCTTATATATAAGTGTTTTCATTGCATTACATACCGTGGCATTATTTAGTACACTTGGGTTAACGGTTTTGGAACTGAAATATATTCTAATATATTACTTATTCGACTTTCTTAAAACCAAAGTATATTTTTATATATACTATGAATCTTTTTATCAAAATATTGTTTTTCAAACAATATATTTTCATACAAACTTATTCTATTTACTTATTTATTTTCCTATGTATTATTATTTTATATCATCTGATTTCTTATAAATGATTTATAAAAGAAAACCTTTTACAAGGATCATGACTACTTTTAGTAAAAACTTTTTCTTTAAACTCATAAGTCATGAATCCTAAATAAAATAAAACCTATGTATCTCACAGGCATTTTTATGCTGAAGTACCTATTTTTACACATGTTTCAGGTGCTGCTTTGTGATGATTGATGATATATGCTACACTTAGGATGGACTCGTGCCTTAGCGACTTTAAAACTTGAAAGATAATAGTTGTACTTATTTGATTGTATTAAAACAATGAGTTCATTTATTCAATAAAACAAAATTATTTGTTCCATGGTTGTGAAACAATGATTCTTAAACAACACTCCCCGACGTTTCCGCCACGTTTTGATGTTTTACGTGGTCGGGGTGTGACATTTATCAAAATACTTACAATGAATAAGTTTTTGTGATTCTACATATTTTATTTGACTTTTCATAATTATTTGAAAAAACTGATTGTTTGTTAGTGGTTTTTATTTTTATATATAGTTGCATTGTGTTCCTTCTTTTTCCTTACAGGTCGTGCATGTCCTCAACCTCGTTGCTGATATCGTTGATCCTTCATCGGAGTAGGAGCGCAATCTTCATCGAGGACTACGGGAGCGGTCTCGCGTGGTAGCCGGGACAATTGAGGTGGACGTGGTGGTCGACGACACATTCTATGAGGTTCGAGTAGAAATGGTGGACGACGAGGGTCTTGAATGACATAAGAAAACCGTCACTTAAAGGTGTACCCGCGAGCATCAATGCACCGACGATTAATCTATACCTTCTATAAAAGGATAAATGAGCATTGCATCACAATGCTTACGTGGCAATCAGATAGGTTGTCCAACAATGCCTGTCTGATGTCATTATTGCATAATAAATCTTAAGATTTTCAATTTTCTATTTTATATTTTATATTTAATGTATTTAAAATACAAAAAATAAACCAAACACCTCATTGCCGGTACATTCAGATTCAAAAGATATGGGGATGTGTAATTTGCAATTAATGCATGTCACTCCTATCAATCTCATCTCCTGCCCCATTCAATCTTCTCATATAAGCTTTTTCTTCTCATTTCCCTCATCATATTTCATCACACTCTCATCTCTCTTGTTTCCAATTTTGAAATTTGAATTTGATTCCGAATGAGAACCATATCACGACCAGTGAACAACAATCTGAGTTTTGTTGATGATTTGAACCCTACAAAAGACATGTGGAACATGAAGGCGCGAATCATCCGAAAATGGAATCAAGGTTTTAAGATGGATTTGATCTTGATTGATGAGAAGGTAATGAGTATTTGTGTTTTCCGTTAGTGTATAACATGATTCCATGGATGTATATGTCTGATTTCCTATTTCTAGGGTTTATAGGTTTGTATCATAAAAACGCAGATTGTTCAAATGTTCTTGAGCTTTGTACGATAGGCTATTGAGGATGTATATGTTTGATTTTTTCTTTCTATCATAGTCTGTAGATTTCTATCAGAGTCTGTAGGTTTCTATCAGAGTCTGTAGGTTTGTATGCTAAAAAATACATTGTTTGAATGTTCTTCAGGGTGTTCAGATTCAAGCTGGTATTAAGATTCATTTGATACTTGTTTTTAATGGAAAACTTTAAGAGGATGATGTTGTTATTCTCTCAAAACTAGGTGTTGGTGAAAACAAGGACCAATACAAAGTTGTAGCACATGATTACAAAATCAACTTTTATTGATATACAACTGTTACACATGTGAGAGATTGGCAATGTGTTGAATACGGTTTCAACTTCATTCCTTATAAAAATATTCTTCAAGGAGAGGCAGCAAAATATTTGAGTGTTGGTACTATATATTTTTTGTAATCATGTCTTCTTTATACCAAATTAGAAATTTTTACTTTCTCTGTTGTATAATGTGATCATATAGATGTTGCTGGATCTGTGGTTTGGTGTGGAGCTATTGAATTCTTTGGACGACCTCCTAAAGAAACTAAGAGGATGAATTTTGATATTCAAGACTTGGAATAAGTGGTCATGTAGATGTTCAGTCATTACAAATGATTGTTTGTATTTAGTGTGGAATGATGGTAATAAATTAGATCAAGAATGTTTGTATTTAATGTAGAATCATGGTAATAAATGAGATCAATAATGTTTATATTTAATATGGAATCATGGTCATAAATGAGATCAACAATTTATTCTTCAAGTGAATATGTTAATTAATGTGTGGCTCATTTAGTACTGTAATAAATGGTCATAAATTACCATTGCTACTTGTGATATATTTCTTGCTTGTAATAATCACTAAAAGGATTGATATTGTCTTGATTTTCTTGATATGTGCACTCTCTTTTGAAATGTCATTTCCGTTTGCATCTGAAACAAGTTACTTTTGACTTCTCAAAACCCAGTTTAGAATCTGATAAAAACAAACATTATCTCCCAGTAATCTCAGCAAATCTCTATGCTCGTCTCAAAATACTTGCCATGTTCCACATGATATCCATCAGTTCTAATTCTTCTGGATCTACCTGATCATAGTCCTCTTTTGTCATATTACAGTTTCCGATTTTTCCAGCAATTAGACTGTCATATGACCGAAGAACTGATGCCAGAAATGCCATCTGTTGTTTTACTGTGATTCATTCAAACCTTGAACATTTTGAAAATTTACTAAAACATTGCATTGTAACACATGGGACTGACTATTTCTTTGGTTCGAATGTGAATTTGAACCTTGTGAGCATTTTGAATTTGGAGTTGAGGAATTAGATTCATAGCTCGAGAATGTTCCAAACCCACTACTGCTTGAATTGTTGTTTATTGGAAAACTAGAAAACCCTGATGAACTGTCTTCCCTGTAAGCTGTCTGCACTTTTTTACTCTGAAAATCTAATGAACTACCACTTTTGTAATACAGACTCACATCTTGCTATTCATTTTGTATTTTTCCTGTTTTTCTTAATTCTAGCTCGTGTACTTCTAGTTTCTGAATTAATCTGTTAAAACCAATGGTCTCGTATTCTAGACTATTTTTCATGATCAAAATAGACGTAGAACAATCATTTTCATTTGGGAATGCATCTACGAGTTTATGTACCAATTAACTCTTCTCGATTCTTTTCAATCCCTAACATTCTCAATTCTTTAATCAAGTAATAAAATCTTTCTTTCAGTTGTTTTACTGTTTCACCTTTTAGACTTGTAAGCTTTTCAAATTCCTTTTTCATTAACGCTCTCTTGCTTTTCATCATCTGTTCATTTCCTTCATATTTATGTTTCAGTGCATTCCAGATTGAATAAGCAGTTCCATTATGTTGTAACAGTGACAAAATACTGTCTTTCACTGATTGTTGTAAGAAACTTATCATTTTCTTTTCATTCTTGAATTTTGATTTTTCCTCTTCATCATATTCCGTTATTGATTTCTTTTGAGCATCAATCCCTACTGGTTTATCATATTCAATTGGGATTGCATACCAACATCCCATATGATAAGCTTGGACCCAATTTGCAAACCATTCTTCCCATTTTTTATATTCATCTATATTCATCAATTTAGGTGGTTTTGATTGTGTTCCATGTTCATTTTCAGACTTTAAAGTCTGAGCCACCCAATCAGGCATTGTTGCAAAAGCATATAAAACTCGGAATCCATGATCAAAACTTTGAATTACTCCAAAAAGTACCAGTAAAAGACAACCAACGATTAAACCAACTTTGAAACAATCGAGATTTACCCTTTTCGTGCGAGAGGGAATGTCTCTCGTGCAAATGGATCAAGCTGGAATAACAGGTGACACTTAAGCTCTCTCGTGCCAAGGGACTTTCGTGCGAGAGTGACAAATCTTCTTGAAACGACTTTTAACTACCCTTTCATTCGAAATGCCAAATTCGTGCGAAAGCGAATTTGGACGAATGGCCCTTTTGTTCTATAACGCCCTCCGTTTCGAAACCTTTATCTTTTGGCAAGTCTCGTCCTTGTGAAACTTAATGATACTTGTTTGAGTCTTAAACTGTGTTAAACTATGTGAGACTTTTACTCTATGATGCTTGTTGTGATACATTATGCATGAATCTTGAAACTATACTAGACTCTTGTGAGACTTGACTCTTGTGATACTAGACTCTTGTGAGACTTGACTCTTGTGATACTAGACTCTTGTGAAACTTAACTCTAGTGATACTTTGAAACTCGACTCTTGAAACTTGACACTTGTTAAACTTTGATACTTATTGAACGAGAAACTTTGATACTTGGTTAAACGAGAAACTTTGATTCTTTATTGAACGAGAGACTTTGATACTTGATACTTATTGAACGGGATACTAACTTAAACGCAGACTTGAAACACAGAAACTTTTGTGTTATTTATATAATATTATCATGTAATGGTTACTCATAATAATACGCAACGCAACGCTTAATCTAGTTCGCAAAATGAACCAAAGTTGGAAAACTAGCAAACGGGTCTCGACTGTCCGAATGGACATTCGATCGGATGACCATCTGATCAGATGACCATCCGATCGGATGACCATTCGGCCGAATAGCCATCCGACCCCTCGCACCTCTCCACCAACTTAACCTGTCAACATCACCTATAAATAAGGTTGTTCACCCTTCATTCCACACTTTACACTCTGCCATCGATCACACGCACTCTTAGTCATTTTAAGCAAGATTCAAGGCAAATCGTAAGTATTCTTCCCCGATTCTTGTACACAATATTCTTCATCAAAATCACACGAACACTTCAACTTTTTCATGAAAACCAACTGATTTGGGTCTCTTGAAGATGGTTTTCACTCAGTTGTTTGTACAAACTGTGGTGGAGCATCATTTAGTCAAGATCGACCCATATCTAAAGGAATTTTCACAACTTGTGTACAAAATCTAAAGGAATCTCACACTCTTACCTCAGATCTGATGGAATGTCACTTATTTCCGGCTTAGATCTGATTAACATCACGTTTTACAACTAATTTTCGGGTTTTTCTTCATCTCTCATACAAAACAGTGGTGGAATCGGACTCAAACAGACTTTCGACTCTTGCTTTAGTCAAAAGCCGGCTTGAGAACTGAATTTCATTGGAAAACGGTCCGATTGACAGGTCCAAACATGAAACACCACCAAAAACAGTTCGTCGGTTCGAGAAGGGGTGGTTCCCAGCCGACCGAACGAGCTGGGTTAGGTACGTTTCCGTTGTTTAACGCGTCATTACACCGTCTCCGTTATTAGAAAATTTCACAAAACTACACTCACTGATCATCTGTCCGAATGGCCATCCGATCGGATGACCATTTGTCCAGATGATCTGATTACCATGACACTTGTTTGTTTTACAAGACACTATGATCACAACATTTGAAACTTTATCAGTTCGCAAACACCCACTGTTCGAATGGCCATCCGTTCGAATGGTCATCCGACCGGATGACCATCCGTCCTGATAACCATCCGCTCAGGTATTCTACCAGACACTTTATCTCGATTTTCGCACTGTTCGACACTCTGTTCCGGACCGGGTTAGCACTTAGAGGACTTATGCTCTGTTCCCCGCACGCAGGCTGATCCAGTGCTCCCTTTGATCCAATCTTAGCAGTGTTTGGTTTAAGCACCCACTATGAGTATACTCGATCCCTTTTTGTTTTAAACACTTTTGGGATGCAACATGTATTCTATATATCAAGACACTTGATACTTGAAACTTATTTGAAACATACTCTATCCTCATTAAACATGAAACTTGAAACTTGATACTTGAGACTTTTATGCTATATGAACGTTTAATCCTTGTGTGTAGTTCCGTCTTAACAATGGTAGCGCTATAGGGGTAATGCACTTCCCCGTTAGTCTTTGGGGTATTGTTAGGATGAGACATATAACCTCCCGTTAGTCTTTGGGAAAGGCACTTAACACATTGGAAACTCGGGCTATCACTTGGACTGCATAAACTGGCATAGTGAAACTTGTTATATGTTTTTATGTTGGATATGAGTTTTTAAACTATTATGCTACGAATTCAAACTTGTATGCTCGCCAACATTTTTTTGTTGATAGTATTTTAATACATGTTGCAGGTTGACACTAGCTGGGATTCAAGAAAACAAGCTAGGATGATGCTTAGAAACTCATCATAGTTAATTCAGGAAATTGAACAATGTTTAAACGTTTATGTTATTTGGTATTTGGTGGTTGTAAACTGTGGTTGATACTTTAGACAATTTACATGAAAATTGATTAATCAATTATCGAAACAATTAGTGTTCTGGAACCTCTTAAGCAATCTGATTCGCTTAGTGCCGCGCCCTGATGTTTCTGCCATCGGTTGGAGTGTGACATGTTCGAACCTCAATTTGTTTATTCATGGTTTTTTTTCAAGACTTTTCAATGAATTAGTTTGAAATTTGATCTGATTCTTTCAAGGATTGATTAGTTCATTTTTCCGCACGTTATACTAAAAAATCAGAAAAATTTGTCCATGAATTCAGCTTCAATTTTGAGTTTTAAGTAGAAAGAATGGGAGTAGAAGAGATGTGATGAGAAAGATGATAAAATCTGATCAAATTCTGCTCGATTTTGTTGGTATCTTGTGTTATCAGTCGTTGAAACCGGTCTCCAAGCTCTGATACCACTTGTGAGGACCGTTTTGGGTCTTCGTGTCACACCCTGACTTTTGCGGAAGCGTGATTATGTGTGACTTGCTTAATATCCTTGCATTCAACCATAACAAACAACTATATGGTAAAACCATGATTTTCATCCATAAATTAAGTTTCAAAACATTACAACCAACATTGTTTTAAACACAGACTCCAAGTTTGAAATACATAACAACCATAGTTTGAAGTTCCATAACGAACTTGACATGATACAACGATAAAACAAGGCTTTGAAATGTATGTCTCATCTAGGATGAGAGATCCACTCCAAACCCTTCAAAAGATCGGATGACATCATTTATTTGGAAGACACAACTTGTAAACCTTCAACGCCCGCCAGATCCATTTCAATTCCCTGAAATACATGTAGTTTGAAAACATCAACAAAAGTTGAGCGAGTTCATGTGTTTTGTATGTGTGCACGAATAAACTTTGTGATCATTGTAAGTATGTATGTATTTGTAAAATCCCGGTATGAAAGCAAACAAGGAAACAGATCAATTAATGGTTTGCAAGGCCATTAATATGTGTGACGTAATGCAGGAAGGCTCAATCCTAGAGGATTTTGTACCAGGCTTCCGGGTGGAAGACATAGTCACCTCATGGGCCATATCCCAGTCCTCATGGGTGGGGCTCGCAACACCTAAATAGATCTATCACTCATGTGCCTCGGTCCTACTACGAGGATTAATGATCTTAAGTGTTGTACCCACCACTCACATGATCTGACAGTTCATTCCTTAGCTAACCATACCATTTGTAAACGTTTGTAAAAAATTGTAACATGTATTCCACCCCCGAAGTTATAAAATTGAAAACAGTTAAAAGAAAAGGGGTACATGAACTCACAGTCTTGCGTCTCGAATCCGATGTAACTCAAAGCGGCTACTTTTTCACACGGCTACTTTTTCACACGACTACCTATAAACGTACTATGGTTTATTAGACAGATAGGTAGTGCCTTGACTCTTAGTCTTAATTAGTATCTTTGAGTTACGTTTCCTTGTGTCTTAATATTTTTCCAAAACATATAATTATTTGTTGAAATAATAAATATTTTAACTTAAAGTATATTTATAAATTTTGGAATATTAGTTAAAATAATATATTTTAACGTGACAAGTTTATGTATTTGCACTTGTATAACATCCCCAAGGATGGGTGTATTCATACTTGTATTCTTAAACTTTTATATTTTTGCCAAGTATCGGTGGCGTATTCCGGTGTATTTATACGTACGAGAATACGTATTCTTATTTTGTTTATTAAGTATTCTTATACTTAATTTTTGTATTAATTTTTCTAGAATAATATTTCTAATAAAAATTCACAAATATATATACTAAAAATATATTTTTAAGAAATCATTTATAGAAATTTATTTATACTTCTTCTTAGCAAAAATGGTTATATTTTCATATAAATCTCAAAAATAATACATTTTCAAGATTACCTTAGAAAATATTTATAAATCCATTTTTCACCCAAAAATATTATATTCTAAGTTCTTTTTAAGAAAATATATATTTCCCCAAAAATAATATATTTTTCTAGTAGTTTAAGAAAACACATATGTTTTTCTTTACCCAAAAATAATATATTTCCGTCTTGTCAAATATATGATATATTTTTGTAACCATTATAAAAATCATATTTTTGTTCTCTTGGTTACCGAAATACCGTTTACCAAAATATACTTATGGATTTAATTCCGGAATATTTATGTGAGTTATATTCCTTGTTCGGTTTCTCCAATTTTTTGGTATAAATTGTATATTTAATTTCTTAGAATTTTGGTAATATTTTGTATTGTAATTTTTGGTATTTTGGAGAGTTATATTATTTCAAGTCCTAAAATAATATAACTAATACACATTATATACAAGTAATCACACACATGGTGACATCTAAATAAATACTTTCCTAAATACATATTTAGTTACTTTTATATTCCAAAAACCAACCTCCAATATTTTGTAATTTTTGTAACAAAAATTATGGCAAACTTTACATGAAAAATCATGGTTAAAATATACTTGTAAATAGTTGTTAAAAATATTTTTCTAAGTGTTTAATTTCTAGAAAAATTTTGCCATAGTTTCCCCTTAAAAATGGAGGTTTCCATGCTGTCAAAGGATATCATTTTCTTTTATAAATCATCACAATCAACAACAAATCAAACAATACTTACCAAGTGCCAAAATCAAGCTATTTACACAACTTCATGAACTTGAAAATCTATAAAAATTTATAGTGACATGGTAGTATGTTTAGTAAGCTTAGTTACCCTCTAAAATATGGTTGTTTATTTAAAAAATCATTCTTGAAGATTTTAGATGTTTACAACTTGTAAAATAATTTCCTAAAAATATTTCTTCTTGAATTTTTCTTGTTAAATACATGTTTCTACACTTGATTAACCACTAAAAATGTGGTTAGTTTCTTTAAGAACCAAGTTTATGTAAATCTTGTATTTTAACTTGGTTTCTTGAGAAAACTAGTTTTGAAATCACCCACTTACATGATTTATTTTACACTTTGATCATCATTTTTCAAGAAAACATTTCATACTTCAAGTTCATGCTTTCACATAAAGATGATCATCTTGATCTTTCATAAGATCATCCTCTTATCTTGCTAGTTATGTCTTTAATCACCATCTAGCAAGTTCATATGATGTTTAACATCATTAACACAAACAGTCAACAATCAAGAAGCATAATAACACTTAAACAACATGATTCATGGTGATTTTTAGTCTTATGTTAAGGATTATGTTCTTGATCATTAGTGTTCTTCATGATTATTTACTTGTATCATCTTTTAACCAACTAAACAAGATGTAAAATGAGATTATGAAGGTCTTACTACTAGCACAAGGCTAGGGATGAACACAAGATGAATATGTTGATGAATGTGGTGGTTAATAGCACTTGAAAGAGGTCCTTCAATATCCAAAGGCTCCAAGCTCCTTAAACAAGCTCCTTACACCTTTGTATGACTTGAGAATGGATGAAAGTGAAATGAAAGTGGTGGTGGTATGCTTGGTGGTTCTCGGCCGAAGATAGAGAAGGAGAGGGAGAGAGTATGTTGGGTGAAATGTGGTTTGTGAAATGAGAATGGTGATCTAGTGGTTAGTGTTTATAACTTCCAACAATATGAAGTCCAATGGTTCTTATGTTCTCCAAAGTTGTAGACAAGATCAATTATAATAATCAAATAAAATCAAGAGGGGGCCACGTCTTGGTGACCGTGAATAGAGGGGGGGATCTTGGTTATGTTTCAATGGTACGTTTGTTTTGTTAGTTGAAATCTAATGGTTTAGTTAGGTTATAAGTTGTTATGATGTTATATAGTGTGTTATGATGTTCGGGGACCATAACTAGCGCGGAAATGATAAAATAATGCTTCTAGTGAAAATTTGGTGTTTTGGGTAGTGTATGGTTGTTCGATTAGTTACCGGTTCGTTAAGGTGCTAAACTACGCATTTTAGTGTGCTTTATGTTACCTTTTGTGACAGTTGTGATTCCCGACACTTAGGAAAGCATTCTGGACCATTTAACCATAATTCTGCATAACATTAAGTTGTCTAAAAGCTGATTTTTGCTGAATTCAGCAGTTTATGTGAGTTTTAGGCACTTAAACTATCTCTAAGAAGGCAGTTTTATGATCCATACTTTCCTACACACTATACTAGTATAACTCTTGGTTTCTGGCTCATTCTATGTCTCAATACCATGTCTGTCTATGTACTGAACTCCGTCAGCATTTTTCTGATTTGTCTGATAACTGTGCTAACTTTGTTTCGTGCATCATTTGAACCAATAAGTGTTGCATGCATTAATGATATGACATTTTGCAATATATGATGCACATGTATGTATGATAACAATAATCAGAAAGCATTCATGTCATAAATGTTAAATCAGCACAGTCATTAAGCACTAATCATTGTCTAATTATTGTACGGATACTTGAAATTTTTGACAATTGTCACATTCTCCCCCTGTTAAGAAAATTTCGTCTCGAAATTTTAAGTTGCGCTATTAGCTGCAGGGGAGTTAGGGAACAAGTTTGGATATTTTGATTTCATACGGTCTTCACGCTCCCATGTAAACTCTGGGCCGTGACGTGCATTCCATCGAACCTTGACAAGTTTGACACTACTCCTCCGAGTCTTGTTAACTGTTAGGATCTGAGGCTCTCATGATTGTGTTTGTTTGTATAAATTGAACATTCAGAATATATGAAATGATATAAAGTGCAGCGGAAATGGATACAAACTTTGTAAACACAATTTCAGAAAGGAGAATAGTATGCAAAACACTTGTTTTACTTTGAGTCGAATGATTTCAATCAAAATCAAAAGATTACAAGTATGCTTACAACACTAAGCTCCCCCTCAGCCTGATAACCCAAGGTTGATTGCACAAGATGAAAGGATTGAATTGAGGAGAAGAACTCACTCAAGACCATCGGGTGTAACAGTACAGAGTACTGCTCCATTTATAGGCAAATCAAACAACTGAGGTATCTCAGCTGACATCACCATGAAAGTGACCTCTAACCTCCTAACAAACTCTAACCTCTGATCTATACAAATACTGCTTGTGTTAAACTACTGCTAATACATTCTATTACAAACAGACTTTAGAACAACTGCTGCAACCTTCTACTGCTGTGAACCCAGCAGCACTTATCCGGATCAGCAGTGCTTGACTCAAGGCAGTAGATTGAATCAGCAGGACTTGAGTCTTCATCAAATCTTTAATTGAGCAGCAGTTACTGGTCAGCAGTTAGTAAGATCAGCAGATAGGAGGTCATCAGTTGTTGTAATCACTTTCAAGGGGAGAGATATGTATATCAGCATCTGCTTATTCTGAATCCACTGAGCTGATCCAGTTTTGGCTTTACATTATCTGTTCCTCTGATAGGGTTCAATCCCAACAATCTCCCCCTGGAACAGATAATGCCAAAACTCTTCATTATTGTGGATATTTTATTGCCTCGTCAACAGCTCCCTTATCTGGCCTTTAAATTGCAATTCAAAGTTAAGGGCATCTGTATCTTCATCATCCCTGCTAAGTGGAAGATCAAGGAGATCCTGCAAATCTTCAAGACTCAGGCCAAGAGCTTGTTCCCTTGATATTATCTTCACTTCTCCACCAGACCTGAGCAAAGTCAATACGCGGGTCTGTTTGTCAGTTGCCCACTTTTGTATTTTTGAGCTTGGTGGGTTTCTTGGGAGATGCTTATTTGCATAAGTATTTGGTGAGGCTGGCCGGTTCATCACTGACTGAGCAGTGGTAGCAGAGTTTTCCTGTTCAAGTTCTTCTTTTAACGTTCTTAACAAGCCTTCTTTTAAGACAGCATTTCCAGCAAGAATTTCTTGAACAGTTTCAGCTCCAAACTGGCTTTGTGTCCTTCTTTTGTAGATGGCAGTACCAGCTGGAGCAGTGGCTCTCCTGGTTTGCAGCTTTGATGGTCCTTTTGAAACCGCTGCTTCAGGGTAGTCAGGTTTTTGAGGAATTTTTTGATCTTTCTTCCTTAATTCCTCCAACCTTTTGTAGGTTGACCTGACCAAATCTTCTTTCCATCTAGCAACTTGTCTTTTGGTACCAAATTCAGCAACAACCAATTCTTCTTTCATTCTTTTTAGTTCCAACTGCTTTTCAGGTACATTCTTTTTGAACTTTGCCTAATCAGGAGGAGTGTGAGTGACTTTCCTATTTATCATAACTTGAATTCTGGCTGATTCAGCTTCAAGCTCTGGAACAGTCCACTCTTTGTACATGTATCTCTCTCCTTTGTATTTCTTGTAGATCATAATGCTTTCAATGTAGTCTTTCTTTAGAGTTTCAACTGCTCTTTCCGAAATTTGTTGACTGACATTTTTAGCAAAACGTTCTAGGGAACTGACTTGTGTGAGCAGATATTGGTAGTATCTTGATATTCTCTACTTGCTTGGCCTTTATCTTCAAATATTCTTCAATATTTTTGGGCCAGGGATATCCTTTGATTGAAGGCAAACTCCTTTTGGCAGGGTCATCCTCAGTATAGAAGGATTTTATCTCTTCTCTGACAGCTTCTAGTTCAAGAGGGAATTGAACACCTGCAGGAGGTAAAGGTTTGTGCATAGGAACAGAAGAAAGTGGAACTGGTTTTGGTATATTGACAAGAGCTAAAGGTTTTGAAGATGTTTGGGGTGGAAAGGTGGTTGTAGTGGCAGTGGATTGTGATAGACTAACAGTTTTTTAAACAACTGGTGTTCCAACCACTGTTGTCTTTACAGCAGATGTTTAACAGCTGCTGTCTTCTGCCTTTTGACAGGAGGTGATTGTAATTTAGGTGGTGATGGTGGTAAAGCAGTGGATGTTGTGTGTGTTGAGGTGGTGTGTGCTGAAGTGGGAGCAGATGTTGAAACTACTGAGGTACCAATAGTAGTGGATACAACAGAAGTTACAACAGCTGTTTTGGTTGGTGGTTTTTGAGCAGACTTTGAACATCTGACCGGAATGGATTTGGGTAGCCTTACTTTTCTAGTAGGCTTCTTCTTTTCATCAAAGAGATTTTCATCATCTCTTGACCCTGAAGTACCCTGATCCGGATAATCCACCTTGGCTTTCTTTTTGGCCTCTCTATCCCTTTTTACACAAGCAAGTGCTTCTGCAAGTGCATTTGTAGTCTCATTAATTTTCTTACTACCATCTGGCAAAGGGATCTGCTTGGTCATATTTGAATTTTCTGGTGCAAGGTAAAGACCATCAGTTATTCCCTTACTTCTCCATTCTTGAATTTTCTCCCCCTTTTTGGCATTATCTTCAGGGAGGTGATCAATGAAAAATACTGGTGGAGGAGCAGTGCCAGTGGAGTGCAGGATCTGAGTTTTGAGAGCCTTTAGATCAGCCTGAGTGTCTTTGAACCTAGACTCCATAGCATTTCTCAGCTGTTGAACATGTTTTTCATGTTGCTGATCTGCTAATTGTGCCTGATGATGGAGATAAGGTTGAAAGAGATTCCAGAGCTCATTTGTAGCAGGTGCTTGTTGTAGAGCAGGTGCTTGAGGTGGAACAGCAGTTGATTGTACCTTTTGTACTTGTAGCAACTGTTGGAGCATATCTTTCAGCTCTGCAACAGAGTTATCAAGTTTTTCAACACGATCCGTCAATTTCTGGTACTTTAAATCATCACCCAATTTAATGGGATCATCTGATTTCCCACTAATAGTGGTTTTATCAGTGGCAGATGTAGGGAATTTATTCCAAACACTAACCACTGATGCCCCTTTTTCTTGGTACTTGGGTCTTCTTCCTTCAACACTTGACAACCTTTTGATGATGCCAGTTGGATATATAAATCCACTGGTGGTTGGCAGATGTGCTATGTAAGGAATTGCCTCCAAGGAAGTCTTATTAATGAAACCACTGCCCAACTGTAAACCTGTAGG
This sequence comes from Helianthus annuus, assembly GCF_002127325.2. NCBI lineage: Eukaryota > Viridiplantae > Streptophyta > Magnoliopsida > Asterales > Asteraceae > Helianthus > Helianthus annuus. Next base: position 151,144,605 of record NC_035447.2, on the reverse strand, counting down.
TTCAACAGTTGTAGTGGCTGCTTCACTTGGATTACCACAAAGAGTTACTTGTAACTCAATGGGTGTAACCTCCTCAGGCGTTGTTGGTGGGTTAGCAATGGATGATACAGCAGGCTCAGTCATTTGTTGAGGTATATTCTCATTGACAGGTGATTGAGAAGGACTGGATAGTGCCTGGTTCAAGTCAATTGCATCCAACAGTAGTTGTGTTTTTGGTGGAATTGAGGGTGTGATGGTGAGTTTAGAAGGCGGGGTTGCTCCGGGCATTGAGCTGTGGATGATAGAGACAAGTGTATCCAGAGCATCATGATGTGGTGGCCCTTTGTGTACAACCTGTCCTTTTTGTGAAGAAGCAGGAGGAGTTATGGTTATGGGTTGAGATATTTGTACCAACTGCTGTGAGGAAGAAGCAGCAGTGGTTTCTAGTGATATTTGTGTTGTCATAGGCATTAACTCTGGTATCTCATCTTCCAGAGTTGCCTTTTTGATTGGTTTGGAGGGTTTTTGATTTTTCTTTTTGGATGGCCTTTTTGGTTTGGTAGGTGTGGGTTTCAAAACAGTTGTTCTGCTGCTTTGATCACCTAGAGCAGTAGGCTCAGCAGCAGATACCTGAGGAGCAGTGGTAGCTGCTAAAGTCTGCTCAGGTACCCCTACTTGTGTTTTGCATGGTGCTAACATACGTGAAAATGTTTCAGATGTTAGACAGTTTATTGCAGTTATTTCACCTTGGTTTATTAGAGGCAAATCATCCTTACTGAATTTCTTTTGAAAATAATAGCTTAAAAACCTTGGAAACAGTAAAAATGATTTGCTTTCAACATTATTAACCAAATCTTTAAAGATTTCCCTAGAATAGTTATAATTTTCTTCTTGAAGAATCGCATATCCCAGATTTTGAATCTTTATAGGGATCTCATTGAAAGAAGTGGTTTTGTTTGAAACACATACTAGGAGGGTATGAAATAAAAATCTTGGTGCAGGAGGAAAATAACCTTTTTCTAAAGTTAATTTCATCATCATTGTGGCTTCATACTCTCTTTCAATGAAGTCAATGTGCAACTCGTTTTTGGTGAAGGAAGTTTTACCTGCCTGGTCATCGAGTTGAAAGACTTCGGAGATAGATTGTGGTGTAATGTGGACAACTTTACCCTTTATGGAAGATTTGATTGCAGTGACAATGTCTCCTTGTTTTTCATGGGTTGCATTCTTCCAAAACTCCCTTTGGGTTGCTAAGTAGATGGGTGCGTCGGCGGTGAGCAAAGTTTTGTACTTTGATTTTGCCATGATGGTGATAATGGCATCGAAAACATCTGTGGTTCCTGGTTTTGTGAGAAGACCCAGAAGATTGTGAGATTTTTTGAATGGAAGTTCAGTGGTAGTTGCCTTTTGAGAGGCTGTTTTCGATGATTTTGATGAGGGTTTTGCAGATGACCTCGATTTTGTCATTTTTGAAACGATTGATCGAAGAAATTTTGTGAGAGATGGAAAGAAAAACTGCTTTGAGAAGAGAATTTTTATGAATTCAATTCGACAGTAAAACCCTGTTTGGATGGTGAGTGGGGAGTTTTATAGGAGAGATAGTGAATGCTGACATGGCAGCCGTTACAAAAAGTCTGACACTATGTACTGCCCACGTGACAACCACTGGTGGAGATGGAGGACAGTACTTTGGATGAAAGCAACTGATGAAAGCAGTGGAAAGGGGGCAGTGGATGATTTTTACTATCAGTGGATAGCATATCAGTGGATAAGACACTGCTTTTGAACAACGGGGGTTATCAAGGAATGAGAGAACAGAGGTTGCCTTTCAGCAATGGGCAGACTTTTTGAAGTATAGCAGACTTTTGAACAATCAGTGGTTATGGCAGACTTTTAAGGATTTTAATGAAATTTTCATTTTTAAGCTATTTTTAAGGATGGATTTTTGATTTTCTGAAAACATTTTGTTGCTTTATACACATGGAACACAAGAAAGCTTGCTTTAATCCAAGTTTAGCACACCAATCATAGGGATCAAGTTTTTCAACAGTAGATGAATCCAATTCTTAAGTTTGTACATCTACCACCTGATCTTTAGGATGGACATGTTAACATGAAATCAAACCTTTTTATAGTAATCCCCCACAAAGTGGTGTCTGATGTCAAGTGATGATGGATGAATGAGATACAGGATTTTGGTCAAACACTGTTTGTGCATTAGTGGATGAACTTTAACAGCTGTTTTGTACATCTGCTGCTCTGATGATGGAAATGATTTTAGTATCATGTCCAACATCTGTTGAAGGTGATTGTGAGTTACATGCAGAATCAAATTCTTGACAAACACATTTTAGATGCTAATTTATCAGAATTAATCATATCAACAGGGATTTTTAATGTAGAAAATTTCCTGGCCCTTGCATTCAGGTTTTACCACTTATCTATTTCAAGTTCTGAACACTTCTATAGATTTTGACAGTGGTTGACTATCCCAGATGATCATCACATTTAGCTTTGATCACCCATTTTGTGTTTTAATATTCCTTTTGAGAACTTAGTGTAAAACATGAGCAACCAGATGTTTGAAATTTGTTAACAATCAACTTTGATATGTAAAGAAAACTTGAGTTTGAAATGATCCTAACTATTTCACCATCTCCTTTTGATTCATTATCAAGGAATATATCACCCTATGCAAAAATAAAAGGATTCTATATCCCAACAGGTGATTGAACTTTTACTATCAAAAACAAGTAAAAGTGCAAAGTATATCATTCTTAAGGAAAAAATAAAGAATAATATATCCTGTTTTATTTGGAGAAAACTTTACAAAGAAAAAGGAGTAAAATTTTTCTGATAACAAAATCAATTAGATCTGGTGTGTCTCAAGAGTTAAAGTAACTTCGAATAAGGTCAAGATCATTTCATTCTCAAGCTTAGGACAATGGTCAGTGGTTTGAACCAAAGTCCTGTAACAACTGTTTGGTACCATTTCCTTGTCAGTTGATTGTTACCATGAGGAGCCAGTTCACAGGGGTTTTGAAAGTTCTTTGTGAACCTTATTACCATGTGAATAATTTCTGAAAAATTTGGCCCATTCCTCTTTATTGAAAGATATCTGGAGATACTTTTGTTACCTGAACTTCCCTGAAACAATGATTGTGCGTGGATGATTGATGACATTATGTTTGACCAAAAATGCAGATCTATTTTTGGTTTTCCTTTTGTAGGATTAACCGGTGGACTCTTAAGTGTTTTGGGTTTATACTCTTTTCTTTTGAATTCAAAAGTTTTGAGATAAACACACTTTTGAGTTTTTGTAATTTTTCTTCTTTCCCTTTTTGCCCTTTCCATAGAAAAGTATTGAAACTTTTTACTGGAAGGTTTTCAAGGAAAGAATACTCAATCCGAAATCATTTTCAGCAACGTTTTGAGATTTGGACATTTTTGCACTTGCTTATGCCAAATTCCACATTACTCATGATCTGGATATTTTAACTGTTGATTTTCTTAATGTATTCTTAACATAGTTGATTTTGGTCCTTTTAGAGAAACCTCAACCTGTTTTTCAATACATAAGATCTAAATAGCTAAAGTTTTAATTTCCCTCTTTTTATTCTAACAAAAACACTAATGTTATCATTCGAACATAGATTTTTGTTAACATGAGGCAAACACTTTAGAAGCAGTCATGATAAAAACATCACAACCTTCATAGAAACAATTGAAATCAATTTGTAAACTAAATAGATTATACCATAGTTATCAGACATATTTTCAGATCTGAGCACTATAGGTGTTTTATGCATGATATCACTTGTTATGTGAAGTTTGTGTGTCATATGACATCTTGGTTGTTTTACAGAGTATCTGATCCATCATTTTGAACATGATTTCTCGTTGCTCTGTTTTTTTCAACTAAAATACGACCAACCTTAGTATCAATGAATTATTAGCTGAACTGTTATGTCAAATTGATTGTTAGATCAAATTTGACTGTCCAAGCTCTGATACCAATTGTTAGGATCTGAGGCTCTCATGATTGTGTTTGTTTGTATAAATTGAACATTCAGAATATATGAAATGATATAAAGTGCAGCGGAAATGGATACAAACTTTGTAAACACAATTTCAGAAAGGAGAATAGTATGCAAAACACTTGTTTTACTTTGAGTCGAATGATTTCAATCAAAATCAAAAGATTACAAGTATCCTTACAACACTAAGCTCCCCCTCAGCCTGATAACCCAAGGTTGATTGCACAAGATGAAAGGATTGAATTAAGGAGAAGAACTCACTCAAGACCATCGGGTGTAACAGTACAGAGTACTGCTCCATTTATAGGCAAATCAAACCACTGAGGTATCTCAGCTGACATCACCATGAAAGTGACCTCTAACCTCCTAACAAACTCTAACCTCTGATCTATACAAATACTGCTTGTGTTAAACTACTGCTAATACATTCTATTACAAACAGACTTTAGAACAACTGCTGCAACCTTCTACTGCTGTGAACCCAGCAGCACTTATCCGGATCAGCAGTGCTTGACTCAAGGCAGTAGATTGAATCAGCAGGACTTGAGTCTTCATCAGATCTTTAATTGAGCAGCAGTTATTGGTCAGCAGTTAGTAAGATCAGCAGATAGGAGGTCATCAGTTGTTGTAATCACTTTCAAGGGGAGAGATATGTATATCAGCATCTGCTTATTCTGAATCCACTGAGCTGATCCAGTTTTGGCTTTACATTATCTTTCCTCTGATAGGGTTCAATCCCAACATTAACCTTCCAATCTGTAACCTCAACGGGTTCTTCAGTGAAGTGGAGCGTATCACTATAAACACTTCATCCGCAGGGATGATTATTGTCTCTTGTGTTGGACTTTTCTTCAAGTTAGATACATGAAATGTATCATGAACACCATGTAGTTCCACTGGTAGCTCCAACTTATAGGCTACTGTACCATCCCTTTCTAGAATCCTGAATGGCCCGATATAACGTGGGTTTAACTTACCACGCTTCCCAAAGCGTGCTACACCTTTCCAAGGTGAAACTTTTAACAAAACCATATCACCCACTTCAAATTCCAAGGGTTTTCGTCTTTGATCCGCGTAACTCTTCTGTCGATCACGAGCCGCCTTGATACGCTCTCGGATCTGCGTGATCTAATCAGTTGTTTCTTGGACCAGTTCGGGACCAACCATCTGTCTATCACCTGCATCTGCCCAGCATAACGGCGAGCGGCACTTATGGCCATAGAGGGCTTCGAACGGTGCAGCTTAGATGCTTGTATGGTAGCTGTTGTTATAGGAAAACTCAACCAGAGTCAAATGAGTATCCCAACTGCCACCCATATCCATTACACAAGCAAGTAGCATATCTTCTAGCGTCTGAATAGTTCTCTCGCTCTGTTCGTCCGTCTGCGGGTGAAAAGCTGTACTCAGATTCAACTGAGAACCAAAAGCTTCTTGAAAGGATTGCCAAATCCTTGACACAAACTGTCCATCTCTGTCCGATATAATCGAGATAGGCACTCCAAGTCGTGCCACTATCTCTCTGAGGTAAAGCTCAGCTAGCTTACCAGTGTTATCCTTCTCTCTAATTGGCAAGAAGCGCAGACTTTGTCAACCTCTGGGAGTCCTGGGTAACTTTTTGATGAAGTCCATCGAAATCTGCTCCTACTTCCACATGGGTATTTCTGGCTGTTACAGAAGACCTGAGGGTTTCTGATACTCGGCTTTTACCTTGGCGCAAGTTAAGCACTTTCCCACGTACATGGCAACGTCAATCTTAAGTCTTGGCCACCAAAAGTAATCCTTCAGATATTGGTACATCTTGTCCGATCTTGGATGGATCGAGTACCTCGATTTATGAGCTTCATCGAAAATAACCTCTCTAATACCACCAAAAAGCGGAACCCAAATGCATCCCATGAAATACAAGGTTCCTTCCTCGTTGGGTACCAACTTCTTCTCCATTCCTCCGAGATATTCAGCCTTAATGTTCTCTTTCTTAAGAGCTTCCCTTTGTGCAACACGCATACGCAATGTGAGATCTTTCTGAATAATCATCTCTAAAGCCCTAACCCTTATGGGCTTGATCCTTTCCTTTCGGCTTAAGGCGTCTGCCACCACATTCGCCTTTCCGGGATGATACTTGATTTCACAGTCATAACCATTTAACAACTCAATCCATCGTCGCTGTCTCATATTAAGCTCTTTCTGATCGACTATGTGCTGAAGGCTCTTGTGATCTGTAAAAATATTACATCGAATACCATACAGATAATGTCGCCAGATCTTTAATGCAAACACCACTGCGCCTAATTCCAAATCATGCGTGGTATAGTTCTTCTCATGGACCTTCATTTAGCGAGAAGCGTAAGCGATAACCTTTTGGCGTTGCATTACCCAATCCCTGACGCGAAGCTTTGCAATATACCACGAAGTCGTCGGTGCCTTCGGGTAGGGATAATATAGGTGCATCGCATAGCTTATTCTTAAGCAGCTGAAATGCTTCTTCTTGCTTGTCTCCCCATTCGTACTTCTTATCCTTCTGAGTGAGGGAGGTCAACGGTTGAGCTATGTTGGAGAAATCCTCTATGAATCTACAATAATACCCTGCTAAGCCCAAAAACTGTCGAATCTCGGTTGGCGTCTTTGGAGTTTCCCAGTTCTTGATTGCCTCAATCTTGGTGGGATCCACATGAATATCATTCTCATTTACCACGTGACCGAGAAACTGTACTTCGCGTATCCAAAAATCGCACTTAGAGAACTTAGCGTAGAGCTTCTCCTTCTTTAGCAGCTCTAGGATGGCTCTGAGGTGTTGCTCATGGTCTTCCTATGTCCCCGAATAGATCAAAATATCATCAATAAATACGATCACGAATTTATCGAGATATAGCTTGCAAACCCGGTTCATCAAGTCCATAAACACTGCCGGCGCATTTGTCAACGCAAACGGCATCACTAGAAACTCGTAATGTCCATAACGAGTTCTGAAGGCAGTCTTCGGTGTACTTTCTTCTTGAATCTGCAGCTGGTGATAACTTCATCGAAGATCAATCTTGGAATAGTAGCTTGATCCCTGAAGTTGGTCGAATAAATCATCAATCCTCAGCAATGGATACCGATTCTTGATGGTTAACTTGTTCAGCTCCCGGTAGTCGATACACATTCGAAAACTACCGTCATTCTTCTTGATGAAAAACACTAGAGCTCCCCAAGGTGAGAAGCTCGGCCTTATGAATCCCTTATCCAACAACTCCTGAAGCTACGTTGATAACTCTTGCATCTCTGAAGGCGCAAGTCGATAAAGTGCCTTGGCTACTGGTGCGGCCCCTGGAACCAAGTCAATGTGGAACTTGACTTGTCGTTGAGGAGGTAATCCTGGCAAGTCTTCGATGAAGACTTCAGGATATTCCCTTACCACAGGGATATCTTCGAGCTTTGGTTCTCCGGCCTCTATATCAATGACATGAGCTAAGAAGGCAACACATCCTTTACGTAGGAACTTCCATGCTTTCCAGCAACTAATAATCCGCAGAGGCGTATCATATTTCTCCCCGTGAATCACAATCGTCTCTTCTTCCGCCATCGGGATGTGGATAATCTTCTCATGGCTCACAATCTTAGTACGGTTACTCGACAACCAATCCATCCCAACAACAGCGTCGAAGCTTCCTAACTCAACTGGCAGAAGATCTATCAAAAACTCACGCTCTCCAAGCTCTATAATACAACCTCTAATCACTTCATGGCTTCTACTAGCTTTCCATTAGCTAGTTCTATCGAGTACGGGACTTCTAATTTTTTTGCTACTAAACCAAGTATATTCTTAAACTCTAGAGATACGAAGCTATAATCGGCACCAATATCAAATAGCACAGATGCAAAATGTTGATTAATAGGGAACGTACCAGTAACCACGTTCGGATCCTGGCATGCTTCCCTAGCTCCAATGTTAAACACTCTTCCACGAGCTTGGTTATTCTTTGGGCAATCCCGCTTAAAATGCCCTATTTCACCACAACCAAAACAACCTTGACCGCGCCCATTTCCAGTACCACCCTGATTATTGTTGTGGTTGTGTCCTCCTCGGTTTCCATTTTCGTTCGGGTTTCCATTTTCGGCCTGGTTTCCACTTCCACCGCGGTTCTGATTACCATTCTGATTCCCATTCCCACCACGGTTACCGTTGCCATTACCATTTCCTCCTTGCCCACCATTTCCATGACCAGCTCCAAGCCAACATGTTTCCTTAGAATGACCATTCCTTCCACAGTTACCAGACTTCCTGTACCTACACTGACCGGCATGATGAAACTGGCATACATCACATTTTGGTAGAGTCCCCATGTATCCTTTTCCTTTGTTTTCAGCACCTGCAGCGCCAGTCTGTGCCTCAGCTGGCGGATGAGTATCTTTACGCTTGTTGGCATTGTTGTTGTTCGCCCGAGTACCTTTCTTGAAATTTGTAAATTTCCTTTTGTTTTCCCCAGACGACTCTACATGAGTCTCTTTCTTCTTCACTTCAGAAACTGAAACTTGCCCAACCTGATCGCTTCTTCAGTGAGTGCCACACTCAAGTCAATTGCCTCAGTAATTGTTTGTGGCTTGGAAGCAGTCACCATGCTCAGAATCTGAGGTGCCAAACCCCAGATGAAACTTTCTATCCTCTTAAACTCCGGTTCTACCAAGTAAGGAACCATGCGAGACAAATCATGAAATCTCTGCACATACTCAGCTACTTTAGGACCTTCCATTTTCAGATTCCAGAATTCAGTTTCCAACTTTTGGATTTCGGCTAGGGAACAATACTTCTTTCGCGTCAGATTTTTCAATTCATCCCACGACAACGCATATACCGCAGCCTCACCCAAAGTTTGAACCTGAAGGTTCCACCATGACAGAGCCCCATCTAGAAACAGTCCAGAAATGTATGTGACCTGATGCTCTAGAGCACATTTACTCATCCGCAGAATAGAATCCGTCTTCTCAACCCATCTCACAAAAGCTACGACACCCCTGGTGACATCGAAATTCAGAGGCTTGCAGTCCAAAAACTACTTATAGGTACAAACTGTACACAAGCAACATCATTCACAGAAAGCATTAGCAAAGCACACTTGGAAATGTCCAAACGTATTGTAATGTGTCTTAGGTGACTTAAACATTACCGTTAGGTGGGTTATTCCCTGAAGTACCTCCGTTGTGTTTGGAGCGAAGGGCCTCGTGCTGTGCGATGGCCTGTGAGATGCGCTCTTGTAATTCTGCCTCGGTCGTGGGCAGTTGATTGTTCCTTCGAGGAGGCATTCTCCTTCTAATAAGAAGATTTGATAGGTCAGGTCTTATTCGTTAAGTAAATAAGTAATTGTCTAGAGTTCGTATGTATATATATATATATAAACAATCATCATATCAAACAATCATGCAACAACACAATCATAGTATAAATTTGTAACCCAACAATGTGTTTAGTGAGAACATGACGATTGAGCTTTCATTAATTACTGACCACAGTTACATTTTTTACAAAGTGTATCACATCAAAAGGGACACAAGGTCACACTACCCTTGTCCAATAAGTCTGTCAATATACAAAAATCACATGGTCAAAAAGTGGTCTTCAAAAGGCTTCACAATCTCGGCTCAATAGTGGTGCTCTCACCAAAAGCAATGCAATCTGCATAAAACCAAAAACCAACTATGCTGATGGTGGAGGTGGAGGAGGAGGGAAGAAAAGCAAGCTACGAACATGCGCAAGCTCCTCCTCGAGCTCGTATACACGGCGAAGTAAGTAACTGATCTGCTGCTCGATGGTAAGGAAATGAGCATCAAAACCTTGAAAAGGCGTGAGAGCAGCAGGTGGATGTGCAAAAGGAGACGGTGATGGATGTGGGGGAACAAAAGTAGATTGACAGGGACACGATATGGGACGTGGAGTCAGCTCAAGCTCCAAAACTCTACGACTCAATACCTCAAACTGTAGCTGAAGCGATAAAAGTAACTCATCCCGTGTGTAGCCTACAAAATGGGAGGGATGATAGGGGTCTGAGATCGGCATAGAGTAAGGTGGGAACCATCGAAGTGGCTCGTCAAGCAGTGAAGAAGTGAAGGGAGCAAACGGTGCAGTCTGAGGAATCTGAGGAAAAGCTGCCAAAGCAAAAGGATCATAATTCGGGTGCTGGCCCGAAGTACCTTCCCCTGGACGGGGTGCAGGGATGTCCTATAAGAAAGTTATTGGTAAATCTGTACGGTGGACATCAGACTCTACGGGAGGGAGAGGAGCAACATCAGCGGGTGTGGGTGGAGGAATAAATGGCTCAACAACCGGAAGATCAACAGGTACAGGAACTGGGTCAAGAATAAGAGGTGCGATATCAGGTAATCCAAACGGGACATGGTCATGAGCAGGAATCGGCTTAGGGTTAACAGGTGCAACATCAGGCTGACCAAAATGAATAGGGTCCAAATCGGGGACATGCTCGGGGTCGTGTGGAGGTGTGGGATCACGAGCAGGAGATGGTGCAGCAGACATAGCAATGTCATCGTCGGAGTCAGTAGCAAAAAGCTGCAATCCGGTTGCCTGTAAAGCTGAAGAAGTCACAGACTCAAAGGAGTCTTAAATGGAGTGCAAACTGGAATCAGAAGATATCTCAACGATAGGAATCTCAGGAGGTGGGACAGCTACAACATCCTCATCTATCTCCCCATCACCCTGGGCGTCAACTGGAGGACCGTCTACAAATAAATCGACGTCGTCATCAAACAAATCATCAAAAGGCCAGTCCTCGGGAGGGATGACCACAAAAGGAACAGGATTGAGGATTGGAGCCACGATGTGCTCACCATCGGGGTGACCAATGATGAGGTGATCATGGACTGGAGCGGGAATGACAAAAGGATCATCGTCAGGGAAACCATCAGCAAGAGGTAAATCATTGCCTAAGTCCGGTAGTGCAAACGGCTGGAAGTCGTCCTTATCCTTGGATAGTATGTCAGGATCACTCTCAGTGTCTAACGTAAATATCTCTGGCTCGGGTATCACCTCGTCGTCTGATACGACAAGGTTCGGGTCATGGGTATCGGATACCCCACTCTCGGAAGACGACATGATGCCTGAAACATAACAATCATAACATGTGCACATATATTAACCACTATCACTTAGAATGCAATCAAGATAGTTATCACTTAATCATGTATTCACATTATCCTTCATGAAACTTTTTCTATCTTTCCTAGTCTACCAGTCTACATTCGATTTGTGATTGCAATCGTCTTTCTTGTCTATCCTTTTGTAAAAATGTTTGCTCCATGGATCTGGGCGTTTTGTGTATGCAATGAAAACATGTTAAAAATATTTTCGTGGGAGAGCCCTAATGATTGTAGTCTAGACTCGAGAAAAAATCCTAGTTCGCTACAATCGAAGCTCTGATACCAAACTATCACACCCTGACTTTTGCGGAAGCGTGATTATGTGTGACTTGCTTAATATCATTGCATTCAACCATAACAAACAACGATATAGTAAAACCATGATGTTCATCCATAAATTAAGTTTCAAAACATTACAACCAACATTGTTTTAAACACAGACTTCAAGTTTGAAATACATAACAACCATAGTTTGAAGTTCCATAACGACTTGACATGATACAACGATAAAACAAGGCTTTGAAATGTATGTCTCATCTAGGATGAGACATCCACTCCAAACCCTTCAAAAGATGGGATGACATCATTTATTTGGAAGACACAACTTGTAAACCTTCAACGCCCGCCAGATCCATTTCAATTCCTTGAAATAGATGTAGTTTGAAAACATCAACAAAAGTTGAGCGAGTTCATGTGTTTTGTATGTGTGCACGAATAAACTTTGTGATCATTGTAAGTATGTATGTATTTGTAAAATCCCGGTATGGAAGCAAACAAGGAAACAGATCAATTAATGGTTTGCAAGGCCATTAATATGTGTGACGTGATGCAGGAAGGCTCAATCCTAGCGGATTTTGTACCGGGCTTCCGGCTGGAAGACATAGTCACCTTGTGGGCCAAATCCCGGTCCTCATGGGTGGGGCTCGTAACACCCAAATAGATCTATCACTCATGTCCCTCGGTCCTACTACGAGGATTAATGGTCTTAAGCGTTGTACCCACCACTCACATGATCTAACAGTTCATTCCCTAGCTAACCATACCATTTGTAAACGTTTGTAAACAATTTTAACATGTATTCCACCCCTGAATTTATAAAATGAAAACAGTTAAAAGAAAGGGGGACATGAACTCACAGTCTTGCGTCTCGAATCCGATGTAACTCAAAGCGGCTACTTGTTCACACGACTACCTACAAACGTACTATGGTTTATTAGACGGATAGGTAGTGCCTTGACTCTTAGTCTTAATTAGTATCTTTGAGTTACGTTTCCTTGTGTCTTAATATTTTTCCAAAACATATAATTATTTGTTAAATAATAAATATTTCAACTTAAATTATATTTATAAATTTTGGAATATTAGTTAAAATAATATATTTTAACGTGACAAATTTATGTATTTGCACTTGTATAACATCCCCAAGGATGGGTGTATTCATACTTGTATTCTTAAACTTGTATATTTTTGCCAAGTATCGGTGGCGTATTCCGGTGTATTTATACGTACGAGAATACGTATTCTTATTGTGTTTATTAAGTATTCTTATACTTAAGTTTTGTATTAATTTTTCCGGAATAATATTTCTAATAAAAATTCACAAATATATATACTTAAGATATATTTTTAAGAAATCATTTATCGAAATTTATTTATACTTCTTCTTGGCAAAAATGTTTATATTTTCATATAAATCTCAAAAATGATACATTTTCAAGATTACCTTAGAAAATATTTATAAATCTATTTTCACCCAAAAAAATTATATTCTAAGTTTTTTTAAGAAAATATATATTTCTCCAAAAATAATATATTTTCTAGTAATTCAAGAAAACACATATGTTTTTCTTTACCCAAAAATAATATATTTCCTTCTTGTCAAATATATGATATATTTTTGTAGCCATTATAAAAATCATATTTTTGTTCTCTTGGTTTCCAAAATACCGTTTACCAAAATATACTTATGGATTTAATTCCGGAATATTTATGTGAGTTATATTCCTTGTTCGGTTTCTCCAATTTTTGGGTATAAATTGTATATTTAATTTCTTGCAATTTTGGTAATATTTTGTAATGTAATTTTTGGTATTTTGGTGAGTTATTTTATTTCAAGTCCTAAAATAATATAACTAATACACATAATATACAAGTAATCACACACATGCTGACATCTAAATATATACTTTCCTAAATACATATTTAGTTACTTTTATATTCCAAAAACCAACCTCCAATATTTTGTAATTTTTGTAACAAAAATTATGGCAAACTTTACATGAAAAATCATGGTTAAAATATACTTGTAAATACTTGTTAAAAATATTTTTCTAAGTGTTTAATTTCTAGAAAAAAGTTGCCATAGTTTCCCCTTAAAAATGGACGTTTCCATGCTTTCAAAGCATATCATTTTCTTTTATAAATCATCACAATCAACAACAAATCAAACAATACTTACCAAGTGCCAAAATCAAGCTATTTACACAACTTCATGAACTTGAAAATTTATAAAAATTTGTAGTAACTTGGTAGTATGTTAAGTAAGCTTAGTTACCCTCTAAAGTGTGGTTATTTATTTAAAAACATCATTCTTGAAGATTTTAGATGTTTACAACTTGTAAAATTATTTTCTAAAAATATTTATTCTTGAATTTTTCTTGTTAAATACATGTTTCTACACTTGATTAACCACTAAAAATGTGGCTAGTTTCTTTAAGAACCAAGTTTATGTAAATCTTGTATTTTAACTTGGTTTCTTGAGAAAACTAGTTTTGAAATCATCCACTTACATGATTTATTTTACACTTTGATCATCATTTTTCAAGAAAACATTTCATACTTCAAGTTCATGCTTTCACATAAAGATGATCATCTTGATCTTTCATAAGATCATCCTCTTATCTTGCTAGATTATGTCTTTAATCACCATCTAGCAAGTTCATATGATGTTTTACATCATTAACACAAACAATCAAAAATCAAGAAGCATAATAACACTTAAACATTCATGGTGATTTTTAGTCTTATGTTAAGGATTATGTTCTTGATCATTAGTGTTCTTCATGATTATTTACTTGTATCATCTTTTAACCAACTAAAAAAGATGTAAAATGAGATTATAAAGGTCTTACTACTAGCACAAGGTTAGGGATGAACACAAGATGAAGATGATGAAGAATGTGGTGGTTAATAGCACTTGAAAGAGGTCCTTCAATCTCCAAAGGCTCCAAGCTCCTTAAACAAGCTCCTAGCACCTTTGTATGACTTGAGTATGGATGAAAGTGAAATGAAAGTGATGGTGGTGTGCTTGGTGGTTCTCGACCGAAGGTAGAGAAGGAGAGGGAGAGAGTATGTCGAGTGAAATGTGGTTTGTGAAATGAGAATGGTGATCTAGTGGTTAGTGTTTATAACTTCCTACAATATGAAGTCCAATGGTTCTTATGTTCTCCAAAGTTGTAGACAAGATCAATTATAATAATCAAATAAATTCAAGAGTGGGCCACCTCTTGGTGACCGTGAATAGGGGGTCTTGATTATGTTTCAATGGTAAGTTTGTTTAGTTAGTTGAAATCTAATGGTTTAGTTAGGTTATAAGTTGTTATGATGTTATATAGATTGTTTTGATGTTCGGGGACCATAACTAGCTCGAAAATGATAAAACAATGCTTCTAGTGAAAATTTGGTGTTTCGGGTAGTGTCCGGTTGTTCGGTTGGTTACCGGTTCGTTAAGGTGCTAAACTACGCAGTTTAGTGTGCTTTATGGTACCTTTTTTGACAGTTGTGATTCCCGACACTTAGGAAAGCATTCTAGACCATTTAACCATAATTCCGCATAATATTAAGTTGTCTAAAAGCTGAATTTTGCTGAATTCAGCAGTTTATGTGAGTTTTAGGCACTTTCCGGCACTTAAACTATCTCTAAAAAGGCAGTTTTATGATCCATACTTTCCTACACACTATACTAGTGTAACTCTTGGTTTCTAGCTCATTTTGTGTCTCAGTACCATGTCTGTCTATGTACTGAACTCCGTTAGCATTTTTCTGATTTGTCTGATATAACTTTGTTTCGTGCATCATTTGAATCAATAAGTGTTGCATGCATTAATGATATGACATTTTGCAATATATGATGCACATGTATGTATAATAACAATAATCAGAAAGCATTCATGTCATAAATGTTAAATCAGCACAGTCATTAAGCACTAATCATTGTCTAATTATTGTACGGATACATGAAATTTTTGACAGTTGTCACATTCCGAAAGCTGCATCCGGTCACAATGTCTTCATATCTCGTGCGGAATCCGAGTATGAAGATGACATGCACAGAAACAAGCTAATTAAACTGGTTTCTATATATTATTTGAAGTTACAAAACCACGAAACCAAATGGACAAAGTTTCCCCTCTCAAGTCCACAACCATACAAATGACAAGATCCAACACCTCTATTTATAGGCATGCCCAGTCGCATGAAACATCTGGGATGACTTGGACTTATGACGAGTGGCACGTTGGGACGATTAGGATTGTCCTCTCGCACGAAAGCGCCTTTTGTGCGACAGGGCATAACCATTACATTCCCGTCTTTTCTATCACACAATCCTATACATTCAACTACGACTTGATAAATTTACAATTATAGACATGATTGACGGAGGCAATAGACATAATGCACTCACAATTATTATTATGTTGTTATATTTCTACTACGTGTGTAATTGTAATAATAAAGTGTGACACGAGCTCTAGCAAACCCAACCCAACTAGCCATTACAGTTGAATAGTGAATATACTATTTATACGTGAAACATTTGAAACATTTGGGTTTGTATGTAAACATATATAATGCAGAATATCTTCTTATATAAACTTGAACCTGGTCCAACGGTTACCATTGTCTCCTACGTGATGTATGATAAGGCTTTTTGTATGTTAACCTTACTCTATATATATATATATATATGTTTGGACACTTGTTTATTGGGTTTTGTCTACAACTTGTGTTATCGGGATTATCATAAAAACAGAGAAAACTCTGCCCAATTTTCATAAATGTATAAAATATGAAAGATGATTGTAAATTAAATATTTAACGAGGATATTTAATTCAAGTTAGCTCGTACAATTTATTAAAGTAAATATAATTACTTATATGTTTATTTTGAGTATTAAAAGCAAGATAAAAGTACATCCTTTGTTTATGAATTCGACTATGTGTAGTCACAGTTAAAGACAATAAAGATGTATGTTTTTTTAAAGACGTATATGTTTTCAAACACATTAAATTATTACACATATCTTCATATTAATATATGTATGATTCTATACAAACCCTTAAGAGTATCATAACTTTTGGGTTAACGATTGTACCATCGGGTCGTTCATTTAACAATTCGTAAGAGCTCGACCACACGTGAAACAACCTTATTCTAGTATTGGTTACTTATATGTGCTATACTTATTAGGGAATGTCTTGTTGAATGTTTGCATGATGTGCAAGTATGTGTCATTGGCACAATACTTTTGGATATAACACGCATCCTAAGGTGAGTTCACTACTTTTTCACAAACATGCGTCCCGGGGGGGGGGGGGACAAACAAACTACTATTCCTGGGAGGAATACTTTTCAATGTTTTGGTTTAATTTTGATGTTAGTTAATAAACTCAACTCTATCACGAAAGTCCCTACTTACACACCGAGCTAGTTTCCTAGGAGGCAATGATGTGTTAGTTGATAGCACTATTAGGCCTGACAAACCTCACACTGTACCTGCCACCTGGGAGGACGGGCGTGAACTAATGACCTTAAACACTTTGATCAATGCTAATAGACATTGGTGAGGGCACCAAAAACGAACAGTCAATTGATACAAAATTATTATTCGTAACATGTCTTTAAACTAAAAACTTGCTTGATTTTCGTTAAACAAAACTGTGAACCCGCCAACTTTATGTTGACACACTTTTTCTGCATGCTTGCGGTCTTTAGATATCTACATGGACCGGGACTTGCAATCGGAGGAGCTAGAGGTGTCATGGGTCGTGTTGCGTATTGAGACGCTTAACATTATGTGATGATTTACAGACAATTTATTTACGAGTATTTAAAATAATTTCAAATTTGCTTCCGCTGAACGTATAGCGTATTTAAATTGAAATGTACTTTTCATGTTGATGAGATTTTGAGTTTATTATGTTACGGTTAGTTCAATGTGATTAGTAGCTAGATCCTAATACGTCACACGCCTCGCGGTGAGATCCGCATGTGGTATTTTGGGGGTGTGACATTAATTAAGTTCTTTTATTGCTTAAAATGTTTTGTTTAATTAGTAAGGGCATATATGTAATTTTATAGAGACTTAACTGAATAATTTAACGTCCATCCAGTGTAGCGACTACCCGAGTAACAGGTAAATAAACCATAGGGAGCACCGGTGTAATTTCCAAAAGTTGGGGACTACATGTGTTATTTTACAAAACCACAGAGACTACCCGGACATTTTACTCTAAAATGTGGTATGTAAATTTCTAAAAACTACCCGTATTTTTATACGGGTTTTACATGTAGTATAATTTTAAAAGCAACCCAAACACTCACTTTGAAGGCTTTGGGCCAAAATTGCCCCCTCTAATTTACAACAATAAAAATATATAAAATGACCCAAATGTCCTAGTTAAAAAAAATGGATAAGTTAACCCCGTGAGTTAAAATAACAACGTTTAAAACTATTTGTACTAAAATAAAAACGTTTTAAATCTTTGAACTAAATTAACAAAATACCCAAATGAGAGAGGGTAAAATGCATTTAACTCAAAATATATTACAAAAATATAATCACATAATTAAAACGTCACCCTATAAATTCGACTCTCCACCACACTCATTCACGGAATAAAAAAGGGGCTTTTCATTCTTCTTCTTCCCCCCCTTATCTCTCTGCAGCTTCGAAAATGAAGTCGAACATAAACCCCAATTTGCGAGTGTTCTTCCTTATCGTCATCAGCATTTTATCGCCATCAGTTGTGGCAATCGGCTGTGACATGTTCCAGGGAAATTGGATAGTGGATGAATCATACCCGCTGTACAACGTATCCACGTGCCCATTCCTCGAAAAGGAATTCAATTGTGTTAACAATGGCCGTCCTGACTTGATGTATCTCAAATTTCGATGGCAGCCGCACGGCTGCAGCTTATCCAGGTACCACCTCTCTGTTGTTCAATGTCTCATCTCAATCAACCTATGGCTGCCATTGATGGCTGCTGCTGGTGGTTAGTTTTTTCCCGCCACCAAAATGGGGGTCCCCTACATATGGAAACGCGGTGGGGATTTATGGGCGTCAATTGTGTGACGAGAAATGTGTTTGTTTTATTTAAGACTTTTAATAATTATATAAAGAGTTAAATGTTATTTTAGTTCGTGTGGTTTGAGTCATTTTGACAGTTTAGTCTAAATATTTTATTTTGTGTTTGTGGGTTCATAAAAGTTTCATCGTTGCCATTTTAGTACACTGGGTTAACTTCATCCATTTTTTCTGTTAACGAGAAGGACAATTCGGTCATTTTATATAGCCTTCATCCATTTTTTCTGTTAACTAGAAGGGCAATTCGGCTATATAAAATGACCAAATTGGCGTTTTCGTTAACAGAAATAATGGATTAAGTTAACCCAGTGGACTAAAATAGCAATGGTGAAACCTTTTTAGATCCACATGTGAAAAATAAAACCTTTGAACTAAACTGGAAAAATGACCCAAATTACAGGGATTAAAATGGCATTTAACTCAATTATAAATAAATAGTTTTAGAATAAATGTTTTGATGAAAACTGATAAAGTTAATATATTTATAGTGATTAAATTAGTAATTAAATACGTGAACGTTGCTTGTGATTATAACGTATAAAACTATACTTTGTAGTAATTAAATACGTGAAGTTATTTAATCTTATATATGATTACATTTCTTCTTTTCTTGTTATAGTTGAGTTCAAATTTACTATGTCACACCTTTAATCTTTTTTTTTTTTTTCTAATTTTAGTTTTATGTACAACGTATTTGTTTTTCGTGTATCTATTTTATGTTTTATAAAATGAAATTGTTTTTCTACGTTACAAAAATATTATTGATTTATAACGAACACAAAATGTGATTATAACGTATAAAACTATACTTTGTAGTAATTATAGATTTTATTGTATAATAATAATAATAATAATAATAATAATAATAATAATAATAATAATAATAATAATAATAATAATAATAATAATAAAACAAACAAACAAACCCACCAATCACATCTTCCTTTTGTTTAAATATTTCACCAATCATGGGTCACGAACCCGCAAAAGCCACCATCACAATTCACAAGTATCACTTGAATTATGCCGGTGTTCTAGTTTAACTTGCCGAACTCATAGCTCCGTCACGAGAGTACCCTAAACACCTAAGAATACTATTCTCTATGCATACTAAAAATGATAATTTTCTTATTTAAAAAAAAACAGAAGAGATTAAATTGCAACATGCAATTAATGATTTTACGTTAGAGGTAATTAATTATGTCTTAAATGTAATACGCTATGCTATTTAATTATCGTTTAAAAGTGTAGTGCAATATTTTTTTATGACAACGTTTGCTTCTACTATATTACTTAACAATCTCTCTTGTTTAGGTTTGAACCTAGATCTCACATTTAGAAGACATGTGTCTCTATCAAGTAGGTTAACCCCACACTAACCTATATGTTATTTTATACGAGTTATGTGAGATATGAGATTGTAGTTATAATGTCAGAAAATTAGTTGAGATGACACCAAAACATGGCTTTTTAAACATATATATTCTTTTTGGATGGAATTATATATTTTTCACCGACATATTTTTATGAGAAATGTAATAAAATAAAAAGGCTAATGATAGAGAAGATGAAACTCAGAACATGGATCTCAAAGGTTATTGGGACATTTCTTTTGTCTACGTCGTCTGTAAAATGACAGTCGACGGTATGATTTTTGGGGGTAACGTCTAAACTAAACTTTGAAGCCAGCGCGAATCTGATTAAGACAACATAGTCTGGTCGAAATAGAGCAACGGGGCTCTCCAATTTAACACAAGAAATTCGTTAAAAAAAACTAAAGTCGTCATGAGTAAATAGTTAATCTATTTATTATTAGTTACTACTAATTATATATTATACTATTTTTGTATTATTATTATATTCATCATTTATTAAATAAATGTTTATGTTTATGTGTATAAATAATCTTATTAACTAAAACATAAATAAACTAATGATATAAATAGCATATATTTTCAATTTTTAAAATATGCCAAAATAACATTTACTATTAGCCAATGTTTGGTGACGATATAGGTGTAATACATAAAAAAGTTGACTTTTTTTTAATTTTAGAGTTAATTGTCCGGATAGTCCATGTGGTTTGCCATTTTTTCATCTTTAGTCCCCATCTTTTTAAACTAGCATGTATAGTCCCTGTAGTTTAACAAACTGTTACTCGGATAGTCCCTGTAATGGATGGGCGTTAAATAATTCAGTTAAGTGAGTTTAAAATTACAAAAATACCCTTATAATTACAAAAGAAAAATAAAACAATAAAGCAAAAATTATAATTAAACTCAAGTGGGCCCACCTATTAAAATATAAAATAAAATAAAAACCTCACCACACCCCACCCCTTTCTTCTCCATCCAAACTGCCCGCCACCACGATTTTCCGGCGACCACCGCACCATCGCCATTGGTCCATCTCTCTTTCTTAACTCTCTCTATCTCTATTAGACACATCTCTCTTTACTCTCTCTCCTTTAAAAAACCACCACCTCAACCACCGCCATCACCACTCAGCCACCACCACTATCACCACTGTCACAACCACCCTCTGCCACAACTACCACCGCCACCATCATCACCACTGCATCATCTAATCCATCAATCTAATCCATCAAACTTGTTCAAAGTCTTTAAATTTTAAAAGAGACTAACCTGAGTCACTTGAATCCAACGCAACTACGTGTCAATGACTGCTCTTTTATCCATCTTCTACCACTAAATTGAAAGTGACAATGGATGTCGTCTAATTTGTGGTCAGAAATAGAGTTTAATTAAAAAGGTAAAATAGGGATGGACATGAATTTCTATAACAGACTTTCAAAAACAAATTAGAGTTTAATGTCACCACAGATGCATTCATCCCCTGTTAACCCACCATTGTAACTGCCGTTCACCATCCTTCACACACCATCGTAACCACCATCCAACACCACCGTTCATCCCACCATCGGAGCTCTGGAGTACGACGGAGCCCTAGCCGTTGTGGTGCCATCGAAAACCACCATTTGACCCATCTCTCTCTGCTCGCACATTCACCACCGTCAATGGGGTTTCGAACACTGATGGGCTGACGGTTTTTGGAACTGAAACGAGGGAAAGGTTTAAAGGAGCGGTAGGCGTCGGAAAACGTCGCCGGTGAAGTCGCCGGAACCCTAGCCGGCCTCCTTCTCTTCTGCGCTGACGTGTGTGGGTGAGAAAATTCAAAATGGTGGGTGATGGGTGGTTTGGGGTTTTTTACGAGGACTGTGTGGTAGGTGGGTCCCCACATTATATATTGAATGTATTTTTGTTTTTTAATATATGTATAAGGGTAGTTAAGTTATTTCACAAACACTTAACTGGATAAGTTAATGACCATCTAATTTGGGGACTATCCGAGTAACAAAAGATTAAACCACAAGGAGTATACATGCTATTTTGAAAAGGTAGGGACTAAAGATGAAAAAATAGCAAATCATAGGGACTATCCGGGCAATTAACCCTTAATTTTATATAACAGTTATACTAAATTTCCTACATATTAGTGTAGTTTTATACTTAAATGATATATTGATCTTATGTAACCTGTTTTTGTGTTTTGCTGTTTTTTTTTGTTTGTTTGTTATTTCCCAGTCTCTTAATGGCTCTTTTTATATATTTATAAAGTGAGTTTGCCGTTAAAAAAAAAATAAACTACAACGATATACGTAACTTACTCTTATTAAATTTATATTGACTTGAAAAAATACTGTATAAAACTGAAAACGTAATAAATAAATCCGACAAAAGGTGTTCCTGCGAATTAAAAGAGCAGGGCACATTATACGAGGTGAGGTGTCACGGAGGATGTCTTCCTCTACACTTGTTTAAGTCTTTTTAACACCTAGGCTTTGGCCTCCTCTACACTTGTTTAAGTCTTTTTTTTTTTTTTTTTTGAAACGTACTTGTTTAAGTCTTTAACACCATGGCTTTGTCTACTAGTTAAGACCATCTGTAGTGGGTGTGAACTTTTTTTTAAAGAAAATAGTAGTATGAACTTTTAGTTATAGTTGTAAGTAATATAAATTTATTATAACTACATTTTTTTTAAAAGTTAATTTTTTCTTTTAAATACTTACACCTGCTAAGGATTGTACCTTATTCTTCCCACAATAGTTTGTAAAGGATATGAATTTATTATGACTACATTGGCCGGCTAACAAGTTTTGGCCCCTTAATCTGTTCATATTATGCACCCAATTAAAAGAGCAATTAATGATTGAATATCAACTTTAGGGTGTAATGATTAAAAAGGCTTGTACAACTTTTCTACTCTTTCCTCCACAAACTCCACAATGAAAAAGAAAACTTTTTTGTTTTCAGCTGCTTGCTGGCTCTTTATATATATATATATATATAAAGTGAGTTTGCCGTTCAAAAAAAAAGAAAAAGAAAACTTAAAGGCTTGCTTAAAAGGATATATTTAGAACTTTGATTTTGGTTTTGGTTGTAAGTATAAATATAGTTATATAACTAATAACATTTATTTTATCGAACTTTTCATATAAGGTAAACAATAACCAAATATGAACAAGTGTAGTGATTACAAAAAGTTACACACTTATATAAATGTAATATAAATGGTGATACTTTATCCATGTTATACATTCATAAATAATTTGATCGTTAGGTCTTTCTTCTTCTTTTCTTTTTCGTTAGTTATCACTAAATAGATTTTGATTTTCCTATTACTTTATAAATATTAACTTAGACTATTAGTTAGTTAGTTATTTTTTAACGCTTTGATCTTCTATTAAAAGTCTCATAGTTTATTTTGGTTACATATTGTGCCAAACCTTATCTAGTGACCACATATAATAGTTTCAATGGAAACTAGGGTTGGCGGTAACTATGCTAGAAGTGAGATCGTTATCTTTAAAATATTGTAATTAATGAACTTTTAAAACATATTATTATTTAGTTACAAATTAAAAAGATATTCGACAGACTTACATATGATATAGAATTAAACCAAAAGCATTCATTACTTTTATATGTATGTATATTTGCTCTCGCTCAATCAATCGATCATCAACGTATTCGATCATTATCTTGACTATTAAAAACGATATATTAGTTTGTTGGAGTTTAATTCATTTTAAGCAACTTGCTAGAGAGTTTGTTGTCTGGGCACAAAGAATGGTTATCTTTGATCCTAAGTTTCTCCATTAACATAACTGATAAGATGGGCACCAAATACCAACCATTATTATTGCAATTAATACCAAAATTGAAGGTGTAGCCTTCCATATTTGACATCATACGCTTTCTTTATCGCCTTTTAAAACATAATTAATTGTGATTTATGAAACAACTTCATGTGATGATGTGATATGTAATGTAAGGGGTCCATTTACAACTAGCATGATACATATTTTACAACAACTAAATAATATGCTTAAACTTTATAACAATTGGAATAGATTCCAAAGCATAAACCAAGCCTTTGGATGATAAAAAAAATATATGTTAATAAGATTTATGCGTGTATTTTTTTGTGTATTCGATAATAAATGAAATCACCTGTCATTTTATAATGCATTTTTCTTTTTGTAATAGATTTGATGGCCCGAACTTTTTGGAAAAATTAAGAGGGAAAACCATTATGTTCGTAGGAGATTCACTTAGTCGAAACCAGTGGTTGTCAATGCTATGTATGATCCACTCGTCTATACCAAGTGCAACTTATGCGGTCAATATCTCTATTATTCAAGACACAACGACATACACCTTCTCGGTATGCCTCCTGACTACATATTTGAACATTTATTATTTGGTTTTTCACTTATTTAAATATATTTAAATTCTTTTGAAATAATTGTAGGATTATGGGTTGAAAGTGGCATACCATCACAATTTGTACCTAGTAGATATAGTGAAGCAAAGGATTGGGAGAGTGTTGAAGTTAGATTCTTTGACGGCTGGGAAGCTATGGTTAGACGCTGATTACCTTGTGTTTAACACGTGGCATTGGTGGAATCGAAGAGGAGCCAGTCAACCGTAAGTTTCCGTTTTAAAATCCACAAAGAGTGCGTTACATTTTCATAGGTTGATTTTTTTTTTTTGAACGGCCAACAAAAGATATATTATATTACTCAAAGGTTAACAATAGTTAACCCAAAATTACATCCACCAAGGTTTCACACCCTCATACATATTAATTCAAAACTACACCAATCCTCCCAAGTAAGCGACAACGCCTTTGCCCGATGTTTCACCCATACAAAACTTAACACTTTAATCTCTTCCACAATACTCTTCACTGTCGCCCTCTTATTATTGATAGATTAACATATTGAATCTGACATACACCCAATTTTTTAATTTCATTTTAACATATTAATACTCCAAATTACAACTTATAACAAAGTTAGAAATGTTCATAAAATATTTATGTTTGAACTTTGAACCATAAAAGTTGATCCTTGTTTCTCTCTTAAATTTTGGCATAAATTATCCAATTTATTGAAGTTATAACGTAAAATATTTTTCTTTAAACTTAAAAATAACAAACGGGTCAACTAGCAAACCTTTCAGGTCCAACCGAACATGACGTGGTCTAGCTAAACGTGTTCACATGTTTGACTCGAGACTGTTTAGACTAAACCTAAATTCGTGAATTTCGTGTTAGATTGCATCGTAAAGTAGAAACTTAAACCCCTAAGTAGTCTTTTTTATCAACATGTAGATTGATCATGAATGCAGATTTGACTATATACAAGACGGGAGTCATATCTACAAGGACATGGATCGTGTAGTTGCTTTTGGAAAGGCCGTTGTTACATGGGGTCGATGGGTTGATGCTAATCTTTCTGTTAACAAAACAAAAGTGTTTTTTCAAGGGATATCACCCTCTCATTACAAGTAAGCTTCTCTTCAATATCACAAACCAACTTGTAATATAAAAACAATCATAAAAAATGATGTGCTTTAATGTCTATAAACCGATATTAACCGGAGTTTTTTTATGCTAAAAGTGATTTAAAAGTATTTTTGTTTTTTTAAAAGTTACTATTTTTGTTCACTCCTAATTCTATTTGACGATAATAATTCTTTTCAAATCACCCATTTTAGTAAATTACTTTTTCCACGACACCTATTTAAGAAGAAACTCCGATAATTGAGCAAATTTATAATTAAATTACAGTGGCAGCGATTGGGGAGAACCAAAGGCAAGATCTTGTTCCGGTCAGAAAATTCCTCTTCTAAGCACCACCTATCCCGGAGCTTCACCACCTGCATTGGCGGTCCTGAAGAACTCACTCCAAACTATCAAGAGACCGGTCACTTTGCTTGACATAACTAACCTTTCTTTGCTCCGGGTAGACGGCCACCCGTCGGCTTACGGCCTAGCAGCAGTGGATTGCAGCCACTGGTGTCTCGCCGGAGTTCCAGATACATGGAATGTTTTGCTATACAACCTTATGTTCCAGGAAAATGACAATTTATAATTCAATTATTGGATTTATATAGAAAATAAAAGTGATATACCATAAATACAAGAAGTGAGAAATTTATAAATTGAGGTCTTGTTTCATTTAAAATGGCGAATGTTACATTCTTTATTAGTTCTTCAAATGAAATACATACTTGATACTTTTTATTACTTTGTAATCTTTTTTTTTTTTTTTTTGAACGTTACTTGGTAATGGTTTAATTTTCATTTTTTGGCCTTCTCAAGTTTGTATTTTTCTAACTGCCAAACTATAAAAGAAAATCACCATCGTCTAGAAAAGGCTAGTCAGGGTACAAAAAAGAATTACATAACAAGAAGCGGGTTTTTCAAGTTTGTATTTAATGTGATAAATAATAATAATAATAATAATAATAATAATAATAATAATAATAATAATAATAATAATAATAATAATAATAAACTACAATTTCAGTTTATGTGGTACGCACCCAATGGTACTTTGAGTCTCTAAGTGTCAAAATTGAACAATTAAGTCCATGTAATTATTGATTTGGATCAATCAATCCCTGTTGTTACTCCCACGTTCCAGAAGTGATGAAAAGACCTTATTACTTCAAGGTCCCAACAGTGCAAACCTCACTTCATCTTCAACCTCCCAAACATTTCATTGCATTCATTGCTCATTTCAAGATAACATTATCGACAATTAAACTTATAATTTCATACAACAAATTCAATGCTTAATCAATTAAGGGTGTTTGGGATTGCTTTTTCAACCTGATTTTTTTTTTTATTATTGTGTTTTGAAATCGCAAAAAAATCTATTTTGAGTGTTTGGTAAAAAATTAATAAAAACTGATTGTTTAAGTTTTGTAGAGATCAAACAAAACATGATAATCCAAAAGTAGGTCACCTCTTACTGCAGGAAAACATGATAATCCAAAAACTGATTTTTTACGTTTTCACTTATTTATTTTTTAAAATATATATATATATATATTTGCCAAACATTCAAATAGTTGATTATCTGATTATTGTGATATCAAACAACATAATCAAATCCAAACACTATCTTTCAGCAGCACGTTTTGTTACAGCTAATTATCTGATTCTGATTATTCAAAACGCATAATCTATTTTCAAAACTCAACCCCAAACACCCTCTAAGTTGTGATACCATCTCCAACATTTGTAGCAAGAGAAATTGGGCAAAGAAGATCAATATTAATCCCAAGACACAAACAAGTAAAGTGTAAATCCTTTTAACACCCATTGATCGAACAAGAATTAAAAAAAAAAAAAAAAAAAACCTTTAAAAAGGCACCTGGAATAAGTTGTTTTGAAGATAATCTTGAATATGCAAATCAAATGCTAAGCAAAAAGAATATGTTATTCAACCTTCAACAAGAGTTAAAAAATAAAAAAAACTTAAAACCCATATGAAATCAGTTTCTGTCGAATCCCCTACCTTGTTGGGCTGATTTGTAGAGATTCGTCAGCATCCAAAGAGAGTCTTCAAGATGATCTACAAAAGAGAATACCATTAGGCTCGTCACGGAGGACCCCGGAGAGGAGTCCGTGACCAAGCTCTGGCATGAAAGTAAGAAAACTTGTCGGAGAAGGAATAATATTCCGGCACGATGATCTGGGCGGAATAAACGATGTGGACTCTAGGTTGTGAGTATTCAATGAACAAACAGAGAATGTTTCACAATGAATGCTTCTTAAGTGTGTGTGAATGGTTGTTGTGAACTTACTTGCCCCTTTAGATCGTCTCTTTAGCTTATATATAAAGCCTCATGCTTATTACTGGTGGTGCACTTCCCATGGAGATCTAACAGTCCTCTATGATTCAGAGAAGATCTCTGCTCTCTCCAGCCTCGTGTTCCCTGCTGAGCTGTGAGAGGATCTTTGCATTCAATGTGGATCGGACTTTCGTCGTACCATTGCTGTAAAGCGCCTTCTCTCTCCTGTTCAGGCATTTAATGCCAGTGACCGGAACAGTGATTTGGGGTGATGATCGAACAAGAATTAAAAAAAAAAAAAACCCTTTAAAAAGGCATCTGGAATAAGTTGTTTTGAAGAAAATCTTGAATATGCAAATCAAATGCTAAGCAAAAAGAATATGTTATTCAACCTTCAACAAGAGTTAAAAAATAAAAAAAAACTTAAAACCCATATAAAATCAGTTTCTGTCGAATCCCCTACCTTGTTGGGCTGATTTGTAGAGATTCATCAGCATCCAAAGAGAGTCTTCAAGATGATCTACAAAAGAGTATACCATTAGGCTCGTCACGGAGGACCCCGGAGGGGAGTCCGTGACCAAGCTCTGGCATGAAAGTAAGAAAACTTGTCAGAGAAGGAATAATATTCCGGCACGATGATCTGGGCGGAATAAACGATGTGGACTCTAGGTTGTGAGTATTCAATGAACAAACAGAGAATGTTTCACAATGAATGCTTCTTAAGTGTGTGTGAATGGTTGTTGTGAACTTACTTGCCCCTTTAGATCGTCTCCTTAGCTTATATATAAAGACTCATGCTTATTACTGGTGGTGCACTTCCCATGGAGATCTAACAGTCCTCTATGATTCAGAGAAGATCTCTGCTCTCTCCAGCCTCGTGTTCCCTACTGAGCTGTGAGAGGATCTTTGCATTCAATGTGGATCGTACTTTCGTCGTACCATTGCTGTAAAGCGCCTTCTCTCTCCTGTTCAGCCATTTAATGCCAGTGACCGGAACAGTGATTTGGGGTGATGATCGAACAAGAATTAAAAAAAAAAAACCTTTAAAAAGGCATCTGGAATAAGTTGTTTTGAAGAAAATCTTTAATATGCAAATCAAATGCTAAGCAAAAAGAATATGTTATTCAACCTTCAACAAGAGTTAAAAAATAAAAAAACTTAAAACCCATATGAAATCAGTTTCTGTCGAATCCCCTACCTTGTTGGGCTGATTTGTAGAGATTCATCAGCATCCAAAGAGAGTCTTCAAGATGATCTACAAAAGAGTATACCATTAGGCTCGTCACGGAGGACCCCGGAGGGGAGTCCGTGACCAAGCTCTGGCATGAAAGTAAGAAAACTTGTCGGAGAAGGAATAATATTCCGGCACGATGATCTGGGCGGAATAAACGATGTGGACTCTAGGTTGTGAGTATTCAATGAACAAACAGAGAATGTTTCACAATGAATGCTTCTTAAGTGTGTGTGAATGGTTGTTGTGAACTTACTTGCCCCTTTAGATCGTCTCCTTAGCTTATATATAAAGCCTCATGCTTATTACTGGTGGTGCACTTCCCATGGAGATCTAACAGTCCTCTATGATTCAGAGAAGATCTCTGCTCTCTCCAGCCTCGTGTTCCCTGCTGAGCTGTGAGAGGATCTTTGCATTCAATGTGGATCGTACTTTCGTCGTACCATTGCTGTAAAGCGCCTTCTCTCTCCTGTTCAGGCATTTAATGCCAGTGACCGGAACAGTGATTTGGGGTGATGATCCTCTCAGCTCATCTCATGTTCCTCCCTTCTCTCACTCAGGGTCCTCTTTTAATATGAAGCTAAATGGGCCTTTTTAATCCGTCGTTACTGGGAGCCCTGACGAGGAGCCCAATCAGGGCCCTTGTCGACAAGTCATCCTTAGTCTTGGTCCACTAATTCTCGTATGTGGTCCTGGACTGAATTTCTCATGATGCCACGTATTTCATGTGGATCTCGGTGATATAAGTTCGCCCCCTAATGATAGCTGGTGTGTTGCAAAACACACGCTTTTATCCATTGTAATTTGTACAGTTTAGTATTAAATTAGAGTCAGTTGTGTTGTTTTTTATTTTATATTTCATTTTTTATATTATTGCAGGTCTCGGTGCAAAATAAACGAGCTCAAACGATAAATAAACGAAGAGATGGAATTTGGAATGAAGTCGAGGGACCAAAACTACAATAAATGAAATTGGAAAATTCATTGGGATTTATAATTAGAATTCGGAGGATGATTTTTGCAAAACACATGAAAGTTGAATAATTCATTTGCATAATAAAAGGAACTGTGGTCACCCATGGCATTATAGCCTTGTGGTATCTTGGGGGTGGGATAAGGCTTATGACCATTAGGTCATGGTTTCGATTCCCACAAAGGGGGTTTTCCTAGATTTATTGGGTTTCCTCCTGAATTGGTGTATAGACATTATTGTCTAGTGGAGATGGATATGATCGGGTGGTTCTGCTGGTGGCACGATGATACTCCAGTGGTCCGTCAGTGATCCAAATTTACCGTTAAAAAAAAAAGGAACTGTGTTCTTTTGTCTCGTGAAGCATGTGCAGTTGTTGACCAAATTAAAAGATTGTTGACCAAGTTTGTTATGTGTTGACCGGAAGATGCATCAAACATTGACCACCTCTTGTTGGGTTGTTGGAGTCGCAAAGCTAGGTCCACACAACATCCTATGTATATAGCCAGCAGTAGCCCATTTGATGATTTATAATGTGTTGGGAAGCCCACATCGTGAAGGGGAATTTGAGCTCAACTTAAATATATACATCGCATGATATATATATATATATATAGTGGAGGGTTCAAATGAGAAGAAAATTTTTGTAAGAATAAAAAAGAACAAACTTCAACCAATAAAAATGTTTTATTTTACTTCATTAAATTTTTGTATTTAATATGGGTGTAAGGGTATATTGGTAAAATTAGATAGATCATTAATTGTTAGTCTTTCTTTTTAATAGCTAATTAATTAAATTTGTAACTTATTTTAAAAAAATATATATATTTTCAAAGAATAAAAAAATTAATTTAAGGTGTAGGATAAGTTATGAGGTGTGTAGGATGAATTACGAGTTGTGTAGGATAAATTTCAATATGTGCAGGATAAATTTCAAAAATGTGTAGGATAATTTTTGATGTTTCTAGGCCAAAATTTTTGTGTGGATGCTAATTAATTAGTCAAAAGAATAATAAATGAGATGAGAGAAAACTATTTAATGTTTTACAAATGTACCCTTTGTTCTTTTTTCTTCTCAATTTATTTTTCTTCTCAAATGAACCTCCCCCTATATATATATATATATATATATATATATATATATATATATATATATATATATATATATATATATGGTCAGGATTTAGAGAGAACGGTAAAAAGTGTGAGAACGGTGAGAACAATTATGGATCGTCCGATCAAAACAATCCATGGACTAGATTGCGCGGTGGCGTTTTCGTAAATAACATCAATATTATTAGGTGGGACGCGCTTCATTAAGGGTAAAAGGGTCTTTTTACCCCTCATATTCAAAACGCCATCATATGATAAAACGCCATATAAAAAATAAAACGCCACTAAAAACAAAACGCCAAAAATTAAAAATAAAACGCGTTGAATATTACAGGAAGATGAAACAACACAAATAACTGAATTACAGTTATTAACATTTATTAGAAGAAATTCCCTCCTAAATTACGCGCCAAAAACATCATTATATAAACAAACGTAAAAACAAATCTTCAATAATCACTTCAATTTATCCATTTTCTGCAAAAAAAATCTTTAACCAAAAAAGCCAAATTAAACAAAACGCCAAAAATGGCAACAATCGTTTTGTGTAGATACACTCTGGGAATCAGGCGATATGTCATCCATTTTGACAACAGAATGAGGGTGTATGTTAAAACGATCAGGGCTATTCTGAAGATGGAAGAAGAGATACAGAGGCAAGTCTTATCCATTGGCATCGCTCTAGACAACGAATGCCATGAAACGCATATGCTTATGAAAGCATTAACCAGCAAATTTGGACCAATTAAAGGAAATGTGAAGCCAGACCCTGCCATGACATCATGGCGTTTTGATGATGAAACAGACATGGTGAAGATTACATACGACAGCGGAGAGCAGCAAGTCTACTGGCTAGAGAACATCATGACAAAGCAGCGACTGGGTTTCATGGAAGAATTGCATAACGCCACCTGTACCAACCCAGAAATAGACTCAAAATTGGAGTTAATGCAAGACATTTTCAGGTGGAGGCTTCAAAATCTTCAGGAACAAGAAGCTGATTGTTGGTGCAGTTGTCTGTCGACTACATCTTCGTTCGAGTCTTAGGGTAGGGCTGATTGTATTGTGAACAGTAAACGAGAAATCTTGTATTAGATAGGATCGCTTATTGGGCTTTAGATCGCTCTTATAGCCCAATTAGATAGTAGGATCGCTCGAATGGCATATCATCTGGACCGCTCGAGTGACTTTGTGTTGGATCGCTCGAGTGGCAAGGGTTTGGGTCGCTTATTGGACCATGTCTTATAAGCGAACTCAAATGCCTATAAATAGGTGTCATATGAGCGGTTCCAGAAGTAGCGTATGTGTGTGTTTGTCAAGGTGTAACGGCGAAGCTCTGCCCGTTTGTCTCCAAGAGCTTGTAATTTGACAGTTAATCAATACAGGAGACGTTAAGTAGTGAAATCAAGCTTTACGAAGACTAATTCAATGAATTCCGCCTCTGAATTAGTCTAAGCACTCTTCTGAACGACTCGTCAGGTCGATAAACGATCCTACAAGTGGTATCAGAGCTCAGGAGGAAGAGTTCTTGCCGTTTAGCTCGATTTTTGCTCGAAATTCTCACTTCTACACCTTCTTTTACTGATTCAGGAAGTTTTCACGGTCGAAATTCGCTCAAATTTTCACAGCTTGTGCGCAATTGTACCAAGACAAATCCTGGAAAGTTTCAAGTCAAAATTCGAAGTTTTAGTGGGTCAAATCATGTTCGTTTTATGGTCCGCTCGTAGTGACGTCATCATGGATCGCTCATAGAAACATTTTTGAGGTTGAACCGCTCGAAAATTCAGTTTGAATCGCTCCAGTGACAGTTTCTGGACCGCTCTTAGATACAATTTTTGGACCGCTTTTACAAACATCCTCTGGTCCGCTCAAAGGATTCTGTTTGGACCGCTTTTGTGATAATTTGAACCATCCGGACCACTTATTCATACATTTTGGAACCGCTCATTCGAACGATTGATTAGAACCGCTCATACGGTCGGTTTGGACTGCTTATCTGTCCGTCCGAATCGCTCATATAGTTGGTCCGCTCCAAAGACATCAGTTTGGTCCGCTCATTTGAAAATTGTCTGGTCCGCTTTTCTGTCAACATTGGTGATTTGCTTTTGTGTTCACTAAAGATTTGTCGGGATTTTAGGTAAAATGACAATGAGGTGTCACACCCCCAAAAATCCACCCGCGGAGTACCACCGCTTGGGAGCGTGACTGACCAGGATCAAGCCATCAATCATATCAAACATAGCATTTAATATAAAAGTAATTAATGTAAATCATCATGACATGATTGATGTTTCAAAACCAAACATCGTTTAAGTAGCGGAAGCATAGTATGTAATCTCAAAATAATTATAAGTTCGAATAACGTTCATGAATCCAAATCCCACAACGACCTACTCCTCCTTGTGCAAGCTCCATAAAGTACCTAAGGTCCTGCAAGGCATGCAGCAAATAATCAACAAACTAGTTGAGCGAGTTCACAGAAAGTAAGTTCATAACATAGTGCATAAGTATAGCTAGTGGGGGCTTCCCATACTAGTGTGTACTAAAGGTGGGGGCTTCCCAAACCTTGTGTTCATATTACTGGTGGGGGCTTCCCATGTTCATCCTGGCTAATGAGGGCTTCTCATTAACGGTACTTACTAGACTAACTTCCGACCATGTGTTCTTCTTTACCGAGAACAGGAAAACGCACAGGGTCACGTAGGCTTTACGTGACGTGCCCTTCCCCGAGGACATGGTACGCGTGGGGGCTACGTAGGCTTTACGCAGCGTGGCCTTCCGACCTGGAAGCCAGAGAATGGTATTGGGTTACGTAGGCTTTACGTAACGTGTCCTCCCGACCCGGGAGACAAATGGCAAATAAACTGGGTTACGTAGGCTTTACGTAACGTGTCCTGACTAACCTGAGGACGATGGTCTATAGTCTAGAGAATGCGTAAGTACGAGTAACTCTTTTAACAATAACATATCCAACCCAATTCCCAACCCGGGAATCCCATGCCTTGGCTGTGTGAACTCACCTTGGTTTGCTCGGCAGATACACAAAGAGTATAGTAGCAAGTAATGGTCAATCACGTCCTATCATGGTATTTATACAAGTTAGGTTCGGTTCACGTAAAGCACGTATGGTTACACAGAGTTAACAAATTGCAGCATACAAAGTTCATGGCCCATACAAATCAATTATGTTGTGCGAGTGTCCGTTCGTGCGGTTGGCGACTGGTCCGGGTGGCATTTCGTGCGGACAGTCAGTCCGTCCGGATTGACAGTTCGTGCGGACTGTCAATTCGTGCGGATGACATTGTGCAGTCCGTGCGGGTGACAGTTCGGGCGGATAGTCAGTCCGTCCGGATTAACAGTTCGGTTCGTGCGGATGGTTGGTGTGGTCAGTCCGTGCGGACAGTCCGTATTATTCGGTCCAAGTTTCAGCTCGTGCGATCAGGGAATCTTGTGCGATCGGTTAACCTATCCGGAACTCATGCTATTCGGTTACAATTAGATTACAGTTTCCATATACGACAATTATCAATTAACACCAACCCACGAATCAATTAACCAAATCATCGATTAAGCAAGGCATTTTATCAAGAACCCTTATGAACCCTAACAACATTCTTGTCGATTCACATGATCATAACACTTAGATATGATCATCCAATTTAACATAACAACATAATTGAACCGGCCCTAGTTCATTAACATGCAATTCTATTAAAACAAACATCAAAACCTCAAGTATAGACAATCAATCATACTAACTGAACCGTTCGGATACATCACATACATAATCGATTAAACAGATTAACATCATACAAACAATCCGGCCGATTAACAACTATGTCCGGCCGATCAAACAAATCTGATTATATGTCCGGCCGATCAGTAAACAAGTCCGGCCGATCAAACAAAGCTCAATTAAACATCCCTAGTCATATATCTAATCAACAATTTAACACACATCGATCCATATCCATCAAACATAACCGGTCGATCAATCTAACATGTTCGGCCGATTCAACAAACCACATTCGGCCGATTAACACACCAATTCGTAACATTGAACATGTAATTATTTAATCAAGTAAAGCAATTCAATTTAAATACTAACCGATCGGTCGAGGGTGATCCAATTCGGGATCGATTTCCGGTTGCTTGTGCCGTCCGGTTATGCGTGAGAAAGAGAGAGAGGTTTTTGCTAGGGTTTTGTGTGTGTTGTGAGTTTTGGTAACAAATGAGAACAAGCAAGTCCCTAAAGTGTTTAATTTGGTGCGCATATGGGAGTGGGCCGGCCCATCCGCTTGGGCTGCCCTTGGGCCGTGTGTGTTGTGCGATAGGTTATAGCATCGTGCGTCCAATGAAACATATAATCATGAAATCCACCATACACATAAAGCACATAAGCAAACATTCATTAGCTCAAAGTGTCATCAGCACGTAACGTTACATCATAGTAAGTCAAAGGTTCGAGTTGTCACATTATCCCCAACTAATTGGAAATTTCGTCCCGAAATTTGGTATGCACTCACTGAGGAAGCTAGGTAAACTGTATTGTTCACTGATTTTCCTGGGGTGTCACATCCTCCCCCCGTTGATCTGGAATTTCGTCCCGAAATTCCGAAGTAGTAGTTTCAGCCTCAGTAGTGGTAGCATTGGTTTCGAATAACTGGGGGTACTTTTCTGTCATCCTGTCTTCGCGTTCCCAGGTGTACTCTGGGCCACGTTTGGAGTTCCAACGAACTCGGACAAGAGGGATTCTCTTGCTTTTGAGGACCTTCACATCCCGGTCCGTGATTTCTACTGGTTCCTCGACGAACTGCAACCGCTCGTCGATAGTGAGTTCCTTAAAAGGAATGATGAGGTTTTCATCTGATAGGCACTTCTTTAAGTTTGATACATGAAAGACATTGTGAACTGCCCCGAGTTCAGCTGGTAGGTTCAACTTGTAGGCTACTTTGCCAATCTTTTCTATAATTTCGAATGGTCCGACGTATCGCGGATTCAGTTTGCCCCGTTTGCCAAAACGAACCACACCCTTCCAGGGTGAGACTTTCAATAAAACCCGATCCCCGACCTCAAATTCCAATGGCTTTCTACGCTTGTCCGCGTAGGCTTTCTGACGGTCGCGTGCTGCCGCCATGCGTTGTCGTATCTGTGCAATCTTCTCTGTGGCGTCCACAACAATCTCTGGACCCGTGATCTGACTATCTCCCACCTCTGCCCAGCAGAGGGGTGACCGGCATTTACGCCCGTACAATGCCTCGAATGGAGCGGCTTGAATGCTGGTATGATAACTGTTATTGTATGAGAACTCCACTAAAGGGAGGTGCTTTTCCCAGCCGTTGCCGAAGTCTATGACGCATGCCCTAAGCATGTCTTCAAGAGTTTGAATCGTTCGCTCAGACTGCCCATCCGTCTGAGGGTGATATGCTGTGCTCATGTCTAACCTTGAGCCAAAAGATTTGTGCATCGCTTGCCAAAGTTCTGACGTGAATCGTGCGTCGCGATCCGAAATGATAGATGTGGGCACCCCGTGCCCCGAAACAACTTCCTTAAGATAGACGTCTGCGAGTGTGGAGAACTTGTCCGTTTCCTTAATCGGCAGGAAATGTGCAGACTTGGTGAGTCGATCAACTATGACCCATATTGTATCGTTCCCACGCTGGGATCTAGGTAAGCCTGTAACAAAATCCATGGAAATTTCTTCCCATTTCCATTGAGGTATCTTAGGCTGCTGAAGTAGACCAGCTGGTTTCTGATATTCAACCTTGACTCTCGCGCAGGTCAAGCACTTTCCAACGTACGTAGCGATGTGGGCCTTCATGCTAGGCCACCAATAAGTAGTGCTGATGTCGTGGTACATTTTATCTGACCCTGGATGTACCGAGTAGCGAGACTTGTGAGCTTCATCCATTACAAGTTCGCGTAAACCGCCATAGAGAGGGACCCAAATTCGGCTCGTTACATAGTAGGCGCCGTCTTCCTTTTGTTCCATTTGTTGTCGTGAGCCGCGTAAGGCTTCAGCCTTGACGTTTTCGGGCTTCAATGCTTCTACCTGAGCATTTCGTATCTGTGCTGGGAGGTTAGACTGTATCGTAAGCTGTAGCGCTCGCACGCGCCGTGGTAAAGTGTCCTTTCGACTAAGGGCGTCAGCCACAACATTGGCTTTGCCTGGATGATACTTGATGGCGCATTCGTAGTCATTAAGTAACTCGACCCATCGTCGTTGACGCATATTCAAATCCTTCTGCTTAAGGATATGCTCGAGACTCCTGTGATCGGTGTAAATCGTGCACCTGGTACCGTACAGGTAGTGTCGCCATATCTTAAGCGCGAAAACAACAGCTCCCAGCTCTAGATCGTGCGTCGTGTAGTTCCGTTCATGAACTTTGAGTTGACGAGAGGCGTAAGCGATAACCTTGTCGCGCTGCATTAACACACATCCCAGTCCCCGAATGGATGCATCACAATATACCACGAAGTCATCTGTGCCCTCTGGCAAAGAGAGGATAGGTGCGCTGCAAAGCCTATCCTTTAAGTGCTGAAAAGCAGTCTCCTGGGGCTCTCCCCAGCGATAGGTAACACCCTTCTGTGTCAGTAGTGTAAGTGGTTGCGCGATTTTCGAGAAGTCCTTGATAAACCGTCTGTAGTAACCTGCCAGACCCAAAAATTGGCGTATTTCTGTCGGCGTACGCGGTGCAGGCCAGTTCCTGATCGAATCTACCTTGGATGGATCGACATGGATCCCATCCTTGTTCACTACATGACCTAAGAAGTGGACTTCACGAAGCCAGAAGTCGCATTTAGAAAGCTTGGCGTACAACTGTTCCTTCCGAAGGAGTTCCAAAATAAGACGAAGATGCTGCTCGTGTTCCTCCTGACTCTTGGAGTAAATCAGAATGTCGTCGATGAATACTATGACGAACTTGTCAAGGTAGGGTTTGCATACCCTGTTCATAAGGTCCATAAATACAGCAGGCGCGTTCGTTAACCCGAATGGCATGACGAGAAACTCGTAGTGACCGTAACGAGTTCTGAAGGCTGTCTTGGAGATGTCCTCATCCCGGACTCTCAGCTGATGGTACCCTGACCTTAAGTCTATCTTCGAATAGTAACACGACCCTTGCAACTGGTCGAATAAGTCGTCTATACGTGGAAGAGGATAACGGTTCTTCACCGTCACCTTGTTGAGTTCACGGTAGTCTATGCACATCCTGAACGTACCGTCTTTCTTTTTCACGAAAAGTACTGGAGCTCCCCAAGGTGAAGAGCTTGGACGAATGAAACCCTTTTCCAAGAGTTCCTGCAGTTGCTTTGACAATTCCTCCAATTCCGATGGAGCTAGACGATATGGTGCGCGAGCTATGGGTGCTGCTCCTGGAGCGAGCTCGATTTGGAATTCGACCTGACGATGAGGCGGTAAGCCAGGTAAGTCTTCAGGAAACACCTGAGGAAAGTCACGTACAATTGGAATATCCTCCAATTTCTTTTCCTTTGCTGATGCGTCTGAAACAAGAGCCAAAATGGCTGTGTGACCCTTACGTAAGCATTTCTGAGCCTTCAAGAAAGAGATGATGCCAACCACTGCACCACTCTTGTCGCCTTGAACTTCTAGAGGTTCCTGACCCGAACGAGGAATGCGAATAATCTTCTCGCTGCACAAGATTTCTGCCTGGTGTTGGGACAACCAATCCATCCCAATCACGACGTCGAAACTACCCAAAACTATGGGAATGAGATCGATAGAGAAAGCTTGGCCAGCTAGGATAAGATTACAACCCTGAACTACGTGCGTGGCTTCTAGACTTTTACCGTTAGCTAACTCTACTACATGTTTGGTGGGTAAAAGTGTTGGTGCACGTTTTAGCAGTTGACACATTTTCACAGACATATAGCTTGTATCCGCACCCGAATCAAACAAAACAGTAACGTAAATATTGTCGAGGAGAAACTTACCCATAACCACGTTGGGATCGTTCACTGCGTCTCCCCTTCCCAAAACGAAAGCTCGACCTCTTGCCTCGTTGCCATTATTGTTGTTGTTCCCGCCGTTGTTGTTGCCGTTGCCCTGGTTGTTATTGTTGTTACGGTTCTGGTTCTGGTTCAACTGAGGGCAATCGCGTTTGAAATGACCTTCAGCCCCACACTGGAAACATCCCCGGTTTCCACGCTGTGGCTGCTGCTGCTGCTGTTGGTTCTGTGGAGCGGGTTGTTGCTGCTGCTGATTCTGATTCGCAGGACGAGGGCTCCTACAGTCTTTGGCCTCGTGCCCCATCTTAAGACACCTTTGACAACGACCCTTGTTACATGGGCCGTGGTGATGCCTGTTGCAGTTGTGGCACCTAGGTTGACTACCTTGATATCTCCTCTGTCTGTGACCACCAGAGGATTGCTGGCTAGGACTCTGGTACTGGTCAGTCTTCTGTTGCTGAGCTTGAGACTGAACGGATGCTGAACCTCTGCTGGAATCTCCATCCCACTTTCTTTTACTGTCACCAGATGTAGCAGGAGTAACTGAGGTGGTGACGTTAGCAGTAGCATTAACACGTTTGGGCAGTCTATTCTGGTCCACTGCCTGATCGGTGATACGGTGAGCGAGACGCTGAATTTCCTGGATGTTTTCGAGGTTAGCCGACGTCACGTGGCTCTGAATTTCTGGCGCCAATCCCTTGAGATACAACTCAATGCGCTTGTATGGAGGGTCCACCATAGTAGGACACAGAACGGCCAACTCATTCGACCGTTTAGTATACGCTTCGATTTCCGATCCAACCATTTTCAAGTTATACAGCTCGTCTTCCAGCTTGTGAATATCTTCACGCGTGCAATACTCACGCTTGATAAGTTCTTTGAAATCGTTCCATGGGGTGGCGTTAGCAGCTGCCAACCCAAGAATCTGCACCTGCGCGTTCCACCAGGTTAGCGCGATTCCTTCCAAGGTGCCAGTAGCAAACTTGACCTTGCGAGCCTCAGGGCACTCGCACATTTCGAATACTGATTCTAACTTTTCAAACCAATGGAGGAGTCCCACTGCCCCCTCTGTGCCGCTGAAAGAATTTGGACGACAGTCCATGAAGTTCTTGAAAGTGCAGACAGGCTGCTGCGCGTGTTGACCTATTGTGTACGAATAGGACGAAGTTAAATACGAGAGTTAATGTAGGATCTAAAGATCCTAGTGTGTGCCTATACTGCAGGATATACTACCTGCTTGAGCTGCTGCAACTGCCGCAACAACTTGAGCTTGAACGAGAGCCTCTAACTGGGCTTGTGTCATGTTGATTCTTCCAGACATGATCTTCATTGTAACAAGTAGCATAGGTAAGAATGGTTCGCGAATAGGGCGATGACAGAAAAGCGTAAGCACGTAGGGATTCTCATGCTATAGTATCATGTGTATCTAAACGTAATGCGAGCAAAGTTCTAAGCAATTCTAGCAAACAGGCAATATACATAAACCTTATTACCTAGGATGTCGAGTCTTGCACGTGGAGCGAAGCGTCGTTGTGGATCGTTGAGAGCACTGTACTGGTTATAGTCCGGTTTTAATAAAAACGTTTTCCCATATTAAAACCAAGTTCTCTATAACCAATGGCTCTGATACCAATCTGTCACACCCCCAAAAATCCACCCGCGGAGTACCACCGCTTGGGAGCGTGACTGACCAGGATCAAGCCATCAATCATATCAAACATAGCATTTAATATAAAAGTAATTAATGTAAATCATCATGACATGATTGATGTTTCAAAACCAAACATCGTTTAAGTAGCGGAAGCATAGTATGTAATCTCAAAATAATTATAAGTTCGAATAACGTTCATGAATCCAAATCCCACAACGACCTACTCCTCCTTGTGCAAGCTCCATAAAGTACCTAAGGTCCTGCAAGGCATGCAGCAAATAATCAACAAACTAGTTGAGCGAGTTCACAGAAAGTAAGTTCATAACATAGTGCATAAGTATAGCTAGTGGGGGCTTCCCATACTAGTGTGTACTAAAGGTGGGGGCTTCCCAAACCTTGTGTTCATATTACTGGTGGGGGCTTCCCATGTTCATCCTGGCTAATGAGGGCTTCTCATTAACGGTACTTACTAGACTAACTTCCGACCATGTGTTCTTCTTTACCGAGAACAGGAAAACGCACAGGGTCACGTAGGCTTTACGTGACGTGCCCTTCCCCGAGGACATGGTACGCGTGGGGGCTACGTAGGCTTTACGCAGCGTGGCCTTCCGACCTGGAAGCCAGAGAATGGTATTGGGTTACGTAGGCTTTACGTAACGTGTCCTCCCGACCCGGGAGACAAATGGCAAATAAACTGGGTTACGTAGGCTTTACGTAACGTGTCCTGACTAACCTGAGGACGATGGTCTATAGTCTAGAGAATGCGTAAGTACGAGTAACTCTTTTAACAATAACATATCCAACCCAATTCCCAACCCGGGAATCCCATGCCTTGGCTGTGTGAACTCACCTTGGTTTGCTCGGCAGATACACAAAGAGTATAGTAGCAAGTAATGGTCAATCACGTCCTATCATGGTATTTATACAAGTTAGGTTCGGTTCACGTAAAGCACGTATGGTTACACAGAGTTAACAAATTGCAGCATACAAAGTTCATGGCCCATACAAATCAATTATGTTGTGCGAGTGTCCGTTCGTGCGGTTGGCGACTGGTCCGGGTGGCATTTCGTGCGGACAGTCAGTCCGTCCGGATTGACAGTTCGTGCGGACTGTCAATTCGTGCGGATGACATTGTGCAGTCCGTGCGGGTGACAGTTCGGGCGGATAGTCAGTCCGTCCGGATTAACAGTTCGGTTCGTGCGGATGGTTGGTGTGGTCAGTCCGTGCGGACAGTCCGTATTATTCGGTCCAAGTTTCAGCTCGTGCGATCAGGGAATCTTGTGCGATCGGTTAACCTATCCGGAACTCATGCTATTCGGTTACAATTAGATTACAGTTTCCATATACGACAATTATCAATTAACACCAACCCACGAATCAATTAACCAAATCATCGATTAAGCAAGGCATTTTATCAAGAACCCTTATGAACCCTAACAACATTCTTGTCGATTCACATGATCATAACACTTAGATATGATCATCCAATTTAACATAACAACATAATTGAACCAGCCCTAGTTCATTAACATGCAATTCTATTAAAACAAACATCAAAACCTCAAGTATAGACAATCAATCATACTAACTGAACCGTTCGGATACATCACATACATAATCGATTAAACAGATTAACATCATACAAACAATCCGGCCGATTAACAACTATGTCCGGCCGATCAAACAAATCTGATTATATGTCCGGCCGATCAGTAAACAAGTCCGGCCGATCAAACAAAGCTCAATTAAACATCCCTAGTCATATATCTAATCAACAATTTAACACACATCGATCCATATCCATCAAACATAACCGGTCGATCAATCTAACATGTTCGGCCGATTCAACAAACCACATTCGGCCGATTAACACACCAATTCGTAACATTGAACATGTAATTATTTAATCAAGTAAAGCAATTCAATTTAAATACTAACCGATCGGTCGAGGGTGATCCAATTCGGGATCGATTTCCGGTTGCTTGTGCCGTCCGGTTATGCGTGAGAAAGAGAGAGAGGTTTTTGCTAGGGTTTTGTGTGTGTTGTGAGTTTTGGTAACAAATGAGAACAAGCAAGTCCCTAAAGTGTTTAATTTGGTGCGCATATGGGAGTGGGCCGGCCCATCCGCTTGGGCTGCCCTTGGGCCGTGTGTGTTGTGCGATCGGTTATAGCATCGTGCGTCCAATGAAACATATAATCATGAAATCCACCATACACATAAAGCACATAAGCAAACATTCATTAGCTCAAAGTGTCATCAGCACGTAACG
Organism: Helianthus annuus; assembly: GCF_002127325.2. Lineage (NCBI taxonomy): Eukaryota > Viridiplantae > Streptophyta > Magnoliopsida > Asterales > Asteraceae > Helianthus > Helianthus annuus. The sequence goes on along the minus strand of NC_035447.2, from coordinate 151,101,720 downwards.
TTACATCATAGTAAGTCAAAGGTTCGAGTTGTCACATGAGGTTTGATGAGCAGGAAAACGATGATCTTAAAAGGTTGAATGAGTGGTATCGAGGATATTTTAATAGTTCCTATCAGAAAATATCAAAAGAAATTTGGTATGAACGTTTCAAATGCTTTTTGAGTAAGAAAGATGAAAAATTGGATGATTTGGAGAAACGTTTTGATCGTTTGATTGACTATCTGAAGGAAAATCAAATAGTAATATCAGAAGCTGAGATGGTATCAAAGTTTGCTAGTGGATTATCAGCTGAATGGGATGATTTTTTGAAAAATTTGAAAGAAAATTCTAATTTTTCAAAATTAACTTTGAATAAATTCATCAGCGAACTTAAAAATCACGATAATGAGAATTATCAAAAGAAGAGAGAAATATTGGATAAGATAAAAATAAGTTTGGAAGAATTGAATTTAGATGTGATAAAAGAAATAAACAAAAGAATCAGTGTGTGTTGGGCAGCGAAAAGAAATTTGGTATATGATATGAAAAGAGGTTGTTATATTGATGATAATAGAAATCCTCTTGATCTTGTTACAATCTTTGGTGCAGGTACATATAAGATAGAGAAAGAACAAGTGCCGAAGGTTGAAGAATCTGTGAAGAATGAAACTTCATGTTCTGAAACAGTATGTTTCGAATGCGACAACTTTAAGACTGAAAATGACAAACTCTTGAAGGATGCGGAAAGTTTGACATCGAAAGTCAAGAAGTTGGAAGACTAGAAGCAAGCTGATATTAAACAGATTCTTATGTTACAAGAAAATTGTGAGAAATTGAGAATTGAAAATGACAAACTGTTGGGTAAACTGAACAGTTTGACATCAGAAAACAAAATTTTGAAAGAAAATGTAAAGGTTTTTGAAAGCAAACAGAAATCATCAGAAAATGAAGATTTCTGGATAAAATTGGAGAACAAAAATCTGAAAGCTAATGAAGTGAAATTTCAAGAACAGATAAATGTCTTGGAAATGAAAAATCTGTTCTTGAAAATTTGAAAAATGAAAATGAAAATTCAATCAAGTCTCATCTTGAAAGAATATCTCAGTTTGAAAAAGAAGCTGAAAATTCCAGAAGCAAGATTGATGAACTTGAGAAAAAATTGATAGGTTTTGTGACTTCATCAGACAATTTGAAGTTTCCCTGTCCAAAACCAATCAATTCTGTTCCAATGAGTGACAATGTCACAAACTTTGACAAAGTCAAAGTTAAAGATTGTGATGAAAAATCTGATGATAAAAATGAAAAGTTTCAGAAAACTGTTCTGCAATCATCTGAAAAGGGTGAATGCTCGAAGCAAAAACCTTTGAAGAAGAAAGCGGAACAGAAACAAAAAATTAAAAATGAAAAAATTGTTCAAAAAGATAGTAAAAGTTCATCAGATCGATCATCCAATCAAAAGAAAAAATTTCAAAAAGTAAAAAATGAAAATTCAAAAATTGTTGGTAATAAGTGGTGCAGGTTTGACCACAGTGCTCAAAAGACAAAATCAGCAAACTTGAGGAAGGAATATCACCAAGCCAAACAATGCTTTGATCTGAGCGTTTGGACTCAAAATGGTGATTGGTACGATAACAGAGTGTGTTACAGCTGCGGATATCACGGACACATTGCTGTTAACTGCCAGTATTGGAATTATGAGACCAGGAGGTGCTTTAACTGCAACATCAAAGGTAACATTGCCAGAGATTGCCCAAGGAAATCGAATGAAAGATTGAGGGCTAATTCTCAGAAATCGGCAAAGATTCCAGTCAAAGTCAAGCCCCAGGAACAGAAGGTTCTGAAACCTAAAGTTCAAGAACAGTCAACTCAAGAAAAGAAAGTAAAGCTTTCACAGGGGCAAAAAGACAGACTGAGGAAAAAGAGAAAGAAGGCAAGAGAATATCTCGAGAAGATTTTGTCCTCGGGTTCACGGGACAAACATAATAACAGTTCTTATGAATCTACTCCCTCAGTTGCAAAGACAAGCAAAAAGAATTCATCAGATACAAATCTGGGACAAAAGAGGAGAAGAAGAAGGAAAAGGTCGGCGATGAATCTGACATGCCAAAGTCAGACAAGCCACCTTCCGGCGATGAATCTGACTCATTAAAGTCAGACAAGCCACATTCAGGCAATGATTCTGGTTTGTCAACGCCAGAGGAGCCATTGGTTGAGGTAAAATTGTCGAAAACACCCAAGGCTGGTCGGGCTTGGGTGGATCTTTTTAAATGAAAAACCTGACTTGCCGGAGATCCCAAGATGGTATTGTGGATCATGAATCGGCATCTTTCTAAATCTGTTTGTGAGGTTCTTGCAGGACTTGCCGGAACTCCCAGGTTTGTAAGCGAGGAGTAGGAATCGGCACCTTGAGAATTCAACCAAAAGATGGTAATTGGTTGAAAAACAGGTTTGAAGAGCTTGAATTGCTAAACTTACAAGTGGTTGTATGTTTGTGATTGTTATAAATGGTTCAGAACGAGAACCAGTTGATCGTACAAGTGATTAAATCAAGGTCATTGAGTTGGACTTGATTTAATTATCATTCAAGAATTTGGTAAACAATGTGATGATTTTGCCCCATTTTACAAGTCGTAAAAACAACTAAACTTATTTTCCGGAAAAACCATTCTGATTAAAACAAACTTAAGTGTTTTGAAATCATTATGGGAAAATAGTTTGTTGTGAGGGGGAGTTCTGATTGTTTATGCCAGGTGGATGGAGAATTGATGTGATTCTCATCATGTTGTCATATTTGTACAGTTTGTTTCAAATTTTTCCCAGAAAATCAAAATTGAGACATATTTTGATTTTAGGGGGAGTAAAATTTTAAAAAATTAGAAAATTTGAAAATGTCAAAAACATTGAAAAGATGAAAAATGAGTTTTTGTTGCGAAAAAGAGGAAATGATAGTAAATCAGTGGACTATCACAGCACGCTAAAGATATGTAATGTCAAATGTAATAAACGGTCTCACTGATGATGTGACGATAGGTTTTTGTACATTTAGTAGATTTATTCGGGATATAAACCTAAAATTTCAAACTTGTGAAATTCGTGGGGAACACTACTTGGATATATAGGTAACCCCTGAAATCTCTGTAACGCTCCGCATTTTCGAACCCTTCTTGTTTTAGCAAGTCATGTTGTACTTTCCATATTTAGACACTTGTACTCTCTTTGTAATCTACTTTCGTTTCATTAGTAATTCGAGACTATTATGAAAACGAAGCTATTTTATTCATGTTTGTGTTAGACTTATGTGCAATGTTCACGTTTGAACGATATATTATCATAGACTCCCGATTCGTTATTTCGCTTAATGCTCGTTAAACAAGTTGAAACTCGTAAAATAATGAAACTCGAAAGTTTCATGAAGTTAATCGTTAAAAATCTTTTATCCTTATAATATGGTTATTTATAAATTGTGTAGTTAATTAAATTAATTAATTTTACAATTTAAAAAAAAGTTTATTTTTATAATAATCTAGTTAGACTCGTTAGATTTTAAAGTTAGTAAACTAACCTAGTTAGTTTGTTTCATAAAGTTAGTTTTCTTACTAAACAAAATAACCCAACATTAGTTTTAATTAAAGTCTAGGGATTTTTTGAGTAATTAACCGAAACTTTAAACTACAGGGGTTGTTTATGTATTTCCTGAAAGTTTCATGTGGGAAACTAAAAGAAATTAATTCAAAAAAAATAGATGCAGACCCCAGGACTCGAACCCGGGTCTGTACCCTCATACACACGCGCATTAACCAGCTGAGCTGGGACTCCTCATTGAACAATATCAGCCCAGTAAAATATATATCAACTCGTTAAAATGACCTGATTCACAGCCCAGCGCGGACAGACTCGTTTTGGGCGGGTTTTTGGTGAGTTTTTGAGTTTTAAATAATGTTTTAACATTAATTACTCAACCACAACCTAACCTAAACCTTCTCCTATAAATACCACACTAATCCAAGTCCTAAACACTTTACAAACACTCTCTAATCTCTCCAAAACACTCTCAAATTCAAGCTCAAAGCTGCATTTTCGGGCAGATTGATACTCTTGCACTAAAAGTGGTATAACTTGCTCATTTCTTAACGAAATTACTTGATTCTTTTTCCTACTTGCTTGGTTAATCATGTAGTTTGATTCCTTGACTTCTCCTTGGAGAAATCAGACCTGGAATTGCTCCGAAATTGACCAAAAACTTTCTGTTTTGTTTCAAACTTATGCAAACTTCATCCAACTTGTGTGAAACACATCTCAAACCAATGTCCTAATGCTTACAACCTTTCTTATGGTTGGTTAGGCTTAAAAACATGGTTGAGACATCTAAATCAGAGGTTAAAACCTCATAAACTTTCTGTTTTTAATTAGGGTTTTACCCACAAGTAGTGTACAAGTGTGAAACTTGTTGAATGTGAGATGGTTGGATTAGCTTGGGCTATCCTTCATAAGAATCCACTCATTACTTGATGTTTTGATATAGATTAGTTGTTGTTAATACCTTGATACTTGTACGTTCATGACCCTCCTTGTTGTTTATAACAACAAGTGTAGTGGTGAACAATAGAGGTGCCTAAATGGAAGCTTGTTCTTCCTACCTCATGTATGTATTCTATGACACAAAGAGGTACCTAAATGGAGACATTAATCTCCTACCTCATGCTTGAATCATAAGACTTGTAAACTATATAATATCTAAGTTATTCTATATGTATACATCTAAGTAACCAAGACTTGATGATGACTTAATAGTTATTTGTTAAGTGGACGTTACATCATCTATGACCATGCCCTTGTTACGACTCTAATGGATCTTAGAATCCATGAAATCATACCAACTCTTTTGAGTTTCAATAGTGTCAAGAACAAGAGTTATGTGTACAAGATGATTATTTTCACCTATGTTACTTTCTATATATTTTAAAAACTCCGAATCTATAATCTTCCGTTATACGCCAAACTCACACACCTACGTTTCCTTGTGTAGAAGGACAAGGTGCTCCGAACTAATTCATCTACAAACTTGCCCTCGAAACTTCAAGTCACCACTTGTAAACCGTGAGTATACTCGAACCCATTTTTACTTTTAACACTTTGGGTGCAACATGTATTCTATATTAAACGCACATGACACTTGAAACTTATTTGAAACTTACTCTATCCATTTAAACATGAAACATGAAACTTGTGAATCTTGAGACTATTTTGTGCTATGTGAACGTTTAATTCTTGTGTGTAGTTCCGCCTTAACAATAGTAGCGCTATAGGAGTAATGCACCTCCCCGCTAATCTTTGGGGTATTGTTAGGAGGAGACATATCAACCTCCCGTTAAACTTTGGGTTAGGTACTTTAAACGCATTGGGAAACTTGGGCTATCACTTGGACTACGTAAACTAGCAGGTTGAAACTATTTTGTTATGTTCATGTTGGATATGAGTTTTTATTCTATTATGCTATGTAAACTCAAACTTGTATACTCGCTCTTTGCTTTTGCATTGAAACTCTATTTTAATACATGTTGCAGGTTGATTATTGAAGTATGGATGATTCATGAAACAAGTTTAGGGTGGACTAGATACACACCTAGATTAATCTATCATTTTGTTTGTTATGTTATGTTATGAAACAAAGTTGTTATTTCCTTTTGAATTATGTATGACATTTAGTTTTGAAATGAAATTTGAATTTAAATTAATTATTGTCACATAGTGTTATGACGTTTTGAGCAATCTACACACTTCGTCTCATCCCGATGTTTCCGCCATCGGTTGGGGTGTGACAGATTGGTATCAGAGCCATAACTATAGGGAATTAGGAAAATTGCCATGCTTTTGCCCTAATCTATAGTTCTAGGAATTTTGTCTCTTATTTATTGTTTAAAACTTTGTACTCTACCATGCATGCTCCCTAGCTATACTTTTGATTAAATTTATGTGCCTTTCCTAAGGCTAACACGAATACACTTATGCTATTTTTATACTCTTGTAACACCAACGACAAGAATTTACCAAAATAGGCGTGAAACCCACAATTTGGTAAACGACTCTCATTCTACCTTTAATCTATTTTTGCACGAAATTTCACCATTAAGCTAGGAGTGACATCCACAACTTAATGGTAATTTCCATTTCAACTCTAGTGGACCCTCGTCAAAGTGTCAAAATTTATTTTGGCCGAGGAGTACCAACCACATTTAGGGTACGAAATCGTCAAGTTAGGGGTGAAACCCGCATCTTGTCGATTAAGTCCCATTCCTTGATTTTTATTCTCGCCAAAGTCCCGAATGTTTCAATCATTTAGAGATGTGTAGTAACCGGAAGGGTAAGATACCGTTAATCGCTTCTCGACGAGAGTATCTTACTTATAGGCCAAAGCACAATATCTCTAATTCGAAAGAACTTTCGACCCACTTTGGAATAGTCGACGTTTCTCTACCCGAAACACTCCAATGTTTTATTGAGCCTCTCTTTTATGTATCTCAATTTATATATGATTTTTATACTTGAACGTTTGTTCATTTCAAAATGTCGTTTTAAACATTTCGCACGTTATCGCAATCACAAACAATAATAATCCCTCGTGAACAAACTAAATTTACAATGCTTTCGTTTATTCATGTTATGCTATGTGGAATTCATGACTATGCTATATGAACGTTTAAACTTTTATGCTATGGAAATCAACTTGAACCTTTATGCTATGTGACTCTTTATGCTATATGATCAATTTCATTTTTTTAAACAAACATTATGACCAAGTCTCACCTATTCCCTCTTTTCGAATTCAAATTATTTTTTTAAATTTCACTTTTACGCGTATATCGTACAAATACTTTATCATACATTTATACATTATTCATATACATGATTTCACATAATTTTATTTATACCCCTTGTAACAATAAATGGAGACATATCATCAAGATGAGAGTGATTTCCTTACCTTGACGACTAACTCCGTTTCTTTTCTCATCTTACAACGACCTCGCCAACGAACTAGGGGTGATTCCCTTACCTAGGTGATCGTTACCACTATTTTCCTTAATAGACAATATTACGTAAACATGATCACGTTTATATCTAAATCATTTATCATTAGCCAAATCTCTATTTATTTCAACATGCATTGTTTATATGAACGAATTCCTTATTCTACAATCTATTTTTATATAGCTCACACACGCAAAATTCTTAACCTTTACCATAAACGCTTATTCCTTGATTTTTAAAATTTATGAAATGCTACTTATCAACCTAGTTGGTTTAATAAATCCTTTGCCAACGAAATTTTGTATTCAACGTAACTATTGAAAAAGACTCATCTTATGTCCTTAAACTAGAGATTTTCTATTTTCAATTGGGAATCAAACCAACTTTTCACGCACACCTACAAAATACTACCAATGTTATTCAATCATTTACTAAAATTTCTTTCAAAATCAGTAAAATGTTTTATTAAAGACGCTTTTTCAATAATCACTAAGATCGTATACCAAAATCCTTTTTCTTAAGATTCAACGTTGTCGCAAAAATCTCTAAACTTCGAATTTTTTTTTCTTTAATGCAAGATTATTTAAAACGATGCAAACTTATTTACTTCTAGAACCTTTTCAACCATTATTCAAAACGTCAATTTAATTTAAAATGTATAGGCAAGGAAACTTCATAAGAACCAACCATCTTCAACGAATGTAAATCCTTTTTAAAACAAGAGTAGCATTTCCTTTCTTTCAGAAAGTATAATACACATAACCAATATATATTTTATACTCTCTTTACATTTGTGAACTAGATTCTATATTTCATGTCAACTTAATCTATTTTGATTTTAATTAAACTTCACGCTTTGCTCAAACAACTATACATGCATACTATCTTACGTGTTTTAGTTTATATCTCACGACAAATCCGCATATACCCCTCATTCTGTTTATATACTCAAAACTTTTCGGCCTTTTAGATGCTTAAATTCGTATATTACGATTAATACCACATACAAAATTATTACTTATTACACTCATATCCATATTCGTATTTATACTTCTTACGCTTACACATTTATGTTTATTTTCATAATCATATACATATTCATACACTTGATATTATACTCATGTTCACAAATTATACATTTACGCCATACTTATGTCCAAGTTTATATTCATAATAATACAATTATACTTACACTCACAATTACGTTTACGCTAATATTCGTATTCGTGTTTATACTCATATATCCTACTTGTACTTAGGGCTGTTCACGAGCCGAGCCGAACCGAGCGGACCTTTGCTCATGCTTGGCTCGTTTTCAAACCGAACCGAGCGGAGCGGCTCATTTAAAACCGAGCATCAAATCAAGCGAGCATTTTTCGAGCAGTAAAAATTCCGAGCGAGCGTCGAGCGAAGTTCGAGCGATTTGGACAATTGTGTCGCCCAATTAAATTTGCTGAGAGAGATAGTGACAATGTTGGGTCTTAAGTTTTTTTTATGTCTTTGAAAATATGCACATTTTATAGTATAATATTTTTCTTATAAATAACATTGTTGGGGCTGACGAGGCGATGATCATATTGCACAAACAATTACGTTGAGAGCATGAGACGATCGACTTAGGGTAACGACATGAAACATTGAGGCGATGAACAAACTGTCGTTTATCGGTTTAGGGTTTAACTTTTAGTTTTGATTTTAATTTTTTATTGGCGTGATTGGGCTAGTACGTATAGATATAGTTGTAAATTTGTATATAGTGACCAAAATCTAGTAGATTGGTATATATAAAACTATAAATTTAATTTATATTTATATTTAAGTATATATATATGTGTGTGTGTAAGTGTGTGTATACATTAGGTGTATGTGTGTATATATATGTATAATTTATATTTGTGTGTATATATATATTTGTGTGTGTATATACATGTTTATAGATGTATGTGTATATGTGTATGTATATGTATACTACTTAATATAATAATTCGAGCCGAACCGAGCCGAGCGGACCTTTGCTCATGCTTGGCTCGTTTACAAACCGAGCCGAGCAGAGCGGCTCGTTTACAACCGAGCGTCAAATCGAACGAGTATTTTCCTAGCAATTTCCGAACGAGCGTCGAGCGAGCGACGAGCGGCGAGCGATTTGAACGGCCCTACTTGTACTTGTACCTATACAACTATGCTTAAACTTATATTCACATCCATATATTTTCCTCATACCAATACAATTATGTTTATACTTAAATTCATAGTTATACTCGCATTTATACGATTTATGTTAGACTCGTACTTATATATATACTCTCATTTATACGATTTACGTTTATGTTCACATTCATTCGTTTATGCTCAAATTTGTACTCACATTTATACTCATTTTTCATACACGCTATGCTTATACTTGTACTCATACTCCTGGCATGCGTTTTATGTTTATGCTCTCGTGCGTGTTCGTATTTAAACTTATACTATGCTCATACTTTTACACAAAATTTATACTTTCGCACCTATACGCGAGCGAAACCCTAGGGATTCGCTTACTTTGTTATACTATTTGGAACACAAACGTACTTATATGCTACATTTCTATACACTCGCAATCTTATTTTCAAAATTATGCATACCTTGATTCATACGCAACTAGTACAAGATATGCGGATCATGCGACAATTGGTATAATCGCGGGTGCACACGGGGTTATAGTAATGGTCGTATGAGAACCATGGAGCGTACTACTGTGTTTGGTAAGGCACAGAACGTAACATTGCACGAAATATGAAACATATGCAACGTGATCAAAACATGGTGGATACGCCGCTGGTACTTCCTATATATAAGTGTTTTCACCATGTTACCAAAATTTCATAAAACGTGCTATGAGAAATTCAGTGTTTTACAGATCATTTAGACCTGTTATAACCTTAGACAACTCACAAACGCATTATATCCGATTAACCATGACGAGACCTCATCTTTTCCCTACGTATTCCTAAATTTCGGGACGAAATTTCCTAAAGGAGGGGAGACTGTAACGCTCCGCATTTTCGAACCCTTCTTGTTTTAGCAAGTCATGTTGTACTTTCCATATTTAGACACTTGTACTCTCTTTGTAATCTACTTTCGTTTCATTAGTAATTCGAGACTATTATGAAAACGAAGCTATTTTATTCATGTTTGTGTTAGACTTATGTGCAATGTTCACGTTTGAACGATATATTATCATAGACTCCCGATTCGTTATTTCGCTTAATGCTCGTTAAACAAGTTGAAACTCGTAAAATAATGAAACTCGAAAGTTTCATGAAGTTAATCGTTAAAAATCTTTTATCCTTATAATATGGTTATTTATAAATTGTGTAGTTAATTAAATAATTAATTTTACAATTTAAAAAAAAAGTTTATTTTTATAATAATCTAGTTAGACTCGTTAGATTTTAAAGTTAGTAAACTAACCTAGTTAGTTTGTTTCATAAAGTTAGTTTTCTTACTAAACAAAATAACCCAACATTAGTTTTAATTAAAGTCTAGGGATTTTTTGAGTAATTAACCGAAACTTTAAACTACAGGGGTTGTTTATGTATTTCCTGAAAGTTTCATGTGGGAAACTAAAAGAAATTAATTCAAAAAAAATAGATGCAGACCCCAGGACTCGAACCCGGGTCTGTACCCTCACACACACGCGCATTAACCAGCTGAGCTGGGACTCCTCATTGAACAATATCAGCCCAGTAAAATATATATCAACTCGTTAAAATGACCTGATTCACAGCCCAGCGCGGACAGACTCGTTTTGGGCGGGTTTTTGGTGAGTTTTTGAGTTTTAAATCATGTTTTAACATTAATTACTCAACCACAACCTAACCTAAACCTTCTCCTATAAATACCACACTAATCCAAGTCCTAAACACTTTACAAACACTCTCTAATCTCTCCAAAACACTCTCAAATTCAAGCTCAAAGCTGCATTTTCGGGCAGATTGATACTCTTGCACTAAAAGTGGTATAACTTGCTCATTTCTTAACGAAATTACTTGATTCTTTTTCCTACTTGCTTGGTTAATCATGTAGTTTGATTCCTTGACTTCTCCTTGGAGAAATCAGACCTGGAATTGCTCCGAAATTGACCAAAAACTTTCTGTTTTGTTTCAAACTTATGCAAACTTCATCCAACTTGTGTGAAACACATCTCAAACCAATGTCCTAATGCTTACAACCTTTCTTATGGTTGGTTAGGCTTAAAAACATGGTTGAGACATCTAAATCAGAGGTTAAAACCTCATAAACTTTCTGTTTTTAATTAGGGTTTTACCCACAAGTAGTGTACAAGTGTGAAACTTGTTGAATGTGAGATGGTTGGATTAGCTTGGGCTATCCTTCATAAGAATCCACTCATTACTTGATGTTTTGATATAGATTAGTTGTTGTTAATACCTTGATACTTGTACGTTCATGACCCTCCTTGTTGTTTATAACAACAAGTGTAGTGGTGAACAATAGAGGTGCCTAAATGGAAGCTTGTTCTTCCTACCTCATGTATGTATTCTATGACACAAAGAGGTACCTAAATGGAGACATTAATCTCCTACCTCATGCTTGAATCATAAGACTTGTAAACTATATAATATCTAAGTTATTCTATATGTATACATCTAAGTAACCAAGACTTGATGATGACTTAATAGTTATTTGTTAAGTGGACGTTACATCATCTATGACCATGCCCTTGTTACGACTCTAAATGGATCTTAGAATCCATGAAATCATACCAACTCTTTTGAGTTTCAATAGTGTCAAGAACAAGAGTTATGTGTACAAGATGATTATTTTCACCTATGTTACTTTCTATATATTTTAAAAACTCCGAATCTATAATCTTCCGTTATACGCCAAACTCACACACCTACGTTTCCTTGTGTAGAAGGACAAGGTGCTCCGAACTAATTCATCTACAAACTTGCTCTCGGAACTTCAAGTCACCACTTGTAAACCGTGAGTATACTCGAACCCATTTTTACTTTTAACACTTTGGGTGCAACATGTATTCTATATTAAACGCACATTACACTTGAAACTTATTTGAAACTTACTCTATCCATTTAAACATGAAACATGAAACTTGTGAATCTTGAGACTATTTGGTGCTATGTGAACGTTTAATTCTTGTGTGTAGTTCCGCCTTAACAATAGTAGCGCTATAGGAGTAATGCACCTCCCCGTTAATCTTTGGGGTATTGTTAGGAGGAGACATATCAACCTCCCGTTAAACTTTGGGTTAGGTACTTTAAACGCATTGGGAAACTTGGGCTATCACTTGGACTACGTAAACTAGCACGTTGAAACTATTTTGTTATGTTCATGTTGGATATGAGTTTTTATTCTATTATGCTATGTAAACTCAAACTTGTATACGCGCTCTTTGCTTTTGCATTGAAACTCTATTTTAATACATGTTGCAGGTTGATTATTGAAGTATGGATGATTCATGAAACAAGTTTAGGGTGGACTAGATACACACCTAGTTTAATCTATCATTTTGTTTGTTATGTTATGTTATGAAACAAAGTTGTTATTTCCTTTTGAATTATGTATGACATTTAGTTTTGAAATGAAATTTGAATTTAAATTAATTATTGTCACATAGTGTTATGACGTTTTGAGCAATCTACACACTTCGTCTCATCCCGATGTTTCCGCCATCGGTTGGGGTGTGACAATCTCGTTTGAAAGGTCTCGTATTCTGATATACTAGGTGTTTATACTCTATGATGTCTGGGGTATTATTCCGGGACTTCTGCTGAACGGTAGTTCTGACCTAGTCCTTGGCTAATACTTTCCGCAAAATGCTTGAAATATAGCATAAAGCCCTCAGTTGATTAGACAATAAAATTGATAATCATCTGTTGTAGCTGAAAAGATCCTCTAAAGGGGACACACTGCTAAGTCGAAGCTGATATCTCTCTGCTGAACGGAAGTTCTGACCTGAGATCCCTCAGTTCTCGCATTTTTCCCCTAATTTATGTACAGACATCATTGTAGTGTTCATACCTGTAAGACTGAATATTGGGATTCTGGATACGGGAGTATATTCAAGAGGTGGGACACATGAATTGAACTAAGTTTATAAAACACTTAAATAGTATCCTGAATAGATTGAAAATTGTATGAAAATTTAAGAGGACAAATATATCGTCAATCAACGTGAATCGTTTAGAACTTAAAACGATTAGAAGCTTAACGGTGCTTGTGATGTGTCTCAAAAACTGATATGATCCTCTTGCACAAACTCACAAAAATATGTTTGTTTTGCATTTAAATTTCTGTCTTTGCATTTATGTTTCATATTTTGAAAATCCAAAAAGATTTTCGACAACTAATGGTGAAGAGCTGATTTTCAAAATCTCAAAGGCTAAACTTGATGAACAGACAGGTTGGTTAAGTGGTTTGAAATGTTTAAAATGATTCATTAGGTTGAATCAGAAGTTGGAATGTTTCAAATTTGTGAATCAGTGTTTAATTGTAAACAGTATCAAATGATTAGTTGATTCATTAAGTTGAATCATAATTGTTTTTGTATTGAGATAGTGTGTCTGAGTCTTGCAGGTTTCTGATCCTGTTGCTACAGATAGCCAGGAGACATATCAGAACCAGAGAAGAGCTTAAACAGAGAAAGCCAGGAGTTGATTTCAATGGTGATAACGATTTCCAGACAGAGATCCCAGCATGATGATAGGGGGAGTCTGACGAAAGTTAAAACCAGAGAAAGATCCAGGCATATGGTTTCAAGAAGGAATTTCTGAAGAAGATTTGATTCCAGGCAGAGTTCCTGAAGAAGGCCGAACAAGATTGAAGAGCCGTGAATGATTGAAGACTCTCACTAAAGATTCCGTCAACATTCAAGGGGGAGTCTGTTGGTGCAGTTGTCTGTCGACTACATCTTCGTTCGAGTCTTAGGGTAGGGCTGATTGTATTGTGAACAGTAAACGAGAAATCTTGTATTAGATAGGATCGCTTATTGGGCTTTAGATCGCTCTTATAGCCCAATTAGATAGTAGGATCGCTCGAATGGCATATCATCTGGACCGCTCGAGTGACTTTGTGTTGGATCGCTCGAGTGGCAAGGGTTTGGGTCGCTTATTGGACCATGTCTTATAAGCGAACTCAAATGCCTATAAATAGGTGTCATATGAGCGGTTCCAGAAGTAGCGTATGTGTGTGTTTGTCAAGGTGTAACGGCGAAGCTCTGCCCGTTTGTCTCCAAGAGCTTGTAATTTGACAGTTAATCAATACAGGAGACGTTAAGTAGTGAAATCAAGCTTTACGAAGACTAATTCAATGAATTCCGCCTCTGAATTAGTCTAAGCACTTTTCTGAACGACTCGTCAGGTCGATAAACGATCCTACACTGATGAAGGTGAATATGATGACATGGATGAAGATCAAGATGAAAACTCCGAGGAGGAAGAAGATCACACAACTGATGGATACTATTCAGATAAAGTACCTTCTGACGAAGGATTTTAATTTTTTTTTTTGTCTTTTTTTTCTTCAATGTAATCTTTTTTTTAAAGATAATTAAATGATATATTTCTATCTTTATTAGCAAAACGCCAAAAAAATACTAAAAAATGGTTAACCCTAACAAAACGCCAAAAATAACAAAAAATATTTTTCTTGCTTAAAATTTTATTATCTCCGTTATTGTATTTTGACATATTGTTCTGCATAAGGCCATTTAAAAAAAACGCCAAACTTAGAAGATGGGATGTCAATAACCTATAAAACTGATAAAAGCTAATCAACTGAGAAAATACAAAAAACAGAAACTGAAAAGACAGTTACTTTATTACTATCATTTATTACAATAAAAAGTCCCGCCTAAACTACGCGCCAAAAAACTCCTATAAGAGAAGGGTCTATACACAATGAAATTAAACACACCCAGAAAAACACAAAAACGCCATATCCTCTAGAAACCACTCCCTTTAAAATGCCACAGATGGCAAAGCTTTCACTGAAATGCATCCTTTTTCTGAGGGGGTTAACTCAATAATATTTTGCTGAATAAGATGGACAAATATTCAAGAAAAAGAGACTGATGACATTGATATGCCATCATGTAAGCTATGTTCTTGATGATTATTTGAATGGAATAAAGAGATCAACACAAGGGTAAAATGCTATTTTAGACTACATTATTACAAATAGCATCAAGCAAGAGTTCATCTTTAATGACATGCCACCAAACAAGAATATCACACCAAAAACAGGTTGCCACTAAGCAGCTTCTGCTAAAAAAACGGGGTTGATGAAGGAAAGTTGGCATCTAGATAAAGTATTCAAAAAGGTTCAAAACGCTAAAAACAAATTCAAGAAAAGAAGAGGCTGATGACATTGAAGATTCGGAAGAAAAATTAGATTACCATTTTGTGTATTATTTTTGTTTTCATTTTATAGTGTTTTGAAATCAAGTTATATGTTGTTTTCTTATATAAATAAAATACATTATTATATAAAACGCCAAAAACGACAAACACCAAAACGCCGGTAGTATGAAAACTGGGAGAACAGCTGCTGGCAAAGCACCTTGTAAAAAGGGGTATTAAACACCAAAAAATTCACTAAACACCAAAAAAATTGGTCTTCTGTAATCTTATGCAAATTTTAATGACTCGTAGTGAATTTTTATACTAAAGGCCAAAAATGCCAAAAAATTAACCAGAAAACGCTATAACGCCAAAAAGTTATATATGTGACACAAAAATAATTAATTCAACGCCAAAAAGTTTAAAAAATACAATTAACGCCAAGAAAAAACTTAAACGCCATAAAATATCATACCGCGTAGGGAAAATAATAGAAGAATGAAAAGACAAAAAAGCCCCTCTGCCTTTCTCTATGCCGCGGGACACGTGTTGGGCCAGGATGCGTTCTCACCGTTCTCACACTTTTGAGCGTTTTTTCCTGATCCCGTTTCTCTCTCTCTCTCTCTCTCTCTCTCTCTCTCTCTATATATATATATATATATATATATATATATATATATATATATATATATATATATATATATATAGGGGACCGCTAAAATGAAAACCTTCTCCAGTTGTAAGAACCGCGAGAACCAGTTCCTAGCCATTAGATCTTCAAGATCAATGGATGTGATTAAAAGTAACTAAAAATAATATTAAATACTTTTTTTCTTATTATGTTTTTAATATTTTAATCTAAAAGGGTAATTTAGTAAAATGACTCTATTTTGTCCTTTTGTCTTTATTGTTTTTTATTAGTTTTTGTATTATTAAATTAGTTTTTATTTTTTAAACATAATTTTTTTATTGAAAGCATTTTTAAATTCAGATTTTTTTAAAATATTTTTTATACTTTTTACATTTTACGTTTTGCGTAAAACTTTTTGGATTTTACGTTTTTTACGTTTTTACGTTTTACGCGCCGTTTTTTTGAACACCGGGCTTTTTCAATCGTCGTTTTTACGTTTTACTTACAACTTTTTACGTTTTACATAAAAAAAATTACGTTTTACGGTTTACCTAAAACTTTTACGTTTTACGTTAAAAAGTTTACGTTTTACGTTAAAAAGTTTACGGGTTGACTTTTTTTTACAAAAATTTTTTTATGCAAAACCGAACGCACCCAGAAATCGTACACGCGGGAGGTGTCTCAGATATATTGTCATCATCATCGACTAGGGGGGAAATAAAAAAACAACAACATCAAAACCAGGTGTATCTCGAAAAAAAAAGGGGTTTGGCTCAGATTATCCGATAATCAAAAGGCTGCAAAAGTGGGGTTGCAGGTTCAAAAAACCTACCCTCCGCCGTCCTTGTCGCGCCATCGTCATCTAAATCTACGGTTTTTTTCATCATCGCCACCCAAAAATCGACCATATCATAACCCACAGATTCAAAACACAAAAATAAACCCAACATTCCTGTTTGTGCATGCGTTTATCGACTTCGTCTTGTATCGAGTCTTGCATTGTTCGTGGCACGAAGATCGAGAAATCTTGCAAAAAGTTAATTCCGCATGAAAGAAGTAATTCCGCATGGAATTACCATCTGGTAATTCCGCACGAAATTAGCTAATATCGTTTGAGTCTGTAATTCCACGTGTAATGTAATCTCGTGTGAGTCATGTTCATGCGAAATTAGGGTGTCTATATATAGTTGTAATTTCCTTTCAGTTGTACGAAATTAAAAAGAGTGTTTCCGACGGCGAAGCTCTGTCGAAGTGTCGTCTTGCTGTAAAACTGTTTCAGACCAATATAAACGACAGTTAAAGTGTATATCTAGCTGAAATCAACTCATCATGTCTGTTTCCGCCTTTCATTTTGAATAGAACGCCTCTGAACGACTCATTTCGGGTCCGACAACGATCCTACAATTGGTATCAGAGCTCAAGAGGAGGAGTTCAACCGATTTCAGCATAATTTCATCATTTTTTCTTACTTCTCCACCTTCTTTTCTAAATTGAACAAGTTTCCACGGTCTAAATGATTTGAATTTCACACATCATAATCGGAATCATGTTTTAACAAAGCCTTGAGAAAATTGGACCTTAATTCAACGTAAATCTAATAAAATCTGTATTTCCGTTTGAACATCAAAACTTAAATGCTGATATCATCTTAATTCCGCGTGGAATTAAGATTTAATCTCGCACGGAATTAACACTTTTGGATAATATCGTTTGAAAATATTACTAATTCCGCACGGAATTAGTAATTTCGTTCCAAAATTTAATTTCGCTTGAACTTGATCCTTAATTCCACTCGAAATTAGATTTCGTTTGAACTATTCAAACGAAATTAAGTAATCTCGCTTGAATTTTTAATTTCGTTTGAAAGACTTGTTTCAGGTAATCTCGCTTGAAGGTTAATTTCATTTGGATCTGATTTCGTTTGAAAGTGTTTGTGTGTGAACCGTGTTACCGAATCATGAGTGAAGAATTTTACAACGCATTTGCCACATCCCTGACTACTCCGGCATCCATTGCTCAAAACATGAACTTGGAAAATGAAACTGGAACTATGCAAAAACCCCCGAAGCTAATGAGCATTGAGGAGTATTACGGTTGGAAAGATCGGTTTGAAAACTGGGTTCAAGCTAATCATTTGAGATCTTGGGAGTGTATTTTGAAGAAGTATGTACTACCACGTACAGAACCGCGAGTTGAAAAAACAATTTCTGAATTTGATGACAAAGAACGTGACATGTACAAAGCTGAAAAGATGATGATTAGTCTACTTCAGCAAGCTATTAAAGAAGACATCTTTGTATTGCTTCAACATGACAAAACTTCAAAATCAATTTGGGATGCTCTTAAAACCAAATTTGAGGGAAGTGAGAAGATGATTAAGAGTAAAATGGCACTGCTTAAGAAAGAATTTGATCTTTTCACATGTCTGCCAGGAGAAGATACAAAGAAATTTATTGAAAGATATTGCCACTTAGTGCGTTCTATGTCAATGTTAAGCATAACCAAAGAACAAGAGGAATGGGTCGACAAACTTGCTGATGCTTTATCTCAGAAAGAGTGGGGTACATTTTTGATGATCCTAAAGAACACCGGAGAATATGATGGTTTGACGATTTCTCAGTTCATCGAGAAGATTGAGGGTCAAGATCTTGAACAACAAAAGATTGCGAGGATGAATAATCCGAGTGGTCAACAAGATGTGAAAATGTATTACGAAGGCAATGTTCAAGAGGCTGAAAGGAGTCCGAAGATTCACACTGCGTTTAGTGCTGGAGATTCATCTGGAACTGTTGAACAAAGTCCAAATAGTAGCAGTGGTTTTTCTTCATACCCAAGTGTTAATCCAAAAAGTTCAACTTCAAGTTTTCATTCTCAAAGTTCAAAAAGTGGAAATGGTTGTGTGATACAGTGCAACATTGCATTGAATCTTCCAGATGGTCAAAGTTTTTCTGAAGAAATTGCAAAAGATCACATGGCGTTACTTGCAACTGTGTTACAATCCTATGAAGGCTTGTGGCGTTACTTGCAACTGTGTTACAATCCTATGAAGGCTTGGTTGCAGGGAGGATCAGGAATCCTATGCTAACGAAAGAGGATTACGATCAGATAGACGCTGAAGAGATGGAGCTCATGGATATCAAATGGTGCTTAGCTAGTGTCCTGAGAAGAGCTAAAAAATTCAAAATGATTACAGGAAGAAATGATTTTCTAGATGCACATATTTCTACTTTAGGTTTGATAAATCTAAAGTTACTTGTTTTCGATGCAGGAAGAAAGGTCATTTCAAGAGAGAATGTAAAAATCAGGAAGCTAGTGGAGCAAAGAATCCGTTTGGAAAAGATGATTACTATCGGAAAGCCATATATCAACAAGTCACTCAACATCAACAAGAACCACAGGTGGCTCATGGTAGAAAAGTAATAGAGGATTCTTCAAAGAGAGCATGTTTGGTGAATCAAGAAAATTTCAGCTGGGATAAATACATTTCATCCGACAACAAAGCATGCCTAATCAATCAAGATGATGAAAAGTTACCAGAAGGATTTAGCTGGGATATGTTTGTGGATGAGAATGGGGAATTTAAAGCTTTCTTTGCTAAAATTGTAAAAGAACCAGATTTGTTTACAGAGTGGATGAAAGTGGTTGGTGTTAATGTGAAGAATCAAGAAGAAGAGTCTGTTTCATCCGATGAAAGTTCAGAAAGAGCAACTGTGTTTGATCAAACACAATCTGATTCTAGTTTTTCAGATGATAGTTCTGAAAAGTCAATAGATTTTGATCAATCACCAACTGATGACAGTGGTGATGATGAGGAAGAAAGGTATATTAATGTTGCCAAAACTCATTTATCTCCTGAAAGTTTTCAATTCTATTTTGCAGATCGTTTGGAGAAACTGAAGGAGAGACGAGCAGCAAAAGAACAAAAGAAAATGAAGTGTGAAAGTGTTGATCAAAAAGAAGAAACTGTTCAAAATGAAGAAATTAAAATTGATGCTGAGGAGATTGTTGAAACAGAGAAGGTGATTGAAGTTGAAAAAGTTGTTGGAACTGATAAGATCATTGAAGTAGAAAAGATTGTGGAAGTCATCAAGCCTTGCTTAAAGTGTTTAGAACCTTGCAAGCAGTGTGCAGAAAAAGATGAGAAGTTGACTGAGTTTGAGAAAATGAAAGAACAATTATTGTTCAATCTCAATTATGTGAAAGAGTCGTATGACGTGTTGAACAGAACAGTGACTGGTCTTCAAAAGACAAATTTTGAAAGAGAAGATGCATTGACCATGATGAATGCTGTGATGACGTCGAAGCAAAAAGCCATAAATCATTTCATTGAAAAGTGTGCAAAGCTAAAGCAAGAGTTGGAGACAGAGAGTATTGAAAATGAAAGAATTAGAAGACTGTTGCAAAGTTATTCTAGATCTGATTATTTGATTGATCGAATTTATCCAACTGTTCTAGGAATGGAAGCATTTAAAGATGATGAGAAGTCAAAGAAGAAAGATAGTGGTAAGAAACAAAGTATTAGTTATAATAAGTGTCCGCCTCCGATTTGGGAAGGTTATTCTCCCAGAAAGCCAAATGAGGAGCAAGTCCAAAAGGCAGTCAATATAAAGTTAAAGTCTGATATAACTGATGAGTTACTAGAAAACATTGACGTCACGTTCACATCATCTGACACTGATCATGAGTCTGAGTTAATAAAAAAGGTGGTCGATCAGGTGTTGGATACGGATGAGGAGTCTGAGTCAAAGTCCGAGTCTGGAAGTTCGAGTTCGTCGGTCAACATTTCAAAGTTGTCGGTTAAACGGGTTTATAATAAAGAGTTTCTGTTATCAAAATCTAATTTGAATGACAAACCAATCAAAGTGGCATATACTTTGATAGATTCTGACAAATTATATTCTGATGAAGAATTTCCAATAAGAAGTGTTCAAATTGAAAAGATCAAAAAGGTTTTCAAGCTAACAGAAATCAATATTTCTGAAATAAAAGATATAAATCTTTCTAAAAAACCTAAACCTTACACTTCAAGAGTTCAACAACGATTAAACAAAAAAAAAAAAAGGTTACAGTTCTGGTTTTCAAAAGAAACCAAACCATAACGGTAATTTCAAAAAGAAAGGTCTTGGTTTTGTTCCACCTGAAAATTATAAAAATGAGAAATTTTCTAAAACAAATACAAAATTTGTTTCAGGGACAAGCTGTGAAGAGGAATCAAAAAGCTCATTCTGGAAACAATCAAACAGAGAATTCATTATCCAGAAGCAAGAGAGAATGGGGACTGGAGTTTTTCATAGAAAGGAGACTAGAACTTGTTACAAGTGCAATGAAGTTGGTCACATTGCATGGAACTGTTCTCAAGCTACAAAGACAAATCAGGAAGTCTCTAAAAAGCTCAAAGAAAAAGTTGTTGAGAAAAATGAACCATCAACTGAAAAATTCAAAATTTTTGAAAATTCAACTTATGAAGTTGGTGAGTTTTCAAAGAAAAATTTTTACAAAAAGAAAGCTAAAGACAACCAAATGTGGATTGTTAAGAAGTCTGATGTAAAATCTGGCGATGAATCTGATTCCACAAAGTCAGATGAGCCACAGGTTGAGGATAAAGAAGAAAACTCAGTACCTCCGGTGGATGATGTTAATTTTCCATCATTGAAAGCTGAGAATTTTAAATCAAAAGTTGGTAAGGTTGAGATATCGAATTAATTCTATTCTGAAAAGAAAGAATTTGATGTCGATAAAGTATTTAATGGAAATGTGAAAAAGATTTTTGGAAAAATGGTTGAGGGTAAGGTGAAAGGGGTAAAGGACTTTTATGAAACAAAGAAAGCAACTTTTTACCCAAGTGAAGTTGAAGAGGAAACATCCAAGTTCAGTCAAGCTTGGATGGCAGTTTTTCACAAGTAAAATCCTGACTTGCCGGAGCTCCCAAGTTGGTAATCGCGGAGCATGAATCGGCATCTTTATTGAAATGTTTTTAAAATGGTTAAGTGTGACTTGCCGAAGCTTCCAGGTTGGTAAGAGTGGAGCAGGAATCGGCATCATTCTTTGTTATTAGGTTTGAATGTTCTTACTTACAAGTGATACAGAGGTTTGTCTGATAAAGTGATTAATCAAGGTCATTAATTTGAACTTGATGTAATCCTCATTCAAGTGGTTGAAAAACAATGTGATGAAATAATCCCCGAACCTATAGGTGGTAAAATCAACTAAACTTATTTTCTGGAAAAACCATTTTTGATTAAAACAAACTTAAGTGTTTTGAAATCATAATGGGAAAATAGTTTGTTGTAAGGGGGAGTTCTGATTGTTTATGCCGAGTGGATGGCGATTTAAAGCAATTCACAACAGTTGTCACTTTGATTGTATAGTTTGATTTCAAGTTTCTTTAAATGTTTCTGAATTTTAGGGGGAGTAAGAAATTTTCAGAAAATCCAAAAACATTAGAAAATTGAAAAAAGCCAAAAACATGATAAAATTCAAAAATGAGTTTTGTTAAGAAAAGAGGAAATGATAGTACATCAGTGGACTATCACAACATGCTAAAGATTTGGAAAGTCAAAAATGTGATAAACAATCTCAATGTGGATGTGCCAGTAGGTTTTTGCACATTTAGAAAATTGTTTTCGAGATATAAACCTAAAATCAAACTTGCTTATTTCGTGGGTAACAATTCTTGGATATATGGGTAACCCCCGAAATCTTGTTTGAAAGGTCCCTCTTTCTGAGATACTAGGTCTTTATACTCAGTGATATCTGGGGTATTATCCCGGGACTTCTGATTTTGCAGAAGCAATAGCCTAGTCCCTGTATAATACTTTGCATTTGCTTGAAATATAGCTAGCCCTCAGTACAAAAAATGATGAAACATTGAAAAATGCTAATCATATGTTGTTGAAGAAAAGATTCTCTAAAGGGAACACACTGAAAGTCGAGCCGTCATCTCTCTGCTGAACGGAAGTTCTGACCTGAGCTCTCACGGTTTCGCATTTAACCCTTTTACAGATATCATCTAGGTATACTCACCTGTAAGACTGAATATTGGGATCTGGATACGAGTGTATATTCAAGTAGTGGGACACTCGGATAAGTTTAAGTGCTTAAAACACTAATCTCGTATCTCGAAACAGTTGAACTTTGTGTGAAAAAATAAATGGACAAGTACACTGACAATCTAGGTGAATTGTTTAGAACTTAAAATGTTAACAGCTTAATGGTGTTAGTGATTTGTCTCATAAACTGATATGATCCTCTTACACAAACTCACAAAAAGATTGTTGTAAATATTTCTTTTCTGTATTTCATTTCACTAAAATCCAAAAAGATTTTAAGTGTGTTTTAGCATAAGCTTTTGAAAAATCAAAAAAGATTTTCGACAACTGGTGTTGAAGAGCTGATTTTCAAAATTCCAAGTGCTAAACATGATGATCATTTTGAGGGGGAGTCTGTTGATTCTAAAAATGTTAGAATATTTTTTCTGCAAGTGGTCATCAGAGGGTTTAAAATGTAAATCATTCTGGATTAATTTGAGGGGGAGTTTGAATATATAGATTTGTCAAATGTTAAATTTGTGAAATTTATTGTGTGGTAGAGGATGTGCAGGATAACTTGGATTCTGACCCTGAGCAGACAGAGAGCCAGGTTTCAATCCTAATCCTGTGAAAGCCAGGCTGCGATCCCAGCAAATTGAAAGGGGGAGTCTAAAGACATCCAAGAAAAGGATTTGTTTGAAGGGAATATGTTGGTGCTGATGAAAAGAGAAGAGCAGACAGACTGATAAAGACTGAAGAAGGCAAAGACTCAACACAGTAGACTCGTCAACTGATGCGTGCTGGTGTGTATATGTTTTAGGTATATATTTTAAGCTCTTTTTACACTTTAGCCAAGTTTTAAGTTTATAAAACACGATATTTACTAACACTAAACACACATATGGGCAAGTGCACCCATCGTGGACGTAGTATAGTGTTGGTAAGATACCGAGGTCGTCCAAGGACACAAGAGCTTTTAGTACCGGTTTATCCTCAACGTCTAATCAAATCAAAATGTTAGAAAAAGATTTTTAAACTAAGAAAATAAAAGTAACTAAATGCTGAAAAATAAAATAAAAATAAAAACAGATAGACAAGATGAATCACTTGGATCCGACTCGTGTGTTAGTATAACCTTTGATTATTTTCGCACTTTTGCACTTGTTTAAGAGATTATCTTAGTTATTGTAGTAGGCCCCTCTTTTGAAGGCGACGTTACCCTCAACCCAGTAGTTTGAGCCAGCAAGGATACAATCCTAAAGGGTCGGATTATTGAAAGATAATTAATTAAGTTATTAATGCAAATTATGGTAGGCCCCTCTTTTGGAAGTGACGTTACCCTCGACTAAGTAGTCTGAGTCAGCAGGGATACAGTCCTAAATAGCCGGGTTATAGTATTAATAGTAGTTAACTTATGAGGGGATCAAAGAGTTTGGACCTCCGCCATTCAATACCTTTGGGTATTGAAGGAGATCCTACTAAATTTGACCCAGGTCCCTTGCAGGACCTCTAAATGCTAAACAAGGGCAAGACCCTTACCAAACCGTTCCCTTAACCCCCGACCAGGTAGCCAACATACCTCCATATAGACCATGGAGATATGAATGGTGAAAATCTTTTATTTTACATAGACAGTAAAATAATGCCAAGACACCACAGACAAACGATAAGGAAGAATCACCTTCAACATAAGCAACTAGTTATTAAAGTCATTAATACAAAACCAATTAAGAAGTGCAAAATATTAAAAATAAAAATTATTATACTAAACACTTGTCTTCACCAAGTGATGTAAGAGACTTAGGCAAACATGGCCTTGATTTCAAGAACTCTTACGATCAATCTTGGATCCCGAGACGACTCACACACTCTATGATGGACAATGGATGATGGTGTTGTGATGGTGGTGGGTGGTGGATGAAGTGTGAGAGAGGTGGTGTGCCAAGGGATGAGTTGCAATGGCTCCAAGCACTCCTATTTATAGGCTGAACAGAAGCCTAGGCACGACCCCGTGTCCGCTGGGCACGACCCCGTGCCCGTCTGACACTATCTCTCTTCATTAATTGTAATTCGCAATTACAATTAATGCGCCTGCAGTACTTTGGGCACGGCCCCGTGGTGAGCAATAGAAGCTTCTATAGGTTTGTCTTTTCTGCTGCTTCTTGGGCATGACCCCGTTTCCGCTGAGCACGGGGCGTGTTCAGTCTTCTGCCTTCTCTGTTTTGCTTGGGAGGATGCTGTCGAGGGGTCGGGCAATCCACTTTTGTTCCCTTTCTTGTATTTATGTTAGATTTAGCTGTCTTTTTCCTTCTTTTGTTAATTTGAGCTCATTTAATCCTGAAAATACAAAAGGAAGACAAAAACACACTTTTTCCAACATTAGTACTTAAAAAGGGTTAGTTATATGCCTCATTTGATGTAATTTATATGTTGCATTTTACACACATCATCAACATTCGAGGGGGAGTCTGTTAGTGCATGCGTCTGTCGACTTCGTCTTGTATCGAGTCTTGCATTGTTCGTGGCACGAAGATCAAGAAATCTTGCAAAAAGTTAATTCCGCATGAAAGAAGTAATTCCGCACGGAATTACCATCTGGTAATTCCGCACGAAATTAGCTAACATCGTTTGAGTCTGTAATTCCGCGTGTAATGTAATCTCGTGTGAGTCATGTTCATGCAAAATTAGAGTGTCTATAATAGTTGTAATTTCGTTTCAGTTGGACGAAATTAAGAAGAGTGTTTCGGACGCTGAAGCTCTGTCGAAGTGTCGTCTTGCTGTAAAACTGTTTCAGATCAATATAAACGACAGTTAAAGTGTATATCTAGCTGAAATCAACTCATCATGTCTGTTTCCGCCTTTCATTTTGAGTAGAACGCCTCTGAACGACTCATTTCGGGTCCGACAACGATCCTACAATTCCAAAATAAAAAACCCATCGGTATCATCATCATCATTCAAGAACACATAAATAACATAGGCCAAAAATAAAAAACCCAACATTCCAAAATACCATTGGTATCATCATCATCATTCAAGAACACATATCAAGAACACAGGCCAAAGAATCACCAGAAAAATCAACTAAACCCAGAAAAATCAAGAACACAGGCCAAAAAGTACCAGAGAAATCAAGAACACAGGCACCAACTCGTCGGGAGGAGACCAGGACCTCCGCTGCTCACGGCGGCGCTGCCGTCGGCCCGCCTCCGTCCTCTTTCTCTCTCCCCAATCTCTCTCCGTCTCTCTTTCTGTGGCCGACCGTTTTTACCGTACAACCCCACACATCGACCACCATCGTACTCCCCCACACCGTACACCCCCACACCTCCATGACCACCACCCTACACCCCCACCCCACACCTCCACGTCGTACCACCTATAACCACCGACGGTCTCCATCACTACCCAGTTTTTTGCTTTTGAGATGTGGTGGTCCGATTAAACCCAAAGATGAACTGAAGCATCTGATTTTAGGGTTTGGGGCTTATGAGTAGTGGATATGGCGGTGGTCATTTGGATGCAGAGAGATGGAAGGGAGATAAGGTGTCGGGGGTTTGAATTTTTAGAGATGGAAGATCTGGAGGAGATGGTTTAAAATGGAGGAGGAGATGGTTTAAAAAGGTGGAGGAGGAGATGGTTTAAAAAGGTGGAGAGAGAGTCTGACTATTATAAATGAGGAGAGAAGCAGGGAAAAGACATTTGGTGGTAAAATGACTAAACTACCCTTTTGAGTGGCAGAATCTAATTGGTTGAGAGTGGTTCTCGCGGTTCTTACAACTGGCGGTGGTTCCTATTTTAGCGACTCCCTATACATATATAGGGGAAGGTTCTATGCAGAACACTAAATATTGCGAGAACACGCAGAACAAAATGAATTACCCATTTTTTCAATCCTAAAAACCTAAAAAGTAAAGGAAAATGGTTACAAATGGACGATTTATTCTTTCTCACACTAGAATTTAAAACAAAATGCGAAAAATTTTCATTTTTTATATAACCTACACATATGTGCGTTCTGTGTAGGTTAAATTACCTACATGTATGTAGGCTAAGTATAGGTAAAAAATATAAGGTTTTCCATGCATATATAATATACATACGAATGTAGGAAACATAAAATTTAAAAAATAGGAACTTTGAATCATAAAATCTAGTGATTTAGAGTTGTTCTTTTGTTCTCGCAATAATTAGTGTTCTGTAATGATCCTCATCCTATATATATATATATATATATATATATATATATATATATATATATATATATATATATATATATATATATATATATAGGGGATGGTTCAAACGAAAACCACTTTTAACGCGAAAACTCGAAAACTAACTAAAAAAAGCCTAAAAAACACACAAAAATTTTTTTTTCAATTTTTTTTAATAAAAATCGCTGGTTTTTATATATAAAAAAAACTTTTTTTCAAAAAAAAAAAAAATTTGTGTAGTGCACATGTGTAATAATACACATGTGTAGTACACATACACATGTGTAGTATTACACATGTGCAGTACACAAATTTTTTTTTTTTTGAAAATTTTTTTTATATAAAAAACCCTGCGAAATTTGGTTTGCAAAAAAAAAAAAACAAATTTTTTTGTATGTTTTTTTGGCTTTTTTTTAATTAGTTTTCGAGTTAACTAGTGGTTTTCATTTGAATCGTCCCCATATATATATATATATATATATATATATATATATATATATATATATATATATATATGATTAGAGTCAAGAGTGAACACTAGTGTAGCTTGCGAACTGAGTGAACAAATCATGGCCATACACATGTGTAGATCAATGGCCAAGATTTGATGTTGAAATACACTAGTGTATTTTACGATTTGATGATGAGATCCTGGCCATACACGCGTGTAGATCAATGGTCTGGATTTGTTCACTCAGTTCGCAAATACGTTAGTGTTCACTCTAGAACCCCACCCTATATATATATACACTTCCATTATATAGGGGAAGGATGCATAGAAAACCAACTTGTCGTTAGAAAACCCGGGAAACTCAAAGCTCCCGATTTTTTTTTTGAAAAATATTACACATGTTATATACATGTTTTTAAGGGGTTTGGGCAAAAAAAAAATCAAAAAAGTGCCGAGTAGATATTTAAAAAAAATAAACAAGTTTTGGCGTAACATATGTTACATTCGTCTGACATATGTTATCCTAGAAATTTGTTTATTTTTTTTAAATATCCACTCGGCGCTTTTTTTATTTTTTTTTGCCCAAAACCCTTAAAAACAAGTATATAACATGTGTAAATTTAAAAAAAAAAAATTCGGCAGGTTAGAGTTTCCCAAGTTTTCTAAATTATAAGGGTTTTCCATAGATACTTCCATTATATATATATATATATATATATATATATATATATATATATATATAGGAAGATAACCCTAAAAAAAGGGTAGCGTAGCAGCTGTCATACATACGAACGAACGTGATACAACCAGATACAAACTTTAAAGGTTGTTGAAGATAGAAAGTTGGGATTGAAGATTTAGCTTAACGGTTCATATTTTTATTCAGTTAGACATCGTCTATAATTTTCAGTTTTCTTGAACTTGAAGATATTGACAATGTTTTCTGAATTTAATTGCTTTGAACTTATTTATGTTTCGTTCTTGAACATGCTTGGCTAAATTCTTTGTTGTTACATAGGCTATGGTCTATGGATAATTCTTAGACTTGTTCACGATTCTTGATTTGAGTAATTATTGTTTTGGCTCTATGGTGGTAAAAGTGTTCTAATCTAGGTTCTAATGTATATGCATATTTAATAATTAATGGTTTATATTTGTTCCGTCTTTTCTTGGTTAAAATTAATTTAGTATTAATTAAGGCTAGGGTTAGGTGATTTTGTTAACTTTGTGTTCGACTAAATCTTGTGGTTACTAGACGTAGTAAACCCTAGGAACAAACTACTAAACTATTCGGTAATTAAATATTCTACCATCTTTGAGACCAAGAAGAGATTAGATGTTGATTTGTCTTAATCATTAGACGGGTTAGGTGTGTCACACCCCAACCGATGGCGGAAACATCAGGGCGCGGCACTGAGCGAAACAGATTGTCCAGGAGAAATCCATAACAACTAATATTACCAAATATTTAAAGTTACGTCCCATACCCTAACATACTCAGCAAAATAGTTAATACAGACATAATATCTCAAGACAATTAAATTGTTTCAACAACTCAGAATTAAAAGTGACGTTTCTAGACCTCCTAACTTGATTCTTTAACAGCAAGCATAGCAAAATCATCCTAAACACCTGTCACATACGTTAAAATAAAAGTCAATACACATAGTGTAAATGTGAGCATACAAGCTTAATAGTATAATAGTAGTGAAAGCGATTTACGCATAATTAGCATGTATAATGTTGAAATTGTGAAGCTAGCAAGTTATCGACAATGAAATATGCACAGACATGACTGCGAGTTGTAAAATGCGCAACACATATCACTACTGTGACACGTGAAGTAAAACCCTTAACAACCCCAGTCCACGACAGGTGCTGAGTCCAAACTATAGTACTATCATTGCTAAGGTGTCAGGCAACAATCACTGTGTAAACATAACATACAAGCGTTCATCGAATAACATGTATAAGATGCAGAGCGGTTAGCGTATAAAAGTGTTTGCATTGTGTGTCGATAGTGATTTGATATAAGTAACGTATATAACACCCAAAAGTGCATAAGCAAAAAGGGTTCGAGTATACTCATAGTTCGTGTTAAGTAAATAACACAAGCTTGGATTGAAGGGAGCACTGGTGAGATTAGCCTAATCAGATAGTATAAGCGTTGTACAGTGCGTGGAATAACGTGTCGGTGAAATAAGTGACGAAGGGTGATCCGATTGGATGACCGTCCGGACGGATGACCATTCGGTAGGAGGGTTGTCCGTTCGGGATGGATGTGTTTGTGTATGAACTCTGAAGTTTTCATTGTAGCATTTTAAAACGAGAGAAGTATCTCTACCTATCAGGTCGTCTGGTCGAACGGTCATCCAGACGGATGGCCGTTCGCTCGGATGGCGATCCGTTCCAGTGAGATGTTTCAAAGATCCAAGTCCCCTGGTAGGATAGTCATTCGATCGGATGGTCGTCCGATCGGATGACTATTCGTTTGGGACTGATATTCTTCAAGGTTTTGCATAATGTTTAAGTGTTGAAAGAAAATCACAAGTCATCCGTTTGGATTTTCATTCGATCGGATGGCGATCCATTCGGACGACAATTCGTTTGGCAACCTGTTCGTTTGGGAACTTGTAAAAATTCATTAAATTAAAAGTTTGCAGTTTGACCGAGACGGCATGACAACGTGTCAAACAACGGAAACCTCGTTGAGTCCAAGTCATCCGATCGGAAGGGAATCAACCCGTTCGATCAGTAACTATTCTTGACAGAACTTCATGCTCGACCCATTAAGTCGGTTATCTCTTCGATAGTAATCCGTTCTCAGACCGGCACTTCATTAGAGGATGAGTAGAAGGCCTGAACAAGCTCAGATTCTATCGGTTTTGAGGGAGAAGTTGAGAAAGTTTGAAGAAGGTTTGAATCTAGTTGAAAATGTTTAGATTTAGGTGAAATCAGTGTTTAAACATGGTAGAAATCCTTTAGATCTGAGTTGTTCTTGGTGAGATGAGATCATTCTCCGATGTTCATATGAACCCGTGATGACGTCACTCGTAAACAGCCCAAATCAGGTGGATTTCATGGTTAAAAGTTGTGATTAGATGGTGAAATTGATGAGAAAGTGTGTGCTGATTAGGGAAGTACAAGATTTGAGATGAAAACTTACAAGAATCGCGAGGAATTAAGAGAAAAAGGGCCAAGAATGCGTTGGTCGGGGGAGAGCTGTCACATCACATGAACATTGATGTGACAGGTGAGTATTTATAGGTGAAGGAGAAGTAAGGCGGTGTGAGTGATTCGATCGGAGAGCCTTTGGATCGGATGGCCATCTGATCGGATGGTCATCCAGTCGGATGACCATTCGATCAAAGGGTCATGCGATCGGATGGCTCGAGTGAGCTGGTTTTCAGATTTTCGATTCGTGCGTTAAGCGTTGCGATGCATTTTAGCGAGTGTCGAATAAGCGATACAATTGTTTTAAATAATAGTTACAGTTCGCGATGAGATTGCCTTTCCAGTTCGCGATGAGATTGCGTTGCGATTAGAGTTGCGATTGCGCTTGCGATTAACACCTTTTAACATAATTAAACATGCACAAGTAACACATAATTTCACAAACACACACACACATAAAGCAATATCCAGAACTGCGATTCAAGTTGCGATGCGATAGCGATGAGATAACGTTAAGTAGATTAGCATTTAACTGCGTTTATTGCATTGTTACTTCACATAATACAACTAAAACAACATAAACTAATGTATTGATTATCGAGTCAAAGTGTACAAGTTATAATTAAGCAAGGAATGACAGATCGAATTAGCACTCTTTTCTTCCTTTGACTTTGACTTTGACTTATACTTTGACTTCAAAGAGTCGGGTTGTTACAACCTCCCCTACTTTAGGGAATTTCGTCCCGAAATTAAGGCACATGCGTAACGAATAGTTGTGGATGCTTAGCCTTCATGTCACTTTCAAGTTCCCAGGTGAACTCGGTGTCGCGTTTGCCTTCCCAGCGAACCTTCGCTATGGGAATGCGTGAGTGTCGAAGTTTCTTGGTTTCTTGGTCCATGATCTCGACTGACTTTTCCACGAAGTGTAATGTTTCATCCACTTGTAGATCCTCAAGTGGTACATGTAAAATATGCTCAGCAAGACACTTTTTGAGGTTCGAAACATGGAAAGTCGGGTGGACGTTGCTAAGTTCCTCCGGTAGTTCGAGTCTGTAGGCCACCTTGCCAATCCTTTCCAGAATTTTAAAGGGTCCAACATATCGAGGTGTGAGCTTTCCTTTCTTGCCGAATCTGATCACCCCCTTTCAAGGTGAAACCTTTTGGAGTACGTGATCGCCAACGTCAAATTCAAGGGGCTTGCAGCGTCTATCGGCGTAACTTTTATGACGACTCCGAGCTTTCAGCAGATTGTCTCGAATTTGAAGGATTTTGTCAGTCGTTTCTTGCACCAGCTCAGGACCGGTAATTTGTGCATCTCCGATCTCGTGCCATACAATAGGTGATCGACATTTTCTTCCATACAAAGCCTCAAATGGTGCCATTTGGATGCTGGAATGATAACTGTTATTGTACGAGAATCGACCAAAGGTAAGTGCACGTCCCAATTACCAACGAAATCTATGACATACGAGCGAAGCATGTCTTCAAGAGTACGTATCGCGCGTTCAGTCTGACCGTCGGTTTGGGGATGGAAAGCGGTACTTAGATTAAGAGTAGTACCGAGAGCAGATTGAAATGTTTCCCAAAGGCGCGAGGTAAACCGACCATCGCGGTCAGAGATGATATCACGAGGCGTCCCGTGTCGATAGATGATTTCGTCGGTGTAGATCCATGCTAATTGTTCTACCTTAAAGTCTTCTCGTATCGGCAGAAAATGAGCAGATTTTGTGAGACGATCAAGGATAACCCAAATGCTATCGTGACCTGATGGCGTGCACAGAAGTTTTGTTATAAAGTCCATGGTTATACTCTCCCATTTCCACATGGGGATCTCGGGTTACACGAGTAAGCCAGAGGGTCTTTGTTATTCAGCCTTGACTTTCGAATAAGTCAGGCACTTCAAAACATAAATAGCGATATCCTTCTTCATTCCAGACCACCAATACCGAAGACGAAGGTCATGGTACATTTTGTCGGCACCAGGATGAATGGAATATCGAGACTTGTGAGCTTCAGTCAACAATATCTCCCGAAGGTTATTGTGACTTGGAATCCAGATGCGATCAAGATAGTAGTAGATACCGTTCGTATTGGTGACAAATTGATATTCAGCACCACACTTCTTCATTTCCTCTCGCAAGGTACTCTCAATGAAGCAGGCGTGCTGAGCATCACGAATTAAGGCTTCGAGGTCATGCTGAGCGTGAGTATTACGAACGCTATGCAAATAGCTTCGTCTACTGAGGGCGTCGGCAACGACATTTGCTTTGCCAGGGTGGTAACGAATCTCACAGTCGTAATTGTTAAGACGTTCTACCCATCGGCGTTGGCGCATATTCAGTTCCTTTTGGTTGAGGATGTGTTGTAGGCTCTTATGGTCGGTGAAGACCGTACACTTGGTACCATAAAGGTAGTGTTGCCAAATTTGTAACGCAAAAACAACTGCACCAAGCTCGAGATCGTGGGTTGTATAGTTCTTCTCGTGGATCTTGAGCTGACGAGAGGCATACGCGATAACTTTGTCCCGTTGCATAAGAACACAACCGAGACCGAGGTTAGAGGCATCACAGTAGACAACGAAGTCATCGTTTCCGTCGGGTAAAGCGAGAATAGGAGCATTGCAGAGCATATGCTTGAGAGTCTGAAAGGCAGTCTCTTGTTCAGTTCCCCAAACAAAAGGCTTGTCTTTATGCGTGATAGAAGTAAGCGGCACGACGATTTTCAAGAAATCAGCGATGAATCGATGATAGTAGCCCGCCAATCCGAGGAACGAACGAACTTCGGATGGTGATTTTGGTGTAACCCAACTCTTGAGAGCTTCAATATTCACGGGGTCGACGTGTATACCTTTACTATTGATGATGTGACCGAGGAATTGAACCTCCTCTAGCCAGAATTCACACTTGGAGAATTGGCATAGAGTCGATTCCCTTGGAGTAATTCGAGAACCAAACATAGATGTTCCGCGTGTTCGGCTTTCGATTTCGAATAGATAAGGATATCATCGATAAACACGATGACGAAACGGTCGAGAAAGGGTTTACACACGCAATTCATCAGATCCATAAAAACCGCGGGTGAGTTGGTTAAACCAAAGGGCATTACAACGAATTCATAATGACCGTATCGGGTTCGGAAAGCGGTTTTGGGTATATCTTCCTCCTAGATTCGTAACTGGTGATAGCCTGAGCATAAATCGATATTTGAGAAACACGTTGCACCTTGCAATTGATCAAACAAATCATCGATTCGGGGTAGGGGATAGCGATTCTTGATTGTAAGCTTATTCAATTCCCTATAATCGATGCACATCCAGAACGTCCGTCCTTCTTTTTGACGAAAAGGACAGGTGCGCCCCAAGTAGAGGTACTAGGGCGAATGAAGCCTTTGTCAAGTAATTCTTGGAGTTGACTCGAGAGTTCACGCATTTTAGACGGAGCGAGGCGATAGGGATCTTTAGCAATAGGATTAGATCCAGGAATGAAGTCGATACGGAAATCAATATCATGACTCGGGGGGGGGGGGGGTAAACAAGGTAAATTGTCAGAAAAAACAGTAGGAAAATCACGAACCACAGGCACCTTATCCATTTCCTTATTTTCCTTTTTGTCCGCTACTATGATGTGTGCATAGAAAGCTTTGTATTCCTTTCGGAGATACTTGCTCGCTTGGATACATGACATGAGTTTGAGATCCTTCGATGAGACTTCGCCATAGACACAGAGTTGATCACCATTAGCGAGCGAGAAACGAATCATTTTGTCAAAGCAAACCACTTAAGCATGATTTCCATGAAGAAAATCCATGCCTACTATGATATCAAAACTACCAAGCTGCATCGGGATAAGGTCGATAGGGAAGACGTGATTGTTGAGTTCAAGAGTACAATCACGGACAACAGAATTAACAGTGACGATTTTTCCATTGGCAGCCTCTACGTTGAATGTCGAAGGGAGGTTAGCGCGTTTACGGTTTAGGAACTTTTCGAATTCTAACGGTACAAAGTAGTTATCGGCTCCAGTATCAAATAAACATGAAGCATATATACCGTTGACAAGAAATGTACTATTAACCACATTATTGTCATTCTGCGCCTGACGGACTTTGATGTTGAATGCACGTTCGCGTGTTGCTGGTTGCTGTTGTTGCTGCTATTGATGTTGTTGCGCTGGTTGCTGTTGTGGCTCTTGCTTCACCACTCTGTTTGGGAAGACATTTGAAAAGTGGTTTGGATCACCACATGCAAAGTAGGCTCTTGCGTGAGCAGCGTGAGCAGGAGCTGCTTGTTGGCCTTGGGGAGCAGGAAGAGGAGCTGGCAATGTAGGAGCTTGGATGTGAGCTTGAGCTTGGCGGGGACTAGTACGGCAGTTGGCAGTAAAGTGGTCGTACAGGTTGCAGTAAACACAGAATCGACACACGATCCCAACAGGATGATGATAAGTACAAGTAGGGCATAGCGGGTGGGGACTAGTATATGCACGCTTAGCCAGTGGTGCATTGGTCATTGGTGCCGCTACTTGGCGGTTCTGGGGTTGCGGTTGGGCAAGTACAGCATTGAGTGGAGCGGCGGTCACTGCACAGTTCTTGTTGTTGTTGTTGTTGTTCTTGCGCTTGCGGCGTGATGACTTGGAAGCTTGCGGTGCGGCGGTTTCAGTGGTAGGAGCAGCGGTAACTTGATGGAGACTTTTGGTGGTATTCTTGAAGTTGCAAGCCAAAAATCGCTTGTCATTAATCTCGGCAGCGAGTAGATAAGTCTCTTCGATGGTTGTCGTCTTCACGACTTGCAAGAAATCAGCAACACAATCCGGTAAAGCACGGATGTATTTCTTCATCGTCATCTCAGGTGTTGCCACCTGGCTGGGACAAATGATACTTAGCTGCTTGAAGTGGGCAGTTAGACCGGCATTGTCGCCACCATCCTGCTTGATGTTCCAAAATTCGTTCTCCAGCTTCTGGAGCTCATGGGGAGGGCATAATTCTTTCATCATAAGTTCCTTCAACTCCTCCCAAGTAAGCCCATAGGCTGCGTCGTTCCCACGCCTGTTCCTTTCGGCAGTTCACCAATCCAGATCTCTGGACTGGAAAACGCCAGTTGCGTTGACAATGCGAAGGTGATCTGGACATCCGCTTTGGCGTAGCGTGACTTCAATTGAGTCGAACCATTGAAACATAGCGCTTGGTCCATCTTCGCCTGTGAAGTCTTTGGGGCCACAGACCTTAAACTGCTTGAAGCTGAAATTACCATATGGAGAGTCAGTCCTAGATTCCTCAGAGGACTTGCTAGCGTTTTCATTAAGCTCGCTGACAATTTGCGGAATGACTTTTGCCATTTGCTTTGCGACTAGAGAAGCGATAAGCTTGTCAGCGTGGTTCCAGCGAGCGGCGCGAGAAGTATGCGATCCAAATGATGACATTGTCTGCAACAGACATCGCCATAGGACTCAGACACAAGTCGATTAAATCTAGTATAGTCTAGCGTATCCCCACGAGCTACTTTCATATACATCTACACATAGGCACATAATCACGTAGGCACATAATCCAAAGAAGCACATAAACACATAAGCACGTAGCCCACCAAAACCACATGTTACACTATATTTTGCACGTATTCACATACATATATTGCACGTATTCACCTATCATTCAAGTTTTGCGAGGGGTGTTCGAGAGTAGCGAGTGCGAGCAGCGAGTGCGAGTAGCGAGTATCACAGCGGGTAGTCTAGCGTAAACGAGTAACATAGCATGCGATTTGTTAACATTTTGAGATAGATGTGCAGTGCGAGTTGAGCGTGTTGATCAAAGCGAAAAGCAAAGAGCGTATAAATCTCCAAAATCTAAACACATAAACAGGTAAAACCACATAAAACACATAAAATTCCACATAAAATCAAAGAACCAGCGGTTGCGAGCTCAAGATCGAAACACATAAACACATAAAAGTAGCGATTGCGAGCTTAAAATCAGAGTGTCTGGGTTTGAGACATCGACTACCCAAAGTGATTCGACCATTCTCAAGGACTTCGAGTACACGCTTTGGCCTAATAGATTGTGCTCTCTCACCGACATTCGGCGAATGGCACGCATCCTTTCGGTTATTCGCGTAACTCGAGTCATTGGAATCCATCGAGACTTTGGTGAGAGTTTTGTAAAAACCAAAATAAGGAACGGAACAAGTCATCAACATTCGGGTTTCACCCCTAACTTAACTACTGTGTTCCTATCTGTGTGATAGAATCGTGAGATAGAGAGGGAGATTTGCATCGAAGTATGGATTTCACTCCTGATTCAACGCAAATTCTCGTGTTTATAGTAAAAAGGCGCGTCGAACGAACGATTTAATCGAGAGTTTGTGTCACACCCCAAAAACGTCGTAGCGGAATATATAAAATGTAGTGGTGACGGAAGCTGGTGCCCATTTATATCTTGATGATCGATGCATTAAATTGTTGGACATATCATCTTATTTAAAACATAAGTTTTAAACATAAAGTTTCAAAACATGATGCAACCACGACATAGTTAAGTTGTTTTGATCCTCACGGATCTTATTACATTCATCCCAGAAAGTTTTAAAAGTTACTCCAACATTACTAAGTAACAAAACATGTATCAACAACCACAAGATACGCCATAATTCCCGAAGCCGAACTCAAGTACCTGTAGAAAACGTTAAAATCAAGTTTCAACACAAAGGAAGGTGAGTTCACATATTCAAATTTAAACAATTTGATCCAAAGGAAAACTTTCCAATTATGTGTTTATTGTAAAACATCCATATAATTTTTAGAAAGTCCATTTATTTCCTTAATAAAATCCATGGGTCATCTGTCGTAAGTTCAAAAACCCGACATTAAGGCATTTTCCCAAGTTTTGTATATTAAATTCATAGCGTCAACTTTCAGACTCGTGTGTTAGCTAGACAATACGAACTACATATTTACCATGCAGGGATAATCAATGCTAGACAATAACCAGAATTTAAATTCGTTGTTTGACTTGACACGGGGCGACCGGTTACGACGAGGTTGTCAACCCGATAGATCTACGAACAATTCATCGCATGCAATACTTAATCAATTAAATGACATCATTGGCGCAGGGTCCATATTGAGACCATATATGATGTGTGCCTCATGTATGACAAATTTAATAAACGATGTTGTACAAATCCCCTGAAATCCCCACCGAAATGTAAGCCTATGCTGTTACTTACTCACTTGAGACCAAGAAATATTCGTTCCAACATCATGGTCGGTTTTTCCTCAGAAACACCGTACCATCCCAGCTTCTCCCTCAAACATACATTCATCAAAAACGTTTTACCTCGAAACGTATGATTTATCAAACTCCATATATTTTCAACGAAAATATATAATTTATGTAGGATCGTTTTCAGACCCAAACGAGTCGATCAGAAGAGGTCTTCACCAATACAAAAGGCGGAAACAGATGTATCGATGTTATTTCAGCTGAATTGCACGAGAAATCACTTTAAACTGTCTTTTGATTGATATTAGAACGTTTACAATGCTGTAGACACTTCGACAGAGCTTCTCCGTCGGAACTAATTTCGATACAAATGACATGGCACTGAGGGTATTTATAGGCATATAATTTCGTTTGAAATGGTCCAATCGAAATCTAATTTCGCACGGAATTAACTCAATCGAAATCATGATTCAAGCGAAATCATAATTCCGTGCGGAATTACCTAATTTCGTATGAAATGACCAAAGTGTCATTTCATGCGAAATTACTAATAAAACCATTTCTCGTTTTTCGTGCCCTGATCTAATTAATACAGTACAAGACTCGATACAAGACGAAGTCGACAGACGTATGCACCAACAGACTCCCCCTCGGATGTTGACGAGTCTACAGTGTCGAGTCTTCAATCTTCAGTCTTTATCAGTCCTCTCGAACTTCTTTGAAGTATCTACCAATGTAAAGCATCCTCAAATCTCTCTCTTTTTATCAACTAATCTCTCCCTCGGATGTTGATCTCTCATCTTCTTTCTTCACTCTAACTCAACATCAACAGATAACCTCCCCTCGGATGTTGATCTCTTGATCAGATCTCTTGATTCCTTAAGTTCATCAGCATCATCAATACCAAGATCGTAACCTGGCTCATATTCTACTCATGTATCTTCAGACCCCCCCTTTCGATATGCTAGATCGCAGCCTGGCTTTTTGAAATCACAAAAACCCCGGGTATCGGAAACTGGCTCTCTTTCATTCTGAATCAGGATCTAGAACCTGGCTATCCTGCACATACTCTACCTCACAATAAATTTCAAAGATTTAACATTTTGACAAATTTAAGTTCTCTACTTATCAAATTTAATTTTCTCATTTTAACCGTTGACTCCCCTTCACAAAATGTTCATCATGATTAGCACTTGGAATTTTGAAAATCAGCTCTTCAACATCAGTTGTCGAAAATCTTTTTGTATTTTCAAAAATTTATGCTAAAACACATTCTTTTTGGGTTTTCTAAGATTTTAAGTGTGTTTAAATGCAATAAAGAAATATTTACAGACAATATTTTTGCGAGTTTGTGCAAGAGGATCATATCAGTTTATGAGACAAATCACCAACACCGTTAAGCTTTAAACATTTTAAGTTCTAAATGATTCACGTAGATTGTCAGTATACTGACCCACTTAAATTTTTACACAAAGTTCAACAGTTTTGAGATACTAGATTAGTGTTTTAAGGTACTTAAACTTATTCGCGTGTCCCACCTCAGAATATACTCCCGTATCCAGATTTCTATATTCAGTCTTACAGGTGAGTGAACACTAGTAATATCTATAAATGGGTAAATACGAAACCGTGAGAGCTCAGGTCAGAACTTCCGTTCGTGCAGAGAGATGACGGTTCGACTTTAGGTGTGTCCCGTTTGGGGATCTTTTCTTCAACTGCCACTGATACATATCTTTCGATATTTTTCAATTTTTTTAGCAGAGGGCTGGCTTTAAGATTAAAGCTTTTGCAAAGTATTATACGAGGACTAGGCTATTGCTCCCGCAAAATCAGAAGTCATGGTATAATACCCCAGATATTACCACGCACAAAGACCTAGTATGTCAGAAACAGAAAATCTCTCAATCAAGATTTCGGGGGTTACCCATATATCCGAGAGATGTTCCCCATGAGATAAGTAAGCATTGATATTTATGTCTATCTCGAAAACAATCTACTAAATGAGTAAAAACCTACTGACATATCGACAATGAGATCATTTATCACATTAAACATTTCATATCTTTAGCGTGTTGTGATCATCCACTGATGTACTATCATTTCCTCTTTTTACAACAAAACTCATTTTTGAATTTTTCAATGTTTTTTGGCTTTTTCTGGTTTTAACACGTTTTTGTATTTTTCAAATTTTCGAAATTTTCAAAAATTCTTACTCCCCCTAAAATCAAAATATGTTCCAATTTTGATTTTCTGGGAAAAATTTGAAAAAACAAGTTGTACAAACTTGACAACATGATGTGAAAAGCATCAATTCTCTATCCACTTGGCATAAACAATCAGAACTCCCTCTTACAACAAACTATTTTCCCATTATGATTTCAAAACACTTAAGTTTGTTTTAATCAGAATGGTTTTTCCGAAAAATAAGTTTTGTTGATTTTACCACTTGTAGGTTGGGGATAAACTCATCATATTGTTTTCTCAAAATATTTGAATGATAGTTAAATCAAGTTCAACTTAATGACCTTGATTTACCTCTTGTAAGAATAACAAACCTCTTACCAACCACTTGTAGGATTACCTTTCAATCTTACCACTTGTTAGGATAAAATATGACAATATCAAGAAAATACCACTTGTAGGTTGACATTTCACAGTTGTGAATTTCTCAAGAAAAATGTCGATTCCTACTCCACACTTACCAACCTGGGAGTTCCGGGTAGTCCACAACCTGTAAAATTTAACAATTTTAAATCTTTCTCAAAAACAAACTTGTTCAGAAAGATGTCGATTCCTGCTCCGCGATTACAAGCTTGGGAGCTCCGGCAAGTCCGATTTTTTTAGTCAAAAAATATATCCACCCAAGCCTGACCAGCCTTGGGTGATTCCGAGTTACCACCACTCGGTTTCTTTCCTTTCATCTTCTTTTCATAAAATTCATTTACCCCTTTTGATTTCCCACCAATCATTTTTTTCAAAAATGTGTTTCACTTTGGGGTTAAAGGCTTTTTAAACATCAAATTCTTTCTTTTCAACAAAGAATTGATTTGAAATATCAACTTTTCCAACCTTTTATTTAAAATATTCAGCCCTCAATGGTGGAAAATTTGCATCATCCATCGTAGGAACTGAGTTTTCACCTTTTGATTCAACCTGTGGCTCTTCTGATTTTGTGGAATCAGATTCATCGCCAGAAGATAGCTCCTCTGATTTTGACGAATCAGAATCATCGCTAGAACTATCAACAGATTTCTTAACAACCCATTTTTGGTTGTCAAGGTTTGCTCTTCTCTTGTAAAACCTCTTTGAACATTCACCAACTTCAAACTTTGAGTTTTTGAAAACAATAAACAATTTAGTTGGTGGTTCACTTTCAATCATCTTTTCTTTCATTTTAAGAGACACTCCCTGTTTTGATTGTATTGCCTTAGAACAATCTTTGGCAATATGACCAACAATGTTGCATTGGAAACAAGTTCTCGTTTCTTTCTTCTGAACAACTTCATTCTTCATTTCATCTTGCTTCTTTTTAGCAAGGAATTCACTATTTGATTGCTTTCAGAATGAACTCTTCTGCTCTTCTTCTGAACTTGCACCTGAAACAAATACAGTTTTTGGTTTATAAATTTTCTCATTTTTATGATTTTCTGGTGGAATAAATCCTAAACCTTTCTTTTTGAAATTACCGTTATGGTTTGGTTTCTTTTGAAAACCAGAACCAGAACTGTAACCCTTTTTCTTGTTTAACCGTTGTTGAACTCTTGAGGTGTATTTTTTTTAGGTTTTTCCAGTAAGATTTACATCTTTTATTTCAGAAATATTGATTTCTGTTAGTTTGAAAACCTTTTTGATCATTTCAGGTTTGACACCTCTTATTGGAAATTCCTCATCAGAATATAATTTGTCAGAATCATTCAAAGTATATGCCACTTTGAATGTTTCATCACTCAAACTAGATTTTGATAATAGGAATTCTTTATTATAAACTCCTTTTGCCCTGTTTGACGGTTGACTCGGAGTGCTGGACTCAGACTTTGACTCTGACATAGACTCCGACTTTGACTCCTTTGTTTCATCGTTATCTAACACATGATCCACCACTTTCTTCATCAATTGAGATTGTCGATCAGTGTCAGACGATGTGAACGTGACATCAATATTTTCTGGCAAATTAACTGATGGTTCAGACTCCCACTTTAAGT
This sequence comes from Helianthus annuus, assembly GCF_002127325.2. Lineage (NCBI taxonomy): Eukaryota > Viridiplantae > Streptophyta > Magnoliopsida > Asterales > Asteraceae > Helianthus > Helianthus annuus. The sequence goes on along the minus strand of NC_035447.2, from coordinate 151,059,434 downwards.
TGGTTGCCTTTTCTACTCTTTCTGAATTTGGATTTCTTGGCGAATATCCATTTTCAAGCGGGGGTGGACACTTGTTGTAACTGGCACCTTTTTTCTTACTAGAATTCTTCACGTCAGTTTTCTCTTTTGTGTCTTTCTTCTTTTTAGATGTCTTTTCCTCAGATGCTTCATCTTCTTCAAAAGCCTTCATGCCTTCCACAGTTGGATAAATCCTGTCAATGACATAAGAAGTACATGAGTAACTTTTTTAACAAACGATTAACTCTTTCTGTTTCAATTCTTTGAGTCTCCAGTTTCTGTTCCAGCGCAGCACACTTTTCGATGTAATTGTTCACAACTTTTTGCTTTGTCATGAAAGCTCCTTGAAGTGTCTTCATAGCTGTTGCTTGTTCACTGCTTGATTCATTGTATTGATTCATGGCTTTGTTCAGAACATCATATGATTCTTTCAACCTGTTCATGTTGTTAATCAATTAGCTGTTTTTCTTTTTTGTGATCTCACAGGTATCACAATTCACTGGAATCTTTCTTGCATCAACTTCTTCATCAATTTTGAAAACTGGAACTTCTTTACATTTCTTTTGATCACAGGAACTTCTTCATCATCACTGTTGACTGGTGTTTTAACTTTCTTCTTTTTCTTTTTAGCTTTCTCATCATCACTATCACTTTCGTCCAACATTCTCAAGTGCTTTTCCATCTTTCTTGCATAATAATCATTATCATTATCACTATCTTCTTCAATTTGAGCAACAAAAGCTTTGTGACTTGAAGTTTAGTTTGGGTCATAATAATCCCAACTGAAATTTGCCCAACTAAAGCCTTCTGGCAATTTTTCATCATCTTGATTGATCAGACATGCTTTGTTGTCAGCAGAAACATATTTGTCCCAACTGAAGCCTGTTGAAGATTTTTGATCATCTTGATTCACCATACAAGCTCTCTTTGATGGTTCTTCAATCTCCTTCCTGGCATGAGCAGTTTGTGGTTGTTGAGTGACTTGATGATAAATTGCTTTCTGATAATAATCATTGTTATTGTTGAATGGATTTTGAGCTCCACTTGCTTTACGGTTTTTGCACCCTCTCTTGAAGTGTCCTTTTTCCCTGCAACGAAAACAAGTGACTTTAGATTTATCAAAGCCTAAAGTTGAAACATTTGCATCACGAAAATCATCTCTTCCTGTAATTTATTTAAACTTTTTGGCTCTCCTCAACACGCTCGCCAAACACCACTTTATATCCATCAATTCCATCTCTTCAGCATCGATTTGATCGTAATCCTCTTTTGTCAACATTGGATTCCTGATCCGACTTGCTACTAAACTTCCATACGACTCCAACACAGTCCCCAACAAAGACATGTGACTTTTTGCAACTTCTTCAGAATAATCCTGATCATTCTCAAGATTCAATAAAATGTTGCATTGTAATTTCTTGCCATTCTTGGTTGCTGACAAGTTTAGATCAAATGATGGATATGATGAAAAACTTGTTTTGCTGTTTGAACCTTTAGAAGAACTTCCTGATGAACTCTTAGCATTGGATGCTGTCTCAACCTATGGTGACATATTGGTTTTTTCATTCAACCCTGCTTTATAATAAAGACTGATATCTTGTTCACCATCGAAATATTTCATTCTTGAGATCTTTCTTTGTTCCACCTCTTGAGCTTCCAATTTCTCAATGAACTTGCTCAAAGTTAGATTGTTAAATCCTTTCTTATTTCTTAACATCATCAAATATGTGCCCCAAGTTTCATGTGGCAATGCATCAGCCAGTTTCTCAATCAACTCTTCATTATCCTTTGTGATGCTCACCCTCCTCATGTTTACTAACAAATTGCAGTATCTTTCAATTATCTGCTTTGTGCTTTCAGTTTTCAAACCACGAAATAGATCAAACTCTTTTTTCAGAAGCGATTTTTTGTTCTTAATCATTTCTTGACTTCCAACAAACTTAGATCTTAACGCTTTCCAAATCGAATATGCACTCCCACTGTGTTGTAATAGAACCAAGATATCTTCTTTCACAGCTTGTTGCAATAAACTGATCATCTTTTTCTCATCAACACTAAGATCTTTAATTGCAATCTCCTCTTCGTCATCATTCGTCGGTCTAACATATTTTGTCTCAACACATTCCCAAGCATCCAAATAATTTGCTTGCACCCAATTCTCAAAACATTCTTCCCATCCTTTATATTCCTCAATGTTCATGTGTTTAGGCGGTTTTTGCGTAGTCCCCGTTTCATTTTCCAACATTGCTTGCTGAGTAATGGTAATCGGAGTAGCAAAGGCGTTATAGAATTCCTCTTCCATGTTTAGGATTTTCAAAGTTCACAAAATTAGACAGTTTCAAACGAAATATCCCTTTCACACGAAATTACTGTTTCACACGGAATACTCTCCCAAACGAAATCACAATGAACCTTCACACGAAATTATCCTTTGATGCAAATCAACTTCAAACAAAATTAGTAATTTCGTTCGAAATGGTCAAACGAAATATAATTTCGTGTGGAATTAACCTTGTTTCCAAACGAAATCAAGTAACTTGAAACAAAATCTAATTTCGTATGAGATACTCACACGAAATAAGCGAAATTACGACTAATTCTGTGCGAAATTACATCAATTGTTCGAACGAAATATTATCAATTTTCAAACGAAATTAGACTTTTGAACAGATTTAAGTCGAATTAATGTCTGAAACTCTCAAGGGTTTGTTAAAACACTGTTGTGCACATCATATTTGAAAATCAACCCATTTTAACCGTGAAATCAAGTTTAATTGTGAAAAGAAGGTGTAGAAATCAGAAAATGCATCTGAAATGGTATGAACTCTTCTTCCTGAGCTCTGATGCCACTTGTAGGATCGTTTTCGGACCCAAACGAGTCGATCAGAAGAGGTCTTCACCAATACAAAAGGCGGAAACAGATGTATCGATGTTATTTCAGCTGAATTGCATAAGAAATCACTTTAAATTGTCTTTTGATTAATATTAGAACGTTTACAATGCTGTAGACACTTCGACAGAGCTTCGTTGTCGGAACTAATTTCGTTACAAATGACACGGCACTGAGGGTATTTATAGGCATGTAATTTCGTTTGAAATGGTGCAAGCAAAATCTAATTTCGCATGGAATTAACTCAACCGAAATCATGATTCAAGCGAAATCATAATTCCATGCGGAATTACCTAATTTCGTATGAAATGACCAAAGTGTCATTTCATGCGAAATTACCAATAAAACCATTTCTCGTTTTTCGTGCCCTGATCTAATTAATACAATACAAGACTCGATACAAGATGAAGTCGACAGACGTATGCACCAACAATTTATATTAAAAGGTATGTTTTAATCCAAAAACAATATTAAACCCTTTTATTGGGGTGTTCTACCCCCAAAACATATACAAAGCAGTAAAAAGAGGGGTTTAGTGACACTCACCTTTGGGTGCGTATTTTTAAATAGCGCAATCCCACAATTTGATTTCTACACGTCCTATTATATGTAGGAACATTTTATAAATCAATACGTCACAAAAATCCTAAGTTTCTGTTTTTCTTAGAATTTTCACATACCTTTGAGATTTTCTCGAAAAATCATCGTTTTTGATTATGTTGGCACGTTAATATATATATGAGTCCATATATATACATACATGTATATATATATATATTTAAGATTTTAGGACTTGAACGATTTTATTGTTGACCGTTATCATGTAAATCTCTTAACACACCCATTTATACGTAATATATCTACGATTTGCGCGTCGTAATATATATACATAAACGTACACATAAATTAACACCGTAACACGTGTAATCTCGTTAACTTATCTATTTTGTCATTTTTAAGGCAAGCATACATAAGATATTTTATATGTACCAAATTTCATGCTCGACAAACAAGTTGCACATTTAACGCGATTTTTACCATTTCTACCGCACAAAACGCACAAGTATACATGCTTAATCTAAATTTCTAATATCATGTTAAAACTTAACATATTTTCACATTCACATGTTTAATTCAAATAACGCATCTTAACATATAAGGTTCACCCCAAAATTTACCCATACTAGTGTTCATCGAAAAATGCGTATTTTAGCGATTCGGTAACATTTTCGGGCGTCGGAAGTCACGTATGACCAACCAAACACCAAGTAAACTTAAAATTAGTTAAAATACTTAGTTTTTAACAAAAAATAGAAGTTTACTTTCTGATCTAAATCAATTTCATAAAAATCGTTCGAAAAACCGATTTTTGACCGTTTTAACGCATAGTTTTGCGTTAAACGTTACTATAATCATCTCAACTCAGAATGACTTGATATTTTAACATAATACATGTTATTTACTGATTAAAATAGTGATTATAATCAGACTAGTGCAGTTTTTGTGTAAGTCACATAAATCATGCGATTTCATGTATTTTACAACTCCTATTGCACTAAGTACAACATGCAAGACTAGTAAACTTTATGACAAAGTTTTATATCACTAAACACTTCAAAATAATTATATTTTAGTGGTTATATTCTGATCAATAATCATATCTAAATCATCATTTCATGACCATAAATCATCATGCATGTTCAAGTAAATGCATCTAATGCACTCATATAACATCATCATCTTTTATGTTCTAATCATACTCAAGAACACATTAATATCATGTTTTTACATAACACATCATATATCATCCATCATCACATAATCATACATAAATACAAGTATCTTTCATTCATGAGTATATGACCAAAATTACATGCATGCATACACGTATACATACATATACACGAAATATATACACCTACATAAACCTCCAAAAGTTTACTTTTTCATCAATTCCCTTTCAAATCATGAAGCACTTTTAGATCATTCTTTTATGACATTTTTTATTTATGCATGTATTCTATCATTCAAGAATCACTCAATCAAAAATCAAAACACAATCATATACACACACACATAAACCTACGGCCATACGCATATATACATACACACCCATTTCCATTTTGTTTAAAATCTCATCCTTTATCATTTTCAAGTTCATGTTTAATTGCAAGTTCAAGAGAAACTTTCCATCATCTTTGTCATCACTAAAAATCAAGAATGAAATTTTGAAAATAAGTTTTACCTTTCAAGTTTTTAGTGGGTTTTAACAAGATTTTTGATGGTTAGAAGCTTGTTTCACCAAGAAAACACTTTCGGATCTTCAAAACACCTTGAAACCTTCTTGGAATGAACTTTAATCTTCAAAAACAAGTTGGAATTTTTGAAATATGGCTGGTTATAGGGGTGTTCGGCCAGCTTTGTTTAGTGAGAGAGAAAGAGAATGATTTTTGAAATGGGTATGTTGGTTTGTGTGAATTTATGGAAGGATTGAAGGATTGTAATCATCATGTGCATTTTCTAGGCCACACATGGAGGAGAGAGAGAGATATTACATTGCATGGCTGCCACATAATTCCTTCTCTCACATCCATACACGACTCCATATGTATATATATATATACATATATATCTAATTTTTGGCCAAAAACTGGTATTTTACCGGATACCGGGTATTTTATTTAGCGTTTTAATCCCGTTTCAGTGCGTTTTAAATTATTTTTATCATTCTATAAAAACAATCACACAAAATTATTACTGAAATAATTACTTGTTGCCTTGTCTGGCTGCGTTGACAGTATTTTGTCTAATACGCGCAGTATCGCGCGGTACGCGCTCAACCTCAAAAATAAGAGTTTCTTAGTGTTTTAATTTATTTTTCCTCATGAATATGATTAAAATTACTATTCTAATCATAACAGACTATTTTTAGGATTTGAACACTGATCGGGTGGTCACCGACGCTTGTTTCGCATTTAGTCGTTACGCGATAAGCGTTTATCTTACCGTTGCCAACATAATTTTTACCAAGGTTTAAATTTGTCAACTCATTAAATATCATATATAAACATCATAATCTGTCAAATACAACCTTTTATCTATTCACAACTCGTGTTACAATTGCACGGTATGGCCTGAAAAGCCGGGTGTCACAGTCTCCCCCTGTTTAGGAAATTTCGTCCCCGAAATTTTTACTCTACAGGTTTTGTTTTCGCACTAGGCGGAAATAATAAAAACAGGCTTGCTGAATATGGTCTTGTAGTTTCTGCGAGAAACTTTGATTCTTACGAAAAATCTTCGTAGACCTATATTACATATATTCTCATTTCCCAATCTCACGTCTCAATGCTCTCTAAGGTTCAACATTTGCAAGCACTAAATCAGGAAAGGTTAAATCAATGTTCCACCATTTCGGGTTCAACATACATATATTTACATATATGTTGCCCTATACCTGAGGTAGTTTGAGTTTACACACGATTGATCCAACTCGAGATGGGCACTCGAAAGTATCTATTCTTATGAACTCGTTTTCTTTCCTCCTTGTATTAATTTCAGATATCCATGAATTGCGCAATCATTAAATCACATATACTACTAGAATTCTGTAAACGCCTCTCCGGTTATCAACATAACTCTTCTACCATTATGTACCGCTTCTACGGTACTTCGATAAACTTCCGTTTATCGCCTAAATAAATCTCTACAAATAATAAAATCAGTGTATTATCCACTATACACTTTCTGAAACTGGACACATGCAACACATCATGTACACCACTCAATCCTTATGGTAGCTTGAGCCTATAAGCGACTGATCCAACTCAAGATGGGCTCTTGAAAGGACCTAATCAATGTGGCTCAGCTTTTCCTTTCTCTGCTAACTTAATAACATCATTTTAAGGTAAATCCTTCAATAGAACCAAATCTTCGATCTGAAATCGCAATAGTTTCCTTCAATTGTCCATGTAATCCTTATGTTGACCAATTGGCGACTTTTAACCTTCCCTCGATCTAGGCAAATCCTGTCGCTAGTTTCCTAGATAAACTAGGGTCTGGTTAATCGTCTTTTGCTACATTAGCTCAACAAAGTGGCGATCGACACTTCCATCCACGCAATGCATCAAACGGAGCAACCTAAATACTAGCGTGATAACTATTATTGTAGGATAACTCTGCCAATGGCATGTGAGTATCCTAACCTCCATTGAAATCAATCGTGCAGGCTTTCACATTTCCTTCAAAGGTTTGAAAAGCTTCCTCCTACTTTTCTATCCAATAAATTCCCTTTTTCCTTCTGGGGTTATTAGTGTCGAAGGCCGCGCTAATCTAGAGAAATTCTCAATGAGTATCCAGTAGTACCCAACAAGTCCTATGAATTGTCGTACTTCCGACAGGGTCTTTGACACTTCTCATCATTTGATTGCCCTAGTCTTAGAATGATCTACATGCATGCCTTCCTTATTCCTCCACAACTCCATAGTCAACTTCAAATGTTACTCGTGATTCTCTTTGGTTCGCGAATAGGCAAGTATACCGTCGATGAATATTATTACGAATTTATCCAATTAGGGTTTCCATACCCTGTTCATGAGATCCATGAATATAAATGGCGCATTAATTTAGTCAAAAGGCATGACTATTAACTCGTAATGGCCATATCGTGTTCGAACAGCAGTCCTCGAAATATCTTCGTCAGCAACCTTCAACTGATGATATCCTGATCGTAGGTCGATCTTCGTGTAGTAGCTGGATCCCTGAAGCTTGATTGAACAAATCGTCAATCCTCGGGAAAGGGTACCAATTCTTAATAGTCAACTTGTTCAGTTCTCTGAAATCTTCACACATCCTGAAGGATCCATCCATCTTTCTCACAACAAAACAGATGCACCTAAAAGCGAAAAGCTTGCTCGAATGAAACCCTTGTCTAGTAGCTCTTGAAGCTGATTCGACATTTCTTCCATTTCTAACGGCGCTTAATCTATAAGGAGATTTTGCAAATGGGTGCAGCACCGGTACTAGATCGATTCAGAACTCGATCTGTCTTGCAGGGGGGGCAATCCAGATAAGTCTTTTTAGGAAAACTTCTGGATAATCACGAACAATAGGAATCCTTTTGATATTCCTACATTTGGCCTTCACATCCACTACGTTAACAAAGAACGCGGGATAGCCTTTTCGTAACAACTTGAGCATCCTCATAACACTGACGACTCTCAACCCTCAACACTCGACACTTGACACTCAGCTCGGTCGGTCTCCGTGAACAACTACCATTTCACCACCATCAAAACGAAGTATCCTTGCTTGCTTCTCCGAGCAAATAGTCCTAGCTTGTCCTTGGATAGCCAATCCATTCTCACAACTACATCAAAGCTCCCCAGCTCCACTTGAAATAAATCGACACTAGAAATATGATCACCTAACTAAATATATAATCGTGAATGACCTCACTAGTTTCCATCAATTTACCAATTGCTAGTTCTATCGGGCACTTTATACTTAGCTTACTTATTGGTGAACACAAAAATGGTTCAGAGTTTTTCGAATCAAAACTCAAGTCAGCTTTGGTATTAAAAGTATGAACATAGATTGGTTTTTGATTCGAAACATACCAGTAACAGTAGCAGGATTCTCACGTGCCTTCCTAGCACTCGCCTCAATGGCTTTACCCACAGCATCCTGTCCTTTCGGTTTTGGGCAGTCTCTTTTGTAGTGTCCTAGCTCACCACACACGAAGCATCCCTCGAGCGTAACTCCATCCAATATACTCTTAGCATAACAATTGGGAGTCACATGTCAGGTTCGGCCACATCTGGCACACTTTCTCCGCTCACCCTTGTGAGTCTTATTCTCAAAACTACTTCTGCCATCCCTGGTATTATCCTTTCTAGAACTGGCTACATACGCCTTCCTTGACTCTCAGACTTTCACTTTCGCGAATCCCCAGATCTAGGCTCGGAATGCGAAATTATTTGAATGGTCGACCCGTTGTGACGGTCCGACACCAAGCATACCGTTGCCACGTCATTGCATAGGGTACCAGTAAATGATCTTGGGTTACAACGCTGGATTGTTTTATGTGTACATCTATGTTCTGTTCACAGAGTTAATGAAAAATCAGAATTACGCTCAGATTATATTATAACCCAAGAACTACTAAAACTTTCCGATCATTATATCACCTGAAGGGTTTCCGATCTGTGTCCCACCAAAACCATGCCCATGAGCATCACGTCCACGTTCCTGGCCATTATTTTGGTTAGCATCGCATTGTTCCATGGCAGTATTAACGTGTTGGGCTATGAGTTGTGCCAACTCCTCTGGGGTAATAGGTAGTCCAGAACCCTGTCTCGCTTTTGGCGGCATTTCGTCGTTTCTATTATTACAACATAATATCAACATAAGACGATATCCAAAATAATTAAATCATTAAATGCTAGTGGACCAAACATTGCGCATGTATAATATCCACATATTAATGACAACAATTTTTAAACCAAAAAGGAACCCATTCGATATTTATACCAGAAATTTACAAAGGTTGTTTTTAGTACTAAGACTAATCAAAATTCGGCGTGTCTACATCAACACCCGCAACAAGTCTATATGAAATTTCCTCCTAAATATCTAAAAATTTGGCATGCAAGCCATAAATAGGGTTCATCAAATGAGATATACAAAACGAACAACAGAAACAACCAACAACTAATGCTTCAATTCCTGGAAGTCCAAAATCTTTCTAACAAGCTCTTCTAGCTCATCATACTAGTCCATCTGTCCCTCTAAGTCTTTCATCTTGCCCTTCGTCATCTCCAAGTCTCCGCATAACGTGGCAAACTGACGATCGCAATGAGAGCGATTGACCCAAATCCCTTTCTGCTTCTTCATAGCGGATGCTGTCTCAGCTCTCGAAGTCAAATGCGATCTCTCCAACGGGCCGAGTCCTCTTCCTACGGCGAGTTTAGAGTTAAAAGAGGTGTAGCAAAACACGTGACTCGAATAGCAGAATAAACGATTCTGTAACGATGGGCGAAAGAATCTCAAGTGTAGGCTCGACAGTAACAGTGAGCAGGACTACTAATGGCTCTATAGGCCGAGACGTGACATATCGTAATCGTACAAAGTAAGTGTGTGATCAATGTGAATAGTAATACATAAGGCCCAAATAAATAGAAAATCACGTATGCACATAAACATATAAGGGTTTTCATACATGATAAAATTTTCCATGTTTATTTAAAATTCTTGGCTTCAAGAATTTTGGACTTTAAATCTCAAAATACTTCGGTTGAAGTCTAGTGTTTTCTCCCGAAAACATCTAGTCGCTAACAACCATTGGCTCTGATACCAACTTCTGTCACACCCCAAAAACGTCACAACGAAATATATAAAACGTAGTGGTGACGGAAGCTGGTGCCCATTTATATCTTGATGATTGATGCATTAAATTGTTGGACATATCATCTTATTTAAAACATTAGTTTTAAACATAACGTTTCAAAACATGACGCAACCACGACATAGTTAAGTTATTTTGATCCTCACGGATCTTATTACATTCGTCCAAGAAAGTTTTAAAAGTTAGTCCAACATTATTAAGTAACAAAACATGCATCAACAACCACAAGATACGCCATAATTCCCGAAGCCGAACTCAAGTACCTGTAGAACACGTTAAAATCAAGTGTCAACACAAAGGAAGGTGAGTTCACATATTCAAATTTAAACAATTTGATCCAAAGGAAAACTTTCTAATTATGTGTTTATTGTAAAACATCCATATAATTTTTTGAAAGTCCATTTATTTCCTTAATAAAATCCATGGGTCATCCGTCGTAAGTTCAAAAACCCGACATTAAGGCATTTTCCCAAGTTTTGTATATTAAATTCATAGCATTAACTTTCAGACTCATATGTTAGCTAGACAATACAAACTATATATTTACCATGCAGGGATAATCAATGCTAGACAATAACCAGAATTTAAATTCGTCGTTTGACTTGACACGAGGTGACCGGTCACGACGGGGTTGTTAACCCGATAGATCTACCAACAATTCATCGCGTGCAATACTTAATCGATTAAACGACATCATTGGCGCAGGGTCCATATTGAGACCATATATGATGTCTGCCTCATGTACAATATATATATCCTACTAATATGACAAATTTAATATACGATGTTGTACGAATCCCCTGAAATCCCCACCGAAATGTAAGCCTATGCTGTTACTTACTCTCTTGAGACCAAGCAATATTCGTTCCAACATCACGGTGCGTATTTTTAAATAGCGCAATCCCACAGTTTGATTTCTACACGCCCTATTATATGTAGGAACAATTTATAAATCAATATATCACAAAAATCCTAAGTTTCTCTGTTTCTTAGAATTTTCACATAACTTTGAGATTTTCTCGAAAAATCATCGTTTTTTATTATGTTGGCACGTTAATATATATATGAGTCCATATATATATATATATATATATTTAAGATTTTAACACTTGAACGATTTTATTGGTGACCTTTATCATGTAATCTCTTAACACACCCATTTATACGTAATATATCTACGATTTGCGCGTCGTAATATATATATACACATAAACGTACACATAAATTAACACCGTAACACGCGTAATCTCGTTAACTTATCTATTTTATCATTTTTAAGGCAAGCATACATAAAATATTTTATATGTACCAAATTTCATGCTCGACAAACAAGTTGCACATTTAACGCAATTTTTACCGTTTCTACCGCACAAAACGCACAAGTATACATGCTTAATCTAAATTTCTAATATCATGTTAAAACTTAACATATTTTCACATTCACATGTTTAATTCACATAAAACATCTTAACACATAAGGTTCACCCCAAAATTTACCCATACTAGTGTTCATCGAAAAATGCGTATTTTAGCGATTCGATAACGTTTTCGGGCGTCGGAAGTCACGTATGACCAACCAAACACCAAGTAAACTTAAAATTAGTTAAAATACTTATTTTAAACAAAAAATATCAGTTTACTTACTGATCTAAATCAGTTTCATAAAAATCTTTCGAAAAGTCGATTTTGACCGTTTTAATGCATAGTTTTGCGTTAAACGTTACTATAATCATTCCAACTCGGAATGACTTGATATTTTAACACAATACATGTTATTTACTGATTAAAATAGTGGTTATAATCAGATTAGTGCAGTTTTGTGTAAGTTACATAAATCATGCGATTTCACGTATTTTACAACTCCTATTGCACTAAGTACAACATGCAAGACTAGTAAACTTTATGACAAAGTTTTATATCACTAAACACTTCAAAATAATTATATTTTAGTGTTTATATGCTGATCAAAATTGATTTTTATCAAATCATATCTAAATCATCATTTCATGACCACAAATCATCATTCATGTTCAAGTAAATGCATCTAATGCACTCATACAACATCATCATCATCTTTTATGTTCTAATCATACTCAAGAACACATTAATATCATGTTTTTACATAACACACCATATATCATCCATCATCACGTAATCACACATAAATACAAGTATCTTTCATTCATGAGTATATGACCAAAATTACATGCATGCATACACATATACATACATATACATAAATACAAGTATCTTTCATTCACTCGTTTCGCATTTTAACCGTTATGCGATAAGCGTTTATCTTACCGTTGCCAACATAATTTTTACCAAGGTTTAAATTTGTCAACTCATTAAATATCATATATAAACATCATAATCAGTCAAATACAGCCTTTTATCTATTCACAACACGTGTTACAATGGTACGGTATGGCCTGAAAAACCGGGTGTCACAGTTTGCGGTTTTCACACCTAGTCTCGACCCAATCACTTGTTTGTTTTCGAAAGTTGTGTGTTTAGCGTGCTTGCCTTAGGAAAGGCAAAGTTATAAAATTCGACCTTCAAGAAGGTCGATCCTGCACAAAGCTGTAGCATGCGATGTTCATGCAAGAATAAGTTCGAGAAAGTTGACTCAGGGCTGTAAACGAACCGAACGAACACGAACAAGCCCTTGTTCATGTTCGTTCATTAAGGAAATAAATGTGTTCATGAACGGTTCATAAACACTTACCGAGCGAGATTTTATGTTCGTGTTTGTTCATTAAGGAAATGAGTGTGTTCGCGAACGGTTCACGAACACAAACGAACACAAATAAATTTGGCGAACGCGGCGAAGGATAAAGATAGATGGCCCAGAGATTAGCACTGAACTTTAATCCCTTATTGTGGATCGGAGGTCGATCGTATTCGCCGATGTAAATAATGAGAAATGAAAGAGAAATCATGCATAAACAAGGTGAAAGTGGGTTTCCTAGTTTCATTGTTAGGGTAATAAAATAAATAAAAGTTTAATAACATAAAAAGTATAAATAAAATATAAGAAAGTACAAAGATCTTTAATTAAAACATAAACAAACGAACATAAACGAACGCAAATCAACAAATGTTCACGAACACGTTCATGAATACCTTACCGAATGTTCACGAACACAATCGAATGAACGAGACCTCTGTTCATGTTTGTTCATTTAACTAATCGAACGAAATTTCTTGTTCATGTTCGTTCGTTTATTAAACGAACGAACATAAACGAACTTCCCGCCGAACGGTTCACGAACTGTTCGCTGAACGTTCGGTTCGTTTACAGCCCTAAGAGAGCATAACAGAAATAGGCTCTGGCAGAACCCCTACCGGGTTTGCACAAGGCGGTCTGGTGGTACTTAGACTATAGACTAGGTCGTTTCTAAGACATCGACCCGGACTAGGTCGAGTCTTACCTAATTCCCTATAGTTATGGCTCTGATACCAATCTTTCACACCCCAATCGATGGGGAAATATCGGGGCGCGACACTGAGCGAAACAGATTGTCCAGGAGAAATCCATAACAACTAATATTACCAAATATTTAAAGTTAAGTCCCATACCATAACATACTCAGCAAAATAGTTAATACAGACATAGTATCTCAAGACAATTAAATTGTTTTGACAACTCATTATTAAATGTGACGTTTCTAGACCTCCTAACTTGATTCTTGAACATCAAGCATAGCATAATCATCCTAAACACCTGTTACATACGTTAAAATAAAAGTCAATACACATAGTGTAAATGTGAGCATACAAGTTTAATAGTATAATAGTAGCGAAAGCGATTTACGCATAACCAGCATGTATCATGTTGAAATTGTAAATCTAGCAAGTTATCGACAATGAAATATGCACAGACATGACTGCGAGTTGTAGAATGCGCAACACATATCACCACTGTGACATGTGAAGTAAAACCCTTAACAACCCCTGTCCACAACAGGTGCTGAGTCCAAACTATAGTACTATCGTCGCTAAGGTGTCAGACGACAATCAATGTGTAAACATAACATACAAGCATCCATCGAATAACACGTATAACATGTAGAGCGGTTAGCGTATAAAAGTGTTTGCGTTGTATGTCGAAAGTGCGTAAGCAAAAAGGGTTTGAGTATACTCATAGTTCGTGCTATGTAAATAACATAAGCTTGGATTGAAGGGAGCGCTGGTGAGATTAGCCTGATCAGATAATGACAGTATAAGCGTTGTACAGTGCGTGGAATAGCGTGTCGATGAAATAAGTGACGAAGGGTGATCTGATCGGATGATTGTCCGGACGGATGACCATTCAGTCGGAGGGTTGTCCGTTTGGGATGGATGTGTTTGTGTATGAACTTTGAAGTTTTCGTTGTAGCAATTTAAAACGAGAGAAGTATCTCTACCTATCAGGTCGTCTGGTCGAACGGTCATCCGGACGGATGGCCGTTTGCTCGGATGGCGATCCGTTCCAGTGAGATGTTTCAAAGATCCAAGTCCCCTGGTAGGTTAGTCATTCGTTCGGATGGTCGTCCGATCGGATGACTATTCGTTTGGGACTAATATTCTTCAAGGTTTTTGCATAATGTTTAAGTGTTGAAAGAAAATCACAAGTCATCCGTTCGGATGGCGATCCGTTCAGACGACAATTCGTTTGGCAACCTGTTTGTTTGGGAACTTGTAAAAATTTGTTAAATTAAAAGTTTGCGGTTTGACCGAGACGGCATGACAACGTGTCAAACAACGGAAACCCCCGTTGAGTCCAAGTCATCCGATCGGATGTGAATCACCCCGTCCGATCAGTAACTACTCTTGACGGAACTTCATGTTCGACCCGTTAAGTCGGTCATCTCTTCGATAGTAATCCGTTCTCAGACCGGCACTTCATTAGAGGATGAGTAGAAGGCCTGAACAAGCTCAGATTCTATCGGTTTTGAGTGAAAAGTTGAGAAAGTTTGAAGAAGGTTTAAATCTAGTTGAAAATGTTTAGATTTAGGTGAAATCAGTGTTTAAACATCGTAGAAATCCTTTAGATCTGAGTTGTTCTTGGTGAGATGAGATCATTCTCCTTTGTTTATATAAACCCATGATGACGTCACTCGTAAACAACCCAAATCAGGTGGATTTCATGCTTAAAAGTTGTGATTTGATGGTGAAATTGATGAGAAAGTGTGTGCTGATTAGGGAAGTACAAGATTTGAGATGAAAACTTACAAGAATAGCGAGGAATCGAGAGAAAAAGGGCCGAGAATGTGCTGGTCGGAGGAGAGTTGTCACATTACATGAACAATGATGTGACAGGTGAGTATTTGTAGGTGAAGGAGAAGTAAGGCGGTGGGAGTGATTCGATCGGAGGGCCTTTTGATCGGATGGCCATCCGATCGGATGACCATTCGATCGGATGGCTCGAGTGAGCTGGTTTTCTGATTTTCGCTTCGTGCGTTGAGCGTTGCAATGCGTTTAAGCGAGTGTTGAATAAGCGATACGATAGTTTTAAATAATAGTTAAACAAATAACATAACTAACATACAACAACATAAGTAACTTGCGTTTCCAGTTCGCCATGAGATTGCGTTGCGATTAGAGTTGCGATTGCGCTTGCGGTTAAGACCTTTTAACATAATTAAACACGCACAAGTAACACATAATTTCACATACACACGTAAAGCAATATCCAGAACTGCGATTCAAGTTGCGATGCGATAGCGATGAGATAGCGTTAAGTAGATTAGCGTTTAACTGCGTTTATTACATTGTTACTTCACATAATACAACTAAAACAACATAAACTAATGTATCGATTATCGAGTCAAAGTATACAAGTAATAATTAAGCAAGGAATGACAGATCGAATTAGCAATCTTTTCTTCCTTTGACTTTGACTTGTACTTTGACTTCAAAAAGTCGGGTTGTTACAAGGTGTTAATTGAACGGGAGAGAATTACCCTAGGTTTTCTTGTGATTTTTTGCAAACCGTGTTAGAGGCTGATTAGAGTCACCTCCCCGTATATCTCTTACACTTCCCGGATGTACTGTTTCTAGTGAGACTGAGAGGTAATCTAGATTTAGGGTACCATAACCTAGTTAGAGAGACCGAGAGGTGATCTGACATTAACCAGTGAATTTACATACTATTCTTGATCCTAGATTACGACCTGTTTGGAGAATGATCGGCCAGCCAGTTTAGTGAACTTTAGATCCCGGTAGCCAGAACTTAATTATTCCATTCCGAGAACCATGAGTGAGTTGACATGCATCTTGCCTAGGTAGCTACCTTTCCATCATCTGACTGCACCCAAATCTACTATTCGTGCTCTATTTTCATATTTTTTTTAATTGCTTTCTTATTTGATAGAATCTAAAAATCCATCCCAAAATTGCTAGACTAGGACTCGAAAAAAAGTTTAGTATCAAGAGTCGTGCCATTGTGTCCACGGATTGATACTCGGACTTATTGACTCGACTACATAACGACCGGTACACTTGCCGATTATCTGTTATTGAGCTAGTTTGACTCTTTTAACTGGTGTTTTTAAAATATAATAAACATTTTACACATCAAGTTTTTGGCGCCGTTGCCGGGGACACACAACGCTTTCGAGGATGACCCGAGTCGGGGATTTAGTCACTTTACTGCTTTATTAGATAGGTTTATTTTTTCTTTAATTAACAAACTAAAAACCCAAAAGAAATTTATAAAACCCGAAAAATCCAATAAAAAAATTATTTAAGTTAGGTTTTCTTCTCTAATAGTATTCTCACCCGTGCCATTTGCTTTTCAGCTTAAGCGTACTCGCTCTTCGAGCACCCCTGAAGATTCTCCGTTCTCTGAGCCTGAGTCTGTATTCCACTGTCGCCTGCGTTAGCTAAAATTTAAGGTACCCAAAGTTGATTTTAATTTAGAATCTGAATTAGAAATGCTTGCACCCTGTAGGACTGTAGCTAACCAAATTAATGTTACCCCCGCCCACATCCGCTCCAGTATCACTCAACCCACTGTTGAGGCTAATAATAGGACCATTCCTCCTGCTCTGATTAACAAGAGCACTCAGAATGTCCAGTTTCATGGACTTCGCGATGAGGACCCACACACTCACCTCAGTAGATTCTCTAGGGTCTACGACACTTTCCAGCTTACTTGTGTTACTGAAAGCGCCATCAAGTTTCGCCTCTTTCCATTCTCTTTAATCGGTCAAGCTGCTGCTAGGTTGGAATCCCTCCCACAGGGATCCATCACTGCTAGGACTGACCTTCACACTAAGTTGCTAAAGAAATACGTCCCCCTAACGAAGATAGCTCGCCTTAAGAACATGATATGTGCTTTCACTAAGCAGCCTGGGGAGTCCTTCTATGAGACATGGGACCGCTTCAAGGCACTTCTCAATAAGTGTCCTCACCATGGTATGGAGGATTGGAGGATAGTAGAGAAATTCTACAATGGAATTTTAAAGCAACTAAACACCTCCTTGATACCACAGCCGGCGGTAACATGATGAAAACCAAAACTATCGAGGAGTGTTTAGAAATGATCGAGGACTTAGCCATTGGCACATATACCAAGCCTAACTCTTGGAGCGTTACTGTTGCCTCTAGAGGTATCCACTCTGTTGATTCTAACACTGCTCTAGCTGCCCAAGTAGATTCCATAGCAAAGATGATGAAGGATATCCAGGTCAAGTTAAGCTCTAAGTGTGAGATTTGTAGAGGAGGGCACAAGATGACAGATTTCCCTGTAGGTGCTGAAGAGGATGTGACTTATGTCTAGAATGCAGGTCGGGCCGAGGGTTACAACTCTAGATGGCAGCCACGCCAGAACCCAAACTGGAGGAGCGGGAATCCCCCTAGATTTCAGCCCCGCCAAAGTTTGTTCCAAAACTCTGGTGAAGGACCGAGCAGTGGAGCAAGTGATGGTGAGGTGAAGCCTGATCTTGTCGGGTTCTTGAAAAAGAATGAGGAGAACCAGAATAGGACAAAAAAATTGCTAGAATCTATAGTTCTTCAGGGAGAGAATAGGTACCAGGAATAACAAAGGAAAAATCAGGAGTTTGATATGATGTTTAGGAATCAAAATGCCCCTATCCAGAACTTAGAAAGGACTGTAGGAGATATGGCCACTAGATTTTCTGAGAGACCCTTAGGCAGTTTCCATAGAACTACTCGTTGAACCCGAATGCTACTACTAAAGCAGTCACGACTAGGAGTAGTAGAGGCACTAGAGTAGAGGAACCGGTGGTAGATGAGGAAATTAAGATGGAGGCTCAACCTAGAGAAGGATGGAGAAAGAGTATGGTCACTTCCTTGATCTCTTCAAGCAACTCAAGGTAAATCTCCCATTCGTAGAAGCGCTACAACATATGTCTAAATATGCTAATTATTTGTGACACTCGAGGTTTTTCCGAACGATCACCTTGTAATATTTTGTGTATATATATATATTAGTAAATGAAAACGTGATTTTTACTTGATATGTGACGTATGTATGTATTATATATGTAAATATGAGAGCCGAAACCACGACCCGAGACCATGACTCGCAACCGGGCGGTTGCGAGTGGGTCACTCGGTTGCGAGTGGGCCTTTGGGCCGTAACCGGTTTGGGTCGAAACCCCCAAGCCCAACCCGAAACACCCTATGAATATATATCCCACCTCCTCCTCATTTCCTTCATTTGTTACACCAAACAAACACACACCTCTTCTATTTTCTCTCAACTAAAAACCCCAAGCCAACAACATCCAAACTCTTCCAAACTTTCGGTTCAAGCTCAAGGATCTCGGACAAGGAAACTCGGTCAAGACCAATTCGGACACTCCATCTTCTCGGTTCTCTTTTCTTTGTTTTCGGCTCCTCCTTTCATAACCGGTTAGTGTTATCTTTGTGTATCTTTTGTGTATAAGATTTATGTGGGTTAAATGAACTAGAAATATTATGCTTGGTTAGAAATACTATGCATGATTTTTAGGAAGATTGTGAAGTTTTGACTATGTGTGTTAAACCCTATGTATGATACTTGCTAACATGCTTAAATGGTTATGGAATAATGGTTTAAGGATGTTTAGGGCCAACCGAGTTATGTTAATGCCACTAAGTGTATGTTTTACTTGTTCTTGCATATTAATCTTGTTAGAAATAGGTGATTTTCGGTCCAAAATGTGTGATTATGTTGGCATGAAAACCCTAGAAAAACTATGAACTTGATGAACTTGTTGAAGATAGTTTGAAGATTTTAAAATGGTAATGTTTGATCTATTGTTGTATATGGTCAAAATTAGGAAAAGTGTTTGTAGAAACCCTATTGGCTGTTTCCAAATATGGGTCTGATTTCATATGTACAATTTGGACTGTCTTTTCTGCATCATCACGTGTATATGAAAGTGACAGATTACGACTCGCAACGACAGCATTCCGACTCGCAACGACAGCATTCCGACTCGCAACGACGGCATTACGACTCGAAACCACACGGTTGCGACTCGCAACCAAAGCATGACAAGTCGAAACCACGAGATTTCGACTCGAGACTACGACGGTTGCGACTCGCAACCAACACGTGACAACTCGAGACCACGATTGCGACTCGCAACCATAACGAGACAAGCCGAGACCACCTGGTTGCGACTCGAGACAAGC
This sequence comes from Helianthus annuus, assembly GCF_002127325.2. Lineage (NCBI taxonomy): Eukaryota > Viridiplantae > Streptophyta > Magnoliopsida > Asterales > Asteraceae > Helianthus > Helianthus annuus. The sequence goes on along the minus strand of NC_035447.2, from coordinate 151,039,491 downwards.
TGGTTTCGAGTGGGCTGTCCATTTTGGTTATTGGGCCATTCTGTGTTAACTTGGACTATCTGTTAAATGGACTATGTGATGCGGTTGACTGTTTAATTGTTTAGGCCGGCCCAATAACCCAATGACTGTTTACTTATATGCTTGATACGTGCCTATATGTGTTTTACGTGAATGCTTGTGCACCGAACCTGACCTATACCGGTAACCATGTTAGGACGTGGTGACCAACGTGATTGACAAGTAACCTAAACCTACCGAGCAACCCAAGGTGAGTTCACAACTTAAAAGCATGCGTCCCGGTGGTTTGGGACACGAGACTAACAACCCTATCCCCTGGTAAAAGGGGATACCATTTACATACCTTCCCTAGTTATTGGGAACAAAACCTACTTTTTCTTCCCAGGTATTGGGAAACCTTTTGGTTAATTACTGTTTATACGGATTGCAACTAACGGCACTAAACGAAACTCTATCACTCAAGTCCCTACTACAAATACCGATTAGTCGCCGGGTTAGGCGAACGGGTTATTAGTTGATAGCGCTATTTAGGTGTTTACCAGCCTCACACCGTGCCCTGGTTTGGGACGGGCGTGAACTAATGTACTCAGATATTCGTCAATGATGATAGAACATTGACATCGGGGCATCCTGCGGATACGCAACGGTTACCTAGTGTTCGGTATTGGAAAAACAGTTTAGTCGCTAACTTTTGGGGTAGCTCCCCAGGGCATGTATAAACGGATAAATTAACCGGCGAAACAAAGTTTTTGGTAATTAAAACTGGACAACTAGTGAACTCACTCAGCATTATTGTTGACCCCTTACTGCATGCTTTGCAGGTAACCAGTGACGAAGGAGCTTGCAGCTTGGGAACGTGTAGTGTCTGTTCACCCTTGTGTTGGGTGTTACCTTATTTTGAATCATGAACTTTGTTTTAAACTACCTTACTTATGCTTCCGCTATTTATTACTGTTTTGAACTTAACACTTTAAACTCTGAACTTAATATTTGCTAAGCTTATGATTAGTAAGTATTACTTTTGTTATCAACTTAAGTATTCAGTATAATTGGTGGCTGGATCCTGGTCGGTCACGCCCCCGAAGCGGGTGTTATCCGCAGGTGGATTTTGGGGGTGTGACAGATTGGTATCAGAGCCATTGGTTATAGTGAACTTGGTTTTAAAAAGGGGAAAATCTTTTTGGAGAAAACCAGACTATAACCCGTGACTCGCGACGACACTACACTCCAAGTGCAAGGCTCGACACATTTGACCTCATAGCTCGGACCAGTGTTTACTTGTTTGCTTTATGTTTCCTGTTATGATATACGTACTAGTGTGCCTAAACTAGATAGATACACCTCTCTCTTCTATCTCATTCTCGCTACACTACGACATCACACTCATACTGTGTTTTCTGGTTATGAAGACAATGAGTGGACGCGGAAGAGGAAACATTAACATGACGCAGGCTCAGTTCACTAACCTGCTCAACACAGTGGCTGCGGCTTTTGCAGCCCACCCCATAGGTAAGCTCGTTGCTTTAGGATGTATAGATCCTACCGCCACATCGACTTTTCGCCTCTAAACCTATACGCTTCGCTTCTCACGAACAGGTCAGCATGCACCTGCGCAACCACCAGTGTGTACTTTCAAAACTTTCATGGATTGCAAGCCTCTCCCTTTCAACGGCACTGAGGGTGCCATAGGTCTTCTGCATTGGATTGAGAAAATTGAAGCTGTTTTTGCTGTTTGCGAGTGTCCGCCTGCAAATTGGGTGAAATTTGCTACTGCTACGCTTGAAGGAAGCGCGCTTTCTTGGTGGAAGGCGCAGATTCAGATGTTTGGTTTGGAAACTGCAAATGCTACGGCATGGGAGGATTTCAAGGATATGATTAAGGATGAATACTGTCACCGGGATGACATCCACAAGCTTGAGAACGAGTACTATGAACTCAAGATGGTTGGGTCGGAAATTGAAACTTACACCAAGTTGTCCAATGACTATGCTGCTCTTTGCCCGAACATGTCTCGACCAATGTACCGAAGGATCGAACTGTACATCAAGGGTTTGGCTCCAGAGATTCGAAGCCATGTAACTTCAGCCAACCACACTACCATTCAGCCGATTGTTCGACTTGCTCACAAACTTACAGATCAGGCCGTAGAAGAGGGCCGGTTGCCCAAAAGGATTAGTGCCACTGTTGGAACTTCTAGTGACAGCAAGCGTAAGTGGGAAGGAAGTCAAAGCAAGGATGCTAACCCCACTCAGGCCCCAGCACAGCAAAGGAAAACTGAAAACAGCAAAGGCACCCAGCAACAGGGTGGCTACCGGGGAAGCTACCCAAAGTGCAACAAGTGTAACAGACACCACCATGGGACGTGTAACAAGGGCCAGTGTCAGCGATGCCACAAGATGGGGCATGAGGCCAAGGATTGCAGAAGTCAGTTCCCAGCTAGACAGAACCAGCAGCAACCCCAACAGCAACAGCAGCAGGGAAACAACCGGGCATGTTTTAAGTGTGGAGCTGAGGGGCACTTTAAGAAGGATTGCCCTGAACTGAATCAGAATCGCAACAATAATCAGGGAGCTGGGAACAACAATCAGAACAACAATGCTGGGAATGGTGCTAGAGGAAGAGCTTTCGTGATTGGAGCTGGTGAAGCAAGGAATGACCCCAATGTCGTGACGGGTAAGTTCCTACTCGATGATCGTTATGTTTCTGTGTTATTTGATTCCGGTGCCGATGCTAGTTATGTATCCCTACGTATTAGTAAGAAGCTTAAGCGTCCGCTTTCGTTACTAAGTTCTCCTCATATCGTCGAGTTAGCTAATGGAAGAAACATCGAAGCCTCACATGTTGTCAAAGGCTGCAAACTAGAGTTGTCTGGTCAGACATTTAGTATCGATCTTTTCCCTGTTACTCTTGGAAGCTTCGACGTCGTTATTGGTATGGATTGGTTATCCAAGCATCGCGCTGAGATCCTCTGTCAAGAGAAAGCAGTTCGTATTCCTCGCCGTTCTGGCAAACCCCTCATTGTACAAGGTGGCAAGGGTGGAGAAATCTCCGGCATTATCTCGTTCTTGAAGGCCCAGAAGTGTTTACGGAAAGGGCACACCGCTATCTTGGCACTTGTTACCAACACGCAGGAAAAGGAAAAGAGGATTGAAGACTTTCCAGTAGTACGCGACTATCCCGAGGTATTTCCTGAGGAATTACCTGGACTCCCTCCCCATCGTCAGGTCGAATTCCAAATCGAGCTAGCTCCCGGAGCAGCGCCTATAGCTCGTGCACCTTATCGACTAGCCCCCGCAGAATTGAAGGAACTCTCTATTCAACTACAGGAACTTTTGGATAAAGGATTTATCCGTCCTAGCTCATCACCCTGGGGAGCACCGGTACTCTTTGTTAAGAAGAAGGATGGCACGTTCCGAATGTGCATTGACTATCGTGAGTTGAACAAGGTTACCATCAAGAATCGTTACCCTCTCCCTCGAATCGACGATTTGTTTGATCAACTGCAAGGATCGAGCTACTACTCTAAGATTGACCTGCGATCCGGCTACCATCAGTTAAGGGTCCGTAACGAAGACATCTCCAAAACTGCATTCAGAACTCGTTATGGTCATTATGAATTCCTCGTTATGCCCTTCGGAATGACCAACGCCCCTGCAGTGTTCATGGATCTTATGAACCGAGTATGCAAACCCTACCTCGACAAATTCGTGATTGTGTTTATAGACGACATCTTGATCTACTCGAAAAGTCAGGAAGAGCATGAACAACACCTACGCCTTATCCTCGAACTCCTTCGCAATGAGCAACTGTATGCCAAGTTCTCGAAATGCGACTTCTGGCTTCGAGAAGTCCATTTCCTTGGGCACGTGGTTAACAAGGACGGAATCCACGTCGACCCTGCAAAGATCGACTCTATAAAGAATTGGCCTACCCCTAAGACTCCCACTGAAGTTCGCCAATTCTTAGGATTGGCAGGTTACTACCGCAGATTTATTCAGGGATTCTCTAAGATTGCACAACCTCTCACGACACTCACTCAGAAAGGCATCACCTACAAGTGGAATGAAGCACAGGAATCTGCTTTTCAGAGGCTTAAGGATAACCTCTGCAGTGCTCCTATTCTCTCGTTACCTGAAGGAACGGACGACTTTGTGGTTTACTGCGATGCGTCTATTCATGGGCTCGGTTGCGTGTTGATGCAACGCGAGAAAGTCATTGCTTACGCATCCCGACAACTTAAGACACATGAAAGGAACTACACAACACACGACTTGGAGCTAGGAGCAGTGATATTTGCGCTTAAGATATGGAGACATTACCTGTACGGTACCAAGTGCACCATTTACACCGATCATAGGAGTCTCGAGCATATCTTCAAGCAGAAGGAGTTAAACATGCGACAACGCCGATGGGTCGAACTTCTGAATGATTATGAATGCGCCATCAAGTATCATCCGGGCAAGGCCAATGTCGTGGCAGACGCCCTCAGCCGAAAGGACACTATACCACGGCGCGTGCGAGCATTACAACTTACCATCCAGTCTAGTCTCCCTACCCAGATTCGAAATGCTCAGATTGAAGCTCTGAAACCGGAAAACATCAGGGCTGAGTCCCTGCGAGGATCAAGACAACAGCTAGAACAGAAAGAGGACGGCGCCTACTATGTGGCAGGGCGCATTTGGGTCCCACTTTACGGAGACCTACGAGAGCTTGTGATGGACGAAGCCCATAAGTCCCGTTATTCAGTACATCCTGGTGCAGATAAGATGTACCACGACTTGAAAACCACATACTGGTGGCCTGGCATGAAAGCCCACATAGCAACCTATGTTGGCAAATGTTTGACCTGTGCAAGAGTCAAGATCGAGTATCAGAAACCAGCAGGCCTACTACAGCAACCCGAAATCCCGAAATGGAAATGGGAACAGATTTCCATGGATTTTGTTACAGGGCTACCTAGATCTCAACGCGGGAATGATACTATTTGGGTGATAGTAGATCGTTTGACTAAGTCTGCACACTTTCTGGCCATTAAGGAAACAGACAAGTTTTCTACCTTGGCAGAAATCTATTTAAAGGAAGTAGTCTCCAGGCACGGGGTGCCAACTTCTATTATTTCCGATCGAGACGCTCGTTTTACTTCCGAATTGTGGCAAGCTATGCACAAATCCTTTGGCTCACGTTTGGACATGAGCACCGCTTATCATCCGCAAACGGATGGGCAGTCTGAACGCACCATCCAAACCCTGGAAGACATGCTTAGAGCATGTGTGATCGATTTTGGCAAGAACTGGGAGAAGCATCTGCCGTTGGTGGAATTCTCCTACAATAACAGCTACCACACCAGTATTCAGGCGGCACCTTTTGAGGCATTGTACGGTCGTAAATGCCGATCACCTCTTTGCTGGGCGGAAATAGGTGACAGTCAACTCACAGGCCCAGAACTAGTGGTAGACACAACAGAAAAGATTTCCCAGATCAGTCAACGCATGGCGGCAGCTCGTGACCGTCAGAAAAGCTACGCTGACAAGCGTAAGAGACCGTTAGAATTCCAGGTCGGGGACCGGGTTCTACTTAAAGTCTCACCCTGGAAGGGTGTGGTCCGTTTCGGTAAACGGGGCAAGCTGAATCCAAGATATGTTGGACCATTCGAAATTACCGAGAAAATCGGTAAGGTTGCTTATAGATTGAACCTGCCTGCAGAGCTGAGTGCAGTGCACAACGTCTTTCATGTATCTAACCTGAAGAAGTGTTTGTCGGATGAAACACTTGTGATTCCTTTTAAGGAACTGACGATTGATGAACAGCTACATTTTACTGAGGAACCGATTGAGATCACGGATCGAGAGATCAAAACCCTCAAACGTAGCCAGATACCCCTTGTACGAGTTCGTTGGAACTCACGGCGCGGCCCAGAGTTTACCTGGGAGCGGGAGGACCAGATGAAGTCCAAGTATCCCCAGTTATTCCCAAACGAAAACCCCAGCACTGAAGCTACAGCCGAATTTCGGGACGAAATTCCAAACTAACGGGGGGATGATGTGACACCCCGTTGAAACACGCCAGCTTGGCAGTGGCTGCTTCAACTTTCGGGACGAAAGTTCTTAAAACTTGGGGATAATGTGACACTCGAGGTTTTTCCGAACGATCACCTTGTAATATTTTGTGTATATATATATATTAGTAAATGAAAACGTGATTTTTACTTGATATGTGACGTATGTATGTATTATATATGTAAATATGAGAGCCGAAACCACGACCCGAGACCATGACTCGCAACCGGGCGGTTGCGAGTGGGTCACTCGGTTGCGAGTGGGCCTTTGGGCCGTAACCGGTTTGGGTCGAAACCCCCAAGCCCAACCCGAAACACCCTATGAATATATATCCCACCTCCTCCTCATTTCCTTCATTTGTTACACCAAACAAACACACACCTCTTCTATTTTCTCTCAACTAAAAACCCCAAGCCAACAACATCCAAACTCTTCCAAACTTTCGGTTCAAGCTCAAGGATCTCGGACAAGGAAACTCGGTCAAGACCAATTCGGACACTCCATCTTCTCGGTTCTCTTTTCTTTGTTTTCGGCTCCTCCTTTCATAACCGGTTAGTGTTATCTTTGTGTATCTTTTGTGTATAAGATTTATGTGGGTTAAATGAACTAGAAATATTATGCTTGGTTAGAAATACTATGCATGATTTTTAGGAAGATTGTGAAGTTTTGACTATGTGTGTTAAACCCTATGTATGATACTTGCTAACATGCTTAAATGGTTATGGAATAATGGTTTAAGGATGTTTAGGGCCAACCGAGTTATGTTAATGCCACTAAGTGTATGTTTTACTTGTTCTTGCATATTAATCTTGTTAGAAATAGGTGATTTTCGGTCCAAAATGTGTGATTATGTTGGCATGAAAACCCTAGAAAAACTATGAACTTGATGAACTTGTTGAAGATAGTTTGAAGATTTTAAAATGGTAATGTTTGATCTATTGTTGTATATGGTCAAAATTAGGAAAAGTGTTTGTAGAAACCCTATTGGCTGTTTCCAAATATGGGTCTGATTTCATATGTACAATTTGGACTGTCTTTTCTGCATCATCACGTGTATATGAAAGTGACAGATTACGACTCGCAACGACAGCATTCCGACTCGCAACGACAGCATTCCGACTCGCAACGACGGCATTACGACTCGAAACCACACGGTTGCGACTCGCAACCAAAGCATGACAAGTCGAAACCACGAGATTTCGACTCGAGACTACGACGGTTGCGACTCGCAACCAACACGTGACAACTCGAGACCACGATTGCGACTCGCAACCATAACGAGACAAGCCGAGACCACCTGGTTGCGACTCGAGACAAGCTGGTTTCGAGTGGGCTGTCCATTTTGGTTATTGGGCCATTCTGTGTTAACTTGGACTATCTGTTAAATGGACTATGTGATGCGGTTGACTGTTTAATTGTTTAGGCCGGCCCAATAACCCAATGACTGTTTACTTATATGCTTGATACGTGCCTATATGTGTTTTACGTGAATGCTTGTGCACCGAACCTGACCTATACCGGTAACCATGTTAGGACGTGGTGACCAACGTGATTGACAAGTAACCTAAACCTACCGAGCAACCCAAGGTGAGTTCACAACTTAAAAGCATGCGTCCCGGTGGTTTGGGACACGAGACTAACAACCCTATCCCCTGGTAAAAGGGGATACCATTTACATACCTTCCCTAGTTATTGGGAACAAAACCTACTTTTTCTTCCCAGGTATTGGGAAACCTTTTGGTTAATTACTGTTTATACGGATTGCAACTAACGGCACTAAACGAAACTCTATCACTCAAGTCCCTACTACAAATACCGATTAGTCGCCGGGTTAGGCGAACGGGTTATTAGTTGATAGCGCTATTTAGGTGTTTACCAGCCTCACACCGTGCCCTGGTTTGGGACGGGCGTGAACTAATGTACTCAGATATTCGTCAATGATGATAGAACATTGACATCGGGGCATCCTGCGGATACGCAACGGTTACCTAGTGTTCGGTATTGGAAAAACAGTTTAGTCGCTAACTTTTGGGGTAGCTCCCCAGGGCATGTATAAACGGATAAATTAACCGGCGAAACAAAGTTTTTGGTAATTAAAACTGGACAACTAGTGAACTCACTCAGCATTATTGTTGACCCCTTACTGCATGCTTTGCAGGTAACCAGTGACGAAGGAGCTTGCAGCTTGGGAACGTGTAGTGTCTGTTCACCCTTGTGTTGGGTGTTACCTTATTTTGAATCATGAACTTTGTTTTAAACTACCTTACTTATGCTTCCGCTATTTATTACTGTTTTGAACTTAACACTTTAAACTCTGAACTTAATATTTGCTAAGCTTATGATTAGTAAGTATTACTTTTGTTATCAACTTAAGTATTCAGTATAATTGGTGGCTGGATCCTGGTCGGTCACGCCCCCGAAGCGGGTGTTATCCGCAGGTGGATTTTGGGGGTGTGACATTATTGAAGGACCTCTTGTCCAACAAGAATAAATTGAAGTAGATTTCGATTGTGACTTTAGGAGAAGAGTGTTCTGTGGTGGTTCAGAATAAACTACCTTAGAAAATGACCGATCCGGGTAGTTTCACTATCCCGTGTTTATTTGGTAGTTCTTCTGTGAGCCACGCGTTGGCCAACTTTTGTGCTAGCGTCAATCTAATGCCTTATTCAGTTTATTATAAGCTAGCCTTGGAGAGCCTGTTCTGACGTGGATGAGTATTCAGTTAGCGGATAGGTCGGTGAAGTATCCTAGGGGGATAGTGGAAAATATTCTGGTGAAAGTGGAGAAGTTTGTCTTTCCGGTCGATTTCGTGATCTTAGACATGAAGGAGGATGAGGAAGTTCCTCTAATTTTAGAGCGACCGTTTCTTAATACTACGAAGGCATTGATCGATGTCTTTAACGTTAAACTCACTTTTCGTGTTGGTAGTGACACAGTTACTTTTGGCATTAAAGAGTCCATGCAGCACACCGGTGCTAGTGATGATACGCTTTATTTCATCGACTCTTTTATGTCTCGTGTTGGTGATAGTCTGCATAGGTTCTGTGGAGGAGAGCATGAGTTAGATGCCTTATAGGAGAGTTTAGTAGACCAGGAAGCCATAGTAGTAGCCCTAGCGAGTGAAACCCCTAAGGATAGTGAGGAGAGTGTAGAGAATGAGATAGTAGTAACTGCAGAAAATCCTTCGTTTGAGAGTCCACCATCGTTAGAACTTAAGAAATTACCTGAGCAAGATACTTCCGCAGGATGTTACCAATATCCTGGTTCGGTATCTAGATCACAGATTAGAAACATAAAATCAAGATATACTATCAGGATATGGGCTTGAAATTCCACCCATAACAGCTACCTTCCACAATCACTTGTTCTTAACACTATACAATATTTACAATTTTTATTGCATTATGTACAAGTAGTATTACACATTATCTTGAGTGTAATATTGATTGCATTTAGAGTATGTGTTGTTGATTAACTATATCACTGCCACATCATCATTATGTTATTGCCACAAAGAATTTGAACAATAACTTAATATTTGATAACTAGGTGTAGTTAAATAACTAAAATTGAAGAAAAAAGAAAATGATGTGATTGGTCAAAAGGGGTGGACCATATTTCTCAAGGTATTAAGGCCACTTATTGGGTTTACGGAAGAGGGCATTGGTGCACCTCAATAACTAAAAGGGATGGTATTTAATGCCTTCGTAGCATGAAGGTATTACCCTAGAATAGATGAGTGGTATGTTCATCCCTTCTTTTGTGGCTTTTTCTCTATCTAGTGTGTCACACCTTCTAAATAAAAAGGATGAAGGTTTTAACCCAAAATAAATAAGTCTTATGTTCATTCCCTTCTTTTTGTGGCCTTTTCTCTATCAAGTGGGTCACACCTTCAAAATATTCTTAGTTGTTACCCTTGAATTTTTTATACTTCGGCTACTATTAATAATTTATCAGAAGTTATTTAATATTTAATATTTATTACTTTTTATGAAATCTATAATTTAGAGTTTTTGAATGAAATACTCCAAAACTCTTAAAAATAATAACACTAATAAATATAGAGTACATTTGTGTAACAAAAAGCTATTAATAATAAACACATACTAGGTTTGTTGGCGTCGCGTGTTACGGTGAAATGGAGCAAATGATAATGTTAAACAAACGTTATTCAAAAATGAAGCAGTTGTTTTCATAGCGAAACCATCGTAATTGGTTCAGTTTATTATCATACCGTAAAATGATACCAAATAAAAACTCTATTTTGAATACAACATGATTTTTAACAATACTTTTATCGGAATGTCCAGGGAAAAAATAAATACAGCTGCGTACTTAAGTTTAAAAAATTAACAAACGCAAGTTATTATAGAAATATTAAACTAATTGATAAAAGTAGTATAATTTAAAAAAGAAAAAAATATAAAAAAAGGAAAAAATGAAAAACAAAAAGTAAATAACAAAGGGAATATGACTAAAAAGAAAAAAAAAAGAAGTATGTTAAAAGTAAATATAATAATAAAGTATTATAATATTAAAATATTAAAAACTATATATTGTTATAAATTCGACATTACTATTCATCGCCTTTTATCAACAATATATATATATATATATATAATATAATATATATGTATAATATAATACCCAAATGTTATAGTGAATATATATGCGTGTAAATTAACGAATTATACTAAATTCACACGTATATGAATGATTACACTATACGCGCATAGTATAAATTCAAGTACATTCATATACATATCAACGCCTCCTTTAACGCACATGTTTGCGATATGACGTTACTCTTCACGGTGTAACGCCTCTAACGCAACGCGGGTGTCCTAGTACTAGTTGTACTTTAATATGTATATTTTAATTTTGAATGGATTATGCTTAATGTCAAAGGCATGGGTGAGTTTAAATAGTACTTAATTTCTAATTCAGACCTTACCTTAGCTTTGCTATTGATGGAATTTACTGATATGATGATGTTGAAAATTAGCTAATAATATTCTAAGAGGAGATAGTAGAAACATCAACAAATACAATAACATTTACATTTTACTGTGTTCTTAGGAAGCGAGATATTCATCGCTTTTCTGAGAGGGTACTCTAGAGCACGAAAATGCATACGAATATTTAATAACGCAATTAGGTTTGAATTCGTGATAACTCAGTGATATTTGATTCAAGAGGTTTAGTATTAATGTATTCTGTAGCTTGTTAATTGTTGCTTGTTAGACCACACGGTGTGCATGTGGAGGAGCGATGTTTACGCTCTTATACGCCGCACACACCACACCGTCCCCCGTGTTGTCAATGAAGTTGTTTCAAGCCCTTGAAGAACCCATCGGCATTGTGTTTATTGTTGTGTTTATTATGCTCCAACGGCATAATATAAAAAAGAAAAAAATTATTTTAAAAAATCAATCACCCCACCTATATAAAAAACTCACCATTTTCACCACTTCCCCCTCAATCTTTTCTACCCAACATTCATTTTTATAAAATCTCTCAACCTTTTATAAAAATTAATGCATCCACACAATCGCAACATTGATCCGAACAACCCGTATGGTTTCGGCGAACTACCGAACACTACTTCGCCGCCTCAAGGGTTTCAACATAACCAACCACGTTTTAACGATGCAAACATATTAGCGTACGATCATCTTCTTGCCAAGCTACCTTTTTATGTTTCCACAACAACCGCTCGCTCCTTTATCACAAACTCCACCTACATCTTAATCCGTACCGGAAACTCAACCTATAGCACCCGAATCCTCTACGCGAAGAAAACAAAACCATAAAAAGAAAACCGAGTCCGAAAAGGAAAAAACAAAAGAGGATCGTCGTGTATATCTATGGACAAATGACGAAGAGTTGGTGTTGATGAAAGCTTGGCTTTTGATTTCGGAGAATTTTGTTATAGATATATTTTTATATTTTTTATGGTAAGAAAACATTTCATAACTATAACATATTTTTTTAAATGTATATTTTTTATAGGTATCAACCAACATACTGATGATTTTTGGAACCGAATTAACAAGTTTTATCACAAAACTTTGGGACGAGATTTCTATCAGAAAAATGAGAGTAATGTAATCATTTTTATCTAAATTTTGTAAGTGTTTTTATTATGTATATTAGTAACAATGTTGATTTTAAAATTAATAGATAATATGTAATTATTAAATAAAATTAATAATAAAAACATGTGTCACGTGTCGGATGACGCCCTCTTCCACGCCCCTTTCCACCCCTCCCTTTTTTCCTCACACCACTTTTCTAACGCACGTTGATGTGGTGTCCACATGTCGAATAATGTCTATTCTTAATGGAGTTTTTTCTCAAAATAGTGTTGGTGGAAAAAATATTTATCAAAATAGTGTTCTTTCAAAAATATTTACCAAATTGGTGTTTTTCATTTATCTTTTATTTTCTAACCAACATATTAGACTCTTTTATATATTTTTTTATTCAGTTACTATATTATCTATTTTTTATCATACTTTTATGTTTTTATTGAATCAATTCATTGTTGTTATTCTTCCATTGACCCATGATAGTTTATTTGTAACACCTCGCAAAATCATATCAAGTACAATAATGACATGTGTCATAAACTTCAAACGTGTAATAAAATTGATTTCGAGGGACTGAAGTTGACAAACAAGGATAAGACATGTGTGAAAGGATCCAAAGTGTCAACATTTGAAAACTATGCCTTTCAACAACCCTACACGATGTTTATACTCTTAGATGAATAAATTATGAAGCGTATGAAGCCGGTGATGAAAGAAAGTGAAAGTTTACAAGACACGGGGTTAAACGTGTCAACATGTTAAATTACTACCTCTGAGTGACCTTTTAACGAACCTGGGGCTTTATAACAAGTGATTATACTTTCAAGAATAAGTGACGATAAATTCACGAGGTTTCGATTCGTTTGGTATTAAATACGTTAACTTTCGTAAATAAGGGTTAAAAGCGTCAACGAGGCAAAACTTGTGTTTCGGTTATCGTCTATCGAAACCGGACCCAACGATGTTTGATTATAACCTTAAGATCATTCATATACTAACTAGAGGGGTTATTTGTGCCTAAAACGAAAGATTTAATGCTTGAAAAGGTCCAGGGGTTGTTCTTGCCAAGTTTGAAACATGAAAACCGGTCCCCCTAGGGGCTTGCGTCACGCGACCTCAAACCAGACCTGCCGTCGCGCGACGCGACGACCTGATTTTAGCAGAAACCATGCGTAGGGGCATGTCCTGCTATTTTCTTCCCCAATTTAGCTTTAAACACTTACAACTCGAAACAATGGACTCTTTAATGGTTTCTAATACCACCTTGGACACTTGTTCTCATCTGGAATCAACACATAACACCTGGGATGATCTGGACATGCTCACATTCGCTATAAATAGATGCATTTGGGCAGCTTCTCCTCTTGCATAATTCAAATTTTCATACTCTCTCAATTGCTCAAGCTTTGGAGCATTCTTTGGAGCATCCTAAGCATTAAGGAAGCTCTCTTAAGTTTAATCTTCGTGCTAAGGACCCTTGTAAGCGTTCTTAGCTCCTGTAGTTAAGTTTTTATTAGCTTAATGACCGAGAGTCAAAGATATCGTAATGATACTTTGACTTTGTGATTAATCACTAACGGTCCAGCCATTATTCAAATTGAAAGTGGCTATATGTTGGTAATTAAGTAGGTGATAATCCCTCAAATGGCACCTCCTAATTATCACGTTTACTTAGTCAATTGCCGGGTCAAAGTAATGAACAGAAAAGTCAAACGAGTCGGTTTTTATAAAATGATTCATAACTGATAATGTAGAAGCTATAAAATACATTTTATCACTTAAATAACTTGGTAAATAATATAAGAACATGTTTAGGCATGTTCAACCCGACAATTCTAAGTATCAGGCTCGGTTCGTAACCGAAAGTCGCAAAAGTAGACTTTTGCTTTGACTTTCAGTTCTGGCCCGATTTAGTTTAGTTCATTATGCCTTAGGCTTCCTTTGTGACCATATTATATGTTAGTATAACCCTCTGCGGTTATACTACATGGTCCCATAGAAATCTAAGTTATTTGCATGATTCCGTTAATATGCTTAAAATTGACCATTATGCCCTTATGTTATAAAAACGAGATTTTTGAAAATGTGAAAGGACAAAAAGCTTTATTACTGATTTATAAGTATGTCCAAGAAGTTTGACTTCAGTTTCTGGTCTCAAATAAAAGTTATGCAAGATATCGTAAAACAAAACTTTTTGTTAATTAAATTGCATTTTTAGCATAATTCATATTTAAACCTAATTTTTGACACCAAACTTATTACCTACTGTTATGATATAATTTTTAGGGATTTTTGGAAATTTTTGTCAAATTTTATACTGACCATAACATAGAGTTCTAGCATGAATTCGGTAATTGACGATAATACTCTTTTCATTAATAAAATGATATTTACATATCTTTTACATGCCAAACCTTTTCCTACTAATGTTATATGATAAATAAAATATTTTAAATAGTTAAGGTTGATCAAAATCTCAAAATTTCATAACATCTCGAATATCGTCAATTATCGACTTTTACGCAAATTAGGCGCATAGTATGGTTTAAAACCATATTTAGCACCTAAGAGTTGTTACCTACTGATTTTAAAAATAAATTTTAATACTTTAACAATAAGTATAAGTCTGAACTCAGATTTCCAATTTTGTCCTTAAAAGCATATGTTAAATGACCAAAATGCCCCTAAGGTGCATAGTTTGGCCATAAATGGTAAACCTCACATATGTATGATATCTTACTGATGTAAATAAAATAAATACTTTTACTGAAGGTTTTAGATCAGAACCTCAGTTTGCTATTAAATCTCTTTTATAAACTTTAAAATGACCAAAATACCCTTACAGGACTTAAATTGGTCTTAAATTCATTTAGGGCATAATTGTTGATATCCTATTGATATCATATTATATTTAAAGCATAATAACTTGTGAAACATGTATATGAGTCATCCGGTTACTCGATATGCATATACGCGTTCAGTACGGTTTATGTAACTAGTTTGCATGAATTAGCCAAAACGGGTCAAACCTTATCATTTTTACTTCAAAAAATATAATGTATTTAGTTTACCCATTTTATACCAGTCTCCATACTTGTCGGGTCTAAATTACAATCCAATCCGGTCATCGCTTAATCTTGTGTTTCGTACCGTAAACTTTCCTTTAAAACTAACCGGTCTAAGTTATTACTTAAATAAGACCCGTTAGGAATCTAATAGGTTATTAAAACCTTTGTTCCAGATTAGGAGCCCAGTAAAAACTACCTGCACTTGCTGATTAGAATATACGGCTGAGTATAATTTACATTTTTAGCTCAGTTAAATACTTTTAACTTATTTTCCCTTATACGGGCTTGGGATACGGTAAATTATTACCGCTTGGTCGGGTATTGAATATTTAATCGATTAGTGGTTAAATCATGGAGATAACCCGTTTTAATCTGTTTTGTTTGATACAAAGCATTTGGGGGTTAATATGACCGTGTCTTGGATATCCTCAGCTCATTCATTTGAAATGGTCACGACTTAAGCACGGGGTGTAGGCATACACCTGACAGTTGCGTATGTAAAATGGTATCTCACTCGTGAGGATAACTTCTTGTGGGCTTATACTAGTGGTGTGTCTATTAATCTTGTCTCTGGCTTCTAACCCGGGCCCTGAACGCACGACAAACATGTAAATCTGTATACAAGATTGTTTTATATAATTGTCCCAAGTTATAAAAGAATATTTGTGCCTTGTGCATTTAAATCAACTTTCATTAATGTTTTCAAAAAAGTCAGTTAATTGTATTTACCAGTGTAAACTGACGTATTTTTCAAAAAGATTAAGTGGCAGGTACTAAGCGAAATTGGTTGGAAGCTCCAGAGTACTAAATAATGAATCTTGCAAGTTCTAGTGCTTAAAGTCTGTCGAACAATATTTTACTTTATGTTTTAGATCCGCCTGTGGATCTACATACAACCGTTTGTATAATATTTATTTATACTTTGCGTTTCGGTTTGTATTATTATTTTTCTTAGACTTCCGCTGTGCATTAAACTGTGATTATTTGACTATGATGATATCAACTACGTCACGATACACCCCTCCGAGCCCCCCAGTAATACGTGGAAATATCGGGGTGTGACATTATTATAGCAACTCAATATGCTGATGTAGGTTGACTCAGGAGCGAAATCCTTGATTGAAATTAGAATTAACCATCATGAACTGAATCAGAATTGAAAAAAGGTCAACAACTTTTAAACAAGTAATTTTAGATCTTGAAAAATTCTATTTATGATGTATAATTGAAAGGATCGGTAATTTTATATTGTTTTTGGGCATAACAAAATTATGTGCTTTCATAAATTGTTTTGTCATTGTGAAATTAATATTTATTAGATCTTTTATGAAGTTTCTCTGTGATTTTTTGCTCGTACAGAAATCTTTAAATACATATATGTTGGTAAGGAAAACTAAGTTGACGGAAGAATATAATACTGAAATGATTGAATAAAACATAAAAAATATAATAAAAAGTAGATAATAGATTAACTAAATAAAAAAATGTAAAAAAGGCCTAATATGTTGGTTAGAAAATAAAAGATAAATACAAAATATATGAAACAGTTTGGTAAATACTTTTTAAGAAACACTATTTTGGTAAATACTTTTTTCGCTAACACTAGTTTGGAAAAAAAACTCATTCTTAATGTCCATCCACTATGGTATAAAATTGTTTTGTTGGTGGATTAATATTAAAAATGGCTCGTATTATTGGCACACCTTACCTTATTAAATCGACACCCTCAATACGCATCGTATAGGTCTATACAATGCGTATTGAGTTGGTAATTAATTCTCTGTCAGTCAAAGGCTGACAATGTCTCACGGGGATTAAAGTAATACGCATCGTATAGACCTATACGATGCGTATTACTTTTTTTAGAAAGTACGATCAGCTTTCTGTCACTGTTGAGTGACGTAAAGTGATTGACGTATGCCCTATACGCATCGTATAGGGCTATACGACTCGTATTCGATTCCGAATTTGAATTCTCCTTCCCCTATTTAAACGACGAAGAAGACGATATATATATCGTCTTCGTTATATATTCACATTCACTAACAAACATGTCTTGGTACAACTATGTTTTCGGTGAGCCATCTGAGGCGGACACGAGCACGTTTATTCCGGATAGCAGTGTGGTATATCATTTTTTTAACTTACTCTGTTTTTTTTTTATGAAATACATAGCACACCGTTTGTATTAGGCGGGGTCTAATGTCCCTGATTCTTACGATTTGGGTGGAAATGATGATCACGTGCATGAGGTTGATGTGTACAAAATGCAACATATAAATTACATCAATTGTGGCATAAACTAACTCTTTTTTAGTACTAATGTTGGAAAAAGTGTGTTTTTGTCTTCCTTTTGTATTTTCAGGATTAAATGAGCTCAAATGAACAAAAGAAGCAAAAAGGCAGCTAAATCTAACATAAATACAAGAAAAGGAACAAACGTGGCATGTCCGACCCCCCCCCCCAAACAGCATCTTCCCAAGCAAAAACAAGAGAACAGAAGGCTGAACACGCCCCGTACTCAATGAGCACGGGGGCGTGCCCAAGTGTCAGCAGAAAAGACAAAGTTGTAGAAGCTTCTATCACCCACCACGGGGGCATGCCTAGCGGACACGGGGCCATGGTCAAACTCTAAAATTCGCAGAATCTGAGGAAATCTTGATAGTACAGATACGCTTCTGCACACGGGGTCGTGCTCAGTGGACACGGGGGCGTGGTCAACTAATACAGACAAACTGCAATTAATGAAGAAAGAGAAGAGGGATGGACACGGGGCCGTGCCTGAGCTTCTGTTCAGGCTATAAATATGGGTGCTTGGCTCATTTGCAAACCATCCCTTGGCACACCCCCTCTCTCACACTTCACCCACACTCCACCACCATCACAACACCATCATCCACCACCATCATCCATCATCCATCATAGAGTGTGTGAGTAGTCTCGGGATCCAAGATTGATCGTAAGAGTTCTTGACAATCAAAGGCCATGTTTGCCTAAGTCTCTTACATCACTTGGTGAAGACAAGAATTTAGTGTAATACTTTTTATTTTTAATCTTTTCGCACTTTTTCTTTGGTTATGTATTAATGAATTAATAACTAGTTTCTTATGTTGAAGGTGAATCTTCCTTATCATTTGTCTGTGGTGTCTTGGCATTATTTTACTGTCTATATAAAATAAAAGATTTTCACCATTCAAATCTCCACGGTCTATATGGAGATATGTTGGCTACCTGGTCGGGGGTTAAGGGAATGGTTTGGTAAGAGTCTTGCCTTGTTTAGTGTATAGATCCTGCAAGAACCTGGGTCAAATTTAGTAGGACCTCCTTCAATACCCAATGGTATTGGATGGCGGGGGTCCAAACTCTTTGATCCCCTCATATGTAAACTACTATTAAAACTTTAGCCCGGCTACTTAGGACTGTATCCCTGCTGACTCAGACTACTTAGCCGAGGGTAACGTCACCTTCAAAAGAGGGGCCTACCACATTACGCATTAATAACTTAATTAATTATCTTTCAATAATCCGACCCTTTAGGATTGTATCCTTGCTGACTCAAACTACTGGGTTGAGGGTAACGTCACCTTCAAAAGAGGGGCCTACTACGATAACTAAGATAATCTCTTAAAAAGTTCAAAAGTGCGGAAATAATCAAATGTTACACTAAAGGCGAGTCGGATCCTAGTGATTCATCTTGTCTATCTGTTTTTATTTTTATTTTTGTTTTCAGCATTTTAGTTTTTATTTTCTAGTTTAAAACCTTTTTTTCCAAATTTTTTATTTGATTAGACGTTGAGATAAACCGGTATTAAAAGCTCTTGTGTCCTTGGACGACCTTGGTATCTTACCAACACTATACTACGCTCACGATGGGTGCACTTGCCCATATGTGTGTTTGGTGTTAATAAATATCGTGTTCTATAAATTTAAAACTTGACTAAAGTGGTTAAAAAGGGCTAAAAATATACATAAAAATATAGTACACCACACACGCATCAAGTTTTTGGCGCTGTTGCCGGGGACACAAGGATTTTAAGAAAGCTTAAAATCAACGGCCTAACCAGTTTTTTTCAAAACCTTTTCAAAACGGGCGCACATTTTTCTGCATTTTAGTTAGTTTTGCATTTACAGTAGGTTGAACACGGGCCGTGCTCACTGAACACGTGGCTGTGCTGCATAGTTTTTTTTCAAAACACCCACATACAGAGTCTGAACACGGGGCCATGCTCACCGAACACGCCCCTGTACTGCACAAAACCAGTAACTTTTATTTAAACGCCCATATACAGAGTCTGAACACGGGCCGTGCTCACTGAACACGGGGCCGTGTCCAGCTTTTGTTTGCGTTTAATTTTTGTTTTCTGGTCCCGAGACTCTGTTGTGGTTAGGGGTGTTCAAAAAAATCCGAATCCGAAACCGAATTCGAATTATCCGAAATTCCGAATCCGAATTATCCGAAAGTTCGGATATCCGAAATTTCGGATATCCGATTTTCAGATATCCAATAATTCGGATTCGGATATCAATATTGAAATTTTTCGGATATTTCGGGTATCCGATATCCGAAATATTAAACAATATTATTTTTTTATTTTAAATATATATGACATATATTTTGGAAAACCCTAATTATACACAGCCCCTTTTGTATTCCACCCACACATTCATCCCCACACTGCTCTCTATCTCCATCTCCTTCGAAGTTTGATGGCTACGGTTTGTTCTTCGATATAATCTTCTCTTTCAGGCTTGTAATCGTCGTTCAATTTGCTGGTTTGAACATCTTTTTCATTGGTGGTTTGGTATCTAACAAGAAGTTAAGAACCTCAATATCTCATCTTCAATTCAATTCGATGGCTAAGGTTTATATATGTGCTTTATGCTAGTTGTTTAGTTTTAGGTTCACTCTCTAGTTGACAGATGTGATTTTTAGGGCTTTTAGTTTTCATCGCATCTAATGGTGTAATAGTTTGATTAAATAGATATTACAGTGGGATAAATATAGTCCCATATGAAACTTGAAGTTCAATACTTGTAATTCATTCAATAAAGTTGTTTTTTGTGTGATTTTTTGGAAATCTTTATAAAAGGGGAACAAGATGGATGCAGCCATAAAGAATGTACTTATTTTCTCAAGATGTTTTGCTATTCTAATCGATGGAAACAATTTTTTTTCTTTTTTATTTTTTTTAATTCAAATCTATGCATAAATCTTTGCTTACAGTCATTAACAATCTGATATTTGACTAAATGGATAAATTAAGCTTAAATTTTTTGGAAGTGACTTTTATTTTGAAATAATTTATTTTTGAATTCGGATATCCGTTTCATTATCCGAATCCGTATCCGAAATTTCGGATACCCGAATTTTGGATATCCGAAATTTCGGATACGGATTCGGATAGTGATATTAACTATCCGAAATTTTCGGATGTCCGAAATTCGGATATCTGAATTTCCGGATATCCGGTTTTGAACACCCCTAGTTGTGGTCTGCTAAGTGATTCTTATGGATCAATACTCAGGAGGCTACAACTACACCTATGAGGAGGATGATTATAGGGAAGACTATTGCACCATTTGTGGTGACCCGCACTCGGTACAATACTGTGACTTATTTCAACCATCCACTTCATACACCTATTATGAGGAGCCCAGGTACGAGCCATCGACTTCATACACATCCTATGAAGACCAAAGGTATGAACCTTCTCCCTCATACTCATATTTTGATGAACCAACGTATGAACCTTCATACTCATACTTTGAGGAACCAAGATATGAGCCACCACCTTCATATACTTATTATGAGGAACCATGGCGTGAATAACCCACCTCATATGAGTATTATGAAGAACAAAATTACGACCCTTATCTATCATATGCTTACAATGAAGAACAATGGTGTGAACCATCTACTTCATATGAGTATTATGAGGAACCAAGGATCGCACATCCGGATTCAAGCTTTGAGGATCCCGATCCTTACTCTATCACCGAAGTGACCGATAAGATACTAGAACACATTAAAACTATTGAGCGTTACATAAAAGAATCTCGCGCAAGGGAAGAGGAGTTCCGCGCAAGGGAAGAGTTAACTTGTAATAAAGAAGAAATAGTTGAAAATGTGAAAATGGAAGAACAAATAAGTGAAAAACCGACACATGAGTTAAGCAACGAAAAAGGTGAGTCCGACAACGTTACAATTAAAGAAGAGTCTAATTTTCAAGAAATTAATCTCTTTTCACCTTCTTTCGAAAATCATTGTTTAATGCCCACTCATGCTAAGTTTTTAAAAGAGTTAAACACTAACACTAAAATTGACGAAACGGTAAGCATTAACTTAACAAATGATCAAACTTCGCTAATAAAACAAGACCCATTTGAAATTAACATTACACTGATTCCATGTTTTTTTCAAAACTCCTTTATTAGTAATATAACAATTGATAAGGATCTTTGTGTTAATATAATGCCAAACTACATTTTCGAAAAATTAAATATTAGTGATTTTTCTCCACTTCAAATACCCATTTTTCTATCTAATCGGAAAACAATAAAATTAATAGGGGTAGTTGAGGATGTGTTGGTCCAAACCAATCAAATGGTAGTCCCAACTGACTTTGTCATCCTTGATGACGCCCCACTTGTGTTGGGACAACCTTTTGTGAAAACCCACAAAGCTTTGATTAATCGGAAGCAAAACAACTTACCCATTCAATTAGGGGCCTATAAAAGGTATGTCGATCTTGAACAATCAATGAAATATCCAATTGGCAATGACGACCCCCTAATTGAAGATGAGCCAGAACCCAAGGTGGATCTAGCCAAGGACCCTTATAAACGTGGCGCACCACGGAGGCATTCCGCGGAACTATCCTTAGTTGTAGATTAGTTTAACTTTTATGTTTTCTAGTTTAGTTTTAATTTTCAGGAATAAAACACACTCAGGATGGTGAAGGACACCAAGGGAAGCTTGCACCAGCACCCCATGCACAAAAACAGAACATCCCGAAAATTTTTCTTCATTACAGCAAGTTCAGCACGGGTCGTGTCCACCCAACACGGCCCCGTGCTGCACAATCTGCAGGAAATCACCCAGTTCAGGTAACTGGACACGCCCCCGTGCCCAGGCTCTGTTTTTCTTTAAAAAAATTGTTACTGGCAATCTGAACACGAGGCCGTGCCCGGTCACCATGGGCCCATGTCCAGACGCCCAGGAACAATAAAATTTGTTTTTAAACACACTTTTACACATTCAATCAACCTAAAAACTTATTTTTGGGACACATCGAGGACAATGTGTAATTTAAGTGTGGAGCGGGGGGGGGGGGATGCTAAACCTTGAATTTTTACAAGTTCTAATCACAAGCCTTACACAAAACTCTATTAGAACCGCTAATCACCCCAAGTTTTTTCAAAAAAATTTTCATTTTTTTACTTGTCTTGGTTTAAGTTGGGAATTACAAGTTTTAAAAAAGGTTATGTTTTTACAAATTTACAACCGATAGCGTCGTGATAAAAAGAACCAACGTAAGAAAATTATGAAACGACATGACAAATCTGGTTAAAATTTGATTATATATACTTGATCACATAAAAAACCCATTCCCACAAAAAGTGAGTTTTGAGCCTTTATTGAGCATACAAATACATATCTTTAAACTAAATGCTCATTTTTCGTTTCTTGTGTGAATAGCCCCTTGGTTTCTTACAACTCTAGAACTTGCCACGACGATACATTCCCGGTCCTTACCAACTTAAACCCGAGTAAGTAAATGATGGAGGCATTATGACTAACCCTTTTTATTTCTACACCATTATTTTACTTTTTTTTTACCATCTACCCAAAATCCCCCTAGTTAACCCCTTTGAGCCAAAACCTTTTCATTTCTTCACCCAAAACAAACTCCCTTTTTACCCACTAAAAACCTTTTTCATTTTAAACTCTTTATTATAGTAACAAAGCTCGGTTTTTCTTATGACTTCCTTATAAAAAAATGATAATGATGAAGCCAAAAGAAATAAACAAACAAGTTTATCAAAAAGAACTCTGTTTGAAAGAAATGCTTCATCAAAATAAAAAGTTATGAAAAATAAAAAAGTCTTACGAAAACCGACGCCTTTTACGCCTTTCGCCCTTTTTCTACTAACCACTAACCCAACCACCTACCTTTAACCCAAGCCTAACCCTTCACCCTAAAAGTCCTCTTGATATTTACAAAGGTATATAGTTAAAAAGGGAGGAGGATTGATTGCTTGGCAAGCTTATGGTAGGAGTAAGTTCCATGCCGCTCTCGAGTGATTCACTAAAATACATCTTCGGCCGAGTGTTGAGTGATCCCCCGTGAGGTATGTGAACTTGTATATAAATGGAATTTTAAAAAGGCATGTTATGCCCTAATAAGTAGTTTATCTTATGAATGTTTTTAAATAAATCATGACGAATAGGATTGTAAGTAAAATAAAAATAAAACCTAATAAAAATCTTGGAATCCCGACACTCTATGACAAGCCCAAAAACCTTCTCTTCTACCCATTCCATTTGGGAGTGAAAAGCCACATTATAAAGAGTTTTGCTTGAGGACAAGCAAAGATTCAAGTGTGGGGGTATATGATGTATACAAAATGCAACATATAAATTACATCAATTGTGGCATAAAACTAACCCTTTTTTAGTACTAATGTTGGAAAATGTGTGTTTTTGTCTTCCTTTTGTATTTTCAGGATTAGATGAGCTCAAATGAACAAAAGAAGCAAAAAGGCAGCTAAATCTAACATAAATACAAGAAAAGGAACAAACGTGGCATGCCCGACCCCCCCTGACAGCATCTTCCCAAGCAAAAATAAGAGAACAGAAGGCTGAACACGCCCCGTGCTCAATGAGCACGGCGGGGGGGGGGGGGGGGGGTGCCCAAGTGTCAGCAGAAAATACAAAGTTGTAGAAGCTTCTATCACCCACCACGGGGGCGTGCCCAGCGGACACGGGGCCTTGGTCAACTCTAAGATTCGCAGAATCTGAGGAAATCTTGATAGTACAGATACGCTTCTGCACACGGGGTCGTGCTCAGTGGAGTACATGATGTGTTTCATGTATCCAATCTCAAGAAATGTCTATCAGACGAATCCCTGGTAGTACCTCTTCAAGATATAGAGGTAAATGAAAAGCTGAAATTCATAGAGAAACCACTACATATCGAAGATAGGAAAATCAAGTTTCTCAAACATAAGCGACTAGTGCTAGTAAAAGTCAAATGGGAATCCAGAAGAGGACCAGAATATACTTGGGAACTGGAATCAGAGATGAAGCGAAAGTACCCTCATCTATTTCAGTAAATCTCGAGGACGAGATTTTTCTCATGGTGGGGAGGATGTAACAACTGCCACTAAAATCAATAATTAGGACAATAATTAGTCAATAAGAAAATCCTAATTAAGACACCCAAGTGATTCTGCACTAGCCCTAAAATTTTCAGAATGATCGGAATTAGGATCAGGGCCCCTAAAACTCGAGGGGGGCAAACCCTAGTTGAATAGTTATCTAAAAAATGATGGATTGTTCTGATTGGCCAATTCCATTGATTCACCAAGGCTAGTCCCGAGCCTAGGCAGCCTATAATTAGACTGCTTAGCTTACGGACCGTAAGGGTCAGGGCATACGGTCCGTAAGGGAGCCCCAAAACTTGCTATAAATAGCCGACCTTGGCACTTAACTGTTGAAGTTGAAACGACGTAAATTGTCCCTGTGTACGTCGAATTATAGCTGTAATACCACAATAAACACACACACGATCACGAGGTGCTGCCGCAATCAGGGTAATAACTCGATCGCTATTACAATTCAACGTCCGATCGATTATAACTATCCAACAATTGTCCGAGTGCTGCTCAAATTGAGCTTGTACTTTGTTATTCATTGTGATTTCGACTTGAATGTTTGAGTGCTGTTCGAATTCGGACTATGCTCTGTCATTCGTTGTGAATCCATTGAATTGTTAAGTATCGCACTTGATAATAGTTGTGAGGGTTTAATCTCGTGAATTGACGTAACTACTGAATTAGTTACTAATCCCGTTTGTGTGTGCATTGTTATTAGGTTAGAAGGTTAATCAGTAAAGCTTATACTCTGCTCGTAAATCTGCAATGTGAGTCATTCCTCTTTTATAAACTCTTTTCTCACAGTTTGTGAGTCAACTGTTTTACAAAACTCCAAGTTATTTTCAAAGTTATAATTACAGGGATTAAGTCTTTGTAATCACCAAATTACAGACGGTATGTGGGGTTTTGTATACATTACTTGTTTCCCGTCACACTTGGACAAACGGGTGGCCAAGGGGTGATCTGACCACAGTCACAGACACCATTGGACAAATGGGCTAGCCAATGGATGGTCGAGTGACAAATACTGTGGGTAGTTGGTTTAATATCAGAAACATTGTAATTCCCCTTAATACTGTAGATTATAACAAATGTGTCGTTTTCAGTAAAATGAATGATTCACTCAGTATTTCCCCGCTGACAAAACTTTTTCAAACATGTTTCAGGTGATCTGGTATGAGCAAAGAAAAGTGCCGTGGAGCACTCCCAGCTTAGAAAAGTGGCTCAATGTAAATAAATAAATGAACATGTTTTGAAAATAAAGATTTCCCTGAGAAATCACATTATTGTAAATTTCGGGAATTTATCCCTAAGTTATGAAACGGGCAGTTTGAATTATTAAAAGATCCTGTTTTAAAAAGACTTCCGCTGTCGCCTAAATTAAATACCACGGGATTCCTGTCCCGCGGCTCCTGAAACGGGTCAAACCAGGTCGGGGGCCGTGACACCGGTTACGTTCCCTCGTACGGACATGAAGAATATGGCAATAACGTTTTCGTTAGTGGTCCCACGGCAGTACAAGGAGACCTTAGTCACCCTTCTTACGTGCAAGAGTCATTGTGTGACGATCCACCCGTGCAAGAGTCATTGAGTGACGAGCCACCGTTGCAAGAGTCATTGATTGACAAGATACCCGCTTACCCTGAAGTTTCGTACAAAACTGATCAGATACGAACGATATATATTTTTGTTAAATGTTATATTTTTTTCTGTTAAATTATTATACAATTGTTAATACAAAATACATTAAAATTGTTATATTTTTCAAATAGGATAAAAATTAATTAATAAATGTTATATGAAATATTTTTTATAAAATTAATTAAACCTGTTATATTTTTTAAATATTATAAAAAAATACATTAAAATATTTTTTTAAATATTAATTAAAATATCCGTTGAAGAGTTGAAGACACTCGTATTATACAAATGAGATGATTTCACCAAAATAGGCGTGAAACCCATAATTTGGTGAATGACTCTCAGTCCGCTTATTCAATTTTGCACGAAATTATGCCATCAAGTTAAGAGTGAGATCCACATCTTGACGGTAAGTTTCCAATTCAAACTCTAGTAGACCCTCGTCAAAGTGTCGGAATTAAATAGTGTAGGATCGTATACGGACCCGAAACGAGTCGTTCAGAGGTGTCCTACTCAATATGAAAGGCGGAAACAGGCATATCGAGTTTGATTCAGCTAGATATTCACATTAAATGTCTTTCTGATTAACCTGACAAAGTTTTACAGCGAAACGACACTTCGGCTCCGGAAACACACATACACAACCCTTACTCAAACGAAATTACAGAGTCCTATTTATAGGCAGTCTAAATCCGCACCAACTGATTCACACGGAATTACATCTCAAGCGAAATTAGCTAATTCCGTACGGAATTACCCTGAAGACCTCTTCATGCGAAATTAGCTGTTTCATGCGGAAATAACTTTTTGACCCGATTTCTCGAACTTCGTGCCCTGAACAATACAAGACTCGAATCAAGACGAAGTCGACAGACGTATGCACCAACAGACTCCCCCTCGGATGTTGACGAGTCTTAAGTGTCGAGTCTTCAACGTCTTCAGTCTTTATCAGTCTGTCTGCTCTTTCTGAAGTATCTGACAGTGTAAAACTTCTTTAATCTTTTCTCTCTCTCTTCATCAGAACCAACAGATAACCTTCGAACAAATAATCTCACCTCGGATTTTGATCATTAAAGAATCAGAATCACAATCTGGATTTCAAGCTTTCTAATTCTTTTGATCAGATCTCTTGATTCCTTAAGTTCATCTGCATGATCAGCTTGCGTGAAATTTAGCTCCAGGAACTTTACTTGGCTCTTGCTTAAATCACAGAGTCCTCAAGTATCGGAACCTGGCTTTCAAACACTTAAAATTAGGATCTGGAACCTGGATCTCCTGCACATTCTCTACCTCACAATAAATTTCACAAATTTAAAATTTGACAAATTTATATATCCAAACTCCCCCTCAAATTTATTCAGAATGATTTAACAAAGTTAATATCTGATGAAACACTTGTAAGCAAATATTCAAAATAGTATTGTTTTAAAACACAGACTCCCCCTCACAAGATGATCATCATGTTTAGCACTCGGAATTTTGAAAATCAGCTCTTCAACACCAGTTGTCGAAAATATTTTTGAATTTTTTTCAAAATTTTATGCTAAAACACACTCAAATCTTTTTGGATTTCTATAAAGAAATGCAGTAAAGAAATGTTTACAAACAATATTTTGTGAGTTTATGTAAGAGGATCATATCAGTTTTTGAGACAAATCACTAACACCGTTAAGCTTTAAACATTTTATGTTCTAAACAATTCACTTAGATTGTCAGTATACTGGTCCACTGAAATTTTCACACAAAGTTCAACTGTTTCGAGATACGAATTAGTGTTTTAAGAACTTAAAACTTAATCGCGTGTCCCACCACTTGAATATACTCTCGTATCCCGATCCCAATGTTCGGTCTTACAGGTGAATATACCTAGATGATATCTGTAAAGGGTTAAATGCGAAACCGTGAGAGCTCAGGTCAGAACTTCCGTTCAGCAAAGAGATGACGGCTCGTCTTTTGGTGTGTTCCCTTTAGAGAATCTTTTCTTCAACAGCACATGATTAGCATTTTTTCAATGTTTCATCATTTTTGTACTGAGGGTAGCGCTATATTTCCAGCAAGCAAAAAATATTATATGGGAACTAGGCCATTGCTTCCGCAAACTCAGAAGTCCCGGGATAATACCCATATATCACTGAGTATAAAGACCTAGTATCTCAAAAAGAGGGACCTTTCAAACAAGATTTAGGGGTTACCCATATATCCAAGAAATGTTCCCCACGAGATAAGCAAGTTTGAAATTTAGATTTATATCTCAAAAACAATTTACTGAATGTGCAAAAACCTACTGGCACATCCACAATGAGATTGTTTATCACATTTGACTTTCCAATTCTTTAGCATGTTGTGATAGTCCATTGATGTACTATCATTTCCTCTTTTCACAACAAAATTCATTTTGAATTTTTCAATGTTTTTAGCTTTTTCAGATTTTATCATGTTTTTGAATTTTTCAAATTTTCGAAATTTCTAAAAATTTTTACTCCCCCTAAAATCAAAATATATCTCAATTTTGATTTTCTGGGAAAATTTGAAAATAAACTGTACAAACTTGACAAACTGATGTGAATTACTTCAATTCTTCATACACTTGGCATAAATAATCAGAACTCCCCCTGACAACAAACTATTTTCCCATTATGATTTCAAAACACTTAAGTTTGTTTTAATCAAAATGGTTTTTCCGGAAAATAAGTTTTGTTGATTTTACCACTTGTAGGATGGGGTTCAATTCATCACATTGTTTTCCAATCATTTGAATGATAGTTAAATCAAGTTCAACCTAATGACCTTGATTAACTGCTTATAAGAACAAACCTCTTGTCAACCACTTGTAGGTTTATCTTTCAGCCTTACCATTTGTAACAATATGACAAAATCATGAAAATACCAAATGTAGGACGAAATTTCACAAATATGAATTTCTCAAGAAAGATGTTGATTCCTACTCCACACTTACCACCCTGGGAGTTCTGGCAAGTCCACAACCTGTAAAATTTTAACAATTTTCAGTTATTCTCAAAACAAACTTGTTAAGAATGATGCTGATTCATGCTCCGCGATTACAAACTTGGGAACTCCGGCAAGTCAGGATTTTACTTGTGAAAAACTGCCATCCAAGCCTGACCAAACTTGGATGTTTCCTCCTCAACTTCACTTGGGTAATAAGTTGCTTTCTTTGTTTCATAAAAGTCTTTTACCCCTTTAGCCTTTCCCTCGACCATTTTTCCAAAAATCTTTTTAACATTTCCATTAAACACTTTCTCAACATCAAATTCTTTCTTCTCAGAATAGAATTGATCCGAGATCTCAACCTTACCAACTTTTGATTTAAAATTCTCAGCCCTCAATGGTGGAAAATTAACATCATCCATTAGAGGCACTGAGTTTTCTTCTTTAACCTCAAACTGTGGCTCCTCTGACTTTGTGGAATCAGATTCATCACCAAATTTCTCAACAAACTTCTTAACTGTGACAACCGGTAATTTACGGATCTTAATTACATGATTAACAAATAATTAACGCAATAATAAATAGTGTTTACATCGCGAATTAACTTAATTAAGCCTTTGGAGTGCCCAGGAACGTTTGATCAGCTATACAGTGCGCGTGTGGTGATTTATGGGAAATCTGATGAATATTATGCGACAACAAACTGAAACCGTGCGAAAGACTGACAACGCCGACAAATAGTAAATTTTTATGATATATTAGCTTCGTAATCAAATTTTAGTGACTACAGTCGGAACCGGTTCGAAAAACGGAGTAAAGACGGTGACGATATAATTTTACGCGCTTTTTACTCAACCGACAACTAAACGCACAAACAGCGACTACCGACCGTATTGTATGTATTTTAATACATAAATTTTATCCTTTAACATTAAACGGAGTTCGGGTTTTGACAACCGGTTTCGTAGGAATTACGAGCCAATTACGCATGAAATGGGCTTGTGGGCCCTGGGCCCAAGCCCAAAACCCGCAAGCCTAAACCTGCATATAATATATATTCACTACAAGACTTTCTTGTAAATCTTACCAAGATCTTGTCAAGATCTACAAAATCTAACTAAAATCTATACAAAAGATTTTGTTTCATAGGATATAATTTCTAACCAGAATGTAATTAGAATACATAACATACAATACAATGAAAACCCACAAGACCCAAATTTGCTTATAAATAGCAACCTATGGTTATACTCCTTCTCAACCCACAAAGAAATAAAACAATCACAGACATAAGTCTGCCTCTCTCTAACTCAATCTATACATATACAACTCAGTAAACTATCCTATCTATTTTCCCATCTCTCTCGAATTACATACACTACAGACAAACACACACATAACCTTCCTACAAAAGGAATCAAACACTAGAACCACCATCTCCCTCAAACACCTCCAACCACACCTGTCAACCCCACCCCCTCTCACCCTCGATGAAACAACCGGCCGGTACCGGTTAACTGGCAACCAACACTCACCCCCTTTCTTTTCCTGTTTCAAATTGGATCACCACCACCATTAACCGGTGGTGGTGCGGCGGGCTTCACGGGGAGCAGAGAGAGAGGGAGCTCGGGAGAGGAGAGAGAAACGAGAGAGAGAAAGCGCTGGAGAAGGAGCAGCACCGCCGTGAGCGGCGGTGGAGTGCGGCGATGGTTGCTTCTCGGACCGGTGGTCCTTGACTCGGACCGGCGGTCCTTGTCTCGGTCCGACGAATATTCCGGTAATCACCTTCCATTCTCCTTGCTTCTTGCAAACTGAAAGTGATGATGATGATTTTGTTTATGTTGGCTACTGTTGATGATAGAGACGATGTTCATAAGCGGCTAATTATTTTTTTTTTCGGATTCACTACAGTTCAAGCACAGGTCCCGGTCAGAATCTGGATAGTAGTTCGGTGCGGCTCGGGTTCGGTGTTCGGGCTAATGTTGGCTCAACTCGGTTTGACTCGGTCAAACCGAGTCAACTCAGTCGATGGTTGGGTTCGAGTCAGTCGGCACGGGTCGGGTGTAAAGCGGTTTGGGTTGACTCGGTCAAACCAAGTCAACTCGGTGAGTCGACTTGGTCAACTCAGTTTTTCGACACGAAGACTGGTAAAGAATTAGCGATGCGTTTTATTTATTTACGTTGTTATACAGTCTTTATTTATTTCGTGACTAACGAGCTCGAACCGACTTAATTTGAGATTTGTTTACATTTGATATACTCGACAAAAATCTTATATAGATTGGTTATACTATTACATGGTTGATTGAATTTTTATAAAATAACGACAACTGTGTTGTCGGGGCATCCAAAAACAGAGGAAACTCTGCCCGTTTTTTTCAAGAAAACCCGTAAAATAAAACGAACGAAACTATCAACTGAATACATATACAAATGTGTTTCGCTTTCGACGACACCTTACGACTTTCGAAACACGGATTATTTTATAAATATGGTTCCTATATTTTTATATTTCTTTCGAATATACAACTACACGAATCCTTTTTGTAAAATAGATTATATATAATTGTTTCAACATCGAATAACCTGACCTCCTTTTAGCGAAAATAAATAGTTTATATATTTATTCGAAATGTTCAACGACACGAATTCGTTTTTATAAAAATAAATATAGTTTATATATTTATTTCAAGTATCGAACAATACGAATTCTTTTATTAAAATAAATATAGTTTTATATTTATCAAACGACTTGTACTCGTTTATAACCATAAATATAGTATATATTTATTTTTAAACGTCCAACAACTCGACGTTTCTTTTATAAAATAAATATAACTTTTCATATTTATTTTATACGCCTAAACGGCATATACACATATTTCAATACTTATCATACGAGACGCATCGGATAATATGAGTTGTTATATATTATTTTCATACGAATATTCGATACATACACGTACGACATCTCAAGACGACTAACGCGAACATATCAATATATTAATATATTTTGATATGAATATTTACTTATTTTTAAAATATCTCGAGAATCAAGTCTTTTCAAGACTTATTGATTATTATCGACAATAAAACGATACTTATCAAATATGACTTAATCATTTCCGATAAGTTAACTACTTACCGTTGAATCGTTCGATTAACGATTCGGTAGAGCTCGATGACACGTAGTTTAGTTACTGCGTTATTTAGAAACTTATTTAGATATTCCATGTTAGGAATATTGTAGAATGCACGCTAGCGAGTCTCGTCTTGGGAACGACATCACAAAGTCGTATTTAGCTAGCTTTGCACAGGAATATTCAGGTGAGTCCATAACCCCCACTTTTTACTGTTTACGTTTTTGTAAATGTTTTCAGGGTGGAAAGACATGCACGTTTTGCAAAAAAGCATACAAAGTTTTGAACAAACGCAAGACTCGTATTTCTAAATCATATTACGAAGGGATTTCGAGGAACTCAAATGATTTACGAAAGGTTTATACTAAACATACCGGTTTTTACAAAACAAATGCGTATTATCGAAAGGTGAATGATTTTCATGACTAGGGATGGGATCATCCGGTGATAAGATTGAGGAAGGATCAGTCTTAGAGACTGGGGTAAAGTACATGTACAATGACTTCAGACACTTACAGACATTTTTATACATGGTATGGTTAGCTTAACGAGGGTTTACTGCTTAGATCATGTGAGTGGGTAGGCGGAAACTTGAGGCCATTAATCCTCAGGGTAGGACCGAGGGACAGGAGCGGTAGATTTATTTGGGTGTAGCGAGCCCAGCCTCAGGCCCAAACAGGACCTCGGGGTGACTTTGTGCCCGACGCATAAATCTGCTAGGTTTGAGTCTTCCTACTTGCACCTCACACATATCAATGGCCTTGCAAACCATTGGTGATCTCTTTATTTCCTTAATTGCTACATACCAGGGATTTTATACTTACGGAAAAATACTTGTTCATACAAATTAAATACCATGTTTTATACAAAATTCAAAGCATAGGATTATGCGGGTATGGAGTCAAAGTCAGGGTGGGTATTGACGGTTATGCGAACATTACAAATACAAGACTTTACAAATACATGGTTTTTATGAACATAATGTGTTACAAACACAACGTTTCCATATAACTTGGCAAGAAAATGACTTTTGATTCGTTTTCTCAATACTACTTCAAAAACCGGTTATTCCAAAGATTTATTTCAAATCTTTCTCAACTCAAAAGGGTTATTTCAAATCTTTCACAACTCAAAAGATTTATTTCAAATCTTTTACAAACAAACTATGGACTCGCTCAACTTTATGTTGACTTTTTCGCATGTTCTTTCTCAGGTTGCTTTTCAAAGCCAAGGCACGGTTGGAATAGGGGAACCACGTGGAGTCGAGTACTTAGTTGGCGTTCAATTTCTAGAAGTCTTATCTTATTTTGCTTCCGCTGTGCAATGAAGATACCAGTCCAGTCACGCCAATGCTCTGATATTTCGGGTGTGACAGATTGGTATCAGAGCTATAGGTTACAGCGAATTAGGTTTCTGTTGTGATACCTAGGCTCTAACCTCACCTTTCCCCCTGGGGAGTTAGATCATTGAGACATGGAACACATACAGAACGCCTAGTACTCGAATACGGTCTCCAACCGTTGCCGAAAAACAAGCAGTCAAAATATTGTTTTCAAACATACGCTATTATGGTGTTTCATACCCGGTGCATAAAACGATTACATACAGTACACAACACTCTGAGAGTTTAGGAAACATGCATTTAAGACCTTCGGAAAAAGGGAATTCAGTCTGAGAGGCTGGGAGGATAGTCTAGTGGGACTAGGAGATTCAGTCTGAGAGGCTGGGAGGATAGTCTAGTGGGACTAGGAAGTTCGGTCTGAGAGGCTGGGAAGATAGTCTAGTGGGACTAGGAAGTTCAGTCTGAGAGGCTGGGAGGATAGACTAGTGAGACTAGGGGAATTACTTGATTGCTTATTGGTGACTAACATGCTTATCTGAGTATATGATCGATTATTTGTGCATGGTCATCACATAGGAACCGCGAATATTAACTCGGGTACATACTATTATCCACATTGTCTATGATATTTTAACTTCCCGAGCAGGCAGCCTACGCATAACAAAACGCTAGCGCACGAGAATACATGGAACTCAATTTTTACGTCAACGAATGTCGGGGTACATCACCTTCTACGTGGCACACGACGCTAGTGCACAGGTATACGTGAAACTTAAGCTTACATCAACGGAGGTTGAACTACGTCACATACGACTATCGAGGCGAGGCCTTTGAAAAGACGCGATGGCGCAATTCAACGACGACGCTAGATTCCTGTCAACAGGAGAACTAACGGCCAGGAAACGGAAACTTGTCACGCGATCCCGCAACGACACGAATCACTCCAAGGGAAAGACGTATGTCTCCACATCCCCCTACCTCGGTTAACGATGAATACGATATGTTCGACATTCCATGGTAATGTCACCAAGAATTGGTCGTCACACGAAACCCCAGGTAAACTCCCCAAATTTCTTTTGTTGAAATTTCGACTTTCACACTTACTGAGTAGATTTTCGTATCTCTACTCCTCTTAATGATCATTGTGTCACGATCATTTCTTTCAGTATAGCGAACACTAATTGCTTCATTTGTTGGAAAATTTATATGTTACACATGCATCGTTTGCTACGCATGTGGTTTCGTTTCGAATAAGCGTTTCATTAAAGTTCAAATATTGCTTCGCTAAATCTAATTATCGATTTGTGATTCGAATGACCCGCATTATCGAAATTGTTGGCCCCTTTGTTATCAAGTCAACACATTCTCTTGAAATTTTCTTTTCTCTTCAAGTTTCACACATGGTTTTCGTCGTCACTATGCTGAAATTTCCTTTTTGGAACATATATATTTTTGTCGGATTGCGCTAAAACCAAGTTCAATTGTTTGATCTAGTCCATTACACATATTCACTTCAGAGCATCATGTGATGTATTGAGGGCATCATATTCAAAATTCGTTTTAACAAATGTTTTATTTGTTCCGAGTCGAAGTAAACTTGTTTGACATTCGACTCCACTAAATTGTTTGTTGATTTTGACACCTCGTGGTGGTATCTCTCATTTATTTGAAGCTTGCGCTAAACTCCTTTAGGCATCTCATGCACGGATTTAAATATTTACTTATTGATTGCTTTAAATCCGCTTTGATTTATCATAACTAAAACAGTCTTAACACAGTCGTGTGATAAGACAAGGGTACACAAAATTCATTTCATATTCTGGTGTACCTCCTAATGGTCCTTTCAACATCGATCGAATGTTTTGCGATATTCATTGCTTCTTCATCCTCGATCGAGAACATTATTTCTTTGATGTTTCATTTTCAATTAAAAATTCTATCATGTCATTTGAAACAAACCTTCATATTCCCTTTACTGCGCATTCATTTGACTTCAAACACGGTGAATTTGTTTGATCACCGCTATTATTGGATTGTTTAAATCACTACGACACCTTGTGGTGTTGGTATAAACTTGTAGCTTGGGCTAATCATGATCGATCGTTTCATGCAAAACACAGGTGGTACTTGTTCGATCACTGATATTATTGAATTGTTTCATTACGACACCTTGAGGCGTCGGTATAACTTGCAGCTTGTGCTGATCACGATCGAGCGCTTCATGCAAACAATTATATTTGAGATTGTTGATTCAAAGTTCATCCAGTGGATGTTATTGCTTCTAGAACTCGTTTACATGTTATAAACGTTCATGTGGAATTCGATTGGTCGAAGTTCCTGTTCATTGTTGGATCCTGTTAACTTAGTCACACTAGTGGCAGTATCTATACATCTTGTTTCCCTTGACATCAACTTTTGAAACACAATTCTGAAGAGATAACGTAGTCTAAATTTCGAGGACCAAATTTCTGTAACAGGGGGAGAATGTGACAACCGGTAATTTACGGATCTTAATTACATGATTAACAAATAATTAACGCAATAATAAATAGTGTTTACATCGCGAATTAACTTAATTAAGCCTTTGGAGTGCCCAGGAACGTTTGATCAGCTATACAGTGCGCGTGTGGTGATTTATGGGAAATCTGATGAATATTATGCGACAACAAACTGAAACCGTGTGAAAGACTGACAACGCCGAAAAATAGTAAATTTTTACGATATATTAGCTTCGTAATCAAATTTTAGTGACTACAGTCGGAACCGGTTCGAAAAACGGAGTAAAGACGGTGACGATATAATTTTACGCGCTTTTTACTCAACCGACAACTAAACGCACAAACAGCGACTACCGACCGTATTGTATGTATTTTAATACATAAATTTTATCCTTTAACGTTAAACGGAGTTCGGGTTTTGACAACGGGTTTCGTAGGAATTACGAGCCAATTACGCATGAGATGGGCTTGTGGGCCCTGGGCCCAAGCCCAAAACCCGCAAGCCTAAACCTGCATATAATATATATTCACTACAAGACTTTCTTGTAAATCTTACCAAGATCTTGTCAAGATCTACAAAATCTAACTAAAATCTATACAAAAGATTTTGTTTCATAGGATATAATTTCTAACCTGAATGTAATTAGAATACATAACATACAATGAAAACCCACAAGACCCAAATTTGCTTATAAATAGCAACCTATGGTTATATTCCTTCTCAACCCACAAAGAAATAAAACAATCACAGACATAAATCTGCCTCTCTCTAACTCAATCTATACATATACAACTCAGTAAACTATCCTATCTATTTTCCCATCTCTCTCGAATTACATACACTACAGACAAACACACACATAACCTTCCTACAAAAGGAATCAAACACTAGAACCACCATCTCCCTCAAACACCTCCAACCACACCTGTCAACCCCACCCCCTCTCACCCTCGATGAAACAACCGGCCGGTACCGGTTAACTGGCAACCAACACTCACCCCCTTTCTTTTCCTGTTTCAAATCGGAGCACCACCACCATTAACCGGTGGTGGTGCGGCAGGGCTTCACGGGGAGCAGAGAGAGAGAGCTCGGGAGAGGAGAGAGAAACGAGAGAGAGAAAGCGCCGGAGAAGGAGCAGCACCGCCGTGAGCGGCGGTGGCAGTGGAGTGCGGCGATGGTTGCTTCTCGGACCGGTGGTCCTTGACTCGGACCGGCGGTCCTTGTCTCGGTCCGACGAATATTCCGGTAATCACCTTCCATTTTCCTTGCTTCTTGCAAACTGAATCTGAAAGTGATGATGATGATTTTGTTTATATTGGCTACTGTTGATGATAGAGACGATTTTCATAAGCGGCTAATGATTTTTTTTTTCGGATTCACTACGGTTCAAGCACAGGTCCCGGTCAGAATCTGGATAGTGGTTCGGTGCGGCTCGGGTTCGGTGTTCGGGCTAATGTTGGCTCAACTCGGTTTGACTCGGTCAAACCGAGTCAACTCAGTCGACGGTTGGGTTCGAGTCAGTCGGCACGGGTCGGGTGTAAAGCGGTTTGGGTTGACTCGGTCAAACCAAGTCAACTCGGTGAGTCGACTCGGTCAACTCAGCTTTTCGACACGAAGACTGGTAAAGAATTAGCGATGCGTTTTATTTATTTACGTTGTTATACAGTCTTTATTTATTTCGTGACTAACAAGCTCGAACCGACTTAATTTGAGATTTGTTTACA
Organism: Helianthus annuus; assembly: GCF_002127325.2. Classification (NCBI taxonomy): domain Eukaryota; kingdom Viridiplantae; phylum Streptophyta; class Magnoliopsida; order Asterales; family Asteraceae; genus Helianthus; species Helianthus annuus. The sequence continues at coordinate 151,001,584 of NC_035447.2, read as the reverse complement.
TTTGATATACTCGACAAAAATATTATATAGATTGGTTATACTATTACATGGTTGATTGAATTTTTATAAAATAACGACAACTGTGTTGTCGGGGCATCCAAAAACAGAGGAAACTCTGCCCGTTTTTTTTCGAGAAAACCCGTAAAATAAAACGAACGAAACTATCAACTGAATACATATACAAATGTGTTTCGCTTTCGACGACACCTTACGACTTTCGAAACACGGATTATTTTATAAATATGGTTCCTATATTTTTATATTTCTTTCGAATATACAACTACACGAATCCTTTTTGTAAAATAGATTATATATAATTGTTTCAACATCGAATAACCCGACCTCCTTTTAGTGAAAATAAATAGTTTATATATTTATTTGAAATGTTCAACGACACGAATTCGTTTTTATAAAAATAAATATAGTTTATATATTTATTTCAAGTATCGAACAATACGAATTCTTTTATTAAAATAAATATAGTTTTATATTTATCAAACAACTTGTACTCTGTTGGTGCATGTTTTGTGACAACAGCTTAGATTTGGTCTTTGGATATCTTGTAATTAGTAAAACAATAAACAGTTAGCGGGTTTAGCTTTGTAATAGTTTGTAATAGTGAAGTAAGGGTGTTTGGGCAAAACCAAACCCACATATGGGGGAGGGTTTGCGAAATGGGCCTTGCCCATGACCTAGCCCATATGCAAAGCTTTGTCCTATATAAACAAAGCTTAGCATTAGGGTTTAGGTTAATCATCTAATCACCTTAATCACTTGAGAGAATTCGTGAAAGACAACGGCTTGGACGAATTAGGATCTTGATTGATTGTAATCGTTACGAAGATAATCAATAAAGATCGGGTTTGAAGTGATTCTTGTTCTACTCGTTTTCTGTGAAATCTAATCTAGGGGATTCCGCACTCTAGGTTAGATCGACGATTCTGTTACGATCCGCACGCGTTACGGGACTTACAATTGGTATCAGAGCATTCGGCTCTTGATTGGCTTGGTTCAGAATCGCTTTTGCAGAAAAATCGGTGTTTTTGGAGTTTTCAGAAGCTGTGTTCGTGTTCTGCTGCAGATTTCGGATAGGATTTAAGCATTTCGGATTGTTACTGATCAAAATACTTGAATTCCGGACCATTACTGATAGAAATCTTGCATTTCTGATCAATTTCGGACCAGATTTCTTCCATTTTGGACAGAAAACAAGCAATTACGGACCATTACGGATCTTCTGATTGCATTTCGGATTGAACTGTTCCATTTCGGATTAATTAGTTGAATTTCGGACCAGTTAGGCTTGATTTCGGACCATTTCTGCTTGATTTCGGACCAGAAGGTGTTTGATTTCGGACCAGAGAGTATCATTACGGATCAAAATAGTGCATTACGGACTTGAAGGTGGTCATTTCGGATCAATACTGACCATTACGGATAAGCATACGTATTTCGAACCATTTCGAACTGGGTGGAATATTTGTTGGCTTGCGTCAGAAAAATTTCACTGTTTCGCGTTTAGAAAACTATCCGTAACTCATTTGGACAAACCGTTTGCACCGTTGGAATCCTTGGATTTTTAGGGAAAAAAAAGACTCTGGAAAATCCGGAAAAAGGTCTTCGACATTATATATCATTGGAATCGTATTCTCGAGACGAGTCTAACGGTATAATTTGGTAAAAACAGATTTCGGACACAATTTGTACGGTTTTACCAGTCTGCTTACGTTAAAATGTCGAACATGACTAAATTGAACGAACTCTTAAGGATGAAACATGAGGTTGGCACTACGAACAAACCAACAAAGATGATGAAGGTGGAAAACTACTTGACTTGGAAGGATAGGTTTCAATCCTTCATTGAATATCAGGACACTCGCATGTGGATCTGTATTGTTGACGGGTACACAAACCCTACACATGATTTTTAAGGCAGACCTCGTGTGACAGCTTATGTGAACATGCAGGAGAATGATAAAAAGATGTATGAGGCTGAAAAGAGAGCCTTGGCTGCTATCAAGATGTCTTTACCTGATAGCATCAAACATACCTTTAAGAAGTACACTACTTCAAAGGAAATGTGGGATGCTCTAGAGAAGAGATATGAAGGAAATCCTGATGTCAAAAAGAACAAAGTTGATCTTCTGAAGAATCAGTTTGCTATGTTTAAGCACATGAAGAATGAGTCACTTGAGGACATCATTACTCGATACTACCATCTGATGTCAGAGCTGGATAATTATGATATAGACTGCTATTCTGACATAGAGAAAAATGACAAGCTGCTAGATGCCCTGCCTGCTAAATGGGATATTTACACTCTCATGATAAAGGGAGAAGCTGACTATGAAACAAAGGAGCTGGAAGAAGTTGTTGGAAAGCTAAGAGCTTATGAGCTCAGCATGAAGAAGAAGGACACTGGATATGATCAGGTTCAAGATCCAGGGATCTACAATGGGCTTGCATCTTCTTCAACTCATGATGCTTCTAGCGACTCTGCCACTGCTTTTCTTTCGTGTGATAATGAGCAGGTTACAGTTAATGAAGATGGTGATGTGTGTTTTGTAGCTGCTGCAGGAGGATCAACAGGAGTCAAGAGAACATCAACCTCAAAGCAAACTAGTAGTGTAAAGTCAATGCCTATGAGTGTGAAGTCTGCTGAAGAACATCTTGCACTACTTGCTTCCTTTGTTGCCTCGTATGAGAACTACATTCAGGGGAAGATATCTGATCCTGCTACGTTAGATGAAGATTATGATCAGATTGACCCAGATGACTTAGAAGAAATGGATTTGCAATGGCAGATGGCCATGATTTCGAGACGTGTGAAAAGGTTCATGAACAGAACTGGAAGGAAGTTTGTGGGGAAGAATGTTGGTTTTGACAAGGCAAAAGTCAGGTGCTTTAACTGTCAGAGTTATGGTCACTTCGCTAGGGAGTGTCAGAAACAAAAGCATGAGACTTCGAGCCAGAGTTCAAACAATAGAAATTCATCGAACAACTCTAACTCAAGGGCGTTGATCTCTACTGCAAGAGAAGGTTCATATGACTGGAGCATTCACTTGGAAAAAGATGAGAATGTTACACAAGCATTTATGGCAGAGATCATGCCAGTTGAAGAAGCTGAAACTAAAGCAGATGCTGAAAAAGAAAGTGATGCTGAGGTGAAGAAGGTTGATCAGACAACAGAAGCTGAAGAGGAAAAGCCAGAGTCTGAGCATGAAATGGAAGCTGATGAGAAAGATGAAATTATCAAAAGAATGGGAGCTCAACTTGCTGCTCTCTTGGCCAACTCAGACAAAGCGACAGGAGAGGTAAGTAACTCTGCTACTTCTGTTTGTTTAAAGTGTCGTGAACTGCAGGGTGAAGTTGACAAATTGTCTAATCAAAACAAAAGTCTTGTGAGTGAAATGTCTAACGTAAAAGAATCAAATTTCTTTGCTAAAAGAAATGAGTCATCATATTTGAAAAAGATAAAAGGCTATGAAGCTGAAATTGAGGCTTTAACCTGCAAACTAAATGAAAAACTTCAAGTCATTGACTTAGCTCATGACATGATGGCTGAGAAAACAAAAGAGATTTCTGATAAAAACAAAGAGTTGTCAGATGCACAACTTAAAATTGTTGAACTTGAAAAGAAGTTAGGTCAATTCAGAGATTCTACTTTTGTTATGAAACATATGATGGGTGGGTTAAAGAAAAGTAATGACAAGACAAGTGTGGGATTCCAGGGCTTTAATGAAGTCCCACCTCCTCTTAGTCATGACTATTCTTTCTTACCTGATGAAGATGAGTTCACAGACTTTTTGTCAACATCACCAAGTAGTTTCACATCCAGTTAAGGTGATGTGTTTGCAGATAATGATGCTAAGAAGGAAAATAACAGCAAACCTGTTTTGAAAAAGAAAAATACATCTTCTAAAAACAATAATCAAACTTTTGTTAAAAAGGTTAATTTTGTCCAAGGAAGTGATATGAAAACCGAAACAGCTGTTATCGAAAAAGAATCAAATGTAGAGTTTGCTAAAAACAAAAACATAGAAAAAGATGAAATTAAGCAAACTGATCAAAATCCTTCTAAAGCATCATCATCTAAACCAGAATCTAGTTCAAAGGCTTCAGGTGAGAAGTCTTCGAAAAGGAGATCGTGCTTCAAATGTTACACAAAGGGACATGTAGCCAGCTGCTGTCCTAACAAAAAGGTTGAAGCAGAAGTCAGTGAGAAACAAAGAGGGAAGTCACCAGAAAAGAACGGTGATAAAAAGGAAAGAGAGTCTAACTCTCCAAAGAAATCTGCTCCAAAGCAACAACACGGTGTTGCTAGTGGTGTAGATAAGGCTGAAAAAGGAACTCCACAAGTTCCTCGTTTTCAAAGAAATCAACCAAGATTTCAGCCTGAATCTACATCAGGCAGATATGAGAGACCTAGAAGCAGTTCACCAAGAATGAACAACCAAAATTCAAATAGTTTCAGAAGTCAAGGTCAATATCAAAATCGATACCAAAATAATGGTGGTCGAACTTTTTATAACAATGGCTTTAGAAATTATAACAATCAAGCTTCTTGGAATCAAAACTCAAGATTTCAAAGGTCACATAGTCCAAACACATATAGGAACCCACAGGACCAGAGACCTTATGGAAATCAAACCCCATTTCCATCAACAGGTCCAAGATCCAAGACTCCAGTTAGGAGTGATGGACATTGGATGGATGTTCCTGTAGTTGATGAATCTGGACGACCCAAGACCATCAAGGCTTGGGTCCCCCACTCTACCTAATCTTTTGGTTGGTGTGTGCAGGAGCTGCTAAGGAGGATTATCAACTTATGGTATGTTGATAGTGGCTGCTCCAGACACGTGACGGGGGATGCGAGGTTGTTTTCTGAATTTGAAGAATATGATGGTGGACATGTTAATTTTGCTGGTGCTAAAGGTGGTAGGATTAATGGAAGAGGAAAAGTGACGAATGGGAAGATCACTTTGGACAAAGTGAACTATGTTGAGCAGCTGAAGCACAATCTGATGAGCGTGTCACAAGTCTGCGACAAGGGTCACTCGGTCCATTTTACAAATACTGAGGCATTGGTGTTGAAACCGGGTTTGGTTATTCCGGACGATTGGATAGTGATGCGTGCACCAAGGAAAAATGATACTTATGTCATGGACATGGGTGCCAAGGATCCAACTGCTGCGGTGGCGTGTTTACTGTCAAAAGCATCTGAAGCTGAATCTATGTTGTGGCACAGACGCATGGCTCATATTCACTACCGCAAAATGAATTACATTATCAAAAATGAGCTAGTGAAAGGAGTTCCATTGCTGAGGTTTCAAGTGGAAGATAAATGTCTTCCATGTCAAAAGGGAAAACAACACAAGAAACCTCATAAGTCTAAAACAGTAAATTCCATTAATGCCCCTTATGAATTACTTCACATGGATTTATTCGGTCCAGTGAACGTAAGGAGCATAGGTGGAAAGTACTACTGTCTTGTTGTCACTGATGATTACTCACGTTATTCATGGGTTTTCTTTTTAGGTACAAAGGATGAAACAGCAGAGATGCTGATAGATCTTTTTACAAAATTGGAAAACGTCCATGATGCAAGAATCAAGAGGATAAGGAGTGATAATGGCACGGAGTTCAAGAATCGTATTCTGGATCTCTACTGTCTTCGAAAGGGAATTGAACATCAGTATTCCGCTCCTTATACTCCTCAACAAAATGGAGTCGCTGAGAGGAAAAAGAGGACGTTGATTGAAGCCGCTAGGACGATGCTTTCAGATTCAAAGCTACCAGTTCTTTTCTGGGGAGAAGCTGTGAATACAGCTTGCTACGTCCTAAACAAAGTTTTAACCGTCAAACGTTTTAACAAAACTTGTCATGAGTTGATGTTTAACGAAAAACCAAACTTAACAGGCTTTGAACCACTTGGATTACCCTGCGCCATTGTGCGAAACAAAGATAAACAAAAATTCGGTGAGGTGGCAGACGAAGGCTATTTTCTAAGCTATGTGCCTGGCACACCGAATAAAAGGGTTTTTAATCTAAAAACTGGTAAAATTGAGGTTGTTTTCAATGTGGAAATTACTTCCTACAAACCTCAACAATCAACGAGTGGTCCTGCTATATTATATGATTATGAAAGTGTTTTTAAATCATTTGATATTCCTGAGGTTTCTGATGCAGATGATTCTCAGCTGATTCAAACAGTGATTGGTGAAGACGATGAAGGCGAGTTCATGCCTAGATCGAATGTTGATATGTCAGATGCTCCGGAAACTTCCCATGGTGTTGCTGATCCTGATTCAAGTGATAGTGAACCTGAACCCAATCAGGGGGAGGATTTCATTAATCCATTTGCAAATCAGAATATTCAGGGGGAGGTTGGTTCAAACCTGGGTGACAATCTGGAAGTCGATGTTGTTGCTACTACACGAGCAAATAGAGATCATCCAGTTGACATGATACTTGGAGATCCTACTGCAGGTGTTCAAACAAGAAGAAGCATTGCAGCGAATTTTGGGTTATTTGTTCGATTGAGAAGACTGGGATAGTGAATGAGTGCTTGTATAGTTGCTTTATTTCCCAAGAGGAGCCGAAAAACATTCATATGGCTCTAAAAGACAATTCATGGGTTGAAGCTATGCAAGAGGAATTGGCCCAGTTTGCGAAGTTGAAGGTTTGGGAGTTAGTGGACCTTCCTAAAGGTGAAAGAGAGATTGGCACTAAATGGGTTTTTAGGTGCAAGAAGGATGAAAGAGGGATTGTCACGCGCAACAAGGCTCGGTTAGTTGTGAAAGGGTTCAATCAGCAAGAAGGGATTGATTACAATGAAGTGTTTGCACCAGTGGCAAGGTTGGAGGCAATTCGTTTGTTTCTGGCTTTCGCTTCATTCAAGGGCTTCAAAGTTTACCAACTTGACGTGAAGAGTGCATTTCTTTACGGAAAAGTCCAAGAACTGGTGCATGTCTCACAACCAGAAGGGTTTGTTGATCCAGACTATCCAGATCGAGTGTACAAACTTGATAAGGCTTTGTATGGGTTACATCAAGCTCCCAGGGCGTGGTACGAGACACTGTCTACACATCTGCTCAAGAATGGTTTTGAAAGAGGTCAGATTGACAGTACACTGTTCATTAAGAGAAAGAAGGAAGATTTTCTGCTGGTACAGGTATACGTAGATGACATCATCTTTGGGTCATCTGATGAGAACATGTGTAAGGAGTTTGAACAGGTGATGAAGAGCAAGTTTGAAATGAGCGCTATGGGTGAGCTGTCTTACTTTCTGGGATTACAAGTTGAACAGAAGGAGGATGGGATGTTTATCCATCAAACGAAGTATGTGTATGACATTTTGGATCGGTTCAAAATGAATGATTGCACTACTTGCAACACACCCATTTGTGAAAACCACAATCTCGGCCCAGATCATGAAAGCACTAAAGATGTTGATCCTACTCATTACCGGGCGATGATTGGTTCTCTAATGTACTTGACTGCTTCAAGACCTGACATCATGTTTGCCGTATGTCTGTGTGCCAGATATCAAGCGAATCCGAAAGAGTCACATATGAAAGCAGTGAAGCGTATTCTTCGTTACTTGAAGGGGAAACCTAAACTAGGGTTGTGGTATCCAACTGATAGTGATCTGAGGTTCGTTGCTTACACTGATTCAGACTTTGGAGGATGCAAATCAAACAGAAAGTCTACAACTGGTGGTTGTCAGTTCTTAGGAGGCAGGATCGTGTCTTGGCAATGCAAGAAGCAATCCTGTGTGTCTACCTCTACGTGTGAAGCTGAATATATTGCTGCGGGTAGCTGTTGCTCTCAGGTTCTCTGGATTCAACAGCAGATGCGCGATTACGGTTTGGATTTCACTCGTACTCCTATTATGATAGATAATAATGCCACTATATCAATCACAAACAATCCCGTAAAGCACAGTAGAACTAAACATATTGACATACGTCATCACTTTATACGGGATTGTGCTGAAAAACGACTAATTGAATTACATCGAGTCGACACAGAAGATAACCTTGCTGATCTTTACACAAAAGCTTTTGATCGAGCTCGCTTTGAACACTTAGTCGAACTCAACGGGATGAGGAATCCTGAATAACTGGTTTTTCATAAGAATTTTGTAAATAGTTTACTGCTTTCTCAAACATCAAAAATACAAAAACATTGAAAAATCAAAAACATAAAAAAAATAGAAAATCAAAAATGAGTTTTCACTATGTGAAAAAGGAGAAATGATAGTACATCAGCAAGTTAGACTATCACACTGAAATTGAACCTAACATTGCTTAAGTGTGGTAGCAGCTTCATCATATGATGTACCAGTAGGCAAAAGCATGAAATAATCAACTTACCAAAGTGATATAAACCTAAAAGCACTGAGTATGAGTGGGGAACACATCAGTGGTGTATGGTTTAATGACCATAATTCTTGCGTTGATAGATTGCCAAAATCTGAAGTTTTGGGTCTTTATACTGTTATTTCATCCGGGGATATCATGGGTGTCCTACTGCATCCAGATACATGCTGACCTAGACACACCCATGATATCTTAAAAGAGCTAAAAATGCCAAAACCCTGAAAATAGCTCTCAAAGAGAGTCATTCAATAAGTGCAAAATGCACAATTTGTACCAAAAATGGTATCTGTCTTAGCCCTCGATAAGATATTTTGGTCTCTCTGCTGTACGGAAGTACTGACCAGTTCACCAATTATCTATCGTTGAAAATTAACACGGATGAATTCAGTATACTCACCTACTACGATGAATCTTTGTGCATACCTTGATCGCGGGGGTACGTCCTGAAGTGGGACACGCTTGTATTTCGGTATTCTAAAATTTACCTTAACGTATCATACGGTACTGGTACTTGAAATGTTCATGCATTTTGTTTAAGTGGACAAACATACTGGTAATCGTCTTGAACTGCTTTTCACGAAAATTACCAAAAGAATTAACTAATTGTGTGAAACAGTTTGATTTTGCTGATATGATCTTCTTACCGGTGATTCTCACAAAAATAGAGTGTTTACTGCTTTTTGTTATGTATTTGCTTTCAGAAAATACAAAAATACAAAAATAGTGTCTTTTTCTGTTTAAAATTCTTAACGTACGGAAACCTATTATTCTTGGAGGAATTGTTACTGATAGGGGGAGACGGTGTTAGTAAGTGAGTTCAAAAATTTTCAAATCAGCAGGTTATAGGGTGTTTTGTTTGAAATTTGTGTGTGTTGGTGCTGAATGGAAAATGCTTAATCTGTAACACAGTTTAACAACTCTCTTGAATAATAATAATTTGTTTAACTTTTGTTGAAAAATTCTTATGGTTTCTCGAGATGTTTGTTTTATAGTGTACAGATTGAAGCTGTATGTTGCTGAAGAGTTGCTGTGAAGATGAGAGTTTGCTTGGATGCATGGTAGGACCTCCTTTCTACATTGCAGACAAAGTTGAAGAGTTGAAGATTGCTATTCAAATGCTGAACAGGAGTTTACTCAAGCGCTAAAGTTTTGAAGATTTGGTGATTGGATGCATCAGCTTAGGGGGAGTCTGTAGCTGACAGAAGCTGTTAAAGCTGAAGCTATCCAAAGACCAAAAGACTTGAAGATTCTGAAGACTGAAGTTACCTTTGCAAGCTATTGTCAAGGGGGAGTTTGTTGGTGCATGTTTTGTGACAACAGCTTAGATTTGGTCTTTGGATATCTTGTAATTAGTAAAACGATAAATAGTTAGCGGGTTTAGCTTTGTAATAGTTTGTAATAGTGAAGTAAGAGTGTTTGGGCCAAACCAAACCCACATATGGGGGAGGGTTTGCGAAATGGGCCTTGCCCATGACCTAGCCCATATGCAAAGCTTTGTCCTATATAAACAAAGCTTAGCATTAGGGTTTAGGTTAATCATCTAATCACCTTAATCACTTGAGAGAATTCGTAAAAGACAACGGCTTGGACGAATTAGGATCTTGATTGATTGTAATCGTTACGAAGATAATCAATAAAGATCGGGTTTGAAGTGATTCTTGTTCTACTCGTTTTCTGTGAAATCTAATCTAGGGGATTCCGCACTCTAGGTAAGATCGACGATTCTGTTACGATCCGCACGCGTTACGGGACTTACATACTCGTTTATAACCATAAATATAGTATATTTATTTTTAAACGTCCAACAACTCGACGTTTCTTTTATAAAATAAATATAACTTTTCATATTTATTTTATACGCCTAAACGGCATATACACATATTTCAATACTTATCATACGAGACGCATCGGATAATATGAGTTGTTATATATTATTTTCATACGAATATTCGATACATACACGTACAACATCTCAAGACGACTAACGCGAACATATCAATATATTAATATATTTTGATATGAATATTTACTTATTTTTAAAATATCTCGAGAATCAAGTCTTTTCAAGACTTATTGATTATTATCGACAATAAAACGATACTTATCAAATATGACTTAATCATTTCCGATAAGTTAACTACTTACCGTTGAATCGTTCGATTAACGATTCGGTAGAGCTCGATGACACGTAGTTTAGTTACTGCGTTATTTAGAAACTTATTTAGATATTCCATGTTAGGAATATTGTAGAATGCACGCTAGCGAGTCTCGTCTTGGGAACGACATCACAAAGTCGTATTTAGCTAGCTTTGCACAGGAATATTCAGGTGAGTCCATAACCCCCACTTTTTACTGTTTACGTTTTTGTAAATGTTTTCGGGGTGGAAAGACATGCACGTTTTGCAAAAAAGCATACAAAGTTTTGAACAAACACAAAACTCGTATTTCTAAATCATATTACGAAGGGATTTCGAGGAACTCAAATGATTTACGAAAGGTTTATACTAAACATACCGGTTTTTACAAAACAAATGCGTATTATCGAAAGGTGAATGATTTTCATGACTAGGGATGGGATCATCCGGTGATAAGATTGAGGAAGGATCAGTCTTAGAGACTGAGGGAGGATCAGTCTTAGAGACTGGGGTAAAGTACATGTACAATGATTTCAGACACTTACAGACATTTTTATACATGGTATGGTTAGCTTAAGGAGGGTTTACTACTTAGATCATGTGAGTGGGTAGGCGGAAACTTGAGGCCATTAATCCTCAGGGTAGGACCGAGGGACAGGAGCGGTAGATCTATTTGGGTGTAGCGAGCCCAGCCCCAGGCCCAAACAGAACGGACCTCGGGGTGACTTTGTGCCCGACGCATAAATCTGCTAGGTTTGAGTCTTCCTACTTGCACTTCACACATATCAATGGCCTTGCAAACCATTGGTGATCTCTTTATTTCCTTAATTGCTACATACCAGGGATTTTATACTTACGGAAAAATACTTGTTCATACAAATTAAATACCATGTTTTATACAAAATTCAAAGCATAGGATTATGCGGGTATGGAGTCAAAGTCAGGGTGGGTATTGACGGTTATGCGAACATTACAAATACAAGACTTTACAAATACATGGTTTTTATGAACATAATGTGTTACAAACACAACGTTTCCATATAACTTGGAAAGAAAATGACTTTTGATTCGTTTTCTCAATACTACTTCAAAAACCGGTTATTCCAAAGATTTATTTCAAATCTTTCTCAACTCAAAAGGGTTATTTCAAATCTTTCACAACTCAAAAGATTTATTTCAAATCTTTTACAAACAAACTATGGACTCGCTCAACTTTATGTTGACTTTTTCGCATGTTCTTTCTCAGGTTGCTTTTCAAAGCCAAGGCACGGTTGGAATAGGGGAACCACGTGGAGTCGAGTACTTAGTGGGCGTTCAATTTCTAGAAGTCTTATCTTATTTTGCTTCCGCTGTGCAATGAAGATACCAGTCCAGTCACGCCAATGCTCTGATATTTCGGGGTGTGACATTAACAACCCACATTTGGTTGTCATGCTTAGCTCTCTTTTTATAAAAACTTGTCTTTGAACACTCACCAACTTCATATGTTGAATTTTCAAAAAATTTAAATTTGTCAGTTGGTGGTTCATTTTTCTCAACAACTTTTTCTTTGAGTTTTTTAGAGACTTCCTGTTTTGTTTTTGTTGCTTGAGAACAGTTCCATGCAATGTGACCAACTTCATTGCGTTTGTAACAGGTTCTTGTTTCCTTTCTTTGATAAGCTCCATTCTTTACTTTCTCTTGCTTCTTGGCAAGGAATTCTCTGTTTGATTGCTTCCAGAATGAGCTTTTTGATTCCTCTTCACAGCTTGTCCTTGTAACAAATTTTGTATTTATTTTAGAAGTTTTTTCATGTTTATAATTTTCTGGTGGAATAAAACCTAATCCTTTCTTTTTGAAATTACCATTATGATTTGGTTTCTTTTGAAAACCTGAATCAGAACTGTAACCCTTTTTCTTGTTTAACCGTTGTTGAACTCTTGAAGTGTATTTTTTTAGGTTTTGCATTAAGATTTACATCTTTTATTTTAGAAATGTTAATTTCTGTTAATTTGAAAATCTTTTTTATCTTTTCAATTTGAACACTTCTTATACTAAAGAGTTTCTGTTATCAAAATCTAATTTGAATGATGAACCAATCAAAGTGGCATATACTTTGATAGATTCTGACAAATAATATTCTGATAAAGAATCTTATAGGATCGTATACGGACCCGAAACGAGTCATTCAAAGGCGTTCTACTCAATATGAAAGGCGGAAATAGACATATCGAGTTTGATTCAGCTAGATATTCACTTTAAATGTCTTTCTGATTAATCTGACAAAGTTTTACAGCGAAACGACACTTCGGCAGCACTTCGGCTCCGGAAACACACATACACAACCCTTACTCAAACGAAATTACAGAGTCCTATTTATAGGCAGTCTGATTCCGCACCAACTGATTAACACAGAATTTCATCTCAAGCGGAATTACAATTCCAAGCGAAATTAGCTAATTCCGTACGGAATTACCCTAAAGACCTCTTCATGCGAATTTAGTTGTTTCATGCGGAATTAACTTTTTGACCCGATTTCTCGAACTTTGTGCCCTGAACAATACAAGACTCGATACAAGACGAAGTCGACAGACGTATGCACCAACAAATAGGATAAGAAATTAATTAAAAATGTTATATTTTTATAAAATTAATTAAAATATTATGTTTTTATAAAATTAATTAAAATTGTTATATTTTTTTAAGAATTTTTAAAAAAGTACTTTCAAAATTGTTATATTTTTTTAAATTACTTGTTATACTTTTAGGATTTTTTATCCCAAGATGATTTGGAAAGTTGGGTAAAACGAAGGGGTTTAGCCAACGGATACATAATTGTTACCAGACGGTCCAAGGATAACCGGGTGTGGCTCCAATGTTGTCGTAGCGGTGAGCATGAGAGTAAGGCCACGGTTAGGAAAACCGGCAGCAAAAAATGCGCGTGCCCTTTATGGTGATAGGTCGTCTCGACCAGAGTCGTCGGGCTTGGCGGATAGATTATCTGATCAAAAATTTTAACGAGAAGCACAACCACGGCCCTGCTGAACATCTGGAAGGTTACGCGTATGCCAGGAGGCTTACTCCTAATGAGTTTAGGCTGGTGCGAGAGCTGACAGATCAAGACATACAGCCCCATACAATCTGGAAGGCTGTAACTGAACAGAACCCTGAGAACGTATGTATTCCGAAAGACATACACAACGCTCGCCAAAAGATTAGGGTCGCGAAGTTCGAGAAAAAACCGTCTCCCATGCAGCGACTAGAACAAATCCTCCAGGAAAAAAGATGACCTATTACATACAGGCGGAACCTTCCACCAACGTCGTTCAGCATATATTTTTCTGTCACGATAAGTTCTTTAAAATGTGGAGGGCATTCCCGCATGTGCTTATGATCGACGCTACCTACAAGACTAACATGTACAATCTTCCATTTTTGCAAGTTGTGGGTATGACATCGACAAACCACACCTTCTGTGTTGCGCATGCATTTCTTTCAAACGAGCAGGAGGCAACGTACGTCTGGGTCTTGGAGAGGGTCAGGTCTATACTGCACGAGTGCATGGAGCCGCGTGTAATTCTAACGGACAGGGACCAGGCACTGATAAACGCGTGTAGAAAAATATTCCCTGGCGCACACAGATATCTCTGCAGGTTCCACATCTTACAAAATATTATGAAGCATTGCAACGGTCGTTTAATGGGCAAGATTGGGATGCCTTTATAAATCAGTGGAAAACAGTGTGTAATTCCGCTACCGAAGAGTTATACAAATATAACGTCCTCAACCTTCAGAGACACCTTGTCAATCAACAGCTTACATGTATGTTCTCTCTAAGTAAATACATTCATACAAATTGATATATAATTTGAATATGTTTATTTTTTTCTGATGTTTTTGATTACCTATGGAATAACTGGTTAAGCACCTCCAGACAATTATTCATATCTGCATGGACCAATCAAACCCTAACATTCTTGCAAACTACAACAAACAGAGCTGAACACGCACATGTTGCATTAAAGAAACAGCTTACTACACCGAGATGCAGTCTGGAATCGCTGGTGAAAAAGGTGGACACCTTGGTACTAAAGCAATATGAGCAAATAAAGAAATCCTTGGAAGAAAGCCGCACCAAGCAAATGAACAGCCACCTTCAGATTCCTATGTTTTGCAACCTACTTCTTAAAGTTTCCATCCATGCTCTTAACCTATTGGAAAACGAGCTAACACGGAGAATAGACACGTTGCGGTCATTCGGATCAACATGTGGCTGTACTCGGGTGTCGGGTTGTTATGTGCCTGTCGCATGGAGAGATTGCAGAATACAGGTACTTATAGACTTATAAAAAATGTTTTGTTGTCTTAATTTAATATGATTATCTAATGCTCTTATTTTTGTTTTGCAGACTGCGTCATTCAGCTCGAAGATATAGACATTTTCTGGAGAAAACTTGACCTGAACCCATCAAATTTTGATGAGGAAGATGTTGATGTAGACAAACAATTAGAATATGTGAAACAAAAATTGTCTACCCAACCCTCGCAAGTGAGGAAAAGCGTCTTATCGAAGATCATGGCAGTGGTAATCCCATATATGAGCGACAAAAAACCGCCTGTCGTACAAGAAAACACTCGCGGGCGGCCGACTTCCAAGGTCCAACAACAAAGAAAAGAGCAAGCTGCTAGAGATAGCTCAGTTGGGCCTCCCAGACAACAAAGTAGGTGTAACCCTCCTCGACATAGCTCTTATGTACCATCGCAAGATTCCCTAATACCGTCTACGTCTGCAATGTCTCTAAGTCTCAAAGGTCGTTAAATCGACGAGGTCGTTCAACATCTTCACGTGAAGAAGAGCCTGGCAAGGGCAATGTCTTTCCGTTAATCACTGATGAGGGAATGCTTGAATATGCGCACAGATACAAAAAACAAATTCCAAAAGTGTTACACCCCTACATTTCAAGAATAAAAGATGTCAGGCCGGATGGACATTGTGGGTTTCTGGTGGCGGCTGTGGGTTTAGGGTTGGAACAAGATTACTTTGGGTATATTCGAAACCAACTAGTTGAAGAGCTGACGGGTCCGAACAAAGAAATGTGGAAGTACATCTTCGATAGTGAATTACCAGGGGACTACGACCAACAAGTACAGAGAATAGATTTTACCGGGGTTGGAATGGCACCCAGGGAACATTGGATGGAGTTGCCTCAAGCAGCACTCCTTCTTGCCAATAGGTTTGGTGTGATTGTTCACATATTAGACATCCAAGGTTGTTCTACTGTATTTCCCTTATATAATCCAGAGTACGCACGTGACCCCCATCAGTTCGTTTCACTGTTATTTGTTAATCGTAGTCATTTCATCCACGTCAGACTTGAAGGGGACTATCCAATGTCGTCACCGAACCTTACGTGGAGTAGACGCGCGCGCCAAGAAGCTTTACATTGGACGGAAAACTACACGGAACGGATAGCGTGGTATGATATGCTAATGAAGCCTAACATTGACCCTACATTGCTTATTATTGATTGATTTGTAATTTTAAAGAATAATTTATTTGTATAATGTATTCCATTTGTTTATTGCCAAATCAATGCATTATAATGATTAATTTGTAATACAAAAATACGGTAAAATATTCGAAAATGCGCTAAAAACGTCAAAATACGTTAAAGTACAATTAAATACGCTAAAATATGCTAAACTACGCCAAAATACACTAACATGCGCTAAAATACGCTAAAATACGTCAAAATATAATTAAATACGCTAAAATACGCCGAAATATGTAGGATCGTGATCTGACCCAAACGAGTCGTTCAGAGGTGTTCAACTTCGTTTCAGGTGCGGAATAACAAGAAACGGAGGTAGATATAGCTGATTCTTCACTAAATATGCTGATTGTATTGATTTGACAAAGTTTACAGCTCGATCTTCACACCGGCAGCACTTCGGTATGGAATACAAGACTATTCTTGTGGTTTCGCTCAAATGAACACCTATATATAGTTGCTGAGGTTTCGCTCTAAGTGACATGACCACATGAGCAAAACCCCATTGATCATATAAGCGAAACCCTAACCTATCCACATAAGCGAAACCCCTATGGTCACATAAGCGAAACCTTCAGTCTATGACCATATGAGCAAAACCTGCTCACTATACACATACACTTCCTATTTTCTCGTAAAACGCGCCCTAATCTATACAATACAATATAAGACTCGATACAAGACGAAGTCGACAGATGTAGTGCACCAACAGACTCCCCCTCAGATGTTGACGAGTCGACTATCGAGTCACGACAATACTGTGTCTTCACATCTTCAGTCTTGATCAATCTCTGGGCTTTTCTCTCTCTCTATCTTCAGACTCCCCCTCTCGATTTGCTGGCATTCCTTTGTTCTTCAGCAACATCTGCTTCAGGATCATTGTCTGGCTTTTCATGTTCCAAGATCGAAACCTGGCTCAAACTACATAGACTTCAATTTCCAGGATCGAAACTTGGCTAAACCTGCACATTCTTAACCCAGAAGTAAGATTGTAACAATTTAAGTATAAACATATGCACCAACTCTCTGAAATAATCAGACGACTCCCTCTCATAAACATACACCAACAATCACTCTCTCTCAGATCACACACACATGATGAATCACTTGTTGATTTAAAAACATATTTTGACAGTTAAGACACACTCCCCCTCACAACAATGTCATCATGTTTAGCACACGGAATTTTGAAAATTAGCTTTCCAACATCAGTTGTCGAAAATCTTTTTGACTTTTTCAAAAGTTTATGCTAAAACACACTCAAAATCTTTTTGGATTTTTCTGAAAGAAAGTAAATGACACCACTTGTAAAGACAAAGACTGACACCAATTGTAAAACAACAAGATGCAGAAATGAAATATTTACAAATAATATTTTTTTGTGAGCTTGCGTAAGAGGATCATATCAGTTTATGAAACATGTCACTAACATCGTTAAGCTGCATTACATTTTCAGTTCTAAACAATTCACCTAGATTGTCAGTATACTGGTCCACTTAAATCTTCACACAAAGTTCAACTGATCTGAGATACGATATTAATGTCTTAAGCACTTGAACTTATCCGTGTATCCCATCACTTGAATATACTCCCGTATCCAGATCCCAATATTCAGTCTTACAGGAGAGTATACCACAGATGATATCTGTATAGGGGTTAAATGTGAGGGCCGTGAGAGCTCAGGTCGATACTTCCGTACACGCAAAGAGATGACGGCTTCGACTTTTGGTGTGTCCCCTTTAGAGGATCTTTTGATTACAACAGCAGCGACTATCAATTTTATTGCTTCATCAGCTTGCTGAGGGCGAAGCTATGTTTCAAGCTTTTGCGGAAAGCGGAAAGCATTATCCGGGGACTAGGTCAGTACTTCCATACAGCAGAAGTCCCGGGATAATACCCCAGATATCACTGAGCATAAAGACCTAGTATCTCAGAATAAGGGACCTTTCAAACAAGATTTCAGGGGTTACCTATATATTCAAGTCGTTGTTAACCCACAGAACAAGCAAGTTTGAAATTTAGGTTTATATCTCGTCACAATTTACTAAGTGTATGAAAACCTACTGACACATCCTCAGCAAGATTGTTTATTACATTTTATCTTTACAAATCTTTAGCATGTTGTGACAGTCCACTGATGTACTATCATTTCCTCTTTTCACAACAAAACTCGTTTTTGATTTTATCATGTTTTTGTGCTTTTTCAAATTTTCTAATGTTTTTGGATTTTCGGAAAATTTTCTACTCCCCCTAAAATGCAAACACATTAAAGAGAAATTTGAAAACAACTAACACTCTTGACCCACTTTAAACATAAAACTAAACAAACTGTACAGAAACTTTGACAACTGACATCAAATTGCATCAATTCGCCATCCACTAGCGCATAAACAATCAGAACTCCCCCTTTCACAAACCATTTTCTCATTTAGATTTCAAAACACTTAAGTTTGTTTTAATCAAAATGATTTTTCCGGAAAATGAATTTGTGTTAACCATTTGAAGGTTCACCACTTGTAAAGTATGGGGATATGGTTCATCATTTTGTCAGTTATTATCATGTTATGTTAGTAAATCAAGTACAATTTAATGTCCCTGATTTACCGTTTTGCAGTCAAGCAACCTCTGTACCACTTGTAAAGAATAACCACTTGTAAAATCACAAACAATACCACTTGTAGGTATATCTGAACAATTACTCACTGTAGGAATGTTACGTCTACATTTACCAAACATGGTGCCGATTCCTGCTTCGCACTTACCATCCTAGAAGCTCCGGCGTAGTCCTTCATCCTGTAACATTTCAAACATTTTCAACAAACTTACATACAAATTCATCAAAAACATGAATGATGCCAATTCCTGATCCACGATATAAACTTGTGATCTCCGGCGTAGTCCTAAGACTTTCAAGGAAAACAAACTTCCATCCAAGTCTTCTCAGACTTGATGGCTTTCAATTCTTGAGCAGTAGGGTTGTAAGTTGCCTTTTTAGTAGCGTAAAAATCTTTAACCCCCTTTGCTTTCCCATTCAACATTTTCCCAAATATTTTCTTAACACTCCCATTGAATGTTTTCTCGACATCAAACTTTGTTTTTTCATTATAAAACTGATTCGAGATTTCAATTTTACCAACTTTCTTTTTAACTTCTTCAAACTTCAGTGATGGAAATTCTTCATCATTCACTGAAATTTTCACCTCTCCTTGTGGCTCTTCTGGCTTTATGGAACCAGATTCATTGCCGACTTTATCCTCAACCTTCTTAGCAACCCACACTTGGTTGTCTTTCTCTTTCTTTATATAAAAATTCTTTTTCGAACACTCACCAACCTCATACGTTGAATTTTCAAAAATTTTAAGTCTATTGGTTGGTGGTTCAACATCAACAACCTTTTCTTTCAATTTGTTAGAAACTCCCTGTTTTGTTTTGGCGTTTTTTCGGACAGTTCCATGCAATGTGACCAGCTTCATTGCATCTGTAACAGGTTCGAGTCTCCTTTGGATATGACATTTCAGATCCATTCTTCCTCTTCTCAGCAAGAAACTCTTGGTTTGACTGTCTCCAGAATGGTTTCTTCTGTTCCTCTTCTGAACTTCCACCTGACACAAATTCTGTTTTTGTTTTAGAATTTTTTATATTTTTATGATTTTCTGATGGAATAAAGCCAAGACCTTTCTTTTTGTAGCTACGATTTTGGTTTGGTTTCTTTTGAGAACCCGAACCAGAATTGTAACCCTTTTTCTTGTTTAGTCATTGTTGAACTCTTGAAGTGTATTTTTTAGGTTTTTCATTAAGATTTAAATCTTTTATTTCAGAAATGTTAATTTCTGTCATTTTGAAAACCCTTTTTATCATATCAAAACGAACACTTCTTATTGGAAACTCTTTGTCAAAGTATAATTTGTCAGAATCATTTAAAGTGTATGCGACTTCAAATGTTTCATCATCCAAATTTACCTTTGATAATAAAAACTCTTTACTATAAGACCGTTTAACCGACGAATTTTGACTGTTGACTGACGAATTTGACCCTCCAGACTCAGACTTTGATTCATCCTCATCAGTATCCAACACCTGATCGACCACCTTTTTGATTAACTCAGACTCATGATCAGTGTCAGACGAGGTAAACGTGACATCAATGTTTTCTGGTAGTTCATCAGTTGTGTCGGTTTTTAGCTTTATATTAACTGCTTTTTCAAGTTGCTCCTCGTTTGGTTTTCTAGGTGAATATCCTTCCCAAATCGGAGGCGGACACTTGTTATAGCTAACAGTCGGTTTCTTACCACTGTTTTTCTTTTTCTTCGGCTTCTCATCTTGAAAAGCTTCCATACCTTCAACAGTTGGGTAAATACGATCAATGAGATAATCACAACTAGAATAACTTTGAAGTAAACGTCTAATTCTCTCATTCTCAATTCTTTCTGTCTCCAACTCTTGCTTCCACTTAGCACTCTCTTCGATGTAAAAATTGATTGCTTTTTGCTTTGTCATCATCACAGCATTCAACATCGTTAGTGCTTGTTCTCTTTCTGAATTTGTCTTTTGGAGACCAGTTACTGTTTTGTTCAAGACGTCATAAGATTCTTTCACATAGTTGAGGTTGAACAGTAACTGCTCCTTCTTTTTCTCATATTCAGCAATTATCTCCTCTTTTGTTGCACATCCCTTGCATGCTTCCAAACACTTCTCGAAAGGCTTTACAACTTCAACAATCTTCTCAACCTCGATTGTGTTTACCACTTCAATCACTTTTTCTTCTTCTTTTTCCTTCTCAGCTTCGGTAGTCTTCTCAGCAACACTTTCAATATTCTCATTCTGAACAACATCTTCAGTTTTCATTCGTTGTTGTTCTTTAGCAGCTCGTTTCTCCTTCAGTTTTTCCATGCGATCTGCAAAATAGAAATGGAAACTTTCAGGAGAAATATGAGATTTAGCAAAATTTATATGTTTCTCTTCCTCATCATCACTGCTACTATCAACTGGTGATTGAGCAAACTGTATAGATTTTTCAGAATCAGCATCTGATACACCAGAATCTGACGGTGTTTGATCAAATACAACTTCTTTTTCTGAAGTAACATTATTCTGAACACTCTCATCAGCACTCTGTGAACTTTTATCAAAATTTCTAAACTATCATCAGATGCAACAGACTGTTCTTCCTCACTTTTCACTGTCACACCTATAGACTTCATCCATGTGGTAAACATGTCTGGTTCTCTGACAATCTTGGCAATGAAAGCTTTGAACTCTCCCTTTTCATCAACAAACATATCCCAGCTGAAGCCTTCAGGTAGTCTTTCATCATCTTGATCAACTAAACAGGCTTTGCTATCAGGAGATATGTAGTTGCTCCAATTGAAATCCACCAAACATGCTCTCTTCGAATCCTCAATCTTCCTACCATGAGCCGTCTGTGAGTCTTGTGATTGACCAACCTGCTGATAAATAGCTTTCCGGTAGTAATCATCTTTTCCGAACGGATTCTGAGCACCACTAGCTTCCCTGTTCTTGCATTCCCGTTTGAAATGGCCTTTCTCCCTGCAATGAAAACAAGTAACTTTAGATTTATCAAAACCTAAAGTAGATACATGAGCATCGAGAAAGTCATTTCTCCCGGTAATTGTCTTGAACTTTTTAGCACGTCTAAGAACACTTGCTAGTCACCATTTGATATCCATCAGTTCCATTTCTTTGGTGTCTATCTGATCGTAATCCTCTTTGGTGAGCATAGGATTTCCGATCCGACCAGCAACTAACCCTTCATAGGATAACAACACTGAACCAAGTAGAGCCATGTGGTCTTTAGCAGTGTCTTCTGAAAAAACTTTGACCTTCTGGAAGATTTAAAGCGATATTGCACTGAATCACATAACCATTTCCTGTCTTTGTGCCTTGAGACTGAAAGCTCGTATTTGACTCTTTAGGATTGACACTATGAAATGATGAGAATCCATTGCTGATTTTGTTTGAACCTTGATCAGACTTTTCCGTTGAATCCCCAGCACTGAATGCAGTTTGAATTTTCGGACTTCTCTCAGATTCTGGAACTGGAATACTGCCTTTGTAGTACATCTTAACATCCTGTTGACCACTCGGACTGTTCATCCTAGCAATCTTCTGTTGTTCCAGATCCTGACTCTCGATCTTTTCTATGAACTGAGAAATCGTTAACCCATCATAAACACCCGTGTTTTTCATAATCATCAAATACGTTCCCCATTCTTTCTGTGGTAACGCATCGGCTAACTTGTCCACCCACTCCTCACGATCTTTGGTAATACTCAACATCGACATTGATCGCACTAGGTGGCAGTAGCGTTCAATCAGCTTCTTCGTGTCTTCACCCGGTAGACTGCTAAACAAATCAAACTCTTTCTTAAGCAGCGCCTTTTTGCTTTTAATCATATTCTCACTACCCTCAAACTTGACTTTAAGCGCATCCCAGATAGATTTTGCAGTTTTGTCGTGCTGAAGCAATATGAATATGTCTTCTTTGATAGCTTGTTGCAACAGACTGATCATCATTTTTTCAGCTTTGTACATAATCCGTTCTTGATCCGTGAATTCTGATAACTCTTTTAAGACCTCTAAATCTGTTCGAGGCAACAAGTATTTCTTCAAGATACATTCCCACGACCTAAGATGGTTTGCCTGAACCCAGTTTTCGAATCTATCTTTCCACCCGTAGTATTCTTCAATACTCATCAATTTCGGGGGCTTTTGGGTGGTTCCTGTCTCGTTTTCTAAATTCATAGCTTGAGCAATAGCAGCTGGACACGACGGTGTTGCAAACGCGTTATAGAACTCAGTATCCATGATGACTTAGCACGTTTTTCAAGATAAGTGACAAATAAGCGAAATCAGAAGTTCTGGATGTCCTTATGAGCGAAACTGGATAGTCCGTATCAGCGAAACTGGATAGTCCTTATGAGCGAAACCTAACGTCGCACATAAGAGCGAAATCCCAGATGTCTGTAAAAGCGAAATAGTCCCAGATGTCCGTAAAAGCGAAATAGTATTCTGTATGACCTTAAGAGCGAAACCCGATAGACCTTAAGAGCGAAACCCCAAACAATGTCACAAGAGCGAAACCCTTATGGTCTTTGGAGCGAAATTACTGATTATCCAGGAGCGAAACCCCTCAATTTTGTGACACAAGAGCGAAACCTGATGTCCAAATGAGCGAAATTACTCAATGTCCGTAAAAGCGAAACCTAGTCCGAGGTTAATTTTGTCCATTTTTACTTTGAATTTAGGTCTCAAACTCTCAGGGATTTGTCTATGTCCAATTACGTACATTCTGTGAAATTTTGATCCAATTTTGACCGGTAAATTTCTCTGAAATGATGAAAGAAGGTGTAGAGGTAAGAAAACAAGATGATTTCCAGCTATTCTCTGCAGACTCCTCATCCTGAGCTCTGATACCACTTGTAGGATCGTGATCTGACCTGAACGAGTCGTTCAAGGTGTTCAACTTTGTTTCAGGTGCGGAATAACAAGAAACTGAGGTAGAAATAGCTGATTCTTCACTAAATATGCTGATTGTATTGATTTGACATTGTTTACAGCTCGATCTTCACACCGGCAGCACTTCGGTATGGAATACAAGACTATTCTTGTGGTTTCACTCAAATGAACACCTATATATAGTTACTGAGGTTTCTCTCTAAGTGACATGACCACATGAGCGAAACCCCATTGATCATATAAGCGAAACTCTAACCTATCCAAGCGAAACCCCTATGGTCACATAAGCGAAACCTTCAGTCTATGACCATATGAGTGAAACCTGCTCACTATATACATACACTTCCTATTTTCTCGTAAAACGCGCCCTAATCTATACAACACAATATAAGACTCGATACAAGACGAAGTCGACAGATGTACTGCACCAACAAAATATGCTAAAATGTGCTAAAGTACCTTAAAATGCCCTAAGATACATGAAAATATGTTAAAATACCTTAAAATACGATATAATGCTCTAAAGTACGCTAAAATGTTCAAAAATACGGTAAAATACGTGAAAATACAATTAAATACGCTAAAATACCTTAAAATGCCCTAAGATACATGAAAATATGTTAAAATATGTTAAAATACGATATAATGCTCTAAAGTACGCTAAAATGTTCGAAAATACGGTAATATACGTCAAAATACAATTAAATACGCTAAAATATGCTAAAATACGTCGAAATACGCTAAAATGCGCTAAAATACCTTAAAATACCATAAGATACATGAAAATAAGTTAAAATACCTTAAAATACAATATAATGCTCTAAAGTACGCTAAAATGTTCGAAAATACGGTAGAATACGTCAAAATACAATTAAATACGCTAAAATACGCTAAAATGCGCTAAAATGCCTTAAAATACCCTAAGATAAATGTAAATATGTTAAAATACCTTAAAATATGCTATAATGCTCTAAAATACACAAAAATACGCGACTAATGATATTTTCCACGAGCGTATACATATAATACGGCAATATGGAGTACAAGTGGACTTCAAACAAAACTGTACGTAATCGTAAAATACGATATTCGCACGCAACCGAACGTCACCGAAACGACGTATGTTGAATTCATACGTCATAAAACGACAAAATATGCGAAATTTCGTCAAAAAATGACTCGTATACGCGTCGAACCAAGGAAAACACGAAAAGCCAAATTTTCAAACTATGGCATATACAATCGTATAGGCCAAAGTTGTATCGTATTGCCCCTTAAACACGCATCGTATAGATCTACACGATGCGTATTATCCCCCGGATTTATTTAAAATACAAGGGTATATTGGTAATTTACTAACCATCGTATAAATCTATACGATTCGTATAGGATGAGAAAACGATATAACCTCTTAAAACACAGGGGGTTTATATGATCCAAAAACAAACAAAACTCAAAATACACCCAAATACACACACATACAGTGGTATACATACGATCGACATATGCTCGAGATTTCAAGATCGAAGACTAGTACGGTATTCATCTCCACACCCTCATCATTTTAACGTTTTAAATTTTGCATTTTAGCCGTAGGTTTAGTGTGATTTTTGGGTTGAAAACTGGGGGTTTTGGGGTTTTTTGAAGAACTTTTGAATCGATACGATGCGTATCGGCCTATACGCATCATATCGTTTCAAAATTTCAATTTTTTGTCAAGAACAGATGGGTTGATACGATGCGTATCGACCTATACGATTCGTATCGGTTCATAATTTCGTTGTTTGTTCAAGAACATTTGAACTGATACGATACGTATCAGCCTATACGCATCGTATAGGTTCATAAATTCAGTGTTTTTCAAGAACATATGAACCGTC
Source organism: Helianthus annuus (assembly GCF_002127325.2). Lineage (NCBI taxonomy): Eukaryota > Viridiplantae > Streptophyta > Magnoliopsida > Asterales > Asteraceae > Helianthus > Helianthus annuus. Next base: position 150,976,178 of record NC_035447.2, on the reverse strand, counting down.
CGTATCGCGCGTAGGTCGGTAACGAGCGTCGAAACCTAAGACGTCGTAGATAGATAATATTTATAATATACCATTCGGGTCGTCCGTAACACGATTAGGTCCATTTCGAGCGTCGAAACCTAAGATGTCGTATATATATAGTTTTTTTTTAATTTTTTAGTCGAAACCTCCATATCGCGCGTAGGTCCGTAACGAGCGTCGAAACCTAGTACGTCGTAGATAGATAATAATTATAATATACCGTTCGGGTCGTCCGTAACGCGATTAGGTCCATTTCGAGCGTCGAAACCTAAGATGTCGTATATATATAGTTTTTTTTATTTTTCAGTCGAAACGTCCCGTATAGGATGAGAAAACGATATAACCTCTTAAAACACAGGGGGTTTATATGATCCAAAAACAAACAAAACTCAAAATACACCCAAATACACACATATACAGTGGTATACATACGATCGACATATGCTCGAGATTTCAAGATCGAAGACTAGTACGGTATTCATCTCCACACCCTCATCATTTTAACGTTTTAAATTTTGCATTTTAGCCGTAGGTTTAGTGTGATTTTTGGGTTGAAAACTGGGGGTTTTGGGGTTTTTTGAAGAACTTTTGAATCGATACGATGCGTATCGGCCTATACGCATCGTATCGTTTCAAAATTTCAATTTTTTGTCAAGAACAGATGGGTTGATACGATGCGTATCGACCTATACGATTCGTATCGGTTCATAATTTCGTTGTTTGTTCAAGAACATTTGAACTGATACGATACGTATCAGCCTATACGCATCGTATAGGTTCATAAATTCAGTGTTTTTCAAGAACATATGAACCGTCCGTATCGCGCGTAGGTCGGTAACAAGCGTCGAAACCTAAGACGTCGTAGATAGATAATATTTATAATATACCATTCGGGTCGTCCGTAACACGATTAGGTCCATTTCGAGCGTCGAAACCTAAGATGTCGTATATATATAGTTTTTTTTAATTTTTTAGTCGAAACCTCCATATCGCGCGTAGGTCCGTAACGAGCGTCGAAACCTAGTACGTCGTAGATAGATAATAATTATAATATACCGTTCGGGTCGTCCGTAACGCGATTAGGTCCATTTCGAGCGTCGAAACCTAAGATGTCGTATATATATAGTTTTTTTTATTTTTCAGTCGAAACGTCCGTATCACGCGTAGGTCCGTAACGAGCGTCGAAACCTAATACGTCGTAGATAGATGATAATTATAATATAGCGTTCAGGTCGTCCGTAACGCGATTAGGTCCATTTCGAGCGTCGAAACCTAAGACGTCGTATATATATAGTTTTTTTTTTATTTTTTTGTCGAAACGTCTGTATCGCGCGTAGGTCCGTAACGAGCGTCGAAACCTAATACGTCGTAGATAGATAATAATTATAATATACCCTTCGGGTCGTCCGTAACGCAATTAGGTTCATTTCGAGCGTCGAAACCTAAGACGTCGTAAATATATAGTTTTTTTTATTTTTTAGTCGAAGCGTCCGTATCGCTCGTAGGTCCGTAACGAGCGTCGAAACCTAATACGTCGTAGATAGATAATAATTATAATATACCGTTCGGGTCGTCCGTAACGCGATTAGGTGCATTTCGAGCGTCGAAACCTAAGACGTCGTAAATATATAGTTTTTTTTTTATTTTTTAGTCGAAACGTCCTTATCGCGCGTAGGTCCGTAATGAGCGTCGAAACCTAATACGTCGTAGATAGATAATAATTATAATATACCGCTTGGGTCGTCTGTAACGCGATTAGGTCCATTTCGAGCGTCGAAACCTAGGACGTCGTAAATATATAGTTTTTTTTTATTTTTTAGTCGAAACGCTCGTATCGCGCGTAGGTCCGTAACGAGCCTCGAAACCTAATACGTCGTAGATAGATAATAGTTATAATATATAGTCAGGGTCGTCCGGGGAGGTGGCGGTGTTATATTTTTTTAAATTAAATAAAAATTGTTATATTTTGAAAAAAAATGATTAAAATCGATTAATCATGCAGATATGGAAGTCGTTATGGGTAGAGGGAGAGGCCGGGGAGGTAGCGGTGGAGGTGGCGGTCGAGGTAGCGGTGGCGGTCGAGGTGGCGGTGTAGGTGGATGTGGTCGCGCACATGGAGCGGCGGGGGCATTGATCGCGGTGGCGGTGCCTGGTGGGCGTGGCCGTGGACGCGTTCGTGGCGCTGGACGTGGGCGCGGGCGTGGCGCTTGACGTGGGCGCGGGCGTGGCGCTAACCCTGGAGAGGATCCCCTGTTGGAGAATGATTATATGAGGTTCGAGGAGGGGAGCGAGGCTTATCACAGATGTGAAAAGTTTCGTCGTATGCAGATCGGCGACCACTGTGCCCTCGATTGGGATGCTCTAAAAGAGGCCGCGGAGGCGGCGAGAGCCCGAGAGTTCATCGGAGACGATACTCCATGGTCGAGGTATACTATTTGTTACTGTTTTTTCTTTGTTTTGTATACGACATGCATACTAACCACACTGTGTGACAGGTTATTCGATATGGTATACACGTCGGCTTACAGGGTCATGGCGTGCGAGTTTTTGTCGAGTTTCGACGTCGCTCCCAGGCCTGTAGACCGTCCGGAGGAGGATGACGACGAGGACGACCTGTGGATAGAGGTTAGCTTTCGTCTAGCGGGGCAGTGGCATTTGATGTCACTCAGACGGTTTGCCGAGCACTCCGGCCTTTACAGGATGGAGGAGTTAAACACCCCCATCTACACTGACGGCATATGGATGGCCCCGTACGACTCTGATGCGGTTCTGGCAGGTGATCAGCACGCATCGCTTCGGCACGTCGTCGAAGCAGAAGGCTTCCTATATCACCGATCCCCTCTACTGCTACCTGCACAAGCTTATTGCCACATCTATAGCACCACGCGAGCAGAGTCGCGAGTGGTGCACTTACGGGGATCTCTTTTACATGTACTGCCTTATATGGGGGGAGAGGTGCGCCCTCCATCGCTGCCTAGCCCAGTGGTTCGCGACGGCGTTCCACAGGCAGGACAGGTCTATGCTGTACGGGGAGGGGGGGTACATCACACGTATCGCCGTCTCCTTGGGCCTTGTTCCCCAGCAGGACCAGTTATTCTTGGATGAGGGCGTGGTGGAGCCGAGCTTGTTGACCCGTGCTACCCTGATCGGCATGCACATGACGCGTGACTTCACGGGGCTCGGTCTGCGACTTATAGGAGGGAACGGGCAGGTCTTCGACCCCGTCGCTCTCCCAAACGTGCTACCGGAGTTGCTTCCGGAGCCGGCACAAGGTGAGGGTCAGCCGGAAGATGGTGATGCCACAGAAGGCGACGGTGGCGATGACTCCGATGACGACAATGGTGACCACGTTGAGCCACCACCATCTCCCCCGTCGGCTCCATTTCCATTAGCTGCTCCGGCACAGCAGGCGCAGCCACATGGGGTGCCTCCGTACCCCCAGTAGGTATTCAACGACGATCTCGATCCACCTGTGGCACGTGCGTTGGCTGAGTTGGAGGACCGAATGCAGGCGCGGATGGAGGCCGCTCACGACCGTATGGAGCGTCTTCTCATGGAGGCGATCCAGGCATTCCGGCGTGGTGAGCCGGCGTGGTGAGCAGTCCAGTTCGAATCAGGGGGCGGGGACCTCAGGCAACTGCGGGGGCGGGGCCCTCAGGCACCACTCAGGATCCATAGCTTTAGGATCGTTGTACTTTTGTTGTATTTTGACGGTTTATGTATTTTGAACAATTGCCTGTGTATGTACAAACTTATTATGTAATTAAATTTGCAATTTCAGTTTATTTGTATTTGTGATTGTTTATTTTAACTGTTTAGATTGATATGCTTGGTTACGTACAATCGATAATACGATATTAAGTTAAAAATGTGATACGGTACGATATAAAAATAATACGATACTTAACGATATAAAAATAATAAAGATTTTAAAACTTATTAAAATAAAAATAACTAATAATAAACACCAATAACAAACCCAAAACACCAAAATCCTAACACAACACACAAAAAATAAACTTCAAAAATTCAGGGTGTCAATACGCATCGTATAGGCCTATACGATGCATATGATGCCAGCTGCCAGACAACACCTGCACCTGTCAGTCTGCAATGTTTTTTAACTTTTTCAATACGCATCGTATAGCTCTATACGATGCGTATTGAAAATCTAGAGTGTGCAAGTAGATAATAAAGTGTGGGAATAGAATTCCCCTTAAAAATAATGGTCACATGATTCATGATTGATATGTATTAGTGGTGAGATTCTTGGGATTGATCGAACGGGGAATGTAACGTTGTCATGATTATAAAGGAATAGACATGGCATGGGTGAGTAGCTTGCGTGTCCGCCTCTAAATCGGTGATGCACTTTTCGGTCCATGTTACATAGATTCGTATGTATAAAGTTTATATTATTTTATTGTGTGCAAGACTGGTGTTTGATTAAGAGGGATGGATCTAGGCCACTTTTGTGGGTTCTTAAGAACCTATCCAGTTTAGAAAAAAATGAGAAAAATTAGTGAGAATCTCGTATGATTTGAAAAAAAAATAGTGAAAATTAATAAGAATCTACCAAAAGAAACCCAATGAAAAAAGATCTTAGATCCGCCACTATCATTAAGGATCTAAAAACAAAATGGTTGTAGGTAAGTAACGTTTTGTAAATTGAATCGGTTGTTGAACGGGTACTTGACGATTACACGGTCCAACCAGTAAATGGGAAGCCAAGCATTGGTGGGTTTTTCCTAATGTAAACGAGTTGATTCGAGTTTAACTTTACTCATGAATATTTTTATAAGTATGGGATGGGATGGGATTGACTTGTATATAATTATATAGGATTAGGATCAAATACAAAGGATTCTAATTGTAAGAAGTGTAAGAAGGATTTATAGAGTGACAAATGTCCAATAACCTAAAAAAACCCACTACACAAAAAACCCCACTAAAAAAAAAAAAAAAAAAAAAAAAAAAAAAAAAAAAAAAAACTTAAACATCCACCACCACCAAAAACCTAAACCCTCCCCCCCCCTCCACCCCCACATCACTTTTTTTTTTTGCCGAGGGGGTGGGGGTTTAGGTTTTTGGGTGGGGGTGGGTGTTTAGTTTTTTTTAGGTTTTTTTTTTTTTTTTTTTGGGGGGGGGGGGGGGTTAGGTTTTTTTAGGTTTTTGGGGAAGTGGGGGGGTATGTTTTTTTTAGGTTTTTGGGGGGTGAGGGTGGGGTTATGTTTTTTGGGGGTTTTTTTGGTGAGGTATAGTTTTTGTTTTGTTTTTATGCCGGGGGTGGGGGTTTAGGTTTTTGGGTGGGGGTGGTGTTTAGGTTTTTGATGGTGATGTAGTGGGTTTAGTTTTAAGTTATTGGACACTTGTCACTCTATAAATCCTTCTTACACTTCTTACAATTAAAAGCCTTTGTAGAATAACTTGACCCTAAGTATATATACTAGGATTTTGACCCGTCGCGTGTTGCGGCGGCGTCTAAAGTTAAAGTAACTCGTATTTATACTGTATATTTGACCCGACTCTTTACTTAAAAAAAATACATCGCCATCGAATGAAAACGTAGTATATTTGACCCGACTTGCTTTCAAATACAGTTTACGAACGTACACAAAATAAGCAGAACATAGATAAAAAAAAGTACAATAATTTGTCCAAGTTGCCGTGTAAAGTCGTAAAAGTCATTTAAACCAAATGAGGTGTCAAATTATTAAGTAGAAAAGGTTAAGAAGGTCAAAGTTGTCAATTACTGAAAGTTAGAAGTAAATGTGCAACTTACTTAAAGATAAAGATTAATAGTATTTCATGTCAAAAATTAAGGGTGTAAAGTAGAAAAACTTGAAAGTATAAAGGTCTTTTTTTTGTTGGTTCAAAACTTCAAAGAAAAGAAACGAAAATGTAAAAAAAAAAGTCAAAGGAAGCAATAGAGGTCTGGCAACTCTAAACTCTAGAACTCAGTCATTGAAGCAAATAAATGCACATTTTCTTTTTTATGGAGGATATAAAGACAAAGGTCACCGATCTTTGTCTTTAATATTATATAAATTTGTATACATAGTCATAACATTTATACAACATGTAATTTTATATATAATAACAGATATACGTGTGTAGGGGTAGGTGACCGCTAAAATGAAAACCACCTCGAGTTGTAAGAACCGTGAGAACTACACTGTGCGGGGCGAGGTGGACCAAATTTTTTTTTCATAAACGTAGTTGCGTGTATTATAAACACATTTGTAAAAAAAAAATTCAAAAAAAAATGTCGTGTGTGTAGATTTGAGCACTACAAGTTTGTGTTTACGGGTACCGTAAATCTAACCGGAAAATTTACGGGTACCGTAAACACAAACTTGTGGTGCTCAAAACTACACACACGACATTTTTTTTGAATTTTTTTTTTTTTTTTACAAATGTGTTTATAATACACGCATCTACGTTTATGAAAAAAAAAATTGGTCCACCTCGGCCCGGATCAAAAAGTTCTCACGGTTCTTACAACTCGAGGTGGTTCTTATTTTAGCGCAATTCTACGTGTGTGTGTGTGTGTGTGTATATATATATATATTAAGAATTAAAAAATATGATAAAAAAGCTTGTTTAGGCTCGCGAGATCCTACTTGCGCTCGCTAAATGAAGCTCGGATTCAGCTCGATTCGATCTTTTAGCTAGCCGATCTTGAGTAGCTCACGGGCCACTTACTTATATAGGTTTTAGCCGTGTTGTGTCCTTCACCTAAAATAAGTTGAATCACAATAGCTTTTAGTTTACAGGCGTTGGAGTCGGCCTTTTAAATCATTGTTGATAATTATTGAATGTCAATTATCCATTATTGAATGTGAATTATGAATTACCCAACCCAATTGTCTTTCATATGTGTCACAGGTTACGTACAAATACGGCATTTTAGATGTGAATGGACGGAGACACGGTGAACGCGGAAACACCCAGCCAGCTACGTCGGTGGAACATAAACATTATAGAGGCGGTGATCTGGTGGACCACATGCAGACATGCTCACCCCAACTGTCATCTTTAAATATTCTTCTTGCAAACAAAACAAAACACCTCATTTTCTTCAAAAGTCTATACTATTTAAACTACATCATTAAGATATTTTTACTAATATTTTTTTCAAAGGAAAATGTTACACATACATTTTAACCTTAGTCTTAAGATATTTTTACTAATATTTTTTTCAAAGGAAAATGTCACACATACATTTTAACCTTAGTCTAAAAAGAGCAATGTGCATCTAAAGCGGGCTAGTCTCATATTAATAATTTTCTATTTTACAAATCTAATTTAAAACTATCTCATAATTTATTAAGGAATCTAACAATTTTATTTTTATCAAACTCTTATCGGAATATGTTGTAATATTGTATGATAAAAAAAATACATAGGTACACACGTTTTCAGGCGTGTTTAATAATTCAGTGACGGATCTAATAACCTTTTTTTACTGGGTTCCATTTGTTAGATTTTCACTAAGGTGGTGTTTATTTTTTCAGATACAAAAGGTCTGCAGTTTACGGACCACATTTGCAGGCATCTGCAGAAGAAGAGGTGGACCAAAGGTCTGCAGTCTTCAAAGAGAAGAGGGTTTGTTCTTTTTTACTTCTACAAAAACCCCTCATTTTTAATAAAAAAAGCCCTAACCCTCTGCAGCCCTAACAATCAGTCGCACACCCACCTCCACTCCTCTCGATCTCTCTCCCTCTCCTACTGGTCTGGCTGCCGGCGACGAGATACACAAATCCCTCACCCTCTCGCCCCTCTTTCAGTTTCGACGGGGATAACAGCAGGCCAAAGATGATGTTGCCGATGGTGCACCAGCGACGGTGGCAGATGATAATGGTTGTTCACATTAATGATAATGGTCGAAGACGAAGTGGTCGACGGCAGTGCCGTCCGACAACAATGGTGGTGTTGTTTTCGGTTTATTTTGATTTGATTCGAGTTGCAGCTCAAATCCGGCTTCAGGTTCATCCAGTTTAGGGGTGTAATTGTATTTATATAGGCAGAGATGTGGGGGTGGAGGTGGTGGCGGAGATGTGGTGGTGGAGGTGGTGGCGGGGATGCAAAGAGTGGCAGAGATGTGGTGGTGGAGGTGGAGATGTGGTGGTGGAGGTGGAGAGTGTCTGTGTTTTGAAAGAGAGAAGAGGTGAGAAGAGGTGGGCTTATGTCTGCGTGGGGAAGAGGTGGGAAGGAGATAAAAGGTGAGAAGTGCTTCTGGAAAACAAACAAGCTGCAGGACCCAAAGGTCTGCGCGACGCAGACATAAGTGGCCAGAAGTGCTTCTGGCCAAAAAACAAACAGCACCCAACTCTCACTTTTTTTTTCAAATTATACAAGGTTCTCACTAATTTTTTTCCAAACCGAATGGGTTTCTGGGAAAATGTGAAAGAACTGTTTAATATATTTGTACGTGATGTATTGAAGATAATCAGAAGTAAAGCTGTCTATATCTTATCCTCTGACCCTATCTTAGCTTTGCTATTGGTGGGATTTACGATGATGATGATGTATTGAAGATAATCAGAAGTAACGAGATAGTTATATAACAATTTTGTGGACAAGATTGAAAGAAAATAACAAGAAGTGTTTATTCAGTTGTAGTTGAAGATACATATCCGGATCCGGAATTGATCCCGGAGAACGAACCGAACCACACTTGGACGGACATTCTAAAGATGTCCGTTCCCATATCGCCGAGGACGAACACCCATTCAAGTGCGTTCGGACGAATGACGTCATGCCAGTTGACCATTATAAATACCCCATCAAGTACAAGGCCAAGTATAATTTTCTGAACCTTCGTCCTTATTTTCTCTCTCTACTTTCTCTCTCTACCAAATACTTATCCTCACGCCGGAGGGTGGTCGTAGAGGAGCCCTCCCATCTCTGCGGCGAGCCTAACGGTTTTCTGTTTTGCAGGACGAGTTTCCAGCTTCTACACAAGGTCCAAAACCATCATTTACAGGCTCCAGCCTTAAATCGATTCTTTGGATCTTCAATTGGCGCCATCCGATTTCACAGCTCACAGTCCTTCACTATAGTGAATTTCTTGAGCAGCAAACTGATCTATGGCGGCCTCGGGTTCTATGAACTCGGGATCCACAGCTGCTAGTGTACAAACTACAGCTCCGACAAGTTTTACTTCTACGGTCTCAGCTCCTCTGAGCTCGGGACCAGGTTCAACTTTGCCATTTATTCTGATGCCAACTTCACAAACATCAGAATTCGATGCGGAATTTCTTTCCAAAAATGCAAGCCTCTTACGGCGCTTAAAAGCTCAGCTAGCCAGAGAGCAGCAACTCCTCGGTTTGCGAACAAGACTTTTTCATGATGAAACTCCGGTAAAGACTACAGGTCCTGCAATCTCCGCTTCTCCTACTTTCTCCACAATTATTACTTCGGAAGCTTATAATAATTACATGCAGGTCTCATCCGGACCGTCTCCAGCAATCATGATACGCTCTGATCCGCAGATAGAGGTGATGAATGATCTAGACCTCACAAAGCCGTATCATCCGGTCTTAATGACAACCAAATCCAAATTTAGTGCCCGCATCACGCATGCTAAGCTTCCTCCCAAGATTAAAATGCCAACCACCGTAAAAAAAATATGATGGCACCACGGATCCGGACGATCACATGTTTGATTTCGATGGAGCCGCACGAGTTGAGCAATGGCTGATGCCCGCCTGGTGTTTCATGTTTGCTCAAACATTAACCGGGGCTGCACGAGTATGGTTTGATGCTCTGAATGAGGGCGAAATCAATGATTTCGAGGAATTCCGAAGATTGTTCCTTCAGAATTTCAGCCAACAAAGGCACTACTCCAAATAAATCACCGAAGTACACAACATCCGGAGGAAAGATGGTGAATCTCTAGATAGTTTCATCGATCGATTCAATCGAGAAAGTATGCAGATCAGTGGGGTCGTGGATCAACTGAGAATATCCGGATTTTGTCACGGAGTCAGGAACAACCAGTTGCTTGAAAAGTTGCACGAAAATCTCCCAAAAACAATGGAAGTGCTCATGGAACGGGCCAGAGCTTTCGCTCGTGGAAAAAACGCATGTAATCCGGCACCAGAGTCAGATCAGAAAATGTCTTCCTGGAAAAATAACGGAGGGTCCGTGTTTGATAAAACTTCGTCCGGAAGTAGGGGACGGTCACACCCTTATAGTAGAAATGATCGGCATCAACGAGGACGAAGCTCCGGGTCACGGTTTTATAACCTATCGGATCTTTCGAAAACTCCGAGTGAAATCCTCAGTGCCGAGGGAGCGAATTTTCCCACACCTCCGAAGCTTCGGAATCCGGGAGACAAAAACTCTAAGAAATACTGCGGCTATCACCACGCACGAGGTCTAACACGGATGATTGTTGGTCTTTAAAGCAGGAAATTGAAAAGGCAGCCCGGTCCGGTAAGTTGTCACATCTGGTGAAGGAGGTTAAAGAGGGAAAGTCTTCTAGTAATTCGGTGGATAATCCGAATAACCAGTCAGCAATTTGCATGATACGGAAAATGAATAACCAAGGAATCAAACGGACTAATCATCATATGGCCGTTTGGATGCACCAGCCGATCGCTTTCCCTCCGATGACTCCGGGTGAAATCAAAGACGGATCGATCATTGTGTCTGCTGTAATTGTTGGACACAAGGTCCGGAGGATCTACGTTGATAGCAGAAGTGCTTCCGAAATTATGTACCAACAGTGTTTCCAACAGCTGGCTCCGCAAACCAAGGCAAAGCTAATACAAGTATTTGTGCCATTGGTAAGTTTCTCCAGAGAAGTGGTCCAGCCAATCGGGCAGATCACACTACCGACCACACTGGGTGCAGGAAGTCTAGTTAGGACTGTCAATCTAACATATCTGGTGGTAGGAGCAAGGTCCGTTCATAGTGTCATATTAGGTAGACCAGGGATGTGTGCTTTTGGCATTATCAGCTCCACCACTCATGGATCATTGAAATTTCCTACCGAAGCTGGTGTAGCAACTTTGCATTCTGAATCCACCATGTGCGTAGCTGAAATACGACAAAGCGAGGGAAGTAATGCGCAGCCACCATCTCTCCTCACGGAGGAGTGGGCTATCCACCCACACTTTCCAAAACAAAAGATTGCCATTGGGGCTCAACTCCCCGAAAGAACCAAGAAGCGACTATGGAAGCTACTGTCCAGTTCTCTTGATGTTTTTGCTTGGCAAACTTCTGATATGGTTGGAGTCCCTCGCTCATTAGCTGAGTACAAGTTAAAAGTATCGCACTCAGTAAAGCTGGTCACTCAAAGGAAGAGAAATATGGCTCCGGCTCGTCATAAAGCCATCGCAGAAGACGTACGGAAGTTGCTAAACGCCGGAATTATCAGAGAAGTAAGGTATCAAACCTGGGTTTCCAACCCGGTGATGGTCACTAAAAAAGATGGCACCTGGAGGATGTGTGTCGATTTCTCCGATCTTAACAATGCATGTCCGAAGGATTGTTATCTGCTTCCGGAGATCGATCTAAAAATTGATTCCTTAGCAAGCTTTCGCCTTAAATGCTTTTTAGATGCATACAAGGGCTATCATCAGATACAAATGGCTCTGGAAGACGAAGACAAGACGGCATTTGTGACCAATGAAGGGCTTTTTTGTTACACCAAGATGCCGTTCGGATTCAAGAATGCCGGAGCTACGTACTAGAGGCTGATGGATAAAGCATTTAAAAGTCAAATTGGAAGAAACTAGGAAATTTACATGGATGATTTAGTCATCAAAAGCGAGGCCGAAGATAACATGATCGACGACATACTCGAAACCTTTACCAGGCTTCGGAGTATCAATCTCAAATTAAACCCTAAAAAATGTTCTTTCGGTCTAGATTAAGGCAAGTTTCTGGGAGTATGGATAACTCAATCCGGAATCCAAGCACATCCGGATAAAATTCAAGCCGTAATCTCCATGCAACCTCCGGAGACGGTGAAAGAAATCCAGTCTCTGAACGGCAAACTTGTGGCTCTCCACCGATTTATCTCCAAAACGGCTGACCGTACCATTCCTTTTATGAACGTGCTGAAAAAACGAACCGGTAAAGGCCAGATAGAATGGACGGAAGAAGCTGATTCGGCATTTTGGGAATTAAAAGTTTGTCTTGCCTCGTTACCCACTTTAACCGTACCAATTACTGGAGAAACCGTCACCGTATATCTATCCGCCTCCCATTTTGCCATCAGTGCAGTACTTGTGGTGCACTGAAACCAAGCACAGATACCGGTTTACTACGTAAGCCGCATCTTAAAAGATTATGAAATTCGATACCCTATGATAGAAAAATTGGCACTCGACTTGGTACATGCATCCAGACGACTCCGAAGGTATTTTCAGGCTTTCAACATAGTGCAAACTAATCTTCAAATCCAGCAAATCCTGAGGAAACCAGAGGTCTCCGGGCGACTCACCAAGTGGGCAACAGAGCTCAGTGCTTTCGACGTTACCTACCAAACCAAAGGTCCGGTAAAAGGTCAAGCAGTAGCAGATTTTCTCGCAGAAGTCCCTTCCAGAGAAAGCACCAAGGAGAAATCCGGCTTGCCAAAAGTCTGGAATTTATACACGGACGGAGCTTCTAGCAAAGAAGGATCCGGAGCGGGTTTAATTCTCATAGACCCGGAAGCGATATAATACACCTACGCTCTGCGTTTCAAGTTCAAAACTTCAAACAATGAAGCATAGTACGAAGCTCTTTTAGCCGGACTCCAAACAGCGGCCAAAGCAGGTGCAAATTCCGTCTTGGCTCATGTCGATTCGTTATTAGTCGCTAATCAGGTCAACGGAGAATATGAAGCACGGGAGGAAAACATGATCCAGTATTTAAGCCAAGTCAACAGACTAGCATCTACATTCGACTCATGCAAGGTAGTTCATATCCCAAGGAGTAAGAACAAAAAAGCCGATGCTCTAAGTAAGCTTGCATCCGTAGCATTCTGTCATTTGTCCAAAGAGGTGCTGGTGGAGACTCTGCAAGCCCCGACCATTAACCAAGCGGAAGCCGTAATGTCAATCTCCTTTTAAGAAAAATCATGGGTGACTCAGATCCTCGACTATTTAAAAGACGGCACACTCCCGTAGGATAAAGCTCAGACACGGAAAATGAAAGTGAAAGCGCTTCAGTACCAAATCCACGATGGAAAGCTTTATCGGAAGACGTTCTTGGGACCGCTCCTCAGATGCTTAACTCCGGAAGAAGCTAGCTATGTTATAAGAGAAATCCATTAGGGGATCTGCGATATCCAATCCGGGCCAAGGACTGTAGCAAAAGCAATGAACGCCGGATATTTCTGGCCGGGCATGCATCAGAGCGCCGTTAACGAACTACAAGCATGTGAAGACTGTCAGCGGCACGCCCCCATCAGCCATCGGGCTAAAAACAATCTCGTCCCTGTAACTTTGGCCTGGCCGTTTCAGAAATGGGGAATTGACATCGTCGGTCCTTTCCCTGTTTCCACAGGAGGAGTAAGGTTCTTGCCGGTAGCTATTGATTACTTCACAAAATGGATCGAAGCCAAGCCTCTTTGGACCATCACCGGAGATCAGATACTGAGGTTCGTCTGGGAAAATATAGTATGTAGATACAGAATGCCGCTCTGTATCATCAGTGATAACGGGAAGAAGTTCGCGGAAAAATCGTTCAAAACCTGGTGCGAAAGAATGCAAATTGAGCAAAACTCCTCAAGCTAATGGACAAGTAGAAAGGGCCAACCGTAGCATTGTGGATGGCATAAAAAAGCGTCTAGGAAAGGAAGGAGTCTCCTGGGCAGATGAGCTACCGCACGTCCTATGGGCACTCAGGACGATGCCTAAGACAAGCACCCGGGAAACGCCCTTTAGTCTGACATATGGCACGAAGGCAGTCATTCCTGCCGAAGTTGGTATCCCTACCCCTCGCATGCTCCTAAGCCAAGATGATAACGAACAACAACTCCGCATGAACCTCGACTTGGTCGAGGAAAGAAGAGAACTCGCTGCCATCCGAGAAGCCAAATACAAAAAAGAGTTGGAAAAACATTACAACTCAAAAGTCAAAGAGGTCCGGTTCAAAGAAGGAGATTATGTTATGCGGAGTAATGATGCAAGCTTGGCCGAAGGAACAGGGAAGATGTCTCCAAAGTGGGAGGGACCTTATCAAATCAAAACCGCTGGAAAGAATGGAGCTTATACGCTCACGAAGATAGATGGAACCCCCGTTCCTCGAACTTGGAATGGGGTGCACCTCAAACGATGTTTCCTTTAGAGAACTTTAGAATATTTCAAAATAAGTTTGTACTGCGGAGGCTACGGCCCCGTATCATCCTTACTTTCCTTGTAATACGGAGGGTACTGCCCGTACAACTATTTTATCTTTCCATGAACTGCGGAGGGTATTACCCGCAGATTATTATAATGTTTTTACCAGTATGTGTTAACCGGAGAATATACTCCGGAATTGATTAAATAGAGAAAATTTCTATCGTTAAGAAAATTGCAACATATAAGTTATCATCGGCCGAATCAGGGATACTAACCCTAAAAGGCAAGGACGAACTGGCATCGTTCGTATTCCAGCTTTCATCTAAAAAATTATCCTAAAGTAAAACAAATCGGATCCGTGCATTAAAAAAAACGTTCTAAGAAAAAAATAAAATGTAAGCATAAAAAGCATTGACGCATGTAAGACAAAGTGGTTACATAAAAAATAACCGGCTCAATATAACCGGAAGTCATACAAACCATTTACATATTAAAGGGTAATTGTTAGATACACATGTACGGTAAAAACATCATTACATCTGTTCCAAATCAAAACAAGGTGCATATCCCAAATTGCCGGATATGTCCACCTTCTTAACAGTTGATCAAATAAAATTCACACAGGTGCATACCCCAAGACGCCGGGCATGTCCACCTCATTCTTTCGAAGGTTCTCCACCCGCAAAGAAGAGAGCATCCTTGATTGTAGAAAGCGGTTCATTGACAAGCTTCGGAAGATCTTCTATCACCGGGAAAGTAAGGGAATCAAAGCGAGCAACCGCTGTGTTTAATTCGTCTCCAGCATTACGGTTCAACAGCAGAACTTCGGCATACGGAGTCTTTTTCTTCAGAGCATGGATATACCCGTTCTGAAGTCCAGAGTTGACACCCACGGCACTCATCGCGTTATTTACAGCGGCAACAGCCGCAGTCATCTCCAGACCTTTATGTATATTCTTGGCAAGTAGTTTTGCACCTTTCGAAAGTAGCCAAGTTTTTGTTGCTTGAAGATCCTCCGCATTTGCTCTCAAATCAGCATTCTCCATCTTGATTTCCTCAATTTCGGTTTTACGATGCCCTTTCGTTTCTTCAATCTGAGCCTTTAAGTCGGCCTCCCCTGTTTTAAGTACATCCCGCTCTAACCAATGTGTTATAAAGAAATAAAAAAATCAAGTAAGGTGCAAAGCTGCCATCATATTCGCATAGGCCAAACGAGCATTCGAGCAAGACTCTTCCATCTTTGACAAAACCACCTTGTCCTCCTCATCCTTCTTCTTCGAAGACTCAACAAAATCCTTTAACTCCGCAGCTATCCTGTCTCGGTCTTCTGAAGCAGAAGCAGCGACAGCTTGAGACGATTGATTTTGAGTGGTCAAAGACTTAACTTTCTCCTTCTAGGTCTGAAGGTCTTGAGAAAGCTGGGCGATCTTCTTCTCAACATCCGGAGTCCTTTGAATCTTGCGTTTCAAAGAGAGGGTCTCTTTCTCTAAGTTTTCCCTCACTAACTCCGCCTCAATCCACCTACAATAAAGCTCCGTCACATAAATGTTGGATTGAGCCTGATTGGACAAGACCATGGCACCTAAATCCAGATTTTTCATCTTCCGGCTCCGGGCATGGTCCAGCGGAGTGCTGATATTAAAAAGAAGCATTCTGGCCACAAGTTCATCCATTACCGAATCCTTATTCCGGATGTCCTAATCCGGAACAAATTTCTCATCGGCCGTCGCCGGATCAATCTCCATATCGTCCGAGAACACATCTGCATATCGAAAAAAGGACATCAACTCGGGTCCGAACCAAGATGGAGGAAGAGAGGATACTTGGTCTTCCTCGCCATCAACAAAGCAGTCCGGACTCAGAGATGAATCCAAAATCGTACCTGAAAAGGTCACCATCTTCGGTTCCCCATGAGCTTTCCCATCACCTTTGCCCTCAACCACCGGATTCTCCACATCCATACTTTCGACTTCAGCAACAGGAAGAAAGCCCCAGGAGAAAACAGGGGTAGGTTCAGAACGAGCACGAGCGGCCTCTTTCCTAGATGATTTCCCACTAGAAAGGTGTTCATCAAATTCAGTCATCACATCGCCGCCGGAATGAGAGGACCCCCTTTTGTTTTTCTTCGTTCTCGGTATAGGAAGAGGGTCAGATGGGAGGATTTGCAAGGCTTCATTTTTTCTTTTGCGAACAAGACCTTTTGGTTTGGCATCGGAAGTAACTCCTTTGCTCTTCAAGGAAATAGAAGAAGGTCGATATTGCAAGGCCTCATCCAAGCTTCGCACCTCCGGATCGCTGTCCACGTCATCCAAAATAGACTTTTTCCCAGCCTGGGATCCGGAAGATCCAGTGGTACCTTTCGTGGGCGGTGGAACGGAAGAAGTAGCCTCAGCAGCAGACGGTTCGGGTATATCCTGATTAGGTAAGGGACGAATCTCCTAGGCTGCATAAGCCACTTGCTGCATAAGAGGAACCTCGCCCTCGGCCTGCTTGTCAAAATCAAAGTCAAGAACGTTAAAATTAGGGACCTTCAAAGCATCCCTGAGTGACATCTCCGTTCCTGCATTCCAAAAGAAAAATAAATCAGAAGTAATAAAGGAAGAAAAATGCCGAAGGGGAAGGTAAAGGGCCGGAGACTTATGTTCACGCTTCGTGCGGATAACCGGCCAATCCCTATCCCCTAGGACCCAAGAAAAACAGACTCAACCCAACAAAAGAAAATGCTCAGGAAGGGGACGGATGGGAGATGAATGCTCAATTAGGGCGCCGGCCAGTTCTTTATTAAAAACGAAGTTATCCCCTAGGTCAAAAGACATCGTTTGATCCTTAAACCTCCAGGCCATCTCCGCCGGAAAGCAACGGTCATCCAACCAGAAGAAATGATCTTTCCAATTCTTCAAGCTGGACCACTCGTCTTCGGAGGGATACGGGACACCCTTCCGATGGGCAAAGGTGTACCAATCCCGGCGGTAATAAATTCATAAAAGTATCGGAAGACATTCAAGTCCGGTCTCTGATTCTGGGGCCGGCAAGAAATTTCAAAATGGTTTATACGACTAAGACCGAACGGATTGACCTTACAGATGTGAACTCTAAAAAATTGAAGAACCCTAATTAAAAATCGCGAAAACGGAACCCTGTAATTTGCAAAATTACAAACGCGAGTATAAAAGGGAAACTTCCCTTGACGGAAGGGATAAGTGGTTTCATCCTTTGAAGGAAGGACCGGACGAAGATCTAGAGGGATCCTATATTCCCGAACAAACTTATCCAACTGACGTTAGGTAAGAATGCTAACACTATCGGCAAGATTATCCTTGCCAGGAGCCATGGAAATAACCAGAAGAAGGAACACACCTTTTTTTAAAAAACAAAAGAAGAAGATGATAGAACTAAGAGGATAACAGGCGAGAGAAGAAGAAGAGTGTAAAGGTAAAAATGAAATGGTAAAATGAGATTTTATAGGAAAGTAAGGCGGTTAGGGGATGTCTAATCAAAAAACCGTCCCATCAGGAGGCGGTCACGATTCCCAAAGTGGGACTTTGTAACGGTCACCCGTCGGTGACTGATAGCCATATCCCTTACATCACCTACGCCACGTCAGAACCACTCACCAAACGCCACGTCATTCGGTCAACAGAATCTTATGCATACATTTTATCAAGTTCTTTACAAAACTTAATAAACTGGGGGACTTGAAGATACATATCTGGATCCGGATATGATCCCGGAGAACGAACCGAACCACACTTGGACGGACGTTCTAAAGATGTCCGTTCCCATATCGCCGAGGACAAAAACCCACTCAAGTGCGTCCGGACGAATGACGTCATGCTAGACTGCTAGTTGACCATTATAAATATCCCATCAAGTACAAGCCAAGTACGATTTTCTGAACCTTCGTCCTTATTTTCTCCCTCTACTTTCTCTCTCTACCAAATACTTATCCTCATGCCGGAGGGTGGTCGCAGAGGGGCCCTCCCATCTCTGCGTCGAGCCTAACGGTTTTCTGTTTTGCAGGACGAGTTTCCAGCTTCTACACAAGGTCCAAAACCCTCATTTACAGGCTCCAGCCTTAAATCGATTCTTTGGATCTTCAGTAGTAATTGTATGCCTAAACTTGGTTATGTATCAAAATTCAAACCACACGTTTTCATACATTCCAAATTTGCTTTTGTCCCCCCTTACATACCCCACCCACCTTACCCCATACAAGTTTAGAAAATCCTACATTAGAATTATTATTATTATTATTATTATTATTATTATTATTATTATTATTATTATTATTATTATTATTATTATTATTATTACCAGACAATGTTAATTTGCAGCTAAAACATCTTGATATTTTTACAGATTTATGTATAAAACATGGATTAGCCTTATCCGAAAAGAAAACTAGTCTATTACAAGAGAAAATAGACATTTTAGGGATGAAAATAGATGGAAAGGGAATAGAACTCCAAAGTCACATTATCGTCAACGAGTATTTAATAAAGTTTTTATGTACTAAAAAAGTGTGTTGTATTTTTGCTTAAGTTTTGTATCTTTTCTAAACATCTTCCATTGTAAATCATCCACCATGAAATAAAAGCTTTACTTTTTCCTTATAAAGTCTTTTGAGTGTTCTTTTTATTTATAGATATTTTTCTACTAAAAAGAAAAAATCTCCAATCTTAAACTGTCTCTTTATTAAACTCAATCTCATGCAAAGTACGATCAATATCTAGAGCCCCCGCGAAGGAATTCTGCGTGGCTCTGAAACCATTCAGAGCGGTATTTGCCGAAATATTTTGTCGGTTCAAAATTGATAGCTCAAGTAGGTTATTATCTACAAGATTAAAGATTATATTAAAATCATTTATGTTTATTATTAAGGTTAACCACATATTAAATCTATTTTATATGACAAGAGGTTTAAGAAAAACTTTAAAATTAAAAAGTAACTTTTTTTTCTAGATTATAAAAACAATCATAAAATAAAACTTTGTTTGAATTTGTTTGTTAAAAGTTTCCTTATAAAACCTAATAGTGTCAATTATTAAAAATATTTCAAAACTAAAAAGAACAAGGGTCCAACATGTTTCCGTACCTTTTTCCTTTTTGACCAAAATATTGCCGGGTTACACCACGGGTCTTTTTACTAGGTTCTTTCACACCAAACCTAAGAGGCCTTAGGTAACTCCCCTTTGGATTCTTCAGCAATATCCAGCACAACCTGGTTTCGTTTCCTACCTCCGGTGTAGGGTAAAAGAGACGGTTTAAGATTGGAGATTTTTTCTTTTAGTAGAAAAATATCTATAAATAAAAAGAACACTCAAAACACTTTTTAAGGAAAAGGTAAAGCTTTTATTTCATGGTGGATGATTTACAATGGAAGATGTTTAGAAAAGATACAAAACTTAAGCAAAAATACAACACACTTTTTTAGTACATAAAAACTTTATTAAACACTCTTTGACGATTGATGCCTTCCATCCTTCTTTCCTCCTCTTTTTATAACCTTCTTGTTTAGATAAGCTCTAGTCTTCTTCCTTGTCTTTTCTTTCTTCACATGCATGTCCTTGTAACTTTCATTTTGTCAGGAGGTGTTGCTTCTCTTCTTTATGAAAGAAAGTCCATTTTTGGGAATTTGGACTTCTTTAATGAGTCTTTCCTTCTTAGCCACGTTCTCCTTGTCCCTTAAAGTTGGTGGGCTTGGGAAAAGTAAATTTTGACTCTATGTGAGTCTTAAATCCTTGTTTGTATGCCTTATCTTCGAACGGTAAAAATCTGATGATTTGAATATCATTTTTGGAGTAAAGGATTTATAACATCCTTAATTATCAGATGTTTGACCCTCATTTTGAGAATCAATACTCATAGTGTCCTTGTCTTTTTGTTTATAGCATATTGGACACATATCTTTTGGATTCATACCTTTTTTATGATCCCTAAATAAGCAAACCTTTTCTTGAGCCTGAGGACTCGATCTTATTATGCCTTTTTCTAAAAATTGGATTTTATCTTCTAAATATTTTTTTTGGCTGATGGTGGAGTATTTTTTGCTGGAGAAATCATTACAGAAGAAAACATATTTTTCCCACCATATGTTCTAAATCCATTTTTAAAAGCAACTTGCAATGCTTGGAGTATTACTTTAATTCCTAATCCTCTTCTGTAATGAACATCATTTTCATTAAAATTATGAAAAATCTTTCTTTCAGTATTAACTGAATAAGTAAAGGCTAAATTAACCTTTTCTATCTGAATAAAGTGAAAAGCTGGATAATAAAATTCATTGTAAAAATCAGGCCCTGCAGAAAAGAGTTTTAGAGCCATGACATCTTTTGGAGTTATTGTGGGATTATTTAGATAACAATCTCTAACTCCATCTTTAACCCATTTTGGTAAACAGGAGATTTCGGGAAAATTGGGTAAAGTAAGATATATCTTATTGACTGCTCCAAAATCATACCAGTATCTTATCTCTTCAGCAGAGTTTCCTTGTAGATAATTGATTATAGGTAAGATTCCTATAAAATCAATATATCTTATATCTGTATTTTGAAGGCCATATAGTTCCTTCATCTTGAACCATTTGTTGGTGCATAATTGTGACAACAGCTTAGATTTGGTCTTTGGATATCTTGTAATTAGTTAAACGATAAACAGTTAGCGGGTTTAGCTTTGTAATAGTGAGATTATAGAGTTTGGGCTAAACTAAACCCATTTGGGTCAAGGGGAAACGAATAGGGCTTGCCCATGTAGGAAACCCTAGTCCAACTTGTAAACCTTGTGTTATATAAACAAGGTTAGGCTTTAGGGTTTAGGTTAATCAGTTGATCAGCCAAAACAGTTGCTAGAGAGAATTCGTGAGAGCTTATACTGCTTGGACGAATTTGTGAGGGTTAGGGATCTTGATTGATTGTAATCAGTTTGATAGATAATCAATAAAGATCCGGATTGAAAGTGATTTACTGTTTTCTGTTTCTACACGTTTTCTGCTAATTCTGATCAAGAGGATTCCGCACTCTTGATTGGAAAGACGATTCTGTGAAGATCCATATACATCAAGGGGACTTGCAATTGGTATCAGAGCCTTAGGCTCTTGAAGGCTCGGTTCAGAATTGTGCTTGGCAGAAGGATTTTCGAAACTGTGAAACCTGAAAATTAGGGTTTTAAAATTTTCGAAATTTTTTGTGTGTTTGATTCTGATTTTCGATTTTTGTTGGCTGTTTTGATATTCTGGTTTGTTTGATTGCTGTTTTGCAGGTTTTAGGTTTTGCAGGACTGTTTTTGGTTGATAGTTTTGAAGAATTTTGGCTGAATTTCTTGAAGATTCGAAGACGGTTCTTCGTGTTCTTCATCAAGTTCATTAAGATTTTAGTAAAAACTTTGCTGATTTCTGTTTTCTACTCGTTTCTGTAACAAATCTGATCTAGAGGATTCCGCACTCTAGGTTAGATATACAATTCTGTGAAAGATCCATACATCAAGGGGACTTACAATTGGTATCAGAGCTTTGTAATAGTGAGATTATAGAGTTTGGGCTAAACTAAACCCAGTTTGGGTCTAGGGAACGAATTGGGCTTGCCCATGTAGGAAACCCTAGTCCAATTAGTAAACCTTGTGTTATATAAACAAGGTTAGGCTTTAGGGCTTAGGTTAATCAGTTGATCAGCCAAAACAGTTGCTAGAGAGAATTCGTGAGAGCTTATACTGCTTGGACGAATTTGTGAGGGTTAGGGATCTTGATTGATTGTAATCAGTTTGATAGATAATCAATAAAGATCCGGATTGAAAGTGATTTACTGTTTTCTGTTTCTACACGTTTTCTGCTAATTCTGATCAAGAGGATTCCGCACTCTAGATTGGAAAGACGATTCTGTGAAGATCCATATACATCAAGGGGACCTACAATTGGTATCAGAGCCTTAGGCTCTTGAAGGCTCGGTTCAGAATTGTGCTTGGCAGAAGGATTTTTGAAATTGTGAAACCTGAAAATTAGGGTTTTAAAATTTTCGAAATTTTTTGTGTGTTTGATTCTGATTTTCGATTTTTGTTGGCTGTTTTGATATTCTGGTTTGTTTGATTATTGTTTTGCAGGTTTTAGGGTTTGCATGACTGTTTTTGGTTGACAGTTTTGAAGAATTTTGGCTGAATTTCTTGAAGATTCGAAGACTGTTCTTCGTGTTCTTCATCAAGTTCATCAAGATTTTAGTAAAAACTTTGCTGATTTGCTGTTTCGATTTTGCAGGAAATTGTTACGAAATCTTGGAAAATCTCAAAAATTTGAAACAGATTAAGTTTCCATTTTCTCTAGACCAGCGAATTTACAACATCAGCAAATTTAACAAATTTGCTGACTGATCGGCGAATTTGAGACCCTATATCTCGGTGACCGGCGAACTTAAATCCAAAGGCGACTTTGGTAACAGTGTAATTTTCCACAGCGAAATTACAATGGTTTTCGGCGACTTTACAGTCGTCGTAATAGCGAATTTGACAGCAACCAGCTAAATTGACTGATCAGCGAAGTTGAACTTGATCAGCGAAATAGACCAGCATAATTACCAGCAAATTTAAGTGACCCAGCGAATTTAACAGCATAACCTAGCGATTTTAACAGTTGACCAGCGAAATTAACTATTAACCAGCGAATTTAGCAGCAAAATTAAGAGGTGGATTTTTTTCTGGCAAGCGTCGATAAAATTTCAGTGTTTTGCAAATAGAAAGTGAACCGTAACTCATTTGAAGAAACCGTCTGCACCGTTGAATTCGTGTGATTTTTAGGACAAAAAAAAGAAAAAAAAAGAAAAAAGACTCTGGAAAATCCCGAAATCGGTTTTTGACATTATATATCATTGGATTCGTCTTTTCGATACGATTCTAAGGGTGTAATTTGGTAATCACTGTTTTCGGAGATATTTTGTACGGTTTTTTCAGTCTGCAACGGTTAAAATGTCGAACATGAAAAGTTTGAATGTTCCTAAGATGATGAAGGTGGAGAATTATCTTACATGGAAGGACAACTTCAAATCCTTCATTAAATCTCAGGATGCACGCATGTGGACATGTATTGAAGATGGGTACATAAACCCAGTACATGATTTTGAGGGCAGACCACGAGTAACAGCCTATGTGAACATGAAAGAAGATGATAAGAAAATGTATGAAGCTGAAAAGAGCGCATTGGCTGCAATTAAAATGTCGTTACCTGATAGCATCAAGCATACCTTCACAAAGTACACAAATTCAAAGGATATGTGGGATGTATTACAAAGGCGATATCAGGGAAATGAAAGTGCTGCTCAGGCATTCATGGCAGAGATATTGCCAGTAGATGTGGCTGAAACTACTGTGAGTGATGCTGAATCTGAAGTGAAAAATGCTGAATCAAAAGTGGATGCTGAAGTAGAGAATGAGAGTGAAGCTGAACAGGTTAGTGATGATCAAACTACAGAAGTTCTTGAGAAAGAGGTACAATCTAATTCTGTGTGTTTGAGGTGTTGTGAGCTACAGGGTGAGGTTGACAGGTTGTCAACACAAAATCAAAGTCTGGTAATCGAGATGTCGAGCATAAAAGAGTCAAACTTTTTCGCTAAAAGAAATGAAACTTCATACTTGAAAAAGATAAAAGGGTATGAAAGTGAAATTGAAGCTTTAACATGCAAATTAAATGAAAAGCTTCAAGTCATAGACTTAGCTCATGAAATGATGGCTGAGAAAACAAAAGAAATTTCTGATAAATGCAAAGAGTTGTCAGATGCACAACTCAAAATTGTTAAACTTGAACAGAAATTAAGTCAATTCAGAGATTCGTCTTTTGTTATGAAACAGATGATGCGCGGGTTAAAGAAAAGTAATGATAAGACCACTGTGGGCTTCCAGGGCTTTAATGAAGTCCCACCTCCTCTTAGTCATGACTATTCTTTCCTGCCTGATGAAGATGAGCTAGCAGCCTATATGTCAACTGCACCAAGTAGTTTCGCATTTACATCAAGTCAAGGTGAGGGGTCTGAGAGTGGTGATGCTAGGAAGAACAATAACAGGGAACATTTGAAAAAGCAAAATTCACCTCCAAAGAGCAAAAATCAAACTTTTGTTAAAAAGATTAATTTTGTTCATGGTAGTGATATGAAAAATGAAACCGCTGTTATTGAAAAAGAATCAAATGTAGAGTTTGCTAAAAATAAAAACAAAGAAATATCTGAATCAAAGCAAACTGAACAAAATTCTTCCAAGGCATCATCACCACATCTACCTCAGAGCCTCCAGCTAAGAAGTCTTTGAAAAGGAGATCGTGCTTCCGGTGTCACATAAAGGGACATGTAGCCAGCTGCTGTCCTAACAAAAATAGTGAAGCACAAATGAGTGACAAACAGAGAGGGAAATTACCAGTTAAGAGTGGTGATAGTGAGGAGAAAGGTTCAAATTCTCCAAAGAAATCTGCTCCTAAGCAACCACAAAATGTTGTTGTTGGTGTAGATAAGGCTGGAACAGGAACTTCACAAGTTCCACGTTTTCAAAGAAATCAATCTAGATTTCAGCCTAGATCTCCACCAGGCAGATATCAGAGACCTAGAAGCAGTTCACCAAGAATGAACAATTTTAATTCAAATAATTTTAGAAGTCAATGTCAATATCAAAATCGATACCAGAATAATGGTGGTCGAACTTTTTATAACAATGGCTTTAGAAATTACAACAATAATGCTTCTTGGAATCAAAATTCAAGGTTTCAAAATCAGAATTTCCAAAGGTCAAATAGTCCAAATGTATATAGGAACCCTCAGGACCAAAGACCTAGTGGAAATCAAAACCCATTTCCATCAACAGGTCTGAGATCCAAGACTCCAGTTAGGAGTAATGGATATTGGATGGATGTTCCGGTGGTTGGTGAATTTGGACGACCCAAGACCATTAAGGCTTGGGTCCCCCAATCTAACTAATTTCTTAAGTTAGTGTGTAGGAGCTGCTAAGGAGGATTATCAACTTATGTTGATAGTGGCTGCTTCAGGCACATAAAGGGGGGTGTGAGATTGATGATTTATAAATATTAAATGATTTAAATTGAAGTTCAAAGTGCTGAGTCGACACAGAAGATAACCTGGCAGATCTTTATACTAAAGCATTTGACAAGGCTCGCTTTGAACATTTAGTCGAACTCAACGGGATGAGGAATCCTGAATAACTGGTTTTTCATAAGAATTTTGTAAATAGTTTACTGCTTTTCTTAAAAATAAAAAAAAATACAAAAAAAATTGAAAAATCAAAAACATAAAAAAATAGAAAATAAAAAATGAGTTATCACTGTGTGAAAAAGGAGAAATGATAGTACATCAACAAGTTAGACTGTCACGCTCAAACTGAAATTAAATTGCTTAAGTGTGATAGCAGCTTCATTATACGATGTACCGGTAGGCAAAAGCATGAAATAATCAACTTACCAATGTGATATAAACCTAAACAAACTGAATATGAGTGGGGAACACATCAGTGGTGTATGGTTTAATGACCTTAATTCTTGCGTTGATAGATTGCCAAAATCTGAAGTTTTGGGTCTTTATACTGTTATTTCATCTGGGATATCTTGGATGTCTGACTGTTCAGAACTAAAATTGTACATGACCCTAGGAAAGAAAGTCACTTGGAATTAGCTCATTTCTATTTGAATGTCTGTATGTGTCCCGATACACACAATTTTGATCTGATTATGAAATCTTATCTGAAAAAAGTCGTGTACCTCCTCTGCTGCATCCAGATATATGCTGACCTGGAGGTGCTAGGCAACGACAGCTTCTGCTGCATCCAGATACATGCTGACCTAGCTGTACGTTGTCGCGCTATAGATCTAATACACCCGAAAGAGGCCCTCAAGTGCCTAAAAGAAACCCAAGAAACCTATATCAAACTGAGAAAATCTCATTTGATCTGTATATTATACCATCTCTACTAAAGATCTATTCTGTTCTCTTCTCAACCTATTCCCAGTTAAGATTTCAGAAATCTGGATTGGATTTGTGAAATATGTGGTAGGGAAGATACTTGCATGATAGAGTGAGTTGTTTATATTTCCAGGATTTGATTAGTATTTATTTGGGTGTTCATTGTTAAGCAATCAAAACATGATAAATCAGTTTAAATGCAGACCTAGACACGTTCAGGATATCTTAAAGGATGACTTCAGTATACTCACCTACTACGATGAATCTTTGCGCATACCTTGATCGCGGAGGTATATCCTGAAGTGGGACACGCTAATATATCAGAAATAAAATTACCTTAACGTATCATACGGTAATGGTACTTGAAATGTTCATGCATTTTGTTTAAGTGGACAAACATACTGGTAATCGTCTTGAACTGCTTTTCACGAAAAATTAAATAAAGAATTATCTAATTGTGTGAAACAGTTTGATTGTGCTGATATGATCTTCTTACTAGTGATTCTCACAAAAATAGAGTGTTTATTGTTTTTGTTATTTACTTGCTTTCAGAAAATACAAAAATCCAAAAATAGTGTCTTTTTCTGTTTAAAATTCTTAACGTACGGAAAACTGTTATTCGTGGAGGAATTGTTACTGATAGGTGGAGACGGTGTTAGAAAGTGGGTCCAAATTTTCAATCAGGCAGGATCTTCTGTGTTGGACAAAAGTTTTGCGTGTTGGTGATAAGTTGAAAATGCTTAATCTGTTATACAGTTTAACTAATCTCTTGAAAAATAATAATTTATTTAACTTATGTTGAAAAAATTCTTATGGTTTCTCGAGATGTTTGTTTTATAGTATACAGATTGAAGCAGTTTGTTGCTAAGAAGATGCTGTGAAGTGTGAAGATGAGAGTTTGATTGGATGCATGGTAGAACCTCCTTTCTATATTGCAGACACGATTGAAGAGTTTGAAGATTGCTGTGCAAATGCTGAACTGGAGTTTACTCAAGTGCTAACGTGTTGAAGATTTGGTGATTGGATGCATCAGCTTAGGGGGAGTCTGTTGCTGACAGTCTGTTGCTGACAGAAGCTATTGAAGCTGAAGCTTTCCAAAGACCAAAGACAGTGCAAGATTACTTGAAGATTGCAAGAAGACTGAAGACAAAGTTTTGACTGAAGACAAAGTTTTTATGAAGCTATTGTCAAGGGGGAGTTTGTTAGTGCATAATTGTGACAACAGCTTAGATTTGGTCTTTGGATATCTTGTAATTAGTTAAACGATAAACAGTTAGCGGGTTTAGCTTTGTAATAGTGAGATTATAGAGTTTGGGCTAAACTAAACCCATTTGGGTCAAGGGGAAACGAATTGGGCTTGCCCATGTAGGAAACCCTAGTCCAACTTGTAAACCTTGTGTTATATAAACAAGGTTAGGCTTTAGGGTTTAGGTTAATCAGTTGATCAGCCAAAATAGTTGCTAGAGAGAATTCGTGAGAGCTTATACTGCTTGGACGAATTTGTGAGGGTTAGGGATCTTGATTGATTGTAATCAGTTTGATAGATAATCAATAAAGATCCGGATTGAAAGTGATTTACTGTTTTCTGTTTCTACACGTTTTCTGCTAATTCTGATCAAGAGGATTCCGCACTCTTGATTGGAAAGACGATTCTGTGAAGATCCATATACATCAAGGGGACCTACACCATTGTTGGTCAATATAATTTGGTTGAGTTGGCAATTCTTGAAAAATGTTTTTAAAGGTGGAGCTTTTCCCCGTATTAGGGAAAAATGAAAAAGATTTTTCTTTAGGTTCTTCCTGGTCAGAGATAAGATCTATCGTTTGTACTCCAACTAATGAAGTGGAAGGATTATCTCTTTTTTCCCTTTTTACTTCAGGATAAATGAAAGAAAGATCTACTCTTTCTTTAATGTGATGCTTTACCAGAAGCTTTATCTTCATACTGTCAAACTCATAAAATGATATCTTAGAATTTATGAGAAGACAATTTCTCTCAATCAAATCCTTTATATCTGGGATCTTCTCGGGGATTGTTTCAATGATGTTTAACATTTCTCCCATATCTTTTGCAATTTCTTTTATCGACTTTATTTGTTTATCCATATCATCAATATATTTATCCATCCTTTGGGCTAATCCTTGCTCCTCCATCTCTGGTTAAGAAATCTGCTAAAACATTTTTATCAGATTTGATTATTTCTATATCAAAATGATACTCAAACAATAGTGTTTGCCACCTAATAAGTCTTTTATATTCTGGTTTAGAAGGCAAGTTATTTTTAATAAAAGCCTTTACCTGTGTATTATCTGTCCTTAGCAAAAATTTATTTGGTAATAAAAAATAATAAAGCTTTTGACAACTTTTAATAACATCTAATAATTCTTTTTCATTTATATGATATCTTGTTTCAGTATCACTAAAAGTACCCGAACAATATCTACAAATACTTTCTCCTATTTTTTCATTTTCAGAATTATAATCTATTTTCTTAAGTACCCCACTTCAATAGCATTCGGGAGGCATTTGTTTCTAAAATAAGATTATCATTTTCTTTAGGAAGTTGTAATTTTGGTAGGTTTTTATAATATTCCTTAATCTTTTTAACTTGGTTTTCTAGATTTTTATCAAAAATAAATATTTTATCTTTTTTAAGTAGTTTTTGAAAGGGCTTCCTTAATTCTGCAAGATTTTTTATAAAATCTAAAGCATAATTTAATATGCCAAGAAAATTTTGTACCTGTTTTTTATCTACTAACTTATTAGGAAAGGCTGTAATTTTTTCAAGAATGTGACTTTGGAGTTCTATTCCCTTTCCATCTATTTTCATCCCTAAAAAGTCTATTTTCTCTTGTAATAGACTAGTTTTCTTTTCGGATAAGGCTAATCCATGTTTTATACATAAATCTGCAAAAATATCAAGATGTTTTAGATGCAAATTAACATTGTCTGATAAAATTAAAATATCATCTATGTAAAAAAAAATAAAATCATAATCTTTGAATATTATATCCATTTTTCTTTGGAATATTTGTGGTGCATTTTTTAATCCAAAAGGCATTACAAGCCATTCATATTGCCCTTGAGGAGTAGAAAAAGTTGTGTATCCAATACTATCAGGATGCATTTTTATTTGCCAAAATTCACTTTTACAATCAAACTTAGAAAATATCTTCTTATTTCTTGTCCAATTTATTAGACTTTCTTTATGAGGTAAAAAATATCCATCAAAAAGAGTATTATCATTTAATTTTTTATAATTTATCACCATCCTAGGCTTACCTCTCTTAATTTTTGCATGTTTTCTTACCATGAATGCAGGAGAACTATGAGGGCTATGACTAGGTTTGATTAATTTTAAATCCAGGAGCTCTTTTATCTGGGAGCTAAATTCTTTCCGGTTTTCTGGATTATATCTTATAGGTTTTACTCTAATTTCTTTATCTTTGTCTTTCGTTTCTAATTTTACTGTTATTTGATTTTTATTCCAAAATTGTAATGGATTATTCATATAACACTGTCTTAACTTATATTTTATATTTTCTATGTGGTTATCTAAGTTTCTTAAATTTACTTGGTAATCTAGTGGTTCTTCTGGATAATATTCCAAAATTGGTATACCTTTTTCAAGTTTGGGTTTTTGTTTGTAACCTAAATCACCACGCTGGCTTGCGCGTGTTGTAAAATTAATTGGGAATTTTCTCCCATATGCATTTTTTATTCTTTTTACAACTATTAAGTGGTGACATGGTGTTTTTAATATTATTTGATATGCTATTATATCAAAAGTTATTTTGTTAAATCTTTATAGGAAATCATTTCCTAATAGTACATCTGATCCTGAATTATAAAAATAAAATGGTGGACATTTAACCATATATGATCCTATTAATATTGTTGGATTTTTTACTCCTCTTCTTAGAGGGATTATATCTTTTGAAAAACTAACACCGTTACAAGGTGTTAAATCGTCATGATATTCTTTTGGAAAGCAATCAGGTTTACATATGCATAACCCTGATCCACTATCTATATAAGCAGCAAAGTATTCAGCTTTATAATCCTTATAGGTTATTCCTATAGGGATGTATATACTTTTGGGACTTGTCATTTTGGTATATATATCATCTTATCATTATATGTGATTTTTAACCCATAAGAGGTTATTTGATAAGTTTTAACATTTTCTACAAAGGTTAATCCTAGCATAATTTCTAATGTATCATTTTCATCTTCATTACCTATTAACAATCTTAATGGAATTTTTTCTTCACCAAATTTAATTATAGTTTCTATGGCTTCATTTATTTCATGTAATTCACCATTAAAGTTAATATATTGGTGAGGTTCTTCTAACGGATATTTTTGCAAATGGTCACATAGTTTGTGATTTATATAATTTCCATTTTCACCTGTATCTATTAGTATATTTATATGAGAGAATTTCTTTCCATTGAAATATTCTCCTTTTATTTTATAATTTCTTAAGTTATCTTCTTTAGCATCAATGATATTATAAAATCTACTAGAATTAGTCAGCCTTGCAAGGGGATGACTAACTACACTTTTATTTGTAAAAGATAATCTAGGGGTGATCTGGTTAGTTAATAGAATTGGTTTATCTTGTAAATCAAGACTTAATGGTCTTGAATCTATTTCCTCTATTTTAGGTAGGGTTGGTATTTGTATTTGGCATACTTCATTAAACAAAAAAGAAAAATCTATAGTATCTTTTATACTAAAACAATCAGAATGGTGGGTATTTGATATAGCATATGATATAGCATATGTGATAGAATATGGCCTATTTTGTTGTTTAAAGAAATCTTTTCTTTTAAAATTTTGTAACAAACTTAAAGTTTTATCAAACTCTTTGTCTTGGATATAATAGGAAATTCTTGGGTATATATTAAACTTTAGTTTACCATATTGCAAATTTCCTCGTAGTATTCCTAGACATGCTTCTTCTCTGTTTTGGATTCTATTATCCATAACTGCTAATTCTATAGGGGTATCTATGCCTTCTTTAAAGGTGGATTTTATTATTATTTGGATGGCTCCAACGTGTACCCATCCCAAAGTATTCCTTATTTCAGGCTTTATCTTTTGTAGTTTTTCTTGAATATCTTTTTTAGATAACAATG
The DNA here is from genome assembly GCF_002127325.2 of Helianthus annuus. Lineage (NCBI taxonomy): Eukaryota > Viridiplantae > Streptophyta > Magnoliopsida > Asterales > Asteraceae > Helianthus > Helianthus annuus. The sequence goes on along the minus strand of NC_035447.2, from coordinate 150,944,794 downwards.
GTATCATTACTTTGTTAGATGTTATATTAATATCTAAAGCTCGTTCATGAATATTCAATCCATAATATAGATTATGATTTCTTGGTTTTATCCCTAACTTTTGTAAAGTATTTATTTTAAATCCCGAATAATTCGATAATGAAAAATTTTCATGTTGTATTTGTTTTAATTTTTTCTTATCTATTAAAATTTCTTGTTTATATTCTCCTAGTTGCTCTTCTTGACAATCTATTATAAAATTATCAGTTTTACTAGTAGTAGCTATGTCAGATTTATTCATTTTCAGAGGACGTATATTCAGTTTCAGTTAAAATAAATATACTTTCATCAGAATCTATATCATGAAGATCATTAATTTGTATGAATTCTCCTTCATCTATCATTTTTTCCATATCCTCATCTATTTCAAATATTTTAAGATTTTTATTAAACTTTTTAGGACAATTATTTGCAAGATGTCCTTCCTTATGACAAATAAAGCATCTACATTTTTTAGGATTTTGTTTTCTTTTATATGTAGGCTTAAAAGTCTGTTTATATCCTTTTCTTTTATAGTATTTAGTTTTACGCTTTTTAAAATATCTTTTTCTAAATTGGCTTCTTTTCTTATATTTTCTTTTTATCTTTCCATAGTAAAAAGAACTATCACATCCTATCATTAAAGGCATTTTTGGGCTCTACAACATAAAGATATTTTTCTTTTTAAGTTTTTACTCATTTTAGATAGTATGGCATCTCCACACCACTCGCTCAATTTATCTCTAGCATGTGTTATTCTTTTTTCCTAAAGTATCAGTTGTTCCTGGGTTATATGTATTTATTAGTTTTTGCCCCCATGGGTCAGGTATCTTTGCAAAAAAATAAGGGTAAATAATTACATGTATCTGGTACTTGGTTATAAATATGATAATAATAATCTTGAAAAACACAAATATATCTATCAATTTCACAAATATCACATAATTGTACACGTAATAAAGCTGTCAAATATTTTTGTATAGTTGCTGGGTCTTTTATTATATTACCTTCCCACAAAACTCTAATCTAAAAGCTTCAACAGCTCTTGTTATTATGTTTGCTATATTTTGATCTTCTGATTCAAATATATAGCTTTTTGCATCAGGGCTTATGTTTTGCCAATATCTTAAAGCACTGTTTAAAAGAGTCCTTTCTAAAAATCCTTTTATTGTTTCAATGTCCATTTTATTAACAGAAACTGCTATTCTAAAAGCGGTTTCCCATTTATCTATTGCCTCTTCAGTATTGTTCACACAATCTATATCTAAATATATTCCAAAAGGATTAACTGGTTCATTTTTCATAACTTGGTATGGTTTATAATTATCTTCTTGTTTTATTGTTGACTTTATTGCAGCATATCCTAGAGTAGGCATTTGAGATTCATTTCTTATTGGTATATTTTTATCCTTACTTGTACTAGGTGTATCATTTATATTAAAATTTTCACCAACTTTAATATTTATAAAATTTTCATTTAACTCCATATCTCTTACTTTAGTTACTAAATTCTCTACCTCAGAATCTTCTACGTTAGAGACTATATTATTTTCACTTTCCGTACTGAACTCATTTCTAATTTTCTTTATAACCCTTAGGTATTTTCATATTTTGTAAGAGTTGGATCAAAGGATCTTGTAGCCTACCTATTTTTTTCTTTATCTTTCCTATTAGGACATGTAGACTCTAATAATTCCATAATTTTATCTAGTCTAAAAATTATATTTTCTCTATAAAATATGATAGTTTTTTGTACTTCTATGAAATCTTTATCTATTTTTAAAGAATTTTCACTTTCTTTTAGTTTATTAAAATTATAGTTATCCATTAAGATGAATTATATTGCCAATCAGTATCATCATATACAAAGTCAGAACTAGTCCATTCATATATACTAAAATTAAAATTCTCGTCAGATATATAATTTTCATCAAAATCAACTTCAGAATCTAAATTTTCGTTTTCTAATAAATCATTTTGTTGATTTAATCTAAGCATGATAACTTTATTATTTATAAAGTTTAAATTTAATACAATTAAATTATTAAACTCAATCTCATGCAAAGTACGATCAATATCTAGAGCCCCCGTGAAGGAATTCTGCGTGAAATTAGAGTAAAGCCTATGAGATATAATCCAGAAGACTGAAAAGAATTTAGCTCCCAAATAAAAGAGCTCCTGGATTTAAAATTAATCAAAGCTAGTCATAGCCCTCATAGTTCTCCTACATTCATGGTAAGAAAACATGCAGAAATTAAGAGAGGTAAGCCTAGGATGGTGATAAATTATAAAAAATTAAATGATAATACTGTTTTTTATGGATATTTTTTACCTCATAAAGAAAGTCTAATAAATTGGACAAGAAATAAGAAGATATTTTCTAAGTTTGATTGTAAAAGTGGATTTTGGCAAATAAAAATGTATCCTGATAGTATTGGATACACAGCTTTTTCTACTCCTCAAGGGCAATATGAATGTTGTAATTTTGGTAGGTTTTTACAATATTCCTTAATCTTTTTAACTTGGTTTTCTTGATTTTTATCAAAAGTAAATATTTTATCTTTTTTAAGTAGATTTTGAAAGTGCTTTCTTAATTCTGCAAGATTTTTTATAAAATCTGAAGCATAATTTAATATGCCATTATTATTATTATTATTATTATTATTATTATTATTATTATTATTATTATTATCATTATCATTATCATTATCATTATCATTATCATTATCATTTTTTATAATAATGAGTTCGGATACAAACTTGTCTGCTTTGTAACATATAAAAATGAATATTTTTTATATAAATATTATCATTGTCTTCTTATTATTTTTTATAATAATGAGTTCGGATACAAACTTGTCTGCTTTGTAACATATAAAAATGAATATTTTTTTATATAAATAAATACTAGTAGCAACATACAATCATGAGACTTTAAAGATACAATGTAATAAGCAAACAAGTTTAGAAAACACTAAATTAATTTTTTTTGTTGGGTGCAAATACGTATTTAACCAAAGACTCTTTAATCGACAGCAATTCAGGAAACTCTTTCTTCAACTTCGACACATCCAACTCATTGTTGCTTCTTGGTGCCACAATCACTCGACTTTGTTCTTCAAGTGTGAAATTTTTCCATTTAAATTCAGGGTTTATATACTCTTTATACATCTCCAAAACCTCGTTATGACTCACCACACCCGGGTTTGTAAAGTTCCATATCCCCTTCAAGTTACGCTTTGCCATTTCAACCGAAATAGGCAAAAGCTCGTCCAATATGGTCATCGAGTTTGGAATATTCACAACCTTATCATACCGTGCAATTTTAGTAATAAAATTGCGCGGGTTGTTAAGGTCTGAAGATATCGGCATTCGGACCCGAAGTGTGCACACGTTGTCATATTCTTTTAAAAGATCCTCAACCTGTAGAAATAAGTTATAAGCAACAAAATGTTACATTTTTATAATTGCATAAATTTATATGAAATTAATTCATAATCAGTAAATAATTGTGGATTACCATTGCTTTGGTTTTGGAATAGAATGAACCGGTGAAATTGGGTGTGTCTTCTTCTTTAAACCCGATTCCGGATCCTTCAGGATGTTTAGCATCATATTCAAATATGCATCCAGTGGCAAAGTTCATCATCAAGATCCTGTTTTCGCGGCAGACATCTGCTAGATTTAAGGTTCCAGAGACATTGGTGCGAATCGTTTCGGGTTTGTGAGATTCACACCAATCCACATTAGGTCGACCCGTGACACCGGCTGCATTGAACACGTGGGTCGGTTTAATGTTTTGGATATCAGAAATAATCTGGGCCCGGTTCTCCAACCGACCTGTTCCATACTCGTATTGAATCCCTTGTTTTTCGCATATTTTCCCAAGCAACCCACCGATCCACCCGGTTTTTCCATAGATCAAGAACTTGAAAGCCGGTTTACTAGGCGGGTTTGAACCGGTTTTTGAAATGGGACCCACTTTTCGAAACTGGGAAGAGTTGATCCCGGGATGAGGTGAATCTGATTGGACGTTTTCAGACACTTCCACCACTCCCTCAACGCCACCTGGCGTCATCAGCATACGTGGATGAGGAACCAGTGCGCCTGACACGTCACCCCACCAATCAGGGTTGCTGGTGTACCATTCCATAGTCTTTTTCAAACCCTCCTGCCACATGGTTCTTTCAGCCCAACCCAAACTCTTGAGCTTTTCATCATCAAGAAAGTATCTTTGATCATTAAAAGGTCTGTTTTCAACAAACTTGATGCTGGATTCATGATCCAGATTGAAAAGATTGCATATATCTTTAGCAACATCAAGAACTCGCCTTTCTTTCTTGGTTCCAATATTGTAAACATGACCAACTTCACCTTTGTGTAAAATAACTTCAAAAGCTTCCGCAACATCTTCACAGTAAAGATAGCTTCTGACATTCGACCCGTCACCATGGATCGTCAGCGGCTTCCCTCTCATGGATAACAGAAGGAACTTCGGGATGAGTTTCTCCGGATATTGATTCGGGCCATAAACGTTGTTTCCTCTAGTGGTGATCACAGGCAACCCGTAAGACCTCCCATAAGCCATCACAAGCATCTCTGCACCAGCTTTTGTGGCAGAATACGGATTTGTAGGAAGAAGTTGTGAAGCCTCATGGTTTCCCACAACCGCATCTTCCTCTGTTTCGCCATACACCTCGTCAGTGCTGACGTGGATGAACCGTTTGATCCCACCAGTGACTTTGCAGGCTTCTAGAAGTACATGGGTGCCATAGATGTTGTTCTTCGTGAACTCGAAACTGTTTCCAAACGAGTTGTCAACATGAGTTTGAGCAGCAAAGTGCATTATGGTATCAATGGATTCGGTTATCAACAAATAGTTGACTAGATCTGCACTCGCGATATCTCCTTTAACGAATTTAAAATTGGCAGAGGATCTAGAAGGGTTTAGATTTTTAAGATTTGAGCAGTAATCAAGCTTGTCAAGCACTACAATCTTGTAATCCGGATAGGTTCTAACGAGGCGGTTAGCGACATGAGACGCGATAAATCCAGCTGCCCCGGTTATGAGGATGTTTTTTGGCGTATAAGAAGTCATAGTGGATCAATCTGAACATAATTAACACAACACAAAGTTACTTAAACCCTAACATCAGTTTCAAATCAAACATAAATAATAAGTTTTAATCACTATAAAGCCCTAAAATCAAAGCAAAATTGCAACTAGATCTGCAGCAATTACAATAACTGACATCCAATCTGAAACATTTAACAAACTGAAATGCAGGATTATACTGATAGCATGCTTCAATTTCAAGCATAAACCGCAAATCTAAAGCTAAAACACACCTTAAAGTAAACAGATCTGATTAACATGATGAAATTAAGACTATAGAAATCGTTGAATTTTGGGTTTAAAGCAAAGCATTTCCGATCGAAAGTAATAAATTAGAAGGATTTGAGGTGTACGAACTTACATGAACTTGATCCGAATCCGAATTCGTATGGTATCAGAAACAATGTGAAGAAGAAATTCAGAGAAAACTGAAGAAGAAAGCGTGGAAGATTACACAGAGTAAGAAGGTATATATATATAGCAGAGACAGAGTGTGATATGTATATATAAAATCCAGCGGGATGCAAATAAATAATTACTGACTACCGACTAAAACGTTTATATTGGTTTAGGTGGGGTTATTGTGGGAAACGTTTTAATTGGTTTATGGGGGTGGTGTAGGGACGATCACGTTACCCGTTCGGTATCGAAAAACGGGGAAGATTGATACCGGTACCGGTATTTACCGGTATTTTACCCGTAAATATACCCGATACTGGTTCGATTCTGGTACTGAATTTATGAACCCTAAATCTAGACTTACGAACTCTAAATTTACACTATCAAGTTATTGAACTTCCTTCATTCTTTCATATGTATTTTGATGGATAATATGATATTCTGCGTATGTTTGTGTAAAAATGTATATATATTTAAGGGAGTAACGCCCATTCGCCTTTAGAGGGCGTGATAGGCTTGGGATGAAAAGGAGAAAAGAAAACCATCTTACAGCAAACTTTTTAACTAAAAGAAAAATAAATTTTAGAGGTTGATCACTTGCATCAAAAAATAAATTTTATATTAAAGGCACAAATTTCTACGAGACACAAAAGATATATGCATGGATCGTTGTGCCTTATTGTGCTCCAACAACCCATAATGCACAACGATCCATGTTGATGCAATAACTATTGTGCTCCAAATAGAGGTACTTGCCATCTTTTTTGGCATGTTTGCTGTTTGGTAATTCTAAAAACATTATCATATCACCTTACTTTTGCTACTTTCTAACTTAATGTACAATACGTTTTAAGAGATATATGTTTATCTTCTGGTACCGGTTTCTAAAACGTCTTTAGCTTTTGATGATTATCAAAGGCCAAGAGGTTGTTACACATCATATTCTTTTATAATCGGACCGTGAAAACTTTTTATGCTAGGGAGTTTTATTAACAATTATTTGTTATTCAAACTATATATTACATTTACACAATGGTTTTAAACCTGAATCATTACTATATGGTGTATATGTATCCAGGGGCGGCCCTGAGGGTGGGCGGGGAGGACCACCGAACAGGGCCCGTGATTCCGAGGGGCACATCTTATGTTTACAGGGTATCTGCCGTAGTCACCATCTAACAGTTTTACCCCCTGAAAATCGTTTAAATGAAGAAAAAAGGTGATGAAAGAGAGATCTGAGAAAAAAAAAATCAACAGCCGGCGATGATAGTACGAACCGCTGGACTGCAAGTCACAGGTGGTTGCTTTTCAGAAAGGGTAGAAGAAGACGTACAAAACTCACCCTTGTTTTATTTTATTGTTTTGGGCTTTTTCTAAAAATTTGGCCCATACTTAATGTGTTTAGTTTATTATTTTTTTATATGTTACCTATACCGTCCGATTTGTTCAGAACATAACTAAAGATGGCCCCATTCTCCAACGTTGTAATATTCAACAGTTTAGAGTAAATGTTAAAAGAATTTGTAAATAAATTTTTAATTTAGCTTCTACTTTATTAGTTTATTTATTTAGTTAGATTTCTTATTATTGTACTCTACGATTTTATTTGATTCTTATCATTTTATTTAGGGGTTAATTTGTTAGAAATTTTGTTAGATATTAAGGGATTTTGCACTTTTGCTAATTGAATTGTTTGTTGATATAACTTTAATCATTGTATAAAAATAATTTATATTATATATTTCGTTAAGATTTAAGGGGCACATTTTTTCGAGCTCGAACAGGACCCCTGAATTCTCAGGGCCGGCCCTGTATGTATCTGACCTTTTACCAGTTGTTCACTTGGCTTCCAAAAACATAAGTAACAATCAGTTATTTTATTAGTTTTCAAGGGCCTGATATATTTACGAATGGGACAATTTTGGATAAGCACCATATATAAACCGAACATTTTTACTCATGAATAACACTTTAACTCATGACTTGCTAGTCTAAACAGGCTGAACAAACCCTCCTAAAACGAAATCAAATTCAAGTAAATTGTTTACTCATTTCTCATTAACATTTACAGCCGATACATCTTATATATAGACAGGACCGTCCTGGAGATTATCAAAATGTTTTTGGGCCTAGCGCAAGAATAGAAAATGGGCCCCTAAAAATTTCTCTCTCCCTTCTACACACGTATTGGGCTATGGGTTTTATTTTGGGCCCACTAATGGGTGATTAACTAATTGGGTATAGTTCGGGTTTTAAGTTTCTAAAGTAAGGGCTATCGTAATGGGTAACTGGGTATAGTTGGTTTTTAAATATATTGGGTTTAATTTTCTATTTTAAATTAGGATTTTATATTTAATAATAACTGGCGCGGGTAGATTGCAAACGTCGAACGGATTAGTCAAAACGTTATGTGATACACTAACCATATGAAAACACGCGTTTCGACGTATCTGGTTGAACTCAACGTAACATATAGCTGCATTGCGATTGGATCAAAACATAACGAAAATCGAATTTATACCGTACAATCATAACGTATTATATGCGACCCGACTAACTTGAATTTATACCGTCAAGTCAAAAACTTTCGAGGGGTCAAAGTGACATTTTACAAAGTTCATAAAAAGTTATGGGTTAAAAATTACATTTTCTAAACTTAAGGGCTTAGAGGGGGGTAATAATGAGATTTGACAAAGTTGGGGTAAAAAGGAAACTATGACAAAGTTGGGGGTATAAAGGACACTACCACAAAGTTGGAGGGTAAAAGGCAAACTACTTAATAAGACCCGTGTAACGCCCTGCGTCCCTGAACTTTTACCTTTTGTCAATTTTAGTCCTTATACTATGTGAGACTTGACTCTTTTGATACTTGAATCTTATGAAACTTTGAATCTAGACCCTTTGATACTTTGAAACTAGATTCTTGATACTTAATACTAGCTGCTTGATTCTAGAGACTTGATGCTTGACTCTTGATACTTGATTCTTGACTCTTGAGACTCGTGAAACTTTGAGACTTTGTTAAATGAGGAACTAGAGACTTGACACTTATGTAAACGTGGAAACTTGGAAACTTTTGTGCTAATTAAATAATCTTGTCATAATACTACACAATAATATGCAACGCAACGCTTAATCTAACCCGCAAAACAAACCAAAGACGAAAAAGTAAGTGAACAGATTGGACTGTCCGAGTGGACATCCGATCGGAGGGCCATTTGACCGAACGGCCATCTGACCAGCACAATTGCACCACCTTTCTTCCCACTTGCACTATAAATAGAAGCTATCACATCATTCTTCACTGATGTGACAGTCCCCTCCTATCAGACACATGCACTCTCTGTTCTAAGGCACTTTTCTTCCATTTTTCAGCGATTCTTGTAAGTTTTCCACTTAATTCTTGTACAACTTTCATCTATACACATTTCCTCACATGATTCTTCATCAAAATCACACTTTTCACCGTGAAATCACTAGGATTCGAGCCCTTGAGGATGACGTCATCATGGTGGTTGTACAATCGGCTGTGTGATGTCATTTTCGTCAAGCTTTAGCTCAGATCTAAGAGATTTCTACGTATTTTACCATGACTCTTTACAAAATCCAGATGTTTTCGGTTAAATCCATACTTTCTTTAAACTCTCTTAACTTTCTTAAACTTTTACTCAAAACGGTGGAATCTGGATCCAAAACAGGCTTAGGACTTGTTCCTTAGCCTGGAGTTGGCTCGATAACGGAATTCCACCGGAGAAGATGGCCGGATTGCGGTTCAGACATGAAACCCAGCCAAGAACAGCCGCCCAATCGAACGGGGTGATTCCCATCCGATCAGACGAGCTAAACCTTAGTGGGTTTCCGTTGTCTTGATACGTTACCATGTCATCCCTGTTAAACTCAAACTTAGAAACTTTACGAAGGTTGCAAAAGGAACAGATCACACCAGTCGAATGACCATCCGATCGGACGACCATTCGATCGAACGGTCATCCGACCAAACGACATGTTCCTCACAACCTTCAACACTTAAACTATTTTGAATCAGAACTTTGAACTTTGAAACTTACACTCAAACAGTCAGTCGACCGAACGGTCATCCGATCGGATGACCATCCGATCGAACGACCTGGATTTATACTACAACAAAAACTTCAAAAGTTGAAACATTTTGGAAACACACCTTTTGGATCGAATGACCATCCGATCGGATGGTGATCCGTCTAATCTACAGGTCATCCGACCGAATGACTATCCGTCTGGATGGCCATCCGATCAGGAGACTGGTCCGACACTTTGCACGATTCTACTTTCTGTCCGACGTTTATCTGTTAAACTATAATCAGGCTAACTCCATCGCTCCCTCCAATCCAATAGTAGGTGTCGATACTGAGCACCTACTGTGAGTATACTCGATCCCTTTTTGTTTTAACACTTTTGGGATGCAACATGTACTCTATAAACTTGATACTTGAAACTTGTTTGGAAACATACTCTATCCTCTGTGAACGTGAAATTTGATACTTTTTGGATTCTTAAATCTTTATGCTATGTGAACGTTTAATCCTTGTGTTTAATTTCGCCTTAACAATAGTAGCGCTATAGGAGTAATGCACCTCCCCATTACTCTCGGGGGTATTGTTAGGAGGAGTCTATTTTGCTTTCCTTGAGACTTGGGAAAGTGGTAAACGCATTGGGATACTTGGGCTATCACTTGGACTGCGTGAACTAGCATGGCTGAAACTTTTATATGTTTACATGACGGATATGAGTCTTTTAAACTATTATACTATTACTCAAACTTGTATACTCGCCAGTACATTATTGTATTGACATATTTTAATACATGTTGCAGGCTGATAGGATGCTGGATCCAAGAAACAAGCCAGGATGCTGCTTAGAAACACATCTTAGTTAATCTAGGTTCATTGAACAATATTTGAGACGTTGTGTAATTCGATACTTTTGTGGTGGTTGATTGTGTTTGATTTTAGACAATGTTTGAAACTTGATTAATCTATATTGAAACCGTTAGTGTTATGGAAACTTTGAGCAATCTGGATGCTTAGTGCCGCACCTCGATGTTTCCGCCATCGGTTGGGGTGTGACAGATTGGTATCAGAGCCATAACTATAGGGGTGTGACAGATTGCCGCACCTACTGCTGTGAACCCAGCAGTACTTGTCATAATCAGCAGTGCTTGACTCAAGGCAGCAGATTGAACAACAGGGCTTTTAGTCTTCATCAGTTATTGCGTTGATCAGCAGTTGTAGGTCAGCAGATGTTGATATAGGCAGTACTTTGGAGCATATCAGATGTTTAAGCCACATTCAAGGTGGAGCAAAGTGTAGGCTGCTGCTTATTGTTAGTCCACTGATGTGATCCGGTTTTGGCTTTACATTATCTGTTCCTCTGGTAGGGTTCAATCCCAACAATCTCCCCCTGTAACAGATAATGCCAAAACCCTTCATTATTCTGGACCTTTATTTCTCACCAAAAGTTCCTTAGCTTGTCTTTTAAATTCAGCTTCAAATTCCTTGGAACTTAGATCATCTTCATCCCTACACAGTGTAAGTTCAAGGAGATCCTGCAAATCTTCAACACTAAGGCCTAGTGCTTCTTTCCTTGATATGTACTTCACTTCACCATTGGTTCTGACCAGAGTCAATACGTGGGTCTTTTGATCAGATATCCACTTTAGTATTTTTAAACCAAATGGGTTTCTTGGGAGAGATTTATTCTTTGATGAGTTTGGAGATGATGGCCTTGTGAACACTTGCAGACTTTCAGACATTCTTTTGAAGGCCATCTCAATGACATTGTTAGCTGCAGCTATGTCTTCTGCAGTCTCTTTTTAGATCAGCTCTTGCCTTTCAATGTCTGTCATGCCTGTTGTAGTGTTTGGTGATGCAAGCTTGATTAATACCTTCTTAAAAAGGTTCTGAAGCTTTGTTGAGTTCTCTTCTTTTAATCCCATTTTCATGATGGCATCATTGAAGTAGAGTAGGATTATCTGCTGATTTGAACAGTGTTTTGAGGTTTTCAATCTGCTGTTCAAGCTTCATCATTTGTTCACGTTTCTTTGAAGCACCTGAAACAGTTATCTTTCTTTTCTTTAGCCTTTCATAGGCTTCATCAGTCTGCTGTTTTGACCATTTTGATATGGCTTCAGCAGTATCCATTTTTGCATCCACCAGCTCCTTTTTCTTTCTTTTGTACTCAGCAGTGAGGTCAGCAATGAGCTTTTTGTATTTGCTCTAGTTTGGAGCATTCTTCTGTGTAGGATCATCCTTGATTCTGTCAATCCTATCAGCCTCATGCTTTAGAGCGATTATTGGCCATTCTTCAAACTGTTTTTCTTCAGCAGGATAGAATTTTTCTTTCATGATGTAGGCTAGATATTGTTTTTTTAACTTTCTTCGTTGTTCAGCCTTTTCTTTGTTCAGTTCTTGTGCAAACTCTTCTATCTGCTTTACTTTAGTGAGGAAGAAATCCAGTCTTTTAGCAATGCCTTCTTCGCTTAGACCTTCACTTTCACTCTCAACTTTAGCTCTTAGTTTAGCTTGCCTTGCCTTGATCTTGAGGTAACCATCCATATCCTCTGGTGGCATGTAGCCTATGAGGGAGGAGAATCTTCTTTTTGAAGGATCATCTTCTGTATAGAATTGTCTGATCTCATTTTTGATAGCTTCAAGTTCCAGTGGATATTTTGCAGCATTAGGATCATGTATACCTTCATCGGCAGAGATTGGCTTTCTTTTTCTGCTGAAGAGCTTTGGTTGTGATGTAGGAAAGGTGAGAGCAGTGGTGGATGGTTGATTAACAACTGTTGAAACAACTGGTGCTACTGATGTATCAGCAGATGTCTTCTGCTTTTGAGCAGGGGTTGTGGTGGCAGTTGTTTGAGTGGTGATAAGTGGCTGACTAACAGCAGTTGAAACAACTGGTGTTTCAACCACTGTTGCCATTACAACAGATGTTAAAACATATGCCGTCTTCTGCTTTTTGGCAGGAGGTGATGATGGGGTGGCAGATTTTGATGGTGATGATGATTTTGATGCTGTAGACACAGATGGTGGTGGAACAGTAGTTGTGGTGGTGTGTGGTGATGTGGTGTGTGTTGATACTGCAGTTTTAGTTTGGCTATTTTCTGGCTCAACATATATACCATCATCAATTCCCTTTTTCTTCCACTAGATCTTCTCCCCCTTTTTGGCATTATCTGAGAAGGGTTCATTCATGAAGAGAACAGTGGAGGGAACTTTTCCAGAGGCACTTTGAATGTGAGCCTTTATAGCTTTAATATCTGCCTGAGTATCCTTGAATCTTGATTCCACCATATTTGTCAGCTTTTGAACATGTATGGCATGCTGCTGATCTGCCATCTGTTTTTGTCGTTCCAGCAGTGGTTGGAATAAGTTCCATAACTCATTTGCAGCAGGTGCTTGTTGAGCAGATGCTTGAGCAGGAGGGGCAGTTGATTGGGCTTTCTGAGCTTTTAACAGCTGCTGCACCATATCTTTTATTTCAGCAACTGAGGTCTCAAGGTTTTCGACCCTGCCTGTCAATTCCTGATATCTTGAATTATCACATGAGTTAACAGGATCATCTGAATCCCCACCAGCAGTGGTTTTACCAATGAATGACTTAGGAACAGAGTCCCAAAAGTCAGCCATTGATGCCCCTTGTTCTTAGTACTGGGGACTTCTTTCTTCAGCACTTGATAACCTTTTGATGTTGCCAGTAGTTAAAACAATCTCACTGGTGGTTCTCAGTGGTGCTATTGAAGAAATTGCCTTCAAGGGAGTCTTATGAATGTAACCACTGTCCAAATGTAAACCAGTGGGTTCAACATTTGTAGTGGCTGCTCCACTTGAACTACTGACAGGAATTACTTGTAATTCTTGCAGTGTAACCTCCTCAGTTGTTGCTGGGATAACAGAAATGTCAACATCAGACCCAGTCACCTGTTGAAGTATACTCTCAGTGATAGGTGGTTGAGAGGAACTGGTTTGTGTTTGAGTAACATCAGCTGCATGCAACAAGGTTATGGTGGATGGTGGTATTATGTGGGGTGAGGGTAAGGGAGTTGAAAGAGACATGTCCTTGGGATCAGGACTGTGGAAGATGGATCCGAGTGGGTCAAGAGCTTCATATTGTGGTGTCCCTATGTTTACAACCTGATCCTTTTGTGAGGATGCAGGAGGAGTTTGAGGCAAGGGTTGAGATCTTTCTTCCACCTGCTGTGAGGAAGTAGCAGTAGTGGTTATTGGTGACTTTTGTGCTGTCACTGGCATTGACTCTGGGATCTCATCTTCCAGAGATGCCTTTGTTTTGGGTTTGGTGGGCTTTCTGGATATTTTCTTTTTGGTTCTTTTTGTGGTGGCAGGTGTGGGTTTCAAAACAGTGGGAGTGCTGCTTTAATCACCTGGAGCAGTGGGCTCAACAGCAGATACCTGAGGAGCAGTTTCATCTGCTAAATTCTGCTCAGGTACCCCTGCTTTTGTTTTTACAGGGGCTAACATCCTTGAGAAAGTCTCAGGTGTTAAGCCGTTTATTTTAAAAGGAGAACCTTGTTTGAGTAAATCTACTTCTTTCTTTTCAAATTTTTGTTCAAGATAATAACTCAGAAATCGTGGAAAGAGCAGAAATGCTTTGCTGTCAACATTCTTTACCATATCATTAAAAATTTCCTAGGAGTAATTGTAATCTTTATTATTTAAAATGGCATTGCCCAGACATTGGATTTTTAATGGTATTTCATTGAAAGATGTTTTATTTGAAGCACGCATTAAAAGTGTGTGAAATAAAAATCTGGGTGCAGAAGGAAAATAACCTTTTTGTAAGGTATCCCTTTTAGGTTGTTCTGCATATCCCCTGTTCAGAAAATCATTTTTCAACTCGCTTTTTGAGAAAGAGATTTTACCTTTCTGATCATCGAGTTTGAAGACCTCTGAAATAGATTGCGGAGTGATTTGGATGGCTTTACCCTTTATTGAGGAGTTTATGGCTTTGATGACATCATCTTGTTTCTCAAGAGTGGCATTTTTCCAGAACTCTCTTTGGGTTTCCAGGTAGATGGGAGAATTTGCTGTTAACAAAGTTTTATACTTTGATGCAGATATGATGTCTATGATGGAATTGAAGGTGTCGTCGGTTGTGGGTTTTGTGAGTATACCCACGTAGTTGTGAGGAGCTTTGAATGGTATTTTGCTTGCTTCAACAGCCATTTGAGTGGCGTCTGTTGGGGTGGAGGAAGAAGATGGTTTTGATTTTGACTTCGATTTTGGTTTCGTCATTTTTGATGAAGAAGATCGAAGGAGGTTTTATGAGGAAGAGTGGGAAACTGCTTTGTGAAGAGAATGTTTGGAATTCAATTCGACAGTGTGAGCCTCTGTTTGGGTTTAATCAGGGTTTTATTTTAGGGAAAAAGTGAATGCTGATGTGGCAGCGGTTATAATGATCTGACGGCTAAAAGCTGACCACGTGCCAACCCCTGATGAAATGGTAAATAATGGAGGACAGTTGTTTTGAGAACCACTGATGGATCAAGCATCAGTAGTTACAACGGTAATGAAATGCAGCAGTGGTTGTATCAGTGGATAGGACAATGATTTTAAGCATCAGTGTTTTTGAAAGAGCAGGGATTGACTATCAGCAGTGGACAGACTTTAGAGAGCAGACGTTGAGGCACAACAGCATTTAAGGTACAACAGTGGTTGAAGACTATAATGAGGATCATTAGTATAACAACTGTTTGTGCAGCAGTGTTTTGACTTTTGACAAATAATTTTAGCATCTGCTTGTTCAGATGTAGGAGTTTGATTTTGTCTTGTCTTGTGAAAGCACAATATCTTATCTAACATCTGTTGAGCACCAGAAATGTTATTATTAACAAAATACATTTTAGATGTATATTATCAAGATTAAATTGTCAGCAGTTATCTACAGAAATTTTGTTCAAGGTTTTGCCACATGTTCATTACTTCTGACAGTGGTTTAGCATCCCAGATGATGAAGACTTTTCTACTAAAACTACTCATTTTGTGTCTAATTACTTGAACTAGAACATGAGTATCTCAGTAGTTCAAAATCAATTTGCAATCAATTTTTGATCCGTGACAACCAAACTTGAGCTTAACCTGACCTTGATATGTGTGCCATTTCCTTTTGATCAGATTTAAGGATAGTAATTTCACACAAAAATTAAGAAATTACATCTTGACCGGTGAGAAACTTTTACTATAAAAAATGAGTAAAAGAACAAAATATATTATCCAGGAACAAAGAGATAATATATCCGGTTTTATTTGAGAAAAACACCTTAAAAAATTAAAGGAGTTTTGAAAATCATCGAAAGGATCTGAATCTGACAGCTTTTCAAGTAAGTCCATGATCATATCATTCTCAAGTTATTTTGACCATTGTTTGGGGTTATTTTCTAGACAATTGATTGTAAATTCTTCTTTTAAGGACAATCACTGGAGATGCCATTGTTACCTGAACGATTCCTGTATTTGATGAAAGCACACAGTTGCATGATGACCACTGTTTACCCAACTTTGACCTCATAAGTGTTTTATGCTTATACTCTTTTTTCTTTTGGATTCAAAAGTTTTGAGATAACCACACTTTGAGATTTGTTCATTTCCCTTTTCCCTTTTTACCCTTTCCATTTGTCACACCCCGGCCGCGGATAACATGCCACCGCGGCGGAAACGCCGGGGAGTGTTGGGACAGAATTAATTGTTTCATAACCATGGAAATTAAAGTTTCATTTTATTTATTAAACATGAGTGTTACATCGTTTCAAAACAAGAAATACAGAGTTCATAACATAATTAAACTAGTCTATCTTCATTTTTAGTCTCTAAGGCACAGGTCCGCCCTAGTGTCATGATCATCATCCTATGGAATAGCTCCTGAAAACACATGTGAAAGTAGGTACATCAGCATAAAAATGCCTGTGAGATACATAGGTTTTGTGAAAATGGGATTCATGACTTAAGTTTTAAGAAAACGTTAATAACAGTCAGTCATGAACCTTGTAAATTGTTTTGCCTTGTAAATCTTTTGGAAAACGATAAAATCAGATGATATGTATAGATAAATATAAGGTTAAATGAATAACCAAGTAAACTGAGTCGAATATGATAAGTTGTTTGTAAAGCAATGCCTTGTAAAAAGTATGTTATTTGTATAAAACGTAATATGTCTAAACTGAAATGATTTAGATAACGCTACGATATGTAATATTATACAAACATTTATATATAGGAAGTACCAGCGACGTATCCACCATGATTGTATCATACTACATACGCCACGTTACTCAAACCATTTACCCAAACCAACCACCATGTAAATTGTCCATGTATAAATCAATTGTCAAGTGTTATTGTGTAAACCATATCGAAATATCTATGTTCAATGTAAACCACCAAATGTGTATATCAATGTCAAAATGTTTATGTTTAATGTAGATCATGTAATGTGTACTCAAAATATATCATGTATGGTAAGTGAAGTGTATCAACTAAACCATATGTAAAATGCACAAAAACAAGGTGTTGAAGTAAAACATGTTTTAAATCAACGTTATGTTTTGTGGAACAATGCATGCTATACTGATACAAACATTTATGCGGTATTGTGAAAATGCATACATCCAAGCCTTGAGACTGTGGCGATAAACCCTTAAACAAATTAAAGGTTTATCTAAGTTATGTATATCGAATTCGGTCATTCCTTCCAATCCAAACAAACCCAGGATTTCAGGAACGGGAGTTGTCAATTCCTATGGTACCACTACCTACTAACGAACGGCGTAGCTAATGTTAATGAATGTATTGTTCCATATTAAACAAACCAAATGTTATACCAAAATGAAGGCATGTGATGTAAACAATTGTACTAAGTACGCACACAATGGGCATACATAGCATGAAATGTAATATAAAGCAATGTACTAAGTACGCACACAATGGGCATACATAGCATGAAATGTAATGTAAAGCAATGTACTAAGTACGCACACAATGGCATACATAGCATGAAATGTAATGTAAAGCAATGTACTAAGTACGCACACAATGGGCATACATAGCATGAAATGTAATGTAAAGCAATGTACTAAGTACGCACACAATGGGCATACATAGCATGAAATGTAATGTAAAGCAATGTACTAAGTACGCACACAATGGGCATACATAGCATGAAATGTAATGAAAACATGTACTATAGTGTACTAACGAACATAGCAGGTATATGATGTGAAAACAGGGAAAGCATGAAAGTAACAAGTAGGCACATGTGTTTTACCCCAAAACAGTTTAGAAAACAGTAAAAGATGGGGTTCAATGTACTCACCTGAGATTGCTTTGAAGTCCTTGTATAACAACGGAATAATGCTAGAGATCACGGAATATCAAACGACACCTAATAGGTAGCTATATTAATATACCGGACCAAAATCGGAAGGATCGGATAGTATGCGGGTTCGTAAACCAAACGAGTATAAAGACTCGTGTAATATGGTTTAACAAAGCCTTCATACTAAAATGAAACCTAACCTAAGTGCTTACGGCCCATTACGACCCGTTTAGGTAGCTTATGCTACCTTAACGCGTCGTTCGCGTAGAACGCGTTTGGAACGCCTAACATCGTGACCACAAGGTATAACCTCGGAAGGTTACAGCTATGGTCACCTAATGTGTTTGGTCGGATCCTAATGATCGACCAAATGGGTCGGGTTCGAAAGTATAAGCGATGGTTTAGATCCTTACCTTACGACCCTATATAAGCACTATACTAAAAGTGACGAGCTAAGCATGTTAGAACATGCTTAACTAAGTTTAGAAAACAGGTTTGGCATCATAACAAACGGGTTTGATGCTCACGAGTAGTTTGGTTACAAAATACGCAAGAATGCGCATTTTGGCCGAAACTACAACTCGTCACTGAGCCTTGATAACCTGGTAATCAGTAGGTATAGTCACTACGGACTATAACCATCGTGATCACGCTCACGTTATGAAGTTCTAATGAACTTCGTGTTGACCATAGGCTGGTCAACGCAGAAAGTCAAACAAAGTTTGACTTTAGCACTAGAAAGCGATTAAAAGAACGAAAGAACACTTACGAAGGGTCCCCGAAAGCTAAACTTGATCCAGGAGCTCAGGTATGAAGCAATGGCATCAACTTAGAGCTCTTTGATCAGTTTTGTGGGTTTTAACACAAATGGGGGGGGGTATTTATAGGAAAAGTAAAACCGTTAGGATCGTTTCTTGAATTTCGTGCCACGATCTCATGCGTACACTTGTCAAGATGTTGTGGTGGCTTATAATGACCTTAACTCTATAGATTGTGAAAGGGCATTGCCCTTTGGAGTGTTTGAAAGGCCAAGTTTTGCAAGAAAAACAACTTTCTGCATCTGCAGGGCCCACGCGGCCCATGTCAGGAGGCAGACAAAACTCAGGCGGGCCGCCTGGGCATGTCTGATCTGCACAAACTTTCAGAAATGGCAGTTTTGGTCCCTGTTGCATTTTTAAGCCATTTCCGACACTTCTAAGGCCCGTATAGCCAACTTTAGGGCCCTAAAATGATGCCTAAACATTGAGGACATGAAACATGCTCAAAAATATGCCGGATGTTGGTTCGTTTGGCCGTACGATCGCGATGTTCGGTTAATTACGACGGAATGCGCATAAGCGCGGAAATTGATCCAAATTGCGCGACGAATGGATTTTTCTCATGCCAAACACTAAGGCATAATATTATAATGCTTACATAAATTTTTGGATGTCCGGATGTATTCAGAACGTAAGTTATGCGCGAAAGTGCAAACTTGTGCACTTTTTGTCACTTTTAGCCCCTGAATGATCCAAAAGTTTGTTTTAGCATACCAAACCCCTCAAAGCCTATTTATAAGCTATGTAAAGGATATTTATGGTATGTTTAACTTATGGACATGTTCCGGAATGTTCGTTACAGTTCGAATTGGCATACTTTCGCAGTTTGTCAAATTTAGTCCCTATAAGCGAATTAACTTGTTTTTGCCATACCAAGGCCTTCAAAACTTATTTCTAAGTTATGTAAAGGTTATTTAAGGTATGTTGATGTTCTGGAGTATTTTTCGCATTAAACTGAGTACGTTTACGCACCAGTTTGCGTATAATTCTCCAGAAAGCGATGTAGAGTTTGAAATTGAACAAAAGTCAAAACATGAAAAATGTAAAACACAACCAAACAAACATTTGGATAAAATAACATTGTTTTATTGATAATTGAACTGTTCATAATGATTATAAGCACAAATGTTACAGTCTCCCCTACTTGTGGAAATTTCGTCCCGAAATTTATTTAGGGGAAACTCGTGGGAAAAGATGCGGATATTTTGCCTTCATTTGATCTTCGCGTTCCCAAGTAAACTCGGGTCCACGCTTAGATTCCCAGCGAACCTTGACCAAAGGAATGCGCTTGCGTTTAAGCCACTTGACTTCACGTTCCATGATTTCCACCGGTTTCTCAACAAATTTCAGTGTTTTTTCAACACGAATTTCGTCAAGCGGTATGTGGAGGTTCTCATAAGCTAAACACCTCTTGAGATTGGACACGTGAAAGGTTGGATGAACATTTCCAAGTTCAGGAGGTAACTCAAGTCTGTAGGCTACCTTACCGATTCTTTCGACGATCTTGAATGGTCCAACGTATCTAGGTGCAAGTTTTCCTTTCTTTCCGAATCTGATCACACCTTTCCAAGGTGAGACCTTAAGTAATACACGATCACCGACTTGAAAATCCAAGGGCTTGCGTTTTAGGTCCGCGTAACTCTTTTGACGGCTTCTAACTATCTGGAGGTTATCACGAACTTTCTTAACCTTATCTGTTGTCTCTAAAATGAGGGCAGGTCCAGTAAGCTGAGCCTCGCCGATCTCATTCCAGCAGACTGGTGAACGACATTTTCGACCATAGAGAGCCTCGAAAGGAGCCATGTTGATGCTGGAGTGATAACTGTTGTTGTAGGAGAATTCAATCAACGGAAGATGTGAATCCCAACTACCACCAAAATCAATCACACAAGCTCTAAGCATATCTTCCAGTGAAGCTCTAAGCATATCTTCCAGTGTTTGGATTGTTCTTTCAGATTGGCCATCCGTTTGTGGGTGATAAGCTGTGCTCAGATTAAGTTGGGACCCCATAGCAGATTGCATGGTTCTCCAAAAATGAGAAGTGAAACGAGCATCTCTGTCAGAAATGATGTTCAAAGGAACACCATGTCGAGCTACAATTTCATCCACGTAGATTTGAGCAAGTTTGTCAGCCGAAAAATCCTCACGGATTGGCAAGAAATGCGCTGATTTAGTAAGACGATCAACAACAACCCAGATGGCATCGTGACCTTTCTTTGTGCACGGGAGTTTAGTAATGAGATCCATGGTAATGTTTTCCCATTTCCAAACTGGGATCTCTGGTTGCTCCAATAAACCTGAAGGACGCTGATGTTCAGCCTTAACCTTAAGACAAGTAAGGCATTTTGATACATATAAGGCAATGTCTTTCTTCATACCAGGCCACCAATACTGAATACGAAGATCCTTATACATCTTATCTGAGCCAGGATCAATAGAATAACGAGACTTATGGGCTTCATCCATAAGCGGGGTACGAAGATTATCTTGGCTCAGGACCCACAAACGGTCCATGAAGTAATACGATCCATTGTCCTTCAGTTCAAGGGCAGGTGTTATGTGATAAGTAAATTCCTTATCCATCAAACCTTGTGAAACACAAGATTGTTGAGCCTGAGAAATATGGGCTTGGATATCAGTTTGCGCTTGAATAACAGATTGGACACGAACACAATGAAGCTTAGTACGTTCCTTACGACTCAATGCATCGGCTACAACATTCGCCTTACCAGGATGGTAGCGAATTTCGCAGTCATAGTCGTTTAGAAGCTCCACCCAACGTCGTTGCCTCATGTTGAGTTCCTTCTGATTGAAGATATGTTGAAGACTTTTGTGGTCTGTGAAAACCACACATTTTGTACCGTACAAATAGTGTCTCCAGATTTTAAGAGCGAAGACAACTGCACCCAACTCAAGATCATGAGTGGTGTAGTTCTTCTCATGTATCTTCAACTGTCTCGATGCGTATGCTATGACTTTGTTTCTTTGCATCAGGACACAGCCAAGACCTAATTTAGATGCGTCGCAATAAACGACGAAATCATCATTGCCCTCGGGCAAAGTCAGAACAGGCGCGTCGCAAAGTTTTTGTTTCAAAGTCAGAAACGCTTCCTCTTGCTTGAATCCCCAATCAAATGGCTTGTTCTTCTGAGTTAGAGCAGTTAGAGGAACTGCAATCTTTGAGAAGTTTTCGATGAAGCGGCGGTAATAACCCGCTAGACCAAGAAAAGAACGAACTTCAGTAGGAGTAGTAGGTGTATCCCAATCCTTAATCGCGCTGATCTTGGAGGGATCTACATGAATACCTTGTTTGTTGACAATGTGTCCTAAGAATTGAACTTCTTTAAGCCAGAATTCACACTTGGAGAATTTGGCGAAAAGTTGCTCTTTCTTTAGGGGTTCCAAAGTAAGACGAAGATGTTGCTCATGATCAGCTCGCGTCTTAGAATATATTAAAATGTCATCAATGAAAACGATGATGAACTTATCCAAGTAAGGCTTGCGGACCCTATTCATCAAGTCCATGAAAACAGCAGGAGCATTAGTCAAACCGAATGGCATGACTGTGAACTCATAATCCCCATAACGAGTACGGAACGCTGTCTTGGGAATATCTTCTTCATGCATACGGAGTTGATGATATCCAGATCGTAGATCAATCTTTGAAAAATAAGAAGCGCCTTGTAATTGATCAAAGAGATCATCAATGCGAGGTAGGGGATATCGATTCTTGATGGTGAGCTTGTTAAGCTCACGATAATCGATACACATCCTAAAAGATCCATCCTTCTTCTTGACAAAAAGAACGGGAGCACCCCAAGGTGAAAAGCTAGGACGGATAAAACCTTTGTCAGAGAGTTCCTGTAGCTGCTTAGACAACTCTTGCATCTCGGACGGTGCAAGACGATATGGAGCTCTGGCAATGGGATTTGCACCAGGTACGAGATCAATACGGAACTCAACTTGGCGTGCTGGGGGTAGACCAGGTAACTCTTCAGGAAATACTTCAGAATAATCCCGAACGACAGGAATATCTGAAATAGACTTACCTTTGCCTTTATTTGCTGTAACATGTGCTAAGAAAGCCACATAGTTCTTCCGTAGATATTTCCGTGCTTTAAAACAAGACATAAGTTTGAGACCACCGGCAGGCTTCTCACCACGAACCTGTAGGATCTCGCCTGTCGACAGCGGCACACGAACAATCTTCTCAGAACAAACTATCTCTGCGCGATGCTTAGATAACCAATCCATACCCACTATAACATCGAAGCTTCCAAGTTGCATTGGCGTGAGGTCAATAGGAAAAAGATGGTTGTTAAGGTTCAATTGGCAGTTGCGGAGAACAGAATCAAGAACAATGGGTTCACCGCTTGCCACTTCTACTGTCAATGGTTTACCTAGTTTCGTTCTAGACACTCGAAGCAATGGTTCAAAAGATAACGACATAAAACTCTTATCAGCACCCGAATCAAAAAGAACAGATGCTGGATGATTATTAATAAAGAACGTACCGTTCACCACATTATCATCTGCTTGTGCCTCTTGTGCATTCATGTTGAAGACTCGACCTCGAGCCTGAGCCTGATTCTGGTTTGCATTCTGATTCTGGTTGGCTAGTCTTGGGCACCGGTTTCTGTAGTGGGTCAGATCCCCACAGTTATAACAAGCACCTGGTGGGTATTGTGGTCGTGCAGCTTGACCCTGTTGCTGAGCAGGAGGCTGAGCAACTTGTTGAGCCGGGTTCTGAACTGCGCGATTTTGAGCAAACCGACAAACATCGGCAAGATGACCTGACTTCCCACAGTTAGTACAGAAACGGCACAGATGTTGCGGCTGATGGTGACTGTTGCATCGATTGCACAAAGGTGCACTTCCTGAATAGGGCTTCTTTGCTGGAGGCTGTGCGGGTTGGTTGGGAGCTGCCTGGTTAGCTTGGGCAGTGACAGCATAGTTTTGGGAAGCCTTACGCTTCTTTGCCCTTTTTGATGAACCAGAATCCTTTCCATTCTTGTTTTGACCTTTCTTGCTATCTTCCTTGTCAGACGACTGTTTCTTGCCCTTGTCACCCTTCCTGTGTAATTTATTCTTTCGAATCTGCGACTCAGTCAGTGTCGCTGATAACTCGATTGCCTGACGGAGTGTGGTAGGGTTGCTACTAGTAATAATGTCTTGTACCGAGTCAGGCAGGCCGTCGATGTACCTTTTGATGGCCTTGTCGAGTGGGGAAACCATAGTCGAGCAAAGCAGACTCAACTCCTCAAACCTATCAGTATATGCCCTGTGCTCACCACTATCTTGCTTCAAATCATCAAACTCTTTCTCCAACGCTCGTTGCTCATGACGAGGACAAAACTCCCTCATCATAAGAGCTCTAAGTTCAGCCCATGTCTGTGCTAGAGCAACTTCTGCACCACGGTCTCTCATTACCCCATTCCACCATGTAAGAGCCCTCTTCTGAAACACGCTCGAAGAAAACTCGACCTTGCGATTATCCGGACACTGAACGTGGCGAAAAGTATTCTCAATGCTCTCGAACCATTGAAGAAGCCCAGTTGCTCCCTCAGAACCACTAAACTTGAGTGGTTTAGCCGAGTTAAAATTCTTGAAATTGCATGTACCATTGTTGTTGTTGTTGGCTTGGTTCCATTGAGCAAAGAGATTTGGGAATTGAGCAGCCATCTGCTGTGCAATAATTTCTGCCAGCTCGGCAGTTGCTATCTGGTGTTCGCGTCGAGGAGGCATTCTAAAAGAGGAAAACATGAAAGGAAACGAGTGAGATGATTGGATGAAGAGAATGAGATGAAACAGAATCAACAAAAGCAAAGATGGTGGTTACGCATCGCAAAGCAAACAAGCGACACGAAATGTCTAGTCAAAGTAAATGGGTAAAAAATAATGCATCACGAAGACATGTTCGCCTATAAGTGAACACTCACCCCGAGAGTTCCCAGGTAAGTGTGACTGGTCCGATTATGTGGATTTGTACGAACACTCTAGCCTTAGACAGAAAACTCAGGGTACAGGCATTCACTCTTCCAGTTCGCACGTGTTCACACTATTAAAGCCCAAAACTTTGACGAGACTTTTGAAAATTCAAAAGGGTTCAAAACCATATAACAGAGGGTTCAAAACCTAGTAATCAATCATCCTAGAACAGATGATTAATTTTCAAAGCAGATTCGGAATCGAAGTTCCCGTTGTGGTTATCACCTAAGGATAGGTGAATTGCATGTTTTAAAATCTAAACACAAGATAACTTGTGTTAGGGTCCTAGAAAGTTATAGTCTAGGTCAAAGCATTACTAATAACCTAATTCCCTATAACCTTTGGCTCTGATACCAACTCTTCTGTCACACCCCGGCCACGTATAACATGCCACCGCGGCGGAAACGCCGGGGAGTGTTGGGACAGAATTAATTGTTTCATAACCATGGAAATTAAAGTTTCATTTTATTTATTAAACACGAGTGTTACATCGTTTCAAAACAAGAAATACAGAGTTCATAACATAATTAAACTAGTCTATCTTCATTTTTAGTCTCTAAGGCACAGGTCTGCCCTAGTGTCATGATCATCATCCTATGGAATAGCTCCTGAAAACACATGTGAAAGTAGGTACGTCAGCATAAAAATGCCTGTGAGATACATAGGTTTTGTGAAAATGGGATTCATGACTTAAGTTTTAAGAAAACGTTAATAACAGTCAGTCATGAACCTTGTAAATTGTTTTGCCTTGTAAATCTTTTGGAAAACGATAAAATCAGATGATATGTATAGATAAATGTAAGGTTAAACGAATAACCAAGTAAACTGAGTCGAATATGATAAGTTATTTGTAAAGCAATGCCTTGTAAAAAGTATGTTATTTGTATAAAACGTAATATGTCTAAACTGAAATGATTTAGATAACGCTACGATATGTAATATTATACAAACATTTATATATAGGAAGTACCAGCGGCATATCCACCATGATTGTATCATACTACATACGCCACGTTACTCAAACCATTTACCCAAACCAACCACCATGTAAATTGTCCATGTATAAATCAATTGTCAATTGTTATTGTGTAAACCATATCGAAATGTCTATGTTCAATGTAAACCACCAAATGTGTATATCAATGTCAAAATGTTTATGCTTAATGTAGATCATGTAATGTGTACTCAAAATATATCATGTATGGTAAGTGAAGTGTATCAACTAAATCATATGTAAAATGCACAAAAACAAGGTGTTGAAGTAAAACATGTTTTAAATCAACGTTATGTTTTGTGGAACAATGCATGCTATACTGATACAAACATTTATGCGGTATTGTGAAAATGCATACATCCAAGCCTTGAGACTGTGGCGATAAACCCTTAAACAAATTAAAGGTTTATCTAAGTTATGTATATCGAATTCGGTCATTCCTTCCAATCCAAACAAACCCAGGATTTCAGGAACGAGAGTTGTCAATTCCTATGGTACCACTACCTACTAATGAACGGCGTAGCTAATGTTAATGAATATATTGTTCCATGTTAAACAAACCAAATGTTATACCAAAATGAAGGCATGTGATGTAAACAATTGTACTAAGTACGCACACAATGGGCATACATAGCATGAAATGTAATGTAAAGCAATGTACTAAGTACGCACACAATGGGCATACATAGCATGAAATGTAATGTAAAGCAATGTACTAAGTACGCACACAATGGGCATACATAGCATGAAATGTAATGTAAAGCAATGTACTAAGTACGCACACAATGGGCATACATAGCATGAAATATAATGTAAAGCAATGTACTAAGTACGCACACAATGGGCATACATAGCATGAAATGTAATGTAAAGAAATGTACTAAGTACGCACACAATGGGCATACATAGCATGAAATGTAATGTAAAGCAATGTACTAAGTACGCACACAATGGGCATACATAGCATGAAATGTAATGAAAACATGTACTATAATGTACTAACGAACATAGCAGGTATATGATGTGAAAACAGGGAAAGCATGAAAGTAACAAGTAGGCACATGTGTTTTACCCCAAAACAGTTTAAAAAACAGTAAAAGATGGGGTTCAATGTACTCACCTGAGATTGCTTTGAAGTCCTTGTATAACAACGAAATAATGCTAGAGATCACGGAATATCAAACGACACCTAATAGGTAGCTATATTAATATACCGGACCAAAATCGGAAGGATCGGATAGTATGCGGGTTCGTAAACCAAACGAGTATAAAGACTCGTGTAATATGGTTTAACAAAGCCTTCATACTAAAATGAAACCTAACCTAAGTGCTTACGGCCCATTACGACCCGTTTAGGTAGCTTATGCTACCTTAACGTGTCGTTCGCGTAGAACGCGTTTTGAACGCCTAACATCGTGACCACAAGGTATAACCTCGGAAGGTTACAGCTATGGTCACCTAATGTGTTTGGTCAGATCCTAATGATCGACCAAATGGGTCGGGTTCGAAAGTATAAGCGATGGTTTAGATCGCTTACCTTACGACCCTATATAAGCACTATACTAAAAGTGACGAGCTAAGCATGTTAGAACATGCTTAACTAAGTTTAGAAAACAGGTTTGGCATCAAAACAAACGGCTTTGATGCTCACGAGTAGTTTGGTTACAAAATACACAAGAATGCGCATTTTGGCCGAAACTACGACTCGTCACTGAGCCTTGATAACATGGTAATCAGTAGGTATAGTCACTACGGACTATAACCATCGTGATCACGCTCACGTTATGAAGTTCTAATGAACTTCGTGTTGACCATAGGCTGGTCAACGCATAAAGTCAAACAAAGTTTGACTTTAGCACTAGAAAGCGATTAAAAGAACGAAAGAACACTTACGAAGGGTCCCCGAAAGCTAAACTTGATCCAGGAGCTCAGGTATGAAGCAATGGCATCAACTTAGAGCTCTTTGATCAGTTTTGTGGGTTTTAACACAAATGGGGGGGGGGGTATTTATAGGAAAAGTAAAACCGTTAGGATCGTTTCTTGAATTTCGTGCCACGATCTCATGCGTACACTTGTCAAGATGTTGTGGTGGCTTGTAATGACCTTAACTCTACAGATTGTGAAAGGGCATTGCCCTTTGGAGTGTTTGAAAGGCCAAGTTTTGCAAGAAAAACAACTTTCTGCATCTGCAGGGGCCACGCGGCCCGCGTCAGGATGCAGACAAAACTCAGGCGGGCCGCCTGGGCATGTCTGATCTGCACAAACTTTTAGAAATGGCAGTTTTGGTCCCTGTTGCATTTTTAAGCCATTTCCGACACTTCTAAGGCCCGTAAAGCCAACTTTAAGGCCCTAAAATGATGCCTAAACATTGAGGACATGAAACATGCTCAAAAATATGCCGGATGTTGGTTCGTTTGGCCGTACGATCGCGATGTTCGGTTAATTACGACAGAATGCGCATAAGCGAGAAAAATGATCCAAATTGCGCGACGAATGGATTTTTCTCATGCCAAACACTAAGGCATAATATTATAATGCTTACATAAAATTTTGGATGTCCGGATGTATTCAGAACGTAAGTTATGCGCGAAAGTGCAAACTTGTGCACTTTTTGACACTTTTAGCCCCTGAATGATCCAAAAGTTTGTTTTAGCACACCAAACCCCTCAAAGCCTATTTCTAAGCTATGTAAAGGATGTTTATGGTATGTTTAACTTATGGACATGTTCCGGAATGTTCGTTACAGTTCGAATTGGCATACTTTCGCAGTTTGTCAAATTTAGTCCCTGTAAGCGAATTAACTTGTTTTTGCCATACCAAGGCCTTCAAAACTTATTTCTAAGTTATGTAAAGGTTATTTAAGGTATGTTGATGTTCCGGAGTATTTGTCGCATTAAACTGAGTACGTTTACGCACCAGTTTGCGTATAATTCTCCAGAAAGCGATGTAGAGTTTGAAATTGAACAAAAGTCAAAACATGAAAAATGTAAAACACAACCAAACAAACATTGGGATAAAATAACATTGTTTTATTGATAATTGAACTGTTCATAATGATTATTAGCACAAATGTTACACCATTCACATGTACAGAAATACTCACTATGAGGAAACTTAGTCTAGAATCATTTTGAAGTAATGTTTTGAGAGATCTGGCCACATTTGTACATGTTTCATTACCAGGTCTCACATTACGTATGATTTGGACTGTTTTGACACCTTATTTTCTTAATGTGTTTTGACAAAGTTGATTTGGTCCTTTTGAGGATTCTCAACCTGCCTTTGAGCACATAAGAAATTTTGACTAAAGCTTTATTTCCCTCTTTTTCTGTTAGCAGAGCACCAGTGTTTGGATGAACATAGGTTTTGCTAATCTGAGGTGCATACTTTAGTGTAAGATATGATGAAAACATCACAAATTTCATAACAACAGTTGAAATCAATTTTGAATGAAGAGAAACATACCATAGTTACCAGATAAGTTTCCAGATCTGGAAACTATGAGTGATTTGTACATGACATCACCAGTTGTATGAGATTTGTGAATCTTATGACATCTTGGTTGTTTTACAGAGCTTTTGAGTCATCATTTTGAACATGATTTCTCGTTACTCTGTTTTCCAACTAAATACAATCAACCTTAGTATCAATGAATTTTGAGCTGAACTGTTATACTATTACTCAAACTTGTATACTCGCCAGTACATTATTGTATTGACATATTTTAATACATGTTGTAGGCTGATAGGATGCTGGATCCAAGAAACAAGCCAGGATGCTGCTTAGAAACACATCTTACTTAATCTAGGTTCATTGAACAATATTTGAGACGTTGTGTAATTTGATACTTTTGTGGTGGTTGATTGTGTTTGATTTTAGACAATGTTTGAAACTTGATTAATCTATATTGAAACCGTTAGTGTTATGGAAACTTTGAGCAATCTGGATGCTTAGTGCCGCACCTCGATGTTTCCGCCATCGGTTGGGGTGTGACAGATTGGCATCAGAGTCATAACTATAGGGAATTAGGAAAAGTAGGAATGCTTTGCCTAGTTGTTAGGATCGGAGGCTATCATGATTATGCTTGTTTGTAAGAATTTGACAAATCAATGGATATAAAACAATGTAAAGTGCAGCGGAAATGAATACAAACTTTATAAACATAATCAAGGAAGAGAATAGTTTGATAAACACATGCTTTCTCATTAAGTTGAATGATTACAATGAAAATCAAAAGATTACAAGCATGCTTACAATACTAAGCTCCCCCTCAGCCTGATGCCCCAAGGTTGGTTGTACAAGATGAAAGGATTGAATTGAGGAGAAGAACTCACTTAAAACGATCGAATGTAACAGTACAGAGTACTGTTACATTTATAGACAATCCAATCCTCTGAAGCATCTCAGCTGACGTCACCATGAAAGTGACATCTAACAACCTAACAAACTCTATCTACTGATCTATACAACTACTGCTTTGCTAACTATTGATATTGCATTACATTACATAGAACAAACATAAAATTGCTTGCTGCATCAATCTACTATTGTGAACCCAGCAGTACTTGTCATGATCAGCAGTGCTTGACTCAAGGCAGCAGATTGAACAACAGGGCTTTTAGTCTTCATCAGTTATTGCGTTGATCAACAGTTGTAGGTCAGCAGATGTTGATATAGGCAGTACTTTGGAGCATATCAGATGTTTGAGCCACATTCAAGGGGAGAGCAAAGTGTAGGCTGCTGCTTATTGTTAGTCCACTGATGTGATCCGGTTTTGGCTTTACATTATCTGTTCCTCTGGTAGGGTTCAATCCCAACACTAGTCTATAGTTCTAGGAATCTTGACTCTTATTTGTTGTTTAAGACTTATGCATTCTACCGTACTTGCTTCCAAGCAACATATTTCCTGTTAAACTTACATGCCTTCCTAAGGCTGACACAATATACACTTGGATACTTTGAAAACGCTGCTGTGCAGTGTTTGTGTTTTGCACGAGATGTACCCTCAAGCCAGGAGTGACATCCAAACCTTGAAGGAGATTTCCATACTATATTCTAATAGGTCTTATCTTTTGATAAGTACCAACGCTGTTAGGGTACGATGTTGTCAAGTTAGAGGTGAAACTCATACCTTGATAACTAGTCCCACTCTTTGATTTTCTGTCTCGCCAAAGTCTCGAAATTCCCAATCAATTAGGAATGTGTAATGACCAAAAGGACAAATATCGTAGGCCTAACTTCGATGACGTATTTGTCTAAGTAAGTCAAGACACGTTACCTCAATTTGAGAAGGGTTCGATTCACTTTGGTTAGTCACCGTTCCTATACCCGGAACAATCCTATGTTTTATGAGCCTATCTTTTATGTTATTTCGATTTTTGTATGTGGTTTTAAACTTGATTCTTTGTTTACTTCGAGACTTTTTACATGAATCGCACGTATGTCCGTAATCTAAAACAATAATCATAATCTCTCAGGAATCAAACTAAATTTATTGTGCTTTACTCGTTGTGATAAACTACATGGAATCTTGATTAAACTATGGGAAACATAATTGAACGAGATACTATGTGAAACTATTTGGTTAATCTATGTGCTGTTGTGGGTAGCAAAACATTATACGTAACATGGCACCGAGTGACGGGATAGAAGTAACATGGACGAAACATGGTGGATACGCCGCTGGTACTTCCTATATATAAGTGTTTCTGGTATGTTACCGAACTTTCGTACCACGTGCTATATGAAATTCGTGGTTTTGCAGACTCGTGGTGGAAATGTTGAATCTACTAAATTGTAAATGTATGACATGCAAGAATATAATGTTGACGTTAAAACACATATTCACAGACAACAAATAAATACTAAAACAGTACGTAAGTTACCGGTTTCGTGTGGTTTGTCACAAACCCAACTCGAACCCAAAAATCGTATCATACATATGAACCCGAACATGACCAGAAACTTCGTGGGTTGACCCGAATACGACCCATTCATCCCGATTTTTTTATTTTTATTTTTTGAAATTAATATATTAAAATTAAAATTTACTTAAAAACACAAATGTATATAATATAATTACATTTAAATTACAAAATCTTTTATTAAATTCTTTTTTTAAGTTATAATTATGACATAAAATAGACACCTCATTTAATTTATGGCATAAAACATATTGTAAAAAATATAATATAATATAACTATGTGAAACAGATCAATCCGCCAACCCGACCGGGTTGACCCGAACACAACCCGTTAACCTAATCGAGTTCGCGGGTTCAGCCTGAAACTAACCCGAACCTATTTAGACTAAACCTAAACCCGCGAATTTCATGTTAAGTTTGTGCCGTGTTAGAAATTCACAGCCAATGTGTATATGTATATACATTATAATTAATTTATTATTTTTTATTTAAAAGTAAAACAGAAAATTAAAAAAAATGTGTATACATAAATGTTGTGTGTATATATTTTATTACAATTATTTTTATTGTTTTTTATTAAAGGTAAAAAAGAAAGCTAAAAAAATAAAAGAATAAATGAATAAAATACCAAAATCGTTCCGAGTTAACGAAACATTTTTAACTGAGTTAGTGATTTTGATGGAAATTCAAAAAAACTGAAGCTCAAAGACCTAATTAATAAATTCTTATTTTAGATGTGACAATAAGCGTTCAAACCTTTTGACATTTTTACTTTTTTTTATATAAATTAGGAATATTTTTTCAATCGCATGTGTATGCCATATGTCCTAATCAATAATCTTGTTTTTTTCTTAAACAATGGATGTTTGTAATACAAAATAATTTGCGGGTCCAAGTTTTCATTATCTACAGACATATTCAGACAAAAATGCCAACATCTTGTGTTGCTGGCAGAGTTGAACAACTCCACATCCACAGTATATAATAGGGATGAGATCGGTACGATACCGGTACCGTACCGGTACCGATACCGTAAATACCGTTACCGTAATTGAGGAAAAGTGGATACCGATTACCGTACCGTATTTATAGATTCGGTACCGGTACGGTACCGGTATCGGTACCGGTATTTCGGTATTTTACCGTATTGGTACCGCTTTGGTGTAATCCATTGTTTTACCTAAAAAAATTTCATATGCAACGCATCCATCCGTTATTAATTGAACTAGAGTAATATATAGAGGAATGTAAACAAAGGGTA
Source organism: Helianthus annuus (assembly GCF_002127325.2). Taxonomy (NCBI): domain Eukaryota; kingdom Viridiplantae; phylum Streptophyta; class Magnoliopsida; order Asterales; family Asteraceae; genus Helianthus; species Helianthus annuus. Next base: position 150,911,904 of record NC_035447.2, on the reverse strand, counting down.
AACATATTTAGTCAAAAAAAATCAAAAGGTAAGCATCTATGGGTTCGACTTTTAACATCCAAATTCCAACATGTCTAAAAAATCATCATAATTGATTAAAAATAACAAAAAAAAAAAAAGAAATTTGATATTGGTTTTTGTAAACAATGTTCAAGAAAATATAACTTCATAGTGGGATCTAAGATAATAGCAAAATAAATAAAGTCGTTATTAAATTCGGTATTAATACCGGTATTTACCGAAAAATACCGGTACCGATACCGTTTTTTACCGATACCGAATCTTGAAAAATCTATTACCGATACCGGTACCGTTTATGATCGGTAAGGTACGGTATCGGTACAGTACCGGTATGGTACCGGTACGGTACCGGTATTTCGGTAAAAAATCTCATCCCTAGTATATAATACACGCACGTTCTTATTTAAAAAATAAAAAGGGCAATAACTTATAAGGCCAGTCATACTAGAGTACATGTATATATCGATTCAGTTTTCAGGTTATTTAGTTTAACTGGTTTGGTTTTTCAAACAAAACAAAAAACCGAACTAAATAGTTTAAAACTGAACCAGAAACCAAATTCGGTTTAATTTTTGGTTTCACCCAAATATTTTTTTCATTAGTTTGTTTTCTTTTATCTCGACATAAATGGGTGTGGATCTCATTTCAATCATACTTGTCAAGTTATATCAAAACAGAAGGTAGACGGGTAACAAGTTACGCCGTCACCCCTTTCTGAATTGCAAACCCTAATCTAACAAGTTACCCTGCCCCCTGGGGCTGAACAGTTGTTGTGTATGACCCGTTGAACCCTGGTTAGGAAGTGGATAACTTCTGGCACTAGAAAGCCAAATGTGTCAAAGGCAGAGGGAACAAAAACATGCTGGTTCATACACAAGTTTGAAGGGGTATGGTCCCAAAAACCTTGCGCATGCGCATAGAACCATACCACAACCTTATCCCAAAACATCTTGAATAAAGACCCTGCGCGGCCGCGCAGCGGTCCTAAACAGGATTTGGGAAGAAGCAGTTCAATGACGAAGTATGGTCCCCAAAACCTTGCGCAGAAGACCATATCACAACCTCATTTCCAAAACATCTTTAATGAGATCATGCGCGGCTGCGCAGTGGTTCCAAACAAGGTATGGAAGGAAACAGTCTTCGATAAATATGCGCCGGAAGGAGGGAGAAATAAACAGTCAGCTAACACCCTTGCGCGGGCACACACAAGAGAACAGTTAGACTTGAAGATAAAATCCTAAACTTCTTCGCACGTCTGAAATCAAGACTTAAACAAAAGTATCTTTTCTGTTACAACAAGATGAACACGTGGCAAGGGCATAACGGTTTTACAGCTGTAAATCTTCTAGAAATTTTGAGTGCTGATCGTGAACAACCATTCTGTTACAACTGAAAGATGACGTGGCACAATCCTGAGCACTCATCTAAATCACGCTGATGGCACTAACTTGGAGAAGGATTTACCCTAAAACCAGTTTACACGTGGCAATTCCCCAACCGTTGATCAAAATCCACGATCCGTGTGCAAAGTTTAACGGAAGGAAAGATAACCACCAACGGAAAAGCACTTTCCGTTATCTAGTCCGTCGCACCAATTTCCAGCCAAAAACCGGCTATAAATAAGACGTTGCAGGTATGATCTCATAAGTTACTTTCACTTCACTTTTACTACTTCTTCTTCTTCATCATCGAGATCACTGTACTTATTCTCACGCCGGAGGGTGGTCACAGAGAGAACCCCTATTCTCCCCGTGGCGAGTCTAACGGCTTTCTGTTTGCAGTGAACACCGGAGAAGGAGATCTGTTGAACCCCTGAATCAGCGAGATAATAACCCTTTATGCAGAACTAAACCCTTGGTTTGGGTTAATAAGAGTTTTGGTTTGGGCTAATAAGAGTTTTGGTTTGGAAGAAGCATCCGATGATAACGATGTCCAGAACAACGTGAATCATGTGAATGATCCTGTGACACCAGGAGTACAGCCTGAAATCCCGATCAGTTCAATTTTACCTCCTAGCGAAACTCCGATTTCATGGTACGTGAAGTCTCAAGGTGCACTAAACGCAGTCTATGCACAGCTCTGTGCACAAGCTGCACAAGCTGCTCAACCTGCAACACAATCACGTAGATCTGCACCTCAGGTGCGAGCCCCGTCTGCACCTCGAGCGTTGCACTACGATGCACCATCACGTATGTCAGTGGATGATACGGAACTCTATTCTAGATCTACCGCTATGTATGAATCCACCCACTCTGAATCCAGGCAATGAGATCACCAGTACTCTCACAGACGTCAGTCGGTCCATTAACGTTTGGGCCCGCATTCCTATCAGAAGCGGGACACCCGAACCGATGAATATGACATGACGTATAATGAAGACGACAACACAAGCATTTTCAGTCGATTGCAAAGAGATCATGCAAACTACAAACCAAAAATCCATGCGGTTTACAACCCAGAAGCATAGTATGATTATAATCTGATTTACCGACCAGCAGAAGCTGCGGAAAACTCAAAGTTTGTTAGCGAGATTGCTCTAGCTCCCCTTGAGCGGGCGAAATTACCATCAAATGTTGGGAAGTTCAACGGACTATCAGATCCCGATGACCACCTTCGTGTGTTCACCAGTGCAGGATTAGTCGGAGCATGGACAATACCCATGTGGTGCCATTTATTTGTCCAAACTTTGACAGGTGCAGCACGTTAGTGGTTTGATAACCTACCAGTGGGTAAGTTAACGTCCTGGGTAGATTTGAGGGAAAAGTTTCTGGTCCACTTCAGTCAACAACGCAGATCCATTAGAGACTCAGCAGATGTCATGAACAACTAGAGGAGGGCCGATGAAAGCTTAGATGATTTCCAATGTTTTCAGAACCGGACCGGAGGTCACCCGGTCGCCTTACGGGGTCAAAGGTCGGACCGGTCTGACCGATTCGACCGTATTTAAGACCCGGATTATGTTATAAATTATATAAAATAAGAAGTATGATAAAATAAGTGTTGTGATTAAAATAAAATAGAAATGATGAAAATTTGTGTGTATTTAACTAAAAAACTAAGCAGGGACCAAGAGTAAAACACTATCTATATCTAGAGGGATAAAAATGTAATTTAATTTAGTCATGCAGCGGTGTCAGGTGTGTTAACCAATATTGTGATTGGAGCATAAATAACAATAAAGAATTATGATATAGATAAGAGAGAGAGGGTAGAATCCATCTCACAGTAACCAACCACCACCAGTCTCTTCATCTTCTACACAGAACCCTAGCTAGCCATGAAACACTTTCTTCTTCTAATCGAAAACTGTCTTCTCATATCTTTGATTTCTCCATCTAATTCATCGCTCGGAATGAAGCGGATCGAAGACAAGAGCAGCAGGTTAGTCACTTTCTCCAAGAGGAGATCAGGTTAGTCACTTAGCCGGCCCGACCCTACGTGAAGACCCGCCGGCCCGACCGCCCGGCTCCCGGCCCGACCGCGGGGCTAATGTTGAAACGGATCTATGTGCTGAACCGGCCCGGTATGTGCTCCGGATCCCGGCCGGACCGGTCCAACCGGCCGGCCCGGTCCGGTTTTGAAAACCTTGATGATTTCATAACAAGGTACAACAAAGAAGTACTAGAAATCGGCGATGTGCACGAGCATTTAATCCACGCGTAATTCAAATACGCGGTGAGGTGTGATGATATGATAAAAGTCTTGTCAGGGACTGAAGGTCTGCCAAAAAGTTGGGAAAAATTAATGGCCGCCGCCAAAGTATACGCTCAAACAGAGCGTAATCTAAGTTCCAACAGGCCACCACTACCACAGAACCGCCCGCATGACATGAGTGGGAACAGTGGTAGGAAATTCAAGAAAAACTGGAAGGACTCAACTTCAGGCGCACACTCCTCAGATGATGCCCACGCGACAATTAACTAGATAACAGCGCAAAAGGAGGCTAAACAGGAGAACCGAGACAGGCAGTGGACGCCTCTTACCAAGACACCGACGGAAGTGCGTGGTACTGGAGACTACTAATTCAAAACACCCCCGCCGATGAAAAACAAAAGAGGACCAGACCCAAACCTTTACTGCGAGTACCACAAAGAAAATGGCCACATTACAAACAACTGCATCAGTCTCCGCAGGAAAATAGAGAAAGCACTGAAGAGTGGGGAACTTACCCATCTGGTTCAAAACGTGCACAAGGAGATCAAGCAGATCACGCACGGGGACGAAGGGCCGAGTAACAAAAAAGCTAAACAAGCTTAAGAAGCCCAAGACAGATCAGCGCGCATGCAATCATAGTTTTCCTTCATATTTGGCAAAGTTCTTCAACTTACCAACTCATGGCACAAGGACTATTTGCATGCGCATTAAATTAAGTCTCATTATTTATCCTAAAACAACTTTGTAACTCATGGCCTTTGCGCCCTATCCAAATAAATACAAAGTTCGTTACATTCTCTATGTTTGTTACAAATGCATGCAATTCCTTTTGGTAAGCGCAAAAACACTATGGTAACATAATATAAGTCTCATGAACGGTCTGTGGTCACAAGTACCGCACAAGGTCTAGCCCTACATTCACATATGAGCTTTATACCATCTTTATTCGCCTTACCTAAGCAAAGTAATTGTACTCATGCAAAAAATTGTAATTCAAACATACCATACATTCAAAACGTTACTTGCGTAGCAAGCGCATTAACAAAATTTTACATGCACAACAGTGCATCAACAACGTTACTTGCGCGGCAGCGCAATCACACCATTACAAACGGGATCTACATCTCAAACCTTTCAACTAAGTGTTCAAACAACCACAAAAAAATACAAAGAAAACCTACTCCAGGTCCTCATCATCATCCGCTTCATTCGGAAACACCTCTTTCAGCTGCGCTACAAAATCATCAGACACAAGTGCAGCAACTACCAGGTCCAACACGGGCAAGTGTAAGTTGTTATATTCAGTCTTGGCAGCAGCATGTGCGGCTCCGGTATCAACTCCATGCGTGGCGGATCTGCGGGTATCCCAATCAACCCTTAGCGCATTATTAACATGCTAGGCACATTCTGCATACCCTTGGGTATATCCATCATTGCGCGCACTAACCATCAGCTTCGCAACCGCTTGATCCAAATCAACGGAGTTAAGGACAACATTTGCAACCTGCGCAATACAACAAATAAGAAGATGTACAAGCACATCAAAATATTACAAGGAGCTGACACACTTACATTTATAATCCCACGATGCTTCATCTAGAGCATCTCATCCTTCAGCGGTTCAACCAGACTCTCCGCCGTCACCTGAGCAGTCTCAGAGTTCTCTAACTTCTCTTCAGTTACGGCCAAACGGCGGGAAGTCTCCGCTTTCTCAACCCTTTCAAGCTGCAAGTCTTTCTTGGCAGACTCGAGTTTCGCTTTAACTTGTTCCTAGTCAGATAACAAAGAAGTAAGTTCTTCTATCTCTTTATCTCTAAGGGCAAGAGTAGCGCAGGTATGTACCTCTCTCTACTCACTTCTCTCTCTATAGATCGGGCTTCTTCATGGGCTGCTTCAGCCTCTGCCTTCTCCTTCTTTAACTTTTCAACCTCCGCCTTGAGATTGTTAATGTTATTCCGAAGACCCATCTTCTCATTGTTATCTTTCTCACAAATTTCTCTCCAGCGTTTATGCTCTTCTGAGAGAAGAGCGGCTTCAGCTTCAGCCTTCCTCTTCCACCCCGCAGCAGACCACTCTTCAGTTTTCTGCTCGCTCTCAAACTTGGCTTGATCAGCCTCCAAATTCGCCCTCAGCGGGACAACCCTTTCCTTCTCTTCAGTAGCTTCTTTCTTGGATGCTTTGAAAGCAGCCCATTCTTTATGCATACTGCGCCATTCGCGCACTATGCGGTGGATGGTAGAGGTTGAGCTGGCAGTTTCTTCAAGGAAAGCATGATACGTTTGATCGTGAGAATGCTCCTCTTGAAATTTAACCTCCGCGGGAGGGAAAACACCTTGTAACTAATCACGGAAAATCTGCTAGTCTGAAAAAGTATCGCCTTGTTTAAGCTTCCATACAGGCACATGAATATCAGAAGCTCTCTTCTCAGAATAAGACCTACAATAGTAATCCCCCAGGGTTTCCTCTGGGCGGATGGGAGAGTCTTCCTCAACATGAGTAAAAAATCCCTGATCACCAGCCGGGCTCTTTTCAACATTCACTGGCACGGATGTAGTGGTGGATAAAGGAATAGTCGCTACTGGGTCTTCCTGAATTGATTTCCCTTTCTCAGGCTCGCGCGCCACAATTTCAGGAGACTTAGGCTTGGTAACACCAGCATCCACAGCCTCCGTCTCCACAACATTCTCCGCCTCTAGCTCAACTTTGACAGTTTTCTCAACTTCAACTTCAGGGTTTTTCACTTCAGCAACCATCTCTACCCCCGTCTCAGCATCATTGGTGCCTTCCAACTGTTCCTTAACAGATGCGCGAGGTGATGAAGGCAGGAGATCATCATTAAAAATAGACGCTGATTCCGCGCGGACAGAAGGAATAGGCTTCTCTGCAAAATAAAAGAACATGTTAACTTTGCAAACATGAGGAAACAAAAGTAAGAAGATACGCACCTGGAGAAAACTTTGCAGCAAAAGCATCCAAGTTTCCTTTCTTGCTGATCCTCTTCCGGATAATCTTCTTCACAGGCTGCGCCGCAGCATCACCCTCGGGTTTCCTCTTCACCGCCTTCGACCTTAACAAAGGCTCTGGGCTCGACTCTAAGTCAATGGGATCATCAGGGTTCGACGGCGAAATATCCATAGTATCTCGAGGCTCCGCCTTTGGTTTTCTTAAAGCTATAGGCGCAAGTCCTTCCAATACGTCAGACACCACTATATAATCACACCAGGATTCAGAGAAACGACACGTAACTTTCTTCTCGCCCTTTGAAACTTGGGCCTTCGGCGCAGCAGTTTTCTTCGTCGCAGCAGTAACAACCGGTACACGTTTCTTCTTCTCCGGGCCTATGCCCAAATTAATCAACTCGCCTACTTAAAAAGAAATATTGCAATATTACCCTACGCGCAAAGACAACAAAGAGCAATATTGCAATATTGATCAAAAAATTCAAGAGCTTACCAGCACCAGTCGAAGGTTGCGCTGCTAGATCCTCATCCCGCGGAAGCCCAAAGTTCCTCACTATCTGTTGATACCAAAGCTCTTCATCAGCACCCTTCGGGATAGTGTCATTTTTCCCTTTCTCCCTCATGTATGCAACAACATACAAGGAAACAACTACAAAGGCAAAAACAATAACAAGTTCATATTATTTACAAAAAAAGGAAAACAAAGGGGTAAGAAAATCCCAAATCTTGCTTCTATCATCCTCCGTGTACACCGACTTGTCTTCACGATCCATTTTCTAGTGAAGATCCATACCAGCGGCAACCAGGGCCCTCTCAGGAAGCTCGATAGATGGAATATCTTTCAGGTCCTGATACCAAATTTCCGACTCCGGAGTCTTCATATTCTCTACCACAATGTCTTCTGTACCCCTAAAGGCCATCTTCATTGGAATCACTCTAGCTTTAATAAAGAAAAACTTGGGTTTCCAGTCATGAAAGGATTTGGGAGCAAAATCTTCTTTGCCGATGAACATTGGGCAAAGGAATAAAAACCTTATGAACAATGAAGTTGGTAAAATACTCGAAAACGGTTAACCATCGGGTCAATATGCATTGACCGGCAAAGGAATTCGAAATGACGGTTTGGACCATTCCTATAGGGTGTAGTTGAGAAATATGAAACTTGTAATGATCAAGAACATCAAGAACGAATCTGGTAGCGGGTAGACGAAAGTTGCCATCGGCAAAATAGTCCCAGAATAAAGTTATGTAACCGGCTGGAGCATCGGCCGCCGTTTGACCTTCATCTGGGTATCTAACACCCCAGCCATCGGAAAACTTAAAATTCTTCACGACACCGTCAAAAGTCTTCCCGGACCACTTCAATGGTGGACGGGAGGCAAACGTTTCTTTAGAAGAATCTTCGGGATGCTCTTTGGAAGACATAAAGAAAGAACACGAACTTGCTGGTTTCTTCAGAGGAAGATTGGGGAAAGACGAAAGAATTCGAAAGCAATTAATGGAAAAAGGAAGGCACTCAAGAGTTTATATAGGGATCGCCATTAATGCCCTCGAGAACCGCAGCCCCCTTTTTTTCAGGAAAACACGGTTATCAAAGCATCAAGGGCGAGTGGGGAACAAACAATAACCTCATGCGCATGTGCAGACCACGTTTGACGACGCACATTTAATGAATAACTGACAAAGTGACAGCCTATCACCAAAACCGTCACATGTCAACAGTCAGCACAGTACCTTTTACCTACCATGAGTCAAATTTTTCAAAATTTGAAATCATGAAAACATCTACTTGAAGAAACAGAAATATCTTCAACAAGAAGATTCTTCTTACTTCGCGCCAAAGGAACTTGCTACTTCTCAAAGCAAAACGCGCACACTTCATTTTATATAGTCTAGTGCTCCACCTACATGCGTAGAAGCAACACTGGACTGGGGGGACTTGAAGGGGTATAATCCCAAAAACCGTGCGCAGGCGCATAGAACCATACCACAACCTTATCCCAAAACATCTTGAATAAAGACCCTGCGCGGACGCGCAACGGTCCTAAACAACATTTGGGAAGAAACAGTTCAATAACGAAGTATGGTCCCCAAAACCTTGCTTAGAAGACCATATCACAACCTTACTTCCAGAACATCTTTAATGAGATCATGCGCGGATGCGCAGTGGTTCCAAACAAGGTACGGAACGAAGCAGTCTTCGATAAATATGCACCGGAAGGAGGGAGAAATAAACAGTCAGCTAACAACCTTATGCGGGCACGCGCAATAGAAAAGTTAGACTTGAAGATAAAATCCTAAAATTCTCCGCGCGTCTAAAATCAAGACTTAATTAAAAGTATCTTTTCTGTTACAACAAGATGAACCCGTGGCAAGGGCATAACGGTTTTACAGCTTTAAATCTTCTAGAAACTTTGAGTGCTGATCGTGCACAACCATTCGGTTACAACTGAAAGATGACGTGGCAAGATCCTGAGCACTCATCTAAATCACGATGATGGCACTAACTTGGAGAAGGATTTACCCCAAAACCACTTTACACGTGGCAATTCCCCAACCGTTGATCAGAATCCACGACCCGTGTGCAAAGGTTAACGGAAGGAAAGATAACCACAACCGGAAAAGCACTTTCCGTTATCTCTCCATCGCACCAATTTCCCGCCAAAAACTGGCTATAAATAAGACGTTGCAGGTATGATTTCACAAGTTACTTTCACTTCACTTTTACTACTTCTTCTTCTTCTTCTTCATCGAGATCACTGTACTTATTCTCACGTCGGAGGGTGATCACGGAGAGAACCCCCATTCTCCCGTGGTGAGTCTAACGGCTTTCTGTTTTGCAGTGAACACCGGAGAAGGAGCTCAGTTGAACCCCTGAATCAGCGAGAAGAATAACCCTTTTATGCAGAACTAAACCCTTGGTTAGTTTTGGTTTGGGTTAATAAGAGTTTTGTCACTACGTTTTGTCGCTATATCTTGTCTCTGTTGTTCTTTATGTTTTGATTGATTGTTGCAATTGTTCATCATACCATAATCTCTTCATGGTATCAGAGCCCCTGTGCTCCTGTTGATGATCGATTGCTTCTTCTGTTGTCTGTTCAAGTGTCTTTGACTGACTGTGTTTGTTGTTTTTTGATCTTTGTTGACTGAAGATCTGTTTCACTTGGAGGGTTTCTGTTCTTGGAAATCCTTGTTGACGGTAGATATGCGTTGATTTGTCTCTATTGAAGGTGCTTCTGGTTTATTGGATTGAAACCCTAACTTAGCGTTTCAGAGTGTCTTCTCGGATTTACACTCTGCGTTAGTCTCTACAACCCTAGAAGGTTCAGGGCAAACTAACCAGGAGTGTTATTTGAGGCTTTTCTATATCAGATCTAGTAGTTCTTGAAAACTACTGTTCTGATATTTCTTGGAGCTTTTGCACCCACTGTAAGATCGTTCCTGCTCACCTAGCACGCCCCCGTGCCCGTCTTACTGTTGTCACAAATGCTCTGTCCAGAAGGTGGCACGGGACGTGCTCACCCAGCACGCCCCCATGGCCACCCCACTGTAAGTCTTCTGATTTCAATTGTTACATGGCACTTTGGACACGGGGCCGTGTCCCCATAGCACGGGGTCATGCTGCAAGTGCCAGTAACAAAATTTTTTTGTTGTTTTCATACTTTTTACACATTTTTCCAAAATAAATCCTTTATGGGACACCTTGCGAACAATGTGTAATTTAAGTATGGGGGTGGGAGGATAATAAAAACCCTTGAATCGTTTGTCCTAAACCAAGCGTTACACAAAACTCACATTGGAACCGCTAAACACCCCAAACTTTTTCAAAAAAAAAAATTCATTTTTTTCACTTATCTTAAGTTTAGTTGGGTAAATAAGTTCTAAAAATTATGTTTTTACAAATGTACAACCGATAGCGTCGTGATAAAAAGAACCAATTTAGAAAAATTACGGAAATGGGCATGATAAATCTTTGTAAAATTTGATTATATATACATTTTTACACTATGACCCTTTTTCCCACAAAAGTGAGTTTTGAGCCATTGTCGAGCATAAAAATATACATCTTTAATAATTGCTCAATTTTCGTTTCTTGTGTGAATAGCTCGTTTGGTTCTCACGAATCTAGAACTTGACAACCCGATACATTCCAAATCCTTACCGACAAAAATTCAAGTAAGTAAATGATAGAGGTATTAGGACAAACCCATTTTTCAAACAAAACCTTTATTTTCTTTGCTTTATACAAAAGCACCCCCCCCCTAGTTAAACCCTTTGAGCCTTAAAAACCTTTTTCATTTTTCATCTTTCATTTTTGTAAATTTATCGGTTATGAAATTACGACTATGGCTCAGTTTCAATCTTGGCAACCAAGAAAAATCAGAAAAAATTGAAAAAATTGCCAATGTACTTTTTTTGCTAAGCCAAAAAGCAATAGAAAAAACCGATAGTTTACGTTTTTACCCCTTTCTCGAATAAAACTTACCAAACCCGAACCACCACCTAACCTTCAAAGTCCTCTTGATATTTATAGGGATTTAACGTCAAAAGGAGGAGGTTTGATTGATTGTCAAGCCTACGGTAGGAGTAAGTTCCAAATCGGGCACGAGCGTTTCACTTAATATTGGCCGAGTGTCATAACAACCCTCCTAATTGTTTTCGATAACCTAATATATTTGAAAATATCCCAATATGTCCTAAAATACACCCCATATGCGAAAACGGGCCCCGATTACCTTTATTTTCATTAAAATTAATTAGAAATCAGATTTTATGGTCTCTCGCGGGGCACGTAGCCCTTGGCTACTGCCTACGCAGGCCACGACAGCAAGGAGTCAGGGCGAGCCCCTGAGCCGCCACGTGTTCCAGTCGTGTCGTGCCAAGTGGTCGACTCAGCAACCCTAGGGTCTACCCTAGGGAGCTTCGCGGGCCGCGAAGGCCCTGGCTGTGTTCTACGCGGGGCACGATGAAGGTGAAATCAGGCCCTATAAATTGCAACGAAGGCCTTCAGTCCCAACTCGCTCACACCTCTCTTTCTCTCTCGAATTTCTTAAGTGTAAAAGCTATTCTCGGGTATAACACCCCCCTAAATAACGAAGTTCTGCCCCGTTGTAAGTATCATAACCCAGTTACGTATTAGATACGCTACCCGATTGATCCAGGGTTCCGTAACGGCTGTCGTGGTTCTGCTCGACGTAGTCGTTGGAATGCCATCTCGGGGAGGGTATTACTAATGTAAATATTGGGTTATTATACTAACGCGTGTGCATTTGTGTAAATTTTAGATAATCACCAGGAAACCCTTACAGAAAACCCAAGACAGCAATGTGAGTAATCTCCATTTTTGCAAATTGCTTTTACAAAACCTCACACGATTAATTATATATTAAACAGTTATTGAGCATTTGTATTCTACAATTATCGTCGGTATGTTGGGGTTTTGTATACAAAATTTGTTACTACCTTGCGAAGAGTAACATTTCCACAAGTCGGGTTGACAGGTCCGTGGGTGGTAATTGAATAGATGGAAACAAATGTAATTGCGGGACCGCCCTCAATACTGTACAATGGTTTTATTAAACTTGATTAAACTGAGATTCACTCACTAGTATTTCCCACTGACAAAATGTTTTTAACGCGTTTCAGGTAACAAAATGGAAAGCCAAATAGAAGCCAGCTGGACAGCACTGAAGGCTTGGAAAAGTGGCTATAATGTTGTCGCGACCCCCGTCCCCCTGTACAAATATGGGAACGGGCGGCCGCGGCCAGTGTCGGTGGTATTTTGTAATTGTCTAATTTGGTAGCAGAAATTACATCAAGACCGTAGTTAGGAAAATATTTGATCAGAGTAAAATACCACAATTTCATAATATTAAATACATGGGATAAAACCCAAGTTTTCAGTACACACGTTTTCATAGGAATAAATCCTATTTTTATTTAATAAAAACATCTATTTTATTTTAGGTAACTTTATTGCCACTTTTCCAAGCCTTCAGTGCTATCCAGCTGGCTTCTATTTGGCTTTCACATATTGTTACCTGAAACGCGTTTAAAAACATTTTGTCAGTGGGAAATATTGGTGAGTGAATCCCAGTTCAATCAAGTTTAAATAAAAACCATTGTACAGTATTGAGGGCGGTCTCGCAATTACATTTGTTTCCAAGTTATACCAATTACCACCCACGGTACTGTCAAACCTGACTTGTGGAAATGTTACTCCTTGACCAGGTGGTAACAAATTTTGTATACAAAACCCCAACATACTGACGTCAATTGTATTCTTACAAATACTCAATAACTGTTTAATATATAATTCATTAAGTGAGGTTTTGTAAGAACAATTTACAAAAAGGAGATTACTCACAAAAAGGTTTACACAAAAAGAGGATTACTCACTTTGCTGTCTTAGATTTTCTGTAAAGGTTTCATGGGAATTATCTATAAATTACACAAATGTACACGTGTTAGTATAATAACCCATTTTAACATTGGTAATACCCTCCCCGAGACGGCATTCCAACGACTACGTCGGGCAGAACCACGACAGCCGTTACGGAACCCTAGATCAATCGGGCAGAGTATCTAATACGTATCCAGGGGTTATGATACTTACAACGGAGCACAACCTCGTTATTTAGGGGGGGTATTAGACCCGGGTATAATGCCTATTATCAGAAATTCGAGATTGAGAAACAAAAATGAGCGAGTTTCAACTGAAGGCCCGTTGCCCTCTTATATAGGGCTGTAATCTAGGTTTCTCGCGGTCCGCGTAAAGGAAAGCATAAGCTTACGCGGCCCGCGTCGTAGGGGGTTCTAGGCGTAGGTGATCCGGATCACAACATAGGTTCAACACGCGTTATGACACGTGTCAACACTGGGGTTTGCTAGACCTTTAAGTTGTCGCGGCCCGCGTTAGATGTAGCCTAGGGCTACGCGGCCCGCGATAAGGTAAGTTTTCTTGTTTTTATTTTATTTTAAATGCTAGATCGTATTTTGGGCCCACTTTTCACATACGGGATGTATTTTAAGACATATCGGGATATTTTAAATATTTTTAGGGTGTCGAAAAAATATTATGAGGGTGTCGGTTTAGGGTTGTTATATCCTCCCCACCTTGTTTTAGAGCTCGTCCTCGAGGTCTACTAGAACAGGTGTGGATATTTCCTTTGCATTTCTGATTCAAGCTCCCATGTGTATTCTGGTCCTCTTTTGGAGTCCCTTTTTACCTTGACCAGAACTAATCTCTTGTGCTTAAGATTCTTAATCTTCCTGTCTTCAATTTGTAGAGGCCTTTCTACAAATTTTAACTGTTCATTTACCTTTATGTCCTTAAGAGGTATCATCAGTGATTCATTAGCTAAGCATTTCTTGAGATTTGATACATGAAATACATCATGTATTCCTGCCATTTCCTCTGGCAGTTGTAGCTGATAGGCTACAGGTCCTATCTTTCTAATAATGTCAAAAGGTCAAACATACCTGGGACTTAGCTTCCCTCGCTTGATGAATCTTACCACTCCTTTCCAAGGAGAGACTTTTAACAATACTTTATCTCCAACATGAAATTCCAATGGTTTACGTCGGTTGTCAGCATAGCTTCTCTGTCGATCACGTGCAGCTTTTAGTCGTTCCTTGACTTGAATGATCTTGTCGGTTGTTTCCTGTACTATCTCAGGTCCAGATAGTTGCTTTTCCCCAATTTCTGCCCAACAGACTGGGGTTCTGCACTTTCGTCCATAAAGTGCTTGGAACGGTGCAGCATTGATACTAGTGTTATAACTGTTATTATAAGAAAATTCTATTAAAGGTAAGTGATCGTCCCAATTACCTCCGAAATCAATTACACAAGCTCTAAGCATATCTTCCATTGTCTGAATTGTCCTTTCGCTTTGTTCGTCCGTTTGAGGGTGATAAGTTGTGCTTAGATTCAACTTGGTTCCCATTGCTTTTTGGAAACTTGACCAAAAATGAGAGGTAAAACAGCTATCCCTATCAGAAATAATTGATAAAGGAATTCCATTTAATGAAACAATTTCATTTACAAACAACTTGGCTAATTATTCCATACTAAAAGTTTCCTTCATTGGTAGGAAATGAGCTAATTTGGTTAGCCTGTCTACAATCACCCAGATTGTATCATTACCTTTTCTTGTTTTGGGTAATTTGGTAACAAAATCCATTGTTATCAATTCCCATTTCCAAACTGGCATTTCTAGCTATTGCAATAATCCTGAGGGTTTCTGATGTTCAGCTTTGACTTGCGAACAGGTTAAACATTTAGAAACGTAAGTTGCTATATCCTTTTTCATTCCTATCCACCAAAAATTCTTTCTTAAATCCTGATACATTTTATCATTTCCTGGATGCATTGTATACTTAGACTTATGGGCTTCTTCTAATATACGGTGACGCAGGTTTCCTAATTTAGGTATCCATATTCTTTTCTTATGGAATCTCCAAATTCCATCTGTTCCTTGTTCTAATTCCTTAATCATTCCTTTTAATTTTTCATTATCTTCCTTGATTACTGATTCTTGTGCTTTTCTAATCTGATCATCTAAATCTACCTGTAGATTTAATTTAAGAGAACGTACCCTTTTTGGCTTTTCATGATACTTTCGGCTTAAAGCATCAGCTACCATATTTGCCTTTCCTGCATGATACTGGATATTACAATCATAATCACTAAAAATTTCCATCCAGCGTCTTTGTCTCATATTTAACTCTTTTTTCCTGAAAACATACCTTAAACTTTTATGATATGTGAATATGGTAAACTTACTACCATAAAGGTAATGTCTCCAAATCTTAAGGGCAAAAATTATGGCTCCTAATTCCAAATCATGGGTTGAATAATTCTCTTCATGATTCTTAAGTTGTCTAGAGGCATAAGCTATAATTTTTTGGCATTGCATTAATACACATCCATAACCTAATTTAGAAGCGTCACAATAGACTATGAAGTCCTCAGTTCCTTCTGGTAATGCTAATATGGGTGCATGTAACGTCTTCGCTTAAGAATTCTAAAGGCTTCTTCCTGTTTTGGTCCCTATTCAAACTTAATGGATTTACAGGTTAACTTGGTTAAGGGCTATTCTAGAAAAATCTCGAATAAATCTTCTATAATACCCGGCCAATCCTAAGAAACTTCTAACCTTGGTTGGTGATTCAAGGGTTTTCCATTTGGTGATCGCCTCGATCTTTGTTGGATTCACATGAATTCCTTCATGGTCGACTAAGTGTCCAAGAAACTGTACCTGTTCTAACCAAAACTCGCACTTTGAAAATTTAGCATAAAGCTTTTCTTTTCTTAATAGACTTAGAAGTGCATGCAAATGCTTTGCATGATCCTCTTTACTTTTAGAATAAATGAGAATATCATCAATAAAAACAATTATAAATTTATCCAAATATGGCTGACATATTCGGTTCATCATGTCCATAAATGCAGTTGGGGCATTGGTTAAACCAAATGGCATGACAGTAAATTCATAATGGCCATACCTTGTTCTGAATGTGGTTTTAGGAATGTCCTCTTCCTGTACCTTTAAGTGATGATATCCTGATCTTAAATCGATTTTTGAGAAAAATCGAGCTCCTTGAAGTTGATCGAACAGATCATCGATCCTTGTTAATGGGTACCGATTCTTAATCGTAACCTTGTTCAATTCACGGTAGTCAATGCACATACGCATTGACCCGTCCTTCTTTTTGACGAATAAAATCGGCGCTCCCCACGGTGTTGAGCTTGGCTGTATGAATCCTTTCTCCAACAATTCATCTAATTGTTTCTTCAGTTCCTGCATTTCGGCAGGTGCCAAACGATAAGGTGCTTTGGCAATTGGTGTCGTTCCTGGTAGCAGGTGGATTTTGAATTCGACTTCCCTATTTGGTGGTAGCCCTGACAATTCTTCTAGAAAGACATCTGAAAACTGAGACACTACTGGAATGTCTTTTAGTTCTTTTCCTTTAGTGTTAATGATTATAGAAATCAAATACACTTTAGATCCTTTTCTTATATAACTTGCAGTTTTCACCACAGAGATGAATTTAGTGGATTTAGATGGTTTATCTCCTTTAATTGTGATCTTTTCACCCCTTGGTGAATTTACTTGAATTGACTTTTGATCACATAAAATACTGGCTTTATTGGCTATTAACCAATCCATTCCTAATACAATATCAAATCCTGCCAGATTCATTGGGTAAAGGTTTGCAATAAATTTTTGATTTAAAATTTCTATTCTTGCTCCCTTCAAGATTTCAGAAATCCTAACGGTTTCTCCATTTGTTGTCTCTACTAGACATTCTTGTGGAGTTTAGTTAATGATTGATTTAAAAGTTTGCAAAACGAAGTATTAATAAAACTTTGGTTTGCACCAGAGTCAAATAATACTTTAGCAAAAACATCATTAACTAAAAATGTACCGGCTATCACGTCCAGAATCATCTTGGCTTCATCTGCAGTCAGAACAAATGCTCTAGCATATTTAGTGTTCTTGTTGTTCGCAGCTGGAGCCAATTTCGGGCAATTTGGCTTGATGTGACCTTTTTCTCCACAGTTGAAGCACAGTCCATTACTAGATTTCCTCTTGCAATCTTCTTCCTTGTGTCCTGGTGCCTTGCAGAAATTGCAATGAGTGAAGCATTTTCCCGAATGCTTCTTCTTACAGATCCTGCACTAGGGTGCAGAGGTAGAACCTATATTGCGAGCATGGTTGGAATTACCATAGCGAAATTCCTGAGTGAGTATTTAGGCTAGATTCCTTCTCTGGTCTTCTTCTCTAGTACGCACTAACTCATCTGTCAAGGTGTTTGCTAGTTCTACCGCTTCCTCTATGGTTTGAGGCCTAGCTGCCTTGACTACATGCCTAATTTCCCCGATCAGTCCCCAGATGTAACGGAGATTAATACTGGCTCAGGTGATGCAAGGGTTGGTACTATTCTAGCATATTCAAAGAATGTGGTAGTATAACCCTTACTATCTACTCTGGTCATCCTAAGGTTCAGAAATTTATTTGCTATATGTTCCTTTTCATTAGGGGGGGCAAAATTTCCTTTCTACCATATTTTTGAATTCCTCCCATTCCATATTGTACAACCTATCACTTCCTCTTGAATGGAGGATAGTGTTCCACCATTCTAAGGCTGAGTTCTTGAACAGATTTGAAGCAAACATTATCTTGTCTTCTTCAGCACACTTGCTTATTTTTAAAACAACCTCAGTCTTTTCTATCCAGCGTAGGGCTGCAATGGGTCCTTCATTGCCCGAGAATTCTATTGGTTTACAGGACCAGAATTCTTTATAAGAACAACCATAGGGCATGGTTCTTCTTCTTTTGGGAATGGGCGCTTAAAATATGGGTCCATTGTTCACGATGTGTTCAGGTTCAGTTGGTCGCTTACTGCTATGCTTACTTTTATTATCAGCTTCTTTAACAGTTTGGATAATAAATGGCATTGCATCTATTATTCCTTGTGCCACTATGTGTTGGATAGCACTATTATCCACTTGGTTTCCATTGTTATTGTTGTTCGGATTCTCATTATTTGGGTTATTGTCATTCTGGATATTATCGTTCTGGTTTTCCTGATTCACTTCGTTGTCCATCTGAATTTTAAACATTTACCACATATTAATATCACAAAATAATATTTAATACAACCAATCACACAACACACAGATTGATCAAAAACGTCGAGCATTGCGACTTTTACTCTTTCTTATAGTATGCATCTATTACATACCAGTACTGAAATTAAAATTACAATCCAGAAATCCATATTGCGCTCGTCGTACTTCCAGACGAGTCGCTCTCCCACCTGCCTCATTCTTTCACTATTCTCTAAGATTTCCTCACCAAATGTCCTAAGCTCTTGTACATTTTCTGCACTCATTGGGGGTGCAGGTTCTAGGACTGGGTTAGGAATCTGGGGTGCAGGTTCGTGGTATGGAGGTATAGGGGCCTGGTATGGGTAAGGATTTTCTAGAATTTCCCTAATGATACATCATTATCGTAGTAGGGGTCTAGAGGATCTAACCCTGGGTAGACTCCTAGGTTTGGCATGGGTATGTCTTCATGTATCGGGTAGCGTTGCACATAGTCCCTATTGTCATCCTACCATGGGTCGTAATTTGAGTCTAAGGGATTTGGTGCTGGTACCCTAGGTAATTCCTCCGGATTAAAATCATGCATTTCTACTTGATTTTCAGGATTTTCTATCTCCATCGGTTGGTCAGGAATTGGTGGTTGTGGTTGGGGTGCTAATATTTGTTCCAGATTAGGGTCAGCTGCAGTGGTTGCTAAGATGTGAATATTGGCTATACCCTATTAATCATATCATGAGCATAAGCATCGGTTTCACTTTTAGCTGCGGCTAGTGCTCTCTGGTCTTGTAACTTTTTCATACGCTTTCTACGCTCATTGTTGGTGCATACGTCTGTTGACTTCGTCTTGTATCGAGTCTTGTAAGTAGGTAGATAGATCAGGGCACGCAAAACGAGAAAATGTGTCAAAAGGTTAATTCCGCACGGAATTATACCAATGGGTAATTCCGCACGGAATTACAAGGTAATTTCGCTTGTACTGGTCCGCGCAAAATTACAAGCTTATAAATAGGGGTGTCTCGATTTCATTTGTAACTTTCCGGTTTCAGTGCCGAACTGTTGCCGAAGTGTCGTCTCACTGTAATTCTTTGTCAAATCAATCAAAAGACAGTTTAAAGTGTATATCTTGCTGAATTGAACTTGATACGACTGTTTCCGCCTTTCGTATCGAGTAAAAACTCTTCTGATCGACTCGTTCGGGTCTGAAAACGATCCTACAAGTGGTATCAGAGCTCAGGAGGAAGACTTCATACCAATTCAGCTACAAATTCTGATTTCTACACCTTCTTTTTCACAATTAACAAGTTTTCACGGTCAAAATGCTTTGAATTTCACATATCATGTGCGCAATACTACTTTAACAAACCCTAGAAAGTTTCAGAACTAAAATCGGACTATAACTTGATCAATTTGACAAAATTCAGCTCGAGATGATGACATCAGCATAATTCCACACGAAATTAGGGTCTAATTTCGTTTGAAACATCCTAATTTCGCTTGAGGTTGTAATTTCGCTTGAAGAGGTTCACACGAAATTAGTAATTTCGCTCCAATTAGTAATTTTGTTTGATAATTTCGTACGGAATTAGTGATTTTGCACCAAAAGGTTAATTCCGCTTGAAGTTGGTATTTCGTTTGTACGGGTGATTTCGCTTGAAAGGATAATTTCGTTTGAAGTATAATTTCGTTTGAACCTGTCTGTTTGTGAAATTGTGAAAAACGAAACATGGAAGAGGAATTCTATAACGCCTTTGCTACTCCGATTACCATTGCACAACACACAATGTTGGAAAATGAAACGGGAACTATGCAAAAACCGCCTAAGCTCATGAACATTAAGGAGTATAAAGGATGGGAAGAACGGTTTGAAAATTGGGTACAAGCAAATTATTTGGATGCTTGGGAATGTGTTGAAACAAAATACGTTAGACCAACGAATGATGACGAAGAGGAGATTGCCATCAAAGATCTTAGTGCTGATGAGAAAAAGAAATACAAAAATGAAAAGATGATGATCAGTTTACTGCAACAAGCTGTTAAAGAGGACATTTTGGTCTTATTGCAACACAGTGGGAGTGCATATTCGATTTGGAAAGCGTTAAGATCTAAGTTTGTTGGAAGTCAAGAAATGATTAAGAACAAAAAATCACTTCTGAAAAAAGAGTTTAATCTATTTCGTGGTTTGAAAACTGAAAGCACAAAGCAGATAATTGAAAGATACTGCGGTTTGTTAGTAAACATGAAGAGGGTGAGCATCACAATGGATAATGAAGAGTTGATTGAGAAACTGACTGATGCATTACCACATGAAACTTGGGGCACATACTTGATGATGTTAAGAAATAAGAAAGGGTTTAACAATCTAACTTTGAGCAAGTTCATTGAGAAATTGGAAGCTCAAGAGATGGAACAAAGGAAGATCTCAAGAATGAAGGATTTTGATGGTGAACAAGATATCAGTCTTTATTATAAAGTAGGGTTGAATGAAAAAACCAACATGTCACCAAAGGTTGAGACAGCATTCAATGCTAAAAGTTCATCAGGAAGTTCTTCTAAAGGGTCAAACAGCAAAACAAGTTTTTCATCATATCCGTCATTTGATCCAAACTTGTCAGCAACCAAGAATAGCAAGAAATTACAATGCAACTTCGTATTAAATCTTGAGAATGATCAAGATTATTCTGAAGAAGTTGAAAAAGTCACATGTCTTTGTTAGGGACTGTATTGGAGTCGTATGGAAGTTTAGTAGCAGGCCGGATCAGGAATCCAATGCTTACAAAAGAGGATTACGATCAAATTGATGCTGAAGAGATGGAGTTGATGGACATAAAATGGTGTTTGGCTAGTGTGTTGAGACGAGCTGAGAAATTCAAACAGATCACTGGAAGAGATTACTTCCGTGATGCTAATGTTTCTACTTTAGGTATTGATAAATCTAAGGTTACTTGTTTTCGTTGCAGGGAAAAAGGACATTTCAAGAGGGAGTGCAAAAACCGCGAAGCTAGTGGAGCTCAAAATCCGTTCAACAACATCGATTACTATCAAAAGGCAATCTATCATCAAGTTGCTCAACAGCCACATCAACAACAACCACAAATTCCTCATGCCAGAAAGGAAATTGAAGAATCATCAAAGAAAGCATATTTGATGACAAAATTGATAGATCAAGATGATGAAAAATTACCTGAAGGTTTCAGTTGGGAAAATTTCAGTTGGATGATTATTGCCCAGATAAAGAAATTTTGAAAGCTAAAGCGTTTGTTGCTCAAATTGAAGAAGATAGTGATAATGGTGATTATTATGCAAAACGAATGCAAAGCACTTGAGAATGTTAGAAGAGAGTGACAGTGATGATGGAAAAGTTCGAAAGAAAAAGAAGAAAACTAAAAAGCCTATCAGCAGTGATGATGAAGAAACTCCAGTAATCAAGAGAAAGATAAAAGAAGTTCCAGAATTCAAAATTGATGCAGAAGCTGATGCACGAAAGATTCCAGTGAATTGTGAAAACTGTGAGATTATCAAGAAGAAAAATAGTGAATTGATTAACAACATGAATAGCCTGAAAGAATCATATGATGTTCTGAACAAAGCCATGAATCAATACAATGAATCAAGTAGTTAACAAGCAACAACAATGAAGACACTTTAAGGAGCGTTCATGACAAAGCAGAAAATAGTAAACAATTACATTGAGAAATGTGCTGTTTTGGAACAAAAACTGGAAACTCAAAGAATTGAAACAGAAAGAGTAAATAGATTTTTAAAAAGTTACTCATGTACTTCTTATGTCATTGACAAGATTTATCCAACTGTTGAAGGCATGAAAGCATTTGAAGAGGATGAAGTATCTGAAGAAAAGACTCCTGAAAAGAATAAGGAAAAGAAGAAGGATACTGAAGTAAAGACATCTGGTAAGAAACAAGGTGTCACTTACAACAAATGTCCACCCCCGCTGGAAAATGGATATTCGCCAAGAAATCCGAATTCTGAAAGAGTCGAAAAGGCAACTAACTTAGTGTTGGAGTCTGAACCTTCCGTCAATTTGCCAGAAAACATTGATGTTACTTTCACATCGTCTGACACTGATCAACAATCTCAATTGATGAAGAAAGTGGTGGATCATGTGTTAGATAACGATGAAACCGAGGAGTCAAAGTCGGAGTAAAAAACAGAGTCAAAGTCTGAACCCGACACGTCAAGTTCAAAAGTCAAACAGGGCAAAAGAGTTTACAATAAAGAATTTCTGTTATCAAAATCTAATTTGAATGATGAAACATTCAAAGTTGCATATACTTTGAATGATTCTGACAAATTATATTATGATAAAGAATTTCCAATAAGAGGTGTAAAATCTGAAATGATAAAAAAGGTTTTCAAACTAACAGAAATTAATATTTCTGAAATAAAAGATGTAAATCTTTCTGATAAATCTAAAAAATACACCTCAAGAGTACAACAAAGAGAAAACAAGAAAAAACGGTTACAGTTCTGGTTCAGGTTATCAAAAGAAACCAAACCATAAAGGTAATTTCAATAAGAAAGGTCTTGGATTTATTCCACTAGAAAATCATAAAAATGAAAAATATGTTCGAGATTTTAAATCAAAGATGGTATTTGTTTCATGTACATCTTGTGAAGAAGAAAAAGAAAATTTGTTCAGAAAGCAGACAAACAGAGAATTCCTTGTGAAGAAGCAAGAAGAGATGAAGACTGTTGTTCAGAAGAAGGAAACGAGAACCTATTTTCAATGCAAAACAAGTGGTCATATTGCCAAGAATTGTCCTAAGGCAATTCAATTAAAATAGGGAGTGTCTCGTAAATTGAAAGAAAAAGTGGTTGAGTTTGAACCACCAATTGAAAGATCTAAAATTTTCAAAAATTCAAAATTTGAGGTAGGTGAATGTTCGAAGAGGTTTTACAAGAGAAAAGCTAATCTTGACAACCATAAATGGGTTGTTAAGAAGTCTGATGATAGTTCTAGCGATGATTCTGGTTCATCAAAATCAGAGGAGCTATCTTCTGGCGATGAATCTGATTCCACAAAGTCAGAGGAGCCACAAGTTGATTCAAAATGTGAAAAGTCAGTTCCGCGAATGGATGAGGCAAACTTTCCACCATTGAGGGGCTGAAAATTTTAAGCAAAAAGTTGGAAAGACTGAGATTTCAAATCAATTCTTCTCTGAAAAGAAAGAATTTGATGTTGAAAAAGCCTTTAACCCCAAAGTTAAACATATTTTTGGAAAAATGATTAACGGGAAGGCAAAAGGGGTTAAAGAATTTTATGAGAAGAAGATGGAAGGTAAGAAACCGAGTGTTGGTAACTCAGAATAACCCAAGGCTGGTCAGGCTTGGGTGGATATATTCTTTGATTGAAAAACCTAACTTGCCGGAGCTCCCAAGTGGGTAATCGTGGAGCATGAATCGGCACCATTCTTAAAATTTTTCTAAAAAAATTGAAAATGGATAAGTGTGGCTTGCCGGAGTTCCCAGGTTGGTAAGAGTGGAACAGGAATCAGCATCATTCTTTATATCAGGTTTGATTGTGCATACCTACAAGTGGAAATTAGTTTGACCTACAAGTGGTAAATCAGGGACACTAAGTTGTACTTGATTTTCTACAAGCGGTATTTGATGATGAAACTTAAAATTGTTAAATTTTTCAAATGGTTGAAAGAACTAGGTGATGAATTGATCCCCGAACCTACAAGTGGTAAAATCAACAAAACTTATTTTCAGGAAAATGGGAAAATAATGGGATCATAATGGGAAAATAGTTTGTTGTAAGGGGGAGTTCTGATTGTTTATGCCAAGTGGATGGAGAATGGAAGCGATTCACATCAAGTTGTCATTTTACTTGTACAGTTTGTTTTCAATTTTCTTTAATTGTTTTTGAATTTTAGGGGGAGTAAGAAATTTTCAGAAAATCCAAAAACATTAGAAAATTTGAAAAAGTAAAAAACATCATAAAATTCAAAAATGAGTTTTGTTGTGAAAAGAGGAAATGATAGTACATCAGTGGACTATCACAACACGCTAAAGAATTGGAAAGTTAAATGTGATAAACGGTTTCACTGAGGATATGTCAGTAGGTTTTTGCACATTTAGTAGATTGTGGTCGAGATATAAACATAAATTTCAAACTTGCTTATCTCGTGGGTAACATTTCTTGGATATATGGGTAACCCCCGAAATCTTGTTTGAAAGGTCCCTCTTTCTGAGATACTAGGTCTTTATACTCAGTGATATCTGGGGTATTATCCCGGGACTTCTAATTTTGCGAAAGCAATGGCCTAGTCCCCGTATAATACTTTCTGCTTGCTAGAAATATAATGCTGCCCTCAGTACAAAAAATGATGAAACATTGAAAAATGCTAATCATGTACTGTTGAAGAAAAGATTCTCTAAAGGGAACACACCAAAAGATGAGCCGTCATCTCTTTGCTAAACGGAAGTTCTGACCTGAGCTCTCACGGTTTCGCATTTAACCCTTTACAGATATCATCTAGGTATACTCACCTGTAAGACTGAATATTGGGATTTGGATACAGGAGTATATTCAAGTGGTGGGACACGCGAATAAGTTTAAGTCATTAAAACATTAATCTCGTATCTCGAAACAGTTGAACTTTGTGTGAAAATTTAAGTGGATCAGTATACTGACAATCTAAGTGAATTGTTTAGAACTTAATATGTCTAAAAGCTTAATGGTATTGGTGATTTGTCTCAAAAACCGATATGATCCTCTTACACAAACTCACAAAAATATTGTCTGTTAATATTTCTGCATTTCTGTCACGGCCCCCGACCCGGTTTGACCCGTTTCAGGAGCCGCGGGACAGAAATCCCGTGGTATTTAATTTAGGCGACAGCGGAAGACTTTTAAAACAGGATCTTTTAATAATGGAAACTGCCCGTTTCATAATTTAAGGATAAATTCCCGTAATTTACAATAATGTGATTTCTCAGGGAAATCTTTATTTTTCAAAACATGTTTCTTTTATTTATTTACATTGAGCCACTTTTCTAAGCTGAGAGTGCTCCACGGCACTTTCCTTGCTCACAACAGATCACCTGAAACATGTTTGAAAAAGGTTTTGTCAGCGGGGAAATACTGAGTGAATCATTCAGTTTGTAAAAATGACGCATTTGTTATAATTTACAGTATTAAGGGGAATTACAATGTTTCTGATATCAAACCAACTACCCACAGTACTTCTCACTCGACTACCCATTGGCTATCTCGTTGTCCAAATGGTGTCTGTGACTGTGGTCAGATCACCCCTTGGCTAACTCGTTGTCCAAGTGTGACGGGAAATAAGTAATGTATACAAAACCCCACATACCGACTGTACTTTGGTGATTACATAGACTTAATCCCTGTAATTATAACTTTGGAAAATAATTTGGAGTTTTGTAAAACAGTTGATAAAAAGAGAATGACTCACTTTGCAGATTTTACGAGCAGAGTTTAAGCCTTACTGATTTGCCTGTGGTTAACCTAATTTAAATAAAATGCACACACAAACGGGTTAGTAACTAATTCAGCAGTTACGTCAATTCACGAGATTAAACCCTCACAACAATTAATAAGTGCAATACTTAATAATTCAATGGATTCACAACGAATGACAGAGCATAGTCTGAATTCGAACAACACTCAAACATTCAAGTCGAAATCATAATGAATAACAAAGTATCGGCTCAATTTGAGCAGCACTCAGACAATCGTTGGATAGTATAATCGATCGGATGTTGAATCGTAATAGCGATCGAGTTATTACCCTGATTGCGGCAGCACCTCGTGATTCGTGTGTGTGTTGGGGACTATTTTGAGTATAACTCGACGTACACAGAAGGTATAAACGTCGTTCTAAAGGCAGAAGGCAAGTCCCAATGTCGGCTATTTATACTAATTTTTGGGACTCCCTTACGGACCGTATGCCTGATCCCTTACGGTCCGTAAGCTAAGCAGTCTAATTATAGGCTGCCTAGGCTCGGGACTAGCTTGCATGAATCAACTATTTTGGCCAATCAGCTTTAAGCAACGTATAATTTAGATAATTATTCAACTAGGGTTTTCCCCCTTGAGTTTTAGGGGCCCTGATCCTGATTCCGATTGTTCTGAAAATTTTAGGGCTAATGCAGAATTACTTGGGTGTCTCAATTAGGGTTTTCTTTTTGACAAATTATCGTCCTAATTATTGATTTTAGTGACAGTTGTTACATCCTCCCCACCTTGAGAAAAATCTCATCCTCGAGATTTACTGAAATAGATGAGGGTACTTTCGCTTCATCTCTGATTCCAGTTCCCAAGTGTACTCCGGTCCTCTCCTGGATTCCCATTTGACTTTCACTAGCACTAGTCGTTTGTGTTTGAGAAACTTAATCTTCCGGTCTTCTATTTGTAGGGGTTTCTCTACGAATTTCAGCTTTTCATTTACCTCTATATCTTGAAGAGGTACTACCAGGGATTCGAGACATCTTTTGAGATTGGATACATGAAACACATCATGTACTCCAGCTAATTCTTCTGGTAGTTGTAAACGATAAGCTACTGGTCCTATTCGTTCGATCACGGGGAATAGTCCAACATATCTTGGACTCAGTTTTCCTTTCTTACCAAATTGTACTACTCCTTTCCAAGGAGATACTTTTAATAGTACTTTGTCTCCGACTTGGAATTTTAACGGCTTGCGGCGATTGTCTGCATAGCTCTTCTGACGATCTCTAGCAGTCTTCAGTCTTTCCTTGATTTGTGATATCTTGTCAGTAGTTTCTTGCACAATCTCTGGACCTGATAATTGACTTTCTCCTATTTCTGCCCAACATATGGGAGTTCTGCACTTGCGTCCATACAGTGCTTCAAATGGAGCAGCTTCGATGCTTGAATGATAACTATTGTTATAGGAGAATTCAATTAATGGTAAATGGCTATCCCAATTACCACCAAAATCAATTACACATGCTCGGAGCATGTCTTCTAGGGTTTGTATCGTCCTTTCACTTTGTCCGTCTGTTTGAGGATGATATGCAGTACTTAAATTGAGTCGAGTTCCCATTGCCTCCTGGAAACTTGTCCAGAAACGGGAAGTGAAACGACTATCTTTATCCGATACAATGGAGAGTGGGACTCCATGTAAGGATACTACTTCATCTATATACAACTTGGCTAACCTTTCCATGCTAAAGGTTTCCTTCATTGGTAGAAAATGAGCTGATTTGGTTAATCGATCCACAATTACCCAAATAGCATCATTACCTTTTCTGGTTTTGGGTAACTTAGTAACAAAGTCCATTGTTATGAGTTCCCATTTCCATACAGGCATTTCTAACTGTTGTAGTAGTCCTGAAGGTTTTTGGTGTTCTGCCTTAACTTGCGAACAGGTAAGACACTTGGTTACATATTCAGCTATGTCCTTTTTCATTCCTATCCACCAGAAATTATTTCTTAAATCTTGGTACATCTTATTGTTTCCTGGATGTACAGTATACCTAGATTTATGTGCTTCTTCTAGAATTTTATTTCTTAATTCTCCCTACTTAGGTACCCAAATTCGTTTCTTGTGGACTCTCCAAATTCCATCCTTTCCTTGTTCTAGTTCCTTTAAGTAACCTTTCATTCCTTCGGCATCGTCCTTGATTGCCGTTCCTTGAACTTTCTTTAACTGTTCCATCAAATCTAATTGTAGATTTAACCGAAGAGCACGGACTCGTTTTTGCTTTTCATGATACTTACGACTTAAGGCATCTGCTACTACGTTCGCTTTCCCTTCGTGATATTGAATATCACAGTCGTAATCACTTAGGATTTCCATCCACCTTCTTTGCCTCATGTTTAACTCTTTTTGCCCAAATATATACCTTAAACTTTTATGATCTGTATAGATAGTAAACTTACTTCCGTACAGTTAATGTCTCCAGATCTTAAGGGCAAAAATTATGGCTCCTAACTCTAGGTCATGAGTTGTATAATTTTCCTCGTGCTTTTTCAACTGTCTAGAGGCATACGCAATTACCTTTTTGCGTTGCATCAACACACATCCATATCCTAATTTTGAAGCATCACAGTATACTTCAAAATCTTCGGTTCCTTCGGGTAAAGCTAAGATTGGAGCGTTCGTCAATTTGTGCTTTAGAATCCTAAAAGCTTCTTCTTGTTTAGGTCCCCATTCAAACCTAACTGCCTTACAGGTTAGCTTAGTCAAAGGTACAACTATTTTAGAGAAGTCTTTAATAAATCGTCTATAATATCCAGCTAATCCTAGAAAACTTCTAACTTCCATAGCCGTTCGTGGAACCTTCCGATTGGTGACTGCTTCTATTTTAGCAGGATCTACGTGAATTCCTTCATGATTCACCATATGACCTAAAAATTGTACTTCCTGTAGCCAGAATTCACACTTCGAGAATTTGGCATAAAGCTTTTCCTTTCTTAACAAGGTTAAGAGTGCATGCAGGTGCTTACAATGTTCTTCCTGACTTTTGGTATAAATGAGTATATCGTCAATGAACACGATTACAAATTTATCCAAGTATGGTTTACAGATCCTATTCATCATGTCCATAAATGTGGCTGGAGCATTTGTTAATCTGAAGGGCATGACTGTAAACTCATGATGACCATACCTAGTTCTGAAAGCAGTTTTAGGTATGTCCTCCTCTTGCACTTTCAGCTGGTGATATCCAGATCTTAAGTCTATCTTAAAAGGTGGTGGGTATCGATTCTTAATTGTAACCTTATTCAATTCCCTATAATCGATACACATTCTCATCGACCCATCTTTCTTTTTCACAAACAACACTGGTGCACCCCAAGGGGATGAACTAGGTTGTATAAATCCTTTGCTTAGTAATTCATCTAATTGCTTTTTCAATTCTAGCATTTCAGTAGGTGCTAATCGATAAGGTGCCTTAGCTATTAGTGTAGTACCTGGAATTAGATGAATTCTAAACTCTACTTCCCTATCCGGTGGTAACCCAGGTAATTCTTCTGGAAAGACATCTGGGTATTCTGAAACTATAGGAATGTCCTGAAGTTCCTTACTTTTAGTGTTAATGATTACAGAAATCATATACACCATTTCTTGTTTCCTTGAATAACTAGCCAATTTCATTACTGAAATGAATTGTAATGGCTTCCGAGGTCTATCTCCTGTAATTAAGATTACTTCTCCTGTGGGGGTACGGATTTCTACGGAATTCTTATCACACAGGATTCGAGCATGGTTGGCGAATAACCAATCCATTCCTAATACTACATCGAATCCGGCTAAATTCATAGGTAACAAGTTTGCAGAAAACTTATGGCCTAACAGTTCTATCTTTCCTTCTTGCAATACCTTATCTATGTTGACAGAATTTCCATCTGCCGTTTCGACTGTAAAAATCTGCCTAAGAGTAGTTAGAGGTAAGTTAAGAGCTTGGCAGAATGCAGTATTAATAAAACTTTGGTTTGCACCAGAGTCAAATAATACTTTTGCATAGACGTTATGCACTAAGAACGTACCCGCTATCACGTCTGGAATGAGTTCGGCTTCTTGAGTGGTCAGCTGAAATGCGCGAGCATTTTTCTTGGTTGTCCCTTCAGCTTGTTTGCCATTATTATCTGCGGTTCTGACTAGCTTAGGGCAGTCGGGTTTGATATGCCCTGTTTCTTCGCAGTTATAGCAAATTCTGGTTTTTTTCCTACAATCCTCCTCACGATGTCCTCTTGCCTTGCAAAAGTTGCAAACTATATTGCGTTGCCCATAGTG
Source organism: Helianthus annuus (assembly GCF_002127325.2). NCBI lineage: Eukaryota > Viridiplantae > Streptophyta > Magnoliopsida > Asterales > Asteraceae > Helianthus > Helianthus annuus. The sequence goes on along the minus strand of NC_035447.2, from coordinate 150,881,905 downwards.
TTTCTTATTGCAATTTCTGCAGACAGGAGGTGATGAGGATTGCCCTGTTCCTCTTCTTTTGAAGCGGTTATTATTACCCATACGAAATCCTTGGGTAATATTTTGAGCCAATTCTTTCTTTTGATCTTCTTCTCTTGTGCGCACCAGTTCATCGGTTAAGGTGTTAGCTAACTCTACAGCATCGTCAATAGTGCGTGGTCTCGCAGCTTTAACGATGTTACGGATTTCTCCGATTAAGCCCCAAATATAACGGGAAATGAGTACCGGTTCTGGCGAAGCCAAGTTAGGTACTACTCTCGCATATTCGAAGAATGTCGAAGTATATCCCCGATAGTCGACGCCTATCATACGATGACTCAGGAACTTGTTTGCCATTTGTTCCTTTTCGTATTCGGTACAGAATTTTCTTTCTACAAGACTCTTAAATTCTTGCCAATTCATTGCATAGGCCATTCTTCTTCCTTTCGCTTGTAGTACTGTGTTCCACCATTCTAGCGCCCCTTCTTTGAACAGATTTGATGCATACATCACTTGATCTTCTTCAGCACATTTACTTATTGCCATTACTGCTTCGGTTTTCTCTAACCATCGTAGTGTTGCAGTTGCCCCTTCATTACCTGCAAATTCTGCTGGTTTACAGGCAAGAAATTCCTTGTAAGTGCAACCAGGCGTTGCAGCTTTCATTTTCTTAGGGAGTGGGGCCTGTTGCGGATTGTTATCATGATTATCATGATTGCCGCCTCCATTTACACTATGGCTAAAATTATCTTCCTGAGTACGTTTAATATGAATGATTTGTTGGGATTCAACAGGTTTCCTAGCAGCAGCCATGATTTCTGGAATAGCATTGGCTATCCCTTGAATGATGATATTTTCAATATCTTGTCTAGTCATGTATTGGTTTTCCTGATTTTGCTCAGACTGATTCTCTTCATTAACTGGTTCATTACTAGCGTTTTCCATCTGATAATTGGTATAAGTGTAATTTATTAGTAACTAATTATTGGTAACAAAATCAGCACAGATAACACATAGATTATTACAACATACAAATATAACCAAAATTGTCGATGCCTCGACTTCTGTTTTGTTTTATATATTATACCTGCTTCAATACACACCTTTTATCTTACATTGTTTTATTGCCCATTTTACAGAGTTAGTTTTACTGTATTAGTTATAATACAAACAGACTTTTCCAACCCTCAGTAGTGATGTTCCCTTTCGTCATACTTCCAGGAAATCTGCTCCCCAATTTCCCTGATCCTATTCCCAGTGCCTATCAGTTCTTCACCAAACTGATGTAGTTCAACTAAATTTTCATAGCTTATTGGCGGATTAGGGATAGGTTCTGGATCAAACTGTGGGAGAAAACTATAGGGACTATTGACTATATTCTGGAATTGCCAGTCATTGGTCCACCATTCTTCCATTTGGCCTAATGGTCGTGTGTGTACTAGTGGGTCTGGAATAACTGGTTCTAGGTTTATTGGGAATTGGGCTGTAGCAGGATAAGAGAAGAGATTATTGTTGACAGGCTCTATGACGTCACAATTGGCCAGTAGACGGTCTATTTCGTCCTGGAATGTGATCTCCTCTGGCTGTTTAGAGCTTTCTCCGATCTCTATTCCCTTTTGCTTTAGGTCTATCCCTATTTCTGTCCCTACTGGTTTGGAACTTTCTCCAGTTTCTATTTCCTTTCCCTTGCTCACACTTACAGGATTTTCTATTTTAGGGAGTCTTCTAGGTTTCCTTCTGCGCACTTTTCGCCACCCTACATATCTTCTCCTCTTTTTAGGTTTTGCTTTTCCAGCGGTGGAGCTTGGAATTCCAGAGGTTCCTCTATGTCAGCAATGTAACCAGTGATGTTGTGGGAGACTTCAATTGGTACAGGATAGAGGTTGAGGTTCTGAAACGCCTCGGATAGCTCACTCATGCTGTGTAGCATATATGCAAAATGCACAAAAATGCTAAGTTAAAACTTTGGAACAAAGTTTAACAAATAAACATTTTTATTGCACACCAATTTGTACAACATAATAGCAAACAGAACACACTCAGATTTATTTATTGATTTACTGGGAAGTACTTATTTCTAGATTTAGAGTTTAAAGATTTGCATTTTCTGCTACGGTAGCGAGCAGATACAGATTTGCCCATTTTTCATCTAGGTTATTTTCCCCTGGTGAATTATTGCTAATTTCCTGAATCTCTGGGTTAAACCTCACTCTCTTGGTTTGGGGTTTCTTTTTCTCTTGACCCTTCCTAATAATCAAATTCCTTTTCTCCGGGGTAAGCGGGTTTTCATAATTTGCCTTACGGACAAAGATTCATTCCTCTAACTTGGTGGGAGAATTGGAGGAAGAGGTTCCTTGTTCCTTAGGTGTACTATCTAATTTGCGGTAGATAGCAGAAATCTTTTGTTTACCCATACTGTAATTTCAACAATTAATAAGTTAATGCACATATATTCACAGAATGACAAATAAAATTTTTACTAATTGTAATAGGCTTAAATCAATTAGAACAGTGAGCTTAATCAGTAAGCTTAAAACAGTGGCTCTGATACCACCTTATTTCTCTCACGGCCCCCGTCCCGGTTAGACCCGTTTCAGGAGCCGCGGGACAGAAATCCCGAGGTATTTAATTTAGGCGACAGCGGAAGACTTTTAAAACAGGATCTTTTAATAATGGAAACTGCCTGTTTCATAATTTAGGGATAAATTCCCGTAATTTAAAATAATGTGATTTCTCAGGGAAATCTTTATTTTTCAAAACATGTTTCTTTTATTTATTTACATTGAGCCACTTTTCTAAGCTGAGAGTGCTCCACGGCACTTTTCCTTGCTCACAACAGATCACCTGAAACATGTTTGAAAAAGGTTTTGTCAGCGGGGAAATACTGAGTGAATCATTCAGTTTATAAAAATGACGCATTTGTTATAATTTACAGTATTAAGGGGAATTACAATGTTTCTGATATCAAACCAACTACCCACAGTACTTGTCACTCGACTACCCATTGGCTATCTCGTTCTCCAAATGGTGTCTGTGACTGTGGTCAGATCACCCCTTGGCTAACTCGTTGTCCAAGTGTGACGGGAAATAAGTAATGTATACAAAACCCCACATACCGGCTGTACTTTGGTGATTACATAGACTTAATCCCTGTAATTATAACTTTGGAAAATGATTTGGAGTTTTGTAAAACAGTTGATAAAAAGAGAATGACTCACTTTGCAGATTTTACGAGCAGAGTTTAAGCCTTACTGATTTGCCTGTGGTTAACCTAATTTAAATAAAATGCACACACAAACGGGTTAGTAACTAATTCAGCAGTTACGTCAATTCACGAGATTAAACCCTCACAACAATTAATAAGTGCAATACTTAATAATTCAATGGATTCACAACGAATGACAGAGCATAGTCCGAATTCGAACAACACTCAAACATTCAAGTCGAAATCATAATGAATAACAAAGTATCGGCTCAATTTGAGCAGCACTCAGACAATCGTTGGATAGTATAATCGATCGGATGTTGAATCGTAATAGCGATCGAGTTATTACCCTGATTGCGGCAGCACCTCGTGATCCGTGTGTGTGTTGGGGACTGTTTTGAGTATAACTCGACGTACACAGAAGGTATAAACGTCGTTCTAAAGGCAGAAGGCAAGTCCCAAGGTCGGCTATTTATACTAATTTTTGGGACTCCCTTACGGACCGTATGCCTGATCCCTTACGGTCCGTAAGCTAAGCAGTCTAATTATAGGCTGCCTAGGCTCGGGACTAGCTTGCATGAATCAACTATTTTGGCCAATCAGCTTTAAGCAACGTATAATTTAGATAATTATTCAACTAGGGTTTGCCCCCCTTGAGTTTTAGGGGCCCTGATCCTGATTCCGATTGTTCTGAAAATTTTAGGGCTAATGCAGAATTACTTGGGTGTCTCAATTAGGGTTTTCTTTTTGACTAATTATCGTCCTAATTATTGATTTTAATGACAGTTGTTACAATTTCTTTCAAAACAAAATCCAAAAAGATTTTCAATGTGTTTTAGCATAATTTTTTGAAAAATACAAAAAGATTTTCGACAACTGGTGTTGAAAAGCTGATTTTCAAAATTCCAAGTGCTAAACATAATAGACAATCTATGAGGGGGGGTTTGGTTGAAATAAAATGTTTTTCCTGCAAGTGGGTCATCAGAGATTAACAGTGTAAAATCATTTAGTGAGCTCGTTTTTTTACAAGTGGTAAGCAGAGTACATAAATCTGTCAAATTATAAATTTGTGAAATTTATTGTGACATAGAGAATGTGCAGGATAGCCAGATTTCAAATCTTGATTTTGAGTGATTGAAAGTCAGGTTCCGGTACCTGAGGACTCTGTGATTTAAGCAAGAGCCAAGTAACGTTCCTGGAGCTAAAGTTCATGCAAACTGATGATGCTGATGAACTTAAGGAATCAAGAGATCCGATCAAGAGAATTAGAGTGAAGAAAGAATATAAGAGATCAACATCCGAGGGGGAGATTGATTGATAAAGAGAAGAGAGAGATTTGAGGATGCTTTACATTGTTAGATACTTCAATAGAGTTCGAGTGGACTGATAAAGACTGAAGACGTTGAAGACTCGACACTGTAGACTCGTCAACATCCGAGTGGGAGTCTGTTGGTGCATACGTCTGTCGACTTCATCTTGTATCGAGTCTTGTATGTAGGTAGATAGATCAGGGCACGCAAAACGAGAAAATGTGTCAATAGGTTAATTTCGCCCGAAATTACCAATGGGTAATTCTGCACGGAATTACAAGGTAATTCCGTACAAAATTAGATTTTGCATGAAATCTAGTTTCGCTTGTACTGGTCCGTGCGAAATTACAAGCCTATAAATAGGGGTGTCTTAATTTCATTTGTAACTTTCCGGTTTCAGTGCCGAACTGTTGCCGAAGTGTCGTCTCGCTGTAATTCTTTGTCAAATCAATCAAAAGACAGTTTAAAGTGTATATCTTGCTGAATTGAACTTGATACGTCTGTTTCCGCCTTTCATATCGAGCAAAAACTCTTCTGATCGACTCGTTCGGGTCTGAAAACGATCCTACACTCATGTGCTCTCCTACTGAACCATCCCCTCTTTTCTGAGGAAATGGCTCTTCAAATTGAGCCTTAAATACGAATATTCCTTCTTCCGTATCAGCAGAGTACCCTGAGAGGGCAGGCTGAGAAGAGGCACCTTCGCTTCTAGGCGAACCAGACAATTGACGGTACGCGTCAGATGGTCCTTGGTCGCTCATACTGTAAACTAACAAATAGTCAAATAACACATAACAATAAAAATGCAATTATGCACGTGTTTTCGTAATTTATTTCCTAACAGATTGAATTTTGGTGTCAGCAGAACACTTCTGTGGCTGAATCAGTGGCTTAGCTCTGATACCACCTTCTGTCGCGACCCCCATCCCCCTGTAGTCGTTGGAATGCTGTGGAATGCCGTCTCGGGGGAGGGTATTACTAATGTAAATATTGGGTTATTATACTAACGCGTGTGCATTTGTGTAAATTTTAGATAATCACCAGGAAACCCTTACAGAAAACCTAAGACATCAATGTGAGTAATCTCCATTTTTGCAAATTGCTTTTACAAAACCTCACACGATTAATTATATATTAAACAGTTATTGAGTATTTGTATTCTATAATTATCATCGGTATGTCGGGGTTTTGTATACAAAATTTGTTACTACCTTGCGAGGAGTAACATTTCCACAAGTCGGGTTGACAGTACCGTGGGTGGTAATTGAATAGATGGAACAAATGTAATTGCGGGACCGCCCTCAATACTGTACAATGGTTTTATTAAACTTGATTAAACTGAGATTCACTCACTAGTATTTCCCACTGACAAAATGTTTTTAACGCGTTTCAGGTAACAAAATGGAAAGCCAAATAGAAGCCAGCTGGACAGCACTGAAGGCTTGGAAAAGTGGCTATATTGTTGTCGCGACCCCCGTCCCCTGTACAATTATGGGAATTGGCGGCCCTGGCCAGTTTCGGTGGTATTTTGTTATTGTCTAATTTGGCAGCGGAAATTACATCAGGACTGTAGTTAGGAAAATATTTGATCAGAGTAAAATACCACAATTTCATAATATTAAATACATGGGATAAAACCCAAGTTTTCAGTACACATGTTTTCATAGGAATAAATGCTATTTTTATTTAATAAAACATCTATTTTATTTAGGTAACTTTATTGCCACTTTTCCAAGCCTTCAGTGCTGTCCAACTGGCTTCTATTTTAGCTTTCACATATTGTTACCTGAAACGCGTTTAAAAACATTTTGTCAGTGGGAAATACTGGTGAGTGAATCCCAGTTCAATCAAGTTTAAATAAAAACCATTGTACAGTATTCAGGGCGGTCTCGCAATTACATTTGTTTCCAAGTTATACCAATTACCACCCACGGTTCTGTCAAACCTGACTTGTGGAAATGTTACTCCTTGACCAGGTGGTAACAAATTTTGTATACAAAACCCCAACATACCGACGATAATTGTATTCTTACAAATACTCAATAACTATTTAATATATAATTCATTAAGTGAGGTTTTGTAAGAACAATTTACAAAAAGGAGATTACTCACAAAAAGGTTTACAAAAAAAGAGGATTACTCACTTTGCTGTCTTAGATTTTCTGTAAGGGTTTCCTGGGAATTATCTATAAATTACACATATGCACACGTGTTAGTATAATAACCCATTTTAACATTAGTAATACCCTCCCCAAGACGGCATTCCAACGACTACATTGGGCAGAACCACGACAGTCGTTACGGAACCTTAGATCAATCGGGCAGAGTATCTAATACGTATCCAGGGGTTATGATACTTACAACGGAATCTCGTTATTTAGGGGGTATTAGACCCGGGTATAATGCCTATTATCAGAAATTCGAGATTGAGAAACAGAAATGAGCGAGTTTCAAATGAAGGCCCGTTGCCCTCTTATATAGAGCTGTAATTCAGGTTTCTCGCGGCCCGCGTAAAGGAAAGCATAAGCTTACGCGGTCCGTGTCGTAGGGGGTCTAGGCGTAGGTGATCCGGGTCACAACATAGGTTCAACACACGTTATGACACGTGTCAACACCGGGGGTTTGCTAGACCTTTAAGTTGTCACGGCCCGCGTTAGATGTAGCCTAGGGCTACGCGGCCCGCGATAAGGTAAGTTTTCTTGTTTTTATTTTATTTTAAATGCTAGATCGTATTTTGGGCCCGGTTTTCACATACGGGGTGTATTTTAAGACATATTGGGATATTTTAAATTTTTTTAGGGTGTCGAAAAAATATTACGAGGGTGTCGGTTTAGGGTTGTTATAAATGTTACCTAAAATAAAGAGATGTTTTACTTAAATAAAATAGGGTTTATCCCTATAAAAATGTGTGTACTTGAAACTTGGGATTTTCCCATGTATTTAATATATTAAAGGCGCGGTATTTTACTCTGATAAAATATTTCCTAACTACGTTCCTGATGTAATTTCCGCTGCCAAAATGAATAAAAACAGATACCACCAAAACTGGTCGCGGCCGCCCGTTCCCGGGTTGCTAGGGGACGGGGGTTGCGACAGAAGGTGGTATCAGAGCTAAGCCACTTATTCAGCCACAGAAGTGTTCTGCTGACACCAAAAGTTATCTAAAGTGTTAGGAAATAAGTTATGGAAATACGTGCATATTTGTATTTTATTGTTGTGTGTTATTTGACTATTTGTTAGTTTACAGTATGAGCGACCAAGGACCATCCGACACGTATCGTCAGTTGTCCAGCTCGCCTAGAAGCGAAGGCACCTCTTCACAGCCTGCCCTCTCAGGGTATTCAGCTGATACTGAAGACGGGATATTCGTGTTTAAGGCTCAGTCTAAAGAGCCATTCCCTCCTAAAAAGAGAGGATGGTTCAGTTGGGGAGCACATGAGCGTAGGAAGAGAATGAAAAAGTTGCAACAACAGAGAGTCTTAGCAGCCGCTAAAAGAGAAACCGATGCCCACACAGAGGATATGCTTACTAGAAGTTTAGCCAATTTCCATATCCTAGCAACCACAGCAGCCGACCCTAACCTGGAGCAACAGATAGCAACCCAACCACTACCACTGTTCCCTAACCAGCCAATGGAAATAGAAAACAACCCAGAAAATCAAGTCGAAATGCATGATTTTAACCTAGAGGAGATACCTAGGGTACCAGCACCCAATCCCTTAGACCCAAACTACGACCCGTGGTTAGATGATAATAGGGACTATGTGCAATGTTACCCAATACCAGAAGACATGCCCATGCCGAATCTAGGAGCTTACCCAGGTTTAGACCCTCTAGATCCCTACTACGATAGTGATCAATACATTAGGGAAATTTTAGAGAATCCTTACCCGTACCAGGAACCCATGCCCCAAATCCCGAATCCAGTACCAGCACTTGCACCCCCAATGAGTGCATAAAATGTGCAAGAACTCCGAACTTTCGGAGAAGGGATCTTAGAAAGTAGCGAGAGGATGAGACAGGTTGGAGAGCGACTCGTCTGGAAGTATGACGAGTGCAATATGGAGTTCTGGATGAACCCATATCCGTGAAGGTGATGGTGGAGGAAGTAATAATAATAATAATAATAATAATAATAATAATAATAATAATATATAATATGTGTGTATGAATATATATATATATATGTATATATATATATATAACATAACTATAAATGCCTACTAGTAGTGTAATTTCCATTTCAGTTGTATTGTAATTTTAATTTCCAGTGTTGGTTTGTATTAGATGCATATTATATATATAAGAAAGAGTAAGTCGCAATGCTCGAAGTTTTTGATCAATTTGCACGTTGTGTGATTGGTTGTATTAAAAATTATCGTGTGATATTAATACGTGGAAAATGTTTAAAATTCAGATGGACAACGAAGTAAACCAGGAAAACCAGAATGATAATAACCAGAACGACAATAACCCGAATAATGAGAATCCGAAGAACAATAACAATGGAAACCAAGCAGATAATAGTGCCATCCAACACATAGTGGCACAAGGAATCATAGATGCAATGCCATTTATTATCCAAACAGTCAGGGAAGCGGATAATAAAAGTAAGCATAGCAGTAAGCGACCAACTGAACCAGAACATAGCGTAAACAATGGACCTGTACTTCAGGTGCCCATTCCCAAAAGAAAAAGAACCATATCTTATGGTTGTTCTTATAAAGATTTCTGGTCCTGCAAACCAATAGAATTCTCGGGCAATGAAGGACCCATTGCATCTCCACGCTGGATAGAAAAGACTAAGGCTGTCTTAAAAATAAGCAAGTGTGCGGAAGAGGATAAGATAATGTTTGCTTCTAATCTGTTTAAGAACTCAGCTTTAGAATGGTGGAACACTATCCTCTAGTCTACGGGAAGTGATAGGGTTTACAATATGGAATGGGAGGAATTTAAGAACATGGTGGAAAGGAAATTCTGCCCTCCCAACGAAAAAGAACAGATAGCCAATAAGTTCTTAAACCTTAGGATGACTGGAGTAGATAGTAAGGGTTATACCACTACATTTTTTGGATATGCGAGAATAGTACCAACCCTTGCATCACCAGAACCAGAACCAGTACTGATCTCCCATTATATCTGGGGATTAATCAGGGAGATTAGGCATGTAGGCAAGGCAGCTAGACCCCAAACTATAGAAGAAGCTGTAGAACTAGCAAATACCTTAACAGATGAGTTAGTGCGTACTCCAGAAGAAGACCAGAGGAGAAACCTAGCTCAAAGGCTTACCCAGGAATTTCGCTATGGAAATTCCAATCGTAGGAATGTAGGTTCTACCTCTGCACCTTACTGCAAAGCCTGTAAGAAAAAGCATTTGGGAAAATGCTCCACTAACTGCAATTTCTGTAAGATACTAGGGCACAAGGAAGAAGATTGTAGGAGGAAACCTAATAATGGACTGTGCTTCAACTGTGGAGAAAAAGGTCACATCAAGCCAAATTGTCCGAAACTAGTTCCAGCCATGGGCAATAAGACTACCAAAAATGCTAGAGCATTTGTTCTGATGGCAGATGAATCCAAGATGATTCCGGACGTGATAGCCAGTACGTTTTTAGTTAATGATGTTTTTGCTAAAGTACTATTTGACTCTGGTGCAAACCAAAGTTTTATTAATACTTCATTTTGCAAACTTCTCAATCAACCATTAACTAAACTCTCACAAGAATGTCTAGTAGAAACAGCAAATGGGGAAACCATTAAGATTTCTGAAATCTTGCAAGGAGCAGGAATAGAATTTTTAAATCAAAACTTTATTGCAAACCTTTACCCAATGAATCTGGCAGGATTTGATGTTGTATTAGGAATGTATTGGTTAATAGCCAATAAAGCCAGCATTTTATGTGATCAAAAGTCAATTCAAGTAAATTCACCGAAAGGTGAAAAGATCACAATTAAAGGAGATAAACCATCTAGATCCGCGAAATTCATCTCTGTGATGAAAACAACAAGTTATATAAGAAAAGGGTCATTAGTGTATTTGATTTCTATAATCACTAACACTAAAGGAAAAGAACTAAAGGATATCCCAGTAGTATCCCAGTTTCCAGATGTGTTTCCGGAAGAATTGCCAGGATTACTGCCAGACAGAGAAGTCGAATTCAGAATCCATCTGCTACCGGGAACAACACCAATTGCCAAAGCACCCTACCGTTTGGCACCAGCAGAAATGCAAGAACTGAAGAAACAACTGGACGAATTGTTGGAGAAAGAATTCATACAGCCAAGTTCATCGCCATGGGGAGCACCGATTTTATTCGTTAAGAAGAAAGACGGATCAATGCGAATGTGCATTGATTAGCGTGAATTAAACAAAGTTACGATTAAGAATCGGTATCCATTACCACAAATAGACGATCTGTTCGATCAATTGCAAGGAGCTCGATTTTTCACAAAAATCGATTTAAGGTCAGGATATCATCAATTGAAGGTACAGGAAGAGGACATTCCGAAGACCGCTTTCAGAACAAGGTATGGCCATTATGAATTTACTGTCATGCCATTTGGTTTAACCAATGCCCCAGCCACATTTATGGACATGATGAACCGAGTATGTAAGCCATATTTGGATAAATTCATAGTTGTCTTTACATATGATATTCTCATTTACTCTAAAATTAAAGAGGAACATGCAAAGCATTTGCACGCACTTCTAAGTTTACTAAGAAAGGAAAAGCTTTATGCTAAATTTTCAAAGTGTGAGTTCTGGTTAGAACAGGTACAATTTCTTGGACATATAGTTAATCATGAAGGAATTCATGTGGATCCCACCAAGATCGAGGCAATTACCAAATGGAAAACCCCTGAGTCACCAACTGAGGTTAGAAGTTTCTTAGGATTAGCCGGTTATTATAGGAGATTTATTCAAGATTTTCTAGAATAGCCATTCCCTAAACTAAGCTAACCTGTAAATCTGTTAAGTTTGAATGGGGACCACAACAAGAAGAAGCCTTTAGAATTCTTAAGCAAAGACTAACCCATGCACCCATACTAGCGTTACCAGAAGGTACTGAAGACTTTGTAGTCTATTGTGACGCTTCTAAGTTAGGTTATGAATGTGTATTGATGCAACGTCAAAATGTTATAGCCTATGCATCTAGACAACTTAATAATCATGAAAAGAACTATTCATCCCATGATTTGGAATTTGGAGCCATAATTTTTGCCCTTAAAATTGGAGACATTACCTTTACGGTAGTAAGTTTACCATTTTCACCGACCATAAGAGTTTAAGGTACGTATTCGGGCAAAAAGAGTTGAATATGAGACAAAGACGCTGGATGGAGATACTTAACGATTATGATTGTAATATCCAATATCATGCAGGAAAGGCAAATGTAGTAGCTGATGCTTTAAGTCGAAAGTATCATGAAAAGCCAAAAAGAGTGCGTTCTCTTAAATTAAATCTACAGGTAGATTTAAATGATCAGATTAGAGAAGCACAAGAATCAGTAATCAAGGAAAATAGTGAAAAGTTAAAAGGAATGATTAAGGAATTAGAACAAGGAACAGATGGAATTTGGAGATTCCAAAAGAAAAGAATGTGGATACCTAAATTAGGAAACTTACGTCATCATATATTAGAAGAAGCCCATAAGTCTAAGTATACGATGCATCCTAAAAGTGATAAGATGTATCAGGATTTAAGGAAAAAATTTTGGTGGATAGGAATGAAGAAGGATATAGCAGCTTATGTTTCTAAGTGTTTAACTTATTCACAAGTTAAAGCTGAACATTAGAAACCCTCAGGTTTATTGCAGCAATTAGAAATGCCAGTATGGAAATGGGAATTAATAACAATGGATTTTGTTACCAAATTACCCAAAACAAGGAAGGGTAATGATACAATCTGGGTGATTGTAGATAGGCTAACTAAGTCAGCTCATTTCATACCAATGAAGGAAACTTTCAGTATGGAGCAGTTAGCTAAGCTATATGTAAATGAAATAGTTTCATTACATGGAATTCCTTTGTCAATTGTTTCTGATGGGGATAGCCGTTTTACCTCTCACTTTTGGGCCAGTTTCAAAAAGGCAATAGGCACCATGTTGAAGCTAAGCACAGCTTATCATCCTCAAACGGATGGACAAAGTGAAAGGACAATTCAGATAATGGAGGTAAATGGGACGATCACTTACCATTAATAGAATTTTCCTACAATAACAGTTATCACATAAGTATCAATGCTGCACCATTCGAAGCACTTTATGGACAAAAATGCCAAACGCCAGTCTGTAGGGCAGAAATCGGAGAAAAACAACTCTCTGGACCTGAGATAGTACAAGAAACAACCAACAAAATCATTCAAGTCAAGGAACGACTGAAAGCAGCACGTGATCGACAAAAAGAGCTACGCTAATAACAGACGAAAACCGTTAGAATTTCAGGTAGGAGACAAAGTGTTATTGAAAGTCTCTCCTTGGAAAGGAGGGGTAAGATTCATCAAAAGGGGAAAGCTAAGCCCCAGATATGTTGAACCTTTTGAAATTATTAGAAGAATAGGACCTGTAACCTATCAGCTACAACTGCCAGAAGAAATGGCAGGAATACATGATATATTTCATGTATCTAATCTCAAGAAGTGTTTAGCTGATAAATCGCTAATGGTACCTCTTAAGGATATAGAGGTAAATGAACAACTTAAATTTGTAGAGAGGCCTCTACAAATTGAAGACCGAAAAGTCAAGAACCTCAAGCACAAGAGATTAGTTCTGGTCAAAGTGAAATGGGAGTCCAGGAGAGGACCAGAATACACATGGGAGCTTGAATCAGAAATGCAAAGGAAATATCCACACATGTTCCAGTAGATCTCGAGGACAAGCTCTAAAACAAGGTGGGGAGGATATAACAACTCTCCTAATTATTTTCGACACCCTAATATATTTTAAAATATCCCAATATGTCCTAAAATACACCTCATACGCGAAAACGGGCCCCGATTACCTTTATTTTCATTAAAATTAATTAAAAATAAGATTTTATGGTCTCTCGCGGGGCGCGTAGCCCTTGGCTACTGCCTACGCGGGCCGCGACTGTCACACCCTGACTTTTGCGGAAGCGTGATTATGGTGTGACTTTCTTAATATCATTGCATTCAATCATAACATCCATTAAATAAGTTTAAAATATAACAACATCGTTTTAAAACGTAGACTACAAATTCTAGTTTTACAATCGTACAAATTGTTTTTGAGCTCATTAAAGACTCGTCAAAAGATATTGAATAATACCAAGGTTTGGAAGACATATCTCGTCCAGGAATAAGACACACCGTCCAAACTCAAAGACCATGGATGACATCTTTGTTCTTAACGCAGCATAAAAAAACTTCCAACGCCCGCCAGATCCATTAAAATTTCCTGAAATACATGTAGTTTGAAAAACATCAACAAAAGTTGAGCGAGTTCATGTGTTTGTTTGTGTGTATGTATAAACCTTTGAAAATGTTGTAAGTATGTATGTAAGTCCCTGGTATGTAGCAATAAGGAAAAAGAGATCACCAATGTTTTGCAAAGCCATTGATATGTGTGAAGTGATGCAGGAAGACTCAAACCTAGCAGATTTTGGCGTCAGGCACATAGTCACCTCATGGTCCACTCAGCGGACTCAGGAGTGGGGCTCGCTACACCCGAATAGATCTATCACTCATGTCCCTCGGTCCTACAACGAGGATTAATGGCCTAAAGTTCCACCTACCGACTCACATGATCTAAGTAGTAAAAACCCTCCCTACGCTAACCATACCATGTAATAAATGTTTGTAATATTTGTCGCATGTATTTCACCCCCGAAGTAGTAAAAATCATGGCGAAGTTTATTTTGAAAACCAAGTTAAAAATATGTTTGTAAACACTTACTAGAAAAATATTTTCTAAGTGTAAAATTTTTAGGAAAATTTCGCTAGAGTTTCCTTTGTAAATGGAGGCGTCCATGCTTACTAGCATATCATTTTCTTTTGTAAAATCATTCAAACCATTATCAATCATCATCATACAATTTCTAATTACCAGACTTGACATAGATAAGCATAAACCATAAACTTATGAACTTGATAAATTTATAAAAACACGTAGGAACTTACTAGTATACTTTGTAAGTCTTGTTACCTTTAAAAATGTGATTGGTTCTTTAAAAACTTTATTTTTAAAGAGTTTGTATTCTCACAACTTATAGTCATAATTTCTAAAAATATTTCTTTGTGAAATTTTTTTTTACACAAGTGTTTCTACACTTGTTTACCCACTAAAAATATGATTAGCTTATGTATGATGCGGGCCCAAGTGTGGAAGAGCGGGTCATCTTGTATTTGGAGGCCCAAGATCGTGTAACAAAAGGGGCTTCACTAAAATGGCTCTAACTTGGGCTACGGGGGTCCGTTTTGGGCGTGCGACCAGGCAAAACGAACGTAAGAACGAGCTCCATCTTGCTGCATCGTCCGGGCCGAAAAACGCTTATTTCTATTAGTTATTTGCATTTTTATGTTTTTTGGACTATTTTGGGCATTTTGTTTTAGGCCATGTGTTTGGCCCGTTATCTTTTTTAGGCCCATTTCGAATTTCTGTTCCTATTTATATGTCCCTTTAGTAATTGAAACAGTCAGACTTGAATTTTAAGAAAATTGAATTTTCACTTCAAATTCCATGGCCTTTGGGTTGCAATTTGGGGGTTGGGGAAGAACTACACGGGTATTCTTAGAATCAACGTGTTCGATCTTCATTATCGTACTGCGCACTACATCAATGTAAGATCCAATTTTTAACAAAACTCATACCTTTCACTTGGTTCTTTCGAAAAACCACTCACAGATCTTTAGATCTACAAGATTATAACTTATCTTGATCTTTATTTTTCAAGAAAACATCCATTATTCAAGTTCATAGTTTATGTGTGGATGTTTTCATCATCCACAACATTTTTAACTTTCACATCTTGCTAGTTCATGTCTTTAAACATGATCTAGCAAGTCTATGTGATGAACCATATCATTCTTACTAATAAACAACATACAATAATCACATCAACACAAGAATAACATGATTTCATCACTATTTTAACCATACTTCATCTCTAGTTAGTTTATACTTCAAGACTTGTTTATGTTCTTTAGAGTTCTTATGTTTTCACCATTCTTTTCACTATTAACCACCAAAAATATGAAAAAGATGAAGATCTAAGGCACTTACTACTAGCACAAGGCTAGGGGAGTTCAAGAGTGTAAAAGTGGAGGATAAAAGAAAACGAGAGGGGTCCTTGAGCTTTCGAACACACCGGGCTTAGTTGTATGATCTCTAACACCCTTGGATCACTAGGGATTGCATGAAAGGAAGCTTGAAGATGTTGATGGTGGTGGTGGAGCTCTCGGCCGAACATACAAGGAGAGAAGAGAGAGATGTTTGTTGTTGGTGAAGATGAGTATGAAGTGTGATAGTCCTATGTGCCAATTTATAAACCAACTCTTCCATTAACCCTTGTGTAAAGTGCTTCTTAATTACCCAACATGATCTAATTTAATAACCAAAGAAATCAATGGGTGGGGACACCCATGTAACCGTCCCAATGGGGGGGGGGTATAGGGTTGGGTTTCAATGGATGATTACAAGTTCTAGTTAGAAACCAAGTGATATAGTTAGTGTCTTATGTGTGCTAATAGTTATATAGTGTGTTAGGGTGTTCGGGGACCCTAACTAGCTCAGAAAAATAAAAACAATGTGTTTGGCAATATTTTTGTGTTCCGGGTAAAGTCCGGTTGTTCGGTTGGGTGTTGTCCCGTTAAAGTGCTAAATTAATCAATAAGGTGTCTTTTATGTTACTTTATGTGACACATTTAATTTCCAACACTTTGGGAAGTATCTAGGACTATTTTGCCAAGTTTTTGCACTTTACTAGCATAGTTAAATGCTGAATTTTGCTTATTAAGTGCATAATTTTGCATTTAAAGTGTGTTTTAGGCACTTCCCGGCACTATAACTATCACCTAGTTATGCAGTTTTATGGTCCTCACTTCCCTACACCCCCTACTAGTGTAGTATTCTATCTCTGGCACTGGCCTCAAAAACATTGTCTGTCTAGGTGCTGGCATTGTCAGCATGTTTATGGGTTATCCGTTTAGTGTGCTAACTGTGCTTTGTGCATCAAGTTTGTCACTAAAGTTTGTATGAAATAATTGAAGTGACAATATAAAATGTGATGCACATGTATGTAAAAGAAAACAGAAAGCAGTTTAATCACAGTTGAAATCAAGCACAGTCATTAAGCACAAATTAAATATTAATTAGTTGTACGGATACCTGTAAATGTGAGGGTTGTCACATTCTCCCCCTGTTACGAAAATTTCGTCCTCGAAATTTGTACTACCTTAACTCCTTACGGTTACATCAAGCGTGAATGTATATGACTAATACCGGGGTAAATAATCGCTAAACCGCATTAAACCTTACTCACCTCAGGTGAGTCCAAGAATATATAACAATCTGAATCCTATGGTTAAAGGTATGTACTTTTGGCATTTGATGTCAAAGGTACAAGGCGTATTTGACGTATAATTTAGTGTAATCCAGCTAGCAGGGGGTTTCGCAAAAGAGGAGTTTTGGCTAATAATGTCACACCCCGACCACGTAAAACATCAAATCGTGGCGGAAACGCCGGGGAGTGTTGTAACAGAATTATTGTTTCACAACCATGGCATACAAAGTTATATTTTATTCATCAAACAAACGAGTTTCATTGTCTTAAATCAAAAGAAACAAGGGTACATCACATAGTTAAACTAAGTCTATCTTCATTTTAAGTCTCTAAGGCACAGGTCCGCCCTAGTGTCACAAACATCATCCTTAGCAACAGTCCTGAAAACACATGTGAAAATAGGTACGTCAGCATAAAAATGCATGTGAGTAACATAGGTTTTGAAAAGTAGGATTCATGACTTAGGTTTTAGAAAATGTTTAATAAAATTCAGTCATGAATCTTGTAAATTATTTGAAAAGCGATGAAATCAGAAAATAAAAGAATAATGTATGGTTAAATGAATGACCAAGTAAAATAAGTTGTATAAAACAAATTGTTTTGTTAAAACAAAGTCTTGTGAAAAAAAAATATGTTATTTGTAAAAAAATGTATAAATTCAAATTGAATGACTTAAATAACGCCACGACATGTAATACAATACAAGCACTTATATATAGGAAGTATCAGCGGCGTATCCACCATGCTTGTATCATATTACACACATATTGTTACTTAAGTCACTTAAACCAACCACCAATGTATAAAGTCCATGTTTAAACCAACCATCAAATGTTCTTGTCTAAACCATTGTCATATGTTTAAAAGTCCCAAAATGTAGTCATGTATGTGTAACAAATGTTATGTATGTTAAGTAAAATGTGTTCACTTAAACCAAATGTATAAATGTACAAAACTAAGTATTTTGAGTATATCAAAAAAAGTTATGTTTTGCAAAGTAAAATCATGTTTTAAATGATACAAACATTTATGTGGTAAGTTAACGCATACATTCAAGCCTTGAGACAGACGGATAACCCTAAGTAAAGGTTATCAAAAGAAATGTTTTCGGATTCAGTCATTCCTTTCATCCAAACAAACCTAGGATGTCAGGAACGGGATTTGTCAAGTCCTATGGTACCATTACTTACTACCGAGCGGCGTAGCTAATGTTAATGAATGTATATAAGTCCCGTTTATGCAAACCAAATGTTATACCAAATGTAAACATGTTATATGAAAGCAATGTACTAAGTATGCTAAGTTAACATACGAAGCAGAAAAGTCATGTAAAACAATGTGCTAATATGCCATGTAAACATATATAGCAAAGTAATGTAATGTAAATCAATGTGCTAGCATGCTAAGTAAACATACATAGCAAAACATAATGAAATCATGTACTAATAGTGTACTAATGAACATAGCAAGCATATAATGTAAAACATGCAAAGCACGAAAGTAACAAGTAGGCACATGTGTTTCACCCCAAAATGTTTGGAAAACAGAAAAAGAGGGGACTATGTACTCACTTGAGATTGCCCAATAGACTTTAGATATCCACCAAGCAAGCTAGAAGATCACGGATTCAAACGGCACCTAATATAGGTATCTACATTAATAAACGGACCTGTCGGAGGATCGGGTAGTACGAGGGTTCGTAAACCAAATAAGTGTGGGAACTTATGTAATATGGTTTGACAAAGCCTACATACTAAAACGAAACTTATCCTAAGTGCTTTTGACCCATTACGACCCGTTTAGGTAGCTTATGCTACTTTAACGCGTCGTTCGCGTAAAACACGTTCGGACCGCCTAACTAGTCCTATGACAAGCAAGATATGCCTTAACATGTTTTATATTGTTGCCAAATCAGTTTATATGTCAAAAGTTATGTTACATAGGTTTAAAATGAATTTTGGCGCAAAAAGGGTATTTTGGTAATTTTCCTAAGGCATAAGAACTACTTATCATACAACTACTTAAACGACGTGACCATAAGGTATAACCTCGGAAGGTTATTCCCTATACAACTATGATCACCTAAAGTGTTTGGTTGGATCCTAATGATCGACCAAATGGGTCAGGTTCGAAAGCATAAGCGATTGTTTAGATCGCTTACCTTTACGACCCTAGACAAGCACAAATCTAAAAGTGACGAGCTAAACATGCTAGAACATGTTTAGTAAAGTTAGAAAACAGGTTTGGTATTAAAACAAACAGTTTTAATACCCTAGAGTAGTTTGGTTACAAAATACGCGAGAAAACACATTTTGGCCGAAACTACGACTCGTCACTGAGCCTAGATAACGTGGTAATCAGTAGGTATAGTCACTAGGGACTATAACCATCGTGATTACGCTCACGTTATGAAGTTCAAATGAACTTCGTGTTGACCATAAACTGGTCAATGCAGAAAGTCAAACGCAGTTTGACTTTAACGATAAAACGAACGATAAACGCGAAAGAATACTTACAGAAGGTCCCCGTAAGATTCGAACCCGATTCACTCTCAGGTAGGAAGCATATACTTCCACTTAGAGAGTTTAGAATCAGATTCAAATGTGAGGGAAATGGGCAAGGCATGGGGGGGTATTTATAGGTGTAGTGATCGTTCCTCGTTATCCGAGATTCAATCCTAGCCGTACACCTCATGCCCATAGTTTTAGAAAACCAGGGGAGCCCCTAAACCAGCCCATAGACTCAACAAAACCATGTGCAAGGGTGGGTAACAGCTGGAAATGGCTGGAAAGCATTTCTGCTGATCTGGGCATGGCTTACGGACCGTAAGCATACCCATACGGTCCGTAAGGACCCTGCAGACCAGCAGATTTTGCATTTTGGCAGCTTTGGTCCCTGTGCGCGTATGGTTGTGTTTTGGCACTTCTAACACCCGTCAAACCCATTTTTAAGCTCTAATTGGATGTTAAAGCATAGGGAAAATGAAATATTCTCAAAAATATGCCAGATGTCGGTTCGTTTGGCCGTATGATTGCGTTGTTCGGTTAATTACGACGGAAGTCGTTACGGACGCAAAAATGGTCCAAATTGCACAACGAATGGATTTTTGACAAGCCAATCACTAAAACATAATATTTTAATGATTACATAAATTTTTGGATGTCCGGATGTATTCAGAACGTAAGTTATGCGCGAAAATGCAAACTTATGCACTTTTTGACGCTTTTAGTCCCTGAATGAGCATAAAGTTTATTTTAGCACATCGAACCCCTCAAAGCCTATTTCTAAGCTATGTAAAGGATGTTTAAGGTGTGTTTAACTTATGGCCATGATCCAGAATGTTTGTTACAGTTCAGATTGGCATACTTTCGCAGTTTGTCAATTTTAGTCCCTGTAAGCGAATAAACATGATTTTGCCATACCAAAGCCTTCAAAACTTATTACTAAGTTATGTAAAGGTTATTTAAGGCATGTTAAGCATAAATTGATGTTCTGGAGTATTTATCGCATTAGACTGAGTACATTCACGCACCAGTTTGCGGATAACTCTCCAGAAAGCGATATAGAGTTGGAAATTCAATAAAAGTCAAAACATGAAAAACATCAAACATAAACAAACAAACATTGGGATCAAATAACTTTATTTCATTGATAACTGAATTGTTCACAATGATTACAAGCACAAATGTCACAAATAAGATTCTCAAATGATCGATCGCAATATGCAAACGAGTTTTCACAAACAATAGCATCCGCTATATGGATTTAAAATCAACAATTCAAAGGTAATAGTAAAATGATCTGTAAACTCCCGAATAAATGAATGGTAAGGTTTAGTGAGTTGACATTCTTGAATTGCGAAAGTACGCCAAATGAAATTCAAGTGAATTTGGTGTCTCATTGTAGTTGCATCGGAAATGTTTAAATGACAAGCCAAACGAAAGTATATGCAGTTTTGTGTGAAACGGTTGACCATGATTAGCACAAGCTACAAGTTTGTAATGACACCACGAGGTGTCGTAACAACATAATTCAAGTATAGTGGTGACTGAACCAGTTCACCATGTTGGGAATCAAATAAAAGTGCACCGAAACAAGCCAGAAGATTGATTTACATAGTGTCATAGAGTTTTCAGTTGAATATGGAACATCAAAGAGTCGTTGTTTTTTATCGTAGGTGAGAAAGCAATAAGTACCGCAAGGCATTCGACCGATCAAAAAGAATCGTTAGGAGGTACACTGTGATATGAAATGAAATTATATACCTTTGCCTCAACACACAACTGTGTTGAGACCGATTTCATCGTGATAAACAAGATGGATTTAGGGCAAATTATCAAATAATCAATTAAATCCATGTATGAAGTGAGTAACCAAACAAGCGCAAGCTTCAGTTTTGTGAAAGTATTCCCCACAGGGTGTCGTAATCAACAAATGATTTAGGGGAATCGTAGACCAGACAAGTCTACCTCGACTCGAAACGAAAGAACCTTTGTAAAATATTCGAATATGATGCCCTCAATACATCATATGACGTCTTAAACGGAATATACGAAATGGATAAGTTCAAGCAATTGAACTGGGTTTCAACGTAACTCGGCAATAAACGTATGTACTGTGACAACTCGAATTCTAGACCTACTTTGTGAACTGTATGTGAATATGTTATGCTTTTACGAGATTTAATTTATATGAATGTTACGTGTTACGTGTCTAAGATGTTATGTTTTGTGAACCGAACATTAGATTGAAGCTCACAACTTTTGCGGCCCACACTCTTTGACTCGAGACCATGGCCCAAGTGAGGGGCTTCGGCCCATCCTACTCTACGTATATGAGCATACACACATCTTAGGGTTTTAGTTTTTACAACCTTTGCAACCACAAAGAACACACACCAAACTCTCTCCCTCTCTCTCTCTCTCGGAAATCGTCTTTCTCGGAACCGGAGATCACACCATTGAAGTCTCGGCTCCGTCTTTGTTTACATCTCGGTTAGCATCAACCTCTTGATTACGTGTTTATATGTTTTGTTAGTAAACGGATTTACATGATTATTGTTTATAATCGGATATATGAAGGTTATGTTTTTTTATGATTGCCATGCTGGATGATTCTATCATGTATGATGTTAGGAATTGGATGAAATCGGCTGTTTAGTATTGTTAAATCAGATTATGTTAACCGGCTGCATGCTTATGAATAAATCGGACATGTTATATATTGTTAAGATATCGTTTATGCAATGAATTGATTAGAGATCATGTAAATTGGTATTGGGTAGTCTTGTTTGATCGAGATTATGCGGCATGATTGTTAAGAATTCTGTTAATAGATGATGATAATAGGAAACTGTTTGAATACGGTTGAATTTGGAATTAAAACTGATTTGATCTGTTTTTCCGAACTGCTGATTATGTTTGCTGAAATCACGGTGTTAATTGATTAAGATTAAGGAAATCAGTTACAGACTTGGTTGCGGCACATGGTTGCGAGTCGAGACCATAGTTGCGGGTCTAGTTGCGACTCGTAACCATCACACTAGCACACAATCAACACAAGCCAAAACCATGGTTGCGAGTCCCGTTGCGACTCGTAACCGGACCATGACGAACCGAGACCACCTGTTGCGACTCGTAACCCGGTTGCGACTCGAGATCGCCGGTTGCGACTCGAGACCGCCTTTGCACGTACACTGTTTGGGCCTACACTGTCACGGGCCCAATCTTATGACGGTTATGTTATTGGACTGCTTATCTGTTTTGTATTTGGGCTGTTTGTAATCCGGGCTAAGACATTGGATCGCACATGAATGTTAATGCTATGCTCTTACCCGTTCACATTCATACGTGATTCTTGCCATGATTATATGTGTACACACGTGTAGCTAATACGTGCACTAGTTGAGTACGAACCTAACTTGCATAAGTAACCATGATAGGACGTGGTTGATCCCTTACTTGTATACTTGAGCATTTTACTGTCTACCGAGCAAACCCAGGTGAGTTCACACTCCTACTAAGGCATGGGATTCCCGGGTCGTGGGAATGGGATAAAGGTTACAATTGACTAAGAACGTACATATGCTTTTCCTAGACTATCACCTACCATGATCCTCGGATGTCAGGACGGTTCCGTAGGTTAGGATAACACCTACGTGGTCATATGCCAATTACTGCCTCGGATGTCAGGCACGCACGTAAAACCTACGTGTACGCATTTCTTACTTCTATCCTCGGTACAAAGGATACGTACGTGAAACCCACGTACACCCCCGCGTCTCCTATCCTCGGTTGTGAAGGATACGTGCGTAAAACCTACGTACACCCCATACGCGCTACTGTTCTCGGAAGAAGAACAGGGATGATACGAGTAGTTGATACGAATAGTCTAGTGGTCACATAACATGGGAAGCCCCCACCTGTATAACTTACTATCGGCCCAGTAGAGCCACCCGTTACTTACTGTTACGCACTTACTTACTGTGAACTCGCTCAACTAGTTTGTTGATCATTCTGTTACATGCCTTGCAGATCGTTAGGTACATGGAGCTTGCACAAAGAGGAGCCGGTCGTTGTGGACAAGGATCGTATTACTTTGTTAGACACTTATGACATTTCAGTATTCTTAACTTGGGTTTACAACAATGCTTCCGCTACTTAAACAATGCTTGGTTTTGAAACATCGATCATGTCATGATGAACTACATTAATGACTTTTATTATTATTAAATGCTATGTTTGATATGATTGATGGCTTGATCCTGGTCATGTCACGCTCCCAAGCGGTGGTACTCCGCGTGTGGATTTTGGGGGTGTGACAGATTGGTATCAGAGCCATTGGTTATAGAGAACTTGGTTTTAATACGGGAAAAAGTTTTTATTAAGACCAGACTATAACCCGAACAGTGCTCTCAACGATCCACAACGACGCTTCGCTCCACGTGCAAGACTCGACATCCTAGGTAATAAGGTTTATGTTTATTGCCTGTATGCTAGAACTGCTTAGAACTTTGCTCGCATTACGTTTAGATACACATGATACTATAGCATGAGAAACCCTACGTGCTTACACTTTTCTGTCATCGCACTATTCGCGAACTTTTCTCACCTATTTCGCCTTTGACATGAAGATCAATGGCTGGAAGAATTAACATGACACAAGCCCAGTTAGAGGCTCTTGTTCAAGCCCAAGTTGCTGCGGCAGTTGCAGCAGCTCAAGCAGGTCAACGTGCGCAGCAGCCTGTCTGCACATTCAAGAACTTTATGGACTGCCGTCCCGGCACGTTCAGTGGCACAGAAGGAGCGGTTGGACTCCTCCACTGGTTCGAGAAGTTAGAATCAGTATTCGAAATGTGCGAGTGCCCTGAGGCTCGCAAGGTCAAGTTTGCTACCGGCACCTTGGAAGGAATCGCGCTAACCTGGTGGAACGCGCAGGTGCAAATTCTTGGGTTGGCAGCTGCTAACGCCACCCCATGGAACGATTTTAAGGAACTTATCAAGAGAGAGTATTGTACGCGTGAAGATATTCACAAGCTAGAAGACGAGCTGTATAATCTGAAAATGGTTGGGTCGGAGATTGAAGCGTATACTAAGCGGTCAAACGAGCTGGCCGTGCTGTGTCCAACTATGGTAGACCCTCCATACAAGCGTATCGAGATGTATCTCAAGGGGTTGGCACCAGAAATCCAGAGCCATGTTACCTCGGCTAACCTCGACAACATTCAGGAAATCCAGCGTCTCGCTCATCGCATCACCGATCAGGCAGTGGATCAGAATAAACTGCCTAAGCGTGTCAGCGCTACTGCTACAGTCACTCCTTCAGCTACTCCCGTTACCCTCAGTGACAACAAGAGGAAATGGGAGGGGGATTCAAGCAAAGCATCAGTTTCGGTTCAGTCCCAGAATCAGCAGCGAAAGACTGACAACTATCAAAGCCCTAACCAACAGTCGTCAGGTAGCCACAGGCAGGGTGGATATCGCGGAAATCTTCCAAAGTGCAACAACTGCAACAGGCACCACAACGGTCAGTGTACCAAAGGTCGTTGCCAAAGATGCCTCAAGATGGGTCACGAGGCCAAAGACTGTAGAAGCCTTCGTCCTGCGAACCAAAATCAGCAGCAGCCTCACGCTCAGCCTAACCAACAACAGGGCAACAAGGGATGCTACAATTGTGGTGCTGAAGGCCACATCAAGAGACACTGCCCACAGCTCAACAGGAACCAGAACAACAACAACAACAACAACAACAACCAGGGCAACGGCAACAACAACAACGGAGGAAACAACAACGGCAACGAGGCAAGGGGCCGTGCATTCGTACTAGGTCGTGGCGACGCAGTGAACGATCCCAACGTTGTTATGGGTAAGTTTCTCCTCGACAATGTTTACGTTACTGTTTTATTTGATTCGGGTGCGGATACAAGCTATATGTGTGTGAAAATGTGTCAACTGCTAAAATGTGCACCAACACTTTTACCCACCAAGCACGTAGTAGAGTTAGCTAACGGTAAAAGTCTAGAAGCCACGCACGTAGTTCAGGGTTGTAATCTTATCCTAGCTGGTCAAGCCTTCTCTATTGATCTCATTCCCATAGTTTTGGGAAGTTTCGACGTCGTGATTGGGATGGATTGGTTATCCCAACACCAGGCAGAAATCTTATGCAGTGAGAAGATCATTCGTATTCCACGTTCTGGTCAAGAACCTCTCGAAGTCCAGGGCGACAAGAGTGGTGCTGTGGTTGGCATCATCTCATTCTTGAAGGCTCAGAAGTGCTTACGTAAAGGTCACACAGCCATTTTGGCTCTTGTTTCAGACGCATCAGTAAAGGAAAAGAAATTGGAGGATATACCAGTCGTATGTGACTTCCCTCAGGTGTTTCCTGAAGATTTACCTGGCCTACCGCCTCATCGTCAGGTTGAATTTCAAATCGAGCTCGCTCCAGGCGCAGCACCCATAGCTCGCGCACCATATCGTCTAGCTCCATCAGAATTGGAAGAATTGTCAAAGCAGCTACAAGAGCTCTTGGAAAAGGGCTTCATTCGTCCAAGCTCTTCGCCTTGGGGAGCTCCAGTGCTTTTCGTGAAAAAGAAAGACGGTACGTTCAGGATGTGTATAGACTACAGGGAACTGAACAAAGTGACGGTGAAGAACCGTTATCCTCTTCCACGCATAGACGACTTATTCGACCAGTTGCAAGGGTCGTGTTACTATTCCAAGATCGACCTACGGTCAGGATATCATCAACTGAGAGTCCGCGAGGAGGACGTCTCTAAGACAGCATTCAGAACTCGCTATGGTCACTATGAGTTCTTGGTTATGCCGTTCGGACTTACGAACGCACCTGCAGTATTCATGGACCTTATGAACAGGGTGTGCAAACCCTATCTCGACAAGTTCGTCATTGTTTTCATCGACGACATTCTGATTTACTCCAAGAGTCAGGAAGAACACGAGCAGCATCTTCGTCTTGTTTTGGAACTCCTTCGGAAGGAGCAGTTGTACGCCAAGTTTTCCA
Source organism: Helianthus annuus (assembly GCF_002127325.2). Taxonomy (NCBI): domain Eukaryota; kingdom Viridiplantae; phylum Streptophyta; class Magnoliopsida; order Asterales; family Asteraceae; genus Helianthus; species Helianthus annuus. The sequence continues at coordinate 150,855,337 of NC_035447.2, read as the reverse complement.
AATGCGACTTCTGGCTTCGTGAAGTCCACTTCTTAGGCCACGTGGTAAACAAGGATGGGATTCACGTTGATCCATCCAAGGTAGATTCGATCAGAAACTGGCCTGCACCGCGTACGCCGACAGAGATACGCCAATTTTTGGGTCTGGCAGGTTACTACAGACGGTTTATTAAAGACTTTTCAAAGATCGCGCAACCACTTACACTACTGACACAGAAGGGTGTCACCTACCGTTGGGGCAAAACGCAGGAAACTGCTTTTCAGTATCTAAAGGATAGGCTCTGCAGCGCACCTATTCTCTCATTGCCAGAAGGCACAGAAGACTTCGTAGTATATTGTGATGCATCCATCCAGGGTCTTGGATGTGTGTTGATGCAACGTGATAAAGTGATAGCCTACGCTTCTCGGCAACTCAAGGTTCACGAACGAAACTACACGACGCACGATCTAGAGCTGGGAGCTGTTGTTTTCGCGCTTAAGATATGGCGACACTACCTGTACGGTACCAGGTGCACGATTTACACCGATCACAGGAGTCTCGAGCATATCCTTAAGCAGAAGGATTTGAACATGCGTCAACGACGATGGGTCGAGTTACTTAACGACTACGAATGCGCCATCAAGTATCATCCAGGCAGGGCCAATGTTGTGGCTGACGCCCTCAGTCGGAAAGACACTCTACCACGGCGCGTGCGAGCGCTACAGCTTACGATTCAGTCTAGCCTTCCTGCAAAGATACGAAATGCTCAGGTAGAAGCATTGAAGCCCGAAAACGTCAAGGCTGAAGCCTTACGCGGCTCACGACAACAAATGGAACAAAAGGAAGACGGCGCCTACTATGTAACGGGCCGGATTTGGGTCCCTCTCTATGGCGGTTTACGCGAACTTGTAATGGATGAAGCTCACAAGTCTCGCTATTCGGTACATCCAGGGTCGGATAAAATGTACCACGACATCAGCACTACTTATTGGTGGCCTAGCATGAAGGCCCACATCGCTACGTACGTTGGAAAATGTTTGACCTGTGCGAGAGTCAAGGTCGAATACCAGAAACCAGCTGGTCTACTTCAGCAGCCTAAGATACCTCAATGGAAATGGGAAGAAATTTCCATGGATTTTGTTATAGGCTTACCTAGATCTCAGCGTGGGAACGATACAATATGGGTCATAGTTGATCGACTCACCAAGTCTGCACACTTCCTGCCGATTAAGGAAACGGACAAGTTCTCCACTCTCGCAGACGTCTATCTTAAAGAAGTTGTCTCGAGGCACGGAGTGCCCACCTCTATTATTTCGGATCGCGATGCACGATTCACGTCAGAACTATGGCAAGCAATGCATAAATCTTTCGGCTCATGATTAGACATGAGCACAGCATATCATCCTCAGACGGATGGGCAGTCTGAGCGAACGATTCAAACACTTGAAGACATGCTTAGGGCATGCGTTATCGATTTCGGCAACGGCTGGGAAAAGCACCTCCCATTGGTGGAGTTTTCGTACAATAACAGTTACCATACCAGCATTCAAGCCGCTCCATTCGAGGCATTGTACGGACGTAAATGCCGGTCACCTCTCTGTTGGGCAGAGGTGGGGGATAGTCAGATTACGGGTCCAGAGATTGTAGTGGACGCCACAGAAAAGATAGCTCAGATACGACAACGCATGGCGGCAGCACGCGACCGTCAGAAAGCCTACGCGGACAAGCGTAGAAAGCCTTTGGAATTTCAGGTCGGGGACCGGGTATTATTGAAAGTCTCACCCTGGAAGGGTGTGGTACGTTTTGGCAAAAGGGGCAAACTGAATCCGCGGTACGTCGGACCATTCGAAATCTTAGAAAAGATTGGCAAGGTAGCCTACAAGTTGAACCTACCAGCTGAACTCGGAGCAGTTCACAATGTCTTTCATGTGTCGAACCTAAAGAAGTGCCTATCAGATGAAAACCTCATCATTCCTTTTAAGGAACTCACTATCGACGAGCGGTTGCAGTTCGTCGAGGAACCAGTAGAAATCACGGACCGGGATGTGAAGGTCCTCAAAAGCAAGAGAATCCCTCTTGTTCGAGTTCGTTGGAACTCCACACGTGGCCCAGAGTACACCTGGGAACGCGAAGACAGGATGACAGAAAAGTACCCCCAGTTATTCGAAACTAATGCAACCACTACTGAGACTGAAGCTACTACTTCGGAATTTCGGGACGAAATTCCAGATCAACGGGGGGAGGATGTGACACCCCAGGAAAACCAGTGAACTATTGAACTTACCTAGCTTCCTCAGTGAGTGCATACCAAATTTCGGGACGAAATTTCCAATTAGATGGGGATAATGTGACAACTCGAATTCTAGACCTACTTTGTGAACTGTATGTGAATATGTTATGCTTTTACGAGATTTAATTTATATGAATGTTACGTGTTACGTGTCTAAGATGTTATGTTTTGTGAACCGAACATTAGATTGAAGCTCACAACTTTTGCGGCCCACACTCTTTGACTCGAGACCATGGCCCAAGTGAGGGGCTTCGGCCCATCCTACTCTACGTATATGAGCATACACACATCTTAGGGTTTTAGTTTTTACAACCTTTGCAACCACAAAGAACACACACCAAACTCTCTCCCTCTCTCTCTCTCTCGGAAATCGTCTTTCTCGGAACCGGAGATCACACCATTGAAGTCTCGGCTCCGTCTTTGTTTACATCTCGGTTAGCATCAACCTGTTGATTACGTGTTTATATGTTTTGTTAGTAAACGGATTTACATGATTATTGTTTATAATCGGATATATGAAGGTTATGTTTTTTATGATTGCCATGCTGGATGATTCTATCATGTATGATGTTAGGAATTGGATGAAATCGGCTGTTTAGTATTGTTAAATCAGATTATGTTAACCGGCTGCATGCTTATGAATAAATCGGACATGTTATATATTGTTAAGATATCGTTTATGCAATGAATTGATTAGAGATCATGTAAATTGGTATTGGGTAGTCTTGTTTGATCGAGATTATGTGGCATGATTGTTAAGAATTCTGTTAATAGATGATGATAATAGGAAACTGTTTGAATACGGTTGAATTTGGAATTAAAACTGATTTGATCTGTTTTTCCGAACTGCTGATTATGTTTGCAGAAATCACGGTGTTAATTGATTAAGATTAAGGAAATCAGTTACAGACTTGGTTGCGGCACATGGTTGCGAGTCGAGACCATAGTTGCGGGTCTAGTTGCGACTCGTAACCATCACACTAGCACACAATCAACACAAGCCGAAACCATGGTTGCGAGTCCCGTTGCGACTCGTAACCGGACCATGACGAACCGAGACCACCTGTTGCGACTCGTAACCCGGTTGCGACTCGAGATCGCCGGTTGCGACTCAAGACCGCCTTTGCACGTACACTGTTTGGGCCTACACTGTCACGGGCCCAATCTTATGACTGTTATGTTATTGGACTGCTTATCTGTTTTGTATTTGAGCTGTTTGTAATCCGGGCTAAGACATTGGATCGCACATGAATGTTAATGCTATGCTCTTACCCGTTCACATGCATACGTGATTCTTGCCATGATTATATGTGTACACACGTGTAGCTAATACGTGCACTAGTTGAGTACGAACCTAACTTGCATAAGTAACCATGATAGGACGTGGTTGATCCCTTACTTGTATACTTGAGCATTTTACTGTCTGCCGAGCAAACCCAGGTGAGTTCACACTCCTACTAAGGCATGGGATTCCCGGGTCGTGGGAATGGGATAAAGGTTACAATTGACTAAGAACGTACATATGCTTTTCCTAGACTATCACCTACCATGATCCTCGGATGTCAGGACGGTTCCGTAGGTTAGGATAACACCTACGTGGTCATATGCCAATTACTGCCTCGGATGTCAGGCACGCACGTAAAACCTACGTGTACGCATTTCTTACTTCTATCCTCGGTACAAAGGATACGTACGTGAAACCCACGTACACCCCCGCGTCTCCTATCCTCGGTTGTGAAGGATACGTGCGTAAAACCTACGTACACCCCATACGCGCTACTGTTCTCGGAAGAAGAACAGGGATGATACGAGTAGTTGATACGAATAGTCTAGTGGTCACATAACATGGGAAGCCCCCACCTGTATAACTTACTATCGGCCCAGTAGAGCCACCCGTTACTTACTGTTACGCACTTACTTACTGTGAACTCGCTCAACTAGTTTGTTGATCATTCTGTTACATGCCTTGCAGATCGTTAGGTACATGGAGCTTGCACAAAGAGGAGCCGGTCGTTGTGGACAAGGATCGTATTACTTTGTTAGACACTTATGACATTTCAGTATTTTTAACTTGGGTTTACAACAATGCTTCCGCTACTTAAACAATGCTTGGTTTTGAAACATCGATCATGTCATGATGAACTACTTTAATGACTTTTATTATTATTAAATGCTATGTTTGATATGATTGATGGCTTGATCCTGGTCATGTCACGCTCCCAAGCGGTGGTACTCCGCGTGTGGATTTTGGGGGTGTGACATGTACCCACAAGGAATCTCGGCATGGTCACAAAGATAAACCATGGATGTAGCTTGAAATAATTGAAGTTTTAAGGAGTGTGCTGACTTAATAGCAAAAGAGTCAATAGTCACAATTATGTAGGTCATTCGAATCACGAACCAGTAATTAGATTTAGCGTCATAATATTTGAACTTCAATGAAGCGTTTATTCGAAATGAAATCGCACGCGTAGCAAATGGTGCATGTATGACAAATAAGTTTCCAAGAAAGGAATAATGAGTATCTTGTTAAAATGAAGAAATGGCCAGATATCGAAGCAGACATGTGTTCGTTCTAAGCGACGAAAATTAACGTGATGCAACTACCATTAAGGGGTGTAGGGATGCAAGCGTCTACTCATTAGAAGTAAAAGAAATTTAAGTACTTTCGGTTTGGTCAACGGAACTGGCATATGTGTCAGGTTAATGGTGTCTCCCGATGGTCCTATGTACATGTTTCCTAGATTCTCACAGTTTCATATTCGGTGTAGAATCGTTCTGTGCATCGTGTAGGAAGCACCTTTCTTGCGTGCGTTTAAGAACAAGTTATTGTCCCACGACTTTCCCCCGGTATACTTTCTTCCTGAATTTACAGCTACTCGATCATCGATCAGTCGGGAAGTACTGGTTGGATCCTTGCAGTTAGTCAAATAAGTAGTTTGCCAATCCTTAGCAAGAGTCGCTGACTCTTGTTGGCTAGCTCATCCGGCTCCTGGTAGTTTGATGTTCATTTGAAAGTCATCGTCCTTTCTTTTGACGAGCAGAACTGGGGTAACCCGAAACGGAAATTTTGGTCTGTTATATTCCTTCTTTATCTACTACTGAAACTACACTGTCAATCCTTGCATTTCCAAAGGTGTAAGTCCCTAGAGTGTATTTACTACAGACGCGGCACCTGGAATCAAATCGATGCGAAATTCGACTTGTCGCTGAGGAGGTATTTCTGGCAAATCTTCGAGGAAGGCCTTAGGATATTTCCTTATCACAGGAAGATCTTCGTGCTTTGTTTCTTCGACTCCTTTGTCCATGACATGAGTCAAGAAAACAACACATCCTATTCGCAAACAACTTTCGTGCCTTCAAGCAATTAGTAATTTGCAGAGGCGTATCCCGCTTCATGAGTGAAGATTGTTTCTTCGTTCGCCATCGCGGTGCGGATATCAATCTCCTATTGATCATTTGTCAACCAATCCATCCAACTACCTTGTTGAAGTCTCCCAATTCACTGGCAGTAGATCAAGCGTGAACTCAAACTCTCCGGGTCCTATCTTGCCATGTCCCATTTACTTCGTTGGATTCTACTACCTTCCCATTAGCTAGTTCTATCGAGTGCGGGTTATCTAACTTACTTACTACTAAACCATGTATTCTCTCAAACCCTAGAGATGCGAAGCTAAAATTTGCAACAGTATCTAGCAGCGCAAATGCATAGCGTTGAGTAATATTGGACGTACCGACATCCATGCTTGGATTCCTGGCGTGCTCCCCTAGCTCTGCTACTGGGCTTTTATCCTTGTGCCTGGTTCTTCTTAGGGCAGTATTTTCTGAAATGCTTCTTGCTCCCACAGTTAAGACAACCTTCAGCACGTTTTTGTTTATCACTCGTCCTGCCTTCATCGTTGTCGTTGTTTCCTCCGTGATTCTTGCTATCATCTTGACCTTTATTTCTACTTTCAATACCTTGTCTACAAGTCTCCTTGGGATGCCCCCTCTTACCACAGTTATCACATTTTCCATGTTTACATCGCCCGACATGATAACGTAGACAATTGTCGCACTTAGGTAGGATACCAATGTAGTCTTTTCCCCTTTTGGCCTTCTTCTTGTTACTCTCCCGAGTAATCATTTTGAAATTTGCGAGCTTTCTCTTGTTATCTCCAGATGACTCTACAGGAGTCTCCTCTTTCTCTTCCATACTGGAAAATTTTCCTTGTCTAATTGCTTCTTCAGTGAGTGCCACGCTTATGCTGATAGCCTCGGTGATCGTTGAAGGTTTAGGTGTTTTTACCAGGCTTAGAATCTAAGGTGCCAATCCCCCGATGAAACGTTCGATCTTCCTAGATTCTGGTTCCACAAAACGCGATGCAACTTGTGATAATTCACCAAATCTCTACACATATTCAGCTATCTTTGGACCTTCCATTTTCAGGTTCCACAATTCAGTTTCCAACTTCTGGACTTCCGCCCTAGAGCAATATCTCTTGCACAATAGTTCCTTCAGTTCGTCCCACGTCAAAGCATACACAGTAGTCTCGCCCATTGCCTGAACCTGAAAGTTCCACCATGACAGAGCCCCATTTATTAATAGCCCAGCTACGTACGTGACCTGATGTTCTGGGCACATTTGCTCAACCGTAAGACAGAATCTGTCTTCTCAACCCAGCGCATGAAGGCTAAGGCACCCCCAGTGCCGTCGAATCCTCGAGGTTTGTGGTTCAAGAACTGCTCGTAGGTGCAGCCGTTGGGTGGGTTATTTCTTGAGGTACCTCCTCCTTGTTCAGAGCGAAGGGCCTCGAGTTGTGCGATGGCTTGCGAGATGCGTCCTTGTAGTCCCGACTCTACTGTCGTTGGCAGAGGGTTGTTGGTATCGACGTTCCCTTGTGTCGACATCTTCTGAGAAGAAGATCGGTTAGGTCAGGTCTTATTATACAGGGAGTGCATATAGTTGCTTAGAGATCATATGCACATACACATACTAGGTTATCATACCAACCAATCAAGCAATAGTATAATCATAGTATAACCAATTAATTTGGTAATTATTTTTAATGAGAGCATAGCAAGTAAGCACGTAGCATTATAATGATAGCACACACATATAGGTCAATAACGCGCTTAACGAAGACATAGCGACTGAGCTTTCGTTGGTCATTGGTTACAAAGTATTGTCGCATGCTTAATGATGATTGGCTTCTCATTATTCCCTGGCCACAATTGTGTTGTCTTCCAAAATGTATCACATCAACAGGGACACAGAGTCACCTTTCCCTTGTCCAATTAATTAGTGTATCGAGATTACGTAGTCAGATGTGGTCTTTAAAAGTCTCCATAATCTGGGCTTATCATTAATGTTCTACCCAAATGTAATGCAATCCGCATAATCCAGAAACCAACTATACTGGTGACTGAGGTGGAGAAGGAAAGAAAAGTAAACTGTTAACATGCTTGAATTCCTCCTCGAGCTTGTTTGTACGTCGAAGTAAGTAACTGATCTGCTGCTCGGCAGTAAAGAAACGAGCATCAAAACCTGGGAAAGATGTAATAGCAGCAGGTGAGAGCGTGAAGGAATCTTGATGAAAGTATTCTGGCAATAGACAGGGTGGAGGACGTGTTGTCAGCTCAAGCTCCAAAAAATATGCGGCTTATATCCTCAAACTGTAGCTGATGTTACAAAAGCACTCATTCCGTGTGTAACCTCCATAATGTGAGGGATGGTAAGGGTCTAGAATTGGCATAGTGCGATATAGGAACCATCGAAATGGCTCGTTCAACGATGTAGAGGTGGATGTAGCAAACGGTGTGGCCTGCGAGGTTGTAGACAATGTTGCTGTAGCAAAAAGGGATTGTTATGCGGGTGCCGACCTGGAGTACCTTTCCAGGGTGCAGGTAAGTCCCAAGATAAAGCGATAAACATGCCTAGCGTAATGGATGTCGGTTTTCATAGGGGAAAAGGAGCAACGTCAGCGGTTGTGGGTACAAAATCAAGCGTCCCAACCAATAAGGAGATCGTCAGGCGCAGGTACTGGGTCAGATGTATATAAGGGTGTAATGACTGGTAAATCGAAAGAAACAGGGTCATGATCAAGTAAGGGTGCAGGATCAGCAGGTACAACCTCAGGTTGACCCCAAAAAGAAACAGGAGCTGTCTCAGAAGCAGGTTCTGGGTCGTGTCACGGTGTGGTGCCTCGAGCAGGTGATAGTTGCAGCAGTCATAACGGCGTCGTCGTGTACGTTAGTAGTAGAAAGCTGTAATCTGGCTGTCTGTAAGGCTACAGATGTCACAGACTCAAAGGAGTCTGAAATCGAATGTATGTTAAAATCAGAGGATAGCTTGTTAACAGGGGTCTCAAAAGTGAAATTAGTATCAACGTGCTCGTCAAACTTTCCATCATCATAGGTGTTATCAGAAGGACCATCGATAACATGCCAATGTCATCATCAATTATTCGTTGAGTAGCCATCCTTCGGGAGAAATATCCACTGGAGGCGCATTGACGAGGATCGGGGCCATGGTGTGTTCACCATCTGGATGACCAGTGATGAGGTGGTTATGAACTGAAACAAGAGTGACATGAGGATCCTTGTTGGAAAAGCCATCAACTAGGGTAAGTCGTTGCCAAAATCTGAAAGCGCGGATGGTTGCAAGTCGTCCTCGCCCTTGGTCAGCATGTCAGGATTACTCTCAGTGTCTAGCGTAAACATCCTCGGCGCAGGTGCAATTCTCATTAATTGGGGTGGCGGCCATAGGGTCATTACGTCTGACAAATCGCTTTTTTTTATCGAAGTGACATGTGTGCCGGTACGTATTAGCCATAGCACGTATATCCATAATGATCATTAGTAATCAGCGTATGCAATTAAGAGTAATTTATCACGTAGTCATGTATTCACATTATCTTTCCTAGTCTGTCAGACAAATCTCCCAGTCTATCAGACTAAACCACCCAGTCTCTCAGACTAACACATCCCGTCTCTCAGACTAAACCTCCCCAGTCTCTAAGACTGAACTCCCTAGTCTCTAAGACTAACTCCCTAGTCTCTAAGACTAACTCCCTAGTCTCTAAGACTAACTCCCTGGCCTTTAAGACCAAACCTTCCCAGTCTCTAAGACTAATTCCCTGGTCTCTAAGACCAAACCTTCCCAGTCTCTAAGACTAATTCCCTGGTTTCTAAGACCAACTCCCAGTCTCTAAGACTAATTATCCCCAACCTCTAAGGCTGATCCTCCCTCAGCCTCTAAGACTGATCCTCCCTCAGTCTCTAAGACTGAATTATAAATATGAATTTTGAAATGTGTATTTTCTGCCTTTTGTTTGTAAAAATGTTTGTTCCCTGGATCTGGACGTTTTTGTGTATGCAATGAAAAACAAGTCATGAAAACATTTTCGTAAGAGCCCTAATGATCGTAGTCTAGACTCGAGAAAGAATCCTAGTTCGCTACGACCGAAGCTCTGATACCAAGCTGTCACACCCTGACTTTTTCGGAAGCGTGATTATGGTGTGACTTTCTTAATATCATTGCATTCAATCATAACATCAACTATATGATAAAACCATACGTTTGTCATCCATTAAAAAAGTTTAAAATATAACAACATCGTTTTAAAACGTAGACTACAAATTCTAGTTTTACAATCGTACAAATTGTTTTTGAGCTCATTAAAGACTCGTCAAAATGTTAGTGCACCTACGTCTGCTAACTACGTCTTACATCAAGTCTTGAAGATTAAGGAGATCAGACATGGCACGGAATCCTAGAATAGCTTGGTTGTATATGGATCGCTTATTTGTATATAACCTAGGATCGCCCATGTGTCATGTTAGGATAGGATCGCTTATGTGTTCATGTTCTGGATCGCTTATACGGCATTCGTCTAGGATCGCTTATATGGCAGTCCACATAAGCGACCCAAGCATGTCTATATATAGTAGGAGCGATCTAACACAGAAAAAAAAGAGGTGTAATCTTCCGGTTGAGCCACGAAGTGCTGCCGAAGTGCTGTCAAACCTTGTAATAGAGTTCAAGATCAATACAACAGCAATATTAGAGTGAATACAGCTTCAATAGCACTGAATTATTAGTTTCCGCCTCTTAATTCGGATACGAACTTCTCTGAACGACTCAAACAGGTCAACGAACGATCCTACAAGTGGTATCAGAGCTCAGGAGGAGGAGTTCTTGCCATTTTAGCTGCTATTTTTCTGATTTTCTACACTTTCTTCACTTTTTTCAAAATTTTTCACGGTAAAACAAGCTCAAAATCACACAATGCACTCGGAATCATGCATTAACAAACCCTTGAAGTTTTCAGAACTAAAATCGACCTAGAAAGTTGTTTTTTAGGTGATTTGTTTTTCAGATTCGCGCAAAAGGTGACATCAGCATCTGGACCGCTCCAAATTACGTGTTTGGACCGCTTCAAGGATCACTTTTTATTTGGACCGCTCGAAATTCTAAGCTTGGATCGCTCATTCGAACAAGCTTTTGGACCGCCTTTAGTGACATTGTTGGACCGCTCGAACTAACTTTTGTGAACCGCTCGAACGAACATTTGTTGGGCCGCCCGAACGAACAGTGTTTGGTTCGCTCATCTAGTCAAGTGTTTGGATCGTCTATTTGGTCGGATCGCTCGAACGGACAGTGTATTTTGGACCTCTTATTTAGACATTTATCATATAGTTGGTTTGCTATTTTGGACAGAAATATAAGTTTTGAAACTAGTGTAAAATTGTGAACAATTTGAACAATGGATACTGAATTTTATAACGCCTTTGCTACCCCGGCCTCGATTACTCAAAGTGCTTTGATTGAAAATGAAACCGGAACGTCTCAGAAACCACCGAAACTCATGGATATTGATGATTACAACGTGTGGTCGGAACGATTCGGTAATTGGGTTGAAGCTTATCATCTTGATGCGTGGGAACACACCGAGGAACCATATGTTAAACCCACTAAGGACAATATTGAGAATGGTACTCCACTAACACTTAGAGAGATGAGTACTGCAGATAAAAAGAAATATCGAGATGAGAAATTGATGGTGAGTTTACTTCAGCACGCGATAAAAGAAGATATTCTAATCTTGCTTCAACATGACGGAACTGCATATTCAATTTGGACAGAATTGGAAGCAAAGTTTACGGGAAGTGATGATATGTTAAAGAACAAAATGTCTCTCATGAAGAAAGAATTTGACTTGTTTCGGGGATTGAAAAATGAAACCACCAAACAAATTATTGATAGATATTGTAACTTGGTGAGAAATATGACAAAGTTGGGTGTTAAGAAAGATACTGATGAGTTAATTGAAAAACTTGCAGATGCGCTTCCATATGAAATTTGGGGAACATTTTTGATGATGCTGAAGTCTAACAAAGTGGAATATAAAAAGATGAAACTCGGAGACTTCATAAAGCATTTAGAAGCCCAAGAGATGGAGCAGAGAAAGATCGCTAGGATGAAGAACTACGATGGAGAGCAGGATATCAGTTTGTACTACAAGCATGGTGCTACTGATTCAACAAAGTTCTCTCCTAAGATCGAAACTGCTTACAGTGTTAAAGATTTTACTGAAAAGAAGACATCTCAGGGATCAAGCAACAGCACAAGATTTTCATCTTTCGATCCTAACATTTCTGTAACAAAGAATGGTAGAAAACTTCAGTGTAACATTGTGTTAAGCCTTGAAAATGATCAAGACTACACTGAAGATATTGCTAAAAATCAAATGTCTTTGTTAGGAATGATTTTAGAGTCTTATAGTTGTTTTGTTGCAGGAAAGATCGGAAATCCAATGCTCACGAAAGAGGATTACGATCAAATTGATGCTGAGGAAATGGAATTGATGGACATTAAATGGTGTATGGCTAGTGTGATGAGACGCGCTGAAAAGTTCAAACAAATTACCGGCCATGATGATTTTCGTGATGCAAACATTTCAGCTTTAGGTTTTGACAAATCTAAAGTTACATGTTTTCGTTGCAGGGAGAAGGGGCATTTCAAAAGGGAATGAAAAAACCGTGAAGCTACCGGTGCCCAGAATCCTTTCGGAAACAATGATTATCACAAGAAGGCCATCTATCATCAAATCACTCAACCAGCACAGCAGCATCAGGCACAAACGGCTCATGGGAGAGATGTGGTGGATAAAAAGGCATGTGTTGTTAGTCAAGGAAAATATGATAATTTTACCTGGGAAAAGTATCTTCCGAAAGAAAGCAAAGTATGTTTAGCTGAACAAAATGACGAGAAGTTGGCTGAAGGATTTACTTGGGATGATTTTTGTACAGATCAAGACTTTATGGCCAAAAATACTTCTCATGCTTTCTTTGCTAATGCTTATGATTTGAAATGTGCAAAAAGATACAGAAAAGTCATGGAAGCTGCTGAAGAGAGACAAAGAAAGAACAGAGAGGAGGCAGAAGAGGAGGAGAGATTGAAAGAAGAAGCGAAAGCTGAGAAATTGAGAAGAGCTCAATTTTTAAATTCAAGCAGGACAGTGAAAGAAGTTCCTGAATTTGAAATTAAAGTGGATGCTGAACCGGTCATGGTCCAAGAAAAATGCGTGAACTGTGATTCGCTGATTAAGCAGAACAATGAGCTGTTGCACAACATTCACAAGTTGAAAGAATCGTATGACACAATGAACAGAGAAATCAACAAGTATACAGATTCTGATGGTGAACAAGCTGAAGCTATGAATACTTTGAAGATAGCTTACCTAAGACAGCTTGATACGGCAAACTATAACATAAAGAAATGTGCAGATCTCGAACTTGAGTTGGCAACACAAAAGATAGAAACTGAGAAAGTTAAGAAATTATTAGACAGTTACTCATGTTCTACTTTTGTTGTTGACAGGATTTATCCAGTGGTGAAAGATTTGAAGACATTTGAAGAAGTGAAGATATTTGAAGAAGAAAAATCCGTGACAAAAGATGAAGAAATATTGGAGACTTCTGGTAAGAAACCGAGTGTATCCTACAATAGATGTCCGCCCCCGGTCGAAAATGGATATTCACCTCGAAATCCAAATTCAGAAAGAGTCAATAAAGCAATCAATTTGAAATGGGAGTCTGGGCCATCGGATAACTTGCCAGAAATTATCGATGTCACATATACGTCATCCGACACTGATCATGAGTCAAAGTTGATAAAAAGTATGGTCGATCAGGTGTTAGACACAGATGACAATGAGGAATCAAAACCGAAGTCAAAACCCGAGTCAAAGTCTGAGTCCAGTGCGTCAAAGCCGACAAATAAAAAGGACAAACGGGTTTATGATAAAGAATTTTTACTTTCGAAATCTTATTTGAATGATGAATCAGTCAAAGTAGCATATACTTTGAAAGGTTCTGACAAATTATATTCTGATGAGAGTTTTCCAATAAGAAGTGTCAGACTTGAAATGATTCAAAAGGTTTTCAAAATAACAGAAATTAATATTTCTGAAATAAAAGATTTTAATCTTAATGGAAAACCTAAACAATACACTTCAAGAGATCAACAGAGAATCAACAAGAAAATGGGTTATAATTGTGGTTATAGTTTCCAAAAGAAACCAAACCATAATCGTAATTTCAAAAAGAAAGGTCTTGGTTTTGTTCCACAGAAAAACTATAAAAATGAAAAAGTTTATAAACCAAAAACGATGTTTGTTACAGGAAAAACAACAGAAGCTGAAAAAGAAAAATCATTCAGAAATCAGACAAATCAAGAATTCCTTGCTAAGAAGCAAGAGGACATGAAGAAGAAGGTTGAAAAGAGATCTTGTTTTCAGTGTAAAGCTGTGGGTCATGTTGCGAAAGATTGTCCAAAGACATTTCGACCAAAACAAGAAATCTCAAGAAAAATGAAAGAAAAAGTTGTTGAAAAGACTGAACTGTCAACCCGGAAGTTTACTGGCTTTGAAAATTCAACTTTCGAAAAAGGAGAATGTTCAAAGAGTGCTTCAAAAAGGAAAGAAAATGTGCCAAATCAGAAATGGGTTGTGAAAGGTTCAGGTAAAAAATCTGGTGATGATTCTGATTCCATAAAATCAGAGGAGCCACGTGTTGAGAAAGAGATTGAAAAGAAAGTTCCGAAAGTGGACGATGTGAATTTTCCGCCACTAAGTACTAAAAATTACAAATCTAAAATCGGAAAAGTTGAAATTTCAAATCAGTTTTATCCTGACAAGAAGAAAATTGATGTTGAAAAAACTTTCAATGGAAATGTAAAACGCATCTTTGGAAAAATGGTCAGTGGTAAGGCCCAAAGCATTCAGGATTTTTATGCTTCCAAAGGATGGGTTTACAGGTCAGTTGAAAGAAACAATGAAAACGATGAGGTTACACCCAAGGAAGGTCAGGCTTGGGTGGATATATTTTTTCAAGAGTAAAAACCTGACTTGCCGGAGATCCCAAGATGGTATTGTGGATCATGAATCGGCATCTTTCTAAATCTGTGTTTGAAAAGTTGCAGGACTTGCCGGAACTCCCAGGTTTGTAAGCGAGGAGTAGGAATCGGCACTTTGAAAATTCAACCAAACGATGGTAATTGGTTGAAAAACAGGTTTGAAAGTTTTTAGTTGTAGAATGGTGTTGATTTTACAAGTAGTTAAATCAAGGTCATTGAATTAGACTTGATTTAATTATCATTCAGGAAATTGGTAAACAATGTGATGATTTTGCCCCATTTTTACAAAAGATAAAAACAACTAAACTTATTTTCCGGAAAAACCATTCTGATTAAAACAAACTTAAGTGTTTTGAAATCATTATGGGAAAATAGTTTGTTGTGAGGGGGAGTTCTGGTTGTTTAAGCCAAACGGATGGAGAATTGAGGTGTTTCGATATCAGTTGTCATGTTCTGTACAGTTTGTTTTCAATTTTCTTTAGAAGTATTTGAATTTTAGGGGGAGTAAGAATTTCTAGAAAATCCAAAAACATCAGAAAATTTGTAAAAGACAAAAACATGATAAAATTGAAAAATGAGTTTTTGTTGCATAAAAGAGGAAATGATAGTACATCAGTGGACTATCACAGCATGCTAAAGAAATGTATAGTCAAAATGTGATAAACAATCTTACTGCGGATGTGTCAGTAGATTTTCGCACATTTAGTAAATTGAAACGAGATATAAACCTAATTCAAACTTGCTTGATTCGTGGGTAACTATTCTTGAATATATGGGTAACCCCCGAAATCTTGTTTGAAAGGTCCCGTATTCTGAGATACTAGGTCTTTATGCTCAGTGATATCTGGGGTATTATCCCGGGACTTCTGCTGTATGGAAGTACTGACCTAGTCCCCGGATAATACTTTCTGCTAAAAGCTTTGAAACATAAGCTCGCCCTCAGCAATCTGATTAAACAATAAAATTGATAGTCATTGCTGTTGTAATAAAAGATCCTCTAAAGGGGACCCACCAAAAGTCGAGCCGTCATCTCTCTGCTGAACGGAAGTTCTGACCTGAGCTCTCACGGTTTCGCATTTACCCCTTTACAGATATCATCTGTGGTATACTCACCTGTAAGACTGAATATATTTGGGATCTGGATACGGGAGTATATTCAAGTGGAGTGATACACAATTAAGTTTAAGTCTTTAAAACATTAATATCATATCTCGAATCAATTGAAATCTGTGTGAAAATTTAAGTGGACAAACATACTGACAATCTAGGTAAATTGTTTTGAACTGAGAATGTTTAAAGCTTAATGGTGTTGATGATATGTCTCAAATCTGATATGATCCTCTTGCACGAGCTCACAAAAATATTGTCTGTAAATATTTCAATTTTCTGCATTTGCTTTTATTCAAAAATCCAAAAAGATTTTCAGTGTGTTTTAGCATAAATTTTGAAAAATCAAAAAGATTTTCGACAACTGGTGTTGAGATGCTGATTTTCGAAATTCAAAGTGCTAAATTTAAAGAACTGGTTTGGGGAATGTTTGTGTGTAGATGGTAAAGTTATTTTTGATAAGAACCGGTTACAAATTCTTGAATGCAAAATCATTACTGTTTTGGTTCAACATAGTTTCTAAATTGTTGACAAGTTTTAATCTTTGTAGAAACTTATGGTTCGGTAGAGATTGTGCAGGACTTGAGCCAGATATTGATTCTGAAAGAGAATGAAGCCAGGTATCAATCTGGAACCTGTCAAGAGCCAGGTTATGATCTCAGAAACAGTGAAAGATTGAATTCCAGACTACGATCCCAGCTGTGTGAGAGGGGGAGTCTGAAGATATTGAGTTAACATTCAAGAGAGAAGAGTTTGATGATGATGAAGATAGAGAACGAGGATTTTTGGAACGACAGATATTTCAGAGGCAGATTGTCGACTGATGAAGATTGTAGATAGACATGTGCGAAGTCAGTTTGGAAAGATCTATGAAGACTCCGTCAACATCCGAGGGGGAGTCTGTTAGTGCACCTACGTCTGCTGACTACGTCTTACATCAAGCCTTGAAGATTAAGGAGATCAGACATGGCACGGAATCCTAGAATAGCTTGGTTGTATATGGATCGCTTATTTGTACATAACCTAGGATCGCCCATGTGTCATGTTAGGATAGGATCGCTTATGTGTTCATGTTATGGATCGCTTATACGGCATTGGTCTAGGATCGCTTATATGGCAGTCCATATAAGCGACCCAAGCATGTCTATATATAGTAGGAGCGATCTAACACATAAAAAAAGAGGTGTAATCTTCCGGTTGAGCCACGAAGTGCTGCCGAAGTGCTGTCAAACCTTGTAATAGAGTTCAAGATCAATACAATAGCAATATTAGAGTGAATACAGCTTCAATAGCACCGAATTATTAGTTTCCGCCTCTTAATTCGGATACGAACTTCTCTGAACGACTCAAATAGGTCAACGAACGATCCTACACAAAAGATATTGAATAATACCAAGGTTTGGAAGACATGTCTCGTCCAGGAATAAGACACACCGTCCAAACTCAAAGATCATGGATGACATCTTTGTTCTTAACGCAGCATAAAAAAAAACTTCCAACGCCCGCCAGATCCATTAAAATTTTCTGAAATATATGTAGTTTGAAAAACATCAACAAAAGTTGAGCGAGTTCATGTGTTTGTTTGTGTGTATGTATAAAACTTTGAAAATGTTGTAAGTATGTATGTAAGTCCCTGGTATGTAGCAATAAGGAAAAAGAGATCACCAATGGTTTGCAAAGCCATTGATATGTGTGAAGTGATGCCGGAAGACTCAAACCTAGCAGATTTTGGCGTCAGGCACATAGTCACCTCATGGTCCACTCAGCGGACTCAGGAGTGGGACTCGCTACACCCGAATAGATCTATCACTCATGTCCCTCGGTTCTACAACGAGGATTAATGGCCTTAAGTTCCACCTACCCACTCACATGATCTAAGTAGTAAAAACTCTCCCTACGCTAACCATACCATGTAATAAATGTTTGTAATATTTGTCGCATGTATTTCACCCCTGAAGTATAAAACTGAAAACAGTAAAGAGAAAAGGGGGAAACATGAACTCACAGAAGTGCGTATCCTGTAACGTCAATCTCAAACTCGATCTGCTGCGTCACGGCCTACACGTACTAATGTCTATTAGACGAATGAGCTGTGCCTTGGCTTAGAGTTTAGTGTTTTGAGTTGCGTTACTATGATATTATACTCGTTAAAATAATAATAATTATTTTAACCTAACTTTTGTTTTAGGAAAAATAGTTAGGCAACTATTTTGTATCCACACTTCTTAATTATTTTATAAGTGTATTTCCTTTCCAAGGATGGGGGTATTTATACATGTACACTTGTAATTCCGAAAAATATTTTTTAAGTCCCACTTAGAAAACATATTTAATTTACTTGTCTAAAACATCTTACTTCCAAAATATACACATTTTTCCCAAAAATATTATATTTTACTTCATAAATTTTCCAAAATAATACTTAATCAAAATATACGTTTGAGAGTATTTTTCCGAGATATACATAAGTTACGTTTCTAGCGTTCGCGTCGCATTAATAAATGCGTAGCTTAAATATTTATTTCATAAGAATTTTGGTATTATTTTTGGAGTCGAAATTTTATGGCATATGGTAGTTATATTATTTTATCCTAAAAATTAATATAACTAGTTCACAAAATAATCATATAATCACACAAGCGTTTTAGTATATAATATATATTCTATATATATATTTATCAAATTTTTATTTACGAAAATCAACCTCCGACACTTAGTGTTTTTGTAGTAAAAATCATGGCGAAGTTTATTTTGAAAACCAAGTTAAAAATATGTTTGTAAACACTTACTAGAAAAATATTTTCTAAGTGTAAAATTTTTAGGAAAATTTCGCCAGAGTTTCCTTTGTAAATGGAGGCGTCCATGCTTACTAACATATCATTTTCTTTTGTAAAATCATTCAAACCATTATCAATCATCATCATACAATTTCTAATTACCAAACTTGACAAAGATAAGCATAAACCATAAACTTATGAACTTGATAAATTTATAAAAACATGTAGCAACTTACTAGTATACTTTGTAAGTCTTGTTACCATTAAAAATGTGATTGGTTCTTTAAAAACTTTATTTTTAAAGAGTTTGTATTCTCACAACTTATAGTCATAATTTCTAAAAATATTTCTTTGTGAAATTTTCTTTTTACACAAGTGTTTCTACACTTGTTTACCCACTAAAAATACGATTAGTTTATGTAAGATCCAATTTTTAACAAAACTCATACCTTTCACTTGGTTCTTTCGAAAAACCACTCATAGATCTTTAGATCTACAAGATTATAACTTATCTTGATCTTTATTTTTCAAGAAAACATCCATTATTCAAGTTCATAGTTTATGTGTGGATGTTTTCATCATCCACAACATTCTTAACTTTCACATCTTGCTAGTTCATGTCTTTAAACATGATCTAGCAAGTCTATGTGATGAACCATATCATTCTTACTAACAAACAACATACAATAATCACATCAACACAAGAATAACATGATTTCATCACTATTTTAACCATACTTCATCTCTAGTTAGTTTATACTTCAAGACTTGTTTATGTTCTTTAGAGTTCTTATGTTTTCACCATTCTTTTCACTATTAACCACCAAAAATATGAAGAAGATGGAGATCTAAGGCACTTACTACTAGCAGAAGGCTAAGGGAGTTCAAGAGTATAAAAGTGGAGGATAAAAGAAAACGAGAGGGGTCCTTGAGCTTTCGAACACACCGGGCTTAGTTGTATGATCTCTAACACCCTTGGATCATTAGGGATTGCATGAAAGGAAGCTTGAAGATGTTGATGGTGGTGGTGGAGCTCTCGGCCGAACATACAAGGAGAGAAGAGAGAGATGTTTGTTGTTGGTGAAGATGAGTATGAAGTGTGATAGTCCTATGTGCCAATTTATAAACCAACTCTTCCATTAACCCTTGTGTAAAGTGCTTCTTAATTACCCAACATGATCTAATTTAATAACCAAAGAAATCAATGGGTGGGGACACCCATGTAACCGTCCCAATGGGGGGGGGGGGGTATAGGGTTGGGTTTCAATGGATGATTACAAGTTCTAGTTAGAAACCAAGTGATATAGTTAGTGTCTTATGTGTGCTAATAGTTATATAGTGTGTTAGGGTGTTCGGGGACCCTAACTAGCTCAGAAAAATAAAAACAATGTGTTTGGCAATATTTTTGTGTTCCGGGTAAAGTCCGGTTGTTCGGTTGGGTGTTGTCCCGTTAAAGTGCTAAATTAATCGATAAGGTGTCTTTTATGTTACTTTATGTGACACATTTAATTCCCAACACTTTGGAAAGTATCTAGGACTATTTTGCCAAGTTTTTGCACTTTACTAGCATAGTTAAATGCTGAATTTTGTTAATTAAGTGCAGAATTCTGCATTTAAAGTGTGTTTTAGGCACTTCCCGGCACTATAACTATCACCTATAGTGACGCAGTTTTATGATCCTCACTTCCCTATACTCCCTACTAGTGTAGTTTTCTATCTCTGGCTCACACTGGCCTCAAAAACATTGTCTATCTAGGTGCTGGCATTGTCAGCATGTTTCTGGGTTATTCGTTTAGTGTGCTAACTGTGCTTTGTACATCAAGTTTGTCACTAAAGTTTGTATGAAATAATTGGAGTGACAGTATAAAATGTGATGCACATGTATGTATATAACAGAAAACAGAAAGCAGTTTAATCACAGTTGAAATCAAGCACAGTCATTAAGCACAAATTAAATATTAATTAGTTGTATGGATACCTGTAAATGTGAGAGTTGTCACAGCGACAACAAGGAGTCAGGGTGAGCCCCTGAGCCGCCATGTGTTCCAGTCGTGTCGTGCCTAGTGGTCGACTCAGCAACCCTAGGGCCTACCCTAGGGAGCCTCGCGGGCCGCGAAGGCCCTGGCTGTGTTCTACGCGGGGCGAGACAAAGGTGAAATCAGGCCCTATAAATTGCAACGAAGGCCTTCAGCCCCAACTCGCTCACACCTCTCTTTCTCTCTCGAATTTCTTAAGTGTAAAAGCTATTCTCGGGTATAATACCCCCTAAATAATGAAGTGCTGCCCCGTTGTAAGTATCATAACTGTAGGATCGCGATCTGACCCGAATGAGTCGTTCAGAGGCGTTCTACTCTGTTTCAGGTGCGGAATAACAAGAAACAAAGCTTGAAACAGCTGATTCTTCACTTTAACTACTGTTTGTATTGATTATAATACAAATACAAGTAGTCTTCACACCGGCAGCACCTCGGTATGGAATTCGTACAACTATTCTCCCTGATTTCGCTCATGACACCTATATATACTGATATGATTTCGCCCCAAGGGACACAGAGTCCACATGAGCGAAATAAACTTGACACATAAGCGAAATCAGACATACTTAAGATCCTATGAGCGAAATCAGGGTCTAATACACAATAGTCTTCATATTTTCTCGTAAATTGTGCCCTAATCTATACAATGTAATCTAAGACTCGATCCAAGACGAAGTCGACAGATGTAGTGCACCAACAAACTCCCCCTCAGATGTTGATGAGTCGCAATCGAGTCTTTGACAAATATATGTCTTCACTTCTTCAGTCTTGATCAGTCTCTGGGCTTCTCTCTCTCAATCTTCTTCAACAGACTCCCCTTTAACCATATCTACTTGAAAATCTTCAGACTCCCCCTCTTGATTTGCTGGCATTTCTTTGTTCTTCAGCAACATCTGCTTCAGGATCTTGTCTGGCTTTCACAGGTCCAAGATTGTTACTGACTGTTGCCTGGCTTTACCTTTCATCACAGAATTGGAACCTGGCACTAACTCTGTTCACAAACTCTTCAGGATCGATCTGCCTGGCTCATACTTTGATTTCAGAGTCTACAGGAATCAGAAACCTGGCTTTCTTCAATCAGAGTCCTCAGGTATCGTAACCTGGCTCTCGTTCAGCTTGGATCTCAGGATTGAATTAACCTGGCTCAACTTAACCTGCAAAATCTCTACCTTAAAGTAAGATTTTAACAATTTAAGTATAAATGTATGCACCGACACTCTGAAATAATCAGACGACTCCCTCTCATAAACATATGCACCAACTACAACTCTCCCTCAAAAATAACTATCTCTATGATGAACCACTTGTTGATTTAAAACATATTTGACGTTCAATATACACTCCCCCTCACAACAATGTCATTATGTTTAGCACTCGGAATTTTGAAAATCAGCTTTCCAACATTAGTTGTCAAAAATCCTTTTGACTTTTTCAAAAATATATGCTAAAACACACACAAAATCTTTTTGAATTTTTTCTTAAAGAAAGTAAATGACACCACTTGTAAACACAGAAGAATGCAGAAAAGAAATATTTACAAACAATATTTTTGTGAGTTTGCGTAAGAGGATCATATCAGTTAATGAGACATGTCACTAACACCGTTAAGCTGATTACATTCTAAGCTCGAAACAATTCACCTAGATTGTCAGTATATTTGTCCACTTAAATTTTCACACAAACTTCAACTGATCCGAGATACGATGTTAATGTTTTAATAACTTGAACTTATTCGTGTGTCCTACTACTTGAATATACTCACGTATCCAGATCCCAATATTCAGTCTTACAGGTGAGTATACCACAAATGATATCTGTTCAGGGGTTAGATGCGAGGGCCGTGAGAGCTCAGGTCGATACTTCCGTATACGCAAAGAGATGACGGCTTCGACTTTTGGGTGTGTCCCCTTTAGAGGATCTTTTGATTACAATAGCAACGACTATCAATTTTATTATTTCATCAGCTTGCTGAGGGCGAAGCTATGTTTCAAGCTTTTGCGGAAAGCATTATCTGGGGACTAGGTCAGTACTTCCATACAGCAGAAGTCCCGGGATAATACCCCAGATATCACTGAGCATAAAGACCTAGTATCTCAGAATAAGGGACCTTTCAAACAAGATTTCAGGGGTTACCTATATATCCAAGAAGTTGTTAACCCACAGAACAAGCAAGTTTGAAATTTTAGGTTTATATCTCATCACAATTTACTAAATGTATAAAAATCTACTGACACATCCGCAGTGAGATTGTTTATCACATTTTATCTTTCCAATTCTTTAGCATGTTGTGACAGTCCACTGATGTACTATCATTTCCTCTTGTCGCAACAAAACTCATTTTTGATTTTATCATGTTTTTGTATTTTTCAAATTTTCTAATGTTTTTAGATTTTCTGAAAATTTTCTACTCCCCCTAAAATGCAAACACATTAAAGAGAAATTTGAAAACATCAAAGCTCTTGACCCACTTGAATACAAAACTAAACAAAAACTTGACAACTGACATCGAATTGCATCAATTCGCCATCCACTAGGCTTAAACAATCAGAACTCCCCCTTTCCCAAACCATTTTCTCATTTAGCTTTCAAAACACTTAAGTTTGTTTTAATTAAAATGATTTTTCCGGAAAATGAGTTTGTGTTTATCACTTGTAAGTTTATCGCTTGTTATGTACGGGGATATGGTTCATCATCTTGTCTGTTTACCCATATGTAGTAAATCAAGTACAACTTAATGTCCCTGATTTACCGTTTGCAGTCAAGTAACCTCTGTAGCAATTGTAAGTATATCCGAATTGTAGGATCACAAACAATACCACTTGTAGGTATGACCAACTGTAGGAATGTTACGTCTACATGAATCACTTTACCAATCAGGATGTCGATTCCTGCTTCGCATTTACAAACCTGGAAGCTCCGGCGTAGTCCTTCACCTGTAAAAATTCAAACATTTTTCAAATTCATTCAACCTCATAAAACATGAATGATGCCGATTCCTGATCCACGATATAAACTTGGGATCTCCGTCGTAGTCCTAAGACTTTAAGAAAAACAAACTTCCATCCAAGTCTTTTCAGACTTGATGGCTTTCAATTCTTGCGCAGTGGGGTTGTATGTTGCCTTTTTAGTTGCATAAAAATCTTTAACCCCCTTTGCTTTCCCATTCAACATTTTCCCAAATATTTTCTTAACACTCCCATTGAATGTTTTCTCGACATCAAACTTAGTTTTCTCTTTGTAAAACTGATTCGAGATTTCCACTTTACCCACTTTCTGCTTAACCTCTTCAAATTTCAGTGATGGAAACTCATCATCATTCACTGAAATTTTTCCCTCAACCTGTGGCTCTTCTGGCTTTGTGGAACCAGATTCATCGCCAACTTTCTCATCAACCTTTTTAACAACCCACACTTCGTTGTCTTTTTCCTTCTTTTTGTAAAAATTCTTTTTAGAACACTCACCAACCTCATAAGTTGAATTTTCAAAAATTTTAAATTTTTCGGTTGGTGGTTCAACATCAACAACTTTTTCTTTCAATTTGTCAGAAACTCCATGTTTTTTCTTGACATTCTTTGGACAGTTCCATGCAATGTGACCAGCTTCATTGCATTTGTAACAGGTTCGAGTTTCCTTTGAATGAGACACTCCAGTTCCATTCTTCTTCTTTTCAGCAAGAAACTCCTGGTTTGATTGTCTCCAGAACGGTTTCTTTGTTCCTCTTCTGCACTTCCACCTGACACAAATTCTGTTTTTGTTTTAGATTTTTTTATGTTTTTATGATTTTCTGGTGGAATAAAACCAAGACCTTTCTTTTTGTAGCTACGATTTTGGTTTGGTTGTGACACCTGTGTCACCGCGACCATCAAAAAAATACCAAGCTGATGAAATATTGTATTTCATACTTGGGATCTTGTATAAATATGGGTATCTTTTGCACATATCAATTCTTGTTCAAATTCAAACTTTATATCGCTTTCTGGAGAATTATACGCAAACTGGTGCGTAAACATACTCAGTTTGAATGCGACAAATACTCCGGAACACCAACATATACTTAACATACCTTAAATAACCTTTACATAACTTAGAAATAAGTTTTGAAGGCTTTGGTATGGCAAAAACAAGTTAATTCGCTTACAGGGACTAAACTTGACAAACTGCGAAAGTATGCTGATTCGTACTAAAACAGACATTCTGGAACATGTCCATAAGTTAAAAATACCATAAATATCCTTTACATAGCTTAGAAATAGTCTTTGAGGGGTTTGGTGTGCTAAAATAAACTTTTGGATCATTCAGGGACTAAAAGTGTCAAAAAGTGCATAAGTTTGCACTTTCGCGCATAACTTATGTTCTGAATACATCCGGACATCCAAAAATTTATGTAAGCATCATAATATTATGCCTTAGTGTTTGGCATGAGAAAAATCCATTCGTCGCGCAATTTGGATCGTTTTTCGCGCTTATGCGCATTCCGTCGTAATTAACCGAACATCGCGATCGTACGAATAAACGAGCCAACATCCGGCATATTTTTGAGCATGTCTCATGTCCACAATGTTTAGGCATCATTTTAGGGCCTTGAAAATGGCTTAACGAGCCTTAAACATGTCGGAAATGACCTTAATACGCAACGAGGACTGAAACGAAAACATTGGAAAGTGTTTGCTGAACAGGGGGACCCTAGCGTGACACCTAGCCCCCTTGGCGTCACGCGAGGCCCCTTCTGATCAGCAAAAGTCATTTTCAGCTTTAAACAGCCCTTAGAAACCCCCAAAGGGCAATGCCACTTGTCAAAACCCTATGGTGGGGGCAAAATAAGCCACCACAACTTTGCGACAAGTGTACGGATTAGATCGTGGCACGATATTCAAGAAACGATCCTAACAGTCTTGCTTTTCCTATAAATACCCCCCCCCCATTTTGGTTAAAACCCACAAAAATCTGATCTAAAGCTCTAAGTTGAGGCCTTTGCTTCATACCTGAGCTCCTGGATCGAGATTAGCTTTCGGGGACCCTTCGTAAGTGTTCTTTCGTTCTTTTATCGCTTTATAGTCCTAAAGTCAAACTATGTTTGACTTTCTGCTTTGACCAGCCTATGGTCAACATGAAGTTCGTTTGAACTTCATAACGTGAGCGTGATCACGATGGTTATAGTCCCTAGTGACTACACCTACTGATCACCACGTTATCTAGGCTCAGTGACGAGTCGTAGTTTCGGCCAAAATATGCATTCTCGCGTATTTTGTAACCAAACTACTCGTGGGTATCAAAACCGTTTGTTTTGATACCAAACCTGTTTTCTAAACTTAGTTAAGCATGTCCTAACATGCTTAGCACGTCACTTTTAGTCTAGTGCTTATATAGGGTCGTAAGGAAAGCGATCTAAACAATCGCTTATACTTTCGAACCCGACCCATTTGGTCGATCTTTAGGATCCGACCAAACACATTAGGTGACCATAGTTGTATAGGGAATAACCTTCCGAGGTTATACCTTATGGTCACGACGTTAGGCGTTCCAAGCGCGTTTTACGCGAACGACACGTTAGGGTAGCATAAACTACCAAAACGGGTCGTAATGGGTTGTAAGCACTTAGGTTAAGTTTCACTTTAGTATGTGGGCTTTGTTAAACCATATTACACGAGTCTCCATACTTGTTTGGTTTACGAACCCGCATCCTACCCAATCCTCCGATTTAGGTCCGGTATATTAACATAGTTACCTATATTAGGTGCCGTTTGATATCCGTGATCTCTAGCATTATTTGGTTGTTATACAAGAACTTCAAAGCAATCTCAGGTGAGTACATTGAACCCCATCTTTTAAATGCTTTCAAGGTGTCTATGTGAGTACATAGAACCCCATCTTTCAAATGCTTTCAAGGTGTCTATGTGAGTACATAGACCCCTCTTTTACTGCTTTCCAAACATTTTGGGGTGAAACACATGTGCCTACTTGTTACTTTCATGCTTTCCTGTTTTCACATCATATACTTGCTATGTTCATTAGTACATTTATAGTACATGATTTCATTACATTTTATGCTATGTATGCCCATTGTGTGCGTACTTAGTACATTGTTTTACATTACATTCTATGCTATGTATGCCCATTGTGTGCGTACTTAGTACATTGTTTTACATTACATTTTATGCTATGTATGCCCATTGTGTACATACTTAGTACATTGTTTTACATTGCATTTCTGTTGCATATGCTCATCCAGCATATGAACACATTATACTACATTTTGAACCGTTGTAACCATTTGACTATGTGAACCTTCTTAACCCTTTGATTATACGAACCGTTTGAAACCATTGAACCGTGTGAACCAATTGTATCTGTTGACATGATTTACATTTGACAATAGACATTTGACTATACATAAACATTTCTACAATTGTTAAACATTTCATCTTGATGGTTTGGTTTGAGTAAGTGATCTAAGTAACAAGGCGTGTGTAATATGATACAAGCATGGTGGATACGCCGCCGGTACTTCCTATATATAAGTGTTTGTATGGTATTACATATCGTAGCGTTATTTGAATCATTTCAATTTGAGACATATAACATTTTATACAAATAACACACTTTTCACAAGACATTGATTTACAAACAACTTATCTTATACAAACTCATTTTACATGGTTATTCATTTAACCATACATTACTCTCTTATTTATACATATCATCTGATCTTATTGTTTTTCAAATGATTTACAAGACAAAGCAAATTACAAGGTTCATGACTAAACATTCTCTCAAACATAAGTCATGAATTTTGTTTTCACAAAACCTATGTATCTCACAGGCATTTTTATGCTGACGTACCTATTTTCACATGTGTTTTCAGGAGATGATGCATAGGACTTATCAAGACATACTTAGGCGGACATGTGCCTTAGTGACTTAAAACGAGACAAGAACTAGTTAATTTATGTTATGTACTCTTTGGTTCTTGTTTAAAACAATGTAAACTTTCTTGTTTGATTAATAAAACGAAACTTCAATTGCCATGGATTTGAAACAATAAATTCTGTTACAACACTCCCCGACGTTTCCGCCACATTTTGTATGTTCTTCGTGGTCGGGGTGTGACATTGGTTTCTTTTGAAAACCAGGACCAGAATTGTAACCCTTTTTCTTGTTTAAACGTTGTTGAACTCTTGAAGTGTATTTTTTAGGTTTTCCAGTAAGATTTAAATCTTTTATTTCAGAAATATTAATTTCTGTCATTTTGAAAACCTTTTTTAGGTTTTCCACTTGTAGGATCGCGATCTGACCCGAATGAGTCGTTCAGAGGCGTTCTACTCTGTTTCAGGTGCGGAATAACAAGAAACAAAGCTAGAAACAGCTGATTCTTCACTTTAACTACTGTTTGTATTGATTATAATACAAATACAAGCAGTCTTCACACCGGCAGCACCTCGGTATGGAATTCGTACAACTGTTCTCCCTGATTTCGCTCATTACACCTATATATACTGATGTGATTTCGCCCCAAGGGACACAGAGTCCACATGAGCGAAATCAACTTGACACATAAGCGAAATCAGACATACATAAGACCCTATGAGCGAAATCAGGGTCTAATACACAATAGTCTTCCTATTTTCTCGTAAATTGTGC
Organism: Helianthus annuus; assembly: GCF_002127325.2. Taxonomy (NCBI): domain Eukaryota; kingdom Viridiplantae; phylum Streptophyta; class Magnoliopsida; order Asterales; family Asteraceae; genus Helianthus; species Helianthus annuus. The sequence continues at coordinate 150,827,110 of NC_035447.2, read as the reverse complement.
CCTAATCTAACAATGTAATCTAAGACTCGATCCAAGACGAAGTCGACAGATGTAGTGCACCAACAATAACCCTGGTTACGTATTAGATACGTTGCCCGATTGATCCAGGGTTCCGTAACGGCTGTCATGGTTCTGCCCAACGTAGTTGTTGGAATGCCGTCTCGGGGAGGGTATTACTAATGTAAATATTGGGTTATTATACTAACACGTGTGCATTTGTGTAAATTTTAGATAATCACCAGGAAACCCTTACAGAAAACCTAAGACAGCAATGTGAGTAATCTCCATTTTTGCAAATTGCTTTTACAAAACCTCACACGATTAATTATATATTAAACAGTTATTGAGTATTTGTATTCTACAATTATCGTCGGTATGTTGGGGTTTTGTATACAAAATTTGTTACTACCTTGTGAGGAGTAACATTTCCACAAGTCGGGTTGACAGTACCGTGGGTGGTAATTGTAGATGGAAACAAATGTAATTGCGCGACCGCCCTCAATACTATACAATGGTTTTATTAAACTTGATTAAACTGAGATTCACTCACCAGTATTTCCCACTGACAAAATGTTTTTAAACGCGTTTCAGGTAACAAAATGTGAAAGCCAAATAGAAGCCAGCTGGACAGCACTAAAGGCTTGGAAAAGTGGCTATAATGTTACCTAAAATAAAGAGATGTTTTACTTAAATAAAATAGGGTTTATCCCTATAAAAATGTGTGTATTTAAAACTTGGGATTTTCCCATGTATTTAATATATTAAAGGCGTGGTATTTTACTCTGATAAAATATTTCCTAACTACGGTCCTAATGTAATTTCCGCTGCCAAAATGAATAAAAACAGATACCACCAAAACTGGTCGCGGCCGCCCGTTCCCGGGTTGCTAGGGGACGGGGGTTGCGACAAGTGTTGAGTGAATACTTGTGAGGTGTGTAAAATTGTATATAACTAAATCGAATTCTATAAAGGCATAGTATGCCCAAAGTAAATAATTTCTTCGTAAATTGATTTTTAAATAAATCATGCGAATACAATTGTAAATAAAATAAAAACAAAATATATTTAAAACTTGGATACCCGACACTCTAAAGATAAGACCCAAAAACCTTCTCTTCTACCTATTCCGTTTGGGTGTGTAAGCCACGTAATAGAGTTTTGCTTGTGGACAACCAAAGATTCAAGTGTGGGGGTATTTGATTTAATGAAAATACAACATATAAATAATGTCAAATACAGCGTAAAATCAACCTTTTTAGTACTAATGTTGGAAAAAGCTCGTGTTTTCGTTCCATTTATATTTTCAGGGATAAAAGAGCTTAAATTTGCAAAAGGAGCAAAAAGACAGCAAAATCCAACCTAAATGTAAAGGAGAAGGAATTGCCGCAGTACGCCAATCCCCGACTCACATCCAAACCTCAAAATAACAAGAACAGAAGGCTGACACGGGGCCGTGTCCAAGGGTGGATACTGGGCAGAAGAAAAAGACAACTGCAAAAGAAAAAAATGGCAGCCAACACGGGGTCGTGCTAAGCCAACACGGAGCATGGTCAACTCAAAGATTTGTAGAATCTACGATAGTACAGCAAGTACTTTGGCCACGGGTCGTGCCGTTGACACACAGGGCCGTGTTAATAAAACATCTGACAAGCAGTTAATGAGGATGAGAGAGAGAGAGAGAGAGATGGGCACGGGGTCGTGCCAGGTGGGCACGGGCCGTGCTGAAGCTTCTGTTTTCAGATATAAATAGAAGTGCTTGGTTCCACTTCAACCCATCTCTTGGCAAACCACTTCTCTCTCACTTGCCACCACTCCACCACCACTACAACACCATCATCCACCACCATTATCCATTTTCCATCTTTAGAGTGTGTGTGTAGTCTCGGGATCCAAGATTTATCGTAAGAATCTTTGTCAAACAAAGGCCATGCTTGGCTAAATTCTTACATCACTTGGTGAAGACTTTTCTTTTATGTATTTCTTTTATTATTTCCAATCTTTGGCTACTTTTCAATTGGGTATGTATTAATGACGTTAGTAAATAGTTTTTCTATATTGAAGGCGAATTTACTCAATCATTCTTCATATGTTCGTTGATTTAACATATTCATGTCTTTACGGTCTATATAAAGCATGTTACTTGCCTGGAAGGGGGTTAGAAGGGTGGTTTGGGTAATTCTATGTCTCGTTCAGTGTATAGATCCTGCGAGAACCTGGTTTGTGAATGCATATGCCTATCGCTTGCGTCAATCACGTAACGTAGTTACTTCAGATGATACAAGACCGGTGCTGATCTGAGCAAAAGGCATCATTAGTATGAGCTGAAGTCCATTCGGACGGATGGACATATAGTCCATCCGAATGAATGCATGTTGTGTCCATCCGGAAGCCCATCCGTCCGGATGAGGCCATCCACTCCATCTTGCCATCCGGATGAGTCTTGCCTATAAATAGGAGAGTAGGTCTTTGTCATTTGTAACTTTTTGTGACTTGAGTAGGGAAACTCTGTCCATTTGATTTCTCGGTTTTGTAACTGTTATATCAGTAATCAAAATCAGCTTATAATTACATTCTTGACTTCTGTCCACACATGTGAGTGGATTCCGCACAGTTCACGTGTCGGTACGCAGTCAACGGTCAAGGAATTCATCCGATCCTGAATTCACAAGTGGTATCAGAGCGAGGTGCTTGATTGCAAGGATTGAAGACACAAAGATTCATCAACTTCATCAGATTCACAGACTAATCTTCATCCTCTTCTACTACTCATCTTCTGCTTTTCTATTTTGGACTTAAATCCCAGATTCACGAAGATTTCACGGTCAAAATTAACCAAATTTTCAGTATGTTGTGCGAAAATTAGTTTTAACAAATTCTACAAATTTTCAAATCTGAATTCAAACTAAAACTTATTAAAATCAGTGAAAAACATGAACTTCGGAACTGGTTTTGCTGACATCATGGTCCATCTGACGAATAGATTGTTCATCCGGATGTATCAGCGTGTTAATTGTTCATCCGGAAGTTAGTTCATCCGGACCAAGTCCATCCAGAACAATTGTTCATCCGGACCATATTCTCCATCCAAACGGAAGGTTCATTCAGTCCAAAATTTCCATCCGGACCAATAGTTCATCCGGACCAAAACCACATACGGACAAGTACATCCTGACGGGTCCATCTGAACCAAATTCTTTGTATTGTGTAATTTTCAAGTTTGATCAAGTGTTTGTGTGTTTGTAGATGATCATGCCTGAAGAATTCTACAACATGTTTTACAACGCGTATACATCTGAAACAACGACTGATCCAATTCCAATTTCAACTAAAACGGTTTCAAATGTTATTTTTGAAAGTCTAAAGAATGATACGTTGTACGGAAATCATCAACGACCACCGAAACTATTGAACATAGAAGATTACATTGGTGGAGTACTCGTTTTGAGAACTGGGTGAAGGCGTATGCCTATGAGAGTTGGATAATGATGACTTATGGATATAAAAAACCTGTAAACGAACAAAATGAATTACGTCCAATTCCAGAATATTCAAAAATTGAAAAAGAAAAACATTCTGATGAACTAAAAATGGTTACATTATTACAACAATCGGCTAGAGAGGATATTCTGTTTTTGTTACAACATGGTGAAACATCAAAGGCAATGTGGGAAGCCTTAAAGCTGAAAGCCGATGGTGGCAAAGATATTAAAAAGAATAAAATATCTCTGTTAAAAAAAAAGAGTTTGATATGTTTGGATGTATGAAAGGTGAAACAGTTCGACAAATGATTGAAAGGTTTTGTCATCTAAAGATTGAGTTAGATAGGTTTGGAATCAACAAAGATAGAGAAGAGATTTTTGATAAACTTGTTGAGGCGTTGCCGGAAGTTGATGACTGGAAAACATTTGTGATTGTTCTGAAAAATGATCCGAAGTTTGAAGAAATGACGTTGGATGGATTGATTGAAAAACTTGAAGGACATGACTTGCAGTTACAGAAACAAAACAAAATGTCCAGTTCGAGTTATCAGCAAAACGTTGATCTATACTATTGAAAGAGCTTGTTGCAAAACAGTCAGTCACCAAAGATCGGTACAGCATTTAGTACTGATAATGCTGGTGATTCATCAAAGAACAAGTCTTCAAGCTATGATCCAGGATATCATTCATCGTCTACATCATCAAAATCCAGTCTAAATGAGAACTGGAAAGATTCTCCAAATTTGAACTCTGATTTCGCAAAATAGCACATGATTTTCTTGGCATCTGTTCTGGAGTCCTACGAAAGTTTAATTGCAGGAAAGATCGGTAATCCTAACATGACCAAAGAAGATTATGATCAGGTCGATCTGGAAGAGATGGAGCTCATGGATATTTGTTGGTGCATGGCAAGCGTCATCAGGAGAGCTCAACGGTTTATGGAGATCGCAGGGAGAAAGTGTTCGGAAGGTCCCGATATGAAGTTGGGATTCGACAAAGCCAAAGTCACTTGTTTCAAGTGCAAACAAAAGGGGCACTTCAAAAGAGAGTGCTCAAATCGTCAAGCACATGATAGTGTGAATCCTTTTCATGATGACTACTATAAGAAAGCCATCTATCATCGCAACAACGAACAGCCAACAAGAAAGCAGATTGAAGAAGGATCGTCTAAAGAAAAGAAACAAGCCATGTTGACGATTCAAGAGAGTTCTGGACCCAGTATGTTACATCAAAAGGATGAAGGTTTTGACTGGGAAAATATATCAAAGATGAGAGAAAAGAGAAAAAGGCGTTTGTTGCTGAGGTTAAACAAAGTTGAGAGGTTAAACATGTACGAGCCTATTTAGATAAGGTATACGATGCTCACAAAGAGGCAACACGTGCTAATAGGTGGAGTTGAGAACATGAGTGCCAAGTTGATCCCAAAGGAAACCCGACAGTTGACCTTGATGTGGTAGATTTTGATGCCTTAGTTGCTGCAATACCAACTGTTGGTGTCTGGTGTCGAGGGCTCAAAGAGATTCCACTCTATCGAGAAAAGGTAGATGAAGAAATTAACAAGGTAATCTATGCGAGTCTAGAGAAAAAGAAGAAGACGGTAGAGGAGATTGTGGTTGAGAGTCAAAAGTTGGTAAAGGAGGTGAAGAAAGAGAAAGTAGCTGATGAAAGATTGGAGAAGTCAACCGAGGAAGTTGTTGCAGAGAAAAAGCCAGAAGTAAAAGATCAGAAAAAGACGGCGAAAGATGCCGAGATGCCAAACACTAAGGTAAAAACTCAAACTGAATCTTCTGAAGTGTTGATAAATCTGATCATAAAACTGAACAACAGTGCAAGAAATGCATAGAAATGTGCAAGGCTTGTACTGAAAAGGATAACAATCTGAGATCCAGAGATATTGAATTTATCAAAATTGAAAAGATTCTTAAAGAAAAATGTAATGAAATACTTGAAAATGAAAAAGGTTTTGAAAGAAAAAGAAAACGAGCTAACACAGAAATGTGAAAATCTTGAAAAAGAAAACGAAATGTTAAAACAAAAGTGTTTAGCTGAATGCAACGAATGTATTCCAAAAGATAAAACTATTCAAGAGTTGCAAAAAGAATATGATGGAATGAAATTGTCATATCATACTGTAAAAGAAGCTTATGAAATTTTGAAAAGTAAAGTCACAAGTCTGGATAACAGATTATCAGCATGTCAAGAAACAACTAGATTTCTTGAAGCCAGATATGAAGGAAAACAAAAGGTGTTAAATAACTATATTGATGAAGTGGCTAAACTGAAACAAGAACTGGCTGAAAAAGAAAAATTAGTTAACAAACTTCAAATTTATCATGCTTCTTCATACATTCTTGAACGTATTTTCAACATCACACCGGATGGTAAAGAGTCTAAAAAGAACAAAAGGGAATTGGGTCAGAATACCATCAGATTCCACCACCGTTGGAGGATAATTATACATTCTACGATGGCAAAAAGGTGGAAAAAGTTATAAACATGGTTGACAAATTACCTGACAACATCGATGTGACTTACACCAAATATGATGATTTCGATGATTCAGAGGTGGTAGGTAAGGTTGTTGAAAGTGTTCTCATAGAGGAGTCTACAAAACCAGATAAGTCTGAAACACATGAAGGAAGTAGTCTCTAGGCACGAAGTACCAACTTCTATTATCTCTGATCGAGACTCACGCTTTACATCTGAGTTGTGGCAGGCTATGCACAAATCTTTCGGCTCACGTCTAAACATGAGCACAGCGTATCACTCTCAGATGGATGGGCAGACTGAACGCACCATCCAGACTCTAGAAGACATGCTTCGAGCATGTGTTATTGACTTTGGCAACGGTAGGGAAAGACACCTACCTTTAGTAGAATTCTCATACAACAATAGTTACCACACCAGCATCAAAGCTGCCCCATTCGAGGCTTTGTACAGGCGGAAATGCGGATCACCTCTATGCTGGGCAGAAGTTGGCGATAGCCAAATCACTGGCCCAGAACTCGTTGTCGACACAACGGAAAAGATTGCTCAAATCAGGCAAAGAATGGCGGCAGCTCGGGACCGTCAGAAAAGCTACGCGGATACGCGTAGAAAACCACTCGAGTTCTAGGTTGGGCATCGAGTGCTACTTAAAGTCTCACCATGGAAAGGTGTGGTCCGCTTTGGCAAACGGGGCAAACTTAATCCGCGATATGTCGGACCTTTTGAAATCACTGAGAAAATCGGAAAGGTAGCTTACAGATTGAATTTACCCGAAGAACTCAGTGGTGTTCACAACGTCTTCCAAGTGTCAGATCTGAAGAAATTTTTATCAGACGATACCTTCATTGTTCCTTTCAAGGAACTCACTATCGACGACCAGTTGCGCTTCGTCAAGGAACCAGTGGAAATTATGGACCGGGAAATCAAGACTCTCAAACGTACCAAGATACCTATTGTTTGAGTTTGTTGGAACTCCCGTCGGGGCCCAGAGCTCACTTGGGAATGAGAGGACCAGATGAAACGCAAGTACCCCCAGATGTTTAAGCAAGTTGAGTCCAGTACTGAAGCTACTTTAGAATTTAGGGACGAAATTCCAAACCAACGGGGGGATGATGTGATACCCCAGGAAAACGCACAACACAACTAGCTTCTTCAGTGACTATGTGCTAAATTTCGGGACGAAATTTCTTTCAACGTGGGGATGATGTGACAACCCGTAGTTCTGAGGTAGAAACCGTTCATTATTTTCGGTTACTTTAATTACATTTCTTATATGTTCTATTTTCAGCATCGTACCGTATTCGATCGATTATGTAATACATTAATTTAGTATTGTTGGATATGTATTATATTAAGTTATTATTAGTGGGTACAAGTGTAAAAAATATATATATAGAACACTAATAAAATGAAAGTCACTATCTACCACCTCCACTTCTTTTGCTTTTCGTGAGCAACCCTTACGCTCCAAAACCCTCAACCCATCATATTTTTTTTTGTTTTGCTTGTCATCAGCCCAATTCCATAACCCCAAACTGTCACCAACTCTAAATCCTTTTTTATATAATTGCGTAACATGCATGAATGTTATAACTTCCCTAAAACTAAAACCCTAACCTACGACTACTCTACCTCTCTCCCTGCTCTCTCTTTATCTCTACTGTTGGCACAAAATCAGACCAAGAAAGCTCTTCAAGTCCTTGGTTCAAGCACTAGCGATCCCCACCACTATTATAACTCGGTAATTCTTTTGTTTTAGTTGATTTTTTTATATAATGTTACGTATGTTGGCTGCGATTGTTTGATTTGCACAATGATTTGATGTTATTTTAAGTGCGAGATACTAGATATCATGTGTTTGTAATGTTCGGATCCTTGTGAATTCGGTTAAGTCACTCGAGTTTTAATGTGTCATTGATGATGATCGATATTTGTGGTTTTGAATGCATGAAGATCAGCTATGATGAATCCGTATTGTTGCGTAGTTATGCTTAGACACTTGTAAGTTGTTTAGGATTTAGATTCTTGATGATATTGATAATTTGGCATGATGAATCTGATATAAGACAGCCTATAACCTTCCATGATAATGTAGAGATGTTTATATAGCGGTAAAACATGATAGAAAAACCCGGAAACTCGTTTTAGTAAAGTATATGCGAAAACAGGTTCTGTCCATCTGTTACAACCGACTTCAGTTGGCTGTAACCGGGTCATAATTTAACAAAAATTGGATTTTCTTGAGTATATAATGGGTTATTTCGAAATACGCTTCAAATGGAGCTGGAATCATGATTTTTGGACGTCGTTTACTATTTTAAATAATTTATTTCATTTCAGCAATTTAAGTTGCTTTTTCTGCAGATTTTACGCGATATATTTTGAGTCATAACTTATTGCGTACATAGAGTTAGGTCATTAAATTCGTACAGCAGATGGCCACGGGTGTCGTTGTAGTTCTACAACTAGAATTTTGTCAATCGGACTTATGATGATTTTAAATGAATCTTTCTGTGGACTGCAGTCAGAAAGTGACGAATCTGATTGCAGCCCGGTAAATGATTTTTATAAAATAATTGGTAACGGGTTGGATCCCGAGATTTTTACACAATAATATTTAGGTCGTTTAAACATTCTGTAAAATTTTGGAAATTTTTGGGATAAGTTAACTATTTTATTAAAATACCCGAAAACAACCCAGTTTTGGATGTTAAACCTGAAACAATATAAGTAGTGATTTACGTGTCTAAATGTCGGTTAGGTTATCTGATAATGATCCAACTTGTTATATGTTAACGAAAGTGTTATGTGAAGTATGGTGTGCTTGCTCTTGAGTAGTTATAGGAGGAATGTGTTTATGGGCATGAACTCTCAAAGTGAGTGCATGTTATGTGGTAGATGCGTGTAGGAACTACATGCTTTATTTGAAATCACTAATGGACTAAATGGTAATCATACTAGGACGTGATTAACCAACCCTGACTATTAGCTATTTTTAAGAGTTTAACCGAGCAACCAAATGTGAGTTCACACTTTTGTCAAAGCATGGGATTCCCGGTGGTTTGGGAATGGGTTAAGTAAGGATTCCCGGTGGTTTGGGAATGGGTTAACCAACAACAATCCCCCTTAGGTGGGATGCAACCTGCGTATTCTCCTTGGGTAGAATACGTACCTCGGTCCTCCTTAGGTAGGACAACCTTAAACTTACTAGACAAAACTCTATCTGAAGTCCCTCATTTTTATATTGACTTAATCGTCGGGCCATTGGCGAACGGGTCATTAGTTAAATAGCGCTATTAGGTCTGACAAGCCTCACACCGTGCCGCAGAGGATGGGAGTGGACTAATGTACTTGGGCACTAGTCAATGATGATAGACATTGACGCAGGGCACATAAACATAACTTAAGTCAGTAGTCGATATGGTAACGGGTCTAGTGGTTTACAACATGGGGTAGCCCCCGCGGTATATGGTTATGGGAACATGGAACTGGGTAACTTTTGGTTCTCGAAACAACTCATGGTTTTTGGAACAACATCAAAACGGACAACCAACTGTGAACTCGCCAACCTTTTTGTTGACACGTTACCACAAGCTTTGTAGGTCGTTAGGTTATTTGTTGGAGCTTGCATGGGGAAGGAGTCATTGTGGGACATGAACCGCTGTGTGTTTGTGATAAACTTATGAAACGTTAAAGTTATGTTTTGGTTTTTGAACTTATGCTTTCGTTGACTTTAAATTTGGTTTTAGACTTTGGTTTGGTGAACTTTAAACGTTTAGTTTGCTATGTTTTTACTTTACTTTACTTAATGTTTATTATGATTGGTGGTATGATCCTAGTCAGTCACATGCCTCGCGGTAATACTCCGCTTGTGGATTTTGAGGGTGTGACATTATCGCCTGAGCAATTTTCAATATGGTTCCTCTCATTACGCCTCTGTTTGCAGTGCTGCTTGCTTCGTATTGGACAACCGCTTTAGCGACTTGCTGGTTTACTAGAGCATCGAGCTCAGCTCGCGTTGCAGGTAAAGGTTCAGATTGGGGCTTGAGCAACGTTCCTTCATTGTGGTGCCATGAGCTTCATATATATAACACATCGACCAAATTAGACATTTATTTTAAAATAAATATTGCCATTTATGAGTGAAGGTAAAGCTCCTCCATCACGCACTATGAGTATAAGGGTAAGATAATTCATAATGATGCTTATGCACATCCTTCACACCATAATCATCACACCATTGTAGGGAAGTAAAATGAGTTACAACAATGTCTTGCTAAAGATATGTCGGCTTTTATATACACCATATCGACTTGTTATAATTAGTTTTGTGAAGAGAACCTCCTAGGAGTCATCTCACTCCGGTCGATACAAGTGAAATAGTAATATATAAAATATGGTGAGGTCTTTTCTTCACCTTGTTCCGTGATTGATCCTCAAGTCTCCGACTCTTCAATATTCTTTAGTTTTACAAAAACGGGTATACTTCCCAAAAGATGGGGGTTGTGCATAACTACCACGTGTGGGGGTGAGAATGAAAACACATAAATAAGGCTGCAAGAGTACGTAACTTCTTCCTCGAGATAGAATTATGCCTTATAGCAACCGTAGAGCGGGTTTCAAGTGTACGAAAGCACTACCCAAACGATGGGGTGCACACTGGGATAGAGAGTGTGGAGGTACTGATAGGGGTGATGGTGGTGGTGATGTAGGTGGTGGGTGATAGAGTACATGTGAGGTGAAGGACGAGAAGAACCTTTCTGCATGTGGCGTGCATGTGCCTAAATGGAGCAGCAAACTGTTGAGGAGGGGAGAATCGAGTGGTCGCCTCCGTCCTTATAATATGTATTCCATACTCCATGGACCTCGATTGTGCAATGTAGGGAGGACCCCTCTGCCGCACTGAATTGTGCGATGCATACATTGATTTTGCTTGAGCTCCATGAGTTCCAATAAGGTTTGTATGGCCTCCATGAATGTAAAATAGAGTGCGGTAAATGGGTTACACTACAGCTCGCGCCATGCTGCCCCTTTGGGGTAAAACGGATGTCTAATGATGGGGTCCATCGTAGCAACTGCGATGGATAAGAAAGGGTGTTATAGATACTGTACAAACTTAAGCACAGAATCCTAAAGTGTTGAGGAAAATCTTTCCTGAGTGGTTATCCATCTTCACTTGCTTAGTTACCGGGTCCTAAACGACTCGTACTATATGTAGAAGTGTTAGACACGAAGTAAACAAAGACAGATTTCCTACTTTGTAGAGTGTTACAGTAACTATCCCGGTTAATGTTCTACTAGATAGAGATTTGAACAACTTAGGAATTTCGAATGGATGATGATCATTAGCTTGACCCGCAGAGCCCACCAGGATTCCCATGTACCACAAGTTGTTATTACGTGGGCCCCCGTAATAATAAATTGTCTTGCATGGTCACCCTAGTGTTCTCTCGTTCAAAGCAAACGATCAGTCAGTGAGAGGACACTATTGTCTACATACCTTCAACCTAGAAGGGACCTTCATGATGGTCCACGTGCTAACGTTCGTTGTCATTACTCGCGAAATGGCACACCGCTAGACGAAGTAGAAATAAAGAGAATTCCTAGCAATAGTAACTGGAGGGGCACCTTCAAGATAAGTACCTCATCTTCCTTGTCTGGACAAGAGTGTCGTCAATCATGTTTGTAAAAGCCACAGGGACCTCGTCCCACTAATAGAGTTGTTGGCCAAGGTTACCACCTCCGCCTCGTCGTCACTGTCGTAGTCAGGCACCTTCGCATCCGAGGGGAAAACAGCCATCTTCTACGGAATCAATCTTAGGGTCTCATTAAGTAATTACATCAGCTATAAGCTCCGTAATAGACGCAAGGTCGATATTCTCATTGTGCAAATAAGGAATAATAATAGGATTCGAAGTCGAAGGTATTTCGTTCTCGGAAAAATATTTCGTATAACATGTATATATATATATATGTATCAATAAATAATAACATTACTTATTATATATATAAATAAAAATGGCATATCAAATTGAAGGATTTGACCCAATTTGGTTAACTTAGGTAAACTAAGCTACATAAGCTAATCGTACGTGCATAGGCGGTATCAGGTGATCGGATGAGTCATAAACAAGTTCATTATGCCAAAACATCCTAATTATATTACCAAGTCAGTAGGTTATGCAAAGTATATGTACATTGCATTTAAAACCATTCTATGCACCAAAACGGCATTTTCGGCATTTTAAGGCATAATGTATGAACTTGTATAAAAACCCGACAACTAATTATGATCAAGTAGTATATGTCACACCCTGACTTTTGCGAAAGCGTGTTACATGTGACTTGCTTAATATCATTGCATTCAACCATAACAAACAACTATATGATAGAAATCACGATGTTCATCCATAATTAAGTTTCAAAATAATACAACCATCAATGTTTAACAGAAAACCATGACTTCAAGTTCATAATACAAACTAACCAAATGTTTTAAGTTCCATAAAGGACTTGACACAAAAGACACTAATAAAACGAGGCTTTGAACCATGTATCCTATCAAGGATAAAACACACGATTCAAACCTTTCGGTACTGGATGACATCATTTATTTGAAGACACAACTTGAAAATCCTTGTACGCCCGCCAGATCCATAATCAGTTTCCTGAAATACATGTAGTTTGAAAACATCAACAAAAGTTGAGCGAGTTCATGTGTTTTGTATGTGAGCTCGAAATAAACTTGTAATCACTGTAAGTGTGTATTTGTAAACCTGGTATGTAAGCGTCTATGAACAGATCAATTAACGATTTGCAAGGTCATTAATATGTGTGCAACGGCGTAGGAATGCTCAAACCTAGCAGATTTTGTACCGGGCTTCCGGCTGGAAGACATAGTCACCACCTTCGGCCACTTCCGGCCCAGGGGTGGGGCTCGCAACACCCAAATAGATCTATCACTCATGTCCCTCGGTCCTTATACGAGGATTAATGGTCTTAAGTGTGCGTCTACCCATTCACATGATCTAACAGTTCATTCCTTAGCTAACCATACCATTTATAAACGTTTGTAAACATCTGTAACATGCATTTCACCCCCGAAGTTAAAGGGGGACATGAACTCACAATCTTGCGTCTCGAAACTCGGTATAACTCAAAGCGTCTTCTCGGTCGCACGACTACCTACACACGTGCTACGGTTCATTAGACGGAGGGGTCGTGCCTTGACTTTTAGTCTTATTTAGTATCTTTGAGTTACATTTCTTTATGTCATTATTATTCCAAAGTATATAATTATTTGTTAAAATAATAATATTTTAACTTAAATTATATTTATTAATTATTGGAATATTTGTTAAAATAATATATTTTAACTTGATTCATTATATAAGTATACATGTATATCTATATACTTATACTCGTATACTTAAACATGTGTATTTTTGCCAAGTATTGGTGGCGTATTCCGGTGTATTTATACGTACGAGAATATGTATTTTATTGTATTTATTAAGTATTCTTATACTTAATTTTGTATTTATTTTTTCGGAATAATATTTCTAGTAAAAATTCACCAATATATATTCTTAAAATACATATATTTTAAGAAAACTTTTATAGAAAATTCTCTATAACTTTTCCCTTGGCAAAAATAATTGTGTTTTCATATAGCTTCAAAAATAATATATTTTCAAGATTAACTTAGAAAATATATATATAAATCCATTTTTCACCCCAAAATAATATATTCTAAATCTATTTAAGAATATATATTTTTCTTTACTCATAAATATTATATTTTCTTCTTGTCAAAAATATGATATATTTTGTAACACTTTTAGAAATCATATTTTCGTTCTCTTGGTTTCCAAAATACCGTTTATCAAAATATACTTATGAATTTAATTCCGGAATATTTTTGTAGTTCACATACCTTGTTCGATTTGTCCAAATTTTGGGTATAAATTATATATTTATTTCTTGGAATTTTTGATAATATTTTGCATGGTTGCAAAAGTCGCTAGGCGCTCCCTAGTCGATAGACCAGAGTTGAGAGTACTCGGTCTAGGTGGAGAGTACTCGGGGGGTACTCGGATATGTTAAATTATAAAGAAACTACTTTTTGGAGATTAAATATATGTCAAATAACACAAATTTACTAATATTTATAACAAAATACGTGAAAATGATACTCATTCTTTAGTATGATAGGCATAGAAATTATGTTTTATTGTTATTTAAGTCAAAAGAGGCCCGAGTTGACCTACTAGATCCAATTCTGGCCGAGGTTGACTGCATTTGACCGACTCCGAGTAATTAGGCAGAGTCGAAGAAAGTCGCCAAGGTAGCCTACCTTGTAGCGACTACTTGGGGAGTACTCGGCCTTGGAAACCTTGTTTTACAACCATGATATTTTGTATTGTAAAATTAAATATTTTATTTATATATTTAATCTAGTAGCCATCGTTATCATTTATATAATATGGATCAAAATATATGAAAACCTATAATAAATTAGTTGGTAATTGTTGATGGGCCATATTACCTTAATTAACTAATTGGGTTTCCCCTTGGGTATATAAGGAGATTACTAGAGAGGGATTAGGGTTAAACCCTCATAACATCACACTAAAATCACCCCTCCTCTCTCTCCATTACTACGAGTTCTTCAACCCTAAAGAATTCGGTACTACCATCAAGAAGATACATCCTAAAGGGGAACCGAATCAATCTGACGAACATGACGTCTAGTTCATTCTCTGATGTGGTTACTGGCTCACCAGGTACACAATTATTATTTGTTTTCCATCAATGTTTATTGAATTGATCAACATGTGGTATCATAGCATATGTTGATTATATCAATTCAATCAAGGAATTCAATGAATTGAATGATAGGAATTAAAACATTAAGATTGATTTTGCGATTTATGATCTTCGAATTTACTTGGAAAATAGACCAGTCAAAATTATTTTTCTTTGATGGTCATTAAATTGTATTATGAAAATAATAGAAATCGTTTGATGCCAGTATTGTTAATGGTTTAAAAAGTTATCATTTGACATCACTGATTCAAAATCGTAACCTTATGCTTTCTTTAGTTGTTTTGAAATTTGAACCTACAATTAATTCAATGAATTCTTTTATGGATTACACTTCATGAATATTTTATTGAAATTAATCATTGTATCTATTCATATACTTGAAGGTTTCTTCATATTTTAAATTGAAATTAATGGCCAGAATGGATTTATTTGTTTCCATGGAATGGTTATTTCAATTCTTTGATTATTATTATTATCTTGAAATTAATTTGTTTTATTTACAACTATTGCCACCAGTGTTTCTTATAATATCACCTAATATTGTGATATATTAGGATTTGATTATATTTCCTAAAATTTGTATCTTCATCTCCAAGTTTCGAATAACCATTATTTTAATTTGTACTCGAATAATTAACTTGGATAGATACACATGAGATATTTCGAAATTATGATCAAAATCCCTTAAAATTAGCTTATTCAACCTTATCACACTAACAGCTGTTTACAGGAGGTTCGAGATCATCCTTAACGAGTCGAGACCAAGATTTCGACTCGAGACCACAAGGTTGCGACTCGAAATCATAAAGGGTTTCAATCTTTACAACTCGAGACCACGATTTCGACTCGAGACCATAAGGTTTCGACTCAAGACCACTAAGGTTTCGACTGGCATTAGTGACTCGCAATCTGATGGTTGTGACTCGAGACCTTAATGACTCGAAACCTCATAATGATTCATAATTGAGTCGAGATCTCACTCGAGACCTAAGACTAACTTGATATCTCAACCTCATTACTTTATTAGGCTGTTTAATGTGATTTGCTATTAACTAATTGGTTTTTGTAAATACTTAGTTAATTAATCAGAATTAAATAATGTTTTACAAAACCAAAATGGCTTAACTTGAATGAGCTTCTGATGTATCATTTCTGGCCAAAGCTGATTTAATACATCTATTTATCGTTCAAGTATTATGAAAGCCATGTTGAGTATGCATTACAAACGTGAATGTCTTAATTTCTAACCAAAGCTGATTTAATTCATTCATGTATAGCATTCTTAACAAGTGCATAACTAAAGTGATTGTCTCATCTCTGGCCAAAGCTGATTTGTCACGATTACTTTGCACACATGCTTAAAAGATTACACTTCTGGCCAAAGCTAATTTGTCTTCGTTTAAGTAGAATTCTAACTAAGTCTATTATTTTGATGTTAGTAATAGACATATCACAACTTCTTCAAATAATGATCCTCACATTAATGATCCTTCATTAATATTATGATCAATTTTGTCTGCCTTAATTTTTTAAGTACCCATAACTTTACTCACTATAATTTTCTTTCTAAAAATCTATATCTCATCCACTCTAATTCCTAAACCTAAAATGTTTTGCTTTACTTAAAGTTTCTATAAGATTAGCTCTTAAATTAAATCCTTGATTATCTCTTAAGACACGATAATCCTATTGCTCTCTTCTGATAAAGATACTATAGAAGAAAATTAGAGCATGATGAATAGGATAAATTGAACATGATGTCTCTTATGATAATTAAGATCTCTCTAACATAAATGCTATCACTAAAGTTATTCCAGATTAAGTCTTTCCTAAGACTAATCTATTATATATGAAATAATCACAAGAATTCCTAAGATGCATGCCTTCATTTAAAATTCTAAACTATAAAGCTAAGTGGTATATGTGAATACATAATAATGTACAATACCATGACCCATAAAGTTAAGGGCTTACGCATGGAAATAAGTACAATTTTTCAGTACATGACATACTAAGATTTTCACTTGTGCAATTTGATGTCTTATAAATCAACTATAACACTCAAAAGTACCAAAGAATAATGAGTGTGTGTTGATAAGCCACATATGTACGAAGAAATAAATGTTTGAAGCTGGAAAATAAGTTGTTACTCACCTTACAGCCACTTAAACTTTAAAAGAGGATTGTTCTAAGGTCCATAGACAAATTACAAGTGCAAATTCCAACTTTAAGGTTCTTCAAGGGAAAATCCCACTGCATAATTATGCCATTAGACTAGACATAATCAACGAGACTATCCATTATTCTAAAGAACAGTTGGATAAAGTAATAAGATAGTCACTTACTAATGATATTTAAGTCTGGTAATTTTAATATTCCTATTAACACATGATAAGTTGACTCTAGTTCTAAACGTTTCCTTACCAGAACTCAACAAATAATTAACATGAGAGTTAGTGACAAAATTAAATGTTAAGGCTATAAAAACCATAATAAGCAGTCTTCTAACAAAACTTTTCGATACCTTACATATTCTGAAGATTAATCAGAATATAGTATCATAATTAAGCTATGTTATGAAGGTTGTGAGGTTTGCATGGTTAACATAAAGTCACGCATAATTAAACTCTCATATTATTTGTTTTAATATCTGGATAGAAACATTACTAAGATGGAACTAGATGATACCTTAAACTTTCACAAATTTTGTCATCATGCAAATGAGAATTTGATAAAATAAAAAATGAGACTTATAAATTTCATCCATTATAACCGAAATTCATGAGAAATCATGACATGGTTAATGAGGATGATTTTTTATCTAATCTCATTCTAAGTGATTTTAAATCATGACGTTAAAAGCTCTAAATCATTATTTGGCTTAAGGAATAAGTATGGGTCCACCATAAGTTATATTTCATTAACAATCGTGGAACTTATTCCAAAATGGAATATTCAGACATAATTCATTTATCAATTAAAGACTATCTGCTTGTATCTAAATTAGTCTCATATGGCCCATGGTCTTAAAGAAATCTATTCATATATATGCTTAACATGATTTCTATTAAATATGTCCCTAAGTTTCTTATGACATCTGGACATTAAGGAAATCAAGTAAAGTCTAACATATATATGATAGGTTCCCACGTCACATACCTAATTGAAACTTCTCTTGTAGCATTCTAAAGATATTAAAGATCAGTGGGAGCCTTAAGTGTCTTAATAATAACTTGCAATAGTTGCAAGAGGTGGGGAGTGAAAATTTTACATTACCTAAATTTACACCTCTTGTACAAGACATTGCTCCATATTGACACTGTTCTATCATAACTTGTCTCCTTAAAATCTAATGCTACTCTTACAAAAGTTTCATTGTTACTTAATTGTGGGCACACTTAGATTTCTTACCTAAACTAACATAATCCTCAACAAGAGAAATCACAACGATTAACGTCATTAACTTGTTTCTCTATTAGAATTTGTTGGTCGTTAAGTATTGACCCTAAGCATGCTGAGTTCCTAAAGATTTCTAAGGTCAGTGGGAGCAGTCAAAGTCCTTATCATGACTTGCAAGGAATACAAGAGGCGGGGGGAAGAGTGTCATTAAATTTCACTTCGAATTTAACTCCGATTACACCTCTTGTACATCATACTGCACCAACTCTTACAAACTTAGAATCCTGAAAATGATAGCAACCTAACCAAGAGCTAATCCATAAAATTGAAACTTCTAATAAACCCAATAATCAACTCAGGAGGTCATCTAGGTTTAAAAGCCTACTAACTTTGATGACTACATAACCTCCCTAACTGAAGTTGAAATGGATTTTCGAAAAGTTTACTGATCCAAGCTCTTCCGATTAAGCCATTAGCGTCAATCAATCTTCTAAATGGAATAAAACAATTTTCTAGTAAAACTGATTTTATGTGTTCATATAACATTTGGGATTTAATTGTTATTACCTAAAAGTGTTCATAACTAAACCAAATCCTAATATATAAACGTTAAGACACTAAGAAGCATGATTGATTGTCAAAGGTTATACTTAGGAATAAATAAATTATCAAAGATTTCTTTGAGGATCATCACTGTTCTAGTAGCTTATAATAATTTAAAGCTACATTAGATGAGCATTAAAAGAATTTTCTCTAACAAACTGGCTGACACATTTACATGTTCATAAAACAACCTGAAAGTTCTAAACTGAAGGTTAAAGAACACTTTATTTGTAAGCCAATAAACTCCATGTATGGGTTAATGCAAACATTATAATGTGATGAAATCTTAACGTAATTATTTTTATCAACAACCAAGTGGATTAATGTACCTACCTCAAAATGAGTGGGAGCAACTAATATAAACTTGTCTACATAGATGATATTCTTTTGACAAGTATATGTTACATAAGTCAAAGCATTGTTAACACAAACTTTGATATAGCAGATCTCTGAGATATCTCTTATGTAATAGATATCATAACATACCGAGATAGACCCAATGGGACAATAGTATCGTGCCATAAGTTTAAAATTAAATGGGTCCTTACATATGTAACAAAATATTGCTCTCCTTTAGATGATAATAGGATAAATGAGATTATTTCCTTACGCTTAATTAATTAGAAGCCTTATGTAATTTCAAGTCTATACTCGTTTAGATATTACTCACATTGCAACACACTAAATATGTCTAGATTAATGTGAAGCATCTAATAGAGTATTACAATATCTTTAAAAGAAACGAGAGATGATATTTTTAAAGAAGAAGTGAGAACTCAAACCGGTTTATTACTCTAACTTTGTAATGTTCAAAGATGACAAAATGTAATGTCGGGTATATCCTTATGTCAGCAGACAAAACCTATCTCATGGAATAAACTGATAATAACAACCTAAGTTATAACGACATAATATAGTCACTAAATGTTGTTGGAAATTTATCAGTGGACTCATAAGTTTATTAACTCATTGTAATTAATATATTGAAGACTTATTGTGATAAAGTCAGCTACCATGTCTCCTTGAACAGTAACAGTTCGAGAGGTGCTGCATTAAATTTCGATACACAATTAATTATTCGTTTATGAACGAATTGAGGAAACTAAATATTTGTATCGAATACATTCGTGATATGCTTAAGGATCCTATAACTGAAGGTCTATTACCCTTAAGTCTTATTAAGAGAGCTCATAAAAGAGACGGGTTTTAATTGGTGACCATGTACAACTGCATATCGTACTATGAATGACTAATTATTAATTAATTTTTCCTCATCAGTTTGATTTTGTATGTCTCTAACATATGTTCTGCCGGTGTAATGACATATAGACAACTATAAATACAAATCAAACGCTAAAGGGCTTATTTGCGTATTTTGATTATAACTTTTAGGTTTTAAATTGAGGTTGTAGTATGACTAATGGGGGTCCTGAGTTGCATAATGACTCAACTGCTGTATTTCTCTGCTACGGTTCTTGGTTTAAAGCTAAAATGAGTATTAACTTCCGATCAGACTTATCTAATACTCATGATAAATGATTATTCGACTAAGTGTGAGAATGTAAAATTAAATATTTTATTTATATATTTAATCTAGTAGCCATCATTATCATTTATATAATATGGATCAAAATATATTAAAACCTATAATAATTAGTTGGTAATAGTTGATGGGCCATATTACCTTAATTAACTAATTGGGTTTCCCCTTTGGTGTATATAAGGAGATTACTAGAGAGGGATTAGGGTTAGTGTGACAACCCTCACCAAATCAGGTATCCGTACAAATTAATTAATATTTAATTAATGCTTAATTACTGTGCTTGCTTACAATTGTGGTTAAACTGCTACTTGAATTCTGGTACATACATATACATGCATCATACTTTATTAACTGTCACTCCATTATTTACACAGAACTATAGTGACAAACTTGATGCACAGTAGCACAATGAACGGATAACCCAGTAAACGTGCTGACATAGCCAGCACCAGACAGACACTGTCTCTAAGGCCAGTATGAGCCGGGAATAGTTTACTACACTAGTAGGGAGTGTAGGGAAATGAGGATTGTAGAACTGCGTCACTAGGTGATAGTTATAGTGACCGAATGTGCCTAAAACATGCTCTAACTACAAAATCCTGCACTTTATTACAAAATTCAGCATTTAAGTTAACTAGTAAAGTGCAAAAACATGGGAAAATAATACTAGACACTTTCCAAAGTGTCGGGAATTCATTGTGTCACTAAAAATAATATTAAAGACACTCTAAATGCTTAATTAGCACTTTAACGGATTAATATCCAACCGAACAACCGGACTTTACCCGGAACATAAAAATATTGTCAATAACATTGTTTATACTTTTCTGAGCTAGTTAGGGACCCCGAACACCCTAACACCCTTTGTATTATACTACACACATAATACTCTAATTAATACCTTTGGAACCTAACTAGAACATAACTAGCCATTTGAAATCCAACCATATACCCCCCCCCCCTTCAAGTTACGGTCACCACGTGGTGACACATTCCCCACCCATGTTTGATTATCTTAATCCTTTATGTCTAGTATCTAGAAAGCATGATATATGTTGGATAAAAACTTGGAATGGTTTATAAATATGCACTAAGGACAATCATTATCTCTCATCACCAAAACAAAAGCTTGTTCTCCTTCTTTCTCTCTTGCCTATGTTCAGTCGAACACCATCACCACTACACACCCAAAATCAAGTTTTGATCTAGTCATTTTACATATATACAAGTGTGCAAGAGATCATACAAGGAGGCTCGGTGCATTCGGAAACTCAAGAACCTCTTTAGATTTCTTTTATCCACCTTGTTTACGCTTTGATTCTTCCCTAGCCTTGAGCTAGTTGTAAGTGCTTCTAAACACTCTCTTGATCTTGTTTAAAGTGGTTAATAAGAGATTTAATGGATGAAAATCGAGAACACTAAAGATCAAAGCTAAAAGTCTTGTAAGAATGATAAACTCGATGGTTAAAGAATAAATAATGGTGTAAATCTTATGAATCTTGTTTAGAAATGGTTATTTTATGTTGTTGGTTGCTAGTAGTGGAATGGATCGTCATTTAACCATGCTAGATCATGTTCATGGAACATGAACTAGCATTATGTTAAGTAGGAAAGTTACAAGATGACGAACCCTTCCATACATAAACATGAACTTGTGTAAAAATGATTTTTCTTGTAAAATGGAGTTCTAAACTAGTAGATCTAAAGATCTACAAGTGGTATTTTCGAAGAACCAAGTGTAAGATGCAAACCACGTTTAAAAGCCGGATCTTTCATGTAATAAAAGCATTTTGTGAACAAACAAGTGTGTAAACACTTGTGTGACAAAAGGAGTTAACAAAGAAATATTTTCGTAATTTTTGACTAAGAAGTTGTAAAGTTACATTTTCTTTAAAGATAAGATTTCCAAGAAACTGATTTTACTTTTAGAAATAGAAAGATCTACTAAAAATATTGGAAAGTTACTATATACTTTTACACAACTTACAAGTTCATAAGTTTCCGATTTATACTTGTTTTGACTAGTTTGATGTTTTGATATTGTTTGTTGATGATGGGAACATTGTTGATTGAATTTTGAAAAAAAAATGATACGCTAGTAAGCGTGGCCACCTCCCGTTACAGAGGAAACTCTTTTTCCAGAAAATAACACTTAGAATTATTTTCATGTCAAGTGCTTAAAAATATCTTTTTAACTTGTTTTTCCAAATAAATTTCGCCAAGATTTTTATTACAAAATAACCAAGTGTCGGAGGTGGATTTTCATAAATAAAACTTGCTAAATATATATTTAGAATATATATTTTTCATAGTAACACTTGTGTGAATTTTATGATTATTTTGTGAACTACATAAATATTTTTTTTAGAGTAAAAACAATAATACTGGAATACACTGAATAGCAACGACTCCAAAATAATACCAACGCCTTCACAAATAAATATTTAAGTTACACCGGTATTATTATTACCACCCGAACATTAAATGTAACTTATGTATTTTCGGAAAATACTCTTAATGGTGTATTTTGACATAGTATTATTTTGGGGAAATTGTGTGGAATAAAATATAATATTTTTGGGAAAAATATGTATATTTTGGAGATGGAACATTCTAGGTAAACGAATTAAAATATATTTATTTAAGTGAGACTTAATAATATATTTTTGGAATTATAAGAACGCACATGTATAAATACCCCCATCCTTGGGAAGGAAATACGCATATACGATACTTGAGAAGTATAACTCTAAAATAGCTGTCTAACTATTATTCCAGAACTAAATACAAATATTATAACTTGGAATAATACCAGAATCGTAACTCAAAAACACAAATACTAAGACAAGGCACTACCCGTTCGTCTAATAGACAATAGACCATTGTAGGTAGTCATGATTGCCGTGGAGATTTGGGTTACGAGTACGAAGACGCAATACTGTGAGTTCATGTCCCCCTTTTCTCTTAACTGTTTTCAGTTTTTATACTTCGGGGGTGAAATACATGTTACAATGATTACGAATACTTTTTACGCGGTATGGTTAGCATAAGGAGGGTTACTACTTAGATCATGTGAGTGGGTAGGCTGAAACTAGAGGCCATTAATCCTCATTGTCGGACCGAGGGTCATTACCGGTAGATCTATCTGGGTGTAGCGAGCCCAACCCCTGAGTCCGCTGAATGAACCAGGTAGTGACTTTGAGCCCGACGCAAAAATCTGCTAGGTTTGAGTCTTCCTACTGCACTTCACACATATCATTGGCTTTGCAACCCAATGGTTATCTCTTTTTCCTTAATTGCTACATACCAGGGATTTTCATACATACAGACATTTTTACAAAGGTTTATACCTACTCACTTACACATGAACTCGCTCAACTTTATGTTGACTTTTCAAACTACATGTATTTCAGGAACTAATGGATCTGGCACGGTATGCACATATTTTCAAGCTATGTTTGAATAAGGAAGTCATCTAGGGTTTAGAAGGTGTAACCTCTTCCTGGACGGGTTACATATCCCTAAACCTAGTATTGTTTAAAGTCTTTTGCTAAGTCTTTATGAACTCAATTAAATCAAGTTAAGGTTTGTAACTAATTTATGATTGTTGAAAATGGGATTTTTCTAAACTTTATTAATGGATGAATATCTCATGTTTTTATCATATAGCATTGTTATGATTGTTGCTATGGTATTAAGAAGTCACACCAAATAAACCCACGCTTCCGCAAAAGCCAGGGTGTGACAGCTTGGTATCAGAGCTTCGGTCGTAGCGAACTAGGATTCTTTTTTGAATCTAGACTATGATCACTAGGGCTCTCACGAAAATATTTTCACAACATGTTTTCATTACATACACAAAACGTCCAGATCCAGGGAACAAACATTTTTACAAACAAAAAGGCACAAGTACACTTTTCAAAATTTATAGTTCAGTCGGGGAGACTGAGGGAGTTCAGTCGGGGAGACTGAGGGAGTTCAGTCGGGGAGACTGAGAGAGTTCAGTCGGGGAGACTGAGGGAGTTCAGTCGGGGAGACTGAGGGAGTTCAGTCGGGGAGACTGAGGGAGTCCAGTCAGAGAGACTGGGGGAGTTGATCTTAGAGACCAGGGATTCAGTCGGGGAGACTGAGGGAGTTAGTCTGAGAGACCAGGAGATTCAGTCTGAGAGGCTGAAAGGGTAGTCTGAGAGACTAGGAGATTCAGTCTGAGAGGCTGGGAGGATAGTCTGGGGAAGACTGGGATGATTACTTGCTTGCATTAATTGAGATATACATGCTTATTTGATTTAAGGTAGATGTACGTGCTTATGTGATAGTTGTTCGCATACACTATTTGTTAGTAAATACTATGGATATACATGCTACGCACCGGCACACATGTCACTCTAATTGGAGAACGAGTTATCAGGCATTGATAACCCTACGACCACCGCCACAGATAGTGAGACTACAACTGCGCTAGAGACAATTACGTCAGATACTGAGAGTGATCCTGATATGCTAAGGATGAGGATGACTCCTAACAGTCCGTGCTACCAGATTTTGGCGATACTTCATCTTAGCTAATGGTTTCTCTGACAAGAATCTTTCTGTCACTCTTGTTTCAATCCATGACCACTCCATCACTGGTCATCCCGATGATGGACACACCATGGCTCCAATCCTTGATGATGCGCCTCCTGCGGACATTTCTACTGAAGGTTGGCTACTCGACAAACAATATATGACTACGTTGGCATGCTTATCGATGGTCCTCCTACCGACGCCCATAACGATAGAAAATCAGACAAGAACACTGTTACTAACTTTACTTCTTAAGACCCCTGTTATCAAGCCATCCTCTGGTTCTAGCATGCATTCAGACTCCTTTGAGTCTGTGATACCTGCAACCTTACAAACAGCTGGATTACAGCATTCTACTACTGACACAAGACGACGATAACATGGCTCTGCTCTATCATTTGCTTGAGACACCACACCGTTACACAACCCAGAGCCTGCTCTTGAGCTAGCTTCTACACCTTTTGTGACAGGTTGATGTTGCGCCTGCTGAACCTACACCTTTACATGATCACGATCCTGTTTAGTGAGACTACAACTGCGCTAGAGACAATTACGTCAGATACTGAGAGTGATCCTGATATGCTAAGGATGAGGACGACTCCAAACAGTCCGTCCTACCAGATTTTGGTGATACTTCATCTTAGCTGATGGTTTCTCTGACAAGAATCTTTCTGTCACTCTTGTTTCAATCCATGACCACTCCATCACTGGTCATCCCGATGATGGACACACCATGGCTCCAATCCTTGATGATGCGCCTCCTGCGGACATTTCTACTGAAGGTTGGCTACTCGACAAACAATATATGACTACGTTGGCATGCTTATCGATGGTCCTCCTACCGACGCCCATAACGATAGAAAATCAGACAAGAACACTGTTACTAACTTTACTTCTTAAGACCCCTGTTATCAAGCCATCCTCTGGTTCTAGCATGCATTCAGACTCCTTTGAGTCTGTGATACCTGCAACCTTACAAACAGCTGGATTACAGCATTCTACTACTGACACAAGACGACGATGACATGGCTGCTGCTCTATCATTTGCTCGAGACACCACACCGTTACACAACCCAGAGCCTGCTCTTGAGCTAGCTTCTACACCTTTTGTGACAGGTTGATGTTGCGCCTGCTGAACCTACACCTTTACGTGATCACGATCCTGTTTCTTTTGGTCTGCCAGACATTGCACCCCTTATATATCTACCTGCATCGGGCAATCTCCTCATTTGTTGAGATGTTTGTTTTTAAACCCGCAACCGCTGACATTGCTCCTTTCCCCTATGAAGACCGACATCCATTGCGCCATCGTGCCTATCGCCTTCTTTCAAGACATAACCGCACCCCAGGAAGGTGCTTCAGGTCAGCACCTGCATAACGATTCATCTGCTGCAACAGCATTTTCCCAACTGCACGGGTCGCACCATTTGCTACATTCACCTCTACAACACCGGACGGGCCACTTTGATGGATCTTATAACACGCTATACTGATTTTAGACCCTTGCCATCCCTCTTATTATGGAGGTTGTACACAGGATGAGTGCTCCTGTAACATCAACTACAGTTTAAGGATATGAGTCGCAGAATGTTGGAGCTGGAGCTGACGCCACAATTGACAACTTCAACGCAAAACATTACATAACCAAAAACATGATTTGAGTGTCTACATCACAAGGCAGCATATTGTCTGAAAAGTTTATGTAAAACACCACGTCCTCCACCCTGTCTATCACCAACATGCTTTGATCCGCCACATACATCAAGATTCCTTTGTGCTCTTGACTTTTGCTATTTCACCATTCCCGGGATTCTGATGCTCAATTCTTTACTATCGAGCGGCGGAGCAGATGGTTACTTCAACGTATAGACAAGCTCGAGGAGGGACTCGCGCATGTTAACAGTTTACTTTTCTTTCCTCCTCCACCTCAGTCACCAGTATAGTTGGTTTCTGGATTATGCGGATTGCATTACGCTTAGGTAAAGACACTAATGATAAGCCGGGATTGCGGAGACTTTTGAGGACCACTTCTGACTACGTAATTTTGATGCACTAATATACTTGTTGGACAAGGGTAGGGTGACCCTGTGTCCCTTCTGCTGTGATGCATTTTGTAAGACACAGTGATTGCGGCCGGAGGATAATGAAGGCCCGATCATCTTTAAACACGCGACAATACTTATGACTAATGACTAACGAAAAACTCCGTAGCTATGTCCTCACTAAGCGCGCTGTTGATCTACATATTTGTGCTATAACTATAATGCTACCTGCTTACATGCTAAATTCCTATTTACAAGTTGTGCAATACATGTGACAATATGTGATTGAATGTTATAACAACTGCGTATACGCATATATGTGATACACCCCTGAGGTCTTACTCGTCGAATAGAGACTTGTGTGCTCACGTCCTTCACAAGACCTGACCTAACCAACTTTCTTCTAGGAAGATTTCGACTCAAGGGAACACCGATATCAACCACCCTCTACCTACAACAGAGGCGGAAATGCGAGAG
The DNA here is from genome assembly GCF_002127325.2 of Helianthus annuus. Classification (NCBI taxonomy): domain Eukaryota; kingdom Viridiplantae; phylum Streptophyta; class Magnoliopsida; order Asterales; family Asteraceae; genus Helianthus; species Helianthus annuus. The sequence continues at coordinate 150,799,688 of NC_035447.2, read as the reverse complement.
CGCCTCTTATAGGCCATCGCATGATACGAGGCCCATCGCTCTGATTGCAGCGGAGGTACCTCGGGAAATAACCCCCCAACGGTAATGTTTAGTCCTTTAAGACACATTACAAAACGTTTGGACATTTCCACGAGTGCCTTGCTAAGGCCTTACGTGAATAATGTTGCTTACATCACAGGCTACACCTACAAGCAGTTCTTGGACCACAGACCTCGAGAATTCGACAGCACTGGGGGTGCCTTAGCTTTTGTGCGTTGGGTGGAAAAGATGGATTCTTTTTTACGATTGAGCAAATGTGACCCCGAACATCAAGTCACGTATATAGCTGGACAATTGGTGGATGAGGCTCTATCATGGTAAAATCATCAAGTTCGGACAATGGGCGAGACCGCTGCAAAGGCTTTGACGTGGGACGAGCTGAAACAGCTGATGCGTAAGAGATATTGCTCTAGGGCAGAAGTCCAGAAATTGGAAACCGAACTATGGAACTTGAAAATGGAAGGTCCAAAGATAGCTGAATATGTGCAGAGATTTGGCGATTTATCACAAGTTGCTTCGCATTTGGTGGAACCAGAATCTAGGAAGATTGAACAGTTCATAAGGGGATTGGCACCCCAGATTCTAAGCCTGGTAACAACATCTAAACCTTCAACGATCACCGAGGCTATCAACATAAGTGTGGCGCTCACGGAAGAAGCAGTTAGACGAGGAGAATTTTCCACTGCGGAGGAGAAAAAGGAGACTGCTATAGAGGCATCTGGGGATAACAAGAGGAAGCTCGCAAATTTCAAGATGGTTACTCGGGGGAGTAGCAAGAAGAAGGCCAAAAAGGGAAAAGACTACATGGGTACCCTACTTAAGTGCGACAATTGTTTACTTTATCATGTCGGGCAATGTAGATATGGAAAATGTGCTAACTGTGGAAAGAGGGGGCACCCTAAAGAAACTTGTTGGCAAGATACTGAACGTGGTAATGGGGGCCACGACGGCAGTGAGAATCACGAAGGGGACAACGACAATGACAATTGTCAAGGCAGGATGAGCGATAAGCAGAAACGTGCTCAAGGTTGTTTTAACTGTGGAAGCAAAAAGCATTTCAGAAAATATTGCCCTAAAAACAATCAGGCACAAGGATGAAAGCTCCCCACCGGAGCTAGGGAGACACGCCAGGGATTCAAGCATGGGTATCGGTACGTCCCAAATTACTCAATGATATGCATCTGTATTGCCAAATACTGCTGCAAATTTCACGATTCGCACCTCTAGAGTTCGAGAGTATAATTGGTTTAAGTAGCAAGTAAGTAGATATTCCAGTACCCATTAGAACTAGCTTAGGGGAAGCTAGTGGAAGCCAACGCAGTAACTGGGGGCGACAAGATAAAAAAACCGAAGAGCGTAAGTTTACGCTAGATCTATTGCCAGTTGAGTTAGGAAGCTTCAACGTGGTAATTGGAATGGATTAGTGGCCAAGCGATCGAGCAAAGATTGATGTTCGCATCCCAATGACAAATGAAGGAACGATCTCGACTCACAAAGTAGGATACGCCTCTATAGATCACAAAGTGCTTGAGGGCACGAAGGTTGTTGCGGAAAGGATGTGTTGTTTTCTTGGCTCATGTCGGGGACAGGAGGAACCGAAGAACTAAAACTCGAAGATACCCCCGTGATCAGAGAATATCCTGGAGTCTTCCTCGAAGACTTGCCAGAGTAATCTACTCAATGACAAGTCGAATTTTTGCATCGCTTTGATTCCAGGCGCCGCGCCTGTAGTCAATGCACCCTGAGCGACTTACACCTTCGGAGATGCGAGGATTGACAGTGAAGTTTTAGCAGTGGATAGAGAAGGAAGATAACAGACCAAGATGTCCCTTTTGGGTAACCCCATTTCTGCTCGTCAAAAAGAAGGATAATGATTTTCAAATAAACATCAACTACTAGGAGCCGAACGAGCTAACGCACGAGAGTCGGTGACTCTTACTAAGGGTTAACAAACCTCTTACATAACTCACTATGAGGACCCAACTACTACTACTACACGACTGATCGACGATCGAGCGTCGATAGCGGTGAAATTCAGGAAGAAAGTATACCAGGGCGAAATTGTGGGACAATGACTTGTTCTTAGACATAGACAAAGTGGTGCTTCCTACACAATGTACAAACTGGATCTACACGGGATACGAAATCTGGAGAATCTGGAAAACTAATATCTAGGACCTTTGGGAACCCAGGACCAAACTCGTAAGGGTTTTACTTACAAACCATATCTGTCAACTCAATCAAACATCATTAACTTGACAAACTTGTCATTGCAGTTAACAAAACCGAAAGTACTTAAATTTTCTTCCGTTGAAGTCTTCACTTTTACTTCTAACGAGTAGATAATTGCATTTCTACTCCCCTCAAAGTAGTTGCATCACGTTGATTTCCTTCGCTGAGAGCGAACACACGTTTGCTTCGTACACTTGGTCACTTCTCCCTGTTGGTAGAAACACATTGCTTCATTTCTTGAAAACCCATATGTTATCCATGCACCTTTTACTACGCATGCGGTTTCATTTCAAATAAACGCTTCACTAAAGTTCAAATGTTACGTTGCTAAATCTAATTACTGATTCGTGATTCGAATGGCCTACATTATTGTTATTGTTGACTCTTTTGTTATCAGGTTAACACGCTTTCTTGAAACCGCTTTCTTTCAAGTTACCTGTTTGCTATCATGCCAAGATTCCCTTGTTGACATGTACGGTTATTGCCAGGCTACACTGAGATTAAGTTCAATTGCTTGAACTTATCCACTTCGCATATTCAGTTTCAGACATCATATGATGTATTGGGAGCATCATATTCAAATAGTTTTGCAAAGTTTTTCTTTCATTTCAAGTCGTAGCAGGTTCGGTTGGTCTATGACTCCACTAAATCGTTGATTGATTTCGATACCTTGCAGTGATACTTTCATAGAATTGAAGCTTGCGCTAATTGGGTTACTCATTTCATACACGGATTTAATTGCCTAATTATTTGTTAACAATCCTTTTTGATATCTACGATCGAAGCAGTCTTAACACAATCGTGTGTTGAGGCAATGGTACATATATTCATTTCATAAGCACAAATGTACCTCCTAACGATTCTTTCGTTGTCAATCAAATGCCTTACAGTACTTAATACTTTTTCATCTTCGATCAAAACAGTGACTCTTTGATGATTCCGTATTCAACCGAAAACTTTATGACATTGTGTAAATCAAAACTTCTGGCTTGTTTCGGTACACTTTCATCTGATCTCAAACACGGTGAACTTGTTCAGTCACCGCTATTATGGAATTATGTCATTGCGACACCTTGTGGTGTCATTACAAACTTGTAGCTTGTGCTAATCATGGTCAACAGTTTCACGCAAAAATACATAAACTTTTGTTGACTTGTCATTTAAACATTCCTGATGCAACTACAAATCAAAGCAAGGATACACCAGATTCGCTTGTGTTCACTCGGCGTATTCTCACAATTTAAAATGTTCAACACACTGAATCTTACCATTCGTCTACTCGGGAGTTGACAGATCATTTTACTATTTCATTTGGGTTGTTGATTTTTGAATTCATATAGCGGGTGCTATGTTTCGTGAAAACTCGCTTGCATATTGCGATCGATCGGTTAAGAGTCTTATTAGTCAAGGCTCCTCTTTTGTGGAACCCCCCTACTAGCTGGATTGCACTAGATTATACGTCAAGTACGTCTTGTACCTTGAAAACTAATGCTAAAAGCACACACCTTTTAACCCTAGGATTCGGGTTGTTATATATTCTTGGACTCACCAAATGAGAGTAAGGTTTGATTCGGTTTGATGATTATCTACCTCGATATTATCCATATACATACACGTGTGACGTAACCATACAGAGTTAAGGTAGTACAAATTTCGAGGACGAAATTTTTCTAACGGGGGGAGAATGTGACAACCCTCACCAAATCAGGTATCCGTACAAATTAATTAATTTTTAGTTAATGCTTAATTACTGTGCTTGCTTACAATTGTGGTTAAACTGCTACTTGAATTCTGGTACATACATATACATGCATCATACTTTATTAACTGTCACTCCATTATTTACACAGAACTATAGTGACAAACTTGATGCACAGTAGCACAATGAACGGATAACCCAGTAAACGTGCTGACATAGCCAGCACCAGACAGACACTGTCTCTAAGGCCAGTATGAGCCGGGAATAGTTTACTACACTAGTAGGGAGTGTAGGGAAATGAGGATTGTAGAACTGCGTCACTAGGTGATAGTTATAGTGACCGGATGTGCCTAAAACATGCTCTAACTACAAAATCCTGCACTTTATTACAAAATTCAGCATTTAAGTTAACTAGTAAAGTGCAAAAACATGGGAAAATAATACTAGACACTTTCCAAAGTGTCGGGAATTCATTGTGTCACTAAAAATAATATTAAAGACACTCTAAATGCTTAATTAGCACTTTAACGGATTAATATCCAACCGAACAACCGGACTTTACCCGGAACATAAAAATATTGTCAATAACATTGTTTATACTTTTCTGAGCTAGTTAGGGACCCCGAACACCCTAACACCCTTTGTATTAACTACACACATAATACTCTAATTAATACCTTTGGAACCTAACTAGAACATAACTAGCCATTTGAAATCCAACCATATACCCCCCCCCCTTCAAGTTACGGTCACAATGTGGTGACACATTCCCCACATGTTTGATTATTTTAATCCTTTATGTCTAGTATCTAGAAAGCATGATATATGTTGGATAAAAACTTGGAATGGTTTATAAATATGCACTAAGGACAATCATTATCTCTCATCACCAAAACAAAAGCTTGCTCTCCTTCTTTCTCTCTTGCCTATGTTCGGCCGAACACCATTACCACTACACACCCACCATCAAGTTTTGATCTAGTCATTTTACATATATACAAGTGTGCAAGAGATCATACAAGGAGGCTCGGTGCATTCGGAAACTCAAGAACCTCTCTAGATTTCTTTTATCCACCTTGTTTACGCTTTGATTCTTCCCTAGCCTTGAGCTAGTTGTAAGTGCTTCTAAACACTCTCTTGATCTTGTTTAAAGTGGTTAATAAGAGATTTAACGGATGAAAATCGAGAACACTAAAGATCAAAGCTAAAAGTCTTGTAAGAATGATAAACTTGATGGTTAAAGAATAAATAATGGTGTAAATCTTATGAATCTTGTTTAGAAATGGTTATTTTATGTTGTTGGTTGCTAGTAGTGGAACGGATCGTCATTTAACCACGCTAGATCATGTTCATGGAACATGAACTAGCATTATGTTAAGTAGGAAAGTTACAAGATGACGAACCCTTCCATACATAAACATGAACTTGTGTAAAAATGATTTTTCTTGTAAAATGGAGTTCTAAACTAGTAGATCTAAAGATCTACAAGTGGTATTTTCGAAGAACCAAGTGTAAGATGCAAACCACGTTTAAAAGCCGGATCTTTCATGAAATAAAAGCATTTTGTGAACAAACAAGTGTGTAAACACTTGTGTGACAAAAGGAGTTAACAAAGAAATATTTTCGTAATTTTTGACTAAGAAGTTGTAAAGTTACATTTTCTTTAAAGATAAGATTTCCAAGAAACTGATTTTACTTTTAGAACTAGAAAGATCTACTAAAAATATTGGAAAGTTACTATATACTTTTACACAACTTACAAGTTCATAAGTTTCCGATTTATACTTGTTTTGACTAGTTTGATGTTTTGATATTGTTTGTTAATGATGGGAACATTGTTGATTGAATTTTGAAAAGAAAATGATACGCTAGTAAGCGTGGCCACCTCCCGTTACAGTGGAAACTCTTTTTCCAGAAAATAACACTTAGAATTATTTTCATGTCAAGTGCTTAAAAATATCTTTTTAACTTGTTTTTTCAAATAAATTTCGCCATGATTTTTATTACAAAATAACCAAGTGTCGGAGGTGGATTTTCATAAATAAAACTTGCTAAATATATATTTAGAATATATATTTTTCATAGTAACACTTGTGTGAATTTTGTGATTATTTTGTGAACTACATAAATATTATTTTTAGAGTAAAAATAATAATACTGGAATACACTGAATAGCAACGACTCCAAAATAATACCAACGCCTTCACAAATAAATATTTAAGTTACACCGGTATTATTATTACCACCCGAACTTTAAATGTAACTTATGTATTTTCGGAAAATACTCTTAATGGTGTATTTTGACAAAGTATTATTTTGGGGAAATTGTGTGGAATAAAATATAATATTTTTGGGAAAAATATGTATATTTTGGAGATGGAACATTCTAGGTAAACGAATTAAAATATATTTATTTAAGTGAGACTTAATAATATATTTTTGGAATTATAAGAACGCACATGTATAAATACCCCCATCCTTGGGAAGGAAATACGCATATACGATACTTGAGAAGTATAACTCTAAAATAGTTGTCTAACTATTATTCCAGAACTAAATACAAATATTATAACTTGGAATAATACCAGAATCGTAACTCAAAAACACGAATACTAAGACAAGGCACTACCTGTTCGTCTAATAGACAATAGACCATTGTAGGTAGTCGTGATTGCCGTGGAGATTTGGGTTACGAGTACGAAGACGCAATACTGTGAGTTCATGTCCCCCTTTTCTCTTAACTGTTTTCAGTTTTTATACTTCGGGGGTGAAATATATGTTACAATGATTACGAATACTTTTTACGCGGTATGGTTAGCATAAGGAGGGTTACTACTTAGATCATGTGAGTGGGTAGGCTGAAACTAGAGGCCATTAATCCTCATTGTAGGACCGAGGGTCATTAGCGGTAGATCTATCTGGGTGTAGCGAGCCCAACCCCTGAGTCCGCTGAATGAACCAGGTGGTGACTTTGAGCCCGACGCAAAAATCTGCTAGGTTTGAGTCTTCCTACTGCACTTCACACATATCATTGGCTTTGCAACCCAATTGTGATCTCTTTTTCCTTAATTGCTACATACCAGGGATTTTCATACATACAGACATTTTTACAAAGGTTTATACCTACTCACTTACACATGAACTCGCTCAACTTTATGCTGACTTTTCAAACTACATGTATTTCAGGAACTAATGGATGTGGCACGGTATGCACATATTTTCAAGCTGCGTTTGAATAAGGAAGTCATCCAGGGTTTAGAAGGTGTAACCTCTTCCTGGACGGGTTACATATCCCTAAACCTAGTATTGCTTAAAGTCTTTTGCTAAGTCTTTATGAACTCAATTAAATCAAGTTAAGGTTTGTAACTTATTTTGTGATTGTTGAAAATGGGATTTTTCTAAACTTTATTAATGGATGAATATCTCATGTTTTTATCATATAGCATTGTTATGATTGTTGCTATGGTATTAAGAAGTCACACCAAATAAACCCACGCTTCCGCAAAAGCCAGGGTGTGACAGTTAGACCCTCATAACATCACACTAAAATCGCCCCTCCTCTCTCTCCATTACTACGAGTTCTTCAACCCTAAAGAATTCGGTACTACCATCAAGAAGATACATCCTAAAGGGGAACCGAATCAATCTGACGAACATGACGTCTAGTTCATTCTCTGATGTGGTTACTGGCTCACCAGGTACACAATTATTGTTTGTTTTCCATCACATGTTTATTGAAATCAACATGTATTATAATTCTTGGTATTTTGGTGTGTTATATTATTTCAAGTCCTAAAATAATATAACTAATACACATAATATACAAGTAATCACACAAATGGTGACATCTAAATATATATTTCCTAAATACATATTTAGTCACTTTTAATATCCAAAAACCAACCTCCAATATTTGTAATCCTTGTAATAAAAATTATGGCAATTTTTATATGAAAAATCATGGTTAAAATACACTTGCAAACACTTGATTAAAAATATTTTTCTAAGTGTTTAAATTCTAGAAAAAATTTTGCCATAGTTTCCCCTTAAAAATAGAAGTTTTCATGCTTTCAAAGCATATCATTTTCTTTTAAAATCATCACAAATCATCAACAATTCATACAACACTTACCATAAGCCAAAATCATGTCATTTACACTACTTCATGAACTTGAAATTTTTGTAAAAACTTGTAGTAACTTACCATGTTAATTAGTTGACTTAGTTACCCTTTAAAGTGTGGTTATTTGTTTAAAAACATCATTCTTGAGAAAGTTAGGCTTCACAACTTGTACATTGATTTTCTAAAAATATTTCTTCTTGAATTTTTCTTGTCATTAACGTGTTTCTACACTTGATTAATCACTAAAAATGTGATTAGTTTCTTTAAAACTCATGTTTATGTAAATCTTGTAAGTAAACTTAGTTTCTTGAGAAAACTAGTTTTGAAATCATCCATGTAATAGACTAATAACATGTATTCATAATCATCTTTCACAAAATCATCTTTGTTTTCAAGTTCATGATGAACATAAAGGATGTTCATCTTGGTTTTTCACAAGATCATCCTCTCATCTTGCTAGATCATGTGTTTAATCACAATCTAGCAAGTATCATATGATGTTTAACATCATAAACACAAACAATCAACAATCAAGAAGCATACAAACACTTAAACAACATAGATCATGATTTAGAGCTTTATGTTAGTGATTATGTTCTTGATTCTTTATGTTCTTCATGATTAGTCTTTTACATACACTTTTAACCAACATAAAGAGAAGTAAAATGAGATTAGATGAGTCTTACTACTAGCACAAGGCTAGGGAAGAGGTTCAAGATGAAGATGATAATAAGCTTGATGGTTAATAGCACTAGAGAAAGGTCCTTCAAGCTTCAAGGTCACCAAGCTTCTTATCCTAGCTCCTTACACCTTATGATCACTTGAAATTGGATGAAGATGAGGTGAAGATGATGGTGGTGGTGGCTCTTGTTCTCGGCCATGAATGGAGGAGAGGAGAGGGAGAGATGAAAGTGTGGAGTGTTGTGAGAAAATGAAAGAGAATGGGACTTGTGGTTAATTATATAATCTTCCAACACAATATAAACTCTTGGGTAATATGCTTACTAAAGCACCCAACATGATCAAATAAAATATGTAAAGAACATCAAGGGTGGGGGCCACCCTTGAACCGTGAACATGAGGGGGGGGGGTTGGTTAGTTTGTAATGGTAAGTTAGAATTCTAGTTAGGTTATAATAAGATTAGTTAGGGTGTTATGTGTATTATATGTTTATAGGATATGTTATGATGTTCGGGGACCATAACTAGCTCGGAAATGATAAATCAATGCTTCTAGTGAAAATTTGGTGTTTCGGGTAATGTCCGGTTGATCGGTTGATTACCGGTTCGTTAAGGTGCTAAACTACGCAGTTTAGTGTGCTTTATGTTACCATCTGTGACAGTTTTGATTTCCGACACTTGGGAAAGTATTCTGGACCATTAAACCACAATTTTGCATAATATTTAGTTGTTTAAATGCTGATTTTTGCTGAATTCTGTAGTTTATGTGAGTTTTAAGCACTTTCCGGCACTTAAACTATCACTAGGAAGGCAGTTTTATGATCCTTACTTTCCTACACACTATACTAGTGTAACTCTGGGTTTCTGGCTCATTCTGTGTCTCAATACCATGTCTGTCTAAGTACTGAACGCCCGTCAGTATTTCTGATTTGTCTGATAACTGTGCTAACTTTGTTTTGGTGCATCATTTGAATCATAAAGTGTTGCATGCAATAATGATATCAATTCATACAGTATGTGGTGCACATGTATGTATTATGACAATAATCAGAAAGCATTCATGTCATTAATTTAAATCAGCACAGTTATTAAGTCATAAATTACTGCTTAAGTATTGTATGGATACATGGAAATTTGACAGTTGTCACAGTATAACCACAAAGGGTTATCCTACACATAAATATGATCATAATGCAACTTCAAATCAGTAGCTAAGATGGCTAAATCGGGTCAGAATTGAAAGTCAAAGTAGAAGTCAAACTGCTTGACTTTCGGTTGCGAACCGAGCTATAAAATGGAAATGACGGGCTGAACATGCTTAGACATGTTCTAATATAAATTACCATCTGATATAGTGTCAAAAACGTTAGTTTAAACATTTATAAGTTCAGTTTATATGTTTTCTGAAAACTACGTTTTTTACTTTTATTTTATTATAACTTTGACCCATCATTTGACCAATTTAACGTGATTTCCAGTAGCCATATTCGATTCGAACAATGGCTGGACCATAATGGTCTTAACCAAAAGTCAAACCAAAAGTCAAACCAAAAGTCAATTTGCTTGGCTTTTGGCTAAATACTAGCCTATAAAATGAAATGAGCAGGGATAGAACACTTACTAGTGATCCAAGGAGAAAAGATAATTGTTGGGAGGCCTCTTGGAAGAAGCAACTCCAGATAAGAGTGATAGAAGAGATTATGAGCAAATGAGCAAATAAACAAGTAAACTAAGCTTGCTAGGAGATAAAGTGTATGATCATGCCATGTGTTAGGGGGAATTCTAAGATAATAGCAGGTGGGTACTGAGGTGTCAAGAGCTGCAAAAGAGCTCAGGTTCGCGAGATAGGTGGCACAAGGGTAAAAAGCCTTGGCCTCCAAACAAAAGTCTGCCAGTTCACTGGCTTACGGACCGTATGGTTCCTGGGCTTACGGTCCGTAAGCCCTTTAAAGCACGCATGGTTTTCACTGCTTATGGACCGTAAGAACTAATGTCTTGCGGTCCGTAACCGATTGCCAGATGCAATAAAAAAATATGTCTTAAGGTCCGTAAGCACTAATGGCTTACGGTCCGTAAGCGTCACTCAGAGGCCAATAAATGGGCATGTTGATATAAATGGTCCCTCGATAACATTCTTCCATAATTTTTACAAATTTGGTCCCTCTTGCCAAAACAACGTGACATAATTGAGAGTTAATCGGACACGTGTCATCATATAATTCGACACAAAATTTCTGAGGTGTTACACTCTCGTCTCTTATTGGACACTCAACGGTCTCAAATCTCAAATGATTAAGCATTATACGAATTTTACAAGCTTGTTTTGCCGTAAATTATTTTCTATTGTCACCAATCTCTTTTTGCGCTATTTTGTTACCTCTAAATCTCCATTTTGTTTTTGCTCTAATCTATTGTAGCTCTTGCAATTAGTCATTATGTACAAAAGTAGATTGTATGTGTTTTTATTATCTATCTGAGTAAAAAACAATTAAACTATATGAAAAACATATGTAATTTTAAAAAGCTTGAGACTAAATATAAAAAAATTACAAATCACAAAGACTAAATATAAAAAAATTACAAATCACAAAGACCATCTAGATAATATATGCGATATATAATAAACAATACAAATAATATTATAGAAAGCACAAAACATGTGTTAATTACAAAGTTACAAGTTACATCCCTCACCGGTCCACCCCACACCAGCAATGATTAACTTTGATTTTAATTAATTTCTTTTTAAAAGGTATAATAATAATTATGTGGTTTGGTAAGTTGTGGGTATACGAGACTCGAGGGTATGGATAGCCTCATCCCTAAGGGGATGGGTTGTTACGTCACCGTCACGTAGGAGGGGTTTGAACGGGATGGACCTAGGGGGTGGGGGATGAACCCGTTTATATATATATATAAGGAGCCGCTAGAATGAAAACCACCCCGAGTTGTAAGAACCGCGAGAACTACACCCCACGGGTGGGCGTTCACCATGATTTTTTTTACAACTAGATGTGTGTATTATAAACACAGCCGTAAAAAAAAATTAAACGCCGCGGCCGAGGGGGTAGTTTTTTACACCACAAGTTTGGTGAAAAAAAAAAAAGAAAAAAAATTAAAAACACCAAACTTGTGGTGTAAAAAACTACCCCCTCGGCCGCGGCGTTTAAATTTTTTTTTTTACGGCTGTGTTTATAATACAAACATCTAGTTGTAAAAAAAAATCATGGTGAACGCCCACCCGTGGGGTGTAGTTCTCGCGGTTCTTACAACTCGAGGTGGTTCTCATTCTAGCAGCCCCCTATATATATATATATATAGAGAGAGAGAGAGAGAGTTAGGATCCTGTAAAAAAAGGCCCAAAGTGTGAGAAAGGTAAGAAAGAATCTCAGCCATTAGATCTTTTGATCTAATGGTTGAGATCAATAGGGACCAAATTGTAAAATATTTTTGTTAATTTGGACTGAATTGAAATATCTAGGGGCAATTGTGTCTTCTTATCTTCATTTTGTAAATCAAATCTCTGCAATTTCGTTCTCTCTCATACGCTCACAATTTCTCCCTCTCTCTCTTTCTTCTTCCATATTCAATCAGTCGAAAACCCTAAGTTAACGAGACTAACTTCCGCAGCGAGATTAACTTCCGCAACAAGTTAGGTAACAGTCAACAAGTACATAACTCCGATTGAACAACTTGTGAATCGCAGTTAGTTGAATCAAACATCGAGAATTGAGAATTAAAGTATTAATCACCTGTAGATCACTGGAGACTGAAGATCAGTATGAAGATGAAGATGTTTTCTTTGTTGAATTCAATCACCTACCAAAACCTTGAAACACGACAGCGGCGGCGGAGCGGCAGTGGTGGTGCCGGAAGTGGAGAAGATGATACAGAGGTGTTATATTCTTTACTGAATGGTGTTTATTTTCTTTTCTGAATGGTGTTTTTTTCTTTTCATTAATGGTGTTATTTTCTTTTCTGAATGGTGTTATTTTGTTTCTGAATGGTGTTATTTTCTTTTTCTGAATGGTGTTATATTTATTTACTGAATGGTGTTATATTCCTGTACTGAATGGTGTTATATTATTTACTGACTGGTGTTATTTTGTTTACTGAATGATATTATTTTTTGTTTACTGGATGATGTTTTTTGTTTACTGAATGATGTTATTTTGTTTCTGAATGGTGTTATTTTGTTTTTGAATGGTGTTATTTTGTTTCTGAATGGTGTTATTTTTTGTTTACTGAATGGTGTTATATCTTGTACTGAATGGTGTTATTTTGTGTACTGAATGGTGTTATATTTTTGTTTACTGAATGGTGTTATATTTTTTTGTAAAAACACCATGAATTGAACTATGAATTTATTTAAAACACCATGTCATGAACATGCTCTGATTCTGTGAATGATGCAAAAAAAATTAAAATGAATGATGTTATGGACGGTTATAAGTCCTTAAATCAAGGATTTTCTCTCTCCAAATCCTTAAATCAAGGATTACCATATTTGAATTTGTTAATGCATTTACAATTATACCCTTTTCAATTAATTTAGATCTAATGGTTGAGATTCTTTCTTACCTTTCTCACACTTTTTGTCTTTTTTACAATAACTCCACCCTATATATATATATATATATATATATATATATATATATATATATATATATATAGGTAGAGGATCCTGTAAAAAGTGGGACTTTTGTAAGAAGTGTAAGAAATAATCTTGGAATGACAAGTGTCCCTCTTCTTAATTAATTCAAAAGGGTACATTAGTAATTTACCTTTTCTTATCAATTAATTGTGTGTAATTGTTTTGAAGTTAATTTAGGAGATTATATCATCAGAATCAATCATTAACTAGTATTATATCATCTTCGTTCATTAATTCAGGTTCAAAAGTATTTTTTTTCTCTGCAATTTTGGAGCAATTTTTTCATTACGAAAATCACAAATGGAAGAAAGCGATACAGGTTCATGTGTGGTGTTTTATTGCATAAAACAATTGTTTGTATGGTGTCGTTTATATACAGATTGCGTTGAGGAAAAATATACAATAAAACTTACTGTGTTTTCATGGATTTCATCTATATTTTTTTTCATGAAAAAACATGAGTTATTTAATAAAGTTTGTTTTATATAATGTTTGGTATGAAACGGGTTCTATTAAGTTGTATGGTGTTATATTCATAGAAGGTTGCTTGGGATTCCAGATAAAACACCATGACTTGAATCATGGCGTGGTGTTTTATCTGGAGACATTGTTCATGGCGTGGTGTTTTAAACATCTGGAGACAAAAAACCACGTCATGAACAATGTCTCCAGATAAAACACCACGCCATGAATAATGTCTCCAGATAAAACACCACACCATGAACAATGTCTCCAGATAAAACATTACGCTATGAACAATGTCTCCAGATGTTTAAAACACCACGCCATGAACAGTGTCTCCAGATAAAACACCACACCATGAACAATGTCTCCAGATAAAACACCACGCCATGAACAATGTCTCCAGATAAAACACCACGCCATGAACAATGTCTCCAGATAAAACACCACGCTATGAACAATGTCTCCAGATAAAACACCACGCCATGAACAATGTCTCCAGATAAAACACTACGCCATGAATCTGATTACAGTTCTTCTTAACGTAAAACACCACGCATTGAATCTAATATAAAACAAAGAGGCTTCCGATTTAGATCTTGGTAATTAATTCCTATAATTAAGGAAAAAGGAGTGAATGTAGGTGTTTTTGGTTGTGTAGAATACGGTTACCATATTTGAAACATTGAAAAAGACACTATTGCCCTTCAATTTTACATAAGGTCCCTCTAATTAAAACACAATTTACATTTTTATACCCTATTGATCTCAACCATTAGATCAAATATCCAATGGTTTAAAACACTTCTTACCCTTCTTACATTTTAGACACTTTTTACATATCACTACCCTATATATATATATATATATATATATATATATATATATATATATATATATATATATATATATATGTATATGTATATGTATGTATAGCTGTGTGTGTGTGAGGAGAGAGGAGAGAGGCCCGTCGTGAACGGCTGGTAAGAGCCGAAGTTGCCGAGCCGGAGGAGTGGGGGGCGGTGTGGGGGACCGACGCCAGGCCAAGCCGGGCCTCAGCCGCCCGCCATACCCTCTGGTCTGATAGTCACTCACCTACCCACTTCCTCTACCTATGTTCTCAATTTCGACCCTCAATCTAGTTAAAGGTGCATATTCATGCAGCTGAAAAACAACCTCAACTCACATTAGCCACATTGCTCAGAATCTCCAAAGTGCGTGTATCATTTCCAACTCACATTATCACTCAGACCGGATTTAAAACTATAATTTGATGAGTTTATTTTACATTATTATACTTTGGTTTCAACTTATAAATCCCGTACTTGTGTTTGTGATGCATGTATGATATAATTACATCGTATAATCAGGGTGGGCCTCAATCTTTGAGAAAACTAGGTCATTCTAGGACCCTTACAAGTTTTTCTATACAACTCTATATTAGGATTTTTTTTTTTTTTTTTTTTACAAAAATAGAAGATTTAGAGATCCAACTCACTCACTTCCATAATATGATTTAATTTTGAAGAAATCTTGCCTATTTAGAAGGCTAGGCTTTAGTATCATTAGCATTTACAAAAAAAAAAAAAAAAAAAAAAAAAAAAAAAAATCACACTGTCAATTCTATTCACAAGGAAAATGGAGATTGAATTCTACATCTTAAAATTTCCATTATTTTATTTTAAAAATTAATGATTGACATGTGAGAAAGGAGGATGCCTTTTTTTTTTCCCTTAGAGCTCCCAAAATAATTGAATCGACCATACATATAATATAGCTAGTATTAACTGTACAATACTTGATATTACATTATTACATTAATCATGAAAAAATAAGGCTACATGGTATGGTGACTATCCTCCCTTTGAGGATGATCCGTCACCTAGGCACCACATCATAGATCTTATGAGGATGGTCCATCCCACAAAAACAATAGAAATGGGAGGATGATCCTACCCCACTAGTTTATTATTTTTTTTTAAATCTTTCGCTTTTTTTAACATTTAACAAATAAAATAGGAAAATACTTTCATTAATATTAAAAAAACAATACATAAACTTAAAAAAAACATAAACTTATAAAAATCATCCACTTTAATGCTTCTTCATGATGTCATTTTGCAATTTTATCAAAGTCGAGCGTTTCGGTTCGGGATAACTATCAATATCCATCGTTAATATTTCCCACTCCTTGAGCCGAACCTTATCATCGGACAATCGTAACTTTTCTCCCGCCACGTGTGACTTTTCTTCGATCGCCTGTTCCTTCGCCCTCGCCTTTTGGGCTGTGACCTCGGTGTATGTTTTAAATTGCGTCATAAACTCCTCCATCTTCGGATCGACCTTTTGCTTTTCTTTCTTTGACGCCGCCTCCTTCTTTGATTTGTCCCAGCCCGGGGGACGTTCCGCTTCCTTTACGGCGTACTCTTCTTCATCGAACTCGGCGTCGTTGTTTAAATTTATGTGACATCTCGCGTCCGATCCGCCGGCGCTATAACTACCGGACTCCGATGTTCTTTGTTGTTTTGCCATCTCCACCTTGTTCGGAACCGGCGCCCACTTTGGGGCCGTTCGCATAACTTCCCACGCCCGAACGTGTGCGAACGTGGTGTGATGGTTTGTCTTGTAAACATCCAATGCCTTTTTGAACACATCCTCGTCGCTCATCCCACTACGACGCCCACTTGAATATATTTTATTGTATTCTTTCGAAAACTTTTGACGAACCCGCTCATTTTTCGCCACTTAGAAGACACCGAGTCGACATCTCGATATGGCCCTTGTTCCATTAGCTCAAGAAACTTCGCCAAAACCGATTTCCAAAACCCCTCACCCGTTTGATTTTTTACCTATATTGGACAAAAATATATGTTACAAAAAGTTAAAAAATTAATACTACAAAGTATATACATAAAAAAATACAAGTTATTTTTACGTACCTTTAATGGGGTGTGTGGACGAGCCCATATAAGCCTTCGCTAAGGCTTCTTCCTTGAGTTGTGTCCATTGTTTCGGCTTCGGTTTGGACGGTTGGCTTTGCTCACCCGCAACTTGCTTGCCTTTTCTTCGTTTGTTTTTTTGCGGTTGGGTCTCGAGAACAACTTCAACAACATCTTCGTCGGGTTCGGTTCGAATGGGTTGCGATGGTTGTTCGGGTTGAACGGGTTGGATATTAAAAGGATTACGCATCATCAAGTGTTGTATGGCTTGAGTTTGTTGCGTGTTCGCAAAAACATTCGCTGAGTTCTGGAAAGCGGCAAAAGCGTTTGCGGAAAATTGACTGAATTGGTTCAGTTCCATCGTCGGATAGTACCCCGGCACCGAAAATACATTCGGGGGGTTCGGGTTGTTGGGGTTGTTCGGGTTGTTCGGGACGTACGGGTTGTTCGGGTTGAAGGGATCCATGGTAGAATAATTTTTTTATAAAAAGGGAAGAATGTTATAAAAAATGAGAGAGAGAGAGAGAGAGAGAGAGAGATGAGTTGTAGTGGATGAAAAATTGTGTAAAAGTGGGGAATATTTATAATTTTTTGTTGGATTTTGGTAAAAAATGAAAAAGTAGCCGTCTGGTTTTTTTTTTTTTTTTGAAATTGGAAATTATTTTTTATTTATTTTCAAACGGTCACATAACATGGGAGAAGGCGAAATTTTGTCTTTTTGTGCTCCGTCTCCAACGTCTTGTAGGCAACGGGGAGGACGAGGACGGGGGCGGCACGGTGTTTGGGTTGGCGCCGTGGCTGAACGGGTGGGGACGTTCCCCATACCGTCTAGCCTAAAATACATGTTAATCATTTATTGTGAATCTCGTATATTAAGAGATTTAAAATAAATAAGAGACTTAAAAATGGTGCTTAAAATAAATATTAGATGTATGTTTAGAAAGTTGAAGGGCTTAAAGGTAGTTGACCAACAACCTGAAGTTTATCCGGGAAACAACAGGTGGATTCCGAGTTGACTCACTACATATAGGCTTGCAAATTCCAAGCCACGTGGGTCATTTGACAAATTTAACGTGATTTCTAGGAGGTGCCCCTTTGAGGGATTATCACCTACCTTATTATGATCATGTAGCCATGTTCGATTCGAACAATGGCTGGGCCATAATGGTCTTAACAGAAAGTCAAATCAAAAGTCAATTTGCTTGACTTTCGGCTAAATACTAGCCAATAAAATGAAATGTGCAGGGATGGAACACTTACTAGTGATCCAAGGAGAAAAGATAACTCAGTTGGGAGGCCTCTTGGAAGAAGCAACTCCAGATGAGAGTGATAAAAGAGATTATGAGGAAATGAACAAGTGAACTAAGCTTGCTATTTATACTTAGAGATGAAGTGTAGGATCATGTCATGTGTTAGGAGGCATTCTAAGATCATAGCAGGTGGGTACTGAGGTGTCAAGAGCTGCAAAAGAGCTCAGGTTCGCGAGATAGGTGGCACAAGGGCAGAAAGCCTTGGCCTCCAAACAAAAGTCTGCCAGTTCACTGGCTTACGGACCGTATGGTTCCTGGGCTTACAGTCCGTAAGCCCTTTAAAGCGCCCATGGTTTTCACTGCTTACGAACCGTAAGAACTAATGTCTTGTGGTCCGTAACCGATTGCCAGATGCAATAAAAAATCATGCCTTACGGTCCGTAAGTACTAATGGCTTACGATCCGTAAGCGTCACTCAGAGGCCAATAAATGGGCATGTTGACATAAATGGTCCCTCCACAACATTCTTCCATAATTTTTACAAATTTGGTCTCTCTTGCCAAACAACATGGCATAATTGAGAGTTAATCGGATACGTGTCATCATATAAAGTCGACACAAAATTTCTGAGGTGTTACACTCTCGTCTCTTATTGGACAATGAACGGTCTCATATCTCACTTGGTTAAGCATTATACGAATTTTACAAGCTTATATTGCCCTAAATTATTTTCTGTTGTCCCCAATCTGTTTTTGCTCTAGTTTGTTACCCCTAAATCTCCATTTTGTTTTTGCTCTAATCTACTCTAGCTGTTGCAATTAGTAATTATGTACGAAAGAAGATTGTATGTGTTTTTATTATCTATCTGAGTAAAAAACAATTAAACCTTATGGAAAGCATATGTAATTTTAAAAAGTTTAAGATTAAATATGAAAAAAAAATGATAAATCACAAAGACCATCTAGACAATATGTGAAATATAAATAAACAAAACAAATAATATTATAGAAAGCACAAAACATGTGTTAATTACAAAGTTACAAATTACATCCCTCACCGGTCCACCCCACCCCACCAATGATATTAATTAATTTCTTTTTAAAAGGTATAATAATAATTATGTAGTTTGGTAAGGTGTGGGTATATGATACTCACTCACCTACCTTGTTCCTCTGCCTATGTTCTCAATCCACCCTCCATCTAGTTAAAGGTGCATATTCATGCAGCTGTAAACAATCTCAACTTACATTAGCCACATTGATCAGAATTTCCAAAGTACCTATATCACTTCCAACTCACATTATCTCTCAGACCGGATTTAAAACTATAATTTGACGGGTTTATTTTACTTTATACTTTGGTTTCAACTTATAAATCCCTCACTTATGTTTGTGATGATGCATGTATGATAGGATTACATCAGGTCATTCTAGGGCCCTTTACAAGTTTTTCTATATAACTCTATATTAGGATTTTCTTTACAAAAATAGAAGATTTAGTCATCCAACTCATTCACTTCCATAATGTGATTTAATTTTGAAGAAATCTTGCCCATTTGGAAGGCTAGGCTTTAGTATCATTAGCATTTACAAAAAAAAAAAAAAAAAAAAAAAAATCACAGTGTCAATTCTATTCACAAGGAAAATGGAGATTGAATTCTACATCTTAAAATTCCAATTATTTTATTTTATTTAAAAAAAAAATAATGATTGACATGTGGAAAAGGATGCCTTTTCTTTTTGTTTAGAACTCCCAAAATGATTGAACCGGCCTAAGAGTACTATACTTAATATTACATTATTACATTAATGATGAAAAATATAAGATACATGTTAATCATTTATTGTGAATCTCGTATATAGAGAACCATTAATTAAGAGACTTGAATAAATAAGAGACTTAAAAAAGGTGCTTAAAAAGATGTAATGTTTAGAAAGTTGAAGGGCTTAAAGGTAGTTGACCAACAACCTGAAGTTTATCCGGGAAACAACAGCTGGATTCCGAGTTGACTCACTATATACAGGCTTGCAAATCCCGAGCCACGTGATTCTTCTGATTCATAAAATAATAATCAATTCGCTTTCATTCCTTCCTATTCACTCTCGATTTCGCTTCAAACTTGCAGCAATCATTCAAATTTATATTCAAAAATTCACTATAAACACGATCACACAAACATTGGTGAAGAGATTTAGGCAGAAAACGAAGAAGAATTGTTTATCTATCAATGGCGGCTTTTGTTTCGCCTCAATCGTTTGAGGCTTTTAAGCAAGCTGCTGGAATAGCTGGTTCGAAATCGAATATCTTCATTTCATTTCTCTAACTTTAATTTTATGTGTTTGTAGGTATGAAATTGTGAATGATTTGGATGTAACTCGTTGTCGAGATAATATCTGAAACTTTGTGATCCTGTTAGTTGCAGCAATTTGATCATATTGTATGTGAAATTGTGTAGGAAATTCGTGTGCAATGTGATTCGTTTTTGTTATTCCGACGGTTTTCCGTGTTTTGAATATGTTGAAAACCTAGAGGAAGTAAAGGATTGAATGAGTTTGATGATTGTTGTTTAGATTTTAGGGTTGATTTATGTTGTGAATGTAATGAATTAGGGATTTTAATCTTATGATTGCATATTACAGTTAATCAGTTACTGATCTTTGATCTGGATATGAATTTGGTTCTGATTTCATAAGATTTGAATTGCAAATTCTTTGATTACTTTTTGCAGGGAACATATTTGCTTTTGGGCTCTTTGTGTCACCAATGTAAGTAACAACGAAATTTCCGAAACCAAGGGTATATTCTGAATAAAATTAAACCTAACATTTAAGAACATCTTTATTTCCAGACCAACTTTTCGAAGAATCATCAGAAACCAATCAACAGAACAGTTCTCAGGAATCCCATACGTTTACGCCCTCTTGAACTGCTTGATCTGCGCATGGTATGGCTGCCCGCTCATATCATATGATAATTTGTTGGTCACAACAGTCAACTCTGTTGGTGCGGTTTTCCAGTTAACATACATAGTTATCTATATAACACATGCTGACAAAAACAAAAAGGTCAGAATGCCCATAATTTGTTAAATTTCATCGAAATCATTTAAATGTTAATTGTGAGTTCGTCTTTGCAGTTCAAGATGTCTGGATTACTGCTGGCAGTTTTTGGTCTGTTTGCAGCCATCGCGATTGGGAGTTTGCTTGTTACTGATCTTGAACTTAGACATCTAATCATCGGGTTTTTAAGTTGTGCTACCCTCATATCAATGTTTGCTTCCCCGTTGTCAGTAATGGTATGTTCTTTCCTGTGGAACTTACGTTATAATCTAATCACCTCCGTTAAATTTCGTAATTTAAATGATATCACTTTTTTTGCTCCAGAATCTAGTGATTCAGACCAGGAGCGTTGAATTCATGCCGTTTTACCTCTCACTCTCCACTTTCTTGATGAGCACCTCATTTTTGTTATATGGCGTGTTCAACTTCGATCCTTTCATCTATGTAAGCTTCTTTCAGCAAAGCAAAGTTCTACGTTTTATTTATTTTTTTAATATTCTTCTGTTTTGGTTGATGATAACTAGCAACTAACATCTGTGCATATTGTTTGAATTTTAGGTTCCAAATGGTATAGGGACCATTCTGGGAATTGCGCAATTGGCTTTGTACTTCTACTACAACAATCAATCAAAACAAGAAACCCGAGAACCCTTAATAGAGTCAATTGCATGAACATGGAACACCTGTAAGTTCATATCTTCCCTGTGTAATCAAACACGCATCGATTATTTGCATTTTTGAACTTGAGTGGTTCTTGAGTTTGATCTTTGATCATCGTCAAAGAACGGGTGGGGTGCTGAGTCTTTGGATTTGTGTCAACGTGTGAATTTGTTTGTAAAGCTGAAGTCCCACGTCGTCTATGTAATATATCTGTTTCCATTTTGTTGTTGAGAGGTTTGCCCTGTGTGTCAAATTTCTTGCTGTTCAATAAATTTGACTCATTCAAGTCTAGTGAACTTATAAGTTTCTCCTCTTCATGATCGTGTGCGTGTATATGAAAATTACAATGTATGTAAAAACTGCTCATGATCTTGCGCTTCGGAGAAAAAGAAGCGACTAATTACTATCGCGAACGAAAAATGAAATGAACTAAAGTAGCTCTTACCGTAGGTTTTTCCTGCAAACGCAAAAAAGGAGCAAGAGGTTTAGTTCGATTAGTAATTTATAATTATTATCATGATAGTAATATTGCTTTTGTTTCATAATTAACGCATTGGTTATTGATATTTTATTAAATGCACAAAAACTTTTGTGGGTCAACCCACCCCAACTTGTTTTGATTGCTGCTAAAATGCGACTCGTTTCAAGCGACCTGTCACCTTACCTGGATCTCTCAGTAGAGCTACCGTCACCTAGTGGCTTCCCTTTTTCATCATAACAAATGAGCCCACCGAAGCTTGGAAACTCACGTCTCACCCATAAGTATGGGCTGCTGCCACACGCAATACGTTGCGTTATGGCTTGGCCACCCCACCTCACCAGACACCACTACCTCTAGCAAGCAACGGTGTGGACTGCACTCAAATTTCCGTCCCAGTTACTTGCCTTGCTCCAGCAAACCGACCTGATCAAACCCTTCTTCACCTTTAGCCATGAGTTTGTTTACCCATTTGTCGCCACCGCCACTGTCTTGAATGGGTTTGGTATCTCTCTTTCTAAACATCACTAAGCTCAACAACCAGAAAAGTAGTGCAGGCAAAAGTTTTGGAGGGAAATAGACATTGTTTCAAGTGTGTGGAAGGGGGTCACCAACATTTGGGCTTGCATGAGATTGGTGGACAGTCTTTTTCATTCAGTTAGCCAATAGGGATTTAATTAACCGTCACGTGGATCGTTGAATTTGAGGATGCCTCAAGTTAGGCTGTATCATTAATTTGACGATGCATTAAGTTAGGCGGTATCATTTAAGAGGCCCAGCAACACGTGAACAATTACATTTGCTAAGTATCCGTAAAAATTAACTAACGGGGCGGTCTCTTATGAGACATCTACCATGCGTGATTGTCCACAAAACACCGCCGCCACCAAAACTTAAAACGCGTGAATTTCATAACGTGTCAAGATTATCACGCGTGAAAAGTTGGAGAGAATGAGAGAAATTGTTGGGTTGTGAGGAAAATTGTTGGGTGTGGTGAGTGATGGGCATTTCCACTAAAATCCACAACTAGTGATAGAATAAAGCTCGATGACGTGACGGAAATTGATTGAATGTTGTGAGTGATGCGTGAGTGGTGAGTGATGACCACCCCTACCCCCTAAGGGTGTAGGAGCAAGTTTTGCTGTTCAAAAGATCTATAAAAATTAACAAACAATTAGAAAAATAGATTATTAAATTATCTAATATCTTTAACCACTTTATATATAAATTAACGACAAATAATTAGTTTTGAAGACTAAATATTTATATCATTTTAATTGTTCACAAGTAACTTTGTTACTTTCACATTGTAAAAGGTTCAAGCACATTTTACAAATTGGTGAGGCCATTTAGGTAATAGGTCAAAACGATGTTGTATTGACTTTTTATCGGTTAAATTTTAACCGACTTAACCTAAATTATGGGTATCAGTCATATGTCATGCCGAACCCGAGTGAATAACAATACGGATGAAATGTTCAAGAATCAACCATAATCAACATAAATAAAAGTTTTTAACCCTTTATTCCATAATATTCAGAACAAAAACCTCCAAATGGGTCAATACATCCGTATCACAATTTAGGGGTGAAAATTGCGTTGAGTTAGCATCTTGAATTGTCCAACTCGAACATGGCTCATATAGTTATTTGTGAAGTGTCGTGTTTAGAATCGGCATGTATAATGGTTATTTATGGATATGGGCAATACTCTGTGACTAAATAAGAACTATGATTTTAAGGACCAATTATTTGAGTTCATATAAGAACTTTTGTAATTTGTGTGTTTGTAATCGCGCTTTTGTTTCCTTATCTCTTATTCTTTTTAACAAACTTGGTTTTACATATTTTGCTCGAGATTAAAGAAAGCGAATGAAAAGAATTATAAAATAAGTAGATAGAACTAATTAATGACTTGTTGTGTAATAACTAGAACCTATTAGCAATGTATAGAAGAGAATGAGAGAATGGGAGATGAATTTCTTATTGATATCCCATACAAAATACATGAGCCACTATATATAGGCTATAACATTAATACAAACATAAATATGACATGGGAGTTAGAAATGTGGATAGTCACTAATAATGGATGCATTCATAACACTCCCTCTTGACTATCCACATGATGATATACTATTCTTTAATACGCTTGGTGATGCTGCCTCATTAAAAACCTTGCTATGAAACCCCAGTGGGACAAAACCTCAGCTAAGGGAAAAAGAGTGCATCGCGTATTGTCTCCCCCTGATACTTCTGGATCAGGTATATTGCCTCATTAAGGAAAAAGAGTACATACACTGTGTATATTATGGGTACGTTACTCCCTCTCAATTTTACTTGTATATCTTGATGATGTTGAATCCAATCTTCTGTGACAATTGCTTGACTTGATATTTGACGTAGTCTTCTTTGATTTGGGTGTTGTTGTCTTACATTGTCTTCATACAGTATAGCTTGAGCTTCTCTTGATCAACTCTAATCTACATACTTCTTAAATATGATGAAATCTTCGACCTTCATAACTTGTATCTGGATTGAGATCGAACTCTATGCGAGTCTAATATATATCAATCATAACCCAGGACGCCATATTGTTCTTGTGGAACTATCCCGTGTCTCGAGTTTGTAAATATGTCAAATAATTATTTAATGCGCTTTATAATTCTGCCACGTTGAAAACCAATACAACGTAATATCAGATGTCGTCTTGTTTGCAAGATACGTCAATGCTCTGATCGCAATTAAGTATGGTACTTCTTGACTAAGCAGTTCAACATCCTTTTCTTGGGGTTGATAAGAATATGTTTTCTATGTCAAGCGATCAGACAATCGTTCATGTACTCAACGAATGAGCTTTTTCTATATAACATCTTCTAGATGTAGTCAGATTGATGAGCAAAAATAGTACATATATACTCGAAACTACAGGTCGAGGATAACTACACTTTGTAAAGGTCATTCGAAATTTTCCTCTTTAGTTTGAGAGTTCCCTCTCGATGATGTTTACATCATCACTGTAAAAGTGAAATCTTGTTAAATAGATGTAGCTCATTTTATCAAAATTATACATCTCTTTTCAGAGTATAGTCGACTGTACCACATACGAGTAGTTTCCTTTAAGATTCATATATATAACACATATGGGGTTATTGTTTCATAATGCTTTGAGCATTTTTAATCCTTCAGGGGTTTTCATACAGATGTCATCTGCAATTGTCTCGTACATGTATACGGTGATGACATCCATAAGTTGTTTTATCTGAAGTCATTCTGAGATTGTGAGGCCGCTTAAAATCTAAAGATTATCGCATCCACTACAGGGGTATACGTTTCCTCGTAATCAACTGCTGGGATTTGGGAAAAATCTTTATGTTAAAATGCGTTCCTTACATCGCAAAAACTCATTATTTACGTTTCCTTTTATTTAAAGGCACCCATTTATAACCTACTGGTTTGACGTCTATGGGTGTTCGAACTGCTGGTTCGAAAACGTTTAGTTTGTCGAGCAAATTTAGTTCAACCTTAAGTCATGTAGCCATTTTGGCTATTTGTGTGCGTACACTCTTGCACACTTTCTATATATGTAATCCTTTTTTTTCATCGATTACATCTATTGCTATAGCATAATCAAATATATTATTTTAATCGTGTTTCATTACGGTTCCATATTGTACTTATTTTGTACATAATTCATCGCGATCTCATATTTGTTTGGTACTAGAGTTTCTTTTAGAACTCCATTAGCCTCTTTTGGGGTTTTGACAACAACCTTCTTTAAGGTTTAGTATGCAACCACTTCTGGGGTTTTGTATGCAACCACTTATGGTGTTTTGTGTGCCACCTCTTTTGGGGTTACACCAACTGCGTTACTCCGCTCTTTTTGTGTTTGTGGGTTTTATCTTTTTGGAACCGATTTATCTCTCACAATTTATTAATATGATAATCATTTTGTTAGTACTTCCATTCGAGCAGATAAGCTTAAGCTGGTATACGTGACTTTGTCACCTTATTTGTGTCAGTGAATGCATCTTGTATTTCATTTGTTATTATTTGGAAATACACGCTCTTTCTTTTGGACTTCAGATTTGCATTGACCACTTCAGGGGTCGATATATAATATGATGCATTTTTTATGTTACCAGTCTTTCATTTTCTTGTCTCCCCCTAAGACTGGGAATACGATGTATATATCCCATTTTATATGTTATGGTGGTGCTATTGGTACATAGGCTGCACAACAAAATATATAAAAAAAATGGAAACTTGGTTCTCTTCAGGAGACCAGTTGTAATGGGGAGTATTTGTGATAAGCAGTTGGTTTTGAATTGATATAATCAATCGACGAATTCCGTCTCGACTACGTATGCCTCTCACTATATTTCACATTGTGCCCAACAATGGTCCCTACAATTGGGTTGTCAAAGAACAGTGTTAAACCATGTCAAAAAAAAAAAACAACGTTCCATAGTGTTGGACATATGCTACATACGGGTAGCTAAAAACTCACATGTAACCATGTATGAATGCCACAATCCACACAACTGTACATTTCAATGGTCCCATATAAGAGGGATTGTTTGTAAGTCTATTGTTTGGAAGGGCATAAAATATATTTGGCACAAAAAAAACTAACTAGACATATGATAAGGCATTTTGGGAGCAATGTTTTTAGATTACTTATAGGTGCTAAGGTACCGGTTAGCATGTTTAATTGTTTAGCATATCATGATGCTATCTTGATGACCTATTTGGTCATGCCATGTGGTGAACGTATAAATATTCTAGTAACTTCTGGTTACTCACCATATTTGATTTAATGGAATATTGTGGAAAATTTAGTATCATTTCTAGTAACTTCTAATATAGTCTTCTGGCCATATTTGCTATATGATATATTTTAGATATTTAGTACATTTTCTTTTACATCGTTCCAGGGTGATGACTTTTCATTCAAACATAGTGGAAACTTAACAAATTTCTTCAGTATACATTAGAATATGATGCATTATGAATTACAAAATTCGATATCAGCGGGTAAACTATCGATGCTCTTCTGGAGTATTTAATATGCTATTAACACGTGAAATAGTATCAATAGCGTCTCTACCACGTGAAATATTATAGTTTTAGCCTTTGTTTAGAGGGAAAACATGTACTATTCATAAGGTTTTCCATCACTAGGCTATATGTTAGCCAAACACGCCAAGTGCGATGAACTAAAGTTTGGGTTGAACTTGAAAAATCATTATTAAAAACAAACGGGACTTTGTATACTTTTGGGAGAACTTCGGGTTCTCATCATTGATTTAGGATTCATGTGAGCATCAATACTAACTCAAATGAATTATTATCTATCAATTTAAGTAACTAACATCAGAGTAGTTTACTTAAGCTAAAGTCCACTAATTATTTTCATAACTATTTTTCATCATTTTCATGTGACGGCACATTTCTAATGACTATATCAATGTCTATTAATATTTGTTTAGCAACAACAAGCAATTAGAAGAATAACCATACAATTAAATATGTTGACTATGCATAGCATTGTAACAAGCTGAAATATCAAATCACTAAAGCATAACAATGTTTATCTCAGCGTAGTTGTTTTGGTAACCAGCTACCAAAGAAATTTGTATTAATTTATTTAGCACATTTAACTTGTCTAAAGGCAATACATATAACATATATGCTATCTAAAACAATGAGACCAACAGAAGTATTGCTAAACAAATGAAATCCGTAATATCTACCCATAAGCAAGTTATATGCATGTTAATTATTCACAATTTATATGCATATCAATTACATATATAAATCACACACAATCCTATGACATTATATGTATACATATATATGTGTGTGAGTGTTAAAGAGATTAAACTCATATTAATTTGCTTGTCATGTCTCGAAAAAAAAATATTAAAGATCATTTAAAGTAATAAGAATTAATCAAATTTCTAATTAAAAGATATTAATAAGAATGAATTAAAATTAATAAAGAATGAATTAAATGGGAAAAATGATATTTAAATTCTAAGCATTAACCAACATCATATATATTAATATCCATGTTCATAACTCCATATAATTTAAGATTGTATTATAACACTATATATAATACTATATAACACCATATAAACATCATATAACAATATGTAACACCATATAATACCATATAACACTATGTAACACTATATATCATTATATAACAAATATAACACTATACATCTATCATAGACATGCTATCAGACAAGCTATAGTGTTATATTTGTTATATAATGATATATAGTGTTACAAAGTGTTATATGGTATTATATGGTGTTACATATTGTTATACGGTGTTTATATGGTGTTATATAGTATTATATATAGTGTTATAATGCACTTCTCACACTTCTCACACTTTGAGCACTTTTTACAGGATCCTTTACCATTAAATGGATATTAAAGATCATTTAAAGTAACGTACCCATTTGTTTATGACGTGTTGTGTAATTTATGCATAAATGTAACATGATATAGCCAATCACAAGTATATCATATATACACATATTTGTCACTATAGTTTAAAACATAAACAAATGTCACTATCAACTTTCTCGATCATATAATAACATATGAATCTTTATTACTCGTAAATGAGCTTTCTTATACTAATAAATTTTGTTGCTCAAGAAAATATAACAGGTCTTGAGAATTTTAATGTCATGTTAATTTGCAAATAATATCTTTTATCACACAAATATTTCATAGAATCAAATCACATATTTAAATATCAAATAGCAAAAAAGGCTTATACAACTGCAATAACAGTGATATACAACAAAATTAACTAAGTAGTTGTCATATTATAACATATTATCATATAAACATGTTCATTATTGTAAATTCATTAGCAGAATTGCACTAATGATTATCTTCAAATATAACTATTAGACATCACCTTTTAATACAAATTGTATTTTGGTAGTCATCATAAATTGTATAAATACTAATAACAAAAACCAATTAATGAACCAATCAAAACTCATAACCATAATAATAAAAGCACATAATGATATCAAAACTCGTAACCATAATAATAAAAGCACATAATGATATCAAAACTCATAACCATAATAATAAAAGCACATAATGGTATCAAAACTCATAACCATAATAATAAAAGCACATAATGATTTAGAATTTGTAATGTCTCTTTGAAACTTAATTTGTTGTATAAAATTTAAAACAACAATAAAAGGCTATTTAATTACTATTTACTAACCATAAAATATAATAAAAACAATTTATTAGAACATAAAAGATTATTTAATTACTATTTACTCATTTCATTTCGTAAATTGAAAAAAAAATAGGTAAATATACATCAACATGAATTAATGATGAGGAAATCGAAATTAATTTTATAATTAATAATATTCAATCCACACTCATAAGTTATATATTAGAACTTTAATTTAATTTATGCTATATTAATTAAAACTAAATAATATATATAACTTTAAAATATATATAAATAATATAATCAACAAGTAAATGCAAGATCATGGATATCATAATACAACTTTTCTTTTCAATGTTTATCTATTAAACATGCATAAAAAGAATTTATCAAACTATATATCAATTTCTAAACCAAGGAATAAGCTTGCAATATAACTAGCAAATAGATAAGATTAGATTTAATAAATTAATACCAAGTATTTTCTCATCGGGTTTTTGTAACAAGTGTCCATGTATATATTAAACTTATATTTCCTATTTTTTTTCAATACCGTGATGATCATTAATTCTAGAAAAGGTCATTGAAAATGAAAACGAAAATTATGAGTAGGATTTGAACATCCCATGTTCAACCGACTTTCAAAAATCTCATTCTGGTTAACGATTATTCTTATCATGGTAAAATCAAGTTGAAAAGATAAGGCATATTCAACAAAAAAAACTTACCATGTATGGTGGAAAAAAAACTTACCTTGAAATAACTAAAGGAAATAGTATCTCCATCACTTTTCAATCGCCATGTCTACGAAATCCAATATTCGTTGGAAACACCTAGGGCCACCAAAACTTTTATCAACAAAACATCATCAACGACATGGGTCAATCGAGACTTTAATCAACGATTAAAACCAATGATGATTCGAGCACTTTCGTGCTGATAACGTGTTGTGTAATAACTAGAACATATTAGCAATGTATAGAAGAGAATGAGAGAATGGGAGATGAATTTCTTATTGATATCTCATACAAAATACATGAGCCACTATATATAGGCTATAACATTAATACAAACATAAATGTGACATGGGAGTTAGAAATGTGGATAGTCACTAATAATGGATGCATTCATAAATGACTAAAGTTGTTGAGAATTATTGACTAATAGGTGATAAAGATTTCAAGATGAAACTTACACGAATCTTGAAAATTAATCGCTAGAGGGAAATTAAAAATCAAAATATTAAACTTCAAATATCAACCCTTTTAAAATATCCATCTCGAAAATCAAAATTGACACTTTGAAAAAAAAAAAAAACAAAAAAAAAACAACCCTTAAACAAGTAATCTTTTTGCCATAAGATGAACGGACAATGATTTTAAGTCGCCAAAGATGAAGGTTTGATAAGCTTGAAAAAGTGAGAGAAGTCCCCCAAAAAGTGTTGATTTAGGGTTTAATTAGCGTACAAGTCTATGAGGTTGAACATCATGTACCATTATTTTAAACGGGTATGTGACAACGTTTGATGGAGCAAGAAGGAGGCCATGTGACAAAGTGACAAGAGTGTGTTAAATCTCATATTGTAGTTAAAAATTGAGACAAACATCCAATAACAATCTAACGGTCGATGTCAAGGAATGACCGTGCATTGATGCCAAACAGCTAGGCAGAAATTCAAGAAGGAGCTTTCTTGAAAAATCCAAACTCGCTTCAAAAACAACATAAACGTATATACAAAGAGTCAAAATATTTAAAATGAAGTAAAGAACAAAAAAAAAATATTACTTTTGAATGTTTTTATAAAAACTAATACAATGATAATACAATTGTTACAAACAACTAAAGTTTATAATAATCGAGTCAAATTATAAAAACTAATACAATGGTAAAACAATTGTTAAAATCAAAGCTCAAGATCAAACTCACGAGAAAATATGGCAGATGTAGATTACATTCAATATTATATCATGCAAACACTTGTAATAGGAAATTACTTTTTTGAAAGTGATAAGTTAGTGGTAATCTTTGTCACTGTGTATAGTAAGGAGAAATTATGGGTGACTTCTCCCAAAGAGATTATTGCATACCGGTGAACTCTACCCGATTTTAAAGGAAAGCTTAGTGAAGAACAACTTTTGCATGAAGACCAAGAATGTAATTACTATAATTTTGATAACATTCACTGCCACTTATCTATGTTGATAAACAATCTCTTGAGTTGTTATAAAAATCAATTTTATTTTATAAAATAAAAAATAACATATTCACCCTACATAGTTCTGCCTATAATAATGACTAAGGGGCTGTTTGGTAACCTCTGAATGATCATTAAGAGGCTACCTCTTAATGGAACCATTAAGAATTTTACCAATGAAAAGGTAGAAGAATGTGACATGTGATGATTTACCATTCAGATGTTACCTCTTAACCATTCAGACTTGAGGTTACCTCTTATTCATTCAGAGATTTAAATCATTAAGAGATAGCATCTGAATGGTCATTAAGAGGCTACCAAACAGCCCCTAAATAATCCAACTTCATTTGTCTAAATTTACATATCACATATGTCATAGGGTAGTTGTCCCGCTTGTGGTGTGTACATATAATGTATATATGTGTGGGCGTTCGACGGATAAAAGTGAAATGGTACTAACTTTAACGTTATTTTACTAATTTCGTGAAAATAACGTTAAAAGACATGGGGGTGCATGCACCAATTGGTCGATGTCCCGATTGTTTGAGTGTTATGTGCCTTAGGTCCAAAGCTTGATACAAAACTACAATCGAGTCAGGGGTCTCACTGGAAGCAGTCTTTCTATTTTTATGTGGTAAAGATAAGACTGTCTACATCTACGCTATTCAGATCTTATCTTAGCTTTGCTATTAATGAAATTTACTGAAAATGTCAAGATTTTCATGCAACTTGTTAGGTAAGCAAGGAAGCTTACTTCAACAACCATACACATGTGATGTTCCTAGCCACACGAAACACCCACAAGCAAAAACAAGTTACCTAACACTGAATAACCATCCGTAATCAACTTGCAATAATTGAGTGCACTTGGTTTAACTAATGTATTTCACAACTTATCGTTATCATCCTCATATTCAAGTTTTTTTTTTCTTTTTATATTTTTCAAACCACCAAATGTTATTAAACAACAACCCAAGTACCCAACTATATCAAATCTGAAAGCCAAATAAAAACATAAAAACGGTTTATTGAATTTTAATGATCCAAACTTTCATCTATTGGCCGAAATTAATCCTAACTAAGGAAATATTTAAAGACAATTATATCTTTGAACGTATTATTATTCAACAATCTCATACTAACGGAACGTTAACCCAATTAGTTTTGATGATATCATGTCATCAAAAATTACAGTTTTTGCCACATGAGCATGCCATATCATAAAAAAAATTAGTGTTTTTGCCACATAAGTATGTCACTTCATCAAAAAGTAACTGCATTAAAATTTAATTAGTATGAGGCCGTTGAAGAAAAATACGTTTAAGGTTACGACTCTCTTTAAGCATTTACTTTGTTAGGATATCGGTTTTTGATGAGGAAATCCAAAACAGTTAGGAGCAGTGGGTGTGGCCGGAGTGGTGGTGGTAGCGGCAGGATGAGGTGGTGTGTCACACCCCCAAAATCCACACGCGGAGTATTACCGCTTAGAGGCGTGATTGACCAGGATCAAGCCACCAATCATATTGAACAGATAAGTAAATAGTAAATGTAAATCAACCAAACCAATATGAAAGGTGTTCAAAACATAAGTCTAGTTTCATTATTTAGCGGAAGCATAAAAGTAAACCCAATCATATGAATAAGTTTTGAAATGTCATAAATGTTTAACAAACATCCATGATCCATGTCCACAACGACTGCGCCTCCCTATACAAGCTCCAAAGTACTTAACGACTTGCAAGGCATGCAACAACGAGTCAACAAACTAGTTGAGCGAGTTCACAGTTGGTAGTCTAGTTATAGTATTCGTTTCGTATATCGTTTGCTTGTTTAGTAAACCATGTATCGTTTATATTTGTATCGCGGCCCTCCAGGCATGTTTGTGAAGATTAGTGGGGGTTTCCCATGTATTGTAGACTAGTTATATTTGTATCGCGGCCCTCCAGGCATGTGTGCGAAGTTTCGTATTAGTATCGCGACCATTCCAGGCATGTGTGCGAAGATTCGTATTAGTATCGCGGCCATTCCAGGCATGTGTGCGAAGAGTAGTGGGGGCTTCCCCATGTATCACTAGTCTAGCAGTAACAATGTAAGTACAAGTAATCATTCTATCCCATTCCCAACCCCCGGGAATCCCATGCCTTGGTAAGAGTGTGAACTCACCTTGGTTTGCTCGGTATGCTAAGATGTGTGCTCACAAACAATCAGTCAAGTCCTAAAGTACGCACGTGTACATAATCAGTTTATAATCACGAAGTTCACGTATGGGAATAATCACAGTGGTTAATGAATCAATGATTATCAAGTAGCACAGAGCACGTATTCAAGTTCATACAAATCATGTTCATCATCTAACGGCAGTTAATCAATCCAGTTAAACACTTAACAGAGTTAAATCAAGTTACTGTGCAAATTAACCATCCGACGAACACCCCTGTTTCGTCGTTAAGCCCCTTCGACGAAACCCCCTTTTTGTTTCGTCATGATGTCTTCGGCGAAACACTTGTGTTTCATCATATCCGTTTCGTCAAGATTGGTTTCGGCGAAACACACTTGTTTCGCCATGCCAGTCTCGTCGTCCATTGTTTCGTCAAAAGCCAGTTTCGTCACTTAACAGTTACGTACAGAAACCCTAATTGCCGTCATACAGAATCATTCAGTCATTGAGCAAATCATCGATCTCATGGATTAAGAATCATAGTATAATCACACATGTTAATCTTAGACCGTCTATTCAGGTGATGATCACGCTCATAGGTTTACAACACTACCAATATCCTATTCTGATCAACAATAACAAGCAAATTCGATTTCGTTACACAGAACTTGTAACCGGTAGAACATATCCTAGTAATGTCAATTTATCAATCAAATACATCGGAATCGTCAAGCATTTATAGATAATCATCACACATAACAGATATCATGATCTCCAAATTCATAAAGTTTACTAATCCTAGTCTACACACACAAGGGTAATCAATTAGCAGATGCATGTAAACAGTAGGGTTTTTACACTAACCGATTCGAGATGACAAGTAATGATTCGAGACAGAAAAGTGATGGTGAAGATAGTTGCTGCCGTCATACAGAGAGTTCTAGGGTTCTAACTTTTGCCAAAGTGTTACGAATGAAACAGAATACTAGATAAATACCCCGTGTAACGAGTTTGGCCCTTAATGGGCTTCAGCGAATCGTGGGCCGGTGAAACACGCTGTTTCGTCGAACAAGGGATGGCGAAACAAATCTGTTTCGTCGTGATGTTCTATGGCGAAGCACATCAGTGTTTCGCCGGGTTGTTTAATGGCGAAACACTCTTGTTCCGTCTACTCGTTTCGTCTGGTGGGTTATCATATCACTTAAACATATCACAATGTATACACTTAAACATCCAAACACATAAGCATGCACAATCACAATACACTTTATCATGTCACAACGTATACAGTTACAAAGCAAACAACTTAAACAAACAGTTAACGTGCATTTAATGCGAAAACGGAATCTTGGAAACTCGAGTTGTCACATGGTGGTGGTGGCAAGATGTGGTGGTTAGGGTTTTAGGGTTAGGAAATTGGGAAATATGAAGTGTATATGCGATTTTTTTGTTTTATTCATTAAACATTTAAATAAAAACATGAATTCACCAAAATACCCTTAAGTGAATAAATTTAACTAAAAAGTTTAATCTCGTTAGTACTAAAGGACGTAGAGTGTATTGAGTTTTGTAAATAAAGGATTGTGACTGTAATTATTGAAGTTAAAGGTTATCTGTTGCAATCCGGTACAAACATAAAGGACAAAAAGTGTAATTTACCCTATATTTAATTAACTGAAACAATATAACTCGAACTTGCAGACGCTAATTCTTTCTTCGATCTTCACGTGTTGACTTACGTGTTGGCTTTGACTTGTTGGCGTTGACTTTGTTGACTTGATTCTTTGATAACATTGGACTACACGTTTTAGACCCAACGATCTCCCCCTTAGGCTAATGTTATCAAACTCTTGTATCATCCTTAGAACCGTCAACTTCATGCATGTTGTGATCTTTAATTTGGCAAGCTTTTATCTCAAGTTTAGATCCAACAATCTCCCCCTAGACTGATGCTTTCCAAATTTGCTTTGGAAATCTTTTCTGTCACTTTCTCTGTAAAGACTTTAAGCTGACAAGCTCCCCTTTTTTACATGCATCATCTTTGACAATCAGGAGCAACCTTTTTCCAACTCTCTTTAGCTTGAGTAATTCAGAAGACGTAGGAAGATGATTCCTAGCTCGGTATCTTTTGCAATCTTGAGGAAACAAGTGCTCTGTTCTAGAATCTTGCTCAACAGATAATTGGCCATCGTTGCAACAAGTAGTTGAAGTAACTTGTTAACAAACATAAACACAACTCCAAATTTTCTTTTAGATTGCTTCAAAGTACAGACAAAACCGTATTCATCTATTGTGTGCCATCGAATGAGTATCTCAAGCGGTTTAAGACACAATTGTTGTGATATGGAAGACTTAGAAAAACAATTGTACATGAATCAAAATATTTTTTGGATTTTTTTTTAATTAGTTATGAGAATAAGCAGAATAATACCATTAGTTATATAACTGGATTCTTACAAAAATGATTTGGTATTATATATATAGGAAATTGAAATTGTTGTATACGTATGCATATACAGAACAAAATTTCTTGATAGTATATACAATATAATAATCAAATATCTCCTGTAGAAAAAACAAGCTTTTATATAACAGAAGAAATAAACCTACATGTTTACCCAGATCTCTCCAAATGATTTTTCAAACCATTAACCGCATTTAACCCAAAAGAAACCCTAAGGACACCCGTATTAGCACCAAGGGAACGATAGTAGAACCAATGACGGGGAATCTCAGGATCTTATATAAGACCCTTATTTCTAGCCACAGTCACAACTACAATTTCCACCATACATCCTGAATACCTATCCAGCCATGCTCTCTGAAAATATAACTAAACTAAGGCAATATGGAGAAAAGCTATTACAACAAGAAAGAAACAGCACATAATATAATATATATACTTTCCTTATATTTTGATAAAATATATAGTGAAAGAAACTGTTAAAATATAATATGTATATATATATATATATATCAACGCATAATACTGATAGGTATGGTGTGCTAAATGTAATATGAGCAACAAAATATGCATGTATAATTGTTTAGTTCTGTGATAATTATATCTGAACATGTTTGCAATTCAGATGTCAAGGGAAATAGCACGTAATCAAGAAATTCATGTTAGTAATGGAAACCCTTTGGATAAAAGTACTATAGAAATTTTTGAGTTGAAGATTTGGCGACACTACCTTTACGGT
This sequence comes from Helianthus annuus, assembly GCF_002127325.2. NCBI lineage: Eukaryota > Viridiplantae > Streptophyta > Magnoliopsida > Asterales > Asteraceae > Helianthus > Helianthus annuus. Next base: position 150,762,628 of record NC_035447.2, on the reverse strand, counting down.
ACCAAGTGTACGGTCTTCACCGACCATAAGAGCCTACAACACATCCTCAACCAAAAGGAACTGAATATGCGTCAACGCCAATGGGTTGAACTTTTCAGCGATTACGACTGTGAGATTCGTTATCACCCTGGCAAAACAAATGTTGTGGCCGATGCTCTAAGCAGACGAAGCTATGTGTATAGCGTTCATAATACTCACGCCCAACACGACGTCAAAGCCTTGATTCGTGACGCTCAGCACGCCTGCTTCGTTGAAGATACCATGTGAGAGGAAATGAAAAAGTGTGGTGCTGACTCACACTTTGTCACCAAATCAACGGTGTCTATTACTGTCACACCCCAACCGATGGCGGAAACATCGGGGCATGGCACTGAGCGAAACAGATTGTCCAGAAGTTTCCATAACAATTATATTTATCAATTACTTAAAACAACATGTCCCATACCATGTCATAAAAGATAGTACAATTATTACAGACAAAATCTAGGCAAATAGTTTTGTTACGACAACTCAGATTTCATTTATACAGACAACTATTTGTTGGCCTCTAGGACCTTATTCTAGCCTCGCTTTCCTAGCAGATAAGCATCCTAAACACCTGTCACATATGTTAAAATAAAGTCAATACATACAGTATAAAGGCGAGTATACAAGTTTGGTAATAGCATATAGAGTTCGAAATAGTTTACGCATAACCAGCACGTACACAGCGGAAAACGAAGCATGTTAGTTATCGACATGAACCTATCGATACCAATGACTGCGGGTTGACTGCCTAAGGCAGTTCGTAATACATGATCACCACTGTAATCCACGAAAATAATTGTCCTTAACAACCCCCGTGTGAACGGGTGCTGAGTGCTGAGTCCAAACTATAGTACTATCGTTGCTAAGGTAGGTAGACAACATTCCATGTGTAAACATAACAAACAAGCATTCATTAAGTCACGTATAATATGCGGTATCGGTTAGCTTAAAAGTATTGCATAGTGTGTTCGATTGTGATTTAGAATAAGTAACATATGTAACACCCAAAAGTGCGAAAGCAAAAAGGGATCGAGTATACTCACAGCGATTGATGGATTGAAGGGAGCGCTTGAGAGTAGGGTTAGCCTGAATAGTTCGATAGCATAACGATAAGAGATGCGTAAAACGATACAAATGTAAGTGGGTCGGATAGCAGTTCGATCGGATGGTAATCCGATCGGACGGCCGGTCGTGCGGATGGCAATCCGTTCGGACAGTGGTCCGGTCGGATGATTGTTCGAGTGGATTGTTTCTTCCTTTGAGAAGGATGTGTTTGTGTATGATGGTTTGGCTTTTGAATTTTTTGTTGTAGCATTTGAAAACATTGAAGTATCTCTACCTTTCAGGTCGGTCGATCGGACGGTCGTCCGATCGGACGACAATCCGACAGGTTGACACTTCAGTGAGAACAAGTTCACAGCAGGTCGTCACTCGATCGGCCAGCAGTCCGGTCGGGTGGCATCCTTAGTGCATTGAACATGTTTAAAAAATCTATTAAGTGTTGAAGTCCAAGTATCTCATGATCCGAAGGGTAATCCGGTCGGATGGTAGTCTGATCGGATAGCAATTCGTTCAATACTCAAACTTCAGATAAAGTTGGTTAAGTGTGCGACCCAAAGTGTCAGACGTTTGGATGGCCAGTCGCTCGGATAGCTATCCATTCAGACAGTAGTCCGGTCGGACAGCACCCCGTGCTGGTCATTCCGTTCGTCTTTCACTTGGCCGTTTTGATTGTTTGTAGTTTTATCGAGACACTTTGACAACGTGTCAACTAACAGAACCCCATCTTGACCCAAGTGGCCCGACCAAACAGGAATCACCCTAGTTCGACCAGTTAACCGGTTCAGACGCTTGTTCTTGGTTAACCCGGAATTGGTGGTCTCGTGAGTAGAATCCATATCTTGAACTAGTACAATACTAAGAATGAGTAGAAGACTAGAACATGGTCCGATTCTATCGGTTTTGAGTGTATTGAGTGTAAAAGAGTTGAAAGAAAGTTAAAAACCATCTTTCAATCCTTTTTCACCATGATTTGTTCCGTTCTACAAGAGATCTTTGTTTATTTATGTGGAAATCGGGTAGATCTAAGTTGTTCTTGGTGGATTGAAGCCAAAACATGAAGTTCCCAAGAACACCATGATGAAATCATCCTAGAACACCTCAAATCTAGTGATTTCACGGTTAAAAGTTAAGATTTAAAAGATATAAAGGTGTAGGAGTGCGTGTAGATTAAGGAAGTACAAGATTTAGGACGAGATCTTACCGGATTTGAGAGAAATCAAAGAAAAGGTGGGGAGCACGGGCTGTTCGGTCAGAGAGTTGCCAAAAGTAGCAAGAATGAAAGTGACATGGGTATTTATAGGATTCCAAAAGAGGAAAGAGCTGGTCGGTCGGATGGCATCACACCCGGATGACAGCTTGGTCGGATGGCACATCGACCGGATGGCAGCCCGGTCGGATGGCAATCCGGCCGGCTGGCATCTGGTTCGAGTATGCGGTGCGACAATTTTTTATATTTCGTTTTCGATTTCAATTGCGCATCGCTCGCAATAGAGTTTCCTATTCAAATTACTTTTAATCCCAACTATTCATATCGAGCACTGTTTCTTCTCCACTAATTATCATAGTTCGATTTCGATTGAGTTCGATTGCGTTTCAGTTGCGATTTGGTTGCGTTTTGATTGATTACCACACATACATAAATTAAACATGCACAAGTAACACGTAAGGCACACACACACGTATAACAGTAACCAATATGCGTATTTCGAGTTGCGAGCGCGATTACGATAAGCGATAAAGCGATTAATCATGCGATATATAGCAATAAATATCGATAAATAGCGAATAAACTTCGATTGTTAATAGATACTCCACATAATACAACTAACGTAAGCGATAAATTAGACTACTTTAAGTCAAAGAAGTCAAAACAGGATTAGAGCAAGGAGTGACAGATCGCAATTAGTGATCTTTTCTTCCTTTGACTTCAATCTTGACTTTGACTTTGACTTTGACTTCCGAAACACGGGGTGTTACAGCCTCCCCTTGTTTAGGGAATTTCGTCCCGAAATTAGGTCGAAGCTGTAACAAACAACTGCGGGTACTTTGCCTTCATGTCGCTTTCGAGTTCCCAAGTGAACTCCGCGCCTCGTTTGCCTTCCCATCGGACTTTCACAATAAGAATGCGTGAGCGCCTGAGCTGCTTGGTTTGGTGATCCATGATTTCGATAGGCTTCTCCACGAAGTGTAGTGTTTCGTTTATTTGGAGGTCGTCGAGAGGTACAATTAAATCATGCTCAGCCAGGCACTTTCGGAGGTTTGACACATGGAAAGTCGGGTGGACATTACTAAGTTCCTCCGGTAATTTGAGACTGTAGGCGACTTTTTCGATCCTTTCCAGAATCTTAAAAGGTCCAATATATCGAGGCGCTAGTTTCTCTTTCTTGCCGAATCTGACCACACCCTTCCAAGGTGATACCTTTAGGAGTACGTAGTCGCCAACGTCAAATTCAAGGGGCTTGCGTCGTCTATCGGCGTAACTTTTCTGTCTACTTCGAGCTTTCAAAAAGTTGTCTCGAATTTGGAGGACTTTGTCAGTCGTTTCTTGTAATAGCTCGGGAGCGGTTAATTGCGAGTGACCGATCTCGTGCCATACAATAGGTGATCGACATCTTCTTCCGTATAAAGCCTCGAATGGTGCCATTTGTATGCTGGTATGATAACTGTTGTTGTACGAGAATTCGACTAGCGGCAGGTATTTATCCCAATTACCACTGAAATCTATGACACACGAACGGAGCATGTCTTCAAGAGTACGGATCGTTCTTTCAGTTTGACCGGCGGTTTGAGGGTGGAATGTGGTACTTAAGTTAAGCGTAGTACCGAGAGCCGCTTGAAACGTTTCCCACAATCGCGAGGTAAACCGAGCGCCACGGTTAGAGATGATGTCGTGAGGCGTCCCATGATTACAAATGATATCGTCGGTGTAGATTCAGGCTAATCGTTCTACCTTGTAATCTTCCCGTATTGGCAAAAAGTGAGCAGATTTGGTCAAACGATCAACAACAACCCAAATGCTGTCGTGACCAGATGACGTGTGTGGAAGCTTGGTTATGAAATCCATAGCTATACTCTCCCACTTCCACATAGGGATCGATGGTTGTTCGAGTAAGCCAGAGGGTCTTTGATGTTCAGCCTTGACCCTTGCACAAGTCAGGCATTTCCCAACGTAGAGAGCAATATCCCTTTTCATGCCCGGCCACCAGTACTTGTAGCGAAGATCCTAGTACATTTTTTCGGCACCGGGATGAATAGAATATCGGGATTTGTGGGCTTCGTCCATCAAAATATGTCGCAATTCGGTCCGCTTAGGGATCCAAATTCGGTCCAGAAAATGGAAGATCACATTCGATTTACTTACAAGTTGAGCTCCATCGTGATAGATTATTTCCTTCTTCAGAGTGCGTTCATTGAAATAGGCGTGTTGAGCTTCGCGGATGAGGGTTTCGAGATCGTGTTAGGCTTGGATATTACGAATGCTGAGCAAATAACTCCGTCTGCTGAGAGCGTCAGCAACGACATTTGCTTTGCCTGGGTGGTAATGAATCTCACAGTCGTAATCATTGAGAAGTTCTACCCATCGGCGTTGACGCATATTAAGTTCTTTCTGATCAAAGATGTGTTGTAGACTCCTGTGATCGGTGAAGACCGTACACTTGGTACCATACAGGTAGTGTCGCCAAATCTTTAACGCAAAAACAACCGCGCCTAGATCGAGATCATGGGTTGTATAATTCTTCTCGTGGATTTTGAGCTGACGAGATGCTTAAGCTATAACCTTGTCTCGCTGCATAAGAACACAACCAAGACCAAGGTTGGAAGCATCACATTAGACAATGAAGTCGTCGTTTTCGTCGGGCAGTGTGAGGACGGGAGCATTGCAAAGCATGTGCTTGAGGGTTTGGAAAGCATACTCTTGTTCGGTTTCCCAAACAAAAGGCTTGTCTTTATGCGTAAGAGCGGTAAGCGGCACAACGATTTTAGAGAATCCTTCGATAAATCGTCAGTAATAGCCCGCTAATCCGAGGAAGGAACGGACTTCAGCCGGGTTCTTAAGCGTAATCCAACTCTTAACAGCTTCACTCTTCGCGGGATCGACATGAATACCTTGACTATTGACGATGTGACCCAGAAACTGAACCTCCTCTAGCCAGAATTCACACTTGGAGAACTTGGCATAGAGTTGATTCCCCTGGAGTAGCTCGAGAACCAAACGTAGATGTTGCGCATGTTTGGCTTTCGATTTGGAATAGATTAAGACATCGTCGATGAACACGATGACGAAACGGTCTAGAAATGGCTTACACACGCGATTCATCAGATCCATGAAAACCGCGGGCGCGTTGGTTAAACCAAAAGGCATAACAACGAACTCATAGTGGCCGTAGCGAGTGCGAAAAGCGGTTTTGGGTATATCTCCCTCCTGGATGCGTAGTTGATGATAGCCTGAGCGTAGATCGATCTTCGAGAAACACGTAGCACCATGTAGCTGATCAAACAGATCGTCAATGCGGGGCAGGGATAGCGGTTCTTGATGGTTAGCTTATTTAATTCCCGATAGTTGATGCACATCCTGACGACCCATCCTTCTTTTTAACGAAAAGGACTGGCGCGCCCCAAGGAGAGGTGCTCGGGCGAATGAAGCCTTTCTCAAGTAATTCCTGGAGTTGGTTTGAGAGTTCGCGCATTTCGAATGGTGCGAGTCGGTAAGGAGCTTTGGCAACAGGGTTGGCTCCAGGAATGAGGTTGATACGAAAATCGACATCACGACTTGGAGGTAATCCGGGAAGATCCTCAGGAAAAACGTTAGGAAATTCTCAAACCACTGGAACATCGTTTACTCTAGGTCTACCTTTCTTTTCCTTCTCCGCTACTAAAATGTTAGCCAGGTAAGCTCTGTATTCCTTGCGGAGATACTTGCTAGCTTGGACACACGACATGAGCTTGAGACCTTTCGAAGCGGTTTCACCATAGACACACAATAAATCACCATTCGCTAGAGAGAATCGAATCATCTTATCGAAGCACTCGACTTCGGCATGGTTTTCGCGAAGAAAGTCCATGCCTAATATGATGTCAAAACTTCCGAGTTGCATCGAAATAAGGTCGATTGGGAAGATGTGATTGTTGAGCTCGAGAATACAATCACGAAGAATAGGATTAACGGCGACGGTTCTTCTGGTGGCGACTTCAACATCGAACGTCGAGGAGAGATAGGAGCGCTTACGACTAAGAAGCTTCTCGAATTCAAACGATACAAAGCAGTTATCGGCTCAAGTATCAAACAAACATGAAGCATAAATACCATTCACAAGGAACATACCATTGACCACGTTGTTGTCAGCCTGGGCTTGGCGCACATTGATGTTGAAGGTTCTGGCGCGTGCGGCTTGTTGCTGCTGTTGAGGCTGTTGTTGTTGGTGTTGTTGCTGCTGCTGGGGCTCTTGCTTCACAACCCTGTTTGGGCACATGTTCACAAAGTGGTTGGGATCACCACATGCGAAGCAGACTCAGGCGTTGATCGCGGGTGCCTGAGTCGCGTGTTGGCCTTGCGGGGCTAGGAGCAGAGCTTGATGAGCAGTGGTTTGAACTGGGGCTTGACGAGGGCCAGTACGGCAGTTAGCAGTAAAGTGACCGTACATATTGCAGTGAGCGCAGAAACGACAGGCAAGACCACCGGATGATGATATGAGAATGTCGGGCAAGCCGGGTGGGGGCCCATGTATGCACGCTTTGCTGGCGGTGCATGAGGAACGGGTGTTGGTCGGTGGTGAGACTGCTGGTGAGCGGGTACGGCTTGAAGAGGTGCAGCAGTGGTGGTGATAGCACAGTTCTTCTTGCTGGAGTTGCTATTGTTGTTCTTCTTCCTCCGGCGTGAGGACTTTGACGATTGAGCGGCGGCGGTTTCAGCGGTTGGTGCGATGGTAGCTTGATGTAGAGACTTTGAAGGCTTATCCCAAAAACCAGCTTTTACTCGCTTGTCATTGATTTCAGCGGCAAGCAAGTAAGTTTCTTCGATCGATGTTGTTTTCATGGCATGCACAAAATCCGCAACACAGTCGGGTAAAGCTCAGATGTACGTCTTGATTGCCATGTCTGGCGTCTTGACTTGATCGGGGCAAATGATGCTGAGCTGCTTAAAGCGAGCAGTCAGGGCAGCGTTGTCACCTTCCTTCTGTTTGATATTCCAGAACTCGTCCTCCAGCTTTTGGCGTTCATGGGGAGGGCAGATTCATCCATCATGATGGCTTTCAACTCTTCCCAAGTCAGCTCATAAGCTGCATCATTCCCGCGTTTGTTTCTCTCGACCGTCCACCAGTCTAATGCGCAGGACTGGAAGACGCCTGTAGTGTTTAGGGTACGGAGATTTTCAGGACATCCGCTCTGGCGGAGTATGAATTCGATGGAATCGAACCATTGGAAAATAGCTGTTGGGCCATCTTTGTGACAACTCGAGTTTCCGAGATTCCACTTTCGCATTTATTGCACGTTGACTGTTTGGTTGTTTACTTAATTGACATGTTTGCTTTGTAACTATACATGCTGTGTTATGACAAAACGTAGTGTGATTATTACATGTTTATGTGCTTGGTGATATAATATGGAACTTGTTGAAAGACCTAACTATTTAAACTATAAAATGGCCCGACGAAACAAGATGTGTTTCGCCAATAACCACTCGACGAAACAAATTGTGTTTCGTCATTCGCCTCCCGATGAAACAAGGCTGTTTCACCGGCCCAGTGTTACGCGAAGCCCATTAAGGGCCCAGAACGCCGTTTCGTGTATATTTACGGGAAACGAGTTTAGTTTCACACGTTTTAACAATCTAAAAACCTAAAACTCTCTCCCAAGTGTGACGGCAACTGTGTGTGTTTCCCCAAGCCTTTAGCGATCAACTCATCGTTTCCTTCATCTCGGTTAGTGCGTGTTCGTTAACTCGGATTCATTGATGCTTTGATTATTCATTATATGTTTGTGTATATGCTTGTTTGATTTCTGGAATGGATGTGAATGCGTGACTATCATGATTTCTTGTTAACCTCTTGGTATAGAATAGGGTTTGTCGGCAATAATTAAAGATGGATGTTATGATCTTGACGAATTGATTAATGGTTAAGCATGATGCATGTTGTTGTCAAACCGAATTGATCGATGAAATAAATTAACTGATGATGCTGAACTTAATACCGTGATTGTATGTTAACGGGTATGATGTTCTTGTCGGTCGTATGTTAAGCATGGGAACCGTGCTTTTGACTCAATGATTACTGTATGCTTCTGTATGATGATTCTGTTTGATGATGATGTATGTGCTAAATGATTTCTGTATGATTGCTACTTATTGATGACGGCAATTAGGGTTCTGCACGTAACTGATATACGGCGAAACAGATGTTCCACGAAACGCTGACTTCGACGAAACAGATGTGTTTCGCTGCAACCCATCTTGACGAAACAAACACGGCGAAACAAAAGTGTTTCGCCGAAGACCAGTTGCGACGAAACAATCTTGGCAAAACAGAAGTGTTGCGTCGGAGAGGGTGCACGGCGAAACAAGGGGGGGTGTTTCGCCGAATGGGAATTTTGCACAGTAACTTAGTTTATTTATGTTAAGAGTTAACCTGGTTAGTTAACTGCCGTAAAATGTGGTGCACGACTTGTATGATTATGAATACATGCAATGTGCTACTCGGTGATTATTGATGCATTGTCCACTGTGATTGTACTTATATGCAAACTTCAAACTGATTACGTATACGTGCACTTTAGGACTTGATTGATTAACTGTGAGCATATACTATAGCATACAGAGCAAACCAAGGTGAGTTCACACTCTTACCAAGGCATGGGATTCCCGGGGTAGGGAATAGGGTTGTACGATTATCTGTACTTACGTTGTTATTGGGAATTATGGAATACTGACCTTGTTAGGGAAAGGTCACATATAGATACTGTTAGACTAGTGATACATGGGGAAGCCCCCACTACTCTTCGCACACATGCCTGGAATGGCCGCGATACTATTACTGAACTTCGCACACATGCCTGGAATGGCCGCGATACTGATACTAAACTTCGCACACATGCCTGGAGGGCCGCGATACAAATATAACTAGTCTACAATACATGGGGAACCCCCACTAATCTTCGCAAACATGCCTGAAGGGCCGCGATACAAGTATAAACGATACATGATTTACTAAACAAACATACGATTTACGAAATGAACACTATAACTAAACAACCAACTGTGAACTCGCTCAACTAGTTGTTGACTCTCTGTTGCATGCCTTGCAGGTCGTTAGGTACACATGGAGCTTGCACTGGGAGGCGCGGTCGTCGTGGGCAAGGATCATGAATGTTTCGTTAAACATTATGACTTTTCATACTTATACTTATGATTGGGTTTACCTTTATGCTTCCGTTAAACAATGAGATTATACTTATGTTTTGAACTCCTTTCATATTGTTTCGGTTGGATTACATTTACGTTTACTATTTATATTTAATGTTCAATATGATTGGTGGCTTGATCCTGGTCATGTCACGCCCCCATGCGGTGGTACTCCGTGTGTGGATTTTGGGGGTGTGACAGATTGGTATCAGAGCCATTGGTTATAGAGAACTTGGTTTTAATAAGGGGGAAAACGTTTTTATTAAAACCAGACTATAACCTCTACAGTGCTCAACGATCCACAACGACTCTTCGCTCCACGTGCAAGACTCAACACACTAGGTACTACTATTCATGTTTACATTACCTACTTGCTAGATTACTTAGAACTTTGCTCATGGTATGGTTGGATATACGTAACACTTATTGCTTGAGAACACTTGTGTGCTTACTCTCTTCTGTCATCGCACTTTTCGCGAACCTCTCTCACTTATGTTACCTTTGCTATGAAGATCATGGCTGGACGCATTAACATGACACAAGCCCAATTGACGGCTCTGATTAACGAACAAGTTGCTGCGGCACTTGCAGCCGCACAAGCAGGAGGTATACCCTGCAGTCGTAACTCACACTAGGATCCTTAGATCCTACACTCCTAAACCAACTCTTGTGTTTAACCCTGTCCTGTTCTTATACCCAACAGGTCAACACGTTCAGCCACCTGTTTGTACTTTCAAGAATTTCATGGACTGTCGTCCTAGCACGTTTAGTGGCACTGAAGGAGCAGTTGGCCTCCTCCATTGATTTGAAAAGCTCGAGTCCGTGTTTGAGATGTGTGAATGCCCTGAGGCTCGCAGGGTGAAGTACGCCACGGGTACACTAGAAGGCTTTGCGCTGACATGGTGGAATGCGCAAGTTCAGATTTTAGGGTTGACAGCTGCTAACGCCACCCCTTGGAATGATTTCAAAGAACTGATCAAACGGGAATACTGCACACGTGATGACATCCACAAGCTAGAAGTGGAGTTCTTTCATTTGAAAATGACGGGGTCGGAAATTGAGGCATATACTAAACGGTCAAACGAGCTGGCCGTCCTGTGTCCAACTATGGTGGATCCTCCTATCAAGCGCATTGAGTTGTATCTCAAAGGGCTAGCAGCAGAGATCCAAAGTCACGTGACATCGGCCAACCTTGATAACATCCAGGATATTCAACGTCTTGCTCATCGCCTCACAGATCAGGCAGTGGAACAGAATAGGCTGCCTAAGCGTATCAGTGCTACCGATGCTACTACTTCCGCTACTCCCAGTGATAACAAGCGGAAATGGGATGGGGATTCCAGCAAAGGTTCAGCTACAGCTCAGTCTCAGGTTTAGCAGCGCAAGACTGATAACAACCAGAGCCCTGGTCAGCAAGCTTCGGGTAGTTAAAGACAGGGTGGATATCGAGGAAACCTTCCAAGGTACAATACTTGCAACAAGCACCACAACGGCCAGTGCAACAAGGGTCATTGTCAGCGATGCCTCAAGTTTGGTCATGAGGCTAAAGATTGCAAGAGCTCACGACCGCGAATCAGAACCAGCAACAACAACCACCTGCTCCATGAAACCAGCAACAGCAACAGCAGCGAGGCAACAGAGGATGCTATCAATGTGGCGCTGATGGCCACTTCAAGCGAGACTGCCCACAGTTAAACCAGAACCAGAACAACAACAATAACAATAATCAGGGCAATGGGAACAACAATGGGGGAAACAATAATGGCAATGATGCTAGGGGTCGCGTGTTCGTGCTGGGGCAGGGTGATGCCAGAAATAATCCTAACGTGGTTATGGGTAAGTTTCTTCTCGACGACTTTTATGTTACTGTTTTGTTTGATTCGGGTGCGGATACCAGTTATGTGTCTCTAAAAGTTAGTCAAATGTTAAAATGTACACCAACACCCTAAACACCAAACATGTCGTAGAGTTAGCCAATGTTAAAAGTTTAGAGGCCACACATGTAGTCAAGGGTTGTAACATCATCTTAGCGGGTCAGACTTTCTCCATCGATCTCATTCCTATAGTTCTAGGTAGTTTTGACATCGTCATTGGAATGGATTGGTTATCCTAACAACAAGCAGAGATCTTATGCAAGGAGAAGATAGTTCGTATTCCCCGTTCTGGTAAAGAACCTCTCGAAGTTCAAGGCGACAAGAGTGGTGCCATGGTTGGCATCATCTCCTTTTTGAAGGCTCAGAAATGTTTGAGAAAGGGTCACACTGCCATCTTGACACTTGTTACGGATGCATCAACGAAAGATAGGAAATTAGAGGATATCCCAGTTGTACGCGATTTTCCTCAAGTGTTCCCTGACGATTTACCTGGACTACCGCCTCACCGCCAGGTCGAATTCTAAATCGAACTAGCTCCAGGAGCAACACCAATAGCTCGTGCACCGTATCGCTTAGCTCCAACCGAACTGGAAGAACTGTCTAAGCAACTGCAGGAACTTTTGGATAAGGGTTTTATCCGTCCTAGCTCTTCGCCTTGGGGAGCTCCAGTATTATTTGTGAAAAAGAAGGACGGTACTTTCTGTATGTGCATATACTACAGCGAACTAAACAAGGTGACAGTGAAGAACCGCTATCCTCTTCCACGTATTGATGACTTGTTCGACCAGCTGCAAGGGTCGAGCTACTACTCGAAGATTGATCTGAGGTCAGGTTACCATCAACTGAGAGTCCGGGAATGAGGACGTCTCCAAAACAGCATTCAGAACTCGCTACGGCCACTACGAGTTTCTTGTCATACCCTTCGGATTAATGAACGCACCTGCAGTCTTTATGGACCTTATGAACAGGGTGTGCAAACCTTACTTGGACAAGTTTGTGATCGTCTTCATCGATGACATCCTGATCTACTCTAAGAGTTAGGAGGAACACGAGCAGCATTTACGACTTATTTTGAAGCTCCTTCGAACAGAACAGTTATACGCCAAGTTTTCGAAATGCGACTTCTGGCTTCGTGAAGTCCACTTTCTAGGCCATGTGGTGAACAAGGATGGGATTCATGTTGATCCATCCAAGGTAGACTCGATCAGGAACTGGCCTGCACCGCACACACCAACGGAAATACGCCAATTCTTGGGTTTGGCGGGTTATTACAGGAGGTTTATCAAAGACTTCTCAAAGATTGCACAGCCGCTTACACTACTGACACAGAAAGGTGTTACTTATCGTTGGGGTAATACACAGGAAACAGCTTTCCAACACTTAAAGGATAGACTTTGCAGCGCACCTATCCTCTCATTGCCAGAGGGCACAGACGACTTCGTAGTTTATTGTGACGCATCAATACAGGGTCTTGGTTGCGTATTGATGCAACGGGATAAAGTCATTGCCTACGCTTTGCGCCAACTTAAAGTTCACGAACGGAACTACACTACGCATGATTTAGAGCTGGGAGCTGTTGTTTTCGCGCTTAAGATATGGCGACATTACCTGTACGGTACCAAGTGCACCATCTACACCGATCACAGGAGTCTCGAGCATATCTTCAAGCAAAAGGAATTGAACATGCGACAACGTCGATGGGTCGAGCTACTTAATGATTACGAATGCGCGATCAAGTACCATCCAGGCAAAGCCAATGTTGTGGCTGACGCCCTCAGTCGAAAGGATACTACGCCTAGGCGCGTACGAGCATTACAACTTACTATTCAGTCTAGTCTTCCTGCACAGATACGAGATGCTCAGGTAGAAGCATTGAAACCAGAAAACGTCAGGGCTGAAGCCCTACGCGGCTCAAGGCAACGATTAGAACAAAAGGAAGACGGCGCCTACTACGTAACAGGACGCATTTGGGTCCCACTTTATGGTAACTTACTCGAGCTTGTAATGGATGAAGCACATAAGTCTCGCTACTCAGTACATCCAGGTTCGGATAAAATGTACCACGATCTCAGAACTACATATTGGTGGCCTAGCATGAAAGCCCACATAGCAACGTACGTTAACAAATGTTTGACCTGTGCGAGGGTCAAGACAGAATATCAGAAACCATCAGGCCTACTTCAGCAACCCAAGATACCACAATGGAAATGGGAAGAAATTTCCATGGATTTTGTTACCGGCTTACCTAGATCCCAACGTGGGAACGATACTATTTGGGTGATTGTGGATCGACTCACAAAGTCTGCTCACTTCTTGGCCATCAAAGAAACAGACAAATTCTCTACTTTAGCAGACAGTTACTTGAAGGAAGTCGTTTCGAGACATGGGGTGCCAACCTCTATTATTTCGGATCGTGATGCACGTTTTACCTCAGAACTGTGGCAAGCAATACACAAATCTTTTGGCTCTCGATTAGACATGAGCACAGCTTATCACCCTCAGACGGATGGGCAGTCTGAACGTACTATCCAAACTCTAGAAGATATGCTTCGGGCATGTGTTATCGATTTCGGCAACAGCTGGGAAAAACATCTCCCGTTAGTGGAGTTCTCGTACAACAACAGTTACCACACCAGCATTCAAGCCGCTCCATTCGAGGCATTGTACGGACGTAAATGCCGGTCACCTCTCTGTTGGGCAGAGGTGGGCGATAGTCAGATCACAGGTCCAGAACTTGTAGTTGATGCTACTGAACGAATTGCATAGATACGACAATGAATGGCGGCAGCACGTGACCGTCAGAAGAGCTACGCTGATAAGCGCCGGAAACCACTCGAGTTTCAAGTTGGGGATCAAGTGCTACTCAAAGTCTCACCCTGGAAGGGTGTATTTCGTTTTGGAAAACGAGGCAAACTCAATCCGCGGTATGTCGGACCATTCGAAATCATAGAAAGAATAGGCAAAGTGGCCTACAAACTGAACTTACCAGCAGAACTCGGTGCAGTTCATAACGTTTTCCACGTGTCGAATCTGAAGAAGTGTCTATCAGATGAGGCCCTCATAGTTCCTTTGAAGGAACTCACTATCGATGAACAGTTGCATTTCGTTGAAGAATCAGTTGAAATCACGGACCGGGATGTTAAGGTCCTCAAAAACACCAGAATACCTCTTGTTCGAGTTCATTGGAACTCCCGTCGTGGCCAAGAGTACATCTGGGAACGAGAAGACCAGATGCAACTCAAGTATCCCTAGTTATTCCAGAACAATGCAGCTACTACTGAGGCTGAAGCTACTACCGAATTTCGGGACGAAATTCCAAATCAACGGGGGGATGATGTGACACCCCAGGAAAACCAGTAAACGATACAACTTACCTAGCTTCCTCAGTAACCGCATGCTAAATTTCGGGACGAAATTTCTTTCAAGTTGGGGATAATGTGACAACTCGAGTTTCCGAGATTCCACTTTCGCATTTATTGCACGTTGACTGTTTGGTTGTTTACTTAATTGACATGTTTGCTTTGTAACTATACACGTTGTGCTATGACAAAACATAGTGTGATTATTACCTGCTTATGTACTTGGTGATATAATATGGAACTTGTTGAAAGACCTAACTATTTAAACTATAAAATGGCCCGATGAAACAAGATGTGTTTCGCCAATAACTACTCGAGGAAACAAATTGTGTTTCTTCATTCGCCTCCCGACGAAACAAGGCTGTTTCACCGGCCCAGTGTTACGCGAAGCCCATTAAGGGCCCAGAACGCCGTTTCGTGTATATTTACGGGAAACTAGTTTAGTTTCACACGTTTTAACAATCTGAAACCCTAAAACTCTCTCCCAAGTGTGACGGCAACTGTGTGTGTTTCCCCAAGCCTTTAGCGATCAACTCATCGTTTCCTTCATCTCGGTTAGTGCGTGTTCGTTAACTCGGATTCGTTGATGCTTTGATTATTCATTATATGTTTGTGTATATGCTTGTTTGATTTCTGGAATGGATGTGAATGCGTGACTATCATGATTTCTTGTTAACCGCTTGGTATAGAATAGGGTTTGTCGGCAATGATTAACGATGGATGTTATGATCTTGACGAATTGATTACTGGTTAAGCATGATGCATGTTGTTGTCAAACCGAATTGATCGATGAAATAAATTAACTGATGATGCTGAACTTAATACCGTGATTGTATGTGAACGGGTATGATGTTCTTGTCGGTCGTATGTTAAGCATGGGAACCATGCTTTTGACTCAATGATTACTGTATGCTTCTGTATGATGATTCTGTTTGATGATGATGTCTGTGCTAAATGATTTCTGTATGATTGCTACTTATTGATGACGGCAATTAGGGTTCTGCACGTAACTGATATACGGCGAAACAGATGTTCCATGAAACGCTGACTTCGACGAAACAGATGTGTTTCGCTGAAACCCATCTTGACGAAACAAACACGGCGAAACAAAAGTGTTTCGACGAAGACCAGTTGCGACGAAACAATCTTGGCGAAACAGAAGTGTTTCGTCGGAGAGGGTGCACGGCGAAACAAGGGGGGTGTTTCGCAGAATGGGAATTTTGCACAGTAACTTAGTTTATTTATGTTAAGAGTTAACCTGGTTAGTTAACTGCCGTAAAATGTGGTGCACGACTTGTATGATTATGAATACATGCAATGTGCTACTCGGTGATTATTGATGCATTGTCCACTGTGATTGTACTTATATGCAAACTTCAAACTGATTACGTATACGTGCACTTTAGGACTTGATTGATTAACTGTGAGCATATACTATAGCATACCGAGCAAACCAAGGTGAGTTCACACTCTTACCAAGG
The DNA here is from genome assembly GCF_002127325.2 of Helianthus annuus. Taxonomy (NCBI): domain Eukaryota; kingdom Viridiplantae; phylum Streptophyta; class Magnoliopsida; order Asterales; family Asteraceae; genus Helianthus; species Helianthus annuus. The sequence goes on along the minus strand of NC_035447.2, from coordinate 150,746,427 downwards.
CATGGGATTCTCGGGGTAGGGAATGGGGTTGTACGATTATCTGTACTTACGTTGTTATTGGGAATTATGGAATACTGACCTTGTTAGGGAAAGGTCACATATAGATACTGCTAGACTAGTGATACATGGGGAAGCCCCCACTACTCTTCGCACACATGCCTGGAATGGCCGCGATACTATTACTGAACTTCGCACACATGCCTGGAATGGCCGCGATACTGATACTAAACTTAGCACACATGCCTGGAGGGTCGCGATACAAATATAACTAGTCTACAATACATGGGGAACCCCCACTAATCTTCGCAAACATGCCTCAAGGGCCGCGATACAAGTATAAACGATACATAATTTACTAAACAAACATACGATTTACGAAATGAACACTATAACTAAACAACCAACTGTGAACTCGCTCAACTAGTTGTGGACTCTCTGTTGCATGCCTTGCAGGTCGTTGGGTACACATGGAGCTTGCACTGGGAGGCGCGGTCGTTGTGGGCAAGGATCGTGAATGTTTCGTTAAACATTATGACTTTTCATACTTATACTTATGATTGGGTTTACCTTTATGCTTCCGCTAAACAATGAGATTATACTTATGTTTTGAACTCCTTTCATATTGTTTTGGTTGGATTACATTTACGTTTACTATTTATATTTAATGTTCAATATGATTGGTGGCTTGATCCTGGTCATGTCACGCCCCCATGCGGTGGTACTCCGCGTGTGGATTTTGGGGGTGTGACAATCTTCTGCAGTGAATTCCTTTGGACCGCATGCCTTGAATTGCTTGAAGCTGAAAGCAGTCTTGGGAGCAACTTTGAGAGCGTCAGTTCTAGACTTCTCAGATGATTTGCTAACATTTTCATAAATTTCACTCACAGCCTTGGCCACTTGTTTAGCGAGGTTGGCAGCAAGGCGTTTGTCCCTCTTTTCTTGGCGAGTGAGTCGCGCGAGTCGAGGTCCTGATTGTCACAGCCCCCGATCCTTAATTCCCGGGAATGGGCAGCCGCTAGCCAGTTTCGGTGGTATTGCGTTATTAACTAATTTGGCAGCAGAAATTTTCATCAGGACCGTAGTTAGGAAATATTTTATCAGAGTAAACCACCACATTTTATAATATTAAACATACGGGTAAAACCCAAGTTTTTATTACAAACTGATTTATAGGGATAAATCCCATTTTATTGAAATAAACGCTTTCTTTTATTTAGGTAACTTTTATAGCCACTTTTCCAAGCCTTCAGTGCTGTCCAGCTGGCTTCTAATTGGCTTTCACATTGTGTTACCTGAAACGCGTTTTAAAAACATTTGTCAGTGGGAAATACTGGTGAGTGAATCCCAGTTTAATCAAGAAAAGTGTTATCAATTTAAATAGTATTGAGAGCGATTACAATGTTTATATCTACACAATTACTCATTCAGTACTTGCCACTCGACCGTATCTGTGGCTATGGTCATATCACACATTGGCTAACTCGTTGTCCAATTGTCAAGGTTATCAAGTAATGTATACAAAACCCCATAATACCATCAGTAATTGAAGAATTACAAAGACTCAATCACTGCTAAATTGCATTGTAAAATAATTAAGGTTTTGTAAAAACAGTTTGTTAAAAGGAGATTACTCACATTGCTGTTTTAGGGTTTTCAGTAAGGATTTCCTGGGAATAATCTATAATTTACACAAATGCACGTGTGTTAGTTTAATAACCTATTTTAACATTAGTGATACCCTCCCCGAGACGGCATTCCAACGACTACGTCGGGCAGAACCACGACAGCCGTTACGGAACCCTAGATCAATCAGGCAGAGTATCTAATACGTCTCCAGGGGTTATAATACTTACATCGTAGCAGAACCTCGCTATTTAGGGGTATAATACCCAGCTATAACTTCTACTATTCTGATTTTGAGATCGAGAAAAGAAAATTGAACGAGCAGACTGGAGGCCCGATGCCTCCTTTATATAGGGCTGTAATCTGCCTTTCTCGCGGCTCGCGAAAAAGACAAGAAGGGCTTACGCGGCCCGCGTGGCCTAGGGTTCTAGGCGTACCTGATCCGGGTCACGCATAGGTTCAACACGTTGATGACACGTGTCGTCACCGGGCCGCGCCACATTCTAAGACTCTCGCGGCCCGCGTAAAGGTAAGCTTAAGCTTACGCGGCCCGCCTGAACTAAAGAAAACAAACGGGATCAGGTTCTGATCCTAATACCGCCCGCGTAAATGTTGGGGTGGGTCTACGCGGCCCGCCTCAACTTAAATAAACTTGTTTGTTAATTATTTTTAATGTTATGTTATATTTCGGGCTCGGTTTTCACATACGGGGTGTATTTAAAGACATTTTGGGATATTTTAAATATTTTAAGGTGTCGGAAAAATTATCAAAGGTGTCGGTTTACATTAGGGTTGTTATATCCTCCCCACCTTGTTTTAGAGCTCGTCCTCGAGATCTACTGGAACAAGTGTGGATATTTCCTTTGCATTTCTGATTCAAGCTCCCATGTGTATTCAGGTCCTCTTTTGGAGTCCCACTTCACTTTGACCAGAACTAATCTCTTATGTTTGAGATTCTTAACTTTCCTATCTTCAATCTGTAGAGGCCTCTCTACAAACTTGAGTTGTTCATTTATCTCTATATCCTTAAGAGGCACTACGAGTGATTCATCAGCTAGGCACTTTTTGAGATTAGATATATGAAATACATCATGTATTCCTGCCATTTCCTCTGGCAGTTGTAGCTGATAGGCTACAGGTCCTAATCTTTTAATAATCTTAAAAGGCCCAATATACCTGGGACTTAGCTTTCCTCTTTTGATGAATCTTACCACTCCTTTCCAAGGAGAGACTTTTAACAATACCTTGTCACCTACCTGGAATTCTAACGGCTTTCGTCTGTTATCAGCGTAGCTTTTCTGTCGATCACGTGCCGCTTTCAGTCGTTCCTTGACTTGAATGATCTTATCGGTTGTTTCTTGCACTATCTCAGGTCTAGATAGTTGCTTTTCCCCAATTTCTGCCCAACAAACTGGGGTTCTGCACTTTCGTCCATAAAGTGCTTCGAATGGTGCAGCATTAATACTTGTGTGATAACTGTTATTATAAGAAAATTCTATTAAAGGTAAGTGATCATCCCAATTACCTCCGAAATCAATTACACAAGCTCTAAGCATGTCCTCCATGGACTAAATTGTCCTTTCACTTTGTCCGTCCATTTGAGGATGATAAGCTGTGCTTAGATTCAACTTGGTTCCCATTGCTTTTTGGAAACTTGTCCAAAATGAGAGGTAAAACGGCTATCCCTATAAGAAACAATTGAAAAGGTATTCCGTGTAATGAAACAATTTTATTTACATACAATTTGGCTAATTGTTCCATGCTAAAAGTTTCCTTCATCGGTAGGAAATGAGCTGACTTGGTTAGCCTATCTACAATCAGCCAGATTGTATCATTACCTTTTCTTGTTTTGGGTAATTTGGTAACAAAATCCATTGTTATCAATTCCCATTTCCAAACTGGCATTTCTAATTGCTGTAACAAACCTGAGGGTTTCTGATGTTCAGCTTTTACTTGTGAACAAGTTAAACATTTAGAAACATAAGCTGCTATATCCTTTTTCATTCCTATCCACCAGAAATTTTTCCTTAAATCCTGGTACATCTTATCACTTCCTGGATGCATCGTATATTTAGATTTATGAGCTTCTTCTAATATACGGTGACGTAAATTTCCTAATTTAGGTATCCACATTCTCTTTTTATGGAATCTCCAAATTCCATTTGTTCCTTGTTCTAATTCCTTAATCATTCCTTTTAATTTTTCAGTATCTTCCTTGATTACTGATTCTTGTGCTTTTCTAATCTGATTGTTTAAATCTACTTGTAGATTTAATTTAAGAGAACGTACCCTTTTTGGCTTTTCGTGATACTTTCGACTTAAAGCATCAGCCACTACATTGGCTTTTCCTGCATGGTACTGAATATCACAATCATAATCACTAAGCAATTCCATCCAGCGTCTTTGTCTCATATTCAACTCTTTTTGCCCGAAAACATATCTTAAGCTCTTATGATCTGTGAATACGGTAAATTTACTACCATAAAGATAATGTCTCCAAATCTTAAGGGCAAAAATTATGGCTCCTAGTTCTAGATCATGGTTTGAATAATTCTCTTCATGAGTCTTAAGCTGTCTAGATGCGTAAGCTATAACCTTTTGACGTTGCATCAATACACATCCGTAACCTAACTTAGAAGCGTCACAAAAGACTACAAAGTCTTCAGTTCCTTCTGGTAATGCTAGTATGGGTGCATGGGTCAATCTTTGCTTAAGGATTCTAAAGGCTTCCTCTTGTTTTGGTCCCCATTCAAACTTAATGGATTTATAGGTTAACTTAGTTAAAGGAATGGCTATTCTAGAAAAATCTCGAATAAATCTTCTATAATAACCGGCCAATCCTAAGAAACTTCTAACCTCGGTTGGTGACTCAGGGGTTTTCCATTTGGTAATTGCCTCGATCTTTGTTGGATCCACATGAATTCCTTCATGATCAACTAAGTGTCCAAGAAATTGTACCCGTTCTAACCAAAACTCGCACTTTGAAAACTTAGCATAAAGCTTTTCCTTTCTTAATAAACTTAAAAGTTGGTGCACTTTGAAAACTTAGCATAAAGCTTTTCCTTTCTGAATTCCTTCGCATGCTCCTCTTTACTTTTAAGTAAATTAGAATATCATTGTTGGTGCAGTTGTCTGTCGACTACATCCCCGTTCGAGTCTTAGTTAAAGAAAGACAAGCCACTACGAGTTTAACTACGAATTGACTGCGGCAATATCCAAGGGGGAGTTTGTTGATGCATTTATTGTCTATCGCCTTCGTCAATTCGTGTCGTAGTGAAAAGCCGGAAGAAATCAAGCTCATAATGTCACAAGTAGATAAAATTAGCAAGGTGTCATTTTGGTAATTAATGAGAAATCTCATTAATTCCAATGACATATAAATAGGAGAGTTATGTCATAAGTTGTAAGGCTTGGAAGACTTTTAGAAGACTTGAGCTCTCATTTGTACTTTTGGTGATCCAAGTTTAGAGAGAGAAAGTCTAGAGAGAGAAAGTCTTTGTACACATGATTCTAGTACCGAAATTGTCATATCTTGCAATAGATTCACGTTTCTAGTACGTTATTATGTGTTCGGTCACGCACGTTCACGGATTCCGCACGTCGAACGTTCGTTACGCAATCGAAAGGCGTCAAAACCGGTCCTACAATCATCTATAAAGACAATTATGAATTTATCCAAATATGGCTTACATATTCGGTTCATCATGTCCATAAATGCGGCTGGGGCATTGGTTAAACCAAATGGCATGACAGTAAATTCATAATGACCATACCTTGTTCTGAATGTGGTTTTAGGAATATCCTCTTCCTGTACCTTTAATTGATGATATCCTGATCTTAAATCGATTTTAGGGAAAAATCGAGCTCCTTGAAGTTGATCGAACAGATCATCGATCCTCGGCAATGGATACCGATTCTTAATCGTAACCTTGTTCAATTCACGGTAGTCAATGCACATACGCATTGATCCGTCCTTCTTTTTAACAAACAATATCGGTGCTCCCCATGGCGATGAGCTTGGCTGTATGAATCCTTTCTCCAATAATTTGTCTAACTGTTTCTTCAGTTCCTGCATTTTAGCGGGTGCCAAACGGTAAGGTGCTTTGGCAATCGGTGCTGTCCTTGGTAGCAGATGGATTCTGAATTCAACTTCCCTGTCTGACGGTAGTCCTGGCAATTCTTCTGGAAAGACATCTGAAAACTGGGACACTACTGGAATGTCTTTTAGTTCTTTTCCTTTAGTGTTAGTGTTTATAGAAATCAAATACACTATAGATCCTTTTCTTATATAACTTGCAGTTTTTATCACAGAGATGAATTTAGTGGATCTAGATGGTTTATCTCCTTTAATTGTGATCTTTTCACCCCTTCGTGAATTTATTTGAATTGACTTTTGATCACATAAAAAACTGGCTTTATTGGCTATTAACCAATCCATTCCTAACACGACATCAAATCCAGCCACATTCATTGGGTAAAGGTTTGCAATAAATTTTTGATTAAAAATTTCTATTCTTGCTCCCTGCAAGATTTTAGAAATCCTAACGGTTTCTCCATTTGATGTCTCTACTAGACATTCTTGTGGTAGTTTAGTTAATGATTGATTTAGGAGTTTGCAAAACGAAGTATTAATAAAACTTTGGTTTGCACCAGAGTCAAATAATACATTAGCAAAAATATCATTAACTAAAAACGTACCAGCTATGACGTCTGGAATTATCTTGGCTTCATCTGCAGTTAGAACAAATGCTCTAGCATTTTTAGTGTTCTTGTTATTTGCAGCTGGAGCCAATTTCGGACAATTTGGCTTGATGTGACCTTGCTCCCCACAATTGTAACATATCCTGTTGGCTTTCTTCCTGCAGTCTTCTTCCTTGTGTCCCGATATTTTGCAGAAATTGCAATATATGGAGCATCTTCTAGAATGCTTTCTTTTGCAATACCTGCAATATGGTGCAGAGGTAGAACCTACATTTCTACGGTTGGAATTCCCAGAACGGAATTCTTGAGTAAGCCTTTGGGATAGGTTTCTCCTCTGGTCTTCTTCTCTAGTTCGCAATAGTTCATCAGTCAAGGTATTGGCTAGTTCTACAGCTTCTTCTATGGTTTGAGGTCTAGCTGCCTTGACTACATGCCTAATCTCCCCAATAAATCCCCAGATATAACAGGAGATTAATACCGGCTCAGGTGATGCAAGGGTTGGTACTATTCTAACATATTCAAAGAATGTGGTATTATAACCCTTACTATCTACCCCGGTCATCCTAAGGTTCAGGAACTTATTTGCTATCTGTTCTTTTTCGTTGGGAGGGCAGAATTTCCTTTCTACCATGTTTTTAAATTCCTCCCATTCCATGTTATAAACCTTATCACTTCCTCTTGACTGGAGGATAGTGTTCCACCATTCTAGAGCTGAGTTCTTAAACAGATTTGAAGCAAACATTATCTTATCCTCTTCAGCACATTTGCTTATTTTCAGAACCGCCTCAGTTTTCTCTATCCAGCGTAGAGCTGCAATGGGTCCTTCATTGCCCGAGAATTCTATTGGTTTACAGGACCAGAATTCTTTGTAAGAACAACCATATGGCATGGTTCTTCTTCTTTTGGGAATGGGCACTTGAAGTACGGGTCCATTGTTCACGCTGTGTTCTGGTTCAGTTGGTTGCTTACTGCTATGCTTACTTTTATTATTCGCTTCTTGAACTGTTTGAATAATAAATGGCATTGCATCTATAATTCCTTGTGCCACTATATGCTGAACGGCATTATTATCCATTTGGTTTCCATTGTTGTTCGGATTTTCATTATTCAAATTATCATTATTCGAGTGGTTGTCGTTCTGGATATTATCATTCTGGTTTTCTTGATTCACTTTGTTGTCCATCTGAATTTTAAACATTTACCACATATTAATATCACAAATAATATTTGAATATAGCCAATCACATAACACGCACTTTTGGTCAAAAGCGTCGAGCATTGCGACTTTTACTCTTTCTTATAGTATGCATCTATTACACACCAGTACTGAAATTAAAATTACAATACCGACTGAAATGCAAAGCTACAATACTAATATTATGCATCCGTAGCATTGCGACTTTTACTCTTTCTTATAGTATCCTGGTACGGGGCCTGGTATGGGTAGGGATTCTTTAAGATCTCCCTAATGTAGGCATCATTAACATAATAGGGATCTTGAACATAGTCCCTAACATCGTAACTTTGAACATTTTCCTGTATCAGGTAACTTTGAGTATTGGCACATTTTCCTGTATCAGGTAACTTTGAACATAGTCCCTAACATCGTCCCACCAGGGGTCGTAATTGTTTGGGTCTAGGGGATTTGGTGCAGGTACCCTAGGTATCTCCTCCGGGTTGAAATCAGGCATTTCTATTTGGTTTTCAGGGTTTTCTATTTCCATGGGTTGATCAGGAATTGGTGGTTGTGGTTGGGGTGCTAGCATTTGCTCCAGGTTTGGGTCAGCTGCAGTGGTTGCTAAAATGTGGATATTGGTTATACCCCTATTGAGCATATCCTGGGCATAGGCATCGGTTTCTCTTTTAGCTGCGGCTAACACTCGCTGTTCCTGCAACTTTTTCATACGCTTTCTACGCTCATGTGCTCCCCTACTGAACCATCCCCTCTTTTTCTAAGGAAATGGCTCTTCAGACTGAGCCTTAAACACAAAGATTCCTTCTTCCGTATCAGCAGAGTACCCTGAGAGGGCAGCCTGAGAAGAGGAGGTGCCTTCGCTCCTAGGCGAACCAGACAATTGACGATACGCGTCAGATGGTCCTTGGTCGCTCATACTGTAAACTAACAGATAGTCAGATAACACATAACAAGAAAATACAATTATGCACGTATTTCAGTAATTTATTTCCTAACACTTTGAATTTTGATGTCAGCAGAACACTTCTGTGGCTGAATCAGTAGCATAGCTCTGATACCACCTTCTGTCACAGCCCCTGATCCCTAATCCCCGGGAACGGGCGGCCGCAAGCCAGTTTCGGTGGTATTGCGTTATTAACTAATTTGGCAGCGGAAATTTTCATCAGGACCGTAGTTAGGAAGTATTTTATCAGAGTAAACCACCACATTTTATAATATTAAACATACGGGTAAAACCCAAGTTTTTATTACAAACTGATTTATAGGGATAAATCCCATTTTATTGAAATAAACGCTTTCTTTTATTTAGGTAACTTTTATAGCCACTTTTCCAAGCCTTCAGTGCTGTCCAGCTGGCTTCTAATTGGCTTTTACATTGTGTTACCTGAAACGCGTTTTACCTGAAACAGTGTGTTACCCGAACAAACTGCTTCTTGAATTCTGATACATACATATTCATGCATCATACTTTATTGTTGTCACTCCATTTATTACACACAAAACTATAGTGACAAACTTGATGCACAAAAGCACAGTTAGGACAATGAACGGATAACCCAGTAAACATGTTGACACAGCCAGCACTAGACAGACACTGTCTCTGAGGCCAGTATGAGCCGGGAATAGATTACTACACTAGTAGGGAGTGTAGGGAGGTGAGGATTGTAAAACTACGTCACTAGGTGATAATTATAGTGATCGGATGTGCCTAAAACATGCTTTAATTACAAAATTCTGCACTTTGTACAAAAATTCAGCATTTAACATAACTAGTAAAGTGCAAAAACATGGGAAAATAATACTAGACACTTTCCAAAGTGTCGGGAGATTATTGTGTCACTAAAAACACTATAAAAGACACTTTAAGGCTTTGCTTGACACTTTAACGGATCAATATCTGACCGAACAACCGGGCTTTACCCGGAACATAAAAATATTGTCAATGACATTGTTTATACTTTTCTGAGCTAGTTAGGGACCCCGAACACCCTAACACCCTTTATATTACACTACACACTAATAACCTACTTAAAATCCTAACTAAACTTAACTAGACACTAACTATCCATTTGAAATCCGACCATATACCCCCCCCCAATTGACGGTCACCATGTGGTGACCCACACCCCACATTTGTTGATTATTATATTAAACCATGTCTAGTATCTAGTGAACATTTTATATGATGGATAAAACACCAAAGTTGGTTTATAAATATGCCTACTAGTTCTCCATCATCTCACTTCAACACTTCACCAAATTGCTCTCTTCTTTCCCCCTTCCTTTGTGTTCGGCCGAGATCACACACACACCCACCATCATCATCAAGTCTTGATCTAGCAACATTACATACATACAAAGGTGCAAGGTGACATACAAGGAGGCTCGGTGCTTTCGGAAACTCAAGAACCTCTCTAGATTGCTATTATCCACCTTGTTTACGCCTTGATTCTTCCCTAGCCTCGAGCTAGTAGTAAGTGCTTCTAAACATCCTCTTGTTCTTGTTTAAAGTGGTTAATAGGTGATTTAACGGTTAAAATTCAGGAACACACAAGATCATAACTAAAAGTCTTGAAAGCAAGATAAACTAGTTGGATAAAGAGAAACTAATGGTGTAAATCTTGTAAATCTTGGCTAGTTATGATTAGTTTGTGTTGTTTGTTGCTAGTAGTGGGACGGATCATCATCTAACCATAGTAGATCATGTTCATGGAACATGAACTAGTAATATGTTAAGTGTAAAAGTTGTAAGATGATGAACCCTTCCACTCATGAACATGAACTTGTGTAAATGAAATTTTTCTTGTAAAATGAGGTTCTAAACTAGTAGATCTAAAGATCTACAAGTGGTTTTTCGGAAGAACCAAGTAAAAGATGCAAGTCTTGTTTAAAACCCGGATCTAACATAAACTATAGGCATTTTAGTGAATAAACAAGTGTGTAAACACTTGTGTAACAAGAAGATTTAACAAAGAAATATTTTCGTAAATCTTGACTAGAAGTTGTAAAACTTCAAATTCTTTAAAAGTAAGGTTTTTAAGAAAATAAAGTTATTTTTAAAGATGACAAGATCCACTAAATATGTTAGAATATTACTACATATTTTTGCAAGACTTACAAGTTCATGAGTTTGCGATTTAGACTTATTTTGACAAGTTTGATGTTTACTATTGTATATTGATGATTGGTGAATTCTTTGATTGAATTTTGAAAAGAAAATGATACGCTAGTAAGCGTGGCCACCTCCAGTTACAGAGGAAACTCTGGCGAAATTTTTCCAGAAAATAACACTTAGAATATTTTTGTGACAAATGTTTATAAATATATTTTTGACTTGTTTTTCCAAAATAAACTTCGCCATGATTTTATTACAAAATTACAAAGTATTCGGAGGTGGATTTTCGTAAATAAAACTTGTTAAATATATATTTATAATATATATTTCATAATAAAACGCATGAGTGACTATGTGATTATTTTGTGAACTAGATATATATTATTTTTAGGGTAAAAAATAATACTACTTGGAATATCATGAAGTTACGATCTCCAAAATAATATCAACGCTCTCACAAAATAAATATGTAAGTTATATAAGTATCGTAATAAAACGCGAACTTTAAAAATGTAACTTATGTATTTTTCGGAAAAATACTCTTATTAGAATATTTTTGGGGAAATATTATTTTGGAAAAAACCTATGGAATAAAATATAATATTTTTGGGAAAATATATATATATTTTGGGAATCAAAACATTATAGACAAAGTAAATAAAATATATTTTCAAGTGAGACTTAAAAATATATTTTCGGAATTATAAAAACACACATGTATTAATACCCCCATCATTGGGAAGGAATATATTTATAAAAATAATTAAGAAGTGTAAATACGAAATAGTTGTCTAACTATTTCCCAAAAACGTTAATCCTTAAGCCAAGGCACGACCGTCCGTCTAATAGAAATTAGTACGTGCCGGTCGTCACGCAGCAGGTTGATTGGGATTGACTATTTCGAGACGCACTTCTGTGAGTTCATGTCCCCCTTTTCTCTTAACTGTTTTCAGTTTTTATACTTCGGGGGTGAAATACATGTTACAATGTTTACGGATACTTTTATACATGGTATGGTTAGCGTAAGGAGTGTTACTACTTAGATCATGTGAGTGGGTAGGCAGAAACTGGAGGCCATTAATCCTCATTGTAGGACCGAGGGTCATTAGCGGTAGATCTATCTGGGTGTAGCGAGCCCAACTCCAGGCCCAACTGTACGGACCTTGGGGTGACTTTGAGCCCGACGCAAAAATCTGCTAGGTTTGAGTCTTCCTACTGCACTTCACACATATCATTGTCCTTGCAAACCAATGGTGATCTCATTTTTCTTTATTTGCTACATACCAGGGATTTTTCATACATACAAATGTATTACAAAGGTTTTTACATACTCACTTTTACATGAACTCTCTCAACTTTTGTTGATTTTTTAACTTACATGTATTTCAGGGAATTAGGGATCTGGCGAGGTATGCTATGTCTTCATGCTGCGTAGGAGAAGTGATGTCATCCAAGTTTAGGGATTGTGGCTTTTGCCTGGACGAGTCACACGTCTTAAACTGTGTCTATTTCATGTTTGCGGTTGTGTCTTATGAACAAGGTTTTTATTATGTTGTGTTGTAAACTCGTTGCATGTGTCAACTTTAAAACAATGTTGTGGTATTTTATTTTTAAAACGTGAAGTAATGGATGATCATCATCGTTTTAATTTCATATAGCTTTGTTGTGATTAAGCTATGGTATTAAGAAGTCACACCAAATAAACCCACGCTTCCGCAAAGCTAGGGTGCGACATTTCTCGCGGCCCGCGTAAAAGACAAGAAGGGCTTACGCGGCCCGCATGGCCTAGGGTTCTAGGCGTAGCTGATCCGGATCACGCATAGGTTCAACACGTTGATGACACGTGTCGTCACCGGGCTGCGCCACATTCTAAGACTCTCGCGGCCCGCGTAACGGTAAGCTTAAGCTTACGCGACCCGCCTGAACTAAAGAAAACAAACGGGATCAGGTTCTGATCCTAATACCGCCCCCGTAAATGTTGGGGTGGGTCTACGCGGCCCGCCACAACTTAAATAAACTTGTTTTTTAATTATTTTTAATGTTATGTTATATTTCGGGCTCGGTTTTCACATACGGGGTGTATTTAAAGACATTTTAGGATATTTTAAATATTTTAAGGTGTCGGAAAAATTATCAAGGGTGTCGGTTTACGTTAGGGTTGTTATACTGATGATGGTCCAGTTGACATTGTCTGCAACAGACATCGTCATAGGTCTCAGACACATCATAATCGAATCTCACCTCACACATCTAATACTTACTAAAGCTTAGGAACACGTTGAAGCATGTATCACATAAACACATAGGCACTTAATCACAGATTCACATAGAGACACGTATGCACATAAACACATAAGCACGTAGGGCACAGAAGCACAGAAGCACATACGCATGTAATCACAGAGGAAGTCAGAATACAGAAACCTATCATTCAAAGTCTCGCGAGTCGTTCGAATATAGCGATCGCGTTTAGCATATCGAGTAGTATAGTATAGCGTATAACGCAGAATGAGGTTGTCCATACGTAGCGACTTGTCAACGTTTTGAGATAGAAGGTGCAGTGCGGGTCGTGTGTGTCGATCAAAGTGGTAGCAAAAATCGAATATTTCTCAAAATTAAACACGTAAACAGGTAAATACACATACAACACATAAAATCAACGAATCATCAGAGTCAGCAGTTGCGGGCTCAGAATTGAAACACACAAAAATCGAGAAATGGATTGTCTACGGCTATTAGACATTGACTACCCAAAGTGATTCGACTATTCTCAAGGGCTTGTCGTACACATTTTGACTTTCAGGATCGTGCTTCTGCCTCGATTCTTGGGCATTCGGCAGGCATCCCCTTAGTCATATCTGTCACACCCTGCTCGTAGCGGAACCGCGAGGTGTGATCTATTGGTTCTCATTGCATAACGATATAAGTAAACATACTAAATGAATAAAACATACTCCATTGCCATTACCATAATTGTTCAAAAGATGCGCAACATACATTAAGTTTATAATTTACAAACCATTCAAAGAAAATAAGTTGTTATTATTTCATACATCCAAAACGAAAGTTTTAAACATTAAGGCTTTGTCCACTATGCCACCGCAAAGCGACGGTATAATAGATAAACCCTTCAAAAGATGGCATGGAGTCTTGATACTTGTTTCTTGAGTTAGAATCCCTGACAAGGTCCACTAATTCCCTGAAATACATGTTTAAGTAGAAAAATCAACAAACGTTGAGCGAGTTCATGCAGTTTAGTTGTGTATGATACATCCGAAAAATGTAGAGTGTATTTGTATTTGAATCAAATATAGTATGAAAAGCGTCAATCAAATCGTGATCATATAACATTTAGATGCACATAAAGGATAACACCGAGATTTCTTATATATATAACTGACAACCGATTACATGATTGTTTTTGAAAAGGAAATCAAAATAGACTCGAGCTACATCCCCCGGTCTCACTAGACTAGTACATATACAAGATGGCAAATTTTTTTCCTTCATTCCATGCGGTCTTTAGCCTTTCAGTTGTCTTGAAACTTGGTGTGAGTCTATGTACACAAAACGCTGATATAGCTACCTGTCACGAAAGAAGTACCTGCAAACACAAAGTCTATGGTGGAGGAAAAACTGGTGGTGGAGTCGGAAATAACAAGCTGATGAAGTAAGACATCCTCTCCTCCAAATCATGAACCAAACGGATAAGGAAATCAACCTGCTACTCGAGTGTCAGCACTTGAGCCGGTAACTCTGCCTGTGGCCTCTGTGGTGGTAGTGGGGGTAACGGTGGTGATCCTGGTGGGGGTGGCGGTAGGGCGCCAGCAAGCTGCTGAAGCTCATGAACACCGTGAGAAAGTATGTCAATCTGAGACTGCAGAGATAGGATAAGGGCATCAGTAGAAATGCTCTGGTAGTGAAATGGATGGTACGGAACTGTAATAGGCATAACATGTGGTGGAGAATGCTGTGCGTTGGGCGGTATATGGGCATGTCCAGATGGTCCTGCCTCGTCAGTATGGTCTGTATGTGGTAGGATAGGGGCAAATCGCATGAGTCGAATACGGTCCATAGATCCCTCGGAAACAGGGGCCTGACTAGGCTCCTCAGCAGGTAAGTGAGCTAGAGAATGTGGTGGTGTAGGAATATAACCAGGTGCAGGGACAACTGGCTCATCTGGTAGGACATCATCCAACTCGACTGCCAGTAGTGCAGAAGAGGTAACAGATGCACCCGTAGGAGCATCTGAGTCAGTGTCAGAATTTGAAGAAAGAACAATAATCAGTACTACTGGTGCAGCAACATCTAGAATAACCAGATCATAAACATCCCCGTCTCCTAAGTCATCATCTATATGCTCCACGGGAATCACCGGGACAATGTCGTCATCATCCTCGTCGAGGTCGACGAAAGGCACCATAGCAAGAGGAAGTACATCCAAAGGTATAATCTCGACTACATGTTCACCCTCCGGGTGACCTATGATAACTATGTCATTGAGTAGTGGAGGTACATCTAATACGTCATCGTCAACAATATCCCCTAGAAATGCGAATGGCTGAAAATCATCCATATCGCTATCAGATCTCGTCTCACTATCCGGTGTAATAACCTGAACCTCCGGTATGTAATCATCATCTGAAGAAGGTGTCATAGTATCCACATCATCATAAATGTTGCTTCCTTCGGAGGAAGACATGATATCCTGGAAAATAATTTGTTCGACGTATGTATTAATAATTAATTTTTCAAATAATATATATATACACAAAATGTTGAAATCACATAAGTTCATTTTAAGTTATTCTATTTGTGTTGTGCGGATTAACTTAATGTTTCATGTCTACCATTTAGAGAATAAGGCACTTAATGTCCTTGCTTTATTTGTATGATATGAATTTTGTTTTTGTTGTGATGGACCTTGAGAAAAAAAAATTATGCAATGAAAACTCTTGTTTTTGTATAAATTGTTTTCGTGAGAGGTTCCCTAGTGATTGTAGAGTAGACTCGAGAAAGAATCCTGGTTCACTACAATCGAAGCTCTGATACCAATCTGTCACACCCTGCTCGTAGCGGAATCGTGAGGTGTGATCTGTTGGTTCTCATTGCATAACGATATAAGTAAACATACTAAATGAATAAAACATACTCCATTGCCATTACCATAATTGTTCAAAAGATGCGCAACATACATTAAGTTTATAATTTACAAACCATTCAAAGAAAATAAGTTGTTATTATTTCATACATCCAAAATGAAAGTTTTAAACATTAAGGCTTTGTCCACTATGCCACCGCAAAGCGGCAGTATAATAGATAAACCCTTCAAAAGATGGCATGGAGTCTTGATAATTGTTTCTTGAGTTAGAATCCCTGACAAGGTCCACTAATTCCCTGAAATACATGTTTAAGTAGAAAAATCAACAAACGTTGAGCGAGTTCATGCAGTTTAGTTGTGTATGATACATCCGAAAAATGTAGAATGTATTTGTATTTGAATCAAATATAGTATGAAAAGTGTCAATGAAATCGTGATCATTAATGTTTTGCAAGGACATTAATACGTGTGACGAAATAGGAAGCAATCCAACCCTAGACGATTTTAATTGTATCGACACCATGTCATAGGGCAACAAACGCACTCCTAGGCAAATAAATGGCCATGAGTGGGGCTCGCAAAAACCCATTAGATCTAACCCTTTGTTCCTTGGTCCAAACTGGATTAATGGTGCTTTAGTTATGGCCCTAATTTCGCACATAATCTAAGGTGTTTCATTCCTTGACTTATCATACTTATTGTACATGTATTTTCCCCGACAGTTGTAAAGCTTGAAAAACATTTAAGATGAAAAGGGGACATGAACTCACAGTATCGCGTCAGTGAGTAGAAGTAAATATGATTTCACGTGCGGTAGTCCTGAACAGTGTTGCGACCTACAATCGTTGTTATATTTGTTAGACACTTCGGTCTTTGTAAATAACTTGAGTACAAGTCTTGTGTCTTAAATATGTGTAAGACTTGTATGTCTTTATTGTTCGTTGAACTTTGTATTAGATGCATTTATTGTTTAACCATTATATATATATTTTTCCAAATATATATATATATATATATATATATAAGTAATCGTGTATCTTGTATGTCATATAGTCGGATCTAGTCCTCTTGATTTCGTGCTTAGTATGAATCAATTATATACTTGTATTTTCACACTTTATGTCATTGGGCCTAAATAATGTCGGGCTTAAATAGTGTTGGGCTTTTGGGCCCATAAGTTTGGTATTGGGCTTAGCCCATAAGTTATTGATATTGGGCTTAGCCCATGTATTTAGTTTAAGCCCATTTTAAATATAAGTCCATTAAGAGGTATAAGCCCATTTATATAAAAATAGCCCATTTGAAAAATATAAGTCTTTCATAGAAACATTTTTATAATATCAACTAAATATACTTTTTAGTAAATAAAAACATAATAGTTTTTATAAGTTTCAAAATGTCCGAATTTCGTTAATGGTAACGTAATTTTTGTGTCCGTGTCGAAAGATTGTCTAGATGTCGTATTAAGTCCTCGGATTGGTAATATGTCCATAAGTTCGTCCGTCGTCCGTTTTGACCATAATTTATGTCCGATTGTTCGTATTGTCCGTAACATGTCTTTAAGGCATATTTATATGTAGTTTTGTAAGACTTTAATTATAAAGTCTCTTGAGTTTATTATTACCATTTTAATCAAGTTCCTATCTTTGATATATATAACTAATACACCAATTATTACATATCACATAACTTGTTAAAGTGAACAAATATATATTTTCTCAAAAATACATATTTATCTAATCTTTTCTTTTTATAAAAACTTTTCTTTAAATCTTTGTAAATCTTATAAAGATTTAACCAAAAATGATAGTTTCTATAACATAATGTTTTTAAGAAAATTTGCCATATAACCTTTGTTTTAAGCACTTTGCCATGTTTAATAAACATATCTTTTTTCTTTTCAAATTAACATCAACAATTTACTCATAACTTTTATAAACAATACACATAAGATTTATAACATACCCTTATCAAGATGATCTCAAAATCATGTAGGGTTTTGAACATGATCATAACATATGTTAACTAATTCAAAACCCAAGTTTACTTCTAGTTTTAACAACTTTTATAAAAATCTCATGTTGTATGTTACTTTTTATAATCTTGTAAAAAGTCTTGTTTTTAATTAAAAACCTTAGATACTTTAATTACACCATAAATTTTGATCATCCATTATCTTTTAAATAATAAAAAAAAACTTTAACATATTCATGTATACTTGTTAGATCATGTTTTTATAACATCATCTAACAAGTTATACATATCTTAATCATCTTAACAAGATCAAATATGCAAATAACAAATCTTAATCACAACATAAACAAACATATACATATCATGATTTGTAATTTTGCTTCTTTGTATCTTCATATTATTATGTATGATTATTTTGTTATTTTACTAGTTATAATAATAATCATAACATAAATAAGTAAGAAAAATAAATTTAGAAGCTCACTTCTAGCTCAAGGCTAGGGATGATCTAGATGATGTTAAGAAACAAAGAAGATGAAGATCTTGTTGGTAGAACACTCTTGGATGGAGGAAAATGCTTGATTTAGCTTGCAAGTGCTTTAGATCTTCTTAGGTTCCATGAAACTCCATATTGATCATCAAAGAAAATGATTAAGTAAGATGGGTTTTTGAAGGTGTTCTTGATGAAGATATGAAGATTGAAAGAGTTCTTTAAGTGTGTGTAAATTAAGGTGTAAGTAAATGGGTAATGTGTTAGTGATTTAATCAAACTATGTTATAACCATGCCACCACATCTTCCACCTCAATTTAGATAAGTATCCATTAATTAAAATAATGAAAAAAACAAAGAGTGGGGGGCCCCACTTGAAGTTGGCGGTCACACATGGGGGGGGGTCATTTTGTGGTAAAAATGTGATGGTAACTTTTGTTAAGGTTAAAATGTTAAAATGGTTAAATGTTTACGCTTTTATGGATTACCAATTTTCAAGATGTTTCAAGACTTAAAATGATCAAGAATAGGATGAAAATGACCAAAAATAATGTTCACTAGTTCACTACATATGTCAAATTGTAGTTCGGATAGTCTTTTGTCGCTCGTTCCGCAAGAAGATAGTCGAAAGGTTCGCTTATGAAAGTTGTAGGGAAACATTCGGTTATATATTTATATGATGTTCCCTATGTATTTTCATATGGAATTTGAGTTTAAACAACCCATTTTGCACTTTGTATTAAAAATACTAATGCTGAATTTTGCGGAAAAACATTGAAATGGTCATTTTTGGTGCTTTTCGGCAGTTTTCAGACAGTTATTGTGCTACCGGACATTGGTAACATATTAGACCAAACCCTTGTATTTCCTATCAGGGTTTATTGTATAATTGATGTTGGACTTTCGTCTGAGTCCTAAAAATATCATTACACTAGTTTCTGTGGATCCTGAGTTTTTGTCAGCACGCTAGTTTAGTAGGCACTACTCTAGTTGTTTCGATGCACTGTTTACACTGTTTCAAATGTAACCACTAAAAATGAATCATGTGCATCATAAATGAATATTCCATAAGTATTCTAAGATGTATATCATGAAATCATGCATTTCGGATATTCTAATCACGTATTTGTATAATGTAATTCATTGCTTTAAATTTAAGTAATTTACCAGAAAGTGGCAGTTGTCACATTCTCCCCCTGTTATTGAGAATTTCGTCCCGAAATTCGAGCTTTGTTATTCTTTGTAGGAGTCTTCGGAAACAGGTGAGGATATTTTGCTTTCATTTGGTCTTCACGTTCCCAAGTATACTCAGGTCCGTGACGAGAGTTCCAACGAACTTTCACTAATTTGATACGACTTTTCCGTGTTTTCTGAACCTTCAAGTCCGTGACCTCAACAGGTTCTTCGGTGAATTGGAGTTTGTCGTCAATGTGAATTTCATCCACAGGGATGATAACGGTATCTTGTGTTGGACTTTTTCTAAGATTCGACACATGAAATGTGTGGTGCACACTGCTAAGTTCATTTGGTAACTTCAACTTGTAGGCAACAGTGCCAATCTTTTCTAAGATTTCAAATGGTCCAATGTAACGTGGGTTTAGCTTTCCACGACTACCGAACCTCGCTACGCCTTTCCAAGGCGAGACTTTCAACAAGACTTTGTCTCCGTCCTCGAAAGATAATTGTTTTCGCTTTTTGTTTGCGTAGCTCTTTTGTCGATCGGGAGCCGCCTTGATACGGTCTCGGATCTGGAAAATTTTATCCATAGTCTCTTGGACTAGTTCCGGACCAATTAACTGACTATCGCATGTTTCCGCCCAACATAGCGGAGAGCGACACTTTCGACCATAAAGAGCTTCAAACGGTGCAGCTTGTATACTAGTATGGTAGCTGTTATTGTAGGAAAACTCAACTAAAGGTAGATGAGTATCCCAATTTCCGCCTAAATCCATAACACACGCACGAAGAATATCTTCGAGTGTTTGAATTGTCCGTTCGCTCTGGCCGTCAGTTTGAGGATGAAAGGCCGTACTCAGATTTCATTGCGATCCAAAGGCCTGTTGAAATGATTCCCAAATTCTAGAAACAAAACGACCATCTCGGTCCGAAATGATTGAAATAGGTACCGCATGACGAGCCACTATTTCTCTGACATAGAGTTCCGCTAGTTTCTCAGTACTATCCTTCTCCCGAATTGGCAAGAAATGTGCAGACTTTGTCAATCTATCGGCGATTACCCATATCATGTCATGGCCTTTTGAGGTCCTGGGTAACTTCGTAATGAAGTCCATCGATATTTGCTCCCATTTCCAAACGGGAATCTCGGGTTGTTGTAACAAACCCGAGGGTTTCTGATGTTCAACCTTGATCTTCGCGCAGGTTAAGCATTTTCCGACATAAGTCGCGATATCACCTTTGAGTTTAGGCCACCAATAGTACTCTTTCAAATCCTGGTACATTTTATCCAATCCAGGATGAATCGAGTATTTAGACCTATGTGCTTCCTCAAAAATAACATCTCGAATGCCTCCCAAGAGTGGAACCCAAATTCGACCTATAAGGTATAAAGTTCCATCTTCTTTTGGCACTAATTGATTTTCTATGCCTCGAAGTGTTTCAGCTTGAATATGCTCTTCCTTGAGCGCTTCTTGTTGTGCATTATGAATCCGAGTGGTAAGATCTGTGTGAATTGTCATTTCTAATGCTCAGACTCTTGGTGTTTTAACTCGCTCCTTGCGGCTCAAGGCGTCAGCTACAACATTCGCCTTGCCCGGATGGTACTTGATTTCACAATCATAATCGTTTAACAATTCAACCCAATGTCGTTGACGCATATTTAATTTTTTTTGGTTGAATATATGTTGTAGACTTTTATGATCCGTGAAAATAGTACATTGAGTACCATATAGATAATTTCGCCATATCTTCAAAGCAAATACCACTGCGCCTAATTCAAGGTCATGAGTGGTATAGTTCTTTTTGTGAACTTTTAGTTGGCGAGACGCGTACGCGATAACTTTTTCACGTTGCATGAGTACGCAACCCAAACCTTGATGCGAAGCATCACAGTATACAACAAAATCATTGGTACCATCGGGTAATGATAAGATTGGTGCAATGCACAACTTGTCTTTAAGAAGTTGAAATGCTGCTTCTTGTTTCTCTCCCCAATCGAATTTCTTGTCTTTCTGTGTAAGAGAAGTTAGCGGTTGAGCATGTGACACCTGGGTCACTGAGACCATCAAACAAATACCAAGCCAATGAAATATTGTATTTCATACTTGGGATCTATATAAAAATGTGTATCTTTTGCACATATCAACTCTTGTTCGATTTTAAGCTCTAAATCGCTTTCTAGAAGGTTATACGCGCGCTGATGCGTAAATATAACCAGTTTAATGCAACAAACACTCCGGAATAGTGAAATAGGCTTAACATACCTTAAATAACCTTTACATAACTTAGAAATAAGTTTTGAAGGCTTTGGTATGGCAAAATCAAGTTAATTCGCTTACAGGGACCAAATTTGACAAACTGCGAAAGTATGCCAATTTGAACTGTAACAGACATTCCGGAACATGACCATAAGTTAAACACACCTTAAAAATCCTTTACATAGCTTAGAAATAGGCTTTGAGGTGTTCGGTGTGCTAAAATAAACTTTTGGATCATTCAGGGACTAAAAGTGTCAAAAAGTGCATAAGTTTGCACTTTCGCGCATAACTTACGTTCTGAATACATCCGGACATCCAAAAATTTATGTAAGCATTATAATATTATGCCTTAGTGTTTGGCATGAGAAAAATCCATTCGTCGCGCAATTTAGATCGTTTTTCGCGCTTATGCGCATTCCGTCGTAATTAAGCGAACATCGCGATTGTACGGCCAAACGAACCAACATCCGGCATATTTTTGAGCATGTTTCATATCCTCAATGTTTATGCATCATTTTAGGGCCTTAAAGATGGCTTAACGGGCCTTGAACGTGTCGGAAATGGCCTTAAACCATAACAGGGACCTAAACTGTCATTTTTGAAACTTGGCTTCTGATCAGAACCTTCAGGCGACCCGCGTAAGCCTAGGGGCAACCTAAAATGGCCTTTCAAGCATCCAAGGGGCAATGCCTCTTCACAATCTCTGGGGTTGGGGTCACATTTTGATACCACAACATTTTGACAAGTGTACGAATGAGATTAAGGCACGATATTCAAGAAACGATCCTAACGGTCTTGCTTTCCCTATAAATACCCCCCCCCATTTTGGTTAAAACCCACAAAATCTGATCTAAAGCTCTAAGTTGAGGCCTTTGCTTCATACCTGAGCTCCTGGATCGAGATTAGCTTTCGGGGACCCTTCGTAAGTGTTCTTTCGTTCTTTTAATCGCTTTCTAGTCCTAAAGTCAAACTATGTTTGACTTTCTGCGTTGACCAGCCTATGGTCAACACGAAGTTCGTTTGAACTTCATAACGTGAGCGTGATCACGATGGTTATAGGCTCAGTGATGAGTCATAGTTTCGGCCAAAATGTGCATTCTTGCGTATTTTGTAACCAAACTACTCATAGGTATCAAAACCGTTTGTTTTGATACCAAACCTGTTTTCTAAACTTAGTTATGCATGTTCTAACATGCTTAGCTCGTCACTTTTAGTTTAGTGCTTATATAGGGTCGTAAGGTAAGCGATCTAAACAAACGCTTATACTTTCGAACCCGACCCATTTGGTCGATCATTAGGATCCGACCAAACACATTAGGTGACCATAGTTGTATAAGGAATAACCTTCCGAGGTTATACCTTATGGTCACGACTTTAGGCGTTCCAAGCGCGTTTCACGCGAACGACGCGTTAAAGTAGCATAAGCTACCTAAACGGGTCGTAATGGGTCGTAAGCACTTAGGTTAGGTTTCATTTTAGTATGTAGGCTTTGTTAAACCATATTACACGAGTCTCCATACTCGTTTGGTTTACGAGCCCGCCTACTATCCAATCCTCCGATTTAGGTCTGGTATATTAACATAGTTACCTATATTAGGTGTCGTTTGATATCCGTGATCTCTAGCATTATTTGGTTGTTATACAAGAACTTCAAAGCAATCCCAGGTGAGTACATAGACCCCTCTTTTACTGTTTTCCAAACTATTTTGGGGTGAAACACGTGTGCCTACTTGTTACTTTCATGCTTTCTTGTTTTCACATCATATACTTGCTATGTTCATTAGTACATTTATAGTACATGATTTCATTACATTTATTGCTATGTATGCCCATTGTGTGCATACTTAGTACATCACTTTACAATACATTTCATGCTACGTACGCCCATTGTGTGGATACTTAGTACATTGTTTTACATTGCATTTCTGTTGCATATGCTCATCCAGCATATGAACACATTATACTACATTTTGAACCGTTGTAACCATTTGACTATGTGAACCGTCTTAACCCTTTGATTATATGAACCGTTTGTAACCATTGAACCGTGTGAACCAGTTGTATCTGTTGACATGATTTACATTTGACAATAGACATTTGACTATACATAAACATTTCTACAATTGTTAAACATTTTATCTTGATGGTTTGGTTTGAGTAAGTGATCTAAGTAACGAGGCGTGTGTAATATGATACAAGCATGGTGGATACGCCGCTGGTACTTCCTATATATAAGTGTTTGTATGGTATTACATATCGTAGCGTTATTTGAATCATTTCAATTTGAGACATATAACATTTTATACAAATAACACACTTTTCACAAGACCTTGATTTACAAACAACTTATCTTATACAAACTCATTTTACATGGTTATTCATTTAACCATACATTATTCTCTTATTTATACATATCATCTGATCTTATCGTTTTTTTTTCAAATGATTTACAAGACAAAGCAAATTACAAGGTTCATGACTAAACATTTTCTCAAACATAAGTCATGAATTCTGTTTTCACAAAACCTATGTATCTCACAGGCATTTTTATGCTGACGTACCTATTTTCACATGTGTTTTCAGGAGATGATGCATAGGACTTATCAAGACATACTTAGGCGGACCTGTGCCTTAGTGACTTAAAACGAGACAAGAACTAGTTAATTTATGTTATATACTCTTTGGTTCTTGTTTAAAACCATGTAAACTTTCATGTTTGATTAATAAAACGAAACTTCAATTGCCATGGATTTGAAACAATAAATTCTGTTACAACACTCCCCGATGTTTCCGCCACGTTTTGTATGTTCTTCGTGGTCGGGGTGTGACAGAAAAGTTGGTATCAGAGCCAATGGTTATAGGGAATTAGGTTATTAGTAATGCTTTGACCTAGTCTATAACCTTCCTAGGACCCTAACGCGAGTTTACTTGCGTTTAGTCATAAAACAATACCGTCACCTATCCTTAGGCGACGACCACAACAAGAACATAAATTTCAAAACCGCTTTGAAAACTAATCATCTGTTCTAGGATGATTGATTACTAGGTTTTGAACCCTCTGTTATAAGGTTTTGAACCCCTTTGAATTTTCAAAACTCTCGTCACGGTTTTGGGTCCTAAATAGTGTGAACACGTGCAAACTGGAAGAGTGAATGCATGTACCCTGGGTTTTCTGTCTAAGGCTAGAGTGTTCGTACAAATCCACATAATCGGACCAGTCACTCTTACCTAGGAACTCTTAGGGTGAGTGTCCACTTATAGGCGAGCATGTCTTCGCGACACACTATGAGGATCTATTTGCTTTGATTCAGCCTTTGTGTTGTTTGTCCGCTTCGTGGTTCAAACAAATGACCATCAACCATGATTATGGTCATTGTAACGTCCTATTCTTACCCAATGCCATTTCATTTGTTTTCTTTCTTGTTTCTCTTTTAGAATGCCTCCTCGACGCGAAAACCAGATAGCGACTGCCGAACTGGCAGAAATCATTGCGCAGCAAATGGCTGCTCAATTCCCAAACCTCTTTGCTCAATGGAACCAAGCCAACAACAACAATAATGCCCCCTGCAACTTCAAGACGTTCAACTCGGCTAAGCCATCAAAGTTTTCTGGGTCTCAAGGAGCGACTGCACTTCTGCAATGGTTCGAGAGTTTAGAGAGCACCTTCAGACATGTTCAATGTCCAAACGAGCGAACGGTAGAATTTGCATCTAGCGTATTTGAGAAACGAGCTTTGACATGGTGGAATGGTGTGATGAGAGATAGGGGTGCCGAT
Source organism: Helianthus annuus (assembly GCF_002127325.2). NCBI lineage: Eukaryota > Viridiplantae > Streptophyta > Magnoliopsida > Asterales > Asteraceae > Helianthus > Helianthus annuus. The sequence goes on along the minus strand of NC_035447.2, from coordinate 150,721,018 downwards.
GTGGCACTGGCTCAAACATGGCAAGAGCTTCGAGCTCTGATGATGAAGGAATTCTGTCCTCGTCACGAGATCAGGGCCTTGGAAACGGAGTTCGACGATCTTAAGCAAGTTAGCGGTGAGCATCGAGCCTACACGGATCGTTATGAGGAGTTAAGTTTGTTATGCCCGAATATGGTTACGCCTTTGGATAAGGCAATCGAAAAGTACATTGATGGCCTCCCTGACTCAATACAAGACATTGTGACTGGTAGCAACCCTACTACAGTTAGACAGGCCATTGAGCTATCTGCAACCTTGACTGAATCAAAGATCAGGAAAGGTAAACTTTTCCGAAAAGGTGACAAGAAACCGGTCGAGGAATCGAACCCAATCAAGGAATCAAAGACCATGGATGAACAGACTGGATCCCCTAAGAAGTCAAAGAAGCGAAAGACTTCTCAGAACTTCGCCATGGTTACTCACAATTGTCAAGCCATCCCCAACCAACCAGCTCAACCCCCTGCTAGGAAACCATACAATGGAACTGCACCCTTGTGCAACCAATGTAGCGTCCATCATCATGCCAATGTAATGTGCCGCAAATGCCAGACTTGTGGACTTATAGGCCATACAGCAAGAGTCTGCCCAGCTGCAGCTGCGTCAAACCCAGCTGGCAACAATCCTGCTCAAGGTCGTTTTCTACCAGGTTCTTGTTTCAACTGTGGCGAGATGGGTCATTTCCGAAGAAATTGCCCAAAGCTGGCTAATGCAAATCCAGCACAGGGATGAGCATCTGGCTGACTAGAAGACAACATTGTTTAGAAATAATCACGTCTTATGTATTATTTTCTTTTGTTGTCAAGGTCCAAGAAACAGTTGTTATCATTGTTCATAAATAAATCTTTTATTTACATTGCAATGTATTTATGTGGTTGCATGTATAAACAACATATCCCTTAAAATACCGACAATCAAGGAACCGTATTCCTTGAAGAACAAACTACCCCTAAAATTCTCCCATTCTATGATCTCTTGCGTTTTCCACGAAATTCTTAAGTACCCGTTTCTTCTAAGGAAACGAAGTACAAGGCGCAAGTTACAACCCGAGACGAATACCCAGAGTACCACTGTAAATCTTTAATAGGGTACCTAGGGGTATTTCCGTAAATCCTAAAATTGATGAGTTCCTTAATTCGAATATTACGTTTCTTTGAAAACAAAATCGAATTTTTGGGAGATCTTCCTATCTTTTCAGATAGATCCCAGAGGACATTGTAGCCCATCGACTGGTTTCCATATCCATTCTCAATCGATAACAAATTAATAACCAAGTTAAACAACTATGTGATTATGTGCTTATGTGTTCCTTTTTATGTTTTTGGTGTAACCCAAGTTTTTGTTATCCAAATCCTCGCAGAATCTTCCATATCTACGAATAAGGGATTATAATAGAATACCCAAAGTTACTACATAAAATCCTTAATGGACTTCTACGTTGTAGTTAAGTCCCTTGGATTATAAAGTACTACTCCATAATTAGACCCCTTGAGTGGTCTAGTTTAACAGATTGACCCGAAAATCTGGTTAGGAATATCATGTGATGATGTAGCTGGAAAGACTCCTTGGTGGTCTAATTAAAGAGATCATCTGTCGATCTAATTAAAGGGACCCTATGGTAGTCTAGTCACCCTCATCACAGGTTTGATTTTCCTCCCCTAAACATTACAAGACAAACTGTGTGGACTATGCAAGGAATTACGTAATTATGGATGCATACATAATTATGGAATTTAGTGCACAGAAACCACAGCGAGCTTTGTCATGTGCCTAGAAGTTAACTCTATTCATTTCCGTTTCTGAGGAAGCACCCGTTGAAAATGACTCCGTTTGTTCATTTTCGTTTCTGAAGATTGTCGGTTGAGGAAATGAATATCCGTTTGATTATCCTTATCATTTCCATTTCTGATGAAGCACCCGTTGAAAATAACTCCGTTTGTTGATTTTCGTTTCTTAAGATTGTCCGTTGAGGAAATGAATATCCGTTTGATTATCCTTTTTATTTCCATTTCTGAGGAAGCACCCGTTGAAAATAACTCCATTTGTTGATTTTCGTTTCTGAAGATTGTCCGTTGAGGAAATGAATATCTGTTTGATTATTGTTAGGCCCTATAGGTTTATGGATTAGTAGGTTTGTTACTAAATGGATCAAGCTTCTAGAAGGTGGTGGGTATTAGAGTGGGCTTAGGGATAATGGGCCTAGGGTTTAGGGGAAACCCTCCCTATAAATAGTTAATGGAAATTACGGGTTAGGGTTGGTTGATTTGTTTTTTGAAACTTGTATTAGACAATCTCTATTGTATGCAAGTTTAAGCATTCAATTCAACAATCATTCAAATCTTCATCATCGTGTTCTTGATTTCTTGATCATCATCAAGTTTGGATTCCGCTCATCCTTGTTGATCGTTTGATATCGTTGTTTGATCCGGATTTTTCGGGACTTACAAGTGGTATCAGAGCCAATTTGATATCAAACACTCAGAAAATATTTGAATTTTTGTTGAAGATATTCATCATGTTCTTCGCGCTCTTCAAAAAAATTTCACTATATTTTGCTAGTTCGATCTTGCTGAAAAGTGTTAATAGGTTTAAAACTTGTTTTTATTCCATCAAACATCATCTGTCATCATCATCAAGAAATTCTGAATTTATCCATCATTCTTACATCATAGTACATCATCATCTTGTCATCAATCGGTAGTCATCCATCTCGGACCAACATCTTCATCATCAAACTCATCCGAAATCATCATCTTCATCCGTAATCTTCAACATCATCATCCGCAATCAATCATCTTCTCATCCGAAACCGAACCGACACCGTCTCCGACGAACCTGCAACTACCACCCACTGTGTTCATCACGTTCCTGGTCATCTTCTTCGGCGACTACACCATCGTCATTGTCACTCCTGTTCACCTCCGTCTCCGATCTCCGTCATAACCCGACTCACCTCTGTTCATCACCAATCTCAGTCACCGTTCTATTGTAACAACTCTCTGGCCGTTCTACGTCTGCACTCGTCACTCCGTCATCATCTTCGTCTCCGGCCGCCATCTCCTACCGCAGTTCTCCATCTTCTTCACCTTCGAATAATCCTCCACATCTCCTTCATCCTCTCCGCCGTATCCTCCAACCACTGTTCCTTCCACGACCAGCCACCGAACACCGTTAACCTGCAACACCGTCGATACACCTGTGTGGCGGCTGAACTTATTTTTAGGGTTTTTGTTTGTTGACGAAGAAGACAGAATGACATTGGTTTTGTCGTTTAGTAGTTTTTTTAAGTAATTAATAATATAATAATAATATTCATTAGTTAATTATTAGGTTATAATCATTGCTTAATCATTAATATATATATTAATTAAAGTTTCAATTAAAATACATAATTATAATATTATAATACAAGTTTACTTTTAAAATCAATTAAAATCAAAATTAGGTTTTATATAATATATTAAAAATCATTATTTATTATATTTTAAAAGGTTGAAACTTTTTTTAGAAAAAATTAAAAAAAATTGAAAAAAGGGTTATAAAATTTTTAAAAAAAGGGGTGTTTGTTCGGTTTGATAAAGTTTTGACAAGTTTTGAGTTTCGGTAAAGGTTACGGGTTCATACGTTTGCGACGTGCCTGCGAGTTCATGGGTTATTGCTTGGTTCAACAATAAATTCTTCAAGCAGCGTTTCTCAACATGAGTTGGTTTGGAAACAACTCGATAGTTTCGGATATATCGAGGGTGAAACCGTAGAAGACGTGATCAGAAGATTTACGCAACTGCTTTCCGAAATCGAGAAGAGCGGATTAAAGGTGACACTTGGTAGGATTAACAGGGCTTTTATGTACGGTTTGCCACGTAGCAAGACATGGGACTATCGTTTTGCAGTTATCATGGGGACATACAATTATGCTACAACGAAAACAAAAGATGTGATCTCCTTAGTTAATGAATATGTACAGGAGGACAAACAGAGGAATCAGAATCATGCTAGCACATCGTCTTCTATGTCCAACTGTGGGAAGGTCGTTGCTAATTCGCCACTTGTTACCGATCTCAGCACTGCTCAAATTCCCTCACCGTCACCTGTGGCTGCTACATCATCTGATTTGAAGGCCCCACAATCAACAGTATCTCATCCTGATGAAGTGGCTAAACCTGCACCCCAAGCCCAAGTCCAAACTCAGCCAGACAAACCAAGATCGCTCATTGACACTGTCAACTATCTGTTGTGTACTGAACCTTGCAGGAATAGGGTTGCATAACTGAGGGCACTCAATTCTAAAATGATGGATGATTACAACAGTGTCATGGCAAAGTACATCGGTCTTCGAGAGAACAATAAAATTCTTTATGAAAAGATTGACGCACTTAAGAAGGACATAGCTCAACTTCACAGAGACGTGAATCAACAGCAATGTTGGGTTCACGACTATAAACATAGACTCACAGTTAAAACTCTTGAATGTGACTCTGTGAAGGGTGAGCTAGAGCTCCTCACTGGAAAGTATAAACAAAACGAGTTAAACATTAAAAGGTTTGATACTTCCAGTGACACTGTTCGTAATCTGTGCGATGTGCAACTTGCTTATAAGAAAATAAGGGTAAGGGTTTGGGCTACAAACAGGTTCCACCGCCATATAATCATAATTACTCAAGAATGCCTACTACTGAGCAAGAACAAGAAAATTATGATACAATGATTTATGGTAAACCGAGTGATTATGTTACATGGGAGCCTTTCAAACCAAAGAATGCCAGACCCGCTGATTTTCAAAAACCAATGAATTTTGTTAAAAATGCGGATCAAAATTGCTCAAATGAATCGGCTGGCGAATCTGAAAAAGAAAATGAAACAGAACCAGAAAAAATGTCAACTGAGGAGCACCAAGAAATTATGTCAAGTTTTGATTCCGATTCTGTAGATAACATTAACTGTTTTAGTACATGTGCAGAATCAGTGACAGTTGAAGAGCAGTCTGCAGTGGATGATGAACCACATTCAATCGTTGCTGATGTTGCTGATGATTCGGATGCTGCCAAACCCGATCATTACGCTTGGAACTGTGTTATGTCTTGGTATGCTGAGAGTCGGGGTATTCCGATTAAAACTGATGATTCAGGTGCTGTGGTTTTGGATTATGATCGTGACGAAAATGCTTTAACAGGGAAATCTGATGTTTTGTCTGATAAACTTGAAACACCTGTTTCAAGTGACTCGGAAATCAGTTCTGCTGATTTGGGTAACTATTCTAGTGTGCATGAAACATCAACTGATACATCAGAAACTCATGAACATGAGAAAAATGAGAAAATTGATATGTTTGATTGTGTTAGTAAAGAAGTCGATGAACATGGATCATCTGATGAACTGACATTCAAGTTGCAGATTCTGGTACATCAGATAATGAGCGTAGCGCTTCTGAGAATTCTGAATGCGACAAATACTCAGAACTAAGTAGTGCAACACCCGAAGAGAGTCAAACAGTTTCAAACAAAGATTACTCTTCGTCTGTGAAACCAGAATCAACTGATGTCAGAAACTCAGAGGTTGATGAAGCTGAAGAAGAGATATTCGTAGAAACCAATTCTGAGGAAACTTATGAGATCTCGGAGCCTGAAGAAAAGGGATCCATCGAAATCAATTCAACAGTTGATTCAACTGAAGAGGAGATATCTGTGGAAACCAATTCTGCAGAACCTCCTGAGAACATAGTTTCTAAGGAAAGGGAATCTGTGGAAGTCAAGTCAACAAATGATTCAACTCTCGATCCCAAAGGATCAGATTCGGAAGAAAGCATTTCTAATAAAGCAAAGTCTACTGAATCTGCCCCTTTAAAGAAAAGACGGTCACGTAAGAACAGAAGACCACGGAAAAAGAAAGTTCGAAAGGAAAACCCGACTCTCAAGCAAACTGAACCTAAGTTGAAGGGTAAGGTTGTTGATACTTGCTCTTGTGCTGATAACTGTAAGCAGGGTTCTTCCAAGATCAAACATGCACAAAAGCAATCAGCGCCAAATGGAAAGAAGAAACCAAATCAGTTCCCTAGAATAACACAAGCAGAACTAAATGTCTTTTTCTCAAAGAGACAAACCTATTTTAAATGTGGAATTCCGGGGCACATTGCTAGAAATTGTGTTAATCGGCCTTTCGTGCCTCACTACTCTGGTAACACACATCATCAAAAGGCTATGCATTATCGATCGGACGGAAATCGATTTTCTCGAGCCAAGCCTTCTGATGGAGACTGGAATCTAGCGAAAAAGAACAATCAAAAGTTTTCAAACACAAATGGGTTCCAAAGACATCATATGGAGTCAAAAGTCTCATCTTTAAAGAAAAATATGTCAAACAACAACACTGACTCTAAGATTTGGAAGCCCACGGTTCTTGCTGGATCCCAGTCTCAGTGTTCACAACCGTCAACATCGACGTCTTCACCTCAAACCTCAAACTCTACTAAAAGTCATATGATCTTTCGTGAGGTTTCATACACTGATAGCAATGGTCAACTCAGGTCAACAATGGCCTGGGTTCCAATTTCTAATTAATTCCGCTAAGTGTGCAGGAACGGCTATGGAGGGCGATCGTTAGACCTTGGTTTATCGATAGTAGTTGTTCCAGACACGTGATAGAAGACTTATCCCAGTTGAATAACAAAAAAAGGTATTTGATGGTGGATTTGTCAACTTCGCGGGAGAGGAAACTGGAAGAATTACCATGAAGGGCACTGTCAGAAACGGGGTTCTCACCTTCTCAGACGTCAATTATGTCCCTGATCTGTAGCACAACCTTTTGAGCGTATCTCTGATGTGCGACAAAAGAATGGAGGTTCTCTTCACCAAGAGTGGCTCGCAACTTCATTCTTCGACTGTTCAGAAGCCGATTTCTGAACCTGCTATAGCTATCCCTGATGGTGCAGTACGTAACACTGAAGTCTCCCCAGGACTCTCAAACATTCAAGGAACTTCTCTGTTTCTAGGAGCAATTCTCTCAGACTGCACTGTAGATCCACCGGTGATCAACAACTCTACTGCATCAAATGAGGGGGAGCAATCTGGTATAGCATAAGGAAGTTGCTGGTGCACAATCCCACAGCGAATCGGGTATGAGAAAGTTGCTTCGAGCAAGTTAAAGGTCCGGATCATGATGAGGAACATGCATTGGTGATAAGAAAGAAGTTCGAAATGAGCTCGTTGGGAGAAGTGAAAATGTTTCTGGGCACACACATTCGTCAAAACAGGGATATGAAGTGTACATCAGCTGTATACCAATTCTTGGGGGACAGTCTCATCTCATGGCAGTGCAAGAAGCAACAGCTCACTTTTGCAGCGGAAGCAAAGTGCGTTACAGCATTTGCTGCCTACTGCTCTCAGGTTCTTTGGATACAACACCAGCTCAAGGATTACTGTTTGACTTATCTAAACTCTACTACTTATTTTGATAAGGTTGCCGTTATCCAGATTATCAAAACCCCTGTTTTTCACTCTAAAACCAAACACATTGATATCAAGGTGCGTTTTATTCGAGATTGCTATGACAGAGGATTGTTTAAACTTAAACAGATCCACACTGATGCTAATTCAGCAGATATTTTACAAAATTTGTCAGCATCTCGAGATTCAATGTGTTTGTGGATCTTTTGAAAATGATGCGTATCACCGACTGAGCGATCTTTAAAAAAAAAACCTAGGGTTTCTATACTAATGTAAATAAATAAGTAAATTTGCGCATAAAGTGTGATGCACAAATTTAGGGGGGGAGAGGGACATATATGTACATATGCATAGTTTGAGGGGGAGAAAAGCAAAAAAAAAAAAAAAAACAGATATGTACATATGCATAGTTTGAGGGGGAGAAAAGTAAATAAAAAAACATATATGTACATACGCATCGTTTGAGGGGGAGAAATTGTTGCTTGGGAAATGAAATGAGCTTTCGTGTTAAAGAACTTGATTAACACACGTAAGGTTTCTATGTTAAACAGGTTCGGCTCCACTGCGATGTGTTGATAGGTCTGCCGCTCGAAAGGCAAAAGAAGCAAAGTGATACAAACATAATGGACTGAACATCTCGTGGGTAACAGACCAACGGTGTATGATTTCATGGTTTTAAATCCTGCGTTGATAGATAGCCAACATCTGAAGTTTCGGGTCTTTATACTGATGTATCATCCGGGCTGTCCCTCTGTTGCATGCAGATTATATGCAGACCTGGGCACAGTCAAGATATCTTGCTAAAAGAGCCCTCGTCAGATCTTCCTTGGTCTCTCTGCTGTACGGAAGTACTGACCTGTTCACCAGGAAGTCTGGCGTTGTAAAAAATAAAAAAATATAAAAACATAAAAAAATAGAATAAAAGGGCTCTCGTCAGATCTTCCTTGGTCTCTCTGCTGTACGGAAGTACTGACCTGTTCACCAGGAAGTCTGGCATTGAAAAAAAAATAGAATAAAAGGATGATCTCAGTATACTCACCTGCTACGATGAACCGTTGTGCTTACCTTGATCGTGGGGGTATGCCTTGGAATGGGACACACAGATGTCACAGTATAAAACTACCTAAAGCGTATCACAAAGCAAAAAGTTGAAGTTTGAGCAGTGGATTTAAAAGGACAAACATATCAACAATTGCGTGGACCAGCCTAAGTAAACAAAGAGCTGAAAAGTGTCCCTTAATCAGTTCGAAAACGATTTTGATCCCATGGCAGGCTCTCCCTATATTACTCCTCCATTAGTTTTCTATTATAATTTGTTTTGTTTTGATTATCTCTTTGCTAAAAAAAAGGGTTGCTCGGTTGGTTGGATCGTTGATTTTGAGAAAGATGTTTTCTGTCATGAAAAAGCACATCACTAAAGTAATAGTCTGGCCCACTGTTTCGGATTGGGGACCACTGTCATGAAAACACGAATCAGATCCGGCTCTTTGCTCTCAAATATAATTCGGACCATTGTTCCGAGTTGGGGCATGGCCGTTTGATCTCAGGCCCAATCCGAAACACTATTAACTGGCAATCATTTTCTCCTTCGAGTCACGTTTCGTACTAATCTCATCTCCTGATCATCACGAATTCTCTCATTATCTTCGGACCACTTATTCGAATTACGAGGTGTGCAGGTTCTTATACTTTACAAACCAAAGCCCTTGAATGCCACAGTTGCCAAAGAACATGACGAGCAACTCATGAGTGTTGCTGCTAAAGTTGAGATAGAAGCTGAAGTGTTAGAGTTGAATGAAGAAGAATCTGACGACATCAGTGATGTGGAAGTGATTGTCTCTGAGAAAGCTGACGAACCTGTTTGAAAATCAACGTTAATGACTGAAGAAATCCTACAAGCCCTGATTGAATTCTTGAAGGATAGTGTCGGAAACCCTCCTTCCTATTTATTCCTGAAACTGAAGATGATTCGAAAGATGATGCTGAACAAGCATCCAACAAGAAACGAAGAACTGAAACAGCTCCTAATAATCATTCTACTGGCCCAAGCTCAGAACCATAGCCTACTATGCCCACCGATCCACAAGTCACTGCTGCCACTCAAGAAACAAGCACGCAAGATCTCGATTTTGATTTAAAAAATCGATTTCGATCTCGATCTGCCTGAAACAACTCATTTGCAACCAGAAAGCTCAAGTGGCATCAGGTTCAATGTAGAAAGTTCCAGTGGTGCCGATTTCTCTGAGCATGATGAAGCAGCCATGCGCTTTGCAGCCAGCAAGATGAAATTTATTGAAGAGAGAGGTAGTGATGATGATGATACGGCTGTTGATGTAACAAAGTTGCAAAGAAGAGTGATTGTGTTGGAACAAGACCCTGCTTTGAAAGAAGTTCAGATCTCATCTTTGCAAGCTCAAAAATCAAGCAAAGATCAGGCGATCGAACAACTACAAAGTGATGCGGGTATGCTGACATCTGGTGAAAGATAAGCTGGAAAAGAAGCTCGAGAACGTAATCAAGAATCGTCTGTTTGCTAATCCGGCTCTGTTTCCTGGTGGTCCTCCAAACGGATTCGGCAACTAATCCAGTAAACCTAGGGGGAGATTGTTAGGCCCTATAGGTTTATGGATTAGTAGGTTTGTTACTAAATGGATCAAGCTTCTAGAAGGTGGTGGGTATTAGAGTGGGCTTAGGGATAATGGGCCTAGGGTTTAGGGGGAAACCCTCCCTATAAATAGTTAATGGAAATTAGGGGTTAGGGTTGGTTGATTTGTTTTTGAAACTTGTATTAGACAATCTCTATTGTATGCAAGTTTAAGCATTCAATTCAACAATCATTCAAATCTTCATCATCGTGTTCTTGATTTCTTGATCATCATCAAGTTTGGATTCCGCCCATCCTTGTTGATCGTTTGATATCGTTGTTTGATCCGGATTTTTCGGGACTTACAATTATCCTTTTCATTTCCATTTCTGAGGAAGCACCCGTTGAAAATGACTCCGTTTGTTGATTTCCGTTTCTGAAGAATACTCGTCAAGGAAATGACAGGATTATGCCTTGTATATCTGGTGGTTACTTGACACAAAGTCACAGATGGACTCCTACGAATAAAATTTCGGGACGAAATTTCCTAAAGTAGGGGAGACTGTGACACCTGGGTCACTGAGACCATCAAACAAGTACCAAGCCAATGAAATATTGTATTTCATACTTGGGATCTGTATAAAAATGTGTATCTTTTGCACATATCAACTCTTGTTCGATTTTAAGCTCTAAATCACTTTCTAGAAGGTTATACGCGCGCTGATGCGTAAATATAACCAGTTTAATGCAACAAATACTCCGGAATAGTGAAATAGGCTTAACATACCTTAAATAACCTTTACATAACTTAGAAATAAGTTTTGAAGGCTTTGGTATGGCAAAATCAAGTTAATTCGCTTACAGGGACCAAATTTGACAAACTGCGAAAGTATGCCAATTTGAACTGTAACAGACATTCCGGAACATGACCATAAGTTAAACACACCTTAAAAATCCTTTACATAGCTTAGAAATAGGCTTTGAGGTGTTCGGTGTGCTAAAATAAACTTTTGGATCATTCAGGGACTAAAAGTGTCAAAAAGTGCATAAGTTTGCACTTTCGCGCATAACTTACGTTCTGAATACATCCGGACATCCAAAAATTTATGTAAGCATTATAATATTATGCCTTAGTGTTTGGCATGAGAAAAATCCATTCGTCGCGCAATTTGGATCGTTTTTCGCGCTTATGCGCATTCCGTCGTAATTAAGCGAACATCGCGATTGTACGGCCAAACGAACCAACATCCGGCATATTTTTGAGCATGTTTCATATCCTCAATGTTTAGCATCATTTTAGGGCCTTAAAGATGGCTTAACGGGCCTTGAACGTGTCGGAAATGGCCTTAAACCATAACAGGGACCTAAACTGTCATTTTTGAAACTTGGCTTCTGATCAGAACCTTCAGGCGACCCGCGTAAGCCTAGGGGCAACCTTTACGCGGGCCGCGTCAGCCTTGCAGATGCAGAAACTCGTTTTTCTTGCTGAAAATGGCCTTTCAAGCATCCAAGGGGCAATGCCTCTTCACAATCTCTGGGGTTGGGGTCACATTTTGATACCACAACATTTTGACAAGTGTACGAATGAGATCAAGGGCACGATATTCAAGAAACGATCCTAACGGTCTTGCTTTTCCTATAAATACCCCCCCCCCCATTTTGGTTAAAACCCACAAAATCTGATCTAAAGCTCTAAGTTGAGGGCTTTGCTTCAAACCTGAGCTCCTGGATCGAGATTAGCTTTCGGGGACCCTTCGTAAGTGTTCTTTCGTTCTTTTAATCGCTTTCTAGTCCTAAAGTCAAATTATGTTTGACTTTCTACGTTGACCAGCCTATGGTCAACACGAAGTTCGTTTGAACTTCATAACGTGAGCGTGATCACGATGGCTATAGTCCCTAGTGACTACACCTACTGATCACCACGTTATCTAGGCTCAGTGACGAGTCGTAGTTTCGGCCAAAATGCGCATTCTTGCGTATTTTGTAACCAAACTACTCATAGGAATCAAAACCGTTTGTTTTGATACCAAACCTGTTTTCTAAACTTAGTTAAGCATGTTCTAACATGCTTAGCTCGTCACTTTTAATTTAGTGCTTATATAGGGTCGTAAGGTAAGCGATCTAAACAAACGCTTATACTTTCGAACCCGACCCATTTGGTCGATCATTAGGATTCGACCAAACACATTAGGTGACCATAGTTGTATAAGGAATAACCTTCCGAGGTTATACCTTATGGTCACGACATTAGGCGTTCCAAACGCGTTTCACGCGAACGACGCGTTAAAGTAGCATAAGCTACCTAAACGGGTCGTAATGGGTCGTAAGCACTTAGGTTAGGTTTCATTTTAGTATGTAGGCTTTGTTAAACCATATTACACGAGTCTCCATACTCGTTTGGTTTACGAGCCCGCCTACTATCCAATCCTCCGATTTAGGTCTGGTATATTAACATAGTTACCTATATTAGGTGCCGTTTGATATCCGTGATCTCTAGCATTATTTGGTTGTTATACAAGAACTTCAAAGCAATCCCAGGTGAGTACATAGACCCCTCTTTTACTGTTTTCCAAACTGTTTTGGGGTGAAACACATGTGCCTACTTGTTACTTTCATGCTTTCTTGTTTTCACATCATATACTTGCTATGTTCATTAGTACATTTATAGTACATGATTTCATTACATTTATTGCTATGTATGCTCATTGTGTGCATACTTAGTACATCACTTTACAATACATTTCATGCTACGTACGCCCATTGTGTGCATACTTAGTACATTGTTTTACATTGCATTTCTGTTGCATATGCTCATCCAGCATATGAACACATTATACTACATTTTGAACCGTTGTAACCATTTGACTATGTGAACTGTCTTAACCCTTTGATTATATGAACAGTTTGTAACCATTGAACCGTGTGAACCAGTTGTATCTGTTGACATGATTTACATTTGACAATAGACATTTGACTATACATAAACATTTCTACAATTGTTAAACATTTTATCTTGATGGTTTGGTTTGAGTAAGTGATCTAAGTAACGAGGCGTGTGTAATATGATACAAGCATGGTGGATACGCCGCTGGTACTTCCTATATATAAGTGTTTGTATGGTATTACATATCGTAGCGTTATTTGAATCATTTCAATTTGAGACATATAACATTTTATACAAATAACACACTTTTCACAAGACCTTGATTTACAAACAACTTATCTTATACAAACTCATTTTACATGGTTATTCATTTAACCATACATTATTCTCTTATTTATACATATCATCTGATCTTATCGTTTTTTTCAAATGATTTACAAGACAAAGCAAATTACAAGGTTCATGACTAAACATTTTCTCAAACATAAGTCATGAATTCTGTTTTCACAAAACCTATGTATCTCACAGGCATTTTTATGCTGACGTACCTATTTTCACATGTGTTTTCAGGAGATGATGCATAGGACTTATCAAGACATACTTAGGCGGACCTGTGCCTTAGTGACTTAAAACGAGACAAGAACTAGTTAATTTATGTTATATACTCTTTGGTTCTTGTTTAAAACCATGTAAACTTTCATGTTTGATTAATAAAACAAAACTTCAATTGCCATGGATTTGAAACAATAAATTCTGTTACAACACTCCCCGATGTTTCCGCCACGTTTTGTATGTTCTTCGTGGTCGGGGTGTGACAGAGCAATCTTTGAAAAATTCTCAATAAATCTCCGATAATATCCCGCTAAGCCCAAAAATTGTCACACTTCAGTAGGAGTCTTGGGTGCTTCCCAATTCTTAATCGCTTCTATCTTCGACGGGTCTACTTGAATGCCTTTCTCGTTCACTACATGCCCGAGAAATTGTACTTTGCGAATCCAAAATTCGCATTTGGAAAATTTCGCGTATAGTTTCTCCGTCTTTAGCAACTCCAAAATTGTTCTCAAATGTTGTTCATGTTCATCAGTTGATCGAGAGTATATCAAAATATCGTCAATAAACACTATAACGAATTTGTTGAGATACGGCTTGCACACGCGATTCATTAGATCCATGAAGACCGCTGGTGCATTCGTTAAGCCAAATGGCATAATGAGAAACTCGTAATGACCGTAACGAGTCCGAAAAGCCATTTTCGGTATGCTTTCCTCTTGAATCCGTAATTGATGATACCCCGATCGTAAATCTATCTTTGAGCATAAGCTCGACCCTTGTAGTTGATCGAATAGATCATCAATCCTCGGTAATGGATACCGATTCTTGATGGTAAGTTTATTCAACTCGCGATAATCGATGCACATTCTGAAAGTTCCGTCCTTCTTCTTTACAAACAAGACTGGAGCTCCCCAAGGCGAGTATCGGTCTAATGAATCCTTTATCCAACAACTATTGAAGTTGTGTGGATAACTCTTGCATTTCAGAAGGTGCTAACCGATATGGATATTTAGCTACGGGTCCAGCTCCTGGTACCAAATCGATGTGAAATTCGACTTGTCGATAAGGTGGTAGTCCTGGTAAGTCTTCAGGAAAGACGTCAGGAAATTCTTTTACTATTGGAATATCTGTCAACTTTGGCCCATCAGCCTTCTTGTCCACAACATGTGCTAGAAAAGCAATACACCCTTTCCGTAAGCACTTCTGGGCTTTCATGCTATTGATGATCCGTAATGGGGTGTCGCGCTTCTCTCCATGTATCACCAGTGTCTCTTCGTTCAGTAGTGGTATGAGAATGATCTTTTTGTGACAAACGTCTTCGGCTCGATTATTGGATAGCCAATCCATGCCAACCACTACATCGAAACTACCTAACTCAACAGGTAAGAGATCGATGGTGAATTTTTGTTCTCCAAGTTGTAAGGAACACTCCGTAACAACTTCCCCCGATTCTACTAGTTTACTGTTAGCCAATTCTATAGAATATGGGACATCTAGTTTACTAGATTTTAGTCCCAGAGTATTTTTAAATTCCACAGAGATAAAGCTAAAATCGGCACCAGTATCAAATAATATGGATGCAAAATGATTGTTGAGGAGGAACGTACCAGTGACCACATTAGGGTCTTGGCGCGCATCCTTGGCTCCAATCACAAATGATCGACCACGAGCTTGGTTTTCTTTAGGGCAATCCCTTTTGAAGTGATCTTTGCTTCCGCATCCAAAACATCCTTGCTCACACCCATTACCATTCTTATTGTTGTTTCTATTCTCCGTTCCTGATCTATTTCCTGATCCCCAACATGACTCAGTACGGTGGCCAAGCTTGCCACACTTGTCACATTTCCTACAATTACCCACATGATGATACGCGCATCGCTCACACTTGGGCATAGTACCTGAGTACTTCTTCGGGCCAGTATCATTGGTGGCTACAAACACCTTTGCATCCCTTGCCTGAGTATTCTCTTGTTTTATGTTATAAATTGTTGGGGTTGTTGTGATTGCGGTTGTTGTTATTGTTGTTGTGGTTATTGCGGTTGTAGTTGTTGTTGTTGTTGGGGTTGGTGTTATTGTTGTAGTTGTTGTTCCTACGAGTTCCCTTCTTGAAATTTGAGTACTTCCTTTTTCCACCTTTGGAAGACTCAACATGTGATTCTTTCTTCTCATCTCCTTTCACATTATATTTCTTCATTCGAATCGCGTCTTCATTAAGGCTCACAACTAAAGTTACCACCTGTGTGATAGTTGTGGGTTCTGCTGCAGTAACATGGCTTCGGATCTCAGGAGAAAATCCCCAAATATAGCATTCAATACGCTTGTATTCTGGTGAAACCAAATAAGGAATCTCACGAGACAGGTCGTGAAACCTTTGGGTATACCCGGTAATATCAGATCTGACCATAGTAAGGTTCCAAAATTCGTTCTCCAACTTCTGGAGTTCAGCACGGGAACAATATTTTTCTCTCATCCTTTCTTTCAACTCTTCCCACATCAATCCGTATGCTACACTATCACCCAAAGTTTGCACTTGTAAATTCCACCATGTAAGGGCCTCATTGATGAACAAGCCAGTGACGTAGGTGACTTGCTGATCAATAGAGCATCTGCTCATTCTTATGGTGGAATCCGTTTTCTCCGTCCAACGCACATAAGCCACAGCACCGCCTGTGCCATCATATTTGAGTGGCTTGCAGTCTAGAAACTGCTTGAATATGCATCATGAAATAGACAAATAAACGGATTAAGAATGAGCAAACAGTGAAACGCACGAATAGATTATAAAAGGAATTGGGTAAGTTGTGACAGAACAACTAAGTGTTACCATTGGTATTGGTTCCGCCAGAGGTACCGCCGTGTCCTGGGCCTCCTGATCTGCCAGTGCCACTGCTGTGTTCGGCACGTGAGGCCTCATAGAGGGCTATAGCTTGGGAAATCCTTTCTTCTATTAGTGCATTCAATTCCGCCTCATTTGTAGGCATTAGTGGAGGTGGGGGTGGATTAGATGTTCGTGTACGTGGAGGTTTTCTTCTCGGCGCCATTATTCTTCCAAAAGAATATACGATTAAGTTTAGGCGTTGGTTTGTTAATAAATATTTTTACTAAGTATATAAAACACATTTATAACATTAATAAAAATATAATCAAGCAATATATCATGCGAATAGACCAAACAATACAAGCAACAAAACATGTATCATATAACATTTAGATGCACATAAAGGATAACACCGAGATTTCTTATATATATAACTGACAACCAATTACATGATTGTTTTTGAAAAGGAAATCAAAATAGACTCGAGCTACATCCCCCGGTCTCACTAGACTAGTACATATACAAGGTGGCAAAAATTTTCCCTTCATTCCATGCGGTCTTTAGCCATTCAGTTGTCTTGAAACTTGGTGTGAGTCTATGTACACAAAACGCTGATATAGCTACCTGTCACAAAAGAAGTACCTGCAAACACAAAGTCTATGGTGGAGGAAAAACTGGTGGTGGAGTCGGAAATAACAAGCTGATGAAGTAAGACATCCTCTCCTCCAAATCATGAACCAAACGGATAAGGAAATCAACCTGCTGCTCGAGTGTCAGCACTTGAGCCGGTAACTCTGCCTGTGGCCTCTGTGGTGGTAGTGGGGGTAACGGTGGTGATCCTGGTGGGGGTGGTGGTAGGGCGCCAGCAAGCTGCTGAAGCTCATGAACACCGTGAGAAAGTATGTCAATCTGAGACTGCAGAGATAGGATAAGTGTCACACCCCCAAAATCCACCTGCGGAATATCACCGCTTGGGAGCGTGACTGACCAGGATCAAGCCACCAATCATATTGAACATGTAGTTAAATAGTAAAAGTTATCCATCAATACGAAAGGCGTTTATCAAAACCAACATAAGTAAATGTAGCGGAAGCATTTATGTAAAACCCAACATAAGTATTAATGTTTGAAATGTCATAGGTGTTTAATAAGTAGTCACGATCCATCTGCCCATAACGACCTGCTCCTCCTTGTGCAAGCTCCGTTAGTACCTAAGGTCCTGCAAGGCATGCAGCAGAGAGTCAACAACTAGTTGAGCGAGTTCACAGAAAGTAAATGCGTAACAGTAAGTTCATGAGTATCAAGTGGCTCTACTGGGCCAATATAGGTTTCTATTGGTGGGGGCTTCCCAAATATTAATCCACTAGACTATGCGTAACCATATGTGTTCTTCACAACCGAGAACAGTAATACGTACAAGTTTACGCAGGATTTACGTAAGTATCCTTCACAACCGAGGATAGGGTACGTGGGGGTTTACGTAGGTTTTACGTAAGTGCCTGACACAACCGAGGCAGTAGTAATTATCCGTTCACGCAGGCTTTACGTGAGTATCCTTCACAACCGAGGATAGCGAGTAACTTAGTTATACGTAGGTTTTACGTATGTGTCCTGCACAACCGAGGACGATGGTTTGGTAGTCTAGTAACAGTGTCCGTATGAATCTATTCAACCTTATCCTTATCGATCCCATTCCCAACACCCCGGGAATCCCATGCCTTGGTAAGAGTGTGAACTCACCTTGGGTTGCTCGGCAGATACACAATAAAAGGTTCTTGAACTAAAGTGGTCAACCACGTCCTAATAGGGTTACCATACAAGTCAGGTTTGGTTCAAGTAATGCATGTATGTATCACATAAGTTAACACGTTGCAAGCATGCAAGGATCATGGTAAACACGTAACAGTCAAACATAATATTCACCACTTGTGCGTCTCGGATGGTTGGGCCATTGAGCTTGTGCGAGCCCAACCATCTGGTGCGTTATAAATGCCTAGCCCAAACATCACCCGGCCCAAAATATAACAAATCAAACATAAAGGTCTCGGCCCAACAACACGTAGTGATCTTGTGCGGTCGGACGGACTTGTGCGATTTAATTATCTTGTGTGACCCGGTTAGGTTGTGCGATGGGTCATGCCTTGTGCGGTCCGTATTAGCCCAGTCCAGCATACACGCTCGGCCCAACATGTTGCGTGGCTTGTACGATCCAGGGGATCTTGTGTGAGTGAACCACCATGTGCGATGAGAAGGTTTGTGCGACTAGATCAGTTTGTGTGACTGATCTTGTGCGACTGTAACTAAGTTCCGGATTTTATGCTTATCATTTAACAATTTCCAAACATACAACAATCAATCACAGTCAATTGGTTCCAAGTTTGACAAAACAATTAACATAATTCTAATTAATTCGGTTAACATAATATCAATCAAACATGGCAATCATTCGATCAAAACAAGGCATCTATCCTTTAATCCATATGAGCCCTAATCAATTCATGAACAAGATCTTAACAATTCGAATGAACATGCAACCGATTAATCCATTATAGCCCGAATCTCTAGCACACTAATATGTTAACAATACCAATCCTTCAAACTAACAATGGATCGATATCTAATCTAACCGATTCAAATCATAGCCGATTAACAAGACAAAATCAATTATCATCATGATCAACATGCCATCAAAACCCTAGTTTATCATACAAGATCATAATAGCACACATATCACAACAGAAATCATGAAACCAAAAGCAATACACTAACCGATTCAAGGGAAGATGGGATTTATCCGAGCACAAGGACTTTCGGTGGAGGGGAATTTCTTGGCTGCCTTCGGTTCGTGAGAGAGGGAGAAGAGCTAGGGTTGTTGTGTGTGATAGTGTTTTTGTAACAAATGAGATTACTAATCCCCAACTATGGGTGTTTACACGGTTTAGAGGGGTGGGCCGGCCCTTACATGGGCTGCCCTATTGTTCGATTACAAGGTGTGGCCCAAAGGGCTTGTGCGGTTCAGTTTATGTGTGTGTTGTGCGATCCGGGTTATACAAACATATAACATAACATACACACATAATACACATAATAACATATCACCATGTCATAACATCCAATAAGTTAATCAAGTTCACATGTTCACATACGTTACATTCATTACAAAAACGGGTTCGAAATACGAGTTGTCACATTATCCCCAACTAAAAAGAAATTTCGTCCCGAAATTTGGTATGCACTCACTGAGGGAGCTAGGTAAATTGTATTGTTCACTGGTTTTCCTGGGGTGTCACATCCTCCCCCCGTTGATCTGGAATTTCGTCCCGAAATTCCGAAGTAGTAGCTTCAGCCTCAGTAGTGGTTGCATTGGTTCCGAATAACTGGGGGTACTTTTCTGTCATCCTGTCTTCGCGTTCCCAGGTGTACTCTGGGCCACGTTTGGAGTTCCAACGTACTCGAACAAGAGGGATTCTCTTGTTTTTGAGGACCTTCACATCCCGGTCCGTGATTTCAACTGGTTCCTCGACGAACTGCAACCGCTCGTCGATAGTGAGTTCTTTGAAAGGAATAATAAGGGTCTCATCTGATAGGCACTTCTTCAGATTCGACACGTGAAAGACATTGTGAACTGCACCGAGTTCAGCTGGTAGGTTTAGCTTGTAGGCTACCTTGCCTATTTTCTCTATGATCTCGAACGGTCCGACATACCGCGGATTTAGTTTGCCCCGTTTGCCAAAACGAACCACACCCTTCCAGGGTGAGACTTTAAGTAAAAACCCGGTCCCCGACCTGAAATTCCAATGGCTTTCTACGCTGGTCCGCGTAGGCTTTCTGACGGTCGCGTGCTGCCGCCATGCGTTGTCTTATCTGTGCAATCTTTTCTGTGGCGTCCACTACAATCTCTGGACCCGTAATTTGACTATCCCCCACCTCTGCCCAACAGAGAGGTGACCGGCATTTACGTCCGTACAATGCCTCGAATGGTGCGGCTTGTATGCTGGTGTGATAACTGTTATTGTATGAGAACTCCACCAAAGGGAGGTGCGTTTCCCAGCCGTTGCCGAAATCGATAACGCATGCCCTAAGCATGTCTTCAAGAGTTTGAATCGTTCGCTCAGACTGCCCATCCGTCTGAGGATGATATGCTGTGCTCATGTCTAATCGTGAGCCGAAAGATTTGTGCATCGCTTGCCATAGTTCTGTCGTGAATCGTGCATCGCGATCCGAAATGATGGAGGTGGGCACTCCGTGCCTCGAAACAACTTCCTTAAGGTAGATGTCTGCGAGAGTGGAGAACTTATCCGTTTCCTTTATAGCCAGAAAGTGTGCAGACTTGGTGAGTCGATCCACGATCACCCATATGGTATCATTCCCCTGCTGGGATCTAGGTAGGCCTGTAACGAAATCCATGGAAATTTCTTCCCATTTCCATTTAAGTATCGTGGGTTGCTGAAGTAGGCCCGCTGGTTTCTGGTATTCGACCTTGACTCTCGCACAGGTCAAGCATTTTCCAACGTACGTAGCGATGTGGGCCTTCATGCTTGGCCACCAATAAGTAGTTCTGATGTCGTGGTACATTTTATCTGACCCTGGATGTACCGAGTAGCGAGACTTGTGAGCTTCATCCATTACAAGTTCGCGTAGACCGCCATAAAGTGGGACCCAAATACGCCCCGTTACATAGTAGGCGCCGTCTGCCTTCTGTTCTAATCGTTGTCGTGAGCCGCGTAAGGCTTCAGCTTTGACATTTTCGGGCTTCAATGCTTCCACCTGAGCATTTCGTATCTGTGCTGGAAGGCTAGACTGAATCGTAAGCTGTAGCGCTCGCACGCGCCGAGGTAAAGTGTCTTTCCGACTGAGGGCGTCAGCCACAACATTGGCTTTGCCTGGATGGTACTTGATGGCGCATTCGTAATCGTTCAGTAGCTCGACCCATCGTCGTTGACGCATGTTCAAATCCTTTTGCTTAAGGATATGCTCGAGACTCCTGTGATCGGTGTAAATCGTGCACCTGGTACCGTACAGTTAGTGTCGCCATATCTTAAGCGCGAAAACAACAGCTCCCAGCTCTAAATCGTGCGTCGTGTAGTTCCGTTCGTGAATCTTAAGTTGGCGCGAGGCGTAAGCAATGACCTTATCGTGCTGCATCAACACACATCCAAGACCCTGAATGGATGCATCACAGTATACTACAAAATCGTCTGTGCCCTCTGGCAAAGAGAGGATAGGTTCACTGCAAAGTCTATCCTTTAAGTGCTGAAAAGCAGTCTCCTGGGGCTCTCCCCAGCGATAAGTGACACCCTTCTGTGTCAGTAGCGTAAGCGGCTGAGCAATCTTTGAGAAATCCTTGATAAACCGTCTGTAGTAACCCGCCAAACCCAAGAATTGGCGTATTTCCGTTGGCGTACGTGGTGCAGGCCAGTTTCTGATCGAGTCTACCTTGGATGGATCGACGTGGATCCCATCCTTGTTCACTACGTGGCCTTGGAAGTGGACTTCACGAAGCCAGAAGTCGCATTTCGAAAATTTAGCATACAGCTGTTCCTTCCGTAGGAGTTCCAAAATAAGGCGTAGATGCTGCTCGTGCTCCTCCTGACTCTTGGAGTAAATCAGAATGTCGTCGATGAATACTATGACGAACTTGTCAAGATAGGGTTTGCACACCCTGTTCATAAGATCCATAAATACGGCAGGTGCGTTCGTTAACCCGAACGGCATGACAAGAAACTCGTAGTGGCCGTAGCGAGTTCTGAATGCTGTCTTGGAGACGTCCTCCTCCCGGACTCTCAGCTGATGATAACCAGACCTCAAGTCTATCTTGGAATAGTAACACGACCCTTGCAACTGGTCGAATAAGTCGTCTATGCGTGGAAGAGGATAACGGTTCTTCACCGTTACCTTGTTGAGTTCGCGGTAGTCTATGCACATCCTGAAGGTACCATCCTTCTTTTTCACGAAAAGTACTGGAGCTCCCCATGGCGAAGAGCTTGGACGAATGAAGCCCTTTTCCAAGAGCTCTTGTAGCTGCTGACAATTCTTCCAATTCTGATGGAGCTAGACGGTATGGTGCGCGAGCTATGGGTGCTGCTCCTGGAGCGAGCTCGATTTGGAATTCGACCTGACGATGAGGCGGTAAGCCAGGTAAGTCTTCAGGAAACACCTGAGGGTAGTCGCGTACAACTGGAATATCCTCCAGTCTCTTTTCCTTCACTGATGCATCCGAAACGAGTGCCAAGATTGCGGTGTGACCCTTCCGCAGACACTTCTGAGCCTTCAAGAAAGAGATGATGCCAACCACAGCACCCATCTTGTCGCCTTGAACTTCAAGAGGTTCCTGACCAGAACGGGGAATGCGAATGATCTTCTCACTGCATAAGATCTCTGCCTGATGTTGGGATAACCAATCCATCCCAATAACGATATCAAAACTTCCCAAGACTATGGGAATAAGGTCGATCGAGAATGTCTGACCGGCTAAGACGATACTACAACCCCTGACTATTTGCGTGGCTTCTAAACTCTTACCATTAGCTAGTTCTACGACGTGTTTGGTGGTTAGGGGAGTTGATGTACGTTTTAACAATTTACTCATATTCAAAGACATGTAACTTGTATCCGCACCCGAATCGCATAAAGCAGTAACGTAAATGTTGTCGAGAAGAAACTTACCCATAACGACGTTGGGATCATTCCTGGCATCACCCTGCCCTAACACAAATGCACGACCCCTTGCCTCGTTGCCGTTGTTGTTTCCCCCGTTGTTGTTGCCATTGCCCTGATTGTTGTGATTGTTGTTCTGGTTCCTGTTTAGCTGAGGACAGTGCCTCTTGAAGTGACCTTCTGCCCCACACTGAAAACATACTTTGTTGCCCTGTTGCTGATTCTGCTGTGCCTGTGGCTGCTGCTGGTTCTGGTTCGCAGGACGAGGGCTTCTACAATCCTTAGCCTCATGACCCATCTTGAGGCATCTTTGACAGCGACCCTTGTTACACTGGCCACCGTGGTGTCTGCCGCAGTTGTTGCACTTTGGGAGGTTCCCTCGATATCCGCCCTGCCTGTGACTACCTGAGGAATGCTGGCTGGGACTCTGACAACTGTCAGTCTTCCGCTGCTGGGCTTGAGACTGAACTGAAGCTGATCCCTTGCTGGAATCCCCATCCCACTTTCTCTTACTGTCACTGGGAGTAGTAGGAGTAGCTGAAGTAGTAACGGTAGCAGTAGCGCTGATATGTTTAGGCAGCTTGTTCTGATCCACTGCCTGGTCTGTGATGCGATGAGCAAGACGCTGGATATCCTGGATGTTGTCGAGATTGATGTAACATGGCTCTGGATCTCTGGTGCAAGTCCCTTGAGATACAACTCAATGCGCTTCACTGGAGGGTCCACCATAGTTGGACACAGAATGGCCAGTTCGTTTGACCGCTTTGTATAGGCTTCAATCTCTGACCCCGTCATTTTCAAGTGATAAAGCTCGTTCTCCAACTTGTGGATGTCATCACGCGTGCAGTATTCACGTTTGATAAGTTCTTTGAAATCATTCCAGGGTGTGGCGTTAGCAGCTGCCAACCCTAAAATCTGAACTTGGGCGTTCCACCAAGTTAGTGCTATTCCTTCTAGCGTGCCAGTGGCGTATTTCACCCTGCGAGCCTCAGGGCATTCACACATCTCGAACACTGACTCCAACTTCTCAAACCAGTGGAGGAGTCCCACTGCCCCCTCTGTGCCGCTGAAAGTGCTTGGACGACAGTCCATGAAGTTCTTAAAAGTGCAAACTTGCTGCTGCGCTGGTTGACCTGCTTGTGCAGCTGCAAGTGCCGCAGCAACTTGAGCTTGAACGAGAGCCTCTAGCTGGGCTTGAGTCATATTAATTCGTCCAGACATGATCTTCATAGTGAAAGTAGCGTAAGTGAGAGTGGTTCGCGAGTAGGGCGATGACAGAAAAGCGTATGCACGTAGGTATTCTCATGTAATAAAGTTATGTGTATCTAAGCGTAATGCGAGCAAAGTTCTAAGCAGTTCTAGCATACAGGCAATAAACATAAACCATATTACCTAGGATGTCGAGTCTTGCACGTGGAGCGAAGCGTCGTTGTGGATCGTTGAGAGCACTGTTCGGGTTATAGTCTGGTTTTAATACAAACGTTTTCCCATATTAAAACCAAGTTCTCTATAACCAATGGCTCTGATACCAATCTGTCACACCCCCAAAATCCACCTGCGGAATATCACCGCTTGGGAGCATGACTGACCAGGATCAAGCCACCAATCATATTGAACATGTAGTTAAATAGTAAAAGTTATCCATCAATACGAAAGGCGTTTATCAAAACCAACATAAGTAAATGTAGCGGAAGCATTTATGTAAAACCCAACATAAGTATTAATGTTTGAAATGTCATAGGTGTTTAATAAGTAGTCACGATCCATCTGCCCACAACGACCTGCTCCTCCTTGTGCAAGCTCCGTTAGTACCTAAGGTCCTGCAAGGCATGCAGCAGAGAGTCAACAACTAGTTGAGCGAGTTCATAGAAAGTAAATGCGTAACAGTAAGTTCATGAGTATCAAGTGGCTCTACTGGGCCAATATAGGTTTCTATTGGTGGGGGCTTCCCAAATATTAATCCACTAGACTATGCGTAACCATATGTGTTCTTCACAACCGAGAACAGTAATACGTACAAGTTTACGCAGGATTTACGTAAGTATCCTTCACAACCGAGGATAGGGTACGTGGGGGTTTACGTAGGTTTTACGTAAGTGCCTGACACAACCGAGGCAGTAGTAATTATCCGTTCACGCAGGCTTTACGTGAGTATCCTTCACAACCGAGGATAGCGAGTAACTTAGTTATACGTAGGTTTTACGTATGTGTCCTGCACAACCGAGGACGATGGTTTGGTAGTCTAGTAACAGTGTCCGTATGAATCTATTCAACCTTATCCTTATCGATCCCATTCCCAACACCCCGGGAATCCCATGCCTTGGTAAGAGTGTGAACTCACCTTGGGTTGCTCGGCAGATACACAATAAAAGGTTCTTGAACTAAAGTGGTCAACCACGTCCTAACAGGGTTACCATACAAGTCAGGTTTGGTTCAAGTAATGCATGTATGTATCACATAAGTTAACACGTTGCAAGCATGCAAGGATCATGGTAAACACGTAACAGTCAAACATAATATTCACCACTTGTGCGTCTCGGATGGTTGGGCCATTGAGCTTGTGCGAGCCCAACCATCTGGTGCGTTATAAATGCCTAGCCCAAACATCACCCGGCCCAAAATATAACAAATCAAACATAAAGGTCTCAGCCCAACAACACGTAGTGATCTTGTGCGGTCGGACGGACTTGTGCGATTTAATTATCTTGTGTGACCCGGTTAGGTTGTGCGATGGGTCATGCCTTGTGCGGTCCGTATTAGCCCAGTCCAGCATACATGCTCGGCCCAACATGTTGCGTGGCTTGTACGATCCAGGGGATCTTGTGCGAGTGAACCACCATGTGCGATGAGAAGGTTTGTGCGACTAGATCAGTTTGTGTGACTGATCTTGTGCGACTGTAACTAAGTTCCGGATTTTATGCTTATCATTTAACAATTTCCAAACATACAACAATCAATCACAGTCAATTGGTTCCAAGTTTGACAAAACAATTAACATAATTCTAATTAATTCGGTTAACATAATATCAATCAAACATGGCAATCATTCGATCAAAACAAGGCATCTATCCTTTAATCCATATGAGCCCTAATCAATTCATGAACAAGATCTTAACAATTCGAATGAACATGCAACCGATTAATCCATTATAGCCCGAATCTCTAGCACACTAATATGTTAACAATACCAATCCTTCAAACTAACAATGGATCGATATCTAATCTAACCGATTCAAATCATAGCCGATTAACAAGACAAAATCAATTATCATCATGATCAACATGCCATCAAAACCCTAGTTTATCATACAAGATCATAATAGCACACATATCACAACATAAATCATGAAACCAAAAGCAATACACTAACCGATTCAAGGGAAGATGGGATTTATCCGAGCACAAGGACTTTCGGTGGAGGGGAATTTCTTGGCTGCCTTCGGTTCGTGAGAGAGGGAGAAGAGCTAGGGTTGTTGTGTGTGATAGTGTTTTTGTAACAAATGAGATTACTAATCCCCAACTATGGGTGTTTACACGGTTAAGAGGGGTGGGTCGGCCCTTACATGGGCTGCCCTATTGTTCGATTACAAGGTGTGGCCCAAAGGGCTTGTGCGGTTCGGTTTATGTGTGTGTTGTGCAATCCGGGTTATACAAACATATAACATAACATACACACATAATACACATAATAACATATCACCATGTCATAACATCCAATAAGTTAATCAAGTTCACATGTTCACATACGTTACATTCATTACAAAAACGGGTTCGAAATACGAGTTGTCACAATAAGGGCATCAGTAGAAATGCTCTGGTAGTGAAATGGATGGTACGGATCTGTAATAGGCATAACATTTGGTGGAGAATGTTGTGCGTTGGGCGGTATATGGGCATGTCTAGATGGTCCTGCCTCGTCAGTATGGTCTGTATGTGGTAGGATAGGGGCAAATCGCATGAGTCGAATACGGTCCATAGATCCCTCGGAAACAGGGGCCTGACTAGGCTCCTCAGCAGGTAAGTGAGCTAGAGAATGTGGTGGTGTAGGAATATGACCAGGTGCAGGGACAACTGGCTCATCTGGTAGGACATCATCCAACTCGACTGCCAGTAGTGCAGAAGAGGTAACAGATGCACCCGTAGGAGCATCTGAGTCAGTGTCAGAATCTGAAGAAAGAACAATAATCGGTACTACTGGTGCAGCAACATCTAGAATAACCAGATCATAAACATCCCCGTCTCCTAAGTCATCATCTATATGCTCCAGGGGAATCACCGGGACAATGTCGTCATCATCCTCGTCGAGGTCGACGAAAGGCACCATAGCAAGAGGAAGTACATCCAAAGGTATAATCTCGACTACATGTTCACCCTCCGGGTGACCTATGATAACTATGTCATTGAGTAATGGAGGTACATCTAATACGTCATCGTCAACAATATCCCCTAGAAATGCGAATGGCTGAAAATCATCCATATCGCTATCAGATCTCGTCTCACTATCCGATGTAATAACCTGAACCTCCGGTATGTAATCATCATCTGAAGAAGGTGTCATAGGATCCACATCATCATAAATGTTGCTTCCTTCGGAGGAAGACATGATATCCTGGAAAATAATTTGTTCGATGTATGTATTAATAATTAATTTTTCAATTAATATATATATACACAAAATGTTGAAATCACATAAGTTCATTTTAAGTTATTCTATTTGTGTTGTGCGGATTAACTTAATGTTTCATGTCTACCATTTAGAGACTAAGGCACTTAATGTCCTTGCTTGATTTGTATAATATGAATTTTGTTTTTGTTGTGATGGACCTTGAGAAAAAAAATTATGCAATGAAAACTCTTGTTTTTGTATAAATTGTTTTCGTGAGAGGTTCCCTAGTGATTGTAGAGTAGACTCGAGAAAGAATCCTGGTTCACTACAATCGAAGCTCTGATACCAATCTGTCATACCCTGCTCGTAGCGGAAGCGTAAGGTGTGATCTGTTGGTTCTCATTGCATAATGATATAAGTAAACATACTAAATGAATAAAACATACTTCATTGCCATTACCATAATTGTTCAAAAGATGCGCAACATACATTAAGTTTATAATTTACAAACCATTCAAAGAAAATAAGTTGTTATTATTTCATACATCCAAAACGAAAGTTTTAAACATTAAGGCTTTGTCCACTATGCCACCGCAAAGCGGCAGTATAATAGATAAACCCTTCAAAAGATGGCATGGAGTCTTGATACTTGTTTCTTGAGTTAGAATCCCTGACAAGGTCCACTAATTCCCTGAAATACATGTTTAAGTAGAAAAATCAACAAACGTTGAGCGAGTTCATGCAGTTTAGTTGTGTATGATACATCCGAAAAATGTAGGATGTATTTGTATTTGAATCAAATATAGTATGAAAAGCGTCAATGAAATCGTGATCATTAATGTTTTGCAAGGACATTAATACGTGTGACGAAATAGGAAGCAATCCAACCCTAGACGATTTTAATTGTATCGACACCATGTCGTAGGGCAACAAACGCACTCCTAGGCAAATGAACGGCCATGAGTGGGGCTCGCCAAAACCCATTAGATCTAACCCTTTGTTCCTTGGTCCAAACTGGATTAATGGTGCTTTAGTTGTGGCCCTAATTTCGCACATGATCTAAGGTGTTTCATTCCTTGACTTATCATACTTATTGTACATGTATTTTCCCCGACAGTTGTAAAGCTTGAAAAACATTTAAGATGAAAAGGGGACATGAACTCACAGTATCGCGTCAGTGAGTAGAAGTAAATATGATTTCACGTGCGGTAGTCCTGAACAGTGTTGCGACCTAGAATTGTTGTTATATTTGTTAGACACTTCGGTCTTTGTAAATAACTTGAGTACAAGTCTTGTGTCTTAAATATGTGTAAGACTTGTATGTCTTTATTGTTCGTTGAACTTTGTATTAGATGCATTTATTGTTTAACCATTATATATATATTTTTCCAAATATATATATATATATATATATAAGTAATCGTGTATCTTGTATGTCATATAGTCGGATCTAGTCCCCTTGATTTCGTGCTTAGTATGAATCAATTGTATACTTGTATTTTTACACTTTATGTCATTGGGCCTAAATAATGTTGGGCTTAAATAGTGTTGGGCTTTTGGGCCCATAAGTTTGGTATTGGGCTTAGCCCATAAGTTATTGATATTGGGCTTAGCCCATGTATTTAGTTTAAGCCCATTTTAAATATAAGTCCATTAAGAGGTATAAGCCCATTTATATAAAAATAGCCCATTTGAAAAATATAAGTCTTTCATAAAAAACATTTTTATAATATCAACTAAATATACTTTTTAGTAAATAAAAACATAATAGTTTTTATAAGTTTCAAAATGTCCGAATTTCGTTAATGGTAACATAATTTTTGTGTCCGTGTCGAAAGATTGTCTAGATGTCGTATTAAGTCCTCGGATTGGTAATATGTCCATAAGTTCGCCCGTCGTCCGTTTTGACCATAATTTATGTCCGATTGTTCGTATTGTCCGTAACATGTCTTTAAGGCATATTTATATGTAGTTTTGTAAGACTTTAATTATAAAGTCTCTTGAGTTTATTATTACCATTTTAATCAAGTTCATATCTTTGATATATATAACTAATACACCAATTATTACATATCACATAACTTGTTAAAGTGAACAAATATATATTTTCTCAAAAATACATATTTATCTAATCTTTTCTTTTTATAAAAACTTTTCTTTAAATCTTTGTAAATCTTATAAAGATTTAACCAAAAATGATAGTTTCTATAACATAATGTTTTTAAGAAAATTTGCCATATAACCTTTGTTTTAAGCACTTTGCCATGTTTAATAAACATATCTTTTTTCTTTTCAAATCAACATCAACAATTTACTCATAACTTTTATAAACAATACACATAAGATTTATAACATAACCTTATCAAGATGATCTCAAAATCATGTAGGGTTTTGAACATGATCATAACATATGTTAACTAGTTCAAAAATCAAGTTTACTTCTAGTTTTAACAACTTTTATAAAAATCTCATGTTGTATGTTACTTTTTATAATCTTGTAAAAAGTTTTGTTTTTAATTAAAAACCTTAGATACTTTAATTATACCATAAATTTTGATCATCCATTATCTTTTAAATAATAAAAAAAAACTTTAACATATTCATGTATACTTGTTAGATCATGTTTTTATAACATCATCTAACAAGTTATACATATCTTAATCATCTTAACAAGATCAAATATGCAAATAACAAATCTTAATCACAACATAAACAAACATATACATATCATGATTTGTAATTTTGCTTCTTTGTATCTTCATATTATTATGTATGATTATTTTGTTATTTTACTAGTTATAATAATAATCATAACATAAATAAGTAAGAAAAATAAATTTAGAAGCTCACTTCTAGCTCTAGGCTAGGGATGATCTAGATGATGTTAAGAAACAAAGAAGATGAAGATCTTGTTGGTAGAACACTCTTGGATGGAGGAAAATGCTTGATTTAGCTTGCAAGTGCTTTAGATCTTCTTAGGTTCCATGAAACCATATTGATCATCAAAGAAAGTGATTAAGTAAGATGGGTTTTTGAAGGTGTTCTTGATGAAGATATGAAGATTGAAAGAGTTCTTTAAGTGTGTGTAAATTAAGGTGTAAGTAAATGGGTAATGTGTTAGTGATTTAATCAAACTATGTTATAACCATGCCACCACATCTTCCACCTCAATTTAGATAAGTATCCATTAATTAAAATAATGAAAAAAACAAAGAGTGGGGGGCCCCACTTGAAGTTGGCGGTCACACATGGGGGGGGGGTCATTTTGTGGTAAAAATGTGATGGTAACTTTTGTTAAGGTTAAAATGTTAAAATGGTTAAATGTTTAGGCTTTTATGGATTACCAATTTTCAAGATGTTTAAAGACTTAAAATGATCAAGAATAGGATGAAAATGACCAAAAACAATGTTCACTAGTTCACTACATATGTCAAATTGTAGTTCGGATAGTCTTTTGTTGCTCGTTCCGCAAGAAGATAGTCGAAAGGTTCGCTTATGAAAGTTGTAGGGAAACATTCGGTTATATATTTATATGATGTTCCCTATGTATTTTCATATGGAATTTGAGTTTAAACAACCCCTTTTGCACTTTGTAGTAAAAATACTAATGCTGAATTTTGCGGAAAAACATTGAAATGGTCATTTTTGGTGCTTTTTGGCAGTTTTCGGACATTTTTTGTGCTACCGGACATTGGTAACATATTAGACCAAACCCTTGTATTTCCTATCAGGGTTTATTGTATAATTGATGTTGGACTTTCGTCTGAGTCCTAAAAATATCGTTACACTAGTTTCTGCGGATCCTGAGTTTTTGTCAGCACGCTAGTTTACTAGGCACTACTCTAGTTGTTTCGATGCACTGTTTACACTGTTTCAAATGTAACCACTAAAAATGAATCATGTGCATCATAAATGAATATTCCATAACTATTCTAAGATGTATATCATGAAATCATGCATTTCGGATATTCTAATCACGTATTTGTATAATGTAATTCATTGCTTTAAATTTAAGTAATTTACCAGAAAGTGGCAGTTGTCACAATATCGTGACTTCAGGTCGTTGGAGTCCGTCGAGACTTTGGTGAGAGTTTTGTAAAGCAAAATTGAGCGGAATAGGTCGTTAAGGTTCGGGTTTCACCCCTGGCTTTACAACCTTGTTCCTGATTTTGGTTAAAAATAGCGACGGAAATCCGCGTTAAAGTATGGGTTTCACTCCTGATTCAACGCGAATTCTCCCGTTTTATAGATAAATACAGATCAATAAGCAATTTAATCGAGAGTTTGCGGTTTTCACACCTAATCTCGATCAAATTGCTCGTTTGGTTTTGAATAATTGTGCGGTGATAGTGTAGTGTAAGCGAGAATAGCGAGATATAGTACATAAGCTTGTACCCAACCTGTAAGGGTTTGCACAAGTCGGTCTGTTGGTTCCTAACTATAGACTAGGTCTCTAAGACATCGGCCCGGACTAGGTCGAGTCTTGCCTAATTCCCTATAGTTATGGCTCTGATACCAATCTGTCACACCCCAACCGATGGCGGAAACATCGGGGCATGGCACTGAGCGAAATAGATTGTCCAGAAGTTTCCATAACAATTATATTTATCAATTACTTAAAACAACATGTCCCATACCATGTCATAAAAGATAGTACAATTATTACATACAAAATCTAGGAAAATAGTTTTGTTCCGACAACTCAGATTTCATTTGTACAGACAACTATTTGTTCTTGGTGGATTGAAGCCAAAACATGAAGTTCCCAAGAACACCATGATGACATCATCCTAGAACACCTCAAATCTAGTGATTTCACGGTTAAAAGTTAAGATTTAAAAGATATAAAGGTGCAGGAGTGCGTGTAGATTAAGGAAGTACAAGATTTAGGACGAGATCTTACCGGATTTGAGAGAAATCGAAGAAAAGGTGGGGAGCACGGGCTGTTCGGTCAGAGAGTTGCCAAAAGTAGAAAGAATGAAAGTGACATGGGTATTTATAAGATTCCAAAAGACGAAAGAGCTGGCCGGTCGGATGGCATCACACCCAGATGACAGCTTGGTCGGATGGCACATCGACCGGATGGCAGCCCGGTCGGATGGCAATCCGGCCGGCTGGCATCTGGTTTGAGTATGCGGTGCGACGATTTTTGATATTTCGGTTTCGATTTCGATTGCGCATCACTCGCAATAGAGTTTCCTATTCAAATTACTTTTAATCCCAACTATTCATATTGAGCATTGTCTCTTCTCCACTAATTATCATAGTTCGATTTTGATTTGAGTTCGACTGCGCTTCGATTGCGATTTGGTATACATGAATTAAACATGCACAAGTAACACGTAAGGAACACACACGTATAACAGTAACCAATATGCGTATTTCGAGTTGCGAGCGCGATTACGATAAGCGATTAATCATGCGATATATAACGATAAATATCGATAAATAGCGAATAAACTTCGATTTTTAATAGATACTCCACATAATACAACTAACGTAAGCGATAAATTAGACTACTTTAAGTCAAAGAAGTCAAAACAGGATTAGAGCAAGGAGTGACAGATCGCAATTAGCGATCTTTTCTTCCTTTGACTTCAATCTTGACTTTGACTTTGACTTCCGAAACACGGGGTGTTACAATTACTATCTAAACCGCACCTGGATTCCAAATCGCAATAACCTTCGAGATATATTGTTGATTGAAGTGCACAAGTCTCGATATTCCATTCATCCTGGTGCCGACAAGATGTACCATGACCTTCGTCTACGGTACTGGTGGCCTGGAATGAAGAAGGATATCGCTATCTATGTTTCGAAGTGCCTGACATGTTCGAAAGTCAAGGCCGAGCAACAAAGACCCTCTGGCTTACTTGTGCAACCCGAGATCCCGATGTGGAAATGGGAAAGCATAGCCACGGTCTTTATAACGAAACTTCTTCGTACACCTTCAGG
This sequence comes from Helianthus annuus, assembly GCF_002127325.2. Classification (NCBI taxonomy): domain Eukaryota; kingdom Viridiplantae; phylum Streptophyta; class Magnoliopsida; order Asterales; family Asteraceae; genus Helianthus; species Helianthus annuus. The sequence goes on along the minus strand of NC_035447.2, from coordinate 150,687,487 downwards.
TCACGATAGCAACTGGGTTATCGTTGACTGTTTGACTAAATCTGCTCATTTTCTGCCGATACGAGAAGACTTTAAGGTAGAAAAATTAGCCCGAATCTACACCGACGAAATCATCTCTCGATACGGGATGCCTCGTGACATCATCATTGACCGCGATGGTTGGTTTACCTCGCGTCTTTGGGAAACGTTTCAATCTGATCTCGGTGCTACTCTCAATATAAGTACCGCTTTCCATCCCCAAACTGACGGTCAGACTTAAAGAAAGATTCGTACCCTTGAAGACATGCTTCGCTCGTGTGTCATAGATTTCGGTGGTAATTGGGGCGCGCACTTACCTTTAGTCGAATTCTCGTACAATAACAGTTATCATCCTAGCATTCAAATGGCACCATTTGAGGCACTATACGGAAGAAAATGTCCATCGCTGATTGTGTGGCATGAGATCGGAGATGCGCAAATAACCGGTCCTGAACTGCTGCAAGAAACAACTGACAAAATCCTCCAAATTCGAGACAATCTGCTGAAAGCTTGGAGTCGTCAGAAAAGTTACGCCGATAGACGCCGCAAGCCCCTTGAATTTGACGTTGGCGATCACGTACTCGTAATGGTTTCACCTTGGAATGGGGTGATCAGATTTGGCAAGAAAGGGAAACTCGCGCCTCGATATGTTGGACCCTTTATAATTCTAGAAAGGATTGGGAAGGTGGCCTACAGACTCGAACTACCGGAGTAACTTAGCAACGTCCACCCGACTTTCCATGTTTCGAACCTCAAAAAGTGTCTAGTTGAGCAGAATTTACACGTACCACTTGAGGATCTACAAGTGGATGAAACATTACACTTCGTGGAGAAGCCTGTCGAGATCATGGATCAAGAAACCAAGAAGCTCAGACGCTCACGCATTCCCATTGTGAAGGTTCGCTGGGAAGACAAACGAGGCGCAGAGTTCACCTGGGAACTCGAAAGTGACATGAAGGCGAAGTATCCACAGTTGTTTGTTACACCTGTGGCCTAATTTCGGGACGAAATTCCCTAAAGTAGGGGAGGCTATAACAACCCGCGTCTTTGAAGTCAAAGTACAAGTCAAAGTCAAAGGAAGAAAAGATTGCTAATTGCGATCTGTCAATCCTTGCTAATTATTGATTGTACTCTTTGACTTGTAATCAAATCCTTTTTTTTGTTTACTTTAGTTGTATTATGTGGAGTATCTATAATAAACGCAGTTTAATCGATGTTAATCGCTAATCTATTTTATTACTAATCGCATCGATATCGAATCGCAACTTGAATTGTAGGTACTGAATATTGTTTTACGTGTATGTGCCATTTATGTGTTACTTGTGCATGTTTATTATATATTTATGGTGATTAACCGAAACGCAAAACTCTATCGCAACGCAATTGTCACACCCCAACCGATGGCGGAATCATCGGGGCGCGGCACTAGGCGAATTAGATTGCTCAAGAGAATCCATAACAACTATAAAGCGACAATATTTATTTCATTTGTTATCCCATACTAACAATCAATACAATCACATAAGTTATCACAAATTTCTTGTCTTCTCCAACAATACAAATCCGACAACCTAGATTTTAGGTGAGTTTCTAGACTTCCTAGCTTGATTTGATGTAGACTGCGACTAAACCTGCAACATACGTTAAAGCAACGTCAATACAAAAGTATTGGCAAGTATACAAGTTTTGATAGAGTGGCGAAAAATAGTTAAATGTGTTGCGAATTACCAAAGTACATAAACGAGATACCTCAACATACATGCATACAAGACAAATACTACCAGCTAAGTCTCTCAAGCTGCGATTGCGATTGCTATTCATCCTAACTAGACGGCATCGGGTTCTAAAGTACTATACTAGTTAAGGCGGGACCTTGCGAGTATAAGTCCTAACATATGTAACTAGCATCACGTGTAAATATGCATGACAGTTATTCGCAAGTGATAAACAATTTGATTGTATAATTCGTTTTGATAAGTTCAATTTGATAGGAACGTATGTTACACCCAAAATGCGATAAAAAGTGTTCGAGTATACTCATAGTCGGTGTTCAGCAAGTAAACACAACTTGGTTGGATTGACGGGAGCGCGTCTGAGATTAGCCTGATTACAGATTGATAGCGTAAGCGACGAAAGGTGCGTAAGACGGTGCGATAAATGGTACCTTGCACCAAGTGTCGGATAGCAATCTGATCGGATGGCAATCTGATCGGATGGCCAGTCGACCGGATGACAATCCATTCAGATGGTCATCCGATCGGGTGACCATTCAATTGGATTGTCATCTCGTTTGGTAAGGATGTGTTTCTGTATGATGGCTTTGAAGTTTTCGTTGTAGCATTTTGAAAACAGAGAAGTATCTCTACCCTTCAGGTCGATCGATCGAACGGTCATTCGATCGGATAGTGACTCGATTGGTGGGACACCTAGTGAGAACAAGTTCACAGCAGGGTTGTCACTCGATCGGATAGCAATCCGATCGGGTGGCAATCCGTTTGGTTGCTGACTAGCATTGAACATGTTGAAAATTGTTTAGGTGTTGAAGTTCCAAACGTTACATGGTAGGATGGTCATTCGATCGGACGGCAATCCGATCGGACGGCAATCCGTTCTACGTTCAGATCCTTGAAAAGTTGAATTTAAAAGTTTAAGTGTGGAACCAAGTGTAAGCCGATCGGGTGGCTGTTCGATCGGATGACAATCCGGTTGGATGGCAATCCGAACGGACGGCAATCCGTCCCAACGGCCTGATCGTCTTGTCACTTGTTTATTTTAAAAGTTTTGCAGCTTTGATCGAGACGGTGTGATAATGTGCTAAACAACAGAAACCCCATCAAGACCCAAGTGACCCGATCGAACAGGAACCACCCTAGTCCGTTCAGTAAACTGTTCGAGATGGTTGTTCATGTTTAACCCGAAATCAGTAGTCTATTTGATAGAAATTAGATCTTGAACCGACACATCACTAAGAAGGAGTAGAAGATCAGAACGAACTTCGATTCTATCGGTTTTGAGTGCATTGAGTGTAAAAGAGTTGAAAGAAAGTTAGAAACCATCTTTCAATCCCTTTTAACCATGAATATGTGTAGTTCTATGCGAAAACATTGTTTAATCTTGTGGAAATCCTTATGATCTGAGTTGTTCTTAGTGGAATGAGACCAAGACTCGAAGTTCATAAGGACTCCATGATGACATCACCCTAGAACACCTCAAATCCGTTGATTTCACGGTTAAAAGTTGAGATTCAAAAGAGGAAGTGATGAAGAAGTGTGTGTAGATCATAGAAGTACAAGATTTAAAGTAGAAACTTACAAAAATCGCGAGAAATCGAGAGAAAATAGCCCCAAAGCGCGCTGGTCGAGTGAGAGCTGTCACATCACTTAAACAGTGATGTGACAAGGCTATTTATAGGTGAAGAGGAGAAAGGTGATGGAGTGCCATGGATCGGATGGCAATCCGATCGGGTGACACCTTGATCGGATGGCAATCCGATCGGATGGCCATTCGATCGGTTGGTCATCCGATCGAGGGCATCCGGCGAGTTGCGTTTTGACGTTTCGTTTTATTCGTTAAGCATTGCAATAGTTTGGTTACACATTTCATACCCATATTCATATATTTATTATAATTAGTCACAAAGGGTCGTATAAATATCCACATTTCAAAGTCTGCGTTGCGATAATCGGGTTGTGCGTTTCGAATATGCGTTGCGTTGCGGCACATCGCGGCTATCGAGGAGGGTAGAATAGGTCCTCACTCAACGTCATCGTGAGTGTTAGTACGTGCGATGTGATGTGTTATAGCGATAAAGTATGCGTAATATGCGAAAATACTGCGAAGTAGCGATGTATTCAATATAGCCACATTATGATCTGAATCTCTGGTGCTAGGCGTAACGAGTAAAACGAGTAGTAACAACGCACGAACGTGCGGGTTGTTACAGCAATCTCATTCGAACTGGAAACGCAAGTTTATTTATGTTGTTGTATGTTAGTTATATTATTTATGTGACTATTATGAATCCATCGCAACGCTCAACACACGAAACGAAACATCAAAACTCAACTCACCGAAGATGTTCGATCGAATGACCATTCGATCGAATGGTCATCCGTGTGGATGACCATCCGATCGGATGGCCATCCGATCGAAATGCCCTCCGATCCATCACTTGTGCACCGCCTTTCACTCCTTCACCTATAAATAGCACCTGTCACATCATGAACAGTGATGTGACAGCTCTGGTGCGACCCTTCAACTTCTCAGGCAATTTTCTCTCGATTTCTCGCGATTCTTGTAAGTTTTCAACCCAAATCTTGTACATCTATCATCTACACACACTTCTTCATCATTTTCACCTTTGAATCTTCACTTTTCACCATGAAATCGGCTGATTTGAGGTGTTCTAGGATGATGTCATCATGGGGTTCTTATGAACTTCAAGACTTCACCTCATTCCACCAAGAACAACTCAGATGTAAAGGATTTCAACATGATCTAACACTGATTTCATCTAGATCTAAACATTTTCAAGATTAAAAGGATTGAAAGATGTTTTCATAACTTTCTTTCAACTCTTTTACACTCATGCACTCAAAACCGATAGAATCGGAGCTCGTTCAGGCCTTCTACTCGTTTCCTAGTGAAGTGTCGATCTGAGATCCGATTCCTATCAAGGAGATAACCGACTTAGCGGGTTGAACATGAAAGACCATCAAGGACAGTTAACTGGCCAAACGGGGTGATTCCCATCCGATCAGATAACTTGGACTTGGTGGGGTTTCCGTTGTTTAGAACGTAGTCATACCGTCTCGGCCAGACCGCAAACTTTTCAAACTTAACAAAATATTTCAAGTTTCAAACGATCAGGTTGTCGAACGGATTGTCGTCCGATCGGATTGCCATCCGATCGAATGACAATCCGATCAGATGACAGTTGGTCTTCAACACTTAAACCTTTTACAACATTTTCAATATACAACCAAACCCAACGAATGGACATTCGATCGGATGACCATCCGGTCGAATGACTATCCTGCTGTGAACTTGTTCTCCTGAGAAATGTCTCGCTTGGCGGATCGCCATCTGATTGAACGACCTGAAAGGTAGAGATACTTTCTCTGATTTTAAAATGCTACAACGAAAACTTCAAAGCCATAATACACAAACACATCCATCCCAAAGGAGTGGGAATCCGACCGAATGGCCATCCGACCGGATGACCATCCATCTGGATTGTCCTCCGATCGAATGACCGTCTGTTCGGATTGTCATCCGATCGGATGACCATTCGTCAATCAGTCATTCGTCACCGTTTAACGCACCGTTCCTGAGAAATGTCTCACTTGGCGGATCGCCATCCGATCGAACGACCATCCGATCGGATGACCGTTTGATCGAACGACCTGAAAGGTAGAGATACTTTCTCTTATTTTAAAAAGCTACAACGAAAACTTCAAAGCCATCATACACAAACACATCCATTCCAAACGAGTGGCAATCCGACCGAATGGCCATCCGGCCGGATGACCATCCGTCTGGATTGTCATCCGATCGAATGACCGTCCGTCCGGATTGTCATCCGATCGGATGACCATTCGTCAAGCAGTCACCCGTCACCGTTTAACGCACCGTTCATCGATTATGCTATCGTCCTGTAATCAGGATAACTTTCCAACACTCCCTTCAATCCAATCCAAGGCTGTGTTATTCATTTAACACAATCTGTGAGTATCCTCGAACCCCTTTTTGCTTTATGCACTTTTGGGTATTACATACGTTACTTATTCAAATCACAATTGACACACAATGTAAACACTTTTATACGCTGACCGTTATTGCATGTTATACGTGTTACTCGATGAATGCTTGTATGTTATGTTTACACAGTGATTGTTGCCTGACACCTTAGCAACGATAGTACTATAGTTTGGACTCAGCACCTGTCGTGGACAGGGGTTGTTAAGGGCTTTACTTCACGTGTCACAGTGGTGATATGTGTTGCGCATTCTACAACTCGCAGTCACGTCTGTGCATATTTCATTGTCCATAACCTACTAGCTTCACTTTACTACATGTTACATGTTGGTTACGCGTAAAACGATTTCGCTATCTATTATACTGTTAAACTTGTATGCTCACCTTTACACTATGTGTATTGACCTCTATTTAACGTATATGTGACAGGTGTTTGAGATGCTAGGATGCCTGCTTTTGTGGAATCAAGTAGGAGAGTCTAGAAACAAACAAACAATTTATGTCATGAGTTGTCGGAACAGTATTTTATTTGTCTATGAGATATTTGGTCTGTAATAAATGTTTTACTTTGGTATGTTATGGTATGGGACATAATATTAAATATCTGGTAATTTAGTTGTTATGGATTTCTCCTGGACAATCTGTTTCGCTCAGTCCCTCACCCCGATGTTTCCGCAATCGGTTGGGGTGTGACATTGAATATCCAGATTCACTTCATTGAAACTTTCAGTTAATTTCGAGAACGGTGAATTCGTTCGATCACCGTAATCATTGAATTCTTTCAATCATTACAACACCTTGCGGTGTCTGTATAAATTTGTAGCCTGAGCTAATCATAAACCCTAATCATATCAATTCATACGTCTTTCGTTCGACTCATCATTCAAGTAGTCTTGACACGATTATGTATAAGGACAATGTTACACTAAATTCAATGGTATTTTCGGTGTATCCCTACCATTTAAATAAATGTCACCGATTTCAGGTTTGGTAGTTGGCAAATCGTTTTTCATACTTCTATTTTCAATTGAGATTATTGAGGCAGAGTCTTCCTCAATTGACAATCAAAGTAAGTTCTCTTCTGACATCAAATCCTATTGTTTCTAAAAGTCATTATGCCTATCAAAAATCTCTTTTGATTTATTGAACTCAGTCACCTTGATGATTGTACCATTTCATCTCGTTCAGTTAACATCGATTCCTAAAACTAATATTTGGACCATTAAATTCCAATTATCCTATGATATATTTATATTTCATCTTTTGATTCTATCTTAGACATCTTGATATACTGTTTTTACTAACTTAAAAACGTGACGTAACCCCAAGAAGATATCGTAGCCCAAATCTCGAGGACGAGATTTAAAACAAGGTGGGGAGGATGTAACAACCCTCGAGAAACACCCCTAAACAATCCTAAATACACCCCGTATGCGATAAACGAACCCGTATAACCTTTATATTAATAAAAATCAAGAAAAACAAATAATCTGGGTCGCTCGCGGGCCGGACCCAGTTAGCCAAATGTTTCGCGGGGCGTGAGGCCATCACCTGAGCCGCCACGTGTCAACACTACACCTCGTGACTCATCAACCCTATGATCGAACTAAGCTCCCTCGCGGGCCGCGAAGGAGTTAGAAACGGGCGTCGCGGGCCACGCCCCGCCCCAATGTCAGCCTATAAATAGAAGCTGATGGTCTCATTTCAAATTGTTCAGAATCTCAATTCTCTCTCAACATTCTGTAGGCTAAAGTTATAGCCTAATACCCCTAATAAGCGAAGCTCTGCCTCGTTGTAAGTAATATAACCCTCAATCACATATTTGTTACCCTACACGACCGATCTAGGGCTCCGTAATGCATGTCAAGGCTCCACCTGACTCAGTCGTTGGAGTTCTGTCTCGTGTTACACCCGATTGATCTAGGACTCCATAATGCATGTCAAGGCTCTGCCTGACTCAGTCATTGGAGTTCTGTCTCGAGTTGTACGGATAATGTGATTTGGGTTATCTTACTAACACGTGTGCATTGTTTAATTTTAATAAATAAGAACCAGGAGAAGCAATAGGAAGCTATAATATTACCAAGAAGCCTGTAGAAACACCTAAGTCTATAAATATAAGTACATTCACTTTTTCTGACTATTAGTGAGTGCACTTTCTTTTTGTAAGTCAAAATGTTTTACCAAAACCTCAAATGTTTTCAAATACAATTACGGTGATTAAGTCTTTGTAATTCTACAATTGCTGCCAGTATTATGGGGTTTGTATACAGTAATTGATAACCTTCACAATTGGGCACGGGTATCCAATGTGTGATATAACCATAGTCACAGATCCGTCGAGTGACACGTACCGACCGAGTAATTGTGTAGATATAAACATTGTAATCGCCCTTAATACTGTAATGTGTAACAACTGATGCTTTACAAAATGGAATGTACTTGCCAGTATTTCTTGCTAATAAAATGTTTTTAAAACGCGTTTCAGGTAACTTAGTGAGAAGCCAATAAAAGCCAGCTAAAGAGCACTAACGGCTTAGAAAAGTGGCTATAAAAGTTACCTAAATAAAAAGGAGATCATGTTTACAATAATTAAGTATCCCTATAAATGTATTATCAGCAAAACTTGGGTTTTATCTCATTTATCTATTTTAAACATTTTGGTGTTTAACTCTGATAAAATATTTCCTAACTACAGTCTTGATGAAAGTTTTCCGCTGCCAAATTAATAAACACCGATACCATCTGACTGGTTCGCGGCTCTCGCTCCCAGGGTGGGGTCGGGGGCTATGACATCAGATCGGCACGGTCATGCCATCCAACGCACGGTCGTGCATCTCCGAGAAGTGGCCGGCACTACCAACTGCACTGGCAGTGCTTCCGAGAACAACAGACTGGTACAATCGTTCCACCCAATGCACGGACGTGCGTTTTCGAGGATTGCGGACACTGCTGATCGCACCGGCAGTGCATCTCCGAGCTTGGCCTGATCATCGGATCGGTACGGGCGTGCCAAAAGGTGCTGACTTCTTCACAGAATCTTCGTAATTCTGCCGTCTCGCTCAGAAAATACTCGTTTTCTTCATATTCTTGTTTGACACGCTGTTTGAGGCCTGTAAATAAAAATATACACGACTAAGTGTCTAATCCTCGGTTTTATGGCCGAAAACGCGTAAAATGGGGGCGAAATGGGGGAAAAAAGTATGTGTATTTTAGCGAATATCATACCCTTCGGGTGATCTGATTTAACTAAAAGATCTAGCTGGATTAGACCTAAAGAACATAACATGTAGAATTTAAAAAAATTACATACAAAACTTATCAATTTTAAACATTATCTCCTATAACAAAAACTAATGCCGGTAATAGTGTTTTCATATGGTTGGTTGAGTTGGGCGGCCACCTGCCACCCATTTTTTTGTTGCTAAATTACTTTTTTTCCCGTTTATATTTATACTCATGGCATTTCCCTATTGGCCCAACAAATTTACGATTTTATCCCATTTTAAAATTACGATTTTACCATCAGTTCAAAATTATGGTTTTCCCCTCATTTAAAAATAAATTTACGCTTTTGCTCCCAGCTAAAAGTTTTCAATTTTGCCCTCGGTTCAACATTATGATTTTGCCCTGTTTAAATTCACAGTTTGGCCATTAGGTTTTTCCCTTACAATAACGATTTTGTCATCTGTTCAAAATTATGTTTATACCCCCATTTAAATATAAATTTACGCCAGCTAAAAATTTCAATTTTGCCCTCGATTCAAAATTGCGATTTTGCCCCGTTTAAATTTGCAGTTTTGCCATTAGTTTTTTTTCCTCACACAGCCAAGTTACGATTTTTCCCTCAACCCCATTGGTCCATTTAATTTACGATTTTATCTCTGAAACAAAATTATGATTTCCCCCTCAGTTCAAAGTTATGTTTTCCCCATCGTTTTAATTTTTCTAGCAAAACTATAAAAGTTTTTTTGTTTTAATTGGTTGACTCGATTTAATTTTTTTTCGTCTAAAGGAGCTGTCTAATACGCGCTCATATTAGTCCTGAAAAATTACAGTTTTGCCTTGAGCCCAAAATTACGTCTTATCATCATTTTTGTTTTTTCCTAGCAAAATTATAACAGTGTTTTTTTAATTGATTGAGATCTATTCAGTCATCGCCCCGCAGGGCAGGGCATCAACTTGTTAAATACAAATTTGCAATTCACTCTCAAAAAAGTATTGATCTAAAGTAGTGGTATCTTAACCGGGTCGGGTGTAAATTCGGATTTTAAGATACCAACAACACCATCATAGCGCCGCTGCAAGGCGAACTTGACCTTCCGTCAAACTCTGTTTCTCTCTCTCCATCGAAGATTCCGTACCCTCAGGTTTGCATGTTCACTTCATCTTCTTCTAGGGTTTCCATCCTCAACATTTGATTATAGATTCTTATCAATTAGGGCTTTTGTTTACTCAAATCGGCTATCATGCTTCTTCCGATTGAATTTTCGAATTCATCCATTGATTTTTCGGTCGATGATCACCAATAGCATCGAATTATTGTTGATTTTACAAAATTCAGTCAGTAATTTGATATGCGTAGTGCTTAAAGAAGCTGTTTGTGTTCAAAATTTCAGAGTTCAAATTGTTTACGGATTTTAAGTTTTTAATTAGGTTTCTAAGGTTTTTGTTTGCATTACTGTTTTGAATTTGTTGGAGTAGTAATTTTCACAAGTCTTTTAGAAATTGGAGCTTGTTGTTTTGTGGAATTATGATTGTTTTTGAATCTTAGGGTTGGATATCACTAATTATGATTGGTTAGGGTTGCTAATTTATTCTGTCTTTGTTTTTAGGTAAAATCGTATACTACATTTAGTACATCCTTCAAGGAGTTAGGTTCTTTCATTTGTTGAATTTTGTTTGAGGAAGATGGCTGGGAGGAACCGTGGACCGCCACTTCCGATGAAAGGTGTCCCACATGGTGGAATGCCACTTATTCACGAGCCACCGTATGGAAGGAATCTAGGCCCGATGCCCCATCCTGCGTTGCTTGAAGAGATGCGCGAAGCTGAGTTTGCAAGGGCTCACAGACCACTCCCACCCCACCCTGCTATATTTGAAGAACGGTTAGCAGTTCAACATCAGGACATTCAGGGGCTGTTGGTTGATAATCAACGGTTAGCTGCAACCCATGTTGCACTTAAGCAGGAGTTAGAAGCTGCACAACATGAGCTTCAACAAACCGATCATCATGCTAGAAACTTTTTGATGGAGAAGGATATGCAGATGCGAGAGTTGTATGAGAAGTCGGCCAAAATGGAACATGATCTTCATGGGGTTGAAGGCATGCGGGGCGAGCTTATGAAATTGCATGCTGATATTAAGGAATTGACTGCCACTCGTCAAAAGCTTACTGCTCAAGTTCAGGCTATGTCTCAAGATTTAGCTAGAGCTAATGCTGAATTGCAGCAAGTTCCAGCACTCAAGTCGGAAATTGGAGGGCTTAGGCAGGAACTGCAACGTGTGAGGTGAGTTTTGATCTCTAAAAATAATTGTATTTTTGTGTTTTTGACATACCAATATACCGTTTAATTAATTATGCTGGGGTGTTAATGTTTATTCACTTTGTATCAATGTAATCTCACATGTTTTTATTTGTAGTTAAGGAACTTCGATAATAGCTACATGAAAAGTAAAATTCTTTAAAAAGCTCACACTTTATCTTTAAGTGATGACATTTTTATATCTTATGTAGGTGCAGAAGCCAAGAATGTTGGCTCGTATCAGTGTTTTATTATCTTTGATTTTAGTTTTTTTTTTCAATCTTTAACCATCAAATGGGACATTCAAGTATTTTTTAGTCAAATTGGGAACCGGTCAAATGGGTTGAAAGGGTCAAAAGTCCTCGAAAGTGTATTCCTAAATCTCTTTACGCAGATTATAAGAGTGATATGGTGTTATTGTTAATATATATTTTTTTGTAAGCATTTTTTAACACACTAATATGAAAAAAAGTTCGACAAAAAGTGTTTCGGGTCAATCTGACTTGACCTGTATTAAAATTGTCTATTTTGAACCATTAGCCAACCCACACATTTTGCCACATCTATCTTAAACCAGTACATGGGAAGTGCGTTTTCTCTCTCTTATATTTTTGAACTATAATTCTTGATATACGTTGTGTATGCATATACGCATGTATATAATGTATCAGAAATGCCATGATCTGTTTTTTATGCTACTGGGAACTTTGAATTTTGTTAATAATTTAATATGCGACTAGGATCATCTTTAATGGATGTTACATTTTTCTTATTTGTAGAATCACCATCTTATTTGATTATTACTTTTCTAAGTTTACATTACTTTGCATATGGATGCCTATTGATATGGTATTTTCTTCTTCAAGGGCTGCTATCGAACAAGAGAAAAAGGGGCATGCAGAGAACTATGAACATGGTCAAGTGATGGAGAAGAATTTACTCACTATGGCTCGTGAGTTGGAAAAGTTACGCGCTGAGATGGCTAATGCTGAAAAAAGGACACGTGCTGCAGCTGGGAATCCAAATCCTGGTATGTAAAACTACTTTCTTAATGCATTTTGATTTTTTTGATACAAGTCATACAACAATAAGCCGTTTTGGGTGTGTTTGGGATTGCTTATCGAAACTGGTTATCTGATTATTTGTGAGGGAAACACACTGTTTTGAATACACAATTTGACGTTGCTATTTCCAAACTGCTTATTTTAAAAAGCAATAAGCAGATAAGCTGTTTTAATAAGCAATTTCAAATACCCACATAAGGATCTAGTTTTGCATTTTAATGGTTTGCTTGGGTGTTTTTAAACAGGCTATAACACAAATTATGGCAATGTTGAAGCTAACTATGGAGTGAATCCGTATCCTGCTAATTACGGGATGAATCCTACTAATCAAATGAATCCTGTATGTATCTCATCCTTTTGAATTTTTTTTATTTGTGGTGTTGTTTGTCAGTTTGTGCGCTACAACACCCGATTGTCTTCGTTTTTGTTGTTTTTTACACGTTACTCAAGTGTTTGTTTAAAAAGAATCATTCTTTTTGGGGCTTAATGTTTTGTACTACTGTTACAAACTATCAGGTGCAGCCAGGTGCTGAAGGCTATCCTCAGTATGGACCTGGACCTGGATCGTGGGGCTCATATGATATGCAACGGGCTCAAGGGCACAGATAAACCATCTCATGCTAAGCTGTGGTCTCTTAGATTGCTTATCGGAGCAAAAGTATGGTACTCTGAATTGAAGTCTAGGTTTGTTTGAAATGTTAATCTCATGAGAGATATCTATTACTACATGCATATGCTATTTTGGATATTGTTGCTTTTCAGCAAAAGCTGGTAGTTTGTTTGAACTTAAATTGGCTTTTCATATTGTCGTAGTCCGTCTGTGTGTCATTTTAAGCATATGTTATGTCATCGTTTGGATTATTTTTCTTGACTTAACTCTTATTATTACTGAAATGTGGATGTGCAAGATCTTTTATAATAGAACTTCAGTATGTGTAGTGTGAATGTTAGAATGACATATATCCTTGATTAAAGCTTCAACTACTTAAAGCTGAGTTTATGTGCCGTATTGGTTTAACCTACCCCGAGTCTTTTTTTCTTAAGACCTATGAGTTAGCAAGGATGTTTAGTTAAGTATGGTGTCAAAACATTAAGCTTTTTTTAACACGTTTATATGGTGTCAAAACATTAAATGCCTTGGGAAATGCGGAATGGTTGTGGTGATTCTTGATTACCATTCCGGGTAACAAGTGTCTGGAGTTTCTTCTTAGTTGAGGTGAATTAGTGTTGCTAAGCTTATGAATACACTAACCGTCATGTATCTCTTAGAGATCAGAAGCTAAATATGCCAGCTAGGACTAAAACACTACACATTTGGGTGGTGAGGCTATAGAACCTCTTGGGTTTTAGGGCTATACAGTCACTTTGTGTTAAGTTTATTTGCATTTTTAGATACGAGGTTCTGTGCAAAGATTCAAGACATAGTTGTCAATAGCGTTTATGGCAGGCGCTGTAGCGAATAACGTCCAATTGTCCATGGCGGGCGGTGTAGCGAATAACGTTCAAATGTCCATGGCGGGCACTATAGCGTGGCGAGGCGGCCATATGCCGCTGCAAGATACTTAGTGACCTCCAGCAGCAAATTCTGACGCTGGTGCTGCTTTCTGCCGGAAACCAGTACGAAGAAGATAGCGAACCAGGAAGAAGAAGATAGCGGCTATAATGCGCGTTTTAGCCTTTTAGGGTTGTATAAGTTTAGGTATTTTAACATTTAACCCCTAGCACTAGTTCACCTTTAGTCCCTAAAACTTGTAATTTTTTACATAGAAAGTGTAAAATTAGTGTGTTTTTAAACACTTAACCTCTCTATCTTCATTAGTTTACATTTGGTCCTTAAACTTATAAATTTATGCACAAAAAGTATAAAATTAGCATATTATATTATATATATATACACACATACACTATAAATACCTATTTTTTTATTTATTTATTCTACTACCTTATCGCTAAACATGAAATGGCGGGCACTATTTTGTCACTGTCGCTACATAGCGTATAGGTAGCCTGTCGCTATGACCGCTATTCGCTACTGACAACTATGATTCAAGATGCTGCATTAGATCAGTCATGTCTGTGTATGTGTGGTGATGTAAAATTCTCCATCGTGTGTTGTGCATCATTGGAAAACAAAGGAAATGTTGATTATCATATACTGATCATAAGTTTACTTTAACAAGTGTTCAAGGCTCAAGAGATCACACTGCATAATAACTTGCTCCGCAGGGTTTAATGGCTCTAGGAGGATCGAGTAATCTCAGCTTTTAGAATATACTAAATTATTATTTGCTTTAATCTGTCTTCTTGGATGTGTTTAGTTCCGTGTATGGCGTACTTCATCATCGACACTGCATAATACCTTGCTCCTTATTGAAATGGTAATATTAGGGTTTTCTTGCTGCCTTGCAGCTCAGCACTGTAGGTAACTGATCCTTTGTTAATGTGTTCCATGATGAAACTTTCATCGTTTGCTGCTGGATTAATATGCAGCAGCAGTAATCAACTCCATTATGTTGGGCAGTTTTTTTTTTTTTTTTTTTTTTTTTTTTTTTTTTTTTTTTTTTTTTGCGTTTTGAAGACAACATTTTCCATCTTATCTTGTCATGTATGTACATTATAAACCGTAACCATTTTTCTTCTTCCATGTATATCTTTTAACCATCATTCACAACCACTACAATTCTTCCCTTTTTCTACATTGGCCATGAAACTTGGCCTACTTCCTTGCCTTTTGTATTAATTAGTTATAGTTAGTATCATGACTGTTTTGAGTCATGAAAGGTGGTAATATAGGAAGAGTTGACTTTTGTTCACACAAATGTACTTGGTGCAAATACAAAGAGCATTGTGGAGTAGGGTAAAGATCAACAAGCTACCTTTATTAGACGGGTGTGGCGTCAGTTATTTGCACTAAAAACAGTCTAATGGCAAGGCCTCAACGGACATTGTTGACTGCATGATGCTACAATATTTGGAGTGAAGGCGCATGGGTTTCACAATCAAGTAAGTCATGAAATTTTGTGAGCAAATCAGTGTTTCCTGTTTTTTTCTTTCTGGGTTTTCATATTAATATCTAGAGGATATTTACTTTTTCTTTAGACTAGTACATAAATGTATTTTTTGTATATTTTTTAGTCTGACCTTTGTCTACTCTGGAGGCATAGAAATTAGTTTGTGATGAAGTTACTTAGGTCTGTTGTGTGTGTTGTGGATGTGAGGGGTGCAACGCGTTTCTGAAAATGCGCCCGTGTGTGCAACACTTCATCGATGATGAGGCGGAGCGTTTACATGAGGCAATGCAGAGGCTGAGGTGTGGAGCGGCTCGAGGCTGCACTTCTTGCATTGTGTCAGAATATATTTAGACCAGGAAGCAGTAATGTTGCAGTCTTGAGTGTGATGGCTGAGAGATGAGGGAAATGTAAACAAAACCTTAGAAACACTACTAACCTCTTATTTGTATGGCCTCCTGATATCTCTTTAGGTTGCTTCATGAACTTCTTGTACAGTAAGTTGAGTTAGTTGTTTAGTGATTTTCTGCATAGACTAGTAGACTACTTGTACGGTTGTACCTAGGTATTACTTCGAGTTGGGTTTTTTTGTTGTACATAAAGCTTGTTTGGTTGTAAATAGAGCTATTTATATGCATTTATTATAATATTTTATTTCTTGGTGTTTAAAGATTAAGAAGTAGTATTTATTAAAATATGTTACTTCTTAGCTATCGCCTGACGACTCGGCAGGACCTAAACATCTCGGAGCGCCTCACACTTTTTAATACATAGTTATCTACCCTTTCTAATTCTGACAAATTTTCTTATTACTATAATTACCTGTCAAAAAGTGACTAGTGTTTTTAGTTGTGGCCTGTGGGTGGGTAACTGCTTTCTATAAAAGGGAGTCAAGTTGCTGCTGTTAGGGATATAGTTCAACTTTTAAGATTTAACATAAAAATCCTAAATCTAGACCTGATTTTCTGATCGACAACAAACTTTCTGTTTTCTGGAATTTTGTTTCTGTTTTGCATAACAGTTGCAATACTTTTTTATGTTCATACTGGATAGAAGGCTGTGTTTTATTTTGCTTTATGGCGAATACGTTTATCTATTATAAACCATATCCAACTCTAGATTACAAGCAAATTTGAACTTGGAAAGGAAAATCAGGAGATTAAGTGCTCTTAACTACATTTGTGCTGCTATGTATAAACTCGAGTCATGGTGGCAATTTATGGAAGTCATAAGAGAGTTCGACCCACTGACGTGAAAGCAAGATTATGTCTTTCGTTGGAGGAAGCTTCTCAGAATTTGGCATAAAGAGATATCAAGGTTTATCTGCAGTGATCTGTTCTTATAGAGAATTAGAGTGTTCGGAAACTGAGCCGTTGCGATCCATTACATTGATATTTATATACGAACACTTCTGTAACTATAGCTGTAGCAAGACATTGGTATTTAGTAGTCTACGATATGTACTAATATGATTGGTTGATTTAAGATAGTGTGAGATATATTTTCCAGAGCCTTGGCCTTAAAATGCCACATAAGGATCTTGTTTTTTAGTTTTCCTGCTTGGTGAGGATAAATTATATTGTACTCTTGTAGTATGGTGTTTTTGTTGGCTTACCGCTTTATGTTAGGTCTTGCCGTCTTGGCATAATCTAACTGTTTGTTTTGAACTCATGATGGTACTTTATTTGTTTGTTGTTTCCAAAAATAAGTTTTGCATGTGCATACAATGCATTATATCCATTATTCAATTTATTCAAATTTTTGACATTTGGACTCATGTCTCAGGCGGGAAATATCGGCTATGGAAAACAACACACTTTCTGGATTGGCCTTGACAAAAGGAAATATTTTAAAGGTGATTACTACTTACTATAGACCTTGTAGTATCATGTGTTTGTTTTTTCATGATTTGTTTATTTTCTGTTTTCTGTTTAAATAAGCGAAATAGTAACTGACAAAAGATAGCGTCTTTGTGTGGTACAGTTTTGTGGCTGACTGCCTGACAACTATGGCTACATGGGCAAAACTCATGGTCCAAGTGCTTAAGTGCAAATAGGTACGGATTTGGGTTTCCATACTTCTTTTTCTTTAACTTTTCCAACTTCGCCTAGAAACTGAAAATTTTGACCACTAGATGATGACATTCACGTAGGTGAAATGATTATTTCAGGTGAATTAGAGGGATTTGGTATCTGATGACTTTTGTAGTTTTATTGTTAGCACTCTTGTTTAAATTGCCATTCATTACGACAATAAGATACACTTTGGCATCACGTTTCAGATAATGATTTCCTAAAATCCTGATAAGATATTTTTCTAGATTCTTTTGATTACTCTTTCTAGTATGGGCATGATTACACCGTGGCAAATTGGACAGGTTAGGTAACGGGTCAAAATAAGTTTTGCATTCAATATGCTTACAAGAGTGGTGACATTTTTTTAAGTGGCCCATTCTTACTTTTCTTATGTGGTGAGGATGTATTTCCTTACAATATGATGTTTTTATGGCTTACCGTTTTATGCTAGGTCCTGCATGGTTAAAAATCATTAGTTATGCCTTGTGTGTTGTCACGTATATAACCAGTTTTATAAGTGCTAAGCCCACAAAAAATCTGACTTTTTGTAAGTGGTGTGTTACATATGATTACACTTACTGTATTATTACAATAATAATCTTAGCTTTCAGAAGTAGAGTAAGGTTATCGTACAAATGGGCTTAACATACTAAACGTGAGAAGTGAAGGAGGGAATTTATTTTTGAAAATTTATTTCCCATCTTGCCAAGCACGTATTTTAGTCCCAGAATCTAAAAAAAATATTTTTTTTTTTGTGTATTTACATTAGTAGAGTAATTATGTAATCGCTCTACACAACTTTTTTTTTGTTTTTTTTTTACATTTTGCAACTAAACATCATGCTTAAGTAGAGATGGAAGAAAAAAAAATCTTCCTTCACTTCTTATGTTTAGTATGTTGAGACCCATTTGTATCTGATCTTTACCTTTTAGAAGTATATCCAAAGGGGATGTTGCATCCACAAAAAAAGCGCATGTTTAAGACCAAAAAAGTGCCATAATAACTGGATATATGATAGGCATAAAAACCTATATGATTTTTGTTAAATTGAAGTTCGAAAAGTAAAAGAAATTCTGTTTTTGATTCCACATTGCTTCACATAAATGGGAGGCAGTCAAACATGGAACTAGGGATAGTAAAAGAACCCGCACACGAAACATCCGTGACAGGTATGGGGTTAATAAAAAAATGCGGGTTTGGATGTATGGTATTAGGTGATACCTGGCACAATTGCCCGAAGTCATAAACCCGTATGGTGGATACACAAACAATATACCTGAAAAATTTTAATCTTATTTTTTATTTTTCCTTGACCCTTGTCTAGTGATGCTTCATTCTACTAGCTTCATTATGTGGAAAATGAACTTCTCTGTTTATGATATTATGTATGCTACGAAGCATGAACTTATCTTTTTACGATTTATCCAATTAATCTCTAAACTGAAGTGCTTGCTTCATCTGCACCCCTATGTTGTCAAAAGCGCAAAAAGCGCGCGCCTAGGCGTCCGGGCGCATCGAGGCGCACCTATAGCGCCTGGTGGTAGCCTAGGCGCAAAAATGGGCTTTTTTGAAAAAACGGTGCTGAGGCGCAAAAAAACGTTGTTGAGGCGCAGGAAAAAAGGGTAAAACAGCACAAATGACCATTAAAAACGAAACCAAGTGAGTACAAAAACTGCCCCACGCGGGCCCGGATTTTCGGAGCTGCATTCGTGTCCGCAGGACGTGCGGGCACGCACGAGTTCAACCAAATTCCAGCTCAGAAACTCATTTTGGCATATATAATAGTTTTTTTAATTTTATATGTGGAATCTTATTTATTTTCAAAGCATGACATATTTTTTATATATATATTTTTTCTCTATGTGCGCTTTTCTTAAAAAAGCCGACGCTTTTTTTGCGCCTTGCGCCTAGGCTTCGGGCGAGGCCGATGCGCCTCGCCTGCGCCTTGGGTCTTTGACAATGTAGCTGCACCCGAGGAAGAAGATCGTCTCGCCTGTGTTCAAGGCTCCTAGGCACACCCTAGACCTAGGCCTCACCTGAGCATGGGTCCTCTCTTGACTAGTAGTTAAGAGAAACATGTACTTTTTTCATAATTTCCAGTATTCTGGATTAATTTTTGCACTCTTCCCTCTTATCAGATGAGGGTTACTGCAGGAATGTTGCTCCTGAATGCTTCCATGGTTAGGGCTGTAAACGAACCGAACGTTCAGCGAACAGTTCGTGAACCGTTCGGCGGGAAGTTCGTTTATGTTCGTTCGTTTAAGAAATGAACGAACACGAACAAGGAATTTCGTTCGATTAGTTAAATGAACGAACATGAACAAAGGTCTCGTTCGTTCAATTGTGTTCATGAACGTTCGGTAAGGTGTTCGTGAACATTCGGTAAGGTGCGGGAAGTTCATTTATGTTCGCATGTTTGTGTTTTAATGAAAGATTTTTGTACTTTCATATATTTTATCTATACTTTTTATATTATTAAACTTATATTTATTTTATTACCCTAAGAATTAAACTTGGAAAACCCTGTTTTACCTTGTTTATGCACCATTTCCCTTTCATTTCTTATTATTTACATTGACGCATACGATCGATCTCCGTTCGACACGTTCAAGTGCTACTCTCTAGGCCATCCACCTTTATCCTTCGTCGCATTCGTCAAATTTATTTGTGTTCGTGAACCGTTCGTGAACACGCTCATTTCCCTAATGAACGAACACGAACATAAAATCTCGTTCGGTAACTGTTCATGAACCGTTCGTGAACACATTTATTTCCTTAACGAACGAACATGAACAAGGCCTTGTTCGTGTTCGTTCGGTTCGTTTACAGCCCTATCCATGGTTGGATTCTGTCTCGGTCGTTGTATAAATGCTCTTCATTCGGCCCTACGTCGTGACGTCATGACAAACTAAAAAATAGAAGGTAATTGACAAATATATTCAATTTTTTTTTTTTATATCATGAACAGTTTTTTACATTTATTTTAAATGACATGAATCTGAAAATACATTCTGTTTCAGACACCAAAACAAAATAATAAAGTATAATGGAACTTGAAACCACCGGACCCTTTTAGTTGAGTTTAATCAATTGCCCATTTGTCAGCAGCACCATGGATCTAGACCGGACCCTTTGGGCCGTCTGCAGTGGTTGGCTCGACTAATCTGTCATGTCTCGGCCCTACGAAGTAAATCAGGAAAATCGTCATAAAAGAAGTATCAATACGATGGAAGAATGGTCTCGGAAATGGATATGAATAACTGGAAGAGAATGCAGAAGAAGATGATTAGTATGAGTGAAGAAGCTGCCATTGTTGCAGGTTCCCTGTTGTTGGATTATAGCTATATATTGTTGGAGATGCAACTTGTTTGTGAAAAATTAAAATAAAATTAATATGTGTGGATAATGTTCTTCGGTGTAAAGCCAACTAGATTGTGGGGGCATGTAATAATAAAGGCATTTATAGTCGTCACATCCATTTCCAATTGCTAAAGGTATTCCTCATATAAATCAAGCTTACCAAATGATGATAGTGATTCAACTAAATTGACAACGCACGATTTTATATATATACTAGTATTAAGCCACTGCGTTGCAGTGGTTGTCATAAATCTGTGTTAAGTAGTAGCAATACTATACCATTGTCAGTGACCACCAACACTGGAAAAGCTCGTAAAAACAAAGTAAATAAAAAGGGGAAAAAAATAACGTCGAGCAAAAAGTAGACGTAAAATCTTTGAATCACGCACGCTTGTTGCTGAAAAATTAAACTGAAACGTAAAACATAGAAAAAAATAACTAAGTCCATCTAGGACCCGTGTGTTGGACGAACTTGTCAAACACAGAAAAATAGATTCACACGACGGGCCAGTCAAACGGGAAAAAAACATACGAAAAAATGGTGAACCCCACACGCACGTTGCGGTGCGTTAACTTACATAATTTAGAATGAAACGGAAAACTTGGGAAAGATGAAAAGGATGGTGAACCAAAATTGAAATAAAAAAGAGTTGGGATTAAATTGTAAAGGATGAAAAACTTTGGGTTAAAAGTAAAAAAAAACAAAGGGTCTAAATTGCAAATTTGAAGTTATTTATTAATTTTAGATAAAGATAAGGATAAAAATAACTGATATCTATATATTGGTTACTAGTATTAAGCCCCTGCGTTGCAGTGTTTGTTGTAAAACTATGTCAAGTAGTATCAATCCTATATCAGTGTCATCGACCACCAACACCGAAAAAGCTTGTAAAAAAATTAAATAAAAACGAAAGAAAATAATGCCGAGCAAAAAGCAGACGTAAATCTTTTGAATCACGAACGCTTATTGCAGAAAAATTAAACCGAAACGTAAAATATAGAAAAAAATAACTAAGTCAATCTAGGACCCGCGCGTTGGTCGAACTTGTTAAACGGGGAAAAATAGATGTGCTGCTATGGGCCAGTCAAACGGGAAAAAATATACGAAAAAAATGTTGAACCCCACACGCACGTTGCGGTGCATTAACTCACAAAATTTAAAACGAAACGAAAAACTTAGGAAAGATGATAAGTATGGTGGACTAAAATTGAAAATAAAAAGAAGTTGGGATTAAATTGTAAAAGATGAAAAACTTTAGGTTAAAAGTAAAAAAGACAAAGGGTCTAAATTGCAAAATTGAAGTTATTTATTAATCTTAAATAAAGATAAGGATAAGAATAAATGATATTTATATATTAGTTATTAATATTAATATGAAAAGAAATTTATTAAGTAATTATAAATAAAATTTATGAGGTTGAAGAAGAGAATGCCATGTGTCATTATTTGGAGTCTTTTATTATAATTTAGATTAATTAATATTAATATTAAAAGAAATTTATTAGACAAATATAAATAAAATTTATGAGGTTGAAGGAGAGAATGTCATGTAGCATTATTTGGAGTCTTTTATTATAGGTTAGATATAGGGGAAGGTTCATTGGGGAACACTAAAAAAGCGGGGAACAATGGGGAACCAACTCAAACGAACTCCGATTGCACTCATTCCAGTGACGTTGGAACCGGCTCGTCGAACCCTAACTAAGATCTCTTAACCCTAAACCCTAAATCCTAACTCCTAAACTCTAAGGCTAAAAAATAAGGCTAAAACCTAAGCTAAACCGTAAAATATAAACTATAAACCCTAAAAGCTAGACCCTAAAGGCTAAACCTAAAGTTAAACCCTAAACACTGATAAGGATGAAATTTGGGGGAAGATGAAGAAATTTGGGGAAGATGAAATTAAATCTGGGTCTTTAATAATGTAAAGGGATATTTATTTTAATTAATTTAATTAATAATATGTTATAATAAATTAAGATGGACCATTTTGCCCCTAAGGAAAAAGACAAAATAACCAGACTTTATTATTCAAATATCAGGTAATTTGATTTTTAGACTAAAATGACAATAAAAGTGAAATCACAAGGACTCAGATTTAAAAGGTTTGAGATTTGGACTAAAATGACAAAAGTGACCAAATCTCAGGGATCAAAATGACAGTTTACTCAATCTAAAATCAATGAACTAGAATCGTTTTTACTCTTACGTTGTCCTTGTATTTGATCTTAATGCTAGAGCACAGATCTGTGCCAAGGTTTCAAATGAAAAGGATATAGGATTTTTATCTAAAAATCTTCGATTAATCAATTTTTAAGAAATTCTATTTTGGAGAATTGAAAACGGTTATAGTTGCACTTTAGATAAATTTATCTATTCTCATCTTGAAAATCGCCAGAGATTGTCGTAATTTATTACGACCAATATTCCAATCCAAATAGGTCGATCATGAAACACATGAATTGGACTGATCCATTAACCACATGGTTAGAACTCTGCCATTTGTCAAAACCATATCCATACATTCCACACCACCAAACTCATCTCATTCACAAGGCCCAAACTACTGTAAACTCATCTAATCAAAACAATGGCGGCGTCTCATTCTTTAACTTCCACCAATTTCAGACTCCCACTTAAC
This sequence comes from Helianthus annuus, assembly GCF_002127325.2. Classification (NCBI taxonomy): domain Eukaryota; kingdom Viridiplantae; phylum Streptophyta; class Magnoliopsida; order Asterales; family Asteraceae; genus Helianthus; species Helianthus annuus. The sequence goes on along the minus strand of NC_035447.2, from coordinate 150,664,038 downwards.
AACTTATCCTCCAAACCCCAGTTAAATTCTGCTAATCGATTGGAATTCAGTCTACCCACCACCAGAAGTTGTTCATCGATTCGTGCTATGGGTTCTTCCTCTTCTTCATCGCAAAAACCAGACACAACTAATCAACAAGGTCTCTCTCTCTCTCTCTCTCTCTCTCTCTTTCTAGGTTATTTTTTTTTTTTTTTTTTTTTTTTTTTTTTTTTTATGATCATGTTATTAAAAGACAAACAATCAATCAATCAATCACACATATTTGATCAATTGCAGAGACAGGAAACAGGGATTATAAATCTGTTAGTGATCAAGAATGGAAGACAAAGCTAACCGGAGAACAGTTCTATGTAACTCGACAAAAGGGAACCGAGAGGGCCTTCACTGGGTACGCTAACTTCTTTTTTTAGAGGGATAGCTCCCCAGCCCTAACATGTGTAGAAATGAACTAGTCATAATAAGTAAATGGATTGGAACTCACATTTTCCCTAACTGTATGTTTAGGGAATACTGGAACACAAAAACCCCTGGGACTTACCATTGCATCTGCTGTGACACTCCACTATTCCAGTAAGTTATCTAACATACAAACAAACAAACAAACAGTTGACATTTAATCGATTCTTGACGGTGGTTCATGTGAAATGCCATTTTCGACTTTCTCCATACATTATGTTTATAAAGGCAAATTGGAAATAAATAATCCCACCTAACTCAAACTAGCGGATAATAATCCCAAGTCAGTTATGGCCAATAATAATCCGAACTGGTCAATTCTTTCTTGTAAAATAGTCCCCTGTTAAAATAGCTTAACGGTGTTAAGTTTTTTTTTCCGAATTACAAACCGATGTTTTAGGGCTTTTGATCAGAACGAGGATACGAGTCAATTGATGTAAAACTTACCTCGAAATTGTGCTCGGAATGGCTTGATTTTTGTTAATTGGAAGTTTAAACACCCGAATTGAAGCATCATTTTCGTGGGTTGGGGCAGGTAAGTTTTACATCAATCGACTCGTATCCTCATTCTGATCAAAAGCCCTAAAACATCGGTTTGTAATTCGGAAAAAAACTTAACTCCGTTAAGCTATCTTAACGGTGGACTATTTTACAAAAAAAAGAAATTGACCAGTTCGGATTATTATCGGTCAATAACTGACTTGGGATTATTATCGGCCAAATTGAGTTAGGTGGGATTAGTTATTTCCAATTTGCCGTTTATAAACGCACACTTATTAATCTAATTACGCCCAGATACATTAACGTTTATAAAAAAGAGTTGTTTCTTTAAATACATCAACACCATACTCAAGTTAAGGATAATAAAATGCTCGAATCAATGGTATAACTGTTAAAAAAAATAGTAAGTGTATAAAAGTTAATTGCATTTTAAAAAATGTCACGACACACGTCAATTTAATTAAGAAATTCGCATCTAACATATTAGCTATTGATTTGGCTATAAGTCTCTAGATCAAATAAGTACCGCCTCTATCGATTAGTATTATTATTCTGCGATTATTGTTCGATGCTGACACAGGTTGTTGGTTTTAAAGGTCAACCACTAAATTCGATAGTGGAACGGGTTGGCCATCGTATTATGAGCCGATAGGAACAAATGTGAAGTCAAAACTCGATCTTTCAATCATATTTATGCCCCGACAAGAAGTTTTATGTGCGGTTTGTGATGCTCATCTTGGTCATGTGTTCGACGATGGACCTCCGCCCACCGGAAAACGTTACTGCATCAACAGGTATATGATTATTCTCATTAAATAAATTTGTTATCTTTGTGTTATGAACTTAAACATATGGAGTGAATGTGTGTTTGTTTGTGCAGTGCTTCCCTGAAATTGAACCCAAAGTAAAAGACAAGATTGTTCAGTGTATAAGAAAAACTAGTTGGTGTGTGATCAATGTATTCTTCATTTCACATGTATCTTTTTGCAGTCCATAATACATATACAAACGGTTATAAAAATAAGTAATGTTTAATACGAGAATGTATCAATATTTGAACATTCCTACCTATAAATTGCTTTAATGATGTTCAGTGTGATTGATTTAGTTTTTTATATTTGGTAAATTTGATTAAGAGGGGCGGATCCATGGGTGTTTTGGGGGGTTCCCAAGAACCCCTCAGTTTGGAACAAATAGAAAAAAATAGTGGAAACTTTGTATGATTTGGAAAAAAATTACTGAGAATTAGTGAAAATCTGCTAAAAGGAACCTTGTGCATCAAATTCTTGGATCCGCCACTGTTGATTAATGAATTTTATCTGGTGGTTTTTTATTTATATAATTTGGTTTAGAGTTTGAAACTTGGAGCCGATTGTTTACCTTTATTATTTACAAACTAGGTTAAAACCCCATGTATGAAATGGGTTGAATGAGTAAAACATGGTTTTATTTTTGTTATTTTGAATCTGTGAGATCACATGTTAAGGTTGATAGGTTCCCATTTAATCTATATGTGTTGAAACAATGGTTAACACAAAAGGATAACCAAGAGGGTCGTTTCACTTATGGGGTTCAACCTCTTCTCTTGCTCGTGTCAAAGGCCCGAGATCTGCAAAACAGTAAACACCGTTAGTCTCGTTAAGAGGGGAAAAAGGGGGTTTTCCCTCTTAACCAGGCTCCGGCGTGAGAATAAGTACTGCTCTGAGATGAATAAAACAGTGTGTGTATAGAGTGAGTAAAGAGAGCCAAGATCCTTAACCTGAATGATGAAGGGTTCTATTTATAGCCGGAGGGTGAAGAAGGAGGAAGCAGCTGTGCCAGCTGTGGGTGCGCGCCAGCTGTCCGACCAAGGGGAATATCCTCTTGGTCTGCTCTGTCAGGGACGGCATAGTGGTACACGTGGCGTCCCTGCATTCGACGGTGCTGGGTACCTCGTACTGGTCATGTCAGCCCTGCTTCCTGGATTGTCGCAGGCCCATGTGGCTTCCTGTGTATGGTGCCACGTATTGTCCTTGATGTTGGGCGAGGCATCTTTGATGCCAGCCGGGCCTTATCCGGGTGTCTTCTGGAAGCTTCTAGAAGATCCAGATGATGTGGATGCCTTGTGTGTATGGAGGTGGTGTGGTCCCTGCCATGTAGGCAGGGAATTGGGACCATACCTCTTCAAGTCCCCCCAGTCCAGTGTGCCTTCTAGCTGAGTTTATCGTCTAGGAGGGATTCTGGACTTATGAGAGTTGCTTTTCTCTGCGTTTCGTTAAAAGGGGGTCGAATGGACGTATGCCGCATGGGTTTTGGCCCTTTGAAAAGTTGAGCCAAATGGACGCATGCCGCATGGGTTTTGGCTCTTTGAAAAGTTGAGCCAAATGGACGCATGCCGCATGGGTTTTGGCTCTTTGAAAAGTTGAGCCAAATGGACGCATGCCGCATGGGTTTTGGCTCTTTGAAAAGTTGAGCCAAATGGACGCATGCCGCATGGGTTTTGGCTCTTTGAAAAGTTGAGCCAAAAGGCCGCATGCCGCATGGGTTTTGGCTCTTTGAAAAGTTGAGCCAAATGGACGCATGCCGCATGGGTTTTGGCTCTTTGAAAAGTTGAGCCAAAAGGCCGCATGCCGCATGGGTTTTGGCTCTTTGAAAAGTTGAGCCAAAAGGCCGCATGCCGCATGGGTTTTGGCTCTTTGGAGGTTTCTTCTGTTGGAAGTTTGGTGGTTATGGGGGCGTGTTTGGTGTGACCGTCTGACGTCTCTGTCCTGTCGGAGGTGAACAGTTGCTTTTGCAGTTGCTTTCTGTCACATCAGCAGTCGCTGCCGCCCATGTTTCCCGAAAAACGAGCCGACGTCTTCTCTTTCCTCTGACGTGTCGGCCATCTATTGGTTACTTTTCCTGCCTCCTGACGTTCCACTATCTCTCGCATTTAATGCGATGAGTATAAATAGTAGAGCGGTTATTCACTTCTCCCCTATCTTCGAAATTTCTAAGTGATTCTCTCCCTTTCTTTCTCCTTTGTTCTTCTTGTTCTTCATATTTTTTCAAATCCGAAGTATCTTACTCCTGATTTTTCTTAATGGCGGAGAAAAATCCTTCTCAGAAGAAAAGGAAACAACGGAGTAGGGGTCCTCCTGGCCCGGATCAGGCCGTCATTAACTGGAAAGAGGAGGAATTTCATAACCTCGTTAGAGGGCATAACTTTCGACCTGAGTGGGGGGCTCGATATCCTCCGTCTGGATCTACTGCACTGGATGCCCCCCCCGGTTTTATCACTTTATATGCTGCTTTTTTCCGAGAGGGCAATTTTAGGTTGCCCATTACTAAGTTTGTTGCCGGCGTTTTGAGGGGTTATGGTCTTCATATCTCTCAGATAAATGCCATTGGGCTTCCCCGGATTACTCACTTCGAGTTTGTTTGCCGGTCTTATCGGGTTGAACCAACGTTTCAGATGTTCAACACTTTTTATAGTGTGACATATTCTAGTGGTTTTTATTCTTTTCAAGCCAGGACGGGGGTTGTCCCAGTGTGTTCTGCCCCAATAAAGGGTATTCATGACTGGAAACAGAAGTTTTTCTACATTCGTCGTGGAGTGATTCCGTCGGAGATGACGTACAGGCAGGTCGATCAAGGGATTCCAAGGGTGGAACCGTTGGAGAATTTTGCTGCCCAAGAATGGTATGGGAGGATAACGGCCAAGGCAACTGCTATTTCTCAACTGGATGAAATGGCCTTGGTCGGTGCTGGGATGAGCATGTTATGGGTGCCTAAGCATCCTTTGGGTCAGCCTGTATACAGTCATAAGGGCAAATGTATGATTCCTTCTTATTTTGTCGGTTGTTTACTTCCTTTTAGGCTTGTTTTGTGTTTTGATCTTTGTTGTTTTTCTGCAGTTGGTTATAGCTTGTTGAATGCTTTGGACCCCAAGGCTGCTGGTGCCATGGTTGAAGCCATCCAGGCTGATGGTAAGCCGACGTGGCTGGATCAAATACAAGATCGCTTCTTGCACCCTACCGAGCAAAGTTTGAACCGATATGCTGCTGAGGTTCTTGGTGAGGATGTTTTGGGTGACTTTGTTAACTCTGATCAAGAGGATGTCATCGTTGTTTCCAGTGGGAGTTCTGGTCGGAGTGGTGGGGATCTAACGTCTCGTTCCGCGCGTGCAGGTACCGTGCCTGGTGGCAATGCTGAACCTGTACACGAGGTTGTTGGAGATGATGATGATGATGTGGAAGCGTCTATTGATCCGTCTGCTCAGTTGGAGACGAGGAAGAAAGCTCGGATTGATAGGTCTGGAAGGAAAGGAGAGGGAGTTGAGGGTGGAGCTGCCGGATCTTCTCGTAAGCGACCCTCCATTCTTTCTTATCTAGATTATGTAGTGGTGTCTGATACGTTGTCTGGCTTAGGCCCTGGGGAGGTGCGTCAAGGGTCGGATCCTGATGATAAAGCCACTTTAACTGAGCATGTGAAGAAGAAGGCTCTTGATGATCATAAGCGTCATCTTGATGAACAAGCTGCTGCCCTTCTTGCGGCCAAGAGGGCCAAGCTTCAAAAGGATGCCCCCCCAGCCCCTTCTGAATCTGAGGTTGATTTGGGTGTATTTAGTGGGGGTCGAGGGAATTTGTTGGAGAAGATATTTGAGGCCTCTGCTTCCCGCCCTGGTAACTTAGTTTCCGTGTATGTTTCTGTCATCTTTCCTTTGGTCTTTTTTGCTAATTGTAGTTTTATGGCAGAATCTAAGACTAGCAAGAAGCCGCGGCCAGTGGATATTTCTCAGATTACTCCACCTACCTCTCCTCCTTCGAGGACTGTTGGCTTGACCCCTCCTCGAGATGATGTTGATGTAACTGTGAAGGGCGGGGAAGGGTTTGAAGGTATATTTGAGGGAGGTGACGCTGCTGGTGGTGATGTTGGTGGTGATGCTGGTGGAGTTGATAAGGGTAAAGGTGTTGAAGTGGAGATGGAGTCTAGTGAGACTACTCCGCAACAAACCATTTACACAAAACGCCCTCCCGTTGAAGGTGGAGCCACTTCTGGCTTTGTGCGAAATCCGCACTTTGAACAAAATCCTGATGATTCCTGGGGTAACCCAGCTTGTGATGATATGCCGCACGTCCCCCGTTGGGGCCTTACTCAGGGCTCTCGGATGACTGATTTGCAGAACTGTCATGAGTTTTTCTCTTTGTCTCTTCCGCCTGCAGAGAGAATGTTTCAGAAAAACCGCAGCCGCTTTGCTCTTTTAGACGATCATGTTAGGGCTGGGGTTAACTTTTTTGCCACTTCTCAGGAGATTCTTCGCGAATGGCGATCTATGGGAGAAGAAACTCTGGAGTTTGAAGAGGCTAAGAAGGCGTTTTCTGAAGAGAGAGAGAAATTTAACACAGAGCAAAAAGGTTTGCAATGGCGGGTTGCTGATGCTGAGCGGAAGCTTGAAGAGCAGAAACAGTTAAACGAGCAAAAACAAAAGGATTGGGAGTCGGCATGTGCTCGTACGAACGCGGAGATGCAGTCGCAGCGTGATGCTATTGTGCGGCTGTCCGGTGAGAAGACGGCTCTTGCGGAAGAGGCTCATCAAGCGCGTCTTGCTGCGGAGAAGAAGGAGAAGGAGTATATTGCGCGGATAGATAAGCTGGAGCTTCTTGTGCAAGAGAAGGCTTCGGAATGTGAGGCTGCTCAGCGTCTCCTTGATGAGAAGACGGCTGAGTGCCGTGCGTCTGAGCTCCTTGCTGAGGAAGCTTCAGCTGATAGTAGGTGGCTGCTATCCCGCGGTGTTCCATTGGTAATGTTTTTTGCCTGTTCTATTTCTGTCTTCTTTTATTTCTACTTTTGCGTAGTTATTTCTGCTATCTTATTCGACCTTGTTTTTCATGCAGCTTGCTGATCGTATCTTGAATTCTCCTGAGCTTGCCCGCTACATGTTTGAACTAGGTGGAGCGGGTTATAATAGTGGACGCAAGTTCGGGTATGCGGAGGGTAAATTTGCTGCTTCTAATAACGACAACGATCATAAATTTGAGCTTTTCAAGGTTGACTGCGATAGTGCGTATGCGGAGAAACGGCGAGAGTTTGCAATGCTTGACTTTGCCGTAGTTAAGGCTGCTGGTAAGTTGGCCCTCAAAGCTGATGGGGTTGCTTTGTTAAAGAAGGCATTGGGAGAAGATGATGCTAGCGGTGCAGGTGGTGCTGGTTCCAGCCGCACTTAATTTGGGATTTCCGGCCTGTGTGCCGCGTACAGCCTTGTATGGGCTTGTAATGATGTTTCAAGACAATTTCTTACTTTGCACTTGTAGTGTTGTGTACTTTGACGAATGTTTGTTACTTTGACTATGTTTATGCAAATTTTGAAATCGTCATAATATGTGCATGTTTTAATTACTTTGATTAGGTGTCACGAATGAATGATGGCGCTGACAGGTGATGTTGTGTTACTACAACGTTTTTATTCTGTCGTTTAAGTATGCGCGCTTGCATGTGATATACGAAGTGATCGAGTTGCAGGTTATTGTGTGAGCTCGGCTGGGATTACAGCCTTGGGAGCATTACAATGTTTAGTTGCCTTGCTATCGATGTTTTCGTGTTTATGTGGGCACGAAGTTATGTTTTTTGGCGTTTTGTAGGCTTTGGTTGTGTTTTCGACCCGGCTGTGCACTTGGCTGTGACGAGCCTTGGAGGTCTACAACGTTTCCTATGGTCGAGCCATTGATGTTTTCGTGTACGCCCAAAGTGATAAATGCAGTTGTGACAAAAAATTTGCATGAAGTAAATATAGCCAAACACTTCTTGTATTAGGTAAATGTGTCGGCGATTCGCCCTATACGATTACATGTTTATATGTAGCATTTTCGTAACTGTTGGGCATTCCAGGTTCGTGGAACCTCTTTGTCGTTCATGGTGCGTAGCTTGTATGCTCCCTTGCCGAGGACTTCATCGATGATGTATGGGCCTTCCCATTTGGGAGCCAGTTTTCCCGGTTTTTCTGCGTTGGACGCTTCATTGTCCCTTAAGACATAATCGCCTGGGTTGAAGGTGCAGATGCGGACTCGGGAGTTGTAATATTTTTCAAGCTTTGTCTTGTATTTGGCTTCGTTGATTGCCGCCATCTCTCTCCGTTCTTCTAGGAGGTCCAGGTCGATCCTCCTTTCTTCTTCGTTATTGATCCGATTCATGGAGAGCATTCTCGGAGATGGAAGCCCGATTTCTGCTGGGATCACAGCCTCGGACCCATAGACCAAGCTGAACGGTGTTTCTCCATTGCTTGTCTTGGGCATTGTTCTATGGGCCCATAATATGCTTGGTAGCTCGTCGACCCATCCTCGTCTTTTTTCACCGAGTCTTGCTTTGATGCCATCAACGATGCTTTTATTGACTGCTTCAACTTGACCATTCCCTTGCGGATGTGCGACCGACGAGAAGGTGTGTTCAATGTTTAGTTCCTTGAACCATCGTTCGAGATCATCTGCTGCAAAATTTGTACCATTGTCGGTGATGATTCGGAGTGGCAGGCCGAAACGGCATATGATTTGTTCCCAGATAAATCGTTTAACGACTGCCGATGTGGTTGACGCAAGTGCTTTTGCTTCTACCCACTTGGTGAAGTAATCGACCGCGACGATGATAAACTTGACTGCCCCCGGAGCTTCTGGGAAGGGGCCCACCATGTCTATGCCCCATTGCTGAAAGGGCCATGCGGTTGTTACTGGCACCAACTCGTTTTTTGGACGCATGGTTTTTGGTGCATGCCGTTGGCAGCCGCTGCATTTCCTTAATTCTTTCACGGCGTCGAGGTGCATTCCGGGCCAGTAGTAACCGGCGTTCATTACTTTAGCCACTACCATGCGTGGCCCGGCGTGGATGCCGCAGATGCCCTCATGTACCTCCCGGATCAGATAATTTGCATCGTCAGCGTCAACACATCTCAACAGGGGGCCGAGATATGACTTTCGGTACAATATCCCGTCTGTCATTTGATAATGTTCTGATTTATACTGGATTTTCCGCGCTTCGGCTTTATTTTCTGGGAGTATCCCGGACTGTAAGTACATGATGATGGGTGTCATCCATGACGTGGTTCCTGTTTGGATGACGCTGACTTCTCGGAGTGGAACAGACGGGTTGCTTAAAACTTCTATGCGTACGTCTTTGGCTAGGTGCTGAAAACTTGTTGACGCAAGCTTGCTTAAGGCGTCTGCCGGCTTGTTTTCGCTGCGGTTTATGTGGTGCACCTTGTAAGAATAGAAAGTTTGCAGCAACGTCTTTGCTTGGTTGAGATAGAGTGCCATTATGTCGCCCTTGGCTTCGTATTGACCGTTGATTTGGCATGCCACTAGCATGGAGTCCACATGTGCCTCAATATGTCGGACTCCCATTTTGATTGCTAAGCGCAAGCCGGCCAGGAAGGCTTCATATTCTGCTTCGTTATTTGTGCTCTTAAAGTCTAGACGTATGGCGTAAGTGAACTCGTTTTTGTCCGGGCTCACTAGCCGCAGCCCCGCGCCTGCCCCATCTTCGTTGGACGCGCCGTCAGTATACAACATCCATGGTTCTTCGATTTGTTTTTTCTCCGCTTTCTCCATCGCCTTACACTCTCTGTCTTTGTCATCGGGGACTTCCGTCATGAAGTCTGCCAAAACTTGGCCTTTTATCGACGGTCGTGGTCTGAAGACTACGTTGTGTCCCCCTAGCTCTATCGCCCATTTGGCCAACCTTCCTGATATTTCCGGCCTTGCTAGGATATTCCCAATATTGTAATTTGTTAACACGTGGATGACGTGATTGGCGAAATATCGGCGTAGCCTTCTCGACGCGTGAATCAGTGCAAGGACAAGCTTTTCCATGATTGCGTATCTTGTTTCTGGGTCGGTTAGGGTTCTGGACACATAATACACAGGTGTTTGGACACCTTGTCGATCAACCAGCAATACGGCACCGACGGCCCTGTCGGAAGCTGAGAGGTACAAAACCAAAGGTTCTCCTTTGTTTGGTGCGGTTAGAGTTGGCAGCTTGATGAGACAGTCTTTCATCTCGCGGAACGCATTTTCTGCTTCCGGAGTCCATTGGAATTGGGTTTTCTTCATGCACTTTCGCAAGGTCTTGATGAATGGGAAGGATTTTGCCGCGTGGTTTGCTAGGAATCGATTGAGGGCTGCCAATCGTCCTGCGAGCTTTTGCATATCTTTGATGCTTGCTGGTGAAGGCATCCTCTCTATGGCCTGGACCTTTTCTGGGTTCACCTTAAAACCATCTTTGGTGACTATGAAGCCCAGAAACTTTCCTTCCTCCATTCCAAATGAGCACTTTGCTGGATTCAGTTTGATGCTCACGCTGCGCAGCGTGTTGAAGGTTTTCTGAATATTTACCAGCATCGCGCTCTCCTCCCTGCTCATGATTACCAAATCGTCCATGTATACCTCGATGTATTTACCGATGGCGTCACTAAATGTTTCGTTCATCAACCGTTGATACGTAGCACCTGCATTCTTTAAGCCGAACGGCATCTTGGTGTAGCAGTATAGCCCCGTTGGCGTGCGGAATGCGGTTTTATCCTCGTCTTGAACAGCCATCTGGACCTGGTGGTATCCCTTGTAGCAATCCAGAAAACATTTCCACCGAAATGTTGCCAAAGAATCTATTTTCTCGTCTATGTCTGGCAACGCATAGCAGTCACGGGGGCATGCTTTGTTCAGATCCTTGTAGTCGACGCACATTCGCCAACTACCATTCGGTTTCTTTACCATAACTGGGCTTGCCACCCACGTTTGGTACCGGACTTCCCTGATGATTCCTGCGTTTAGCAGTTCTAACACTTGTTCTTTCATTGCATCATGTTTGATGTCCCCCAGGTGTCGTTTGGCATGCACTACTGGCTTCGCATCTTCTGAGACGTTTAGCCGGTGTTCCGCTATATGCCGTGGAACACCAACCATATCGGCCGGTGTCCAGGCGAACACGTCCATGTTGTCATGCAGTAATTTCTTTAGCGCCGCACGCGTTAGGTCAGACATTGCGGGTCCCAGAGTGACCGTTTGTTCTGGGTATGCACTATTCAATACCCATTTTTCTGCCTCTCTGCGCGGTGCGGGCTTGCTTGCTTTTGCCGGCCTGATTTCATCTGTTGCTAGCACTTCCTTGCTTGCGTATATCAACGCAACGCCTGTTTCGGTTGGAAAGCCTATGGCAGAATGTGGTGCGGAACAGATCATGCTGAAATCTCCTTGGGATTCTCGTCCTAAGAGGATGTCATGTCTTGAATGTGCCGGTAGCACCATAAATGTGACTTCTTCAGTTCTTGAATTTCTCCAATCAGAAAGTAATACTGGGAAAGATATTTGTCCTAGGGGAAAGACGGCCTCATTGCAGAATCCAGTTAATGGGTAGTCAACTGGTTCCAGGCGCGCCTTATCCTCTTGGTCGAATTAATTGAAGCACTGTTCATATATGATGTCTGCGGTGCTTCCGGGATCAATAAAGATGTAATCTGTTTGGTAGTGGCCAATCACCCCTGGAATGACTATTGGCCGCTTTTCTCTTGGACCTCCCCTGACAACTGGGAATACTACTTGCTTCTCGCGCCATGAATCATCCTGCGCGCGTTTGTTGTAGTTTTTTCTTGGTCGCCGTGGTCCTCCTTGCACCATATGAGTTTCTAGCTTTCTGAGCTTCTTGTTGTCTGGGCCTTCATCTCTTCGTTGTATCTGGCGGTAATCGCGCTTTCCTCCTTTGACTAAGTGACCGAGCTTTCCGTCTCTTAGAGCTCTTTCGATTTCTTGTTTTAAGCTGAAGCAATCATCGGTCAAGTGGCCCGTGTCTTTGTGGAATTCACAGAAGAGATTTGGGTCCTGACCCCTTTTGTTGCGCATCTGCAAAGGTGGTTTGAATTGATGGTTCTCTGTAGCTAAGACTTCAGAAGGTGTTTTAGTTAGTGGAGTCCACTGCTTTTCTCTATTTTCGCGCTTTACTTCTTTTCGATGGGCTATCTGATTGATCGTATGGCGTGCGTCGTCCCGTGGGGGGCTTCTTTCTCTGTTCCCAGGAGCCCTCCAGGGTTGATTTCTACCCCTTCTGTTGTTTCGATCGTGATGGTTGTGTGCGCGTTGACGGTGATCGTCACCGGTCAGTTGCCTATCTGTCTGCGCAATGGTCTTGGCTGCTTCGATGAAGGTTTCCCAGTCTTTGGGTCCTCCATCGCGCCCTTTGATTCTTTTAACCAGATCGTCGCATTTGACTGCTCGCATGAAGTGTGCGCGCATCATCTTTTCCGGTATGTCTCCGATTTCCAAACATTCTTTGTTGTACCTCGTAATAAAATCCTCTACGCTTTCGTAGTCTTTTCTGTATATGTTCAAACAATCACCTGGGTCTCTGGCGTGTCTTCGCTGTTGAGAAAAGTGTGCTAAGAATTTTTCTCGGAAGTCGACCCATGATTTGATTTTTCCAGCTGGTAAATTGTCGAACCAGATGCGTGCCGCACCAACGAAAGTTTGAGCGAACAAGTGACACCATGTTGGTAGGTTCCAACCACCTGTTGCTCCTGCGCCTTTGAACACCTGGAGGTGATCATCTGGGTCTGTCAACCCATTGTATTTACCTACGTTGTGTGGTAACTTTGTTTTGTCGATGGCTGCGCACGCGATTTCTGGGATAAATTTTGAATTTTCAGCCATGTCCTCAGGACGATAGCTCAAAGTGAAGTCATGTTCTGCTTTGGGGTTGTACCCCGCGCGCTTGGTTGGTTTGTAAGCCTCGTGTTCTGGAGGAAGTCTGCTAAACACTGTGGACTCTGCCTTGTACGTTGGGTCGTCTTCCTCCTCTTCCCATTCTGTATTCATGTTTCGTGCGCCCAAACGGGTTTGGATCGGCCTTCGTTGTTGATTGGAAGTTTGGACGAAGTTGCTCTCTGTTTCAGCATAGGTATCGCGCGTGTCTTGTATGCTGGGTCTTCTGACCTGTTGCACTGGTTCTCTTTCTGGTCGTAAGTTCCACGCGTTTGTCTGCTGAGCCGTGTGTGTACTCAGAGACCTTGGTTGTGGAGTTACGAATGCTGATTGGTTAGCCTGTGCTTGGAGCAAGGCTTGTTGTGCGCTGAGCTGCGTATAAACGAGGTTTATAGACGCCATCTGTTCGGCGTACCAGGAAGCCAGAGTTTTTCCTTCGGGTAGCCCTAAAAGTGCAGAATAGTTGAGTTGTGCTTGTTCTGATGGCACCGAAGGGCCTGGCCCATGGCTTACAGTCTGCATCGGCGGTGGGGTTTGATGTAACATCCCCGTTGGAGGTTGGAGAGCAGCCCCGTTTGTGGTTTGAGTGATGATTCTTGTTGGTGTTTGGAAAATGGGTCCAGTTGTGGTCTGGCTAGCAGCCCTGGACGCACTTCCAAAAATGGACGGAAACTCGTTGTTCAGCTGGCTTTCTTGGATGGTCTCGTTCCTTTGACCGCGTTGGACGTGTGCCGTGTCCGAAACGAGTTCAAAAGAAGAGATTTCTCCGTCAGCTGGGTGTGAATGATTCTGGTCTGCCATTTTTTACGAGTGTTTTCTAAAAGAGAAAAAGAGGTGAGAGTGGTCTTGCAAAAAAGCGGATGGCGCCAATGTTGAAACAATGGTTAACACAAAAGGATAACCAAGAGGGTCGTTTCACTTATGGGGTTCAACCTCTTCTCTTGCTCGTGTCAAAGGCCCGAGATCTGCAAAACAGTAAACACCGTTAGTCTCGTTAAGAGGGGAAAAAGGGGGTTTTCCCTCTTAACCAGGCTCCGGCGTGAGAATAAGTACTGCTCTGAGATGAATAAAACAGTGTGTGTATAGAGTGAGTAAAGAGAGCCAAGATCCTTAACCTGAATGATGAAGGGTTCTATTTATAGCCGGAGGGTGAAGAAGGAGGAAGCAGCTGTGCCAGTTGTGGGTGCGCGCCAGCTGTCCGACCAAGGGGAATATCCTCTTGGTCTGCTCTGTCAGGGACGGCATAGTGGTACACGTGGCGTCCCTGCATTCGACGGTGCTGGGTACCTCGTACTGGTCATGTCAGCCCTGCTCCCTGGATTGTCGCAGGCCCATGTGGCTTCCTGTGTATGGTGCCACGTATTGTCCTTGATGTTGGGCGAGGCATCTTTGATGCCAGCCGGGCCTTATCCGGGTGTCTTCTGGAAGCTTCTAGAAGATCCAGATGATGTGGATGCCTTGTGTGTATGGAGGTGGTGTGGTCCCTGCCATGTAGGCAGGGAATTGGGACCATACCTCTTCAATATGGTAGTGTTTGGTACGAAGGAATAGAAGACGGAATGGAATGGATCATGCTATTGGAATGAAAAGAAATATGTTTGGTTGTCAAGTGGTAATGGAATAGAACATTACACAAGGAATGTAAACCTTCCAAATATAATAATTTTCATTCCTTTGTAAGGTGGTGTTTTTTTTTCATTCCTTCAAGGAATGGAAAGATATATTATTATTATTATTATTATTATTATTATTATTATTATTATTATCAATATTTTTATTATTATTATTTGTTTACCATTATTATTATTATTGGTTTTAATAACTCACTCACGGGCGACACCACTACTGCCATAGCTGCCACCGTGACTACCGTCGTCGCTGTCACCCACTTCCGCCGCCACCACCACCACCCACCTCCACCCCAGCTGTCTCCCGCCACCACCCACCTCCACCCTAGTCATCACCCACCTTCGCCGCTACCAACCGTCACCCACCATCCACACCTCCGCCCCCGCTGTCACTCGCCACCACCTACCACCCCTGACACCATCGCGCCACAGCTGCCACCTACCCCCGCCTCCGCCGCCAGCCACCACCCACCTCCACCACCGACCACCACCGTCGCCGTCACCCACCACCGTCCCCGTCACCCACCACCATTGTCGTCGCCACCACCTACCTCTGCCCCCGCCACCACCCGCCGCCGGCACCCACTGCCACGACCTCCGACCATCGCTACCATTGCCACCTATCACCACCCACCACCACCGACTACCGTCACTCATCACCGATTTTATTCCTTCGTCTATTTTTTCCTACCAAACAACACAAAGTAATGATTCGTTTCATTTTCACATAGTAACCAAACAAGATATGGAATGGTAATGATCCATTCCATTACATTGTCCATTTCATTACCTCGTACATTCCAATCACCCGTCTATTCCATTACGCCATACCAAACAGACCCTATGTTTTTCCTTAATGTAACAGAGGCGGTTTTGTATCCTAACACAAGTGCCATTGTCATATACCTTTAACAAGAGTGCCATTGTCATATACTTCAAATATGTGAGAGGACCGGGGTGTAACTAGTAAGTAACGTCATATAGTGTTAATGTGAGGTAGCCCATTTGGTAGAGGTACATGTCTTTTAAAGGGACATCTGAGGTTCAAACTTAGGTAAAGAGGAATAATTTAGAATTATTGGTGTAAAAGAGTGACATTTGCCATTAAAAAAAGTAATATCATATGTTTGCATTAATATAATGGATTGATTAAATAAATAATAATTACTTCACAATAAGTGAGGATGTAGGGGTGCTTTTGTGATTTTACTCAGATAGCCATATATTCAATAAACAAATAAAAGACTAATTGTGAACCCAAAATTATTATACAAACTAGATAGTGCTAAATTATTATACAACAACAAGATAGCCCGAAAGTTCAGGATGTTAAGAGTTGCTAAAGCATCTTACCGTCTGGCTATGTAAAAAATGAAAGAGTTAATGACTCAACTACCAGACCTCCTCAATAAGGGTTTCATGAGACCGAGTATTTACTCTTGGGGTGCTAGAGGTACACAAAAGACCCAATTATATTGAGAAACCCGTAGCAATAATCGACCATAAAGAGAAACAACTGTATAACATGGCAATTCTCCAAGTGAAAGTTCAGTGACAACACAAGAAGGGTTAAGAGGCTGCCTGAGAATCTAAGGAAGATTTGAAAAAGTTGTGCGCGTTTTTGTTTATAGTATTAACTTAGTTTGATTAATGAGATTGGGTTTGTTAATTAAATAGAGTTTTTTATCATGTGGTAATCAAATGGATCAAGGCCCAAGGAGGTATTAGTGGTGGAAAGTCCGTCGTCATAAGGGGTACATAAGGGACTTAAGAAACCCTAATCCTCATTCCTACCAAATTGTCATTCAAAGCTAGAGATATGAAGGGTTTTAGAGAGAGAAAGTGAAGAAAGTATAATACAAGGCAAGAAATCTTGGTTTTTGAAGTTAGCATCGGTTGGTAATCTTTTAGAGATCATCATTACTATTTCTTGCTCAAGAATTAGGTGAGAATCGACCTCTAGGTCTCTGTTTTTGTTACTAATAGGGTTTTTGGGAAAAACTAGGGGTTTCATCATAAAAGTTGGATTCTATTTCATGTTTATGGGGCAAAAAAACCTTGTATCTTGCTTTGTGGAAGTAAATTAAACGTTTTGGACGTAAAAAGTTATGATTTTGGGCTGGAAACAGACTTGTCATGGCTGAATCTCCAACCAGCTACACTCGACATGGCTGGTTGGGGAAGAATGGCTCTGATCCCAAGGCCAGCATTAGGGCTGTCCAAACTGCTCGACGATCGCTCGAAAAATGCTCGAAAAATGCTCGTTCGATTCCCGCTCAGTTTGTAAATGAGCCGATCGGATCGGTTCGATTCAAATTCAATCCGAGCATCAGCATACCTCCGCTCGCTCGTCGATCGCTCGGTTTCGCTCGAATTATTTTTATTAGTAATTAATATATATTTTTATATTATAGATTTTATAGATTAAACACCCAAAAAAAATAAATAGCCCAAAAAAACTAAAAGCCCAAATAACATTCAACCCAACCCAACTTAATCTAATTCTAATAAAAAACTCCAACTAATGCCACATGGCATTTTCTTATTTAAAATTCCAACTAATGCCACATGACATTTTCTTCTTTAAATCATTAATAATATTATCTAATTAATATCTAATTCTAATTAATGATTATTAATAATATTATGCTATTAATATTAATTAAAATTCATGATTAATGATTAAAATAATACTTAAAGATTTTATATTAAAAGAATACTTCAACTTTTTTTAATGGCAATTATCTATAATTTTAAAACCTATGATTTTAATACTTTTTAATTGAATAATTATGCTTAAGTTTTTTTTTTTTTTTTCATATGATCTATAATTTTCATATGCCACATATTAGTTATTGTAACACCCCGTGTTTTCGAATGTCAAAGTCAAAGTAAAAGTCCAAGTCAACTTTGACTTTCTTTGACTGTAGATAGTCGATTTTGTGTTTTAGTTGTATCATGTGGAGTAAGTGTTGTAATCAACAAGAATCGAAGTAATCGAACGTGTTTTAATGTGAACTGATCTACGACTGTGAATGATAGGAAGTAACAATGCGATAAAGTTAACCTAATCAGTAATCAAACCGATCTAACAATCAATCAAACTCGAGACTCGAATTATTGAATTATAGAATTGTGGTATTGTTTTACGTGTGTGTGTGCCTTATGTGTTGCTTGTGCGTGCTTACTTTATGTTTGGTGTGGTATTCAAGCAAATCAATCGAAAATCGAATCGAAACTCGAAAAGCAATCGAACTCAATCGAAACCGACATCGAAACGTGACTTATAGAAGATTGTATGTTAGATATAGTGGTTGGGATTAAAAGGAATTTGACTAGGAACTCTATCGAAATCATATCATCATACGTCAGAGTCGAAACGTCGAAAATCGTCGCAAAATACTCGAAGTGCGTGGTGGATCGAACAGGAAACATCCTGATCGAACAGGCCAGCCGATCGGCTAGCACCTTGCCAGCTGATCGAGCTGCCCACTCGATCGGAGTTCCCAGCCGATCGGCTGCCACTTTCCTCTTTTGGAAGCCTATAAATAGGGCTGTCATTGTCATACTTTCCATTTTTGGAAAGCTCTGACCGAACCAGCTATCTTCTTCACCTTTTCTCAGATTTCTCTCAATCCCGGTAAGTTTTCACTCTAATTCTTGTACGATCTTGATCATTACTTGATTCTACACCTCTCTATCTTTCAAAACTTGGATTCTAACCGTGAAATCACCAAGATCTAAGTGTTCTTGGGTGATGTCATCATGGTGTTCTTGAAGAACATCATGTTTTGGCCTCATTCCACTATGATTAGCTTAGATCTAACCGATTTCCACATAAACAAGTTAAGATCCATCATAGATCTAAACATTTTCATGATGTGAAGGATTGAAAGAAGGATTTCCAACTTTCTTTCAACTCTTTTACACTCAATGCTTTCAAATCAATAAAAACGGAGCTTGAACCGGCTAACCAATCCTTCTAATAGTTAAAGGGTTCAAGATTCGGATTCTATATACAAGGTTAACCCGATATCGGTTAAACTCTAAACGGACATTCCGAACCGTTCAACCGGCCGGACTTGGGTGATTCCTGTTCGAGCCAAGGGAACAGGTAGGAACGAAGGTTATCATAGTTCAACACGTTGTCAAGATGCCTTGAAAGAATGACAAATAAACAAACAACCAAGTGATAGACGAAAGGCCGACCAGGTCAGAAATGCTGGCCGAACGGCTAGGCTGTTCGAACAGCCCAGCCGATCGGACATACCAGCCGATCGACCGGGCCAGCCGATCGGTTAGCACATGGTCCCACACTTCCAAACTTTTGAAGTATAGTATTGACGAAGTAATGTTCAATCAAATGGGTCGCCCGATTGGTAAACATTACTGTTCGGATCATGAGATACTATGCTTCAACACTTGACCATTTTCACAACTCGTTCGTAGTAGAGAATGTCAGCCGATCGAACAGACTGTTCGATCGAGTGACATTCAGTTGAGGGCTAACTTTGAAGCTCCTAGCCGATCGAGTGAGCTAGCCGATCGAGTGAGCTAGCCGATCGAACGAACCGTTCGATCGAACGACTTGAAAAGGTAGGAACACTTCAGTGTTCTCAAATACAGCAACAAGAACTTCAAAAGTTCAAATCCTCCAACACAAACACACCAGAGGAAGAAACAATCCACTCGAATGGTCCAGCCGATCGGGTCAACCGGCCGATCGAACAGGACTGTCCATCCGGATATACTAGCCGATCGAACAGGCAGTCCGATCGAACCTGCCGTTCGATCGACCAGCCCATTCGATCCATCCATACTTGTTTACTTTTCCGCATTGCTTATCGTTATGCTATTGAACTATTCAGGCTAATCTTACTCTCAGCGCTCCCTTCAATCCACAATCAATCACTGTGAGTATACTCGATTCCTTTTTGCTTTAGCACTTTTGGGTGTTACATACGTTACCTATCAAATCACAATCAAACACAAACTATTTGAACGCTGACCGAATTGCATGTGCTATTTGACTAAATGAATGCTGTTTATTATGTTTACACGTGGAGTGCTATCTACCTGCCTTAGCAACATAGTACTATAGTTTGGACTCAGCACCCGTTCACACGGGGGTTGTTAAGGACAAATAGTTGCATGGATTACGGTGGTAATCATGTATTGCGAACCGTCTCGAACGGTCAACCCACAGTCGTTGGTACCGATGGTCCCATGTCGATAATTAACATGCATCGTTTTCCTCTGTGTACGTGCCTGGTTATGCGTAAACTATTCGAACTCTATATGCTATTATCAAACTTGTGTGCTCACCTTTACATTTTATGTATTGACTTTACTTTAACGTATGTGACAGGTAATTAGGATGCTTACTTGCTAGGAAAGCGGGGCAATAATAAAGCTTTAGAGCCCATCTAGCAGTTGTAGGTCGTAGCCTACCTAGGGGTCTCTAGAAGCGAATAAACTATAGCCATGGAGCCGTTGGAGTTGTTCGATCAAGCATCTATTGCATTAGATGTCTGTAGATCTTGTCTGGACGAGTCTTAATGACTCTGGGCAGTACTTTTAAACATTTGGTTTGTAATAAATTGAATCTGAGTTGTCGAAACAGTACTCTTTGTTTAGTTGTATTCTATGATAACTTGTTTATTTATTTGGGATACGGTATGGGACGTATCACTTAACTGAATTTGTAATAATAGTTGTTGTGGAAACTTCTGGACAATCTGTTTCGCTCAGTGCCGCGCCCCGATGATTCCGCCATCGGTTGGGGTGTGACAGATTGGTATCAGAGCCATAACTATAGGGAATTAGGTTAGACACGACCTAGTCCGGGTCGCTGTCTTAGAGACCTAGACTATAGTTAGGAACCATCAGACCAAGTTTATGTGCTTATTCTGTAATCCTTCACTATCACTACACTCTAGTTTCAAGTAAAAGTCGGTAGATTTAGTTAGGAAGAGGTGTGAAAGCCGCAAAATCCTGACCAAACTGCCTGATTTATGACTGATTTCATTCGTTTATTCATACTTATCTCGTTATTTTCACCAACAAACAAGGGGGATTATACCAAATCAGGAGTGAAATCCATATTTTGATGCATAATCTCCTTTATTTTATTAAAAACAAGGAAGAAATTGCTAAGCCAAGGGGTGAAACCCTGACCTTGGCAGTCTGTTCTGGATTTTATTCATCTCACCAAGGCCTCGATGGACTCCAACGACCTGAACCCACAAGTATGACCTAGGGAACGCGTGTGGAATGCTCGAGAATCGAGGCAGAAACACGACCTCTAAAGTCGAAAGTGACGACAAGTCTACTACGAATAGTCGAATTGCCTTGGGTAGTCGATGTCTAGTAGCCGCAGACAATCTATCTCTCGATTTTATATGTTTCGAATTTGACAAGTCATCGGGTACACTTGTTGATTTTATGTGTTTATGTGTGCTTTCTCTGTTTTGTGTTATATTTGCTTTCTCTGTTTTATTCTGGGATGATATTCGATTCTGCTATCATTATCAACAACACACGACTCGTACTATTATTCTATCCCTAAACGACACCCAGCTATCGCGAACCTAGACGATGCCATACTATGCTGTGCTATACGACTAAGTTAGGCTATTCGATATAATATTCGAACGGTACTCGAACTTTGAAGGATAGGTTTCTGTTTTCTAACCGCTTCTAAGATTAAATGGTTACGTGTTTTCGTGGTTATGTGCCTCTGTGTTTATGTGCTTCTGTGCTTACGTGCATCTGTGGTTTTGTGCATATGTGTTTACGTGCTTATGTGTTTCGACGTGATTCTAAGCTTTAGATAGAGGTAGACGTGTGAGGTGAGATTCGATTACGTTGTGTTGAGTCCTGTGACGATGTCTGTTGCAGACCATGTCGTCATCTGGATCCCGTCAACGTCTGACCCGCCAAGAAAAGAGAGACCGACGTCTCGCTGCTATCATTTCCAAAACTGTGGCGAAAGCTGTGAGTGAGGTGTATGAAAACGCTAGCAAGTCATCAGAAGAATCCCGAACTGAGATCTCCAAGGATTCAAGAAAGGCTGCTTTCAGCTTCAAGCAGTTCAAAGCATGCGGACCAAAAGAGTTCACTGGCGAAGATGGTCCAACAGCCATGTTTCACTGGTTTGACTCAGTCGAAGTCACTCTGCGCCAGAGCGGATGTCCTAAGCATCTCCGTACTCTCAATGCAACAGGCGTCTTCCAGTCCCGTGCTCTAGACTGGTGGACGGCCGAACTAAACAAGCGCGGAAATGATGCAGCTTATGGGCTATCATGGAAGGAGTTGAAAGCGATTATGATCGAAAAATTCTGCCCTCCTCATGAACGCCAAAAGCTGGAGGACGAGTTCTGGGGAATCAAGCAGAAGGATGGAGACAACGCTGCTCTCACTGCTCGCTTCAAGCAGCTTAGCATTATCTGTCCTGATCAAGTCAAGACCTCAGATCAAGCCATCAAGAAGTACATCCGAGCTCTACCCGACTGTGTAGCCGAATTCGTTCACACCGCCAAGCCAGCAACAATCGAGGAAACCTATCTACTCGCCGCTGAGATCAACGATAAGCGAGTCAAGTCAGGTTTCTGGGATAAGCAAACCAAGTCTCTGCATCAAGCCACCGCAACACCCATCGACTCGTCTGCTCAATCCTCCAAGTCCTCAAGAAGGAAGAAGAAGCACAACAACAGTTCCAGCAACAAGAGCTGTGCTGCCGCAACCACCGCTACTCCCCTGCAATCGGTACCAGCTCAACAGCAGCACCAACGTTCAGCTCCAGTGATTAATGCACCGCCAGCGAAGCGTGCATACACAGGCCCTCACCCACTCTGCCCGACATGTTCGTATCATCATCCAGTGGGTCTAGCTTGTCGTTTTTGCGCTCACTGCAACCTCTACGGTCATTTCACTGCAAACTGCCGTTATGGTCCCCGACAAACCCCGGCTCAAGCTACAGTCAACCAAGCCCTACTCCCTGCTCCTCAAGGCCACCCAGCAGCTCCAGCGCCAGCAGTCAATGCTCGAGTCTGCTTTGCATGTGGTGACCCTAACCACTTTGCAAACACGTGCCCGAACAGGGTAGTCAAGCAAGAGCCCCAGCAGCAACAGCAACAACAGCAGCCTCAGCAGCAGCAACAAGCAGCCCATGCCCGAACTTTCAACCTCAACGCCCGCCAGGCTCAGGCGGATAACAACGTGGTTAATGGTACGTTCCTTGTGAATGGTATTTATGCATCATGTTTGTTTGATACTGGAGCCGATAACTGCTTTGTGTCATTTGAATTCGAGAAGCTCCTTAGTCGTAAGCGCTCTTATCTATCCTCGTCATTCGAAGTCGAAGTTGCTACAGGGAGAACCATTGCCGTTAACTCAGTACTCCGTGATTGTACTCTCGAACTCAACGATCACATCTTTCCGATCGACCTTATTCCGATGCAACTTGGAAGTTTTGATGTCATAATCGGCATGGACTTTCTTCGTGAAAACCATGCTGAAGTTGTGTGCTTTGAAAAGATGATTCGATTCTCACTCGCGAATGGTGATCTCCTATGTGTATACGGTGAAACAACGTCGAAAGGTCTCAAGCTTATGTCGTGTATTCAAGCCAGCAAGTACCTCCACAAGGAATACCGAGCCTTCTTGGCCAACATCGTAGTAGCGGAGAAGGGAAAGAAAAAGAAAGTTGAAGTCAAAGATGTTCCAGTGGTTCGTGAATTTCCTTAGGTGTTCCCTGATGATCTCCCCGGACTACCACCAAGTCGTGATATCGACTTTCGTATCGATCTCATTCCTGGAGCTAACCCCGTTGCCAAAGCCCCTTATCGACTCGCTCCATCCGAAATGCGGGAACTCTCGAATCAACTCCAGGAATTACTCGAAAAAGGCTTTATTCGCCCAAGCACCTCTCCTTGGGGCGCGCCAGTCCTTTTCGTCAAAAAGAAGGACGGGTCGTTCCGGATGTGCATCGACTATCGGGAATTGAATAAGCTGACCATCAAGAACCGATACCCTTTGCCCCGAATTGATGATTTGTTTGATCAGCTACAAGGTGCAGCATGCTTCTCTAAGATCGATCTACGTTCAGGATACCATCAGTTGCGGATTCAAGAGGAAGACATTCCTAAAACTGCTTTTCGAACCCGTTATGGCCATTACGAATTTGTTGTTATGCCCTTTGGTCTAACCAACGCACCCGCGATTTTTATGGACCTAATGAATCGCGTGTGTAAGCCTTATCTTGACCGTTTCGTTATCGTATTCATCGACGATGTCTTGATTTATTCCAAATCGAAAGCCGAACACGCGCAACATCTACATTTGGTTCTCGAGTTACTTCAGGGAAACCAACTCTATGCCAAGTTCTCCAAGTGCGAATTCTGGTTGGAGGAGGTTCAATTTTGTGACAACCCTCACTAAACCAGGTATCCGTACGATTTAATTAATGACTAATTACTGCTTAATTACTGTGCTTACTTGAAATTACTGATGAACTGCTACTTGACTGTTGATACTTGTACATATCTGCATCATACTTTACATACTGTCACTACATTATTTACATGCTGAACCCTAGTGACAAACATGATGCACAAAAGCACAGTAGCACTATGAACGGATAACCTATTGAACATGCTGATAAAGCCAGCATCAGGCAGATACTGCCTCTAAGGCCTGTATGAGCCAGAAGTGATTACTACACCCATAGTGAGTGTAGGGATACAAGGGTTGTAGAACTGCGTCTCTAGGAATAAGATACAGTGATCGGATGTGCCTAAAACGTACACTAAGCACAAAACACAGCACTTTAATTAACAATTCAGCAATTGGTTAACTAATAAAGTGCCAAAACATGAGAAAAATATTACTAGACACTTTCCAAAGTGTCGGGAATAACTTGTGTCACTAAAAAGGGCATTAACGACACTTAAAAGCTTTGTTAAGCGCTTTAACGGATTACTATCCAACCGAACAACCGGACTTTACCCGGGACATGAAAATATGGCTATAAACATTATTTATCTTTTTCTGAGCCAGTTAGGGTCTCCGAATACACTAACACCCGCTATAAAACACTACACACAACTAACCGAGTTAACTACTTAACTAACCTAACTAAACTAACTATTATCTAACTAATAGTTGGAAAGTAACCAAACTACCCCCCCCCCCCTTTAGAAACCGTCCCCAAGAGGGGGGACACCCTTGTCCTTCAATTGATTATTATAATCCCCTTGTCCCATATCAATTAAGCATAAAATCCTTTGGTTATTAAGCTTACATTTATCTATAAGTATCATGCTTTGTATCAAAGATCATTCACATTTCATAACACCAAACACATCTCTCTCTTGCCCTCTAAGGTTTCGGCCGAACACACCCACACTAGCCACCATATTTTCGAGCTTTGATCTTCACATTCCAACTTCATACAAACATCAAGGGTCACGTATTAGGAGGCTTGGTGCACTCGGAGCTTGAAGGACCTCTTTCTCTAGCTTTTATCCTCTCATTTTGCGCTTAGATTCTTCCCTAGCCTCGAGCTAGTGGTATGTTACTTAAAACACCATCTTAAACTAATCTAAAGCGGTTAATATGATGTGTAACGATTAAAACTCGGAATCTTGCAATTTGATGCATTAAAGTCTACTAAAAAAGCACTTAAAAGATGGTTAAAAGCTCTCATGATGTGTAAAAGTCGTAGTAATTGAATCTTGTGGTTATTTGGACCCGATCTATGTTATGGTAGCTCGGATCACCGTTTAACCCGGGTTGGTCATGATCATGGATCATGACATAAGGTTGTTTTGAATGATACAAGGGTTAAAAGGTGAAACTCTACCACACACGAATCATGAACTTGTGTAAAAGTGTTTTTACTCATAAAATAGTGTTTAAAACTAGTAGATCTACGGATCTACGAGTGGTATTTTCAAAGGACCAAGTGTCGAGAAAACCATGATTTCCAAAGATGGATCTTACACTAACAAGTATGATTTTTATAAACCACAAGTGTGTAAACACTTGTGTAACGCAAAGTTTCGACAAAATAACAATTTTTGTAAAAGATGACGAGAAGTTGTAAAGACGGATTTTCTCTAAAAACGAGGTTTTCACGGGATCGGACTAATATATATAAGGATCCGCTAAAAATGATGAGATTTACACTATAATTTTAGAAAATCACAAGTTCATGAAATTTAGGCGATTTACATAATTGATAACTAGTTTGTTGTGTTGAAAATTGTTTTGATCGAATAAAGAAATTGTTGAACTGATTTGTAAAAGAAAATGATACGCTTGAAAGCGTGGCCACCTCCAGTTACAGAGGAAACTCTGGCGAAATTTTTCTAAAAACCTAACACTTAAAATTATTTTCACTATAAGTGTTAGAAATACTTTTCGACATGTTTTCAAAATATAAGTTTCGCCACGAATTTATTTACAAAATTATCGGAGGTGGGATTTCACAAAATAAAACTTAGTAAATATATATTTAAATATATATATATATATTTTTCATAAATCACTTGATGCGTGTTTATGATTATTTTGTGAAAATACATAAATATTATTTTTAGAGTAAAAATAATATTTTCGAACGCTAACGAATCCAAAATAATACGAACGCTTTCACGATAAATATATAAGTTACACCGGTAATTACTATTACTACACAATCGTTAAAACGTAACTTACGCATTTTACGGAAATATTTATGAACGCGTATTTTTGTTAAAGTATTATTTTGGGAGAATTTTGTGAAGTAAAAATATAATATTTTTGAGAAAAATATTTATATTTTGGAGTTAGAAATAAGATATATTTTAAGTGGGACTTAATAATATACTTCGAACACACATGTATTAAATCCCCCAACCTTGGGAAGGGAAATAATTACCAAGTATGCACAGCATGTAAACACGAAATAGTTGTCTAACTGTTTCCTAAAACAAAAACCATAAAGCTAAGGCACGGCCGTCCGTCTAATAGAGTTAGTACATGTAGGTCGTTGCACAGCTGCTTGATTTGGAGTATACTTGGTAGAGACGCACCGACTATGAGTTCATGTCCCCCTTTTCTCTTAACTATTTTCAGTTTTCTAAACTGCGGGGGTGAAATACATGTTACAATGATTATGATTATTTTATACATGGTATGGTTAGCGTAAGGAGGGTTACTACTTAGATCATGTGAATGGGTAGGCGGAAACTTGAGGTCATTAATCCTCAGGGTAGGACCGAGGGGCAGGAGCGATAGATCTATTTGGGTGTAGCGAGCCCAGTCCCAGACCGAGCATAACGGACCTCGGGATGACTTTGTACCCGACGCATAAATCTGCTAGGTTTGAGCCTTCCTACTTGCATTTCACACATATCAATGGCCTTGCAAACCATTGGTGATCTCTTTTTCCTTATTTGCTACATACCAGGATTTTGATAAATACAAAGGTTTATTTACTCACTTACGCATGAACTCGCTCAACATTATTGTTGATTTTTCAACTTACATGTATTTCAGGGAATTAAAGGATCTGGCACGGTATGGCACGTTTTCCCGCTGCACTAGTACGAGGTCATCCGGGGTTTAGGGAATGTGACTCTTTCCTGGACAAGTCACAGTCCTTAAACTGTGTTTATGTTGTGTTTGTGTTGTTGAACAATGTTATGGTTGTTAGGGTGTTTTCCCGTTAAGACAATGGTATTGTATTTGGTTTTCAAAACTTAATTGATGATCTTGCATGTTTTTAATTCATATAGCTTTGTTATGATTAAGCTATGGTATTAAGAAGTCACACCAAATTAACCACGCTTCCGCAAAGCCAGGGTGTGACAGCTTGGTATCAGAGCTTTGATCATAGCGAATTAGGATTCCTTCTCGAGTCTAGACTATGATCACTAGGGCTCTCATGAAAACATTTTTACTGCATACCACTTAAGTCCATATCCAAAACGTTTTTATAAACCAATGTTGAGCACATTTTATTTATTTATGATTAGGCTCAGTCTTGGAGGCTGAGGCTCGGTCTTGGAGGCTGAGGCTCGGTCTTGGAGGCCGAGGCTCGGTCTTGGAGGCCGAGGCTCGATCTTAGAGATCGAGGTAGATGTTTATTTATTATTTTTAGGCTCAGTCTTGGAGGCTGAGGCTCGGTCTTGGAGGCCGAGGCTCGATCTTAGAGATCGAGGTAAAGGGCTAGTGAGACTAGGGAGAGTAGGCTCAGTCTTGAAGGCTGAGGCTCGGTCTTGGAGGCCGAGGCTCGACCTTAGAGGTCGAGGTAGACGATAGAGCAGTCTTAGAGACTGGGAGGAATTTGGCTAGTGGGACTAGGAATGTCAGTCTTGGAGACTGGGAGGCTAGTGGGACTAGGAGAATTATGTGATATCCTACTTGGTGACTTATGTGTTTACCTGATTGTATGACTGATTATTTGTGCATATTTGTGTTTATGTTACAGACACATGGACTCGCCAGGCACCGGCGATTCGGACACCACTGGACCTATACCTGTAGTATCAGATGACCTAGCCTCTTCAGAGCACGAGGTGCACACGTCGGACGTTTCTAGCACGGATGAGGACGACTTCCAGCCCTTCGCACTACCTGACGGGGCTGATGAGCTTGCCGATGGCCTTCTTGTTGAGTACCTACCGTTAGTGGAGATTCCTGCTCCCATACCCTTAGCCGTTTATCCTGCGTATGATTTACTTCTTGACGCCGAGGCTGACGGCGACATTGATCTGTATGATGATGAGCCCATCGAGGATGAGACCCAGGACGCCGCCCTTCTTCCTGCTGGCGATCTTCTGATGATCGCTGATGCTCCCGCTGAGGATTCACCCGCACACTCTCCGGTCCCAAACTCCTTTGAGTCTGTGGCATCCGCACCTTCCCACACTCTGAGCGCACAACACTTTTCGCATGGTTCAGATCCTGACCAAGCATCCTCTGTTGCTCCTATTCCTAGTTTTGTGTTCGACCATGATGATGTGGAGGATTCTGATCCTATCTTTCCCCCAGGGTTCGACCCCGATCAGGATATAGAGTTTATACCTATGGATCAGCCTATGGAGGATCCAGTCGACCCAGCTGACCCAGTAGATCCCATCGACCCCGAGTTTGACTTTGAGATGGCTTTTGATGGTCCCGAGCCTGCCATGGCCCCTGAGCAGGCAGCTGCTTTAGACCCTGCGTTTGAGCATGACCCAGTTCATGCTGACGCACCCCTTATTGAGCCTGTGTTTGCCGACCCACCTGTTGATGATCACCCTGTGGATGTTCCGTTGTTGGAGGGCGATCATGTCGTTGCTGCTGATCCTGTTGATCCCCCACCTGTTGTTGATATACCTGTTGACCATCCTGTTGATCACATTGCACCCGTTCACCCTTTTGTTGCTCCCCCACCTGATCCCGTTCCACTCGAGCCCGAGCATGCACTGTTCGCGGCACACATGGATCCACCAGATGAGCACGCACAGCACGGGTGGATTCCTGCTGATGATGATGTTCCACCTATTCCCCCTCACATCACTGATGCACGACATGTTGATTTCACCTTTCCAGTTCCTCAGTTTATACCTCCAGCGCGACCTGGAGAGGGTTCTTCGGCCCATCCTTTTGGACATGTGCCGATGTCTGCTCCCGTCATGCCACAGTTTCCACCTGTTGTACCCCCTGTTTCTCCTTTTCGTGTGGCACCTTTTGATCCCACCAGGGAGCCATTCCTTTGGTCATCACCGCCTGTCATGCCACCGACTGACCCCTACCATCCCTTCCATGTGGGGCACACCATTGAGGACGTTTTGATGTCTTTCGTTTTTCAGCATGAGTCACACACGCAGCGCATTCAGGAGCTTGAGAGAGCTCAGCTGCCACCATGTCCGTGTCACGGTCAGACACACTCTCCTTTGCAGCCTTCTCGACCTGTACCCCCAGATTATGCTGCACGCCTCTTTGCACTAGAGCAGCAGGTTGCTTCTTTCATTCGTACTCAGAGAGCCATGGAGGAGGACTGGATCCAGTTGCGTCGTTTGTTTTACACTCACTTTCCCCCTCCTCCACCGCCATCTGTATAGAGCTCATCAGTATCGTTTGGGTAGACGTTGGTGAGAGGACCGCGATTGCTTTTGACTGCACAACATTTTTGGAGACTACTTTCTGATTATGACTTTTGTTGACATGTATTTGATGTATTTGACACTGACTTAATATAGTTTTTGGACAGGGGTGATGTAGCCCCTAGTTGATTGATGATTGTATGACACTGTGATGTACTGATACACTTACTATGTGGTCTCGATATATGGCAATCGCAGTATTCTCATCATATTTGATGCTTGATTGGTTATTTATATTTTTGTGACATGGGATGTTGTGTGAATGATATTTGCGACATGAGATGATATGTGAATGATATACTGATAACATGAGATGTTATGTACTATTACTGTTATTATATACGTGCGCTTTACTATGGCCTGACCGACGTAAACACATCTTTAGAAGATGCCGCCGAGACGTCAAGAACCACAGATGCCTACCACTCAGGCAGAACTCTAGCAGATCATTGCTGCTGCCATCGCACAATACACCGCCTCTCAAGGAGGGACTAGTGGAAGCAACTCTGGCAACACTAGCAACAACAACAATCCACCTCATGGTAACCCTAAGTCATTAAGACATACCATGACCTAAATGGATTTCCTTAGCAAGATGCTAATGCCAATCATATGTTATAATGTATGTGCAGGGTGCACCTACAAACAGTTTTTAGACTGCAAGCCCGTCAACTTTGATGGCACAGGAGGTGTTGTCGCCTTTGTTCGTTGGGCTGAGAAAACTGAATCTGTTCTTCGCATGAGCAAATGCGCACTAGATCAGCAAGTCACCTATATCTCTGGGCTATTCTTGGATGGAGCCCTATCTTGGTGGAATTTGCAAGTACAGACGCTTGGTGAAGCTGCTGCCTACGCGCTGACCTGGACCGAACTGAAGGAACTTATGCGCAAAAAGTACTATTCCCGCGCTGAAATCCAGAGATTGGAAACTGAATTCTGGCCTTTAAAGATGGAAGGTCCAAAGATTGCAGAATACGTTCAGAGGTTCCACAACTTATCGCATGTGGTACCCTACATGGTCACTCCGGAGTTCAAAAGGATTGAACGTTTCATTTGGGGATTAGCTCCTCAAATCATAAGCATGGTGACCTCCTCCAAGCCTGCGACTATTACTGAGGCGATTGATTTGAGCGTGGCTCTCACAGAGGAAGCTATTCGCCTGAACAAGTTTGATGAAGCCGAGCCAAAGAAGAAAGAGACTCATGTGGAGTCATCAGGAGGTAACAAGCGGAAGTTTTCGAACTTCAAGCAAGTCACTAGCGGTGTGGTTAAGAAAGGGGAATCAAGCACGCCAGCTTAGGTTACAGCTGGTAGTGGGAAGAGAGGAAAAGGATACATGGGCACCCAGCCCAAATGTAATACCTGCCAGCGCCATCGTTGTGGGTTGAAGGTTTGTGAAGCATGTGGAAAGACTGGCCACTTAAAGGATTCTTGTTGGGCCACTGCTGGCAGGGAGGCCAGAGAGGATTTGGAAACAGAAATACCAACCGGGGCGGAAGTGGAAATCGCCCACAAGGAAACACGGGAGGCGATGGAAATCGAGTCAATCATGCTAATCAAGCGGGCGCTGTGAATCGTAACCAGAGGAACAATCAAGCGGGAAATGCTGGTGGAAATGGGCAAAAATCCGGATGCTTCAGCTGTGGTGATCTTGGGCATTACAAGAGGAACTGCCCGGAGTTAAATCAAGCTCGTGGTAGAGTATTTAACCTTGAAGCAAGGGAAGCGCGCCAGGATCCCAATGTTGTCACTGGTACGTTCCCTGTAAACCAACGCTATGCATCCGTTTTATTTGATACTGGCGCCGATTATAGCTTCGTGTCGTTAGAGTTTAAGAATATGCTTGGTTTAGCCGCTAGTAAGTTAGATATTCCGTACTCGATCGAATTGGCTAATGGAAAGTTGGTAGAAGCCAATGAAGTTATCAGAGGATGTGTGATCGAATTGGGAGAGCGTGAGTTTGCTCTGGATCTACTACCAGTCCAGTTGGGAAGCTTCGACGTGGTAGTAGGAATGGATTGGTTATCAGGCAACAAGGCAGAAATAGTTTGTCACGAAAAGGTCGTTCGTATCCCAACCGAAGATGGTGAGACCATTGTGGTTCACGGAGAGAAGCGTGATACGCCGTTAAGGATTATCAGCTGCCTCAAAGCGCAAAAATGTTTACAGAAGGGATGTGCTGCCTTTCTGGCACACATTGTAGATAAGAAAGCTGAAGAACCGAAGATCGAAGACATCCCTGTCGTGAGGGAATATCCAGAAGTCTTCCCAGAGGACTTGCCTGGATTGCCGCCTCAAAGGCAAGTGGAATTTCGCATCGATTTAGTCCCAGGCGCCGCACCTGTGGCTAAGGCACCTTATAGACTTGCTTCGTCTGAGATGCAAGAACTGTCGACACAACTTCAAGAGTTGTTAGACAAGGGATTTATCCGACCAAGCTTCTCGCCTTGGGGAGCTCCAGTTTTGTTTGTCAAGAAGAAGGACGGTAGTTTCCGTATGTGCATTGATTACAGAGAATTGAACAAGTTGACGATCAAGAATAGATACCCTCTACCAAGGATCGATGATCTTTTCGACCAACTGCAAGGTTCAAGCTTCTATTCAAAGATCGATCTTCGATCTGGATACCATTAGTTAAGGATACAAGAGGAGAGTATCCCGAAGACAGCCTTCACAACTCGATATGGACACTACGAATTTCTAGTTATGCCGTTTGGGTTGACAAACGCACCTGCAGTCTTTATGGATTTGATGAATCGAGTTTGTAAGCCGTACTTGGACAAGTTCGTGATAGTGTTCATCGATGACATCTTGATTTATTCAAAGACGAAGGCTGAGCACGAGCAGCATTTAAGGGCCATTTTAGAGCTGCTGAAGAAAGAACAGCTGTATGCCAAGTTCTCTAAGTGCGAGTTTTGGCTACGAGAAGTGAAATTCCTTGGGCACGTGGTAAATGGAGATGGAATCCACGTGGATCCCACCAAGATCGAAGCGACCAAGAATTGGGAAACGCCAAAGACGCCAACCGAGATTCGACAATTCTTGGGTTTGGCTGGCTATTATCGGAGGTTTATTGAGAATTTTTCAAAGATTGCTCAACCATTGACGCTCCTCACGCAAAAAGATAAGAAGTTTGATTGGGGAATCAAACAGGAAGAAGCGTTCCAGATATTGAAGGATAAGCTCTGCAACGCGCCAATATTAGCATTACCGGAAGGTACGGATGATTTTGTGGTATATTGCGACGCTTTGCGTCAAGGATTGGGTTGCGTGTTGATGCAACGCCAGAAGGTTATAGCTTACGTGTCACGTCAGCTGAAGGTACATGAAAAGAACTATACCACACATGATTTGGAGCTTGGCGCAGTGATTTTTGCTTTAAAGATCTGGAGACACTACCTTAATGGTATGAAGTGTACAATATTTACAGATCACAAGTGCCTCCAGCACATATTCAACCAGAAGGAGTTGAATATGAGACAAAGACGTTGGGTTGAGTTGTTGAACGATTACGACTGCGAGATTAAGTATCACCCAGGGAAGGCGAATGTGGTCGCCGACGCCCTAAGCCGAAAAGAAAGGATCAAGCCCATAAGGGGTAGGGCTTTAGAGATGATTATTCAGACCGATCATTCCTCGCGCATTCGTGCCGCGCAAAAAGAAGCTCTCAAGGAAGGAAACCTTGAAGAGGAATATCTCCGTGGGATGGAGAAGATATTGGTACCAAACAGGGAAGGAACGATATGTTTTGAGAAAAGGATTTGGGTTCCTTTGTTTGGAGGGTTAAGAAAGGTTATTTTCGATGAAGCTCACAAGTCGCGGTACTCTATCCACCCTGGAGCGGATAAGATGTATCAGGATCTTAAGGATTATTATTGGTGGCCTAGGATGAAAGGCGATGTGGCTGTTTATGTGAGCAAATGTTTAACTTGCGCTAAGGTTAAAGCGGAATACCAGAAGCCTTCAGGACTTCTGCAACAACCGGAAATTCCCAAGTGGAAGTGGGAACAAATCTCCATGGATTTTGTTACGAAGTTGCCAAGAACGCCAAAAGGCCATGACACTATTTGGGTAATAGTGGATCGATTAACGAAGTCAGCACACTTCTTACCTATCAGAGAGAAGGATAATACGAGCAAGTTGGCCGAAATTTACATGAGAGAAATTGTTACACGCCATGGAGTACCTCTCTCAATCATCTCTGATAGAGACGGAAGGTTCGTCTCAAGGATTTGGCAATCCTTCCAAGAAGCTTTTGGCTCGCAATTGAATATGAGCACCGCTTTTCACCCGCAGACCGACGGGCAAAGCGAACGGACGATACAGACCTTGGAAGACATGCTGAGAGCATGTGTGATGGATTTGGACGGTAGCTGGGATAAGCATTTGCCTTTGGTCGAATTTTCATACAACAACAGCTACCACGCCAGTATTGGTGCCGCGCTATTCGAAGCTTTATATAGCCGCAAGTGCAGATCACCGCTCTGTTGGTCTGACGCAGGTGATAGACAGTTGGTTGGTCCTGATGTGGTCCAGGAAACCACAGATAAGATTGCGCAGATCCGAGATCGCATCAGTGCGGCTCGTGACCGTCAGAAAGCTTACGTGGATCGAAAAAGGAAACCTCTGGAGTTTGAGGTAGGAGATATGGTTTTGTTGAAGGTATCACCCTGGAAGGGTGTGGCACGCTTCGGGAAGGGTGGGAAGTTGAATCCGCGGTATATTGGCCCGTTCAAAATCTTGGAAAGAATTGGGTTGGTAGCATACAAGCTGGACTTACCTGCTGAACTGAATGGTGTTCACGATACGTTCCACGTATCAAATTTAAGGAAGAGTCCAACGCAAGATACCGTTGTCATTCCTACCGACGAAATTCATGTTGACGACATGCTCCACTTCGTTGAAGAACCTGTTGAGGTTACGGATTGGAAAGTGAACAAGACCCGCCGGAGCAGTGTCAAGCTCGTCAAGGTTCGTTGGAATGCCAGACATGGTCCTGAATACACCTGGGAACGTGAGGACCGGATGAAAGAGAAATACCCCCACCTATTTCCTAAGAACCCTGCTTCTACAAGCAGAACTTAAAATTTTGGGACGAAATTTTTCTAGCGGGGGGAGAATGTAACAACCCTCACTAAACCAGGTATCCGTACAATTTAATTAATGACTAATTACTGCTTAATTACTGTGCTTACTTGAAAGTACTGATGAACTGCTATTTGACTGTTGATACTTGTACATATCTGCATCATACTTTACATACTGTCACTACATTATTTACATGCTGAACCCTAGTGACAAACATGATGCACAAAAGCACAGTAGCACTATGAACGGATAACCTATTGAACATGCTGATAAAGCCAGCATCAGGCAGATACTGCCTCTAAGGCATGTATGAGTCAGAAGTGATTACTACACCCATAGTGAGTGTAGGGATACAAGGGTTGTAGAACTGCGTCTCTAGGAATAAGATACAGTGATCGGATGTGCCTAAAACGTACACTAAGCACAAAACACAGCACTTTAATTAACAATTCAGCAATTGGTTAACTAATAAAGTGCCAAAACATGAGAAAAATATTACTAGACACTTTCCAAAGTGTCGGGAATAAGTTGTGTCACTAAAAAGGGCATTAACGACACTTAAAAGCTTTGTTAAGCGCTTTAACGAATTACTATCCAACCGAACAACCGGACTTTACCCGGGACATGAAAATATGGCCATAAACATTATTTATCTTTTTCTGAGCCAGTTAGGGTCTCCGAATTCCCTAACACCCGCTATAAAACACTACACACAACTAACCGAGTTAACTACTTAACTAACCTAACTAAACTAACTATTATCTAACTAATAGTTGGAAAGTAACCAAACTACCCCCCCCCCTTTTAGAAACCGTCCCCAAGAGGGGGGACACCCTTGTCCTTCAATTGATTATTATAATCCCCTTGTCCCATATCAATTAAGCATAAAATCCTTTGGTTATTTAGCTTACATTTATCTATAAGTATCATGCTTTGTATCAAAGATCATTCACATTTCATAAGACCAAACACATCTCTCTCTCTTGCCCTCTAAGGTTTCGGCCGAACACACCCACACTAGCCACCATATTTTCGAGCTTTGATCTTCACATTCCAACTTCATACAAACATCAAGGGTCACGTATTAGGAGGCTTGGTGCACTCGGAGCTTGAAGGACCTCTTTCTCTAGCTTTTATCCTCTCATTTTGCGCTTAGATTCTTCCCTAGCCTCGAGCTAGTGGTATGTTACTTAAAACACCATCTTGAACTAATCTAAAGCGGTTAATATGATGTGTAACGATTAAAACTCGGAATCTTGCAATTTGATGCATTAAAGTCTACTAAAAAGCACTTAAAAGATGGTTAAAAGCTCGCATGATGTGTAAAAGTCGTAGTAATTGAATCTTGTGGTTATTTGGACCCGATCTATGTTGTGGTAGCTCGGATCACCGTTTAACCCGGGTTGGTCATGATCATGGATCATGACATAAGGTTGTTTTGAATGATACAAGGGTTAAAAGGTGAAACTCTACCACACACGAATCATGAACTTGTGTAAAAGTGTTTTTACTTATAAAATAGTGTTTAAAACTAGTAGATCTACGGATCTACGAGTGGTATTTTCAAAGGACCAAGTGTCGAGAAAACCATGATTTCCAAAGATGGATCTTACACTAACAAGTATGATTTTTATAAACCACAAGTGTGTAAACACTTGTGTAACGCAAAGTTTCGACAAAATAACAATTTTTGTAAAAGATGACGAGAAGTTGTAAAGACGGATTTTCTCTAAAAACGAGGTTTTCACGGGATCGGACTAATATATATAAGGATCCGCTAAAAATGATGAGATTTACACTATAATTTTAGAAAATCACAAGTTCATGAAATTTAGGCGATTTACATAATTGATAACTAGTTTGTTGTGTTGAAAATTGTTTTGATCGAATAAAGAAATTGTTGAACTGATTTGTAAAAGAAAATGATACGCTTGAAAGCGTGGCCATCTCCAGTTACAGAGGAAACTCTGGCGAAATTTTTCTAAAAACCTGACACTTAAAATTATTTTCACTATAAGTGTTAGAAATACTTTTTGACATGTTTTCAAAATATAAGTTTCGCCATGAATTTATTTACAAAATTATCGGAGGTGGGATTTCACAAAATAAAACTTAGTAAATATATATTTAAATATATATATATTTTTCATAAATCACTTGATGCGTGTTTATGATTATTTTGTGAAAATACATAAATATTATTTTTAGAGTAAAAATAATATTTTCGAACGCTAACGAATCCAAAATAATACGAACGCTTTCATGATAAATATATAAGTTACACCGGTAATTACTATTACCACACAATCGTTAAATCGTAACTTACGCATTTTACGGAAATATTTATGAACGCGTATTTTTGTTAAAGTATTATTTTGGGAGAATTTTGTGAAGTAAAAATATAATATTTTTGAGAAAAATATTTATATTTTGAAGTTAGAAATAAGATATATTTTAAGTGGGACTTAATAATATACTTCGAACACACATGTATTAAATCCCCCATCCTTGGGAAGGGAAATAATTACCAAGTATGCACAGCATGTAAACACGAAATAGTTGTCTAACTGTTTCCTAAAACGAAAACCATAAAGCTAAGGCACTGCTGTCCGTCTAATAGAGTTAGTACATGTAGGTCGTTGCACAGCTGCTTGATTTGGAGTATACTTGGTAGAGACGCACCGACTGTGAGTTCATGTCCCCCTTTTCTCTTAACTATTTTCAGTTTTCTAAACTGCAGGGGTGAAATACATGTTACAATGATTATGGTTATTTTATACATGGTATGGTTAGCGTAAGGAGGGTTACTACTTAGATCATGTGAATGGGTAGGCGGAAACTTGAGGTCATTAATCCTCAGGGTAGGACCGAGGGGCAGGAGCGATAGATCTATTTGGGTGTAGCGAGCCCAGTCCCAGGCCCAGCATAACGGACCTCGGGATGACTTTGTACCCGACGCATAAATCTGCTAGGTTTGAGCCTTCCTACTTGCATTTCACACATATCAATGGCCTTGCAAACCATTGGTGATGTCTTTTTCCTCATTTGCTACATACCAGGATTTTGATAAATACAAAGGTTTTTTTTACTCACTTACGCATGAACTCGCTCAACATTATTGTTGATTTTTCAACTTACATGTATTTCAAGGAATTAAAGGATCTGGCACGGTATGGCACGTTTTCCCGCTGCACTAGTACGAGGTCATCCGGGTTTAGGGAATGTGACTCTTTCCTGGACAAGTCACAGTCCTTAAACTGTGTTTATGTTGTGTTTGTGTTGTTGAACAATGTTATGGTTGTTAGGGTGTTTTCTCGTTAAGACAATGGTATTGTATTTGGTTTTCAAAACTTAATGGATGATCTTACATGTTTTTAATTCATATAGCTTTGTTATGATTAAGCTATGGTATTAAGAAGTCACACCAAATTAACCACGCTTTCGCAAAGCCAGGGTGTGACAAATTTCTGGGTCACATAGTGAATAGTCGGGGTATCCATGTCGATCCTGCGAAGATTGAAGCCGTCAAAAGCTGGATTACGCCTAAGAACCCGTCTGAAGTTCGTTCTTTTCTCGGACTAGCGGGCTATTATCGACGATTCATCGAAGGATTCTCCAAGATCGCTGTGCCGCTTACCGCTCTTACCCATAAGGACAAGCCTTTTGTGTGGGGAAACGCACAAGAGACTGCCTTTCAAACCCTTAAGCATATGCTGTGCAACGCACCGATTCTTACTCTACCCGACGGAAGCGACAACTTCATTGTCTACTGTGATGCTTCTAACCTTGGTCTCGGCTGTGTTCTCATGCAGCGAGACAATGTTATAGCCTACGCATCTCGTCAGCTCAAGATCCACGAGAAGAACTATACAACCCATGACCTCGAGCTAGGCGCGGTTGTCTTTGCATTGAAGATTTGGCGACACTACCTGTATGGCACTAAGTGTACAATCTACACTAATCACAGGAGTTTACAACACATCTTTAATCAGAGGGAGCTTAATATGCGTCAACGCCGATGGGTAGAACTTCTCAACGATTACGACTGTGAGATTCGTTATCACCCAGGCAAGGCAAATGTGGTTGCTGACGCTCTCAGCAGAAAGAGTTACGTGCTCAGTACTCGAAACATCCAAGCACAGCATAACCTCGAAACCCTCATCCGAGAAGCTCAACATGCTTGCTTTAACGAGCACACATTGAAGAGAGAGAGAATCTATCACGATGGAGCTTAGTTAGTAAGCAAGCCAGATGGGATATTCTATTATCTGGACCGAATTTGGATCCCCAAGCGGACCGATTGCGAAAGATTATCATGAACGAAGCCCACAAGTCCCGATATTCTATTCATCCCGGTGCAGACAAGATGTACCAGGATCTTCGTTATAAGTACTGGTGGCCGGGTATGAAAAGGGATATCGCTCTGTACGTTGGAAGCTGTTTAACTTGTGCAAGAGTCAAGGCCGAACATCAAAGACCTTCTGGTTTACTCGAACAACCGCCGATACCTATATGGAAGTGGGAGAGTATAGCTATGGAAGTCAGCCCACTTTTTGCCGATACGAGAAGACTACAAGGTGGAACGACTAGCCCAAATCTACACCGACGAGATCATTCGTAATCATGGTACGCCTCGTGATATCATTTCAGATCGCGACGCTCGGTTCACTTCGCGATTGTGGGAAACGTTTCAAGCGGCCCTTGGTACGTCGCTTAATCTAAGTACCGCATTCCACCCTCAAACCGACGGACAGACTGAAAGAACGATCCGTACTCTTGAAGACATGCTCCGAGCATGTGTTATAGATTTTGGTGGTAGTTGGAACAAACACCTGCCGTTGGTGGAATTCTCGTACAATAACAGCTATCATGCCAGCATCCAAATGGCACCTTTCGAGGCTTTGTATGGTAGAAGATGTCGATCGCCTATTGTGTGGCACGAGATCGGTCACTCGCAACTAACCGGTCCCGAGATTCTACAAGAAACGACTGACAAAATCCACCAGATAAGAGACAACTTGGTAAAAGCTCGGAACAGACAGAAAAGTTACGCCGATAAAAGATGCAAGCCCCTTGAATTTGAAGTTGGTGACTACGTACTCCTAAAGGTATCACCTTGGAAGGGTGTAGTCCGATTCGGCAAGAAAGGGAAACTCGCGCCTCGATATGTTGGACCTTTTAGGATTCTGGAAAGAATCGGAAAAGTCGCCTACAGACTCGAAATTACCGGAGGAACTCAGTAAGTCCACCCGACTTTCCATGTCTCTAACCTCCGAAAATGCCTTGCTGATCATGATCTAATCGTACCACTCGACGATCTTCAGGTCAACGAAACGTTACACTTCGTGGAAAAGCCTGTCGAGATCATGGATCGCCAAACCAAGCAGCTCAGGCGCTCTCGCATCCCGATCGTGAAAGTCCGATGGGAAGGCAAACGAGGCGCGGAGTTCACTTGGGAACTCGAAAGCGACATGAAGGCCAAGTACCCGCAGTTGTTTAAATAGATAGATCTGAAGCATCAAATTGGTAAATCACGGTGTCGTGTAGCCTTCGAGCCTAATTTCGGGACGAAATTCCCTAAACAAGGGGAGGCTGTAACACCCCGTGTTTTCGAATGTCAAAGTCAAAGTCAAAGTCCAAGTCAACTTTGACTTTCTTTGACTGTAGATAGTCGATTTTGTGTTTTAGTTGTATCATGTGGAGTAAGTGTTGTAATCAGCAAGAATCGAAGTAATCGAACGTGTTTTAATGCGAACTAATCTACGACTGTGAATGATAGGAAGTAACAATGCGATAAAGTTAACCTAATCAGTAATCAAACCGATCTAAGAATCAATCAAACTCGAGACTCGAATTATTGAATTATTGAATTGTAGTATTGTTATACGTGTGTGTGTGCCTTATGTGTTGCTTGTGCGTGCTTACTTTATGTTTGGTGTGGTATTCAAGCAAATCAATCGAAAATCGAATCGAAACTCGAAAAGCAATCGAACTCAATCGAAACCGACATCGAAACGTGACTTATAGAAAATTGTATGTTAGATATAGTGGTTGGGATTAAAAGTAATTTGACTAGGAACTCTATCGAAATCATATCATCATACGTCGGAGTCGAAATGTCGAAAATCATCGCAAAATACTCGAAGTGCGTGGCAGATCGAACAGGAAACATCCTGATCGAACAGGCCAGCCGATCGGCTAGCACCTTGCCAGCCGATCGAGCTGCCCACTCGATCGGAGTTCCCAGCCGATCGGCTGCCACTTTCCTCTTTTGGAAGCCTATAAATAGGGCTGTCATTGTCATACTTTCTATTTTTAGAAAGCTCTGACCGAACCAGCTATCTTCTTCACCTTTTCTCAGATTTCTCTTAATCCCGGTAAGTTTTCACTCTAATTCTTGTACGATCTTGATCATTACTTGATTCTACACCTCTCTATCTTTCAAAACTTGGATTCTAACCGTGAAATCACCAAGACTAAGTGTTCTTGGGTGATGTCATCATGGTGTTCTTAAAGAACATCATGTTTTGGCCTCATTCCACTATGATTAGCTTAGATCTAACCGATTTCCACATAAACAAGTTAACATCCATCATAGATCTAAACATTTTCATGATGTGAAGGATTGAAAGAAGGATTTCCAACTTTCTTTCAACTCTTTTACACTCAATGCTTTCAAATCAATAGAAACGGAGCTTGAACCGGCTAACCAATCCTTCTAACAGTTAAGGGGTTCAAGATTCGGATTCTACATACAAGGTTAACCCGATATCGGTTAAACTCTAAACCGACATTCCGAACCGTTCAAACGGCCGGACTTGGGTGATTCCTGTTCGAGCCAAGGGAACAGGTAGGAACGAAGGTTATCATAGTTCAACACGTTGTCAAGATGCCTTGAAAGAATGACAAATAAACAAACAACCAAGTGATAGACGAAAGGCCGACCAGGTCAGAAATGCTGGCCGAACGGCTAGGCTGTTCGAACAGCCCAGCCGATCGGACATACCAGCCGATCGACCGGGCCAGCCGATCGGTTAGCACATGGTCCCACACTTCCAAACTTTTGAAGTATAGTATTGACGAAGTAATGTTCAATCAAGTGGGTCACCCGATTGGTAAACATTACTGTTCGGATCATGAGATACTATGCTTCAACACTTGACCATTTTCACAACTCGTTCGTAGTAGAGAATGTCAGCCGATCGAACAGACTGTTCGATCGAGTGACATTCAGTTGAGGGCTAACTTTGAAGCTCCTAGCCGATCGAGTGAGCTAGCCGATCGAACGAACCGTTCGATCGAACGACTTGAAAAGGTAGGAACACTTCAGTGTTCTCAAATACTGCAACAAGAACTTCAAAAGTTCAAATCCTCCAACACAAACACACCAGAGGAAGAAACAATCCACTCGAATGGTCCAGCCGATCGGGTCAACCGGCCGATCAAACAGGACTGTCCAACCGGATATACTAGCCGATCGAACAGGCCGTCCGATCGAACCTGCCGTTCGATCGACCAGCCCATTCGATCCATCCATACTTATTTACTTTTCCGCATTGCTTATCGTTATGCTATCGAACTATTCAGGCTAATCTTACTCTCAGCGCTCCCTTCAATCCACAATCAATCACTATGAGTATACTCGATCCCTTTTTGCTTTAGCACTTTTGGGTGTTACATACGTTACCTATCAAATCACAATCAAACACAAACTATTTGAATGCTGACCGAATTGCATGTGCTATTTGACTAAATGAATACTGTTTATTATGTTTACACGTGGAGTGCTATCTACCTGCCTTAGCAACATAGTACTATAGTTTGGACTCAGCACCCGTTCACACGGGGGTTGTTAAGGACAAATACTTGCATGGATTACGGTGGTAATCATGTATTGCGAACCGTCTCGGACGGTCAACCCGCAGTCGTTGGTACCGATGGTCCCATGTCGATAATTAACATGCATCATTTTCCTCTATGTACGTGCCTGGTTATGCGTAAACTATTCGAACTCTATATGCTATTATCAAACTTGTGTGCTCACATTTACATTTTATGTATTGACTTTATTTTAACGTATGTGACAGGTAATTAGGATGCTTACTTGCTTGGAAAGCGGGGCAATAATAAGGCTTTAGAGCCCATCTAGCAGTTGTAGGTCGTAGCCTACCTAGGGGTCTCTAGAAGCGAATAAACTATAGCCATGGAGCCGTTCGATCAAGCATCTATGGCATTAGATGTCTGTAGATCTTGTCCGGACGAGTCTTAATGACTCTGGGCAGTACTTTTAAACATTTGGTTTGTAATAAATTGAATCTGAGTTGTCGAAACAGTACTCTTTGTTTAGTTGTATTCTATGATAACTTGTTTATTTATTTGGGATACGGTATGGGACAATCTGTTTCGCTCAGTGCCGCGCCCCGATGATTCCGCCATCGGTTGGGGTGTGACAGTTATGGTTTCCGATTTATTCTTGTATTTCACAATAATTTATGCTTAAGGTGAATATTATAAACTACTCAGGTCAATCACATATTTGTAATAGGATTTTTATTTATTTTTTAATAGGAAATGTTTGAATCTTATTTATCATTCTTTTAAGGTTGAACGGGTTCATTTCAAATACGACTCTAATTGATCGTTTCCACTATCATATGTAAAAATGTAATTTCAGTCCTATGATGTATTTAAATATGTATATATA
Source organism: Helianthus annuus (assembly GCF_002127325.2). Taxonomy (NCBI): domain Eukaryota; kingdom Viridiplantae; phylum Streptophyta; class Magnoliopsida; order Asterales; family Asteraceae; genus Helianthus; species Helianthus annuus. The sequence continues at coordinate 150,620,831 of NC_035447.2, read as the reverse complement.
TACAATTCGTGTAATACGCGGGTCTATAAACTAGTATTTAATATATAAAGCTAGTATCTAACCCTAAATCTATTCCTAAAAGATAATTACCTAATCAGTCGTATATTCAATCGCCGCTCTCTATTCTCCCTAATCAGTCTCCAGTCTCCACCGCACTCTCCACAGTCACAGTCTCCGTCTCTCCGACATATCTCCGGCCACTGTCTCTAGTCTCCGAGACTCCGACACATCGTCTGCAAGTCTGCAACATATCGCCCGCTTCTGAGTCCTGTGTTCATTCTGCAACAGTTCTTCGGAGTTCGGACGGTCTTCAATCTCCAGTCTTCAATCTTCAACAAGTGAGTCTAATGACTAATCAACTTTTTTTAAATTGTTTCTGTATGTTAATTGTTAAATCTGCTTCTGTATGTTAAATCGTTTCTGTATGTTAAATCTGCTTCTGTATGTTAAATCTGCTTCTGTATGTTAAATCATTTCTGTATGTTAAATCTGCTTCTGTATGTTAAATCATTTGGTATGTTATGTTTCTGTTTGGCAACAGTTCTTTGGAGTTCGGACAGTTCTGTTTTTTTTAATCTGCTTCTGTATGTTTCTGTATGTTAAACCGTTTGATATGTTATGTTTCTGTTTGGTATGTATGTTATTGTATTCGTACTTTATTTTGTGTTGCTTTTGTATTCGCACTTTATTTTGTGTTTCTTATGTATTCGCACTTTATTTTGTGTTGCTTTTGTATTCGCACTTTAAGTTAGAATTTGTTTTTGTTGAACGATGCCTTATTATTCAATCGAGCGAAAACGATCCGCTCGCTTTTTTTTAGGATTTGATAAAAACCGAGCGAAACCGAGCCGATCGTGTCACACCCCTATTTTCCACGTGTCACCGGTGGGCCCGGTGGGGAGTATCGTGACGTCATTGATATTATCATAGTCAAACAACACAACATGTAAATGCACAGCGGAAGCAAAAGATATAAATTTATTTCAACTGAATAAATTGTAATGTTTAAGTATCACAAAACAGTCGAAACAGATCCACAGGCGGATCAAATAAAAAGGAAACTGTTCAACAGACTTTGACATCTAAAGCTTGCGAGACTTGAGTAATGATGCCTGGAGTAGCCAGCCTATTTCGTTTAGTACCTGCACTTAGCCTTTTTTTGGAAAATACGTCAGTTTGCACTGGTAAATACAAATTAACTGACTCATTTTGAAAAGAGTTTGAAAATTGATTTAAATGCACTTCGGCAAAAATATTTTATAACTTGGGACAATTATTTAAAATAATCTTGTATACAGTTTTACTCATTTGTCGTCCATTAGGGCCGGTTTGTAGGGCCGGACTTAAGTTAACTGACACGCCACAGGTATAATGCCCACAAGGTCGATTCCTTATAGTGGGATACCAGTTTTTACATAATGCAACTGTCAGGTGTACGCCTACACCCCGTGCTTAGGTCGTGGCCATTTCATGAATGATGCCAAGGATATCCGGGACATGGTCATTTAACCCCCAAGGGCCATACACCAAATAATACATATCAATCAGGTTATGTAAATACATCAATCACAATACAATTTAAATGACTACATACACCCGACCAAGTGGTACTTTTATAGTGCCATATCCCAAGCCCGTATAGGGAAAATAAGTTAAGGGTATTTACCTGAGCAAAGTATAATTCAAATACAGCAAGTGCACGTAGCTTTTACTGGGCTCTAATCTGGAATGAAGGTTTTTAATAACCTATTAGAATTCTAACGGGTCTTTAATTAAGCTCAGACTTAGACCGGTTAGTTTTCAAAAGGAATACACGGTTCAAACGCATGATAAAGCGAAGACCGGTTTAGAATGTGGTTTTGACCCGACAAGCTTGCATGCTTGTTTAATATGGGTAACTTAAACACATTCTGGATTTTGAGACAAAAACGACATGGTTTGACCCGTTTCGGCTAATATATGCAAACTAGTTACATACGCCGATCCGAACGCGAAACATGCGTAACGGGTAACCATAAGAGTCATGAACATTTTCCATAAGTTAATATGCCTTAAATATGTTGGTGCATGTTTTGTGACAACAACTTAGATTTGGTCTTTGGATATCTTGTAATTAGTAAACCGATAAACGGTTAGCGGGTTTAGCTTTGTAATAGTGTGTAATAGTGAATTAAGAGTGATTGGGCCAAACCAAACCCACATATGGGGGAGGGTTTGCGAAATGGGCCTTGCCCAAGACCTAGCCCATATGCAAAGCTTTGTCCTATATAAACAAAGCTTAGCATTAGGGTTTAGGTTAATCATCTAATCACCTTAATCACTTGGAGAGAATTCGTGAAAGACAAAGGCTTGGACGAATTAGGATCTTGATTGATTGTAATCGTTACGAAGATAATCAGTAAAGATCGGGTTTGAAGTGATTCGTGTTCTACACTTTTCTGTGAAATCTGATCTAGAGGATTCCGCACTCTAGGTTAGATCGACGATTCTGTTACGATCCGCACACGTTAGGGGACTTACAATGGGTATCAGAGCTTTCGGCTCTAGATTGGCTTGGTTCAGAATCGTTTCCGCAGAAAAATCGGCGTTTTTGGAGGTTTTTGAAGGCTGAGTTCGTGTTCTGCTGGTGATTTCGGATAGGATTCAAGCATTTCGGATCATTACTGATCAAAATACTTGGATTTCAGACCAGAAACAGGCTATTACGGACAGAAAACAAGCAATTACGGACCATTACGGATCTTCTGATTGCATTTCAGATTTTCAAACCTGCATATCGGATCATCAGGCTTTCATTTTGGATTGAACTGTTCCATTTCGGATTAATCAGTTGTATTTCGGACCAGGGTGACTTGATTTCGGATCCTTAGAGTTGCATTACGGATCAGACTGTTCCATTACGGATCAAAAGGTGCTGATTTCGGATCAGTTAGCATCATTTCGGATCACACTTGTTCATTTCGGATAACCAAACTCATTTCGGACCATTTCGGACCTTTTCTGATCATTTCGGAAGGGGTGGAATTTTTCTTGAGAATTTCATTGTTTCGCGTTTAGAAAACTATCCGTAACTCATTTGGACAAACCGTTTGCACCGTTGGAATCCTTGGATTTTTAGGACAAAAAAAAAGAAAAAAAAAACTCTGGAAAATCCGGAAAAAGGTCTTCGACATTATATATCATTGGAATCGTATTCTCGAGATGAGTCTAACGGTATAATTTGGTAAAAACAGATTTTGGACACAATTTGTAAGGTTTTCCCAGTCTGCTTACGTTAAAATGTCGAGCATGACTAAATTGAACGAACTCTTAAGGATGGAGCATGAGGTTGGCACAACCAACAAACCACCTAAGATGATGAGGGTGGAAAACTACTTGACATGGAAGGATAGGTTTCAATCCTTCATTGAATATCAGGACACTCGCATGTGGATCTGTATTGCTGATGGGTACACAAACCCTACACATGACTTTGAAGGCAGACCTCATGTCACAGCCTATGTGAACATGCAGGAGAATGATAAAAAGATGTATGAGGCTGAAAAGAGAGCCTTGGCTGCCATCAAGATGTCCCTACCTGATAGTATCAAACATACCTTTAAGAAGTACACTACTTCAAAGGAAATGTGGGATGCTCTAGAGAAGAGATATGAAGGAAATCCTGATGTAAAAAAGAACAAAGTTGATCTTCTGAAGAAGCAATTTGCTGTGTTTAAGCACATGAAGAATGAGTCACTTGAGGACATCATCACTCGATACTACCATCTGATGTCAGAGCTGGATAATTATGATATAGACTGCTATTCTGACATAGAGAAAAATGACAAGCTGTTAGATGCCCTGCCTGCTAAATGGGATATTTACACTCTCATGATAAAAGGAGAAGCTGAATATGAAACAAAGGAGCTGGAAGAAGTTGTTGGAAAGCTAAGAGCTTATGTGCTCAGCATGAAGAAGAAGGACACTGGATATGATCAGGTTCAAGATCCAGGGATCTACAATGAGCTTGCATCTTCTTCATCTCATGATGCTTCTAGCGACTCTGCCACTGCTTTTCTTTCATGTGATAATGAGCAGGTTACAGTTAATGAGGATGGTGATGTGTGTTTTGTAGCTGCTTCAGGAGGTTCAACAGGAGTTAAGAGACCATCAGCTTCTAAGCAAACAAGCAGTGCAAAGTCAATGCCTATGAGTGTAAAGTCTGTTGAAGAACATCTCGCACTACTTGCTTCGTTTGTTGCTTCGTATGAGAATTACATTCAGGGGAAGATATCTGATCCTGCTACTTTGGATGAAGATTATGATCAGATTGACCCTGATGATTTAGAAGAGATGGATTTGCAATGGCAGATGGCCATGATTTCGAGGCGTGTGAAGAGGTTCATGAACAGAACTGGAAGGAAGTTTGTGGGGAAGAATGTAGGTTTTGACAAGGCAAAAGTCAGGTGCTTTAACTGTTAGAGTTATGGTCACTTCGCAAGGGAATGTCAGAAACAAAAGCATGAGACTTCGAGCCAGAGTTCAAACAATAGAAATTCATCAAACAACTCTAACTCAAGGGCGTTGATCTCTACTGCAAGAGAGGGTTCATATGACTGGAGCATTCACTTGGAAAAAGATGAGAATGTTACACAAGCATTTATGGCAGAGATCGTGCCAGTTGAAGAAGCTGAAACTAAAGCAAATGCTGAGAAAGAAAGTGATGCTGAGGTAAAGAAGGTTGATCAGACAACAGAAGCAGAAGAGGAAAAGCCAGAGTCTGAGTATGAAATGGAAGCTGAAGAGAAAGATGAAATCATCAAAAGACTGGGAGCTTAACTTGCTGCACTTATAGCCAACGCAGAAAAATCGACAGGAGAGGTAAGTAACTCTAGTACTTCTGTTTGTTTAAAGTGTCGTGAACTACAGGGTGAAGTTGACAAATTGTCAACTCAAAACAAAAGTCTTGTGAGCGAAATGTCTAACGTAAAAGAATCAAATTTCTTTGCTAAAAGAAATGAGTCATCATATTTGAAAAAGATAAAAGGCTATGAAGCTGAAATTGATGCTTTAACTTGCAAATTGAATGAAAATCTTCAAGTCATTGACTTAGCTCATGACATGATGGCTGAGAAAACAAAAGAGATTTCTGATAAAAACAAAGAGTTGTCAGATGCACAACTTAAAATTGTTGAACTTGAAAAGAAATTAGGTCAATTCAGGGATTCTACTTTTGTTATGAAACACATGATGGGTGGGTTAAAGAAGAGTAATGACAAGAAGACTGTGGGATTCCAGGGCTTTAATGAAGTCCCACCTCCTCTTAGTCATTACTATTCTTTCTTACCTGATGAAGATGAGTTCACAGACTTTTTGTCAACATCACCAAGTATTTCACATCCAGTCAAGGTGATGTGTTTACTGATAATGATGCTAAGAAGGAAAATAACAGCAAACCTGTTTTGAAAAAGAAAAATACACCTTCTAAAAACAATAATCAAACTTTTGTTAAAAAGGTTAATTTTGTTCAAGGAAGTGATATGAAAACCGAAACAGCTGTTATTGAAAAGGAATCAAATGTAGAGTTTGCTAAAAACAAAAACATTGAAAATTTTGAAATTAAGCAAACTGAACAAAATCCTTCCAAGGCATCATCATCAAAACCAGAATCTAGTTCAAAGGCTTCAGGTGAGAAGTCTTCGAAAAAGAGATCGTGCTTCAAATATCACACAAAGGGACATGTAGCTAGCTGCTGTCCTAACAAAAAGATTGAAGCACAAGTTAGTGAGAAACAAAGAGGAAAATCACCAGAAAAGAACGGTGATAAAAAGGAAAGAGAGTCTAACTCTCCAAAGAAATCTGCTCCAAAGCAACAACAAGGTGTTGCTAGTGGTGTAGATAAGGCTGAAAAAGGAACTCCTCAAGTGTAACACCCTCACCCCGTAACCCGGGTGATTATGCACAATTGATACACTTACAGCGCAAACTACTTTCATTAAAACTTATAATAGTCTGAGTACAACACTTTATTTATTTACGAACTTTTGGCAACTAAGAACTCCTTGATCTTCTAAAACTCCCCAACTGTCAAGTAGTTCCTATAGCTTTCCTCGTGACTAACCTGAGATAAGTATACTCAAAACGACGTCAGATATATACTGGTGAGCACATACTATACAATTTTTATAAAGACAGACCACAGTTTACATTATATGCATACACAATATGGGCATGTGACCGCATTATAGTCAGGTTGGGCCTCATTGAACCTTATAGGTCACATTTGACTTGTCACAAACCACCGTACAAGAGACATACTGGTCCTCCAGCTGTGTCCCCCTACGGCCGTCACATAGGTATGAGTGTGTGTCGCTGGACCTTATAAGCACGAAGTGCCTGTGGGTACAACACCTTATTACCCTTCCCAGAGTGACACACCTCATTAAGCATAATAGGATCCCATATACCCCTACTGACACATGCATACTGCAGCATTCTCATTATTACCAGTTATGGACGAGTATACTATCACAGTTTTAAAAGACAAGTATGATGACTCATCTGATTAGCAATTGCTTAACTACCGCTAGTACAACTGGGTTATGTCTCAAGGTCCTGACACAATTACATAATCCTAGGTTAGGTAATGGTACACCTAACTAGTCATTATCATGGTTGGATATTGGTTAACCCTACCTTGTTTAAGCATGGTTGATCAGTCCATGCCTAACTAAGGCTAGGCTACCCAATACCCGCCCCTGACAATAACCCTAGTACCTAAAAATAATACTAACACTACTACTACTAATATATTATTATTAATAATAAAACTAATATTAACTACTAAAAATAAATAATAAATAACTAAACATAAACTTAAACGAGAGTATACCTCAAAACTATCTATGGCACGTGGATGTAGAGTTTTCCTACTCCTGCTCCTACTCGCGCTCCAAAAACGACTACTAACAATACCCAACGGAGTATCGTATACTCGGGATTCTCAATACTAGAGCGTTCCCGTTAAAATTTTGGTGTATCTAAACAACTACCAAGACTCTTATTTAAAGGAAGCAAGCAGGCACCTCAAATGATTTATGAGGCGATGTGGGATAAGTGACGTGCCTACCTGCCTGCTTGACCTGCTAGCTTGCTTGCTTATATATATTAATTCAGCTGCTTAACTCGTTTTTCTTGTATAACTTTTAAAATATGACGTTTTATAAAACGACGAATATGTCATTAGAACGAGCATATTTTTATCTACGTTTTAACCTAAGTTTCATTAAAAACGGAGTAAGGTAAATAAAATAATATATTTAATTATTAATATTAACGGTCTCCTATATTAGCCAAGGTTTGTCAAGATATTTCACCTTTCACACAATCATCTTACTCGTTTAACAATATATGAAATATAAATTACATATTTCACACGTTTATAACCAGCACATTAAGATTCGGGGTATTACATCCTTCCCTCCTTACAAAAATTTCGTCCTCGAAATTTGTCATTACTTAAAAAGATGAGGGTACTTATCTTTCATTATGTTTTCTAGTTCCCATGTAAAGTTGGGTCCATGACGTGCGTTCCACTTGACTTTGACTAACGGGATTTCCTTCTTGCGTAACTTTTTAACCTTTCTATCTTCGATTTGTAGTGGTTCTTCAATGAAGTTGAGTTTTTCGTCAACCTGTACCTCTTCCAGGGGTATTTGTTGGGCTTCGTCCACTAGGCACTTCCTTAAATTTGATACATGGAAAGTATTATGTATTCCTGCCAGCTGTTCAGGAAGTTTTAGCCGATAAGCCACTGGTCCTACTTTGCTTGTTACTTCAAACGGACCAATGTATCGGGGTTTCAACTTTCCCTTCTTTCCAAACCGAATCACTACTTTCAGAGGTGATACCTTAAGCATTACTTTATCCCCTAGTTGGAACTCTAGGGGTTTACGCCTCTGATCTGCATAACTCTTTTGTCGATCTTGAGCACTTTTCATCCTTTCTTTGATTTGCTGGATCTTTTCTGTGGTCTCCACAATGATTTCTGGTCCTGATAGTTGACTTTCCCCTACTTCCGTCCAACAGATAGGAGTGCGGCACCTTCTTCCGTATAAAGCTTCATAAGGTGCAGCTTTGATGCTGGCGTGATAACTATTATTGTAGGCAAATTCGATGAGTGGTAGATGCGTGTCCCAACTTCCACCAAAATCAATTACACAAGCCCGAAGCATATCTTCTAATGTCTGAATAGTTCGTTCACTCTGCCCATCCGTCTGAGGATGATATGCAGTGCTTAGATTAAGCTTGGTTCCCAACTCTTGTTGGAAACTTTGCCAGAATTTAGATGTGAAACGACTATCTCTGTCTGATATGATCGATACAGGCACCCCATGTCGCGAGACTATTTCTTTGATGTAAATTTGAGCTAGCTTGTTCATCTTATAGTCCTCACGAATTGGCACAAAGTGTGCAAACTTGGTCAGTCTGTCCACTATTACCCAAATAGTATCATAACTGTGACTTGACCTTGGGAGCTTCGTGATAAAATCCATGGTGATTTTCTCCCATTTCCATTCTGGGATCTCTGGTTGTTGCAAGTATCCAGAGGGTTTTTGATGTTCTGCGTTCACCTTAAGGCATGTAAGACACTTTTCCACATAATGGGCAATAGATTGTTTCATTCATGGCCACCAATAATCTCTCCTTAAATCCTTATACATCTTGTCACTGCCAGGGTGAATGGAATACTTAGACTTATGAGCTTCCTCTAAGATTGTATCCTGCAGTCCTTCAAAATTAGGAACCCATATCCTATTGTTGAACCTAAGGATATTATCATTTCCCATTGTCAGTAGCTTCAGTCTCCCAATCATTCTTTCTTTTACAATATGATTCTCTTTTAAGGCTTCTTGTTGTATATTCCTAACTTGATCTAAGAGACTAGTTTTAACCTCTATTCTGGTTGCATAAATTCTTATTGGTTAAGGTTTCTCTTTTCTACTTAAAACATCTGCTACTATGTTTGCCTTACCTGGATGGTATTGGATCTCACAGTCGTAATCACTTAATAACTCCATCCATCGTCTCTGACGCATATTGAGCTCCTTCTGCTCAAATATGTGTTTTAAACTTTTATGGTCACTATAGATAGTGCACTTTGTACCGTAAAGATAGTGCCTCCAAATTTTCAATGCGAACACTATGGCACCAAGTTCCAAATCATGGGTTGTGTAGTTCCGTTCATGAATCTTCAACTGTCTAGAGGCGTAGGCAATCACTTTGCCTCTTTGCATGAGTACACATCCCATACCATAGTGAGATGCATCACAGTAGACGGCAAAATCTTTTATTCCCTCAGGAAGTGACAGTATTGGGGCGCTACATAACTTATGCTTTAACGTGTTAAAGGCTTCTTCTTGTTTAGGTCCCCAATTAAACTTAGAGGCTTTCTGGGTTAGTGTGGTTAATGGTGTTGCAATCTTTGAGAAGTCTTGAATAAACCTTCTATAGTATCCTGCTAACCCCAGAAATCTTCTGATTTCAGTGGGATTCTTCGGTACTTCCCATTTCTTGATGGCCTCGATCTTTGCAGGGTCAACTTGTATTCCACATTCATTTATCACGTGGCCTAGGAATTGCACCTCACGTATCCAAAATTCACACTTAGAGAACTTTGCATAGAGTTTTTCTTTCTTGAGCAATTCAAGGACTGCTCTTAGGTGTTGTTCATGTTCTACCTCGTTCTTAGAGTAGATAAGGATATCGTCAATAAAAATGATCACAAACTTATCGAGGTAAGGTTTACAAACCCTGTTCATGAGGTCCATGAACACTGCAAGTGCGTTGGTCAGTCCAAATGGCATTACCAAAAATTCATAATGACCATACCAAGTCCTGAAGGCAGTCTTAGGTATGTCTCTGGTGCAACTTTCACTTGGTGGTATCCAGACCTCAAGTCTATTTTAGAGAAATAGCTTGCCCCTTGTAATTGATCAAACAAGTCGTCGATCCTGGGCAAAGGGTATTTATTCTTTATAGTGGCTTTATTCAAGTCTCTATAATCGATGCACATGCGCATCGTCCCATCTTTCTTCTTGACAAACAAGATGGGTGCTCCCCATGGTGACGAACTAGGTTGGATAAACCCCTTGTCAAGCAACTCTTGTAGTTTCTTCTTGAGTTCTTGCATTTCTGTCGGGGCTAGTCTGTACGGCGACTTAGCAATCGGTGATGTACCGGGAACTAGGTCAATGCGAAACTCAACCTGTCTATCCGATGGTAGTCCCGGGAGCTCATCGGGAAACACTTCGGGGTATTCTCGTACTACTGGCACGTCCTCGACCTTCTGCTTTTCTGTAGTGTTTACGACATATGCTAAAAAGGCAACATACCCTTTCCTTAGGCATTTATGTGCTTGTGCTATCGTGATGAGGTTCTTAGTCTTGTCAGTGCGGTCTCCCGATACAGTTAGCTGTTTGCCGTTGGGTAATCGGAGTCGGACGATCCTTTTGTCACATATAACTTCCGCATGATATGGTGTTAACCAGTCCATTCCTATGACTATGTCGAATTCTCCAAGTTCCATAGGCATTAGGTCTATAGGGATAACATGGTTGTTCAAGCTTATTTTACAATTCTTAACTATGTCAACTATCTCTCTTTGACTTCCATCAGCCATTTCTACTGTAAAGGTATGATCTAGGGTTTGGGAAGCCTGGTTCAAGTAAGGTCTAAAGGTAGTCGACACTAGACTTCTATTTGCACCGGTATCAAATAATACACGCGCATATACATCATTTACGAGATACGTACTCGTGATAACGTCTGTATTGGTCTTGGCTTCTTCCGTGGTGAGTACAAATGCCCGCCCTTTTGGCTGATTTGGTTGTGTCCTATCATTTCTTTTAAGTTCGGGACATTCAGATCTCATGTGGTTAGGGTCTCCACATTTGAAACACTTCTTCTTTTCCTTGCATTCTTGAAGAGCATGACCCGTCTTTTTACAATTTGGACAAGGAAAACGACATTCCCCCCGTATGAAAACGTTTGCAAATTTGACATTGAGGAAATGTTTTAGGCCTTTTAAAGTTGTTATTCCGGGTGTCCCCTTTCTTTCTTCCCACTTTCTTTTTGGTGCGGGAGATTCAGCCTGCCGCAGAATCATCTCGGCAGCCATGACGGCGCCAGCCTCAACAGTTTCTACAAAAGTCTTGGGGGATTTGGATTTGATAAACACCATCATTTCAGAGGGTAGACCCCAAATAAACCTATTGATCAGTTGTTCCTCAGTCAATGCTAAATAAGAAACCAGTCGAGATATGTCGTTGAAACGAGAAACATACTCTCGATAGGTTTTATTTCCCATTTTTAACTGAAAGAATTCTACTTCCATTTGCTCGGTCTCACTGGGAGGACAATACTTTGCAAGAAACTTATGAATAAACTCCTCCCACTTCATCTCCTTAACCTTTTCTTTTCCCTCTGTTCGTACCACAATGTTCCACCAGTGAAGGGCTTCAGCTTCAAACATATGTACGGCGAACCGTACTTTGATGCGGTCATCACACTCACATATGTCTAATACTGACTCCATTCTGTTGAGCCAGTCTTGAGCTTCTAGTGCTCCCTTTCTTCCGTCAAAGGATTGAGGTTTACAAGACATGAAGTGCTTATAAGTACATTCCTTTGCTTTGGAATATTCACCTTTTCTTTCTAGTGGCGTGGTTGAAATAGTGTTTTTCCTTTCGCCCATTCCTTCCCTTTGTACTAGCGTGGAGGTTGCTGAGCTTTCTTCATGTCGTTCTCCAGATTGGTTAACATTACCGGTTTGTGCATTCTTCATTACCTTAGCCACTTCCACTGCTATATTGTGGATATCCTCAGTATTTACACGCATGCTTGTACTAGACCGGGACCTGACACTATGAGAGGGAGTTCGAGTCCTATAAGAACCTTCCTCTCTCCTTCTGTTATTTTGATTAGTTCTAGACCCTTGTTCATCTCTATGTTCAGACATTGTCTCCTTCCTATAGGAATATGAGTATAAAGAGTTCCTAGTATGTATGATACATCATTATAATATAACAACTATATACATCACATAGATATATATATATATATATATACGTGTATATATATAGCACATAGAAAGGCACAACATAGTTTACTTCTTCTAGCGTCACTCAACTGACTATGCAAGTACTTTTCCTGAGAACATGTTATTTGGCCTAGTCTGAGTGTGCTATTTAATCTTTAGAGAACTACTGGTTAAAGCTTAGGCATTCCTGCAATACCTAATTCGCTAAAACCTCGGGCTCTGATACCAACTGTAACACCCTCACCCCGTAACCCGGGTGATTATGCACAATTGATACACTTATAGCGGAAACAAACTACTTTCATTAAAACTTATAATAGTCTGAGTACAACACTTTATTTATTTACGAACTTTTGGCAACTAAGAACTCCTTGATCTTCTAAAACTCCCCAACTGTCAAGTAGTTCCTATAGCTTTCCTCGTGACTAACCTGAGATAAGTATACTCAAAACGACGTCAGATATATACTGGTGAGCTGATACTATACAATTTTTATAAAGACAGACCACAGTTTACATTATATGCATACACAATATGGGCATGTGACCACATTATAGTCAGGTTGGGCCTCATTGAACCTTATAGGTCACATTTGACTTGTCACAAACCACCGTACAAGAGACATACTGGTCCTCCAGCTGTGTCCCCCTACGGCCGTCACATAGGTATGAGTGTGTGTCGCTGGACCTTATAAGCACGAAGTGCCTGTGGGTACAACACCTTATTACCCTTCCCAGAGTGACACACCTCATTAAGCATAATAGGATCCCATATACCCCTACTGACACATGCATACTGCAGCATTCTCATTATTACCAGTTATGGACGAGTATACTATCACAGTTTTAAAAGACAAGTATGATGACTCGCCTGATTAGCAATTGCTTAACTGCCGCTAGTACAACTGGGTTATGTCTCAAGGTCCTGACACAATTACATAATCCTAGGTTAGGTAATGGTACACCTAACTAGTCATTATCATGGTTGGATATTGGTTAACCCTACCTTGTTTAAGCATGGTTGATCAGTCCATGCCTAACTAAGGCTAGGCTACCCAATACCCGCCCCTGACAATAACCCTAGTACCTAAAAATAATACTAACACTACTACTACTACTAATATATTATTATTAATAATAAAACTAATAAATAACTAAACATAAACTTAAACGAGAGTATACCTCAAAACTATCTATGGCACGTGGATGTAGAGTTTTCCTACTCCTGCTCCTACTCGCGCTCCAAAAACGACTACTAACAATACCCAACGGGGTATCGTATACTCGGGATTCTCAATACTAGAGCGTTCCCGTTAAAATTTTGGTGTATCTAAACAACTACCAAGACTCTTATTTAAAGGAAGCAAGCAGGCACCTCAAATGATTTATGAGGCGAAGTAACTGCTGTCTCCCTTATGGTCGACGTTCTCTCCTCCCATCCTCTCCTCTCCCTACCGGTCGACGAATAGAACTCTTCTTTGCCGTTCTGGTTGGCTTAAGGCGGTCGAACTCTCCCCTCCTCTCCTTAACAGTCGAGTGATTTCTCATTCTCTCTCCCTCTTTCTATAGATAAGCAGGTTCTTCGATCATTCTAATGAAATAGGTTCGTTAAAGCCAATTGATCGAATTCTGTTTTAGATTCCTATTCCACTCCAACCGGTGCAGAACTCTTAACCTTTCTAGGACCCTCTCTACGGCAAGGTGCTGCTCTACTCTTTCCACTTGCTCCCTCGTGTATAGCGGTTGAGTTCTTCGCCTCACGGTTTGGCTACCCATCGTCATTCCCTCTCTGTCTAAAGTGAGAGGGGTTCTCTGCGCACAGTGTAAGATTCCGGTCTCGTAGGCAGCAGCATTCGTGCTTGCCTTTGCCGTGATTGTCCGTTGTTCCCTTGGTGCGCTGTCATTGACGGTGTAAATCTGTTCGTTCGAGAAAACATGTTCATCTCTTTCCATATCCTATCCCTGGTGGGATAAGTGACGTGCCTACCTGTCTGCTTGACCTGCTAGCTTGCTTGCTTATATATATTAATTCAGCTGCTTAACTCGTTTTTCTTGTATAACTTTTAAAATATGACGTTTTATAAAACGACGAATATGTCATTAGAACGAGCATATTTTTATCTACGTTTTAACCTAAGTTTCATTAAAAACAGAGTAAGGTAAATAAAATAATATATTTAATTATTAATATTAACGGTCTCCTATATTAGCCAAGGTTTGTCAAGATATTTCACCTTTCACACAATCATCTTACTCGTTTAACAATATATGAAATATAAATTACATATTTCACACGTTTATAACCAGCACATTAAGATTCGGGGTATTACATCAAGTTCCTCGTTTTCAAAGAAATCAACCAAGATTTCAGCCTGAATCAACATCAGGGAGACATGAGAGACCTAGAAGTAGTTCACCAAGAATGAGCAATCAAAATTCGAATAATTTCAGAAGTCAATGTCAATATCAAAATCGATGCCATAATAATGGTGGTCGAACTTTTTATAACAATGGCTTTAGAAATTATAACAATCAAGCTTCTTGGAATCAAAACTCAAGATTTCAAAGGTCACATAGTCCAAACACATATAGGAACCCAAAGGACCAGAGACCTTATGGAAATCCTGCCCCATTTCCATCAACAGGTCCAAGATCCAAGACTCCAGTAAGGAGTGATGGACATTGGATGGATGTTCCTGTAGTTGATGAATCTGGACGACCCAAGACCATCAAGGCTTGGGTCCCCCACTCTAACTAATCTTTTGGTTGGTGTGTGCAGGAGCTGCTAAGGAGGATTATCAACTTATGGTATGTTGATAGTGGCTGCTCTAGGCACATGACGGGGGATGCGAGGTTATTTTCTGAGTTTGAAGAATATGATGGTGGACATGTTAATTTTGCTGGTGCTAAAAGTGGTAGGATTACTGGAAGAGGAAAAGTGATGAATGGGAAGATCACATTGGACAAAGTGAACTATGTTGAGCAGCTTAAACACAATCTGATGAGCGTGTCACAAGTCTGCGACAAGGGTCACTCGGTCCATTTTACAAATACTGAGGCATTGGTGTTGAAATCGGGTTTGGTCATTCCGGACGATTGGATAGTGATGCGTGCACCAAGGAAAAATGATACTTATGTCATGGACATGGGTGCCAAAGATCCAATTGCTGCGGTGGCGTGTTTACTGTTAAAAGCATCTGAAGCTGAATCTATGTTGTGGCACAGACGCATGGCTCATATTCACTACCGCAAAATGAATTACATTTTAAAAATGAGCTAGTGAAAGGAGTTCCATTGCTGAGGTCTCAAGTGGAAGATAAATGTCTTCCATGTCAAAAGGGAAAACAACACAAGAAACCTCATAAGTCTAAAACAGTAAATTCCATTAATGCCCCTTATGAATTACTTCACATGGATTTATTCGGTCCAGTGAACATAAGGAGCATAGATGGAAAGTACTACTGTCTTGTTGTCACTGATGATTACTCACGTTATTCATGGGTTTTCTTTTTTAGGTACAAAGGATGAAACAGCAGAGATGCTGATAGATCTTTTTACAAAATTGGAAAACGTCCATGATGCAAGGATCAAGAGGATAAGGAGTGATAATGGCACGGAGTTCAAGAATCGTATCCTGGATCTCTACTATCTTCGAAAGGGAATTGAACATCAATATTCTGCTCCTTATACTCCTCAACAAAATGGAGTCGCTGAGAGGAAAAACAGGACGTTGATTGAAGCCGCTAGGACGATGCTTTCAGATTCAAAGCTACCAGTTCTTTTCTGGGGAGAAGCTGTGAATACAGCTTGCTACGTCCTAAACAAAGTTTTAACCGTTAAACGTTTCAACAAAACTTGTCATGAGTTGATGTTTAACGAAAAACCAAACTTAACAGGCTTTGAACCATTTGGATTACCCTGCACCATTGTGCGAAACAAAGATAAACAAAAATTCGGTGAGGTGGCAGACGAAGGCTACTTTCTAGGCTATGTGCCTGGCACACCGAATAAAAGGGTTTTTAATCTAAAAACTGGTAAAATTGAGGTTGTTTTTATTGTGGAAATTACTTCCTACAAGCCTCAACAATCAACGAGTGGTCCTGCTATATTATATGATTATGAAAGTGTTTTTAAATCATTTAATATTCCCGAGGTTTCTGATGCAGATGATTCTCAGCTGATTCAAACAGTGATTGGTAAAGACGATGAAGGCGAGTTTATGCCTAGATCGAATGTTGATATGTCAGATGCTCCGGAAACTTCCCATGGTGCTGCTGATCCTGATTCAAGTGATAGTGAACCTGAACCCAATCAGGGGGAGGATTTCATTAACCCATTTGCAAATCAGAATGTTCAGGGGGAGGTTGGATCAAACCTGGGTGACAATCTGGAAGTCGATGTTGTTGCTACTACACGAGCAAATAGAGATCATCCAGTTGACATGATTCTTGGAGATCCTACTGCAGGTGTTCAGACAAGAAGAAGCATTGCAGCGAATTCTGGGTTATTTGTTTCGATTGAGAAGACTGGGATAGTGAATGAATGCTTGTATAGTTGCTTTATTTCCCAAGAGGAGCCGAAGAACATTCATATGGCTCTTAAAGACAATTCATGGGTTGAAGCTATGCAAGAGGAATTGGCCCAGTTTGCGAAGTTAAAGGTTTGGGAGTTAGTGGACCTTCCTAAAGGCGAAAGAGAAATTGGCACTAAATGGGTATTTAGGTGCAAGAAGGATGAACGAGGGATTGTCACGCGCAACAAGGCTCGGTTAGTTGTTAAAGGGTTTAATCAGTAAGAAGGGATTGATTACAATGAAGTGTTTGCACCAGTGGCAAGGTTGGAGGCAATTCGTTTGTTTCTGGCTTTCGCTTCATTCAAGGGCTTCAAAGTTTACCAACTTGACGTGAAGAGTGCATTTCTTTACGGAAAATTCCAAGAAGTGGTGTATGTCTCACAACCAGAAGGGTTCGTTGATCCAGACTATCCAGATCGAGTGTACAAACTTGATAAGGCTTTGTATGGGTTACATCAAGCTCCCAGGGCGTGGTACGAGACACTGTCTACACATCTGCTCAAGAATGGTTTTGAAAGAGGTTAGATTGACAGTACACTGTTTATTAAGAGGAAGAAGGAAGATTTTCTGCTGGTACAAGTATACGTAGATGACATCATCTTTGGGTCATCTGATGAGAACATGTGTAAGGAGTTTGAACAGGTGATGAAGAGCAAGTTTGAAATGAGTGCTATGGGTGAGCTGTCTTACTTTCTGGGATTACAAGTTGAACAGAAGGAGGATGGGATGTTTATTCATCAAACGAAGTATGTGTATGACATTTTGGATCGGTTCAAAATGAATGATTGCTCTACTTCCAACACACCTATATGCGAAAATCACAATCTCGGCCCAGATCATGAAAGCACTGAAGATGTTGATCCTACTCATTACAGGGCGATGATTGGTTCTCTAATGTACTTGACTGCTTCAAGACCTGACATCATGTTTGCCGTATGCTTGTGTGCCAGATATCAGGCGAATCCGAAAGAGTCACATATGAAAGCAGTGAAGCGCATTCTTCGTTACTTGAAGGGGAAGCCTAAACTTGGGTTATGGTATCCAGCTGATAGTGATTTGAGGTTCGTTGCTTACACTGATTCAGACTTTGGAGGATGCAAATCAAACAGAAAGTCTACAACAGGTGGTTGTCAGTTCTTAGGAGGCAGGATCGTGTCTTGGTAATGCAAGAAGCAATCCTGTGTGTCTACCTCTACGTGTGAAGCTGAATATATTGCTGCGGGTAGCTGTTGCTCTCAGGTTCTCTAGATTCAACAGCAGATGCGTGATTACGGTTTGGATTTCACTCGTACTCCTATTATGATAGATAATAATGCCACTATATCAATCACAAACAATCCCGTAAAGCACAGTCGAACTAAACATATTGACATACGTCATCACTTTATACGGGATTGTGCTGAAAAACGACTAATTGAATTACATCGAGTCGACATAGAAGATAACCTTGCTGATCTTTACACTAAAGCTTTTGATCGAGCTCGCTTTGAACACTTAGTCGAACTCAACGGGATGAGGAATCCTGAATAACTGGTTTTTCATAAGAATTTTGTAAATAGTTTACTGCTTTCTCAAAAATCAAAAATACAAAAACATTGAAAAATCAAAAACATAAAAAATAGAAAATCAAAAATGAGTTATCACTGTGTGAAAAAGAGGAAATGATAGTACATCAGCAAGTTAGACGGTCACACTGAAATTGACCAAAAATTGCTTAAGTGTGATAACAGCTTCATCATATGATGTACCAGTAGGCAAAAGCATGAAATAATCAACTTACCAAAGTGATATAAACCTAAATGCACTGAGTATGAGTGGGGAACACATCAGTGGTGTATGGTTTAATGACCTTAATTCTTGCGTTGATAGATTGCCAAAATCTAAAGTTTTGGGTCTTTATACTGTTATTTCATCCGGGGATATCATGGGTGTCCTTCTGCTGCATCCAGATACATGCTGACCTAGACACACCCAGGATATCTTAAAAGAGCTAAAAATGCCAAAACCCTGAAAATAGCTCTCAAAGAGAGTCATTCAATAAGTGCAAAATGCACAATTCGTACCAACACTGGTATCTGTCTTAGCCCTCGATAAGATATTTTGGTCTCTCTGCTGTACGGAAGTACTGACCTGTTCACCAATTATCTATCGTTGAAAATTAAAACGAATGAATTCAGTATACTCACCTACTACGATGAATCTTTGTGCATACCTTGATCGCGGGGGTACATCCTGAAGTGGGACACGCTTGTATTTCGGTATTCTAAAATTACCTTAACGTATCATACGGTAATGGTACTTGAAATGTTCATGCATTTTGTTTAAGTGGACAAACATACTGGTAATCATCTTGAACTGCTTTTCACTAAAACATTACATAAAGAATTAACTAATTGTGTGAAACAGTTTGATTGTGCTGATATGATCTTCTTACTAGTTATTCTCACAAAAATAGAGTGTTTATTGCTTTTGTATTTACTTGCTTTCAGAAAATATAAAAATCCAAAAATAGTGTCTTTTTCTATTTTAAAATTCTTAACGTACGGAAAACTGTTATTCTTGGAGGAATTGTTACTGATAGGGGGAGACGGTGTTAGTAAGTGAGTTCAAAATTTTCAAATCAAGCAGGTTATGATGTGTTTTGTTTGAAATTGTGTGCGTATTGGTGCTGAATGGAAAATGCTTAATCTGTAACACAGTTTAACAAATCTCTTGAATAATAATAATTTATTTAACTTTTGTTGAAAAATTCTTATGGTTTCTCGAGATGTTTGTTTTATAGTATACAGATTGAAGCTGTATGTTGCTGTGAAGATGAGAGTTTGCTTGGATGCATGGTAGGACCTCCTTTCTACATTGCAGACAGAGTTGAAGAGTTGAAGATTGCTATTAAAATGCTGAACCGGAGTTTACTCAAGCGCTAACGTTTTGAAGATTTGGTGGTTGGATGCATAAGCTTAGGGGGAGTCTGTTGCTGACAGAAGCTGTTAAAGCTGAAGCTATCCAAAGACCAAAAGATTTGAAGATTCTGAAGACTGAAGTTACCTTTGCGAGCTATTGTCAAGGGGGAGTTTGTTGGTGCATGTTTTGTGACAACAGCTTAGATTTGGTTCTTTGGATATCTTGTAATTAGTAAACCGATAAACGGTTAGCGGGTTTAGCTTTGTAATAGTGTGTAATAGTGAATTAAGAGTGATTGGGCCAAACCAAACCCACATATGGGGGAGGGTTTGCGAAATGGGCCTTGCCCAAGACCTAGCCCATATGCAAAGCTTTGTCCTATATAAACAAAGCTTAGCATTAGGGTTTAGGTTAATCATCTAATCACCTTAATCACTTGGAGAGAATTCGTGAAAGACAAAGGCTTGGACGAATTAGGATCTTGATTGATTTTAATCGTTACGAAGATAATCAGTAAAGATCGGGTTTGAAGTGATTCGTGTTCTACACTTTTGTGTGAAATCTGATCTAGAGGATTCCGCACTCTAGGTTAGATCGACGATTCTGTTACGATCCGCACACGTTAGGGGACTTACAAAATATGTTGTGACATCAGTAGGATGTCTTCTATTATGCCCCAAATGATTTTAAACTCGAATTACACCTCGTAAGGGTATTTTGGTCATTTAAAAGGTTATAAAAGGGTTTAAACATGTTTCTGAGTTTCGGATCTGATGTAATCAGTAAAATACTCAATTTACTAAGTTATATCAGTAAGGTATAACTTATATGTGAAATCTATCCTTTATGACCAAACTATGCATCTTAAGGGCATTTTGGTAATTTTACATAAGCCTAAAAGGTCAAAATCGGAAATCTGAGCTTAAGACCTTTGCTTACTGTTAGAATGTAAATATTTACTAAAAATATCAGTAAGCATCAAACCTTATATTTATAAAATGGTTTTAATATATACTATGCGTTAAAAACGCTTAAAAAAGCGATTTGGAGTCATTTCCGGGTTTTTAAAGAAAAGCTGATATTTTTATTATTTTCCAGAAGGCTCAAAATACTTTATTTATCATATTAGATCAGTAGAAAAAGGTTTGGGGTCAAAAGGATTTGTAAAACTTATTTTATAGCCCAAAAGGGCAAAACGGCAATTACCGAATCAAGCTTTGAATCCTAAGTTATGCTCAGCCTAAAAATAAATAAAAATCTTCAAAAATCCCAAAATATTATATTACATCAGTGGGTAATAAGTTTGGTAATTATGCGATTTATTTACTTAAAAGCTTCTTAATTATGCGATTTATTTACTTAAAAGCTTCTTAATTACGCTAATGAGCATAACTCTTAATCTAGACCTCAACTGATGTCAAATTCTAGGGACAAGTTTATAAATCAGTAGTGAAGGTTTCTATTCTTTCACTTTGTCAAAAATCATGTTTTAAGGTCAAAAGGGCATAATAGTCAACATTTAAGCATTTAACGGAATCATGCATATGAATCGGATAACTAATGAACCAAGTTGTATAATCTCAGAGGGTTATACTTATAGGTAACTTGGTCCTATTAGAGCTCTAAGGCATTCTTAAATCATGCTCAAACGGGTCAGAACTGAAAGTCAAAGCATAAGTCAAACTATGCGACTTTCGGTCCCAAACCAAGCTTAAACTGAAAATTGTCAAGTTGAACATGTTTAGACATGTTCTTATGTTAATTACCAAGTTATATTAATGTCGAAACAGGTTGCATAGCTTCTACATTGCTAATTATGCATTTATTCGAAAATTAGCTTTCTGTTGACTTTTTATAATCAAGTTTGACTCGACAATTGACCTAATTAGAGTGGGAATCAGAGGGTGACCTTTTACGAAATGGCCACGACCTTGACACGCGGGTGTAGGCGTACACCCGACAATGTGTCCATAATTATAAAGGTATAGCCGTTGGTTTTCCCGCCACGGTTTTATGCTATGTGGTGTGCCTATTAAACTTAAACCCGGCACGACCCGGGCGACCGAACGCATAGTGAACATGTAATTCTTTTACAAGATTTGATTTATAAATTATCCCAAGTTATAAAGAGTATGTGCCTTGTGCATTCAAATCAATTTTAATAAACATTTTATAAAAGTGTCGGTTGAATGTATTTACCAGTGTAAACTGACGTATTTTCCCCAAAAAGATTAAATGCAGGTTCTACA
The DNA here is from genome assembly GCF_002127325.2 of Helianthus annuus. Lineage (NCBI taxonomy): Eukaryota > Viridiplantae > Streptophyta > Magnoliopsida > Asterales > Asteraceae > Helianthus > Helianthus annuus. Next base: position 150,599,030 of record NC_035447.2, on the reverse strand, counting down.
CGTAATAGGCTGGCCACTCCTTAGCATCGTTAGAGTCTCGCAAGCTTGGGATGCCAATATCTGTTGAACAATTATTTTTCTATCTTATTTTGATCCCCTGTGGATTATATTTCGACGATTGTGATACTTGGATATTACATTCGATAGTTGAAATATATTTATCTTTATGCTTCCGCTGTGCATTTATATATTGTGTGGTTTGACTATATTGTTGCCAACTACGTCACGGTAATCCCCCACCGGGCCCACCGGTGATACACGTGGAAATCGGGGTGTGACATATTTGTTGGGCTCTAGAGCTTTATTCTAGCCTCGCTTTCCTAGCAGATAAGCATCTTAAACACCTGTCGCATACGTTAAAATAAAAGTCAATACATAAAATGTAAAGGTGAGCATACAAGTTTGGTAAAAGCATAACAGAGTTCGAAATAGTTTACGCATAACCAGCACGTACACAGAGGAAAACGATGCATGTTAATTATCGACATGGATCTATCGACACCAATGACTGCGGGTTGACAGCCCGAGGCAGTTCGCAATACATGATTACCACCGTATTCCATGCAAGTAATTGTCCTTAACAACCCCCGTGTGAACGGGTGCTGAGTCCAAACTATAGTACTATCGTCGTTAAGGCAGGCAGACAGCATTCCACGTGTAAACATAACAACAAGCATTCATATAGTCACGTAATACACGCGATAACGGTTAGCGTTTAAAGTGCGTAGTGTGTTCGATAGTGATTTAGATTAAGTAACGTATGTAACACCCAAAAGTGCGAAAGCAAAAAGGGTTCGAGTATACTCACAGCGGTTGATGGATTGAAGGGAACGCTTGAGAGTAGGGTTAGCCTGAATAGTTTGATATCATAACGATAAGCAACGACGTAAAACGGAAAACAAGTGTTGGAGGGTCGGACAGCTGGTCGATCGGACGGTAGTCCGATCGGACGGCTGACCGTTCGGTGGACAGTCCGTTCAGATAGTTGTCCGGTCGGACGGAAGTCCGATCGGACGGAAGTCCGATCGGATGGCTGTTCGAGTGGATTGTTTCCTCCTTTGAGTAGGATGTGTTTGTGTATGATGGTTTGACCTTTTGAAGTTTTTGTTGTAGTATTTTAAAACATTGAAGTATCTTTACCTTTCAGGTCGGTCGATCGAACGGTCGTTCGATCGGCCGGCAACCCGATCGGCTAGGTACCTCAGCAAAACAAGTTCTCGGCGGGATGTCACCTGATCGGACGGCTGTTCGATCGGGTGGCACTCCTAGTGCGTCGAACATGTTGAAAATCGATTAAGTGTTGAAGTATAGTATCTCATGATCCGAAGAGTAATCCAATCGGACGGTAGTCCGATCAAACAGCAGTTTGTTCAATACTCAACTTCAGGAGGATTAATTGATTAAGTGTGGGACCTTGTGCTAGCCGATCGGCTGGCCGGTCGATCAGCTGACTGTCCAGTCGGCTGGCTGTCCGTTCGGTCAGCACCCTGACCTGATCAGCCTATTCGTCTAACACTTGGTTGTTCTGATTGTTTGTCGTTTTATCGAGGTATTTTGAGAACGAGTTAAACAACAGAAAACTCGTCTTTACTTAGTTCTCCTGATCGGACAGGAATCACCAAACCCGGTTAGTGAATTGTTCGGGACGGTTGTTTAACGTTTTAACCCGAAATCGGTGAACCTCGTGGATAGAACCCGGATCTTGAACCGCACAACTACTAGGATGATTAGTAAGTCGGCACAAGTTCCGTTTCTATCGGTTTTGAAGGCATTGAGTGTAAAAGAGTTGAAAGAAAGTTGGAAAACCATCTTTCAATCCCTTTTTACCATGAATGTGTTTAGATCTGTGAAAGATCTTTGTTTGTTTATGTGGAAATCGGTTAGATCCAAGTTATTCTTGGTGGACTGAGGCCAAAACATGAAGTTCTTCAAGAACCCATGATGACATCATCCTAGAACGCTTGAATCTTGATGATTTCACGGTTAAAAGTTAAGATTTGAAAGATAGAAAGGTGTAGGAGTGCGTGTAGATCAAGAAAGTACAAGATTTAGGACGAAATGTTACCAGAATCGAGAGAAATCTGATAAAAAGTGAGCTGAGCGTGCTGGTCGGACAGAGGTTTCCAAAAGTAGAAAGTTTGACAATGACAGGGGTATTTATAGGATGCCAAAAGAGGTAATGGCTGGCCGAGTCGACTATGTTTGACCGAGTTGACTCTGTTTGACCGAGTCGACTATGTTTGACCGAGTTGACTCGCTGTTGACCACGACTGAACGAGACCCGAACCTACTGTTGACTGCCTTCGACCACCATTGACCGGGTTTGACCAGATCTGACCCGAATATCAAGACCTGCAGCTTCACGAAACCTGAACCCGAGTCTAGAACCTTGGTGCCCCGAATCTAAAACTGACATAACTGGAGTTAACTTGAATCTCGTCGAACAAAACAAATGAACAATGAAAAGGGTTAACAAAGCCATCACCTCCGTCATGGTGTCTCAAACCAACGCTCACAGCCGTCGTCAGCCACCACCACCGTCTTCTCCTCTGTAACAACGACACTTCCATACGACTCACAAACTTCCCTGAAACGTGGAGAAGAAAGGGATGTAGAGAATCTCTCAACAAAAAGTTCTCAGATCTAATGAAAGAAAAGAACAGTGTGTGTTCTTACTGGAAAATCTTGGCGGCTGGAGTCGAAAATATCGTCGTCGGGTCTCACCGCCATCAACCATCATCATTCTCATCGTCATCGGGTCATCATCAGAACGGAAAGACAACAAATCCATGTCGATTAACACTTGAAATCAAAAGAAATAATCTCAAAAGATTCGAGTGAGGTGAGATGGCTTTACCGGAACCTGTAGTTGTGCTGCCGTCGTTCGACTCCTCCGCCGCCGCCGCGAGCGGCAGTGCTGCTCCTCCGTCTCCGATTCTCCGATTTCTTCTCGATTTGTCTCCTCCTTCGTCACTTTCTCTCTCTTTCCCTCTGTCTTGCAGCCGTCGCTCACCACCACCCGACAATGGTGGTGGTCGATTCTTCAACTGACGGATTAGGGGGGTGTAAGAAGAAGAGAGGCCTGGATAAGGGTGGTTTGCAGGAGGAATGAGGCTGCCGTACATCACCTTCGCCACCACGCCAGTCGCCGGAATCGGAGATCGAGAGGGAGAATTAGGGGGGTGTGGCTGTCGATGTGTGGCTGGGTTGTGAGATTGTTTAGAAATATAAGGTGGTTTGTGTGTATAACCAGAGGAGAGAATGATATGTAAACATGTAAGTTTTGTGAAATTATAAAGCATGGGAAAAGATTTGTTTTGCTCGATCTAGTCCAACTCATTGAATATATATATAAAAAAAATTTGCAGTACATGTAATCATGTATGTATGTCTGCCATCAAATGAGGAATGGTGATATGATCTTTAACCAAGTTTTTAGAGAAAGTAGTAACTTATAGGGTGTAGTCTGTAGGTGTGAATAAAATATCTTGGGTTAACCATACATGTATGTGAACATATACTACACATGTATATGTATTTAATGTTAACCATACAGATGTATGTGAACATATACATCTGTTTGCATCCATGTTAACCATAATGTTAACCATCTAGATACACATTGCATCCATGTGAACATATACATATACATATACATGTATATGTATTTAATGAGCTTTAAATAATGTTAACCATCTAGATACACATGTTTGCATCCATACAGATGTATGTGAACATATACTACACATGTATGTGTATTTAATGAGCTTTAAATTGTAATTAAATTATATATTCAACAATTTACGAAACACTATAAATGTCACTAATTACAATTTATCTAATTTTTAAACTCCTTAGCTCGTAATATATTCATACTTTATATAAATTGCTTAAAAAAATAGATATGAGCATATATGGCCCAAACCAGTAGAATAAAATATGGTTGCCCAATCGCGTCTATGAGGCCCGTTTTCGAACCTGATCGTCGTAAAATGTCGTATAACATTATTTTAGGATCACAATCATGTAACATAGTGTCGGTAATCGATATTAGTCGCGTACGTTCGTCGATATTTTGTACGGTATCAGTTCGTATTCGTTTAATGCTCGGCAAGTTTCCCGAAAATCCTCATACGCGCACTGTAACGTCCGCTAAGCGTTCCTAGGCATACCAAGAGCCTAATTAAGTTAATTCGTGTCTTAAACACTATTTATTATCGCCTTAAACGTTTGTTAATCGCGTAATTAAGCGGCGTTAATTACCGGTTGTCACATTCTCCCCCTGTTGCAGAAATTTCGTCCTCGAAATTTAGATTATGTTATCTCCTCAAAGTTGTGTGGTTCGCAGGTAAGTCCGAATAATAACAAAATGAATGACCGCCTAATCGAATTAAGACTTGTTCGAATCGTGTTAATTTAAAGACATTTTGCATCAATAAGGACCCAACGGTTCAACTGAGTTTGTTCCCGAATTCGATGTCAAGCAAACGAAGCGTAGTGATACTATCACCAATGTGATCAAGTTTGGGGTTCAATAAAAGAGGAATTTCGACCAAGAGAATTCCAAATGAACATTCACAATATGCATATCAGTTTTGAAACCATAGAATTCACTACCAACGGAAACTTGTGTTGGTTGTTATATAGTTGAAACTCAGAATCAATAATCTCAAATGGATAGAATCATGAAAATGATTTATCAGCTATCGAACCATTGAATGAATAAAATCAACGTGTTGCAAGGATACACCGAAATGAAATACAATCGAACCTGGTGTATCATCATCTTAATACATAGTTGCATTAAGACCATTTAAATGATGAGTCAAACAAAAAGTATATATAGTTTCGCATGAACGACTGATCGTGATTAGCACAAGCTACAAGTTTATACCGACACCACAAGGTGTCGTAGTGATTGAAATAATTCAATAATAGCGGTGAGCAAACAAGTTCATTGTGTTTGAAGTCAAATGAAAGGTTCATTGGAGTAAATCTGAATATTTATTTCAAACAAATCTCGTAGGATTTTCAACTGAAACGAAACAAATAAACAATGTTTTCGAGTAAAGATGAAAAGCAATGAATATCACCAAAATGTCCGCTCGATGATGAAAGATCCGTTGAGAGGCACACCGAAATATGACATGAACTTGTGTACCAGTGTCTTAACACACAATTGCATTAAGACAGATTTAATACAACAAATCGAATAAGCGGATTTAATATCAATAAACAAATAAATAATTAAATCCGTACATGAGGTGAACAACGAGATTAGCGCAAGCTTCAAACTTGTGAAAAACGCCACCACAAGGTGATCGTGATCAGAGAAACGATTCAATGAAGTCGAAGACCAAACAAGCATGTTACGGTTCAAAGCAAATGAAGTGCTTGTTGGGATTATTTCGAATATGATGGCCTCAATCCATCATATGGAATCTTGAATCGAATATATATTACGAGCAAGTTCAAACAATTGAACTTGTTTAGTCACATTCCAACAATGAATGCATGTGTTGACAAAAGAATTTCGACATGGTTACAATGAACAAACCATGTAATGTATTCAAAAGAAAAGAGTTTCAACTAGTTCGTTGACTCGATATCAAAAAGTCAACACTTCGCAACAATGCGGGTCATCTAGATCACAATGCAAAGATCAAGTATAGAGAACGATGTTTGAGCTTTGATAAAACAACAATTTGGAGTGAAGCCCTCCAATGGTCTTCACGGATCAACGAACCACATGCGTGACAAACAATGCATGCGTACATATGAATTCTTCAAAAATAAAAAAAAACAATTGAGTGTTTGCTATCATGGAAGAAAATCTTTGTGGTGTAATGATCATTAGGGGGGAGTAGAAATGCAAAAATCTACTCACTATATGCAAGAAGCCGAAATTTCAACAAAAGCAATTTAAGGACTTTACCTGGAAGTTCACGTGATGATTGGTTGTTATGTGACATTACCCTAGAATGTTGTACGTAGCATAATCGCCATGAATGAAGTAGGGGGAATGCAAAGACATGTGACTTCTTTTGCAGCGCCAGTAGTTGTGAGTCTCATTAGAGTAAGTATAGATTGTTGTGAAATCCCAGTTAAACGTACCTCAGCGAGATTCGTGTCATTTGCAGGATCACGTGACAAAGTACTGCATTTCGGTTGTTGTTCTCCCGCTATCGAGATTAGCATCGTTGTTGTCGTGTCCAATCGTGTTTTCCCCAAGGCCTTGCCTCGAAAGTTGTGTGTGATGTAGGTCGACGTCCGCTGACGTATAGTTTAAGTTTCACGTATATTCGCGCACTAGCGTTTCGTTCCACGTAGATTACGTGCTCAGGTAATTAAAATAGCATAGACAATATAGATAAAGGCGTGTGCCCGAGTTAATAGTTATGACTCCTACGTGAGGACTTTTAATGAGTTTTGACATACGTTTAACGAAGGTCCTAAATGCGTGTTATCAAAACCCTCCAGGTTTTGCTTACTGTGTGTAATACCGTGTATCAAACACAACACTTTTGTATTTTTAAAACCATATGTATACTCATTGTTTCGGCAACGGTTGGAACCCATATTCGAGTCCTAGGCGTTCTGTATGTATTCAAAGTCTTAATAATCTAAGTCCACAGAGGAAAGTGAGGTTAAAGCCTAGGTATCTCTACGGAAACCTAATTCGCTGAAACCTATAGCTCTGATACCAATCTGTCACACCCCGAAATATCAGAGCTGGCGTGACTGGACCGGTATCTTCATTACACAGCGGAAGCAAATAAACTAAGACTTCTAGGTAACGAACGCCACTAACTACTCGACTCCACATGGTTCCCCTATTCCAACCGTGCCATCGTTTCTGAAAAAGTAACCTGAGAAAGAACATGCGAAAAAGTCAACATAAAGTTGAGCGAGTTCATAGTTTGTTTTGAAAAGATTTAAAATAAATCTTTTTGATAACCGGTTTAAAAGTTGTTGAGAAAGCATAGTAAAGTCATTTTCTCGGCATGATATATGAAACACTGTGAGTCTAGCCCACAATAGTCTTTGTGCATTGCACGAGAGAGAGTGGGCCGAGCGCAAACGAACCTTTGTAAGCAGGATCAGCACGTCCTCTTACTTAGGTATAATTTGAAAAACGTTACCAAAGTTTGTAAATCCATGTATTTGTGAGTTTACATCAAATGAATCTTAAAAACATTTGAAAGTTCAGTTTATAAGTAGGTATGTAATGCGTCTATGAACATGTTGATCATTAATGTGTAGCTAAGACATTAATATGTGTGCCGACATAGGAAGCACTCAACCCGGTAGACGATTTAAGTGTCGATTCACTTCGACAGGGACACAAAAGCACTCTAAGTGGCCGCACAAGGACCGTGAGTGGGGCTCGCCCGTACCCGATAGATCTACCCCCTGTTCCGTGGTCCTTAAAAGGATTAATGGTGCCTAAGTTAGCGCCTATTCGCACGTGATCCAAGAGTTCATTCCATAGCTTAATCATACCCTAGTTAATATGTATTTCAAAAGAAAAAGGGGGACATAAACCCATTGGGTTGTCTCGTTGTTCGTACGCAGAATAACCCAGTCCCGTTGTAGTAACTAGGACATTCATGTCACTAGTCATGAAAATCATGCACGTTTGTGAAAATACGCGTTTGTTTTGTAAAACCGGTATGTTTAGTATAAACCTTTCGTAAACCATTTGAGTTCTTTGTAATCCATTCGCAACATGGTTTAGAAATATGAGGTTTTCGCTTATCGAAAAATTGTTTACATTTGTAAAATTTGCATGTCTTTCCACCCCCGAAAACATTTATAAAAATGTAAAACTAGAAAAAGTGGGGGTTATGAACTCACCTGAACTTCCATGTGCAAAGCTAGCTAAATGTGTTTCCGTGATGTAGTTCCAAGAATGTGAACTCGCTAGCGTGCAACTAAAGCATTCCTAATATGGAATAACTTATCAGTTTCTAATTTAAACGTAGCAAAACTACGTGTCCGAGCTCTACCGAGTCGTTAAAATAAACGACTCTGCAAGGGTGCTGTTAGTTTGAATTAGGTTAACCAATCTATGGTTATTTGATCCCGTTTATAATCGGGATAAATCTAAGTCTCGAGATCGACTTAGTTTTCGAGTGATTAAGATATATATTTATATATATTCAAATATAAATATATACCTGCGATGTCGTGTTGGTTGTCGTAAAATAGAAAGCGTAGATGAAATAGTAATACGACTCGTCGTAGTTTCGTAAGAAATAACTAAATATATATACATATGTATATATATTCGAAACTCGACGTTTGAAATGATTATAATCGACTATGCTCATTTTATAAAAATATTCGTATTCTAGACGATTGAGATAAATATTAGTAATTATATTTATTTTATATGATTTTCCGAATATTAAATGTTTGAAATAAAACTTACGAATTTCGTACTAGTAGCTCGTGTTTCGTCAAGACGTTATAACTTTGTTTTGTAATTCATAAAACGTCGCAAAAATAAATATACTATCATATTTATTTTATAAACTTCATTTGAATCGTGCTACGTTTTTATTAGCGTTGCGACTATAAAATATATATTATTTTAACGAAAATCGGACAGAGTTTCCTCTGTTTTTGGAATAACCCTGACAACACAGGTTGTCATTATTTTGTCAAAACAAAACAATCTAAGCAATCCGCAATATATATTTTTCGTTGAGTATTGTAAAAAAAATGAAAACAACCACTAAATATATTCGGTTCGAGCTCGGTTCACGAAAAAAAATGTAACTATAACGACGAAAATTCGCGTCGTTAAGACTTTACCACATCTCGTGTTGACCAGTTGACCATAGTTGACCAAAACCAAACAGAGTTGACTGAGTTGACATCCGCTGACCGAGTTTGACTAAGTTGACCAGTTGACCGAGTCGACTATGTTTGACCGAGTTGACTCGCTGTTGACCACGGCTGAACGAGACCCGAACCTACTGTTGACTGCCTTCGACCACCATTGACCGGGTTTGACCAGATCTGACCCGAATATCAAGACCTGCAGCTTCACGAAACCTGAACCCGAGTCTAGAACCTTGGTGCCCCGAATCTAAAACTGACATAACTGGAGTTAACTTGAATCTCGTCGAACAAAACAAATGAACAATGAAAAGGGTTAACAAAGCCATCACCTCCGTCATGGTGTCTCAAACCAACGCTCACAGCCGTCGTCAGCCACCACCACCGTCTTCTCCTCTGTAACAACGACACTCCCATACGACTCACAAACTTCCCTGAAACGTGGAGAAGAAAGGGATGTAGAGAATCTCTCAACAAAAAGTTCTCAGATCTAATGAAAGAAAAGAACAGTGTGTGTTCTTACCGGAAAATCTTGGCGGCTGGAGTCGAAAATATCGTCGTCGGGTCTCACCGCCATCAACCATCATCATTCTCATCGTCATCGGGTCATCATCAGAACGGAAAGACAACAAATCCATGTCGATTAACACTTGAAATCAAAAGAAATAATCTCAAAAGATTCGAGTGAGGTGAGATGGCTTTACCGGAACCTGTAGTTGTGCTGCCGTCGTTCGACTCCTCCGCCGCCGCCGCGAGCGGCAGTGCTGCTCCTCCGTCTCCGATTCTCCGATTTCTTCTCGATTTGTCTCCTCCTTCGTCACTTTCTCTCTCTTTCCCTCTGTCTTGCAGCCGTCGCTCACCACCACCCGACAATGGTGGTGGTCGATTCTTCAACTGACGGATTAGGGGGGTGTAAGAAGAAGAGAGGCCTGGATAAGGGTGGTTTGCAGGAGGAATGAGGCTGCCGTACATAACCTTCGCCACCACGCCAGTCGTCGGAATCGGAGATCGAGAGGGAGAATTAGGGGGGTGTGGCTGTCGATGTGTGGCTGGGTTGTGAGATTGTTTAGAAATATAAGGTGGTTTGTGTGTATAACCAGAGGAGAGAATGATATGTAAACATGTAAGTTTTGTGAAATTATAAAGCATGGGAAAAGATTTGTTTTGCTCGATCTAGTCCAACTCATTGAATGTATATATAAAAAAAATTTGCAGTACATGTAATCATGTATGTATGTCTGCCATCAAATGAGGAATGGTGATATGATCTTTAACCAAGTTTTTAGAGAAAGTAGTAACTTATAGGGTGTAGTCTGTAGGTGTGAATAAAATATCTTGGGTTAACCATACATGTATGTGAACATATACTACACATGTATATGTATTTAATGTTAACCATACAGATGTATGTGAACATATACATCTGTTTGCATCCATGTTAACCATAATGTTAACCATCTAGATACACATTGCATCCATGTGAACATATACATATACATGTATATGTATTTAATGAGCTTTAAATAATGTTAACCATCTAGATACACATGTTTGCATCCATACAGATGTATGTGAACATATACTACACATGTATGTGTATTTAATGAGCTTTAAATTGTAATTAAATTATATATTCAACAATTTACGAAACACTATAAATGTCACTAATTACAATTTATCTAATTTTTAAACTCCTTAGCTCGTAATATATTCATACTTTATATAAATTGCTTAAAAAAATAGATATGAGCATATATGGCCCAAACCAGTAGAATAAAATATGGTTGCCCAATCGCGTCTATGAGGCCCGTTTTCGAACCTGATCGTCGTAAAATGTCGTATAACATTATTTTAGGATCACAATCATGTAACATAGTGTCGGTAATCGATATTAGTCGCGTACGTTCGTCGATATTTTGTACGGTATCAGTTCGTATTCGTTTAATGCTCGGCAAGTTTCCCGAAAATCCTCATACGCGCACTGTAACGTCCGCTAAGCGTTCCTAGGCATACCAAGAGCCTAATTAAGTTAATTCGTGTCTTAAACACTATTTATTATCGCCTTAAACGTTTGTTAATCGCGTAATTAAGCGGCGTTAATTACCGGTTGTCACATTCTCCCCCTGTTGCAGAAATTTCGTCCTCGAAATTTAGATTATGTTATCTCCTCAAAGTTGTGTGGTTCGCAGGTAAGTCCGAATAATAACAAAATGAATGACCGCCTAATCGAATTAAGACTTATTCGAATCGTGTTAATTTAAAGACATTTTGCATCAATAAGGACCCAACGGTTCAACTGAGTTTGTTCCCGAATTCGATGTCAAGCAAACGAAGCGTAGTGATACTATCACCAATGTGATCAAGTTTGGGGTTCAATAAAAGAGGAATTTCGACCAAGAGAATTCCAAATGAACATTCACAATATGCATATCAGTTTTGAAACCATAGAATTCACTACCAACGGAAACTTGTGTTGGTTGTTATATAGTTGAAACTCAGAATCAATAATCTCAAATGGATAGAATCATGAAAATGATTTATCAGCTATCGAACCATTGAATGAATAAAATCAACGTGTTGCAAGGATACACCGAAATGAAATACAATCGAACCTGGTGTATCATCATCTTAATACATAGTTGCATTAAGACCATTTAAATGATGAGTCAAACAAAAAGTATATATAGTTTCGCATGAACGACTGATCGTGATTAGCACAAGCTACAAGTTTATATCGACACCACAAGGTGTCGTAGTGATTGAAATAATTCAATAATAGCGGTGAGCAAACAAGTTCATTGTGTTTGAAGTCAAATGAAAGGTTCATCGGAGTAAATCTGAATATTTATTTCAAACAAATCTCGTAGGATTTTCAACTGAAACGAAACAAATAAACAATGTTTTCGAGTAAAGATGAAAAGCAATGAATATCACCAAAATGTCCGCTCGATGATGAAAGATCCGTTGAGAGGCACACCGAAATATGACATGAACTTGTGTACCAGTGTCTTAACACACAATTGCATTAAGACAGATTTAATACAACAAATCGAATAAGCGGATTTAATATCAATAAACAAATAAATAATTAAATCCGTACATGAGGTGAACAACGAGATTAGCGCAAGCTTCAAACTTGTGAAAAACGCCACCACAAGGTGATCGTGATCAGAGAAACGATTCAATGAAGTCGAAGACCAAACAAGCATGTTACGGTTCAAAGCAAATGAAGTGCTTGTTGGGATTATTTCGAATATGATGGCCTCAATCCATCATATGGAATCTTGAATCGAATATATATTACGAGCAAGTTCAAACAATTGAACTTGTTTAGTCACATTCCAACAATGAATGCATGTGTTGACAAAAGAATTTCGACATGGTTACAATGAACAAACCATGTAATGTATTCAAAAGAAAAGAGTTTCAACTAGTTCGTTGACTCGATATCAAAAAGTCAACACTTCGCAACAATGCGGGTCATCTAGATCACAATGCAAAGATCAAGTATAGAGAACGATATTTGAGCTTTGATAAAACAACAATTTGGAGTGAAGCCCTCCAATGGTCTTCACGGATCAACGAACCACATGCGTGACAAACAATGCATGCGTATATATGAATTCTTCAAAAATAAAAAAAAACAATTGAGTGTTTGCTATCATGGAAGAAAATCTTTGTGGTGTAATGATCATTAGGGGGGAGTAGAAATGCAAAAATCTACTCACTATATGCAAGAAGCCGAAATTTCAACAAAAGCAATTTAAGGACTTTACCTGGAAGTTCACGTGATGATTGGTTGTTATGTGACATTACCCTAGAATGTTGTACGTAGCATAATCGCCATGAATGAAGTAGGGGGAATGCAAAGACATGTGACTTCTTTTGCAGCGCCAGTAGTTGTGAGTCTCATTAGAGTAAGTATAGATTGTTATGAAATCCCAGTTAAACGTACCTCAGCGAGATTCGTGTCATTTGCAGGATCACGTGACAAAGTACTGCATTTCGGTTGTTGTTCTCCCGCTATCGAGATTAGCATCGTTGTTGTCGTGTCCAATCGTGTTTTCCCCAAGGCCTTGCCTCGAAAGTTGTGTGTGATGTAAGTCGACGTCCGCTGACGTATAGTTTAAGTTTCACGTATATTCGCGCACTAGCGTTTCGTTCCACGTAGATTACGTGCTCAGGTAATTAAAATAGCATAGACAATATAGATAAAGGCGTGTGCCCGAGTTAATAGTTACGACTCCTACGTGAGGACTTTTAATGAGTTTTGACATACGTTTAACGAAGGTCCTAAATGCGTGTTATCAAAACCCTCCAGGTTTTGCTTACTGTGTGTAATACCGTGTATCAAACACAACACTTTTGTATTTTTAAAACCATATGTATACTCATTGTTTCGGCAACGGTTGGAACCCATATTCGAGTCCTAGGCGTTCTGTATGTATTCAAAGTCTTAATAATCTAAGTCCACAGAGGAAAGTGAGGTTAAAGCCTAGGTATCTCTACGGAAACCTAATTCGCTGAAACCTATAGCTCTGATACCAATCTGTCACACCCCGAAATATCAGAGCTGGCGTGACTGGACCGGTATCTTCATTACACAGCGGAAGCAAATAAACTAAGACTTCTAGGTAACGAACGCCACTAACTACTCGACTCCACATGGTTCCCCTATTCCAACCGTGCCATCGTTTCTGAAAAAGTAACCTGAGAAAGAACATGCGAAAAAGTCAACATAAAGTTGAGCGAGTTCATAGTTTGTTTTGAAAAGATTTAAAATAAATCTTTTTGATAACCGGTTTAAAAGTTGTTGAGAAAGCATAGTAAAGTCATTTTCTCAGCATGATATATGAAACACTGTGAGTCTAGCCCACAATAGTCTTTGTGCATTGCACGAGAGAGAGTGGGCCGAGCCCAAACGAACCTTTGTAAGCAGGATCAGCACGTCCTCTTACTTAGGTATAATTTGAAAAACGTTACCAAAGTTTGTAAATCCATGTATTTGTGAGTTTACATCAAATGAATCTTAAAAACATTTGAAAGTTCAGTTTATAAGTAGGTATGTAATGCGTCTATGAACATGTTGATCATTAATGTGTAGCTAAGACATTAATATGTGTGCCGACATAGGAAGCACTCAACCCGGTAGACGATTTAAGTGTCGATTCACTTCGACAGGGACACAAAAGCACTCTAAGTGGCCGCACAAGGACCGTGAGTGGGGCTCGCCCGTACCCGATAGATCTACCCCTGTTCCGTGGTCCTTAAAAGGATTAATGGTGCCTAAGTTAGCGCCTATTCGCACGTGATCCAAGAGTTCATTCCATAGCTTAATCATACCCTAGTTAATATGTATTTCAAAAGAAAAAGGGGGACATAAACCCATTGGGTTGTCTCGTTGTTCGTACGCAGAATAACCCAGTCCCGTTGTAGTAACTAGGACATTCATGTCACTAGTCATGAAAATCATGCACGTTTGTGAAAATACGCGTTTGTTTTGTAAAACCGGTATGTTTAGTATAAACCTTTCGTAAACCATTTGAGTTCTTTGTAATCCATTCGCAACATGGTTTAGAAATATGAGGTTTTCGCTTATCGAAAAATTGTTTACATTTGTAAAATTTGCATGTCTTTCCACCCCCGAAAACATTTATAAAAATGTAAAACTAGAAAAAGTGGGGGTTATGAACTCACCTGAACTTCCATGTGCAAAGCTAGCTAAATGTGTTTCCGTGATGTAGTTCCAAGAATGTGAACTCGCTAGCGTGCAACTAAAGCATTCCTAATATGGAATAACTTATCAGTTTCTAATTTAAACGTAGCAAAACTACGTGTCCGAGCTCTACCGAGTCGTTAAAATAAACGACTCTGCAAGGGTGCTGTTAGTTTGAATTAGGTTAACCAATCTATGGTTATTTGATCCCGTTTATAATCGGGATAAATCTAAGTCTCGAGATCGACTTAGTTTTCGAGTGATTAAGATATATATTTATATATATTCAAATATAAATATATACCTGCGATGTCGTGTTGGTTGTCGTAAAATAGAAAGCGTAGATGAAATAGTAATACGACTCGTCGTAGTTTCGTAAGAAATAACTAAATATATATACATATGTATATATATTCGAAACTCGACGTTTGAAATGATTATAATCGACTATGCTCATTTTATAAAAATATTCGTATTCTAGACGATTGAGATAAATATAAGTAATTATATTTATTTTATATGATTTTCCGAATATTAAATGTTTGAAATAAAACTTACGAATTTCGTACTAGTAGCTCGTGTTTCGTCAAGACGTTATAACTTTGTTTTGTAATTCATAAAACGTCGCAAAAATAAATATACTATCATATTTATTTTATAAACTTCATTTGAATCGTGCTACGTTTTTATTAGCGTTGCGACTATAAAATATATATTATTTTAACGAAAATCGGACAGAGTTTCCTCTGTTTTTGGAATAACCCAGACAACACAGGTTGTCATTATTTTGTCAAAACAAAACAATCTAAGCAATCCGCAATATATATTTTTCGTTGAGTATTGTAAAAAAAATGAAAACAACCACTAAATATATTCGGTTCGAGCTCGGTTCACGAAAAAAAATGTAACTATAACGACGAAAATTCGCGTCGTTAAGACTTTACCACATCTCGTGTTGACCAGTTGACCATAGTTGACCAAAACCAAACAGAGTTGACTGAGTTGACATCCGCTGACCGAGTTTGACTAAGTTGACCAGTTGACCGAGTCGACTATGTTTGACCGAGTTGACTCGCTGTTGACCACGGCTGAACGAGACCCGAACCTACTGTTGACTGCCTTCGACCACCATTGACCGGGTTTGACCAGATCTGACCTGAATATCAAGACCTGCAGCTTCACGAAACCTGAACCCGAGTCTAGAACCTTGGTGCCCCGAATCTAAAACTGACATAACTGGAGTTAACTTGAATCTCGTCGAACAAAACAAATGAACAATGAAAAGGGTTAACAAAGCCATCACCTCCGTCATGGTGTCTCAAACCAACGCTCACAGCCGTCGTCAGCCACCACCACCGTCTTCTCCTCTGTAACAACGACACTCCCATACGACTCACAAACTTCCCTGAAACGTGGAGAAGAAAGGGATGTAGAGAATCTCTCAACAAAAAGTTCTCAGATCTAATGAAAGAAAAGAACAGTGTGTGTTCTTACCGGAAAATCTTGGCGGCTGGAGTCGAAAATATCGTCGTCGGGTCTCACCGCCATCAACCATCATCATTCTCATCGTCATCGGGTCATCATCAGAATAGAAAGACAACAAATCCATGTCGATTAACACTTGAAATCAAAAGAAATAATCTCAAAAGATTCGAGTGAGGTGAGATGGCTTTACCGGAACCTGTAGTTGTGCTGCCGTCGTTCGACTCCTCCGCCGCCGCCGCGAGCGGCAGTGCTGCTCCTCCGTCTCCGATTCTCCGATTTCTTCTCGATTTGTCTCCTCCTTCGTCACTTTCTCTCTCTTTCCCTCTGTCTTGCAGCCGTCGCTCACCACCACCCGACAATGGTGGTGGTCGATTCTTCAACTGACGGATTAGGGGGGGTGTAAGAAGAAGAGAGGTCTGGATGAGGGTGGTTTGCAGGAGGAATGAGGCTGCCGTACATCACCTTCGCCACCACGCCAGTCGCCGGAATCGGAGATCGAGAGGGAGAATTAGGGGGGTGTGGCTGGGTTGTGAGATTGTTTAGAAATATAAGGTGGTTTGTGTGTATAACCAGAGGAGAGAATGATATGTAAACATGTAAGTTTTGTGAAATTATAAAGCATGGGAAAAGATTTGTTTTGCTCGATCTAGTCCAACTCATTGAATGTATATATAAAAAAAATTTGCAGTACATGTAATCATGTATGTATGTCTGCCATCAAATGAGGAATGGTGATATGATCTTTAACCAAGTTTTTAGAGAAAGTAGTAACTTATAGGGTGTAGTCTGTAGGTGTGAATAAAATATCTTGGGTTAACCATACATGTATGTGAACATATACTACACATGTATATGTATTTAATGTTAACCATACAGATGTATGTGAACATATACATCTGTTTGCATCCATGTTAACCATAATGTTAACCATCTAGATACACATTGCATCCATGTGAACATATACATATACATGTATATGTATTTAATGAGCTTTAAATAATGTTAACCATCTAGATACACATGTTTGCATCCATACAGATGTATGTGAACATATACTACACATGTATGTGTATTTAATGAGCTTTAAATTGTAATTAAATTATATATTCAACAATTTACGAAACACTATAAATGTCACTAATTACAATTTATCTAATTTTTAAACTCCTTAGCTCGTAATATATTCATACTTTATATAAATTGCTTAAAAAAATAGATATGAGCATATATGGCCCAAACCAGTAGAATAAAATATGGTTGCCCAATCGCGTCTATGAGGCCCGTTTTCGAACCTGATCGTCGTAAAATGTCGTATAACATTATTTTAGGATCACAATCATGTAACATAGTGTCGGTAATCGATATTAGTCGCGTACGTTCGTCGATATTTTGTACGGTATCAGTTCGTATTCGTTTAATGCTCGGCAAGTTTCCCGAAAATCCTCATACGCGCACTGTAACGTCCGCTAAGCGTTCCTAGGCATACCAAGAGCCTAATTAAGTTAATTCGTGTCTTAAACACTATATATTATCGCCTTAAACGTTTGTTAATCGCGTAATTAAGTGGCGTTAATTACCGGTTGTCACATTCTCCCCCTGTTGCAGAAATTTCGTCCTCGAAATTTAGATTATGTTATCTCCTCAAAGTTGTGTGGTTCGCAGGTAAGTCCGAATAATAACAAAATGAATGACCGCCTAATCGAATTAAGACTTATTCGAATCGTGTTAATTTAAAGACATTTTGCATCAATAAGGACCCAACGGTTCAACTGAGTTTGTTCCCGAATTCGATGTCAAGCAAACGAAGCGTAGTGATACTATCACCAATGTGATCAAGTTTGGGGTTCAATAAAAGAGGAATTTCGACCAAGAGAATTCCAAATGAACATTCACAATATGCATATCAGTTTTGAAACCATAGAATTCACTACCAACGGAAACTTGTGTTGGTTGTTATATAGTTGAAACTCAGAATCAATAATCTCAAATGGATAGAATCATGAAAATGATTTATCAGCTATCGAACCATTGAATGAATAAAATCAACGTGTTGCAAGGATACACCGAAATAAAATACAATCGAACCTGGTGTATCATCATCTTAATACATAGTTGCATTAAGACCATTTAAATGATGAGTCAAACAAAAAGTATATATAGTTTCGCATGAACGACTGATCGTGATTAGCACAAGCTACAAGTTTATATCGACACCACAATGTGTCGTAGTGATTGAAATAATTCAATAATAGCGGTGAGCAAACAAGTTCATTGTGTTTGAAGTCAAATGAAAGGTTCATCGGAGTAAATCTGAATATTTATTTCAAACAAATCTCGTAGGATTTTCAACTGAAACGAAACAAATAAACAATGTTTTCGAGTAAAGATGAAAAGCAATGAATATCACCAAAATGTCCGCTCGATGATGAAAGATCCGTTGAGAGGCACACCGAAATATGACATGAACTTGTGTACCAGTGTCTTAACACACAATTGCATTAAGACAGATTTAATACAACAAATCGAATAAGCGGATTTAATATCAATAAACAAATAAATAATTAAATCCGTACATGAGGTGAACAACGAGATTAGCGCAAGCTTCAAACTTGTGAAAAACGCCACCACAAGGTGATCGTGATCAGAGAAACGATTCAATGAAGTCGAAGATCAAACAAGCATGTTACGGTTCAAAGCAAATGAAGTGCTTGTTGGGATTATTTCGAATATGATGGCCTCAATCCATCATATGGAATCTTGAATCGAATATATATTACGAGCAAGTTCAAACAATTGAACTTGTTTAGTCACATTCCAACAATGAATGTATGTGTTGACAAAAGAATTTCGACATGGTTACAATGAACAAACCATGTAATGTATTCAAAAGAAAAGAGTTTCAACTAGTTCGTTGACTCGATATCAAAAAGTCAACACTTCGCAACAATGCGGGTCATCTAGATCACAATGCAAAGATCAAGTATAGAGAACGATATTTGAGCTTTGATAAAACAACAATTTGGAGTGAAGCCCTCCAATGGTCTTCACGGATCAACGAACCACATGCGTGACAAACAATGCATGCGTACATATGAATTCTTCAATAATAAAAAAAACAATTGAGTGTTTGCTATCATGGAAGAAAATCTTTGTGGTGTAATGATCATTAGGGGGGAGTAGAAATGCAAAAATCTACTCACTATATGCAAGAAGCCGAAATTTCAACAAAAGCAATTTAAGGACTTTACCTGGAAGTTCACGTGATGATTGGTTGTTATGTGACATTACCCTAGAATGTTGTACGTAGCATAATCGCCATGAATGAAGTAGGGGGAATGCAAAGACATGTGACTTCTTTTGCAGCGCCAGTAGTTGTGAGTCTCATTAGAGTAAGTATAGATTGTTGTGAAATCCCAGTTAAACGTACCTCAGCGAGATTCGTGTCATTTGCAGGATCACGTGACAAAGTACTGCATTTCGGTTGTTGTTCTCCCGCTATCGAGATTAGCATCGTTGTTGTCGTGTCCAATCGTGTTTTCCCCAAGGCCTTGCCTCGAAAGTTGTGTGTGATGTAAGTCGACGTCCGCTGACGTATAGTTTAAGTTTCACGTATATTCGCGCACTAGCGTTTCGTTCCACGTAGATTACGTGCTCAGGTAATTAAAATAGCATAGACAATATAGATAAAGGCGTGTGCCCGAGTTAATAGTTACGACTCCTACGTGAGGACTTTTAATGAGTTTTGACATACGTTTAACGAAGGTCCTAAATGCGTGTTATCAAAACCCTCCAGGTTTTGCTTACTGTGTGTAATACCGTGTATCAAACACAACACTTTTGTATTTTTAAAACCATATGTATACTCATTGTTTCGGCAACGGTTGGAACCCATATTCGAGTCCTAGGCGTTCTGTATGTATTCAAAGTCTTAATAATCTAAGTCCACAGAGGAAAGTGAGGTTAAAGCCTAGGTATCTCTACGGAAACCTAATTCGCTGAAACCTATAGCTCTGATACCAATCTGTCACACCCCGAAATATCAGAGCTGGCGTGACTGGACCGGTATCTTCATTACACAGCGGAAGCAAATAAACTAAGACTTCTAGGTAACGAACGCCACTAACTACTCGACTCCACATGGTTCCCCTATTCCAACCGTGCCATCGTTTCTGAAAAAGTAACCTGAGAAAGAACATGCGAAAAAGTCAACATAAAGTTGAGCGAGTTCATAGTTTGTTTTGAAAAGATTTAAAATAAATCTTTTTGATAACCGGTTTAAAAGTTGTTGAGAAAGCATAGTAAAGTCATTTTCTCGGCATGATATATGAAACACTGTGAGTCTAGCCCACAATAGTCTTTGTGCATTGCACGAGAGAGAGTGGGCCGAGCCCAAACGAACCTTTGTAAGCAGGATCAGCACGTCCTCTTACTTAGGTATAATTTGAAAAACGTTACCAAAGTTTGTAAATCCATGTATTTGTGAGTTTACATCAAATGAATCTTAAAAACATTTGAAAGTTCAGTTTATAAGTAGGTATGTAATGCGTCTATGAACATGTTGATCATTAATGTGTAGCTAAGACATTAATATGTGTGCCGACATAGGAAGCACTCAACCCGGTAGACGATTTAAGTGTCGATTCACTTCGACAGGGACACAAAAGCACTCTAAGTGGCCGCACAAGGACCGTGAGTGGGGCTCGCCCGTACCCGATAGATCTACCCCCTGTTCCGTGGTCCTTAAAAGGATTAATGGTGCCTAAGTTAGCGCCTATTCGCACGTGATCCAAGAGTTCATTCCATAGCTTAATCATACCCTAGTTAATATGTATTTCAAAAGAAAAAGGGGGACATAAACCCATTGGGTTGTCTCGTTGTTCGTACGCAGAATAACCCAGTCCCGTTGTAGTAACTAGGACATTCATGTCACTAGTCATGAAAATCATGCACGTTTGTGAAAATACGCGTTTGTTTTGTAAAACCGGTATGTTTAGTATAAACCTTTCGTAAACCATTTGAGTTCTTTGTAATCCATT
Source organism: Helianthus annuus (assembly GCF_002127325.2). Taxonomy (NCBI): domain Eukaryota; kingdom Viridiplantae; phylum Streptophyta; class Magnoliopsida; order Asterales; family Asteraceae; genus Helianthus; species Helianthus annuus. Next base: position 150,577,946 of record NC_035447.2, on the reverse strand, counting down.
CGCAACATGGTTTAGAAATATGAGGTTTTCGCTTATCGAAAAATTGTTTACATTTGTAAAATTTGCATGTCTTTCCACCCCCGAAAACATTTATAAAAATGTAAAACTAGAAAAAGTGGGGGTTATGAACTCACCTGAACTTCCATGTGCAAAGCTAGCTAAATGTGTTTCCGTGATGTAGTTCCAAGAATGTGAACTCGCTAGCGTGCAACTAAAGCATTCCTAATATGGAATAACTTATCAGTTTCTAATTTAAACGTAGCAAAACTACGTGTCCGAGCTCTACCGAGTCGTTAAAATAAACGACTCTGCAAGGGTGCTGTTAGTTTGAATTAGGTTAACCAATCTATGGTTATTTGATCCCGTTTATAATCGGGATAAATCTAAGTCTCGAGATCGACTTAGTTTTCGAGTGATTAAGATATATATTTATATATATATTCAAATATAAATATATACCTGCGATGTCGTGTTGGTTGTCGTAAAATAGAAAGCGTAGATGAAATAGTAATACGACTCGTCGTAGTTTCGTAAGAAATAACTAAATATATATACATATGTATATATATTCGAAACTCGACGTTTGAAATGATTATAATCGACTATGCTCATTTTATAAAAATATTCGTATTCTAGACGATTGAGATAAATATAAGTAATTATATTTATTTTATATGATTTTCCGAATATTAAATGTTTGAAATAAAACTTACGAATTTCGTACTAGTAGCTCGTGTTTCGTCAAGACGTTATAACTTTATTTTGTTGACCACGGCTGAACGAGACCCGAACCTACTGTTGACTGCCTTCGACCACCATTGACCGGGTTTGACCAGATCTGACCCGAATATCAAGACCTGCAGCTTCACGAAACCTGAACCCGAGTCTAGAACCTTGGTGCCCCGAATCTAAAACTGACATAACTGGAGTTAACTTGAATCTCGTCGAACAAAACAAATGAACAATGAAAAGGGTTAACAAAGCCATCACCTCCGTCATGGTGTCTCAAACCAACGCTCACAGCCGTCGTCAGCCACCACCACCGTCTTCTCCTCTGTAACAACGACACTCCCATACGACTCACAAACTTCCCTGAAACGTGGAGAAGAAAGGGATGTAGAGAATCTCTCAACAAAAAGTTCTCAGATCTAATGAAAGAAAAGAACAGTGTGTGTTCTTACCGGAAAATCTTGGCGGCTGGAGTCGAAAATATCGTCGTCGGGTCTCACCGCCATCAACCATCATCATTCTCATCGTCATCGGGTCATCATCAGAACAGAAAGACAACAAATCCATGTCGATTAACACTTGAAATCAAAAGAAATAATCTCAAAAGATTCGAGTGAGGTGAGATGGCTTTACCGGAACCTGTAGTTGTGCTGCCGTCGTTCGACTCCTCCGCCGCCGCCGCGAGCGGCAGTGCTGCTCCTCCGTCTCCGATTCTCCGATTTCTTCTCGATTTGTCTCCTCCTTCGTCACTTTCTCTCTCTTTCCCTCTGTCTTGCAGCCGTCGCTCACCACCACCCGACAATGGTGGTGGTCGATTCTTCAACTGACGGATTAGGGGGGGTGTAAGAAGAAGAGAGGTCTGGATGAGGGTGGTTTGCAGGAGGAATGAGGCTGCCGTACATCACCTTCGCCACCACGCCAGTCGCCGGAATCGGAGATCGAGAGGGAGAATTAGGGGGGTGTGGCTGTCGATGTGTGGCTGGGTTGTGAGATTGTTTAGAAATATAAGGTGGTTTGTGTGTATAACCAGAGGAGAGAATGATATGTAAACATGTAAGTTTTGTGAAATTATAAAGCATGGGAAAAGATTTGTTTTGCTCGATCTAGTCCAACTCATTGAATGTATATATAAAAAAAATTTGCAGTACATGTAATCATGTATGTATGTCTGCCATCAAATGAGGAATGGTGATATGATCTTTAACCAAGTTTTTAGAGAAAGTAGTAACTTATAGGGTGTAGTCTGTAGGTGTGAATAAAATATCTTGGGTTAACCATACATGTATGTGAACATATACTACACATGTATATGTATTTAATGTTAACCATACAGATGTATGTGAACATATACATCTGTTTGCATCCATGTTAACCATAATGTTAACCATCTAGATACACATTGCATCCATGTGAACATATACATATACATGTATATGTATTTAGTGAGCTTTAAATAATGTTAACCATCTAGATACACATGTTTGCATCCATACAGATGTATGTGAACATATACTACACATGTATGTGTATTTAATGAGCTTTAAATTGTAATTAAATTATATATTCAACAATTTACGAAACACTATAAATGTCACTAATTACAATTTATCTAATTTTTAAACTCCTTAGCTCGTAATATATTCATACTTTATATAAATTGCTTAAAAAATAGATATGAGCATATATGGCCCAAACCAGTAGAATAAAATATGGTTGCCCAATCGCGTCTATGAGGCCCGTTTTCGAACCTGATCGTCGTAAAATGTCGTATAACATTATTTTAGGATCACAATCATGTAACATAGTGTCGGTAATCGATATTAGTCGCGTACGTTCGTCGATATTTTGTACGGTATCAGTTCGTATTCGTTTAATGCTCGGCAAGTTTCCCGAAAATCCTCTACGCGCACTGTAACGTCCGCTAAGCGTTCCTAGGCATACCAAGAGCCTAATTAAGTTAATTCGTGTCTTAAACACTATTTATTATCTCCTTAAACGTTTGTTAATCGCGTAATTAAGCGGCGTTAATTACCAGTTGTCACATTCTCCCCCTGTTGCAGAAATTTCGTCCTCGAAATTTAGATTATGTTATCTCCTCAAAGTTGTGTGGTTCGCAGGTAAGTCCGAATAATAACAAAATGAATGACCGCCTAATCGAATTAAGACTTATTCGAATCGTGTTAATTTAAAGACATTTTGCATCAATAAGGACCCAACGGTTCAACTGAGTTTGTTCCCGAATTCGATGTCAAGCAAACGAAACGTAGTGATACTATCACCAATGTGATCAAGTTTGGGGTTCAATAAAAGAGGAATTTCGACCAAGAGAATTCTAAATGAACATTCACAATATGCATATCAGTTTTGAAACCATAGAATTCACTACCAACGGAAACTTGTGTTGGTTGTTATATAGTTGAAACTCAGAATCAATAATCTCAAATGGATAGAATCATGAAAATGATTTATCAGCTATCGAACCATTGAATGAATAAAATCAACGTGTTGCAAGGATACACCGAAATGAAATACAATCGAACCTGGTGTATCATCATCTTAATACATAGTTGCATTAAGACCATTTAAATGATGAGTCAAACAAAAAGTATATATAGTTTCGCATGAACGACTGATCGTGATTAGCACAAGCTACAAGTTTATACCGACACCACAAGGTGTCGTAGTGATTGAAATAATTCAATAATAGCGGTGAGCAAACAAGTTCATTGTGTTTGAAGTCAAATGAAAGGTTCATCGGAGTAAATCTGAATATTTATTTCAAACAAATCTCGTAGGATTTTCAACTGAAACGAAACAAATAAACAATGTTTTCGAGTAAAGATGAAAAGCAATGAATATCACCAAAATGTCCGCTCGATGATGAAAGATCCGTTGAGAGGCACACCGAAATATGACATGAACTTGTGTACCAGTGTCTTAACACACAATTGCATTAAGACAGATTTAATACAACAAATCGAATAAGCGGATTTAATATCAATAAACAAATAAATAATTAAATCCGTACATGAGGTGAACAACGAGATTAGCGCAAGCTTCAAACTTGTGAAAAACGCCACCACAAGGTGATCGTGATCAGAGAAATGATTAAATGAAGTCGAAGACCAAACAAGCATGTTACGGTTCAAAGCAAATGAAGTGCTTGTTGGGATTATTTCGAATATGATGGCCTCAATCCATCATATGGAATCTTGAATCGAATATATATTACGAGCAAGTTCAAACAATTGAACTTGTTTAGTCACATTCCAACAATGAATGTATGTGTTGACAAAAGAATTTCGACATGGTTACAATGAACAAACCATGTAATGTATTCAAAAGAAAAGAGTTTCAACTAGTTCGTTGACTCGATATCAAAAAGTCAACACTTCGCAACAATGCGGGTCATCTAGATCACAATGCAAAGATCAAGTATAGAGAACGATATTTGAGCTTTGATAAAACAACAATTTGGAGTGAAGCCCTCCAATGGTCTTCACGGATCAACGAACCACATGCGTGACAAACAATGCATGCGTACATATGAATTCTTCAATAATAAAAAAAAAAACAATTGAGTGTTTGCTATCATGGAAGAAAATCTTTGTGGTGTAATGATCATTAGGGGGGAGTAGAAATGCAAAAATCTACTCACTATATGCAAGAAGCCGAAATTTCAACAAAAGCAATTTACGGACTTTACCTGGAAGTTCACGTGATGATTGGTTGTTATGTGACATTACCCTAGAATGTTGTACGTAGCATAATCGCCATGAATGAAGTAGGGGGAATGCAAAGACATGTGACTTCTTTTGCAGCGCCAGTAGTTGTGAGTCTCATTAGAGTAAGTATAGATTGTTGTGAAATCCCAGTTAAACGTACCTCAGCGAGATTCGTGTCATTTGCAGGATCACGTGACAAAGTACTGCATTTCGGTTGTTGTTCTCCCGCTATCGAGATTAGCATCGTTGTTGTCGTGTCCAATCGTGTTTTCCCCAAGGCCTTGCCTCGAAAGTTGTGTGTGATGTAAGTCGACGTCCGCTGACGTATAGTTTAAGTTTCACGTATATTCGCGCACTAGCGTTTCGTTCCACGTAGATTACGTGCTCAGGTAATTAAAATAGCATAGACAATATAGATAAAGGCGTGTGCCCGAGTTAATAGTTACGACTCCTACGTGAGGACTTTTAATGAGTTTTGACATACGTTTAACGAAGGTCCTAAATGCGTGTTATCAAAACCCTCCAGGTTTTGCTTACTGTGTGTAATACCGTGTATCAAACACAACACTTTTGTATTTTTAAAACCATATGTATACTCATTGTTTCGGCAACGGTTGGAACCCATATTCGAGTCCTAGGCGTTCTGTATGTATTCAAAGTCTTAATAATCTAAGTCCACAGAGGAAAGTGAGGTTAAAGCCTAGGTATCTCTACGGAAACCTAATTCGCTGAAACCTATAGCTCTGATACCAATCTGTCACACCCCGAAATATCAGAGCTGGCGTGACTGGACCGGTATCTTCATTACACAGCGGAAGCAAATAAACTAAGACTTCTAGGTAACGAACGCCACTAACTACTCGACTCCACATGGTTCCCCTATTCCAACCGTGCCATCGTTTCTGAAAAAGTAACCTGAGAAAGAACATGCGAAAAAGTCAACATAAAGTTGAGCGAGTTCATAGTTTGTTTTGAAAAGATTTAAAATAAATCTTTTTGATAACCGGTTTAAAAGTTGTTGAGAAAGCATAGTAAAGTCATTTTCTCGGCATGATATATGAAACACTGTGAGTCTAGCCCACAATAGTCTTTGTGCATTGCACGAGAGAGAGTGGGCCGAGCCCAAACGAACCTTTGTAAGCAGGATCAGCACGTCCTCTTACTTAGGTATAATTTGAAAAACGTTACCAAAGTTTGTAAATCCATGTATTTGTGAGTTTACATCAAATGAATCTTAAAAACATTTGAAAGTTCAGTTTATAAGTAGGTATGTAATGCGTCTATGAACATGTTGATCATTAATGTGTAGCTAAGACATTAATATGTGTGCCGACATAGGAAGCACTCAACCCGGTAGACGATTTAAGTGTCGATTCACTTCGACAGGGACACAAAAGCACTCTAAGTGGCCGCACAAGGACCGTGAGTGGGGCTCGCCCGTACCCGATAGATCTACCCCCTGTTCCGTGGTCCTTAAAAGGATTAATGGTGCCTAAGTTAGCGCCTATTCGCACGTGATCCAAGAGTTCATTCCATAGCTTAATCATACCCTAGTTAATATGTATTTCAAAAGAAAAAGGGGGACATAAACCCATTGGGTTGTCTCGTTGTTCGTACGCAGAATAACCCAGTCCCGTTGTAGTAACTAGGACATTCATGTCACTAGTCATGAAAATCATGCACGTTTGTGAAAATACGCGTTTGTTTTGTAAAACCGGTATGTTTAGTATAAACCTTTCGTAAACCATTTGAGTTCTTTGTAATCCATTCGCAACATGGTTTAGAAATATGAGGTTTTCGCTTATCGAAAAATTGTTTACATTTGTAAAATTTGCATGTCTTTCCACCCCCGAAAACATTTATAAAAATGTAAAACTAGAAAAAGTGGGGGTTATGAACTCACCTGAACTTCCATGTGCAAAGCTAGCTAAATGTGTTTCCGTGATGTAGTTCCAAGAATGTGAACTCGCTAGCGTGCAACTAAAGCATTCCTAATATGGAATAACTTATCAGTTTCTAATTTAAACGTAGCAAAACTACGTGTCCGAGCTCTACCGAGTCGTTAAAATAAACGACTCTGCAAGGGTGCTGTTAGTTTGAATTAGGTTAACCAATCTATGGTTATTTGATCCCGTTTATAATCGGGATAAATCTAAGTCTCGAGATCGACTTAGTTTTCGAGTGATTAAGATATATATTTATATATATATTCAAATATAAATATATACCTGCGATGTCGTGTTGGTTGTCGTAAAATAGAAAGCGTAGATGAAATAGTAATACGACTCGTCGTAGTTTCGTAAGAAATAACTAAATATATATACATATGTATATATATTCGAAACTCGACGTTTGAAATGATTATAATCGACTATGCTCATTTTATAAAAATATTCGTATTCTAGACGATTGAGATAAATATAAGTAATTATATTTATTTTATATGATTTTCCGAATATTAAATGTTTGAAATAAAACTTACGAATTTCGTACTAGTAGCTCGTGTTTCGTCAAGACGTTATAACTTTGTTTTGTAATTTATAAAACGTCGCAAAAATAAATATACTATCATATTTATTTTATAAACTTCATTTGAATCGTGCTACGTTTTTATTAGCGTTGCGACTATAAAATATATATTATTTTAACGAAAATCGGACAGAGTTTCCTCTGTTTTTGGAATAACCCTGACAACACAGGTTGTCATTATTTTGTCAAAACAAAACAATCTATGCAATCCGCAATATATATTTTTCGTTGAGTATTGTAAAAAAAATGAAAACAACCACTAAATATATTCGGTTCGAGCTCGGTTCACGAAAAAAAAATGTAACTATAACGACGAAAATTCGCGTCGTTAAGACTTTACCACATCTCGTGTTGACCAGTTGACCATAGTTGACCAAAACCAAACAGAGTTGACTGAGTTGACATCCGCTGACCGAGTTTGACTAAGTTGACCAGTTGACCGAGTCGACTATGTTTGACCGAGTTGACTCGCTGTTGACCACGGCTGAACGAGACCCGAACCTACTGTTGACTGCCTTCGACCACCATTGACCGGGTTTGACCAGATCTGACCCGAATATCAAGACCTGCAGCTTCACGAAACCTGAACCCGAGTCTAGAACCTTGGTGCCCCGAATCTAAAACTGACATAACTGGAGTTAACTTGAATCTCGTCGAACAAAACAAATGAACAATGAAAAGGGTTAACAAAGCCATCACCTCCGTCATGGTGTCTCAAACCAACGCTCACAGCCGTCGTCAGCCACCACCACCGTCTTCTCCTCTGTAACAACGACACTCCCATACGACTCACAAACTTCCCTGAAACGTGGAGAAGAAAGGGATGTAGAGAATCTCTCAACAAAAAGTTCTCAGATCTAATGAAAGAAAAGAACAGTGTGTGTTCTTACCGGAAAATCTTGGCGGCTGGAGTCGAAAATATCGTCGTCGGGTCTCACCGCCATCAACCATCATCATTCTCATCGTCATCGGGTCATCATCAGAACAGAAAGACAACAAATCCATGTCGATTAACACTTGAAATCAAAAGAAATAATCTCAAAAGATTCGAGTGAGGTGAGATGGCTTTACCGGAACCTGTAGTTGTGCTGCCGTCGTTCGACTCCTCCGCCGCCGCCGCGAGCGGCAGTGCTGCTCCTCCGTCTCCGATTCTCCGATTTCTTCTCGATTTGTCTCCTCCTTCATCACTTTCTCTCTCTTTCCCTCTGTCTTGCAGCCGTCGCTCACCACCACCCGACAATGGTGGTGTTCGATTCTTCAACTGACGGATTAGGGGGGGTGTAAGAAGAAGAGAGGTCTGGATGAGGGTGGTTTGCAGGAGGAATGAGGCTGCCGTACATCACCTTCGCCACCACGCCAGTCGCCGGAATCGGAGATCGAGAGGGAGAATTAGGGGGGTGTGGCTGTCGATGTGTGGCTGGGTTGTGAGATTGTTTAGAAATATAAGGTGGTTTGTGTGTATAACCAGAGGAGAGAATGATATGTAAACATGTAAGTTTTGTGAAATTATAAAGCATGGGAAAAGATTTGTTTTGCTCGATCTAGTCCAACTCATTGAATGTATATATAAAAAAAATTTGCAGTACATGTAATCATGTATGTATGTCTGCCATCAAATGAGGAATGGTGATATGATCTTTAACCAAGTTTTTAGAGAAAGTAGTAACTTATAGGGTGTAGTCTGTAGGTGTGAATAAAATATCTTGGGTTAACCATACATGTCTGTGAACATATACTACACATGTATATGTATTTAATGTTAACCATACAGATGTATGTGAACATATACATCTGTTTGCATCCATGTTAACCAGAATGTTAACCATCTAGATACACATTGCATCCATGTGAACATATACATATACATGTATATGTATTTAATGAGCTTTAAATAATGTTAACCATCTAGATACACATGTTTGCATCCATACAGATGTATGTGAACATATACTACACATGTATGTGTATTTAATGAGCTTTAAATTGTAATTAAATTATATATTCAACAATTTACGAAACACTATAAATGTCACTAATTACAATTTATCTAATTTTTAAACTCCTTAGCTCGTAATATATTCATACTTTATATAAATTGCTTAAAAAATAGATATGAGCATATATGGCCCAAACCAGTAGAATAAAATATGGTTGCCCAATCGCGTCTATGAGGCCCGTTTTCGAACCTGATCGTCGTAAAATGTCGTATAACATTATTTTAGGATCACAATCATGTAACATAGTGTCGGTAATCGATATTAGTCGCGTACGTTCGTCGATATTTTGTACGGTATCAGTTCGTATTCGTTTAATGCTCGACAAGTTTCCCGAAAATCCTCATACGCGCACTGTAACGTCCGCTAAGCGTTCCTAGGCATACCAAGAGCCTAATTAAGTTAATTCGTGTCTTAAACACTATTTATTATCGCCTTAAACGTTTGTTAATCGCGTAATTAAGCGGCGTTAATTACCGGTTGTCACATTCTCCCCCTGTTGTAGAAATTTCGTCCTCGAAATTTAGATTATGTTATCTCCTCAAAGTTGTGTGGTTCGCAGGTAAGTCCGAATAATAACAAAATGAATGACCGCCTAATCGAATTAAGACTTATTCGAATCGTGTTAATTTAAAGACATTTTGCATCAATAAGGACCCAACGGTTCAACTGAGTTTGTTCCCGAATTCGATGTCAAGCAAACGAAGCGTAGTGATACTATCACCAATGTGATCAAGTTTGGGGTTCAATAAAAGAGGAATTTCGACCAAGAGAATTCCAAATGAACATTCACAATATGCATATCAGTTTTGAAAACCATAGAATTCACTACCAACGGAAACTTGTGTTGGTTGTTATATAGTTGAAACTCAGAATCAATAATCTCAAATGGATAGAATCATGAAAATGATTTATCAGCTATCGAACCATTGAATGAATAAAATCAACGTGTTGCAAGGATACACCGAAATGAAATACAATCGAACCTGGTGTATCATCATCTTAATACATAGTTGCATTAAGACCATTTAAATGATGAGTCAAACAAAAAGTATATATAGTTTCGCATGAACGACTGATCGTGATTAGCACAAGCTACAAGTTTATACCGACACCACAAGGTTTCGTAGTGATTGAAATAATTCAATAATAGCGGTGAGCAAACAAGTTCATTGTGTTTGAAGTCAAATGAAAGGTTCATCGGAGTAAATCTGAATATTTATTTCAAACAAATCTCGTAGGATTTTCAACTGAAACGAAACAAATAAACAATGTTTTCGAGTAAAGATGAAAAGCAATGAATATCACCAAAATGTCCGCTCGATGATGAAAGATCCGTTGAGAGGCACACCGAAATATGACATGAACTTGTGTACCAGTGTCTTAACACACAATTGCATTAAGACAGATTTAATACAACAAATCGAATAAGCGGATTTAATATCAATAAACAAATAAATAATTAAATCCGTACATGAGGTGAACAACGAGATTAGCGCAAGCTTCAAACTTGTGAAAAACGCCACCACAAGGTGATCGTGATCAGAGAAACGATTCAATGAAGTCGAAGACCAAACAAGCATGTTACGGTTCAAAGCAAATGAAGTGCTTGTTGGGATTATTTCGAATATGATGGCCTCAATCCATCATATGGAATCTTGAATCGAATATATATTACGAGCAAGTTCAAACAATTGAACTTGTTTAGTCACATTCCAACAATGAATGCATGTGTTGACAAAAGAATTTCGACATGGTTACAATGAACAAACCATGTAATGTATTCAAAAGAAAAGAGTTTCAACTAGTTCGTTGACTCGATATCAAAAAGTCAACACTTCGCAACAATGCGGGTCATCTAGATCACAATGCAAAGATCAAGTATAGAGAACGATATTTGAGCTTTGATAAAACAACAATTTGGAGTGAAGCCCTCCAATGGTCTTCACGGATCAACGAACCACATGCGTGACAAACAATGCATGCGTACATATGAATTCTTCAAAAATAAAAAAAACAATTGAGTGTTTGCTATCATGGAAGAAAATCTTTGTGGTGTAATGATCATTAGGGGGGAGTAGAAATGCAAAAATATACTCACTATATGCAAGAAGCCGAAATTTCAACAAAAGCAATTTAAGGACTTTACCTGGAAGTTCACGTGATGATTGGTTTGTTATGTGACATTACCCTAGAATGTTGTACGTAGCATAATCGCCATGAATGAAGTAGGGGGAATGCAAAGACATGTGACTTCTTTTGCAGCGCCAGTAGTTGTGAGTCTCATTAGAGTAAGTATAGATTGTTGTGAAATCCCAGTTAAACGTACCTCAGCGAGATTCGTGTCATTTGCAGGATCACGTGACAAAGTACTGCATTTCGGTTGTTGTTCTCCCGCTATCGAGATTAGCATCATTGTTGTCGTGTCCAATCGTGTTTTCCCCAAGGCCTTGCCTCGAAAGTTGTGTGTGATGTAAGTCGACGTCCGCTGACGTATAGTTTAAGTTTCACGTATATTCGCGCACTAGCGTTTCGTTCCACGTAGATTACGTGCTCAGGTAATTAAAATAGCATAGACAATATAGATAAAGGCGTGTGCCCGAGTTAATAGTTACGACTCCTACGTGAGGACTTTTAATGAGTTTTGACATACGTTTAACGAAGGTCCTAAATGCGTGTTATCAAAACCCTCCAGGTTTTGCTTACTGTGTGTAATACCGTGTATCAAACACAACACTTTTGTATTTTTAAAACCATATGTATACTCATTGTTTCGGCAACGGTTGGAACCCATATTCGAGTCCTAGGCGTTCTGTATGTATTCAAAGTCTTAATAATCTAAGTCCACAGAGGAAAGTGAGGTTAAAGCCTAGGTATCTCTACGGAAACCTAATTCGCTGAAACCTATAGCTCTGATACCAATCTGTCACACCCCGAAATATCCGAGCTGGCGTGACTGGACCGGTATCTTCATTACACAGCGGAAGCAAATAAACTAAGACTTCTAGGTAACGAACGCCACTAACTACTCGACTCCACATGGTTCCCCTATTCCAACCGTGCCATCGTTTCTGAAAAAGTAACCTGAGAAAGAACATGCGAAAAAGTCAACATAAAGTTGAGCGAGTTCATAGTTTGTTTTGAAAAGATTTAAAATAAATCTTTTTGATAACCGGTTTAAAAGTTGTTGAGAAAGCATAGTAAAGTCATTTTCTCGGCATGATATATGAAACACTGTGAGTCTAGCCCACAATAGTCTTTGTGCATTGCACGAGAGAGAGTGGGCCGAGCCCAAACGAACCTTTGTAAGCAGGATCAGCACGTCCTCTTACTTAGGTATAATTTGAAAAACGTTACCAAAGTTTGTAAATCCATGTATTTGTGAGTTTACATCAAATGAATCTTAAAAACATTTGAAAGTTCAGTTTATAAGTAGGTATGTAATGCGTCTATGAACATGTTGATCATTAATGTGTAGCTAAGACATTAATATGTGTGCCGACATAGGAAGCACTCAACCCGGTAGACGATTTAAGTGTCGATTCACTTCGACAGGGACACAAAAGCACTCTAAGTGGCCGCACAAGGACCGTGAGTGGGGCTCGCCCGTACCCGATAGATCTACCCCCTGTTCCGTGGTCCTTAAAAGGATTAATGGTGCCTAAGTTAGCGCCTATTCGCACGTGATCCAAGAGTTCATTCCATAGCTTAATCATACCCTAGTTAATATGTATTTCAAAAGAAAAAGGGGGACATAAACCCATTGGGTTGTCTCGTTGTTCGTACGCAGAATAACCCAGTCCCGTTGTAGTAACTAGGACATTCATGTCACTAGTCATGAAAATCATGCACGTTTGTGAAAATACGCGTTTGTTTTGTAAAACCGGTATGTTTAGTATAAACCTTTCGTAAACCATTTGAGTTCTTTGTATTCCATTCGCAACATGGTTTAGAAATATGAGGTTTTCGCTTATCGAAAAATTGTTTACATTTGTAAAATTTGCATGTCTTTCCACCCCCGAAAACATTTATAAAAATGTAAAACTAGAAAAAGTGGGGGTTATGAACTCACCTGAACTTCCATGTGCAAAGCTAGCTAAATGTGTTTCCGTGATGTAGTTCCAAGAATGTGAACTCGCTAGCGTGCAACTAAAGCATTCCTAATATGGAATAACTTATCAGTTTCTAATTTAAACGTAGCAAAACTACGTGTCCGAGCTCTACCGAGTCGTTAAAATAAACGACTCTGCAAGGGTGCTGTTAGTTTGAATTAGGTTAACCAATCTATGGTTATTTGATCCCGTTTATAATCGGGATAAATCTAAGTCTCGAGATCGACTTAGTTTTCGAGTGATTAAGATATATATTTATATATATTCAAATATAAATATATACCTGCGATGTCGTGTTGGTTGTCGTAAAATAGAAAGCGTAGATGAAATAGTAATACGACTCGTCGTAGTTTCGTAAGAAATAACTAAATATATATACATATGTATATATATTCGAAACTCGACGTTTGAAATGATTATAATCGACTATGCTCATTTTATAAAAATATTCGTATTCTAGACGATTGAGATAAATATAAGTAATTATATTTATTTTATAGGGGAAATGGACTGTATCACCCTCAACTATGCAAAATTGGCCGATATCACGCCCAACTTTCAAGTTGGCTCCCACCACTCCCTACTGGACAAGTTGGTGTCACTATCACCCCTTCGTTAAAAAAACACTAACTGAGTTAGTATTTGAAGCCTATGTGGCATTTAAATGATGACTTGGAAGCACACGTGGACAGAACCTCATTAAATACCCCCTTTCCCTCTCTAATCAGTTGCATTTCCAACTTACCCAGTTCACCAGTTCACTTCGATGATGGCGATCAAACCCTAGTTCCTTGATCATCGACGATTGCAGGCAACATTCAGACTCTCAAGAGGTAAGGTTTATGTTAGGGTTGATTGCATTGTGATTTTACACACTGATTTAAGTTATGGAGCGTATAGATGTTATGCTTTGGTACGGTGGTTGTCTTGATTTCTCTTTTGATCTACCTCAGTATATTGATGGTAATTCTAAGTTAATCCAAATGGATTTTGATCATATCGCATACTTTGAGCTAGTTGATTATGTAATGGAAACCAACGAGTATGAAAATAGGGATTTTTATATGTATGGGATGGATGCGGATAATGGTGATTTTAAACTGTTTCGTGATGATAAAGATGTGTTGGAACTTGCAATTAAGGCTAAAAATTGGAGTGAACCGTTCATTGAAGTGTTTGTTCAACATAGGCCAATTATGTCTGAACATAAGGCCCACCACTGTTCCCAACCCAGTAAACCAGAGGCCCAGCCCAGTTGCCAGTCCAGTACCCAGCCCATTAAAACTAAGTCTAGTTCCCCTATTTTATATGATTTTCCGAATATTAAATGTTTGAAATAAAACTTACGAATTTCGTACTAGTAGCTCGTGTTTCGTCAAGACGTTATAACTTTGTTTTGTAATTCATAAAACGTCGCAAAAATAAATATACTATCATATTTATTTTATAAACTTCATTTGAATCGTGCTACGTTTTTATTAGCGTTGCGACTATAAAATATATATTATTTTAACGAAAATCGGACAGAGTTTTCTCTGTTTTTGGAATAACCCTGACAACACAGGTTGTCATTATTTTGTCAAAACAAAACAATCTAAGCAATCCGCAATATATATTTTTCGTTGAGTATTGTAAAAAAAATGAAAACAACCACTAAATATATTCGGTTCGAGCTCGGTTCACGAAAAAAGAATGTAACTATAACGACGAAAATTCGCGTCGTTAAGACTTTACCACATCTCGTGTTGACCAGTTGACCATAGTTGACCAAAACCAAACAGAGTTGACTGGGTTGACATCCGCTGACCGAGTTTGACTAAGTTGACCAGTTGACCGAGTCGACTATGTTTGACCGAGTTGACTCGCTGTTGACCACGGCTGAACGAGATCCGAACCTACTGTTGACTGCCTTCGACCACCATTGACCGGGTTTGACCAGATCTGACCCGAATATCAAGACCTGCAGCTTCACGAAACCTGAACCCGAGTCTAGAACCTTGGTTCCCCGAATCTAAAACTGACATAACTGGAGTTAACTTGAATCTCGTCGAACAAAACAAATGAACAATGAAAAGGGTTAACAAAGCCATCACCTCCGTCATGGTGTCTCAAACCAACGCTCACAGCCGTCGTCAACCACCACCACCGTCTTCTCCTCTGTAACAACGACACTCCCATACGACTCACAAACTTCCCTGAAACGTGGAGAAGAAAGGGATGTAGAGAATCTCTCAACAAAAAGTTCTCAGATCTAATGAAAGAAAAGAACAGTGTGTGTTCTTACCGGAAAATCTTGGCGGCTGGAGTCGAAAATATCGTCGTCGGGTCTCACCGCCATCAACCATCATCATTCTCATCGTCATCGGGTCATCATCAGAACAGAAAGACAACAAATCCATGTCGATTAACACTTGAAATCAAAAGAAATAATCTCAAAAGATTCGAGTGAGGTGAGATGGCTTTACCGGAACCTGTAGTTGTGCTGCCGTCGTTCGACTCCTCCGCCGCCGCCGCGAGCGGCAGTGCTGCTCCTCCGTCCCCGATTCTCCGATTTCTTCTCGATTTGTCTCCTCCTTCGTCACTTTCTCTCTCTTTCCCTCTGTCTTGCAGCCGTCGCTCACCACCACCCGACAATGGTGGTGGTCGATTCTTCAACTGATGGATTAGGGGGGGTGTAAGAAGAAGAGAGGTCTGGATGAGGGTGGTTTGCAGGAGGAATGAGGCTGCCGTACATCACCTTCGCCACCACGCCAGTCGCCGGAATCGGAGATCGAGAGGGAGAATTAGGGGGGTGTGGCTGTTGATGTGTGGCTGGGTTGTGAGATTGTTTAGAAATATAAGGTGGTTTGTGTGTATAACCAGAGGAGAGAATGATATGTAAACATGTAAGTTTTGTGAAATTATAAAGCATGGGAAAAGATTTGTTTTGCTCGATCTAGTCCAACTCATTGAATGTATATATAAAAATTTTTTTGCAGTATATGTAATCATGTATGTATGTCTGCCATCAAATGAGGAATGGTGATATGATCTTTAACCAAGTTTTTAGAGAAAGTAGTAACTTATAGGGTGTAGTCTGTAGGTGTGAATAAAATATCTTGGGTTAACCATACATGTATGTGAACATATACTACACATGTATATGTATTTAATGTTAACCATACAGATGTATGTGAACATATACATGTGTTTGCATCCATGTTAACCATAATGTTAACCATCTAGATACACATTGCATCCATGTGAACATATACATATACATGTATATGTATTTAATGAGCTTTAAATAATGTTAACCATCTAGATACACATGTTTGCATCCATACAGATGTATGTGAACATATACTACACATGTATGTGTATTTAATGAGCTTTAAATTGTAATTAAATTATATATTCAATAATTTACGAAACACTATAAATGTCACTAATTACAATTTATCTAATTTTTAAACTCCTTAGCTTGTAATATATTCATACTTTATATAAATTGCTTAAAAAAATAGATATGAGCATATATGGCCCAAACCAGTAGAATAAAATATGGTTGCCCAATCGCGTCTATGAGGCCCGTTTTCGCACCTGATCGTCGTAAAATGTCGTATAACATTATTTTAGGATCACAATCATGTAACATAGTGTCGGTAATCGATATTAGTCGCGTACGTTCGTCCATATTTTGTACGGTATCAGTTCGTATTCGTTTAATGCTCGGCAAGTTTCCCGAAAATCCTCATACGCGCACTGTAACGTCCGCTAAGCGTTCCTAGGCATACCAAGAGCCTAATTAAGTTAATTCGTGTCTTAAACACTATTTATTATCGCCTTAAACGTTTGTTAATCGCGTAATTAAGCGGCGTTAATTACCGGTTGTCACAGCCTGATCGATCAGCGGCCTGTTTCGAGTGTTCGGTGCGACGATTTTTGATATTTCGATTTCGATTGCGAACGATGCGGATACGATAGAGTTCCCTATTCAAATTACTTTTAATCCCAATCACTCATATCTTGCACTATCTCTTCTCCACTAATTATCGTACTATATCAACATACAATCGTCCTTAATTTCGTATTCGTTTTGTGATTGCGATTCGATTGCGATTGAGTTCGATTGCGTTTCGATTGCGATTCGATTGATTACCACACATAACATAAATAAACATGCATAGGTAACACATAAGGCACACACACACGTATAACAGTAAACCAATCCTTGCGATATTCGAGTTTCGAGTTCGATGCTGATTAGATTAGTTCGATTATCGTTTAATTGACTTCATCGCATTGTTACTTTCTATTATTCACAGTCGTAAAGCAGTTCGCATTGAGAAATATACTTCGATTACTTCGATTGTAATTAATTACTTCACATAATACAACTAACGTAAAAACATGAAAATAGACTAACTACAGCCAAAGAAGTCAAAACAGGGATTGAGCAAGGAGAGACAGATTGCTATAAGCGATCTTTTCTTCCTTTGACTTCAATCTTGACTTTGACTTTGACTTTCGGAAACACGGGGTGTTACAACAACTACCATCAAAACCATCATCACAACCACTCCAATATCGTCGGAACTTGCCCCACCATTATCACCGACGCACAAACATTGAACAACCACCATCACAACTGCCCTATTTCTTTTCATATTTCAAAGAATTAACAACCACCATCACAGCCACCCCATCTCCTTAAATCCCTGGTTCAGAAGATGGTGATAATGGTGATACCAGATCTGATTTCAATTTTTGTTTCAGATCTGACGATTGTGATGGTTCAAATCTAACTTCACTTTTCGAGCAATATGGTTCGGTTATGGTGGTGATTTGCTACTACAAATGATTTGATAGTGGTGGCGATCGGGACTTCTGGCTAAATGATTTGGTGATGGTGGAGGTTATGAGGTGGGTAGCCATAAAATGCAAGGGGGGGGGGGGGGAGAAAAGGAGAGAGGGGTTGGAGAGATATGGGATGGATGTTATGGGTTAGTGATGTTCAGGTTTATCATGGTGGTGGTAGGGATGATTTTTGTGACCATAGAGAGGTAGTGGCTGGATAATGGTGGTGGTGATGCATAGTTAGAGAGAAAGAGAGAGTGGGTGAGGGTGATGCACAATTAGAGAGAGAAATAGGATCTAATGCATTTATTTATGAAATAGCATTTTTGTCCTTGCCTTAAATAAAACCTAACTAAGTAATTTAACTCAGTTTAGTGTAAAGGACTTAAAGTGTTATATAACATATGTTTTTTGGACATAAAATGAAATTAAATGTTTTAAAGAGCACGTTTTAAAATTCAGATAAAAATAACTCAATTTACTTTTCAAAATTCAGATAAAAGATAACTCAATTTGCTGTAAAGAAGTTAAAGTGTTACTCTTACTTTCCATAAAGCATATGGAGTAATGGTTTAATTAACTCAGATAAAAACACTTTATTATTATTTTTTTATGAAGAGGATAGACGTACACCTCATTATTGACCTTCATTGACCTGACCCATCACAATCCACAAATCACACATCGAACTACACTAACCGGAAACATGACATCACTCTCACCGGCGACACCATGGCAAGCACACTCCCGGACCACCGCCAACCACCCAGCCATCAATCTATCAACCCCCGATTTCATGACCCAATCCCCACAAAAAAAGTCAAAACGATTCCCATCATTCACCCTCAATTCCACCGCAAAACCCTCACCACCGCCACTCGTTGTCGTCGGATCCGCCAACGCCGACATCTACGTGGAGATCGATCGGCTACCCAAAGAGGGGGAGACGATATCTGCAACCACCGGCCAAACCCTAGCCGGCGGAAAAGGGGCTAATCAGGCAGTGTGTGGTGGAATGCTGTCGTACCCGACTTACTTTGTGGGTCGGGTCGGAAATGATGCACATGGGAAGTTGATAATTGATGCGCTTGTGGGTGGTGGGGTGGTGGTTGATTATGTGGAGGAAGTTGGAGAAGTGCCTACTGGACATGCTGTTGTTATGCTTCAATCGGGTGGGCAGAACTCGATTATTATTGTTGGGGGGGCTAACATGTGTGGCTGGGGTCAGAGTTTGGGCGATGGGGATTTGGAGGTTGTCAAGAGTGCTGGGATTGTCTTGTTGCAGAGGGAGATTCCTGATGGTATTAATGTTCAAGTTGCAAAGGTACTAGCTTGATGTACTGTAATGTTTGTCTATGTTTATATGTTGGAACGCCACATGTTGTTTAAAGATCTCGCGAAATGTCGTATGGGTCATATGATAGGGGTAGCCGGGTAGGGATGAGCTTTATTTCCCAAATACCCGTACTCGTTCCTGTACCAATTTTAGGTGTTTGGTACATGTATCGGTACCCAGTTTTATTGATTTTCGTATTCGGTACTTTCGGTATTGGCACGAGTACGAGTACGGGTAAAAACGGGTACTGCTACCGAATTTTATGTAGACCTTTAAAAGTTTTTTTGTATTATGTTTTATTTCGTATTATGGTATTTATAGTACCCGTATTGATTTCACCTATATGGTACCCGTATCGTATTGGTACTCGGACTAGTTTTACCTATTTGGTACCCATACTATATTGGTACGCATGTCAATTTTACCTATTTAGTACTCGTACAAGTGCTCAAAAACTAAATAAAAACAAAATGGTACCAAAGCGGGTACCATACCGAAAATACCCGTACTGTACCTAGGGGTGTGCAATAACCGAACCGTTAACCGAAACCGAACCGAAAACCGACAAAACCGAACGTCGAACCGAAATTAACCGAAACCGAATCAACCGAAAGTCAGTTAACGGATAATTTTTTTATCATCGGTTAACCGAAATTAACCGAACCGGACCGAATCATTTATTTCTTTATATATTTCTAGCCTTTATACCTCTATTTCATGTATTTCATCTTTTATACTTTCATTTCATGTAATAGTACCTCTATTTCATTTATTTATGCCTTCATTTCATTTATTTATACCTTCATTTCATTTATTTAAACATCTATTCATGCATTTATACCTCCATTTCATTTATTTATACATCCATTTCATGTATTTATACATCTATTTCATGTATTTATACCTCCATTACATGTATTTCTAAGCAAAAAAAATTAGCCCTTGTTTGAATTGGTTATTAACCGAATCGAACCGAAAACCGACAAATTAACCGAATTAACCGAACCGATTAACCGATGACTTCGGTTACGGTTACGGATAATGCTAATAACCGAACCGAACCGAACCGAACCGTGCACATCCCTAAGTCTGTACCTATATATTTGGTACCTAGTTTTGTTCAAATTCGGTACCGGTATTTTTGGCATTGGTACGGGTATGGGTACGGGTATTATACCAATCCCATCCCTAGATAGGGGCGATATGGGCCTTATGAGAGCAAAATTATACGACTTGCGTGGTGTCGTGGCCATAGATGTTAAAAGCCATCGCCTCTTGCGCCTAGGCCCAATTTCCTAGCAAGGCGAGGCAATTGCGCCTAAAGTCAAGGCAAT
Source organism: Helianthus annuus (assembly GCF_002127325.2). Taxonomy (NCBI): domain Eukaryota; kingdom Viridiplantae; phylum Streptophyta; class Magnoliopsida; order Asterales; family Asteraceae; genus Helianthus; species Helianthus annuus. The sequence goes on along the minus strand of NC_035447.2, from coordinate 150,557,348 downwards.
TGCGCTTTAATTCTCCAGGTGATGGTTAATGCGCATATTCCAGTGAGATTCCTAGATTTTGGAGAGTTTCCGGCCAAATTCTTTAAATTCTGGCAAGATTCAAGCTAGATTTCCTACTTTTATCTAACGAACTACACTTATAAACAAGCATTTATAACTTTTGGTACTAAATAGACGATATAAAATGTTATATAATAGCTTTAGTTTTATTTTGTTTGAAGAATAGTATTAACTTTCTATTATATAAAAATATTTTAAGTTTTTTTTTGTTGTGCGCTTTTTTTTCCTCAGGCCCGCGCTTTTTTTGCGCCTTGCGCCTAGGCCACAGGCAAGACCTATGCGCCTTGAGTGCGTCTAACGCCTTTAATAACTATGGTCGTGACCAACAAAGAAATTACTTATGTGATCATTGATCAACCCATAGGAGTCGTATAACTTTTTTTTTTGTGTCACTACGACGCCTGTATGTTGTGATAGGTGACTTGGTTTACACTTTTTGGGGGTGGTTTATCTTTAACAACATCCGTTGGACAGGCTTTACGCACACCACTGGCACACTATCCCCACACACCACTAATAGGTTATGCGTCCATATGATCTTTTTTATATAGTTATGCGACCTGTGTGTATAACTTTATAGAAAAGGTTATACGGGCCCGTATAAAAATAAATTAAGGTTTTTATACAAGCTGTTGAACGAATGGTTCAAGGTGGTCAGAAAACCGTATAACCTTTATACAACCCGTATGATAAATGGAAACTGACTGATGTGACAGGGCGTTGGTCTGCAAAAGTTATACAGCCCGTATGATATGTGAGGGTGGTGTATGTATAGCAACATGCTATTCATAATTCATGTATGTTAGATTCTGGTGTTATATGCTATTGAATTTGGATTTGAACCCTTTGAAATTATATAATTATTCTGAGCTTTATGATTACAGGCTGCAAGAAGTGCAGGTGTTCCTGTGATTCTTGATGCTGGAGGAATGGATGCATCGGTTCCTGTAGAGCTACTAAGACATGTCGACATTCTAAGTCCAAACGAAAGCGAACTTGCGCGTTTAACGGGAATGCCGACCGAAACTTTTGAACAAATTAGCCTAGCTGTGGCTGAATGTCACAAATTGGTAAGTTAAAGAGTTAAAACTTGTAGGTTACTACTGTATCTCGCTTTAAAGCTCACTCTTTTTTCGGTTTCTGGTGATTATTATATTATTACCAGGGGGTTAAAGAGGTCCTTGTGAAACTTGGTGGGCGAGGTTCGGTTTTGTTCAGTGAAGGAAAAGAACCAATTAAACAAGGTATTATTGCGGCTGAAAAAGTGCTTGATACAACGGGTGCAGGGGATACATTTACTGCTGCTTATGCTGTTGCTTTTGTTGAAGGGAAATCCAAAGCTGAATGCTTGAGATTTGCAGGTTAGCTAGCATATGCTGTTTTCTTATTAATATTTGGTCTATATTATATAGGCAAATTGGAAATAAATAATCCCACCTAACTCAATTTGGCCGATAATAATCCCAAGTCAGATATTGGCCGATAGCCCGATAATAATCCGAACTGGTCAATTTTTTTGTAAAATAGTCTGGCGTTAAAATAGCTTAACGGAGTTAAGTTTTTTTCCGAATTACAAACCGATGGTTTAGGGCTTTTGATCAGAACGAGAATACGAGTCGATTGATGTAAAACTTACTTCGAAATTGTGCTTGAAATGGCTTGATTTTTGTTGATTGGAAGTTTAAACACCCCAATTGAAGCACCGTTTTCGTGGGTTGGGGCAGTATTTCGAGGTAAGTATACATCAATCGACTCGTATCCTCGTTCTGATCAAAAGCCCTAAAATATCGGTTTGTAATTAGGAAAAAAACTTAACTCCGTTAAGCTATTTTAACGCCAGACTATTTTACAAAAAAAAATGACCAGTTCGGATTATTATCGACCAATAACTGACTTGGGATTATTATCGGCCAAATTGAGTTAGGTGGGATTATTTATTTTCAATTCGCCTATTATATATGTATATGTGTGGTTACTATGATTTATTTTGTTATTTGCAGCTGCCGCAGCTTCTCTTTGTGTCCAAGTAAAGGGAGCGATCCCAAGCATGCCTCGTAGGAAGGCAGTCTTGGATCTTCTTCAATCTATTTAGGGAAAATAAAGTTAATTTAACTAGGATCCCGTTTGGACATAAATAAGGTATAACTCGGTTCTTTTTTGCATTGCCTTAGGTAGTGTTTGGTATACTGGAATCAGAGAAAGAATGGAATAACTTATTCCGTTTCCACCTTGTGTAGGTGTGTCACTATAAATTTCATGGAATGTACAAACTTGACCGCTTTCTCAGAACGTAAAGTAGCCAAGTAGGTACGTGAAAGTAAAGTAGACACCCCAACAAAAATTTCACGTACAAATTAAAAAAAAAAAAACGGTAAAAGATTAGTCAGGTTTGTACATTGATGGATGCTTACGATGACACATGAACATAAAGTAGATACTCGAAATAATTTCACGTATTTCATGGACATGGACACTAAAATATCTGCGAAAAGCTTGTCTGACACTGACACTAAATTATAGATATACCCAAACAATGATTTTTCTTGTGTTTTTCTCTTTTTTTCCCATCCTAAAATGGAATGGAACGAAGAATTATAGTGTAACTTGATTTTGTTTATCTATTTTCAGTAAGTATTATCATTCATTGTTTCAAACAATTTTTAATTATAACTGAATTACCTTATTATTTTCTAACAAAAACTAGAAAAATCTCTTTTGTTATAATCTTAACTGGATTTTTAATGAACTTTCTATATTTTAGATTTGTATTACTTGTGCATAGAAATCCAATAAATTTTATCGAATAATTTATAAAGTAGATATATTGTCTTTATACATGTGTATTGTGTTTGTGTATATATATACGCATTAACATTCTTTATACTTATACAGGACCCATGTTTGTTTAGTATACCATATGCTAAAATAACTCAGGCCTCCAGTTTCTTATGCTGTCATATTTTTTTCTAACGTTAAACATCATCGTTTTGCATTAATAATTGAACTTGATCAAGAGCCGCGTGTATTACTATATCAAATCACCTAATCGTCTTTTTGTTTTTTGCTGTGCCTGATTAACGCACACACTGACCTACACGACGTCTGGATTTCTTTCGAAAGAAATAAAATATTAAAAAATAGAGGAAAAGTAAACTCTATCTGAGCCTTTTTCCCTCTTTATCTTTTTTATGTCTCCTTTAAAGAGCATTATTAATGTACTATATTACTTTCACTAACATACATAGTTCTCTCTCAAACAAAATTTGCCATATTTTGACTGTTTCTTTAAGATACAAAAATGGCTCTTTGCTTTATATTTCTTCTCATGCTTCTTCAAACTCAATTATCTCTGCATTCGAAACTCCTCGAAGGTTAAAAATCTATCTTTAAATCTCTGTTTTCATGTCTGTTTACCCACTAATGTAAGTTGTTTCATTACCAGATGCCGAGCTTGGCAAATTCAGTGCGTCAAAATTAAACGAAAAGGTAACATCACGTTCATAATCTTCTTGTTTTTAGTTGTTTTCTTAATTATTAATGATAGTAGTTTTACGCGTTTTTTTTTTTGGTTTATTTGATTTAGTCGTTCATGGAGGATAAGAGCGGTCGGAGGTTGCAGCTGCATGAGGTGCATTCAGGACCAAATCCCATCAGTAATTCCTTCAAAGAGGAGGTTCCTGATACAAATTTACAAACTGCACCTTGACTGTGTTTTGACCTTTTTTTTAGTGCTTAGATCGGTAATAAATGAATGATTCGTTTTGTTTTGTTTTGTTTGTTTTTTCAAATCTTTGTCTGGTTGTTTGATGATCAATGTGGGTTTTGCTTATGGTGTGTTAATTCTTGCTTTTAAAGCAAGTAATTGCATGTTTTTGGTTGCTTGTAACCAGTTAACCAAGAAAGTGGTGTGGGTAGGCCACTTTCATGGTTTCGTTGAACGTTTTATGGTTCTTTTTAACAATTTAGCCAAACACACTGATACAAGTGTGACCACGACCCGCCAAACAACCACGATTAACATACTGCTATCACCCACATTAACATTTTAGCCAAACACACTTTTACTAGTTCTATCCATGTTTTAGGTAGAGTTTAAGTTTCCTTCTGCATAATATGTTTCTTTTGCACAGTTAAGTTATAAATACAAGTTATTGTCTTGTTCTTTGTCCAAATTCTTGGGAGACCAGCCGGCTCTGTCACACACTCACCGTGTCCACGATTCGGTTCAATTGGTTTGACGAAAATTTGGACCAAATGGTTAGCTACAGTTTGAGAAACGTCAAACCAAACTTGCATGGTTGGTTGGGTCGACCAACCAGCCAAAACGGTTTGGTTTGACGATTTTTTTTTTAATCCTTATTGTGTAATAAAGTTGTATAAATAACAAAGACGGTTCATGAATATTTGATTTTATTTCAAGTTTCAAACCGTAACAGAAAATATAAAATATCAAATGCTTTAGGTCCGACTAGCTTAGTTTCAAAGGTCTACGAACAACAGTTTTTTTTTGGTTGGCATGACCACGTGAGCTAGGTTTGAAAACAGCTTATATTTATTTAAAATTATATTTTTTTTAACGTCAACGGGTCGACCAAAACGGTTCGGTTTGCTTTTTTTAATCCTTAATTGTAACAACCAGATATTTGAAATTAGGGCGGCAAATGAACCAAACGTTTAGCGAACAGTTCATGAACCGTTCGGCGGGAAGTTCGTTTGTGTCCGTTCATTTTTTTAAACATATGAACACAAACAAGAAATTCATTCGTTTAGTTAAATGAACGAACATGAATAGAGGGCGCGCTTGTTCATTTGTGTTCGTGAACGTTCGGTAACGTATTCATTTGTGTTCGATAGTTCATTAGTGTTTTTAGTTTTTATATTTTATTTAAATACTTCAAAATTCCGACAAATAAAATATTTAATAAGTGTCAATGTATTATATATTTTGTTCATGAACGTTTGTTTGTGTTCGTTTGTTACTATTTGTGTTCATGAACATTAGTTTGTGTTCATCATCGTTCGTTTTCATTCGTTGCCTAAAATTAACAAACATACACAAACGAATACAAACTAGTTCATTTCCTTAACAAACAAACACAAATATAAAATCGCGTTCGGTAAGCATTTATGAACAGTTCCACATATATTTTTTTAACAAACGAACACGAACAAAAACTTGTTCGTATTCGTTGTTCGTTTGCAGCGCTACTTGAAATGGAAATAATTAAATAATTAATAAAAAGGTAAGCAGTCAATTTGCTTCCATTTCAAGTTCTAAACCGTGAACAGAAACTATAAATATCAAATGCTAGGTTCGATTATTGAGAAAAAACGAGTTTTATCGGTAATTTTACCGTCGTGTATACGGGCGGGTGGTTACCGGGTTTTCCTTGGAATTGGTGTCAGGTTACTCTCGGAATACTCCGTTTATCCAGTGGGTACCCCAAGAGTGCTCGGAATTGATTTGTTGGGCGTTAAAAAAATCAAATGCTGTGGTCAGACTAGTTTAGTTCCAAAGGTGAACCCATTTGAAAATTTGTTTTAAACAAGTTACACTTATTAAAAAGTATGATTTTCTTTATTTCACCGTCACCTTTACATGATGTGTTCAAGGGAATCTTTAAAAGCAAATAGTAATATTTTGGGAATTCCCAGATAAAATATCATGCAACAATGAACAATGGTTGTGTGCTGTTTCAATGGCGGCACCATAGTGGTCGTTCTTTAGGAATATTATCCATTATCCACTGACTTTTACTATAGTTTTAGGTTAAAGTATATGAGATACTGTTCACAATTTCAACATATGTTAAAGTTCTCTTTATATTCTTATATATTTGATTACAATCAAATATAAAAATGTTAAGTGCAAAAACTTTCTACAATTCGATAGACATCGAAATTAGCATTATATATTAAAAAGTATGCAAGAAATGTGGATTTTGTGAAGTTGTTGAGTCCTATGGACTACATTGCCCCTATGGACTCTATTGTGATACCTTATTTTCACATACGCTTAAGGCTCTATTGCCTTTTCTGAATAAAGCCTTCGATATGGTTTACAACCCCTGCAATTATTACTTAATCATTATTTTTATTTTTTTAAATTCTAGAGTTAATTACTGTTTTTGTCCATGTGGTTTGTCAAAAATCACTATTTTAGTCCATTAGTTTAAAATTTACGATTTCAGTTCTTGTGGTTTCACTTTCGTAACCATTTCAATCCATTATTTTGTTAAGTACAGGGACTGAAATGGTTACGAGATGGACTAAAATGATTACGAAAGTCAAACCACAAGGACTGAAATCGCAACTTTTAAACTAATGGACTGAAATAGTGATTTTTGATAAACCACATGGAAAAAAACAATAATTAACTCTAAATTCTATTAATACTAACTAATAAATGAAAGTACTCCCAAATTTAAATAATAAAATACAATTTTAACAACTAAAAAAATAAAATAAAAACCGAGTCTAGAAAAAGAAGAAAATTACATAACCCAAATAATAAAAAAACACACCACTTGTCGTTGTTGTTATTTAACATGCGATTAGGGCTGTAAACGAACCGAACGTTCAGCAAACAGTTCGTGAACCGTTCGGCGGGAAGTTCGTTTAATAAACGAACGAACATGAACAAGAAATTTCGTTCGATTAGTTAAATGAACGAACATGAACAGAGGTCTCGTTCGTTCGATTGTGTTCGTGAACGTTCGGTAAGGTGTTCATGAATGTGATTTGCGTTCGTTTATGTTCGTATGTTTGTGATTTTATTGAAGATCTTTGTACTTTCTTATATTTTATTTGTACTTTTTATATTATTAAACTTTTATTTATTTTATTTCCCTAACAATTAAGCTAGGAAACTCACTTTCACCTTGTTTATGCATTATTTCCCTTTCAATTCTCATTATTTACATCCATGAATACGATCGACCTTCGTTCCACAATAAGGGATTCAAGTTCGAGTGCTACTCTCTAGGCCATCTATTTTTATCATTCGTCGCGTTCGCCAAATTTATTTACGTTCGTTTGTGTTCGTGAACCGTTCGCGAGCACGCTCATTTTCTTAATGAACGAACACGAACATAAAATCTCGTTCAGTAAGTGTTCATGAACCGTTCGTGAACACATTTATTTCCTTAACGAACGAACACGAACAAGGCTTGTTCGTGTTCGTTCGGTTCGTTTACAGCCCTACATGCGATCCAACCAAAGATGTTCGATCAAATCTGATCGAAGATCCAAATGTGCGTTTCTCCTTTGTATCTTAAGGCGGATTTCTACTTTCGCGGCATACGCTCACGATGGGTGCACTTGCCCATATGTGTGTTTAGTGTTAGTAGAATATCGTGTTTTATAAATTTAAAACTTGACTAAAGTGTTAAAAAGGGCTTAAAATATAACTAAAAACCTATCACGCACTACGCACATCAGTAAATCAGTCATTTCACCCGCTCTTCCCATTTTCCCCCAATTTATACACACCTCACATTCTCTTTCACATTCCTCTATTTCTTCTTCTCATATAAACCACACACACTCACACTTTCCACTGTTCATAAATCTGCATTAATATGTTAGGATCTTTAGATTTTGGATTCTAGAATTCAAGTTTTAATTTTAGGGTTCATAATTTTCATAAGGAAATTCGAATAAATTCCTATAATTTGGAATGAATTAAGGATCAATGGATGTTTTCTGTTTTGATTAAGTTTTATCTAATTAAGATTTCGAAATCTGTTATTTTAATGGATATTATATTTTCGAATTCTTAGATAATTATAAAACACCACTTAAACAGGAAACATAATCTCCATGATCCTTGAAAATTCTAATTTCAGCATTATCATAATTGACTGCCGTAATTAAGAGTTTTCGAATCTTGGAGAACAAGTTTCGGATAAATCTGAAACCTAATTCATAAACACAGTTTTGGAAAGATTCAAACTTCATCCGAAATTCCATTCGAAATCCATTCCGGAATAAATCGAAGTTTCATCCGAATGCCATTCTAAATCAATTTCGAAAAGACTGGAAATTTCATCCGAAATATCATTCAAATCAATTTCGGAGTAACTTGATGTGACACCTGTGTCACTTCAGCCATCAAACAAATACCAAACCAATGAAATATTGTATTTCATACTTGGGATTTGTATAAACATGTGTATCATTTGCACATATCAACTCTTGTTCGATTTCGGGCTTTAAATCGCTTTCTAGAAGGTTATATGCGCACTAATGCGTAAATATAACCAGTTTAATGCAACAAACACTCCGGAATAGTGACATAGGCTTAACATACCCTAAATAACCTTTACATAACTTAGAAATAAGTTTTGGAAGGTTTGGTATGCCGAAATCAAGTCTATTCACTTACAGGGACTAAATTCGACAAACTACGAAAGTATGTCAATTTGTACTGTAACAGACCCTCCGGAACATGATCATAAGTTATACACACCCTAAATATCCTTTACATAGCTTAGAAACAGTCTTTGAGGGGTTCGATGTGCTAAAATAAACTTTATGCTCATTCAGGGACTAAAAGCGTCAAAAAGTGCATAAGTTTGCATTTTCGCGCATAACTTACGTTCTGAATACATTCGGACATCCAAAAATTTATGTAAGCACTAAAATATTATATTTTAGTGTTTGGCATAAGAAAAATCCATTCGTCGCGCAATTTGGATCGCTTTTCGCGCTTATGCGCATTTCGTCGTAATTAAGCAAACATCGCGATCGTACGACCAAACGAACCGACATCCGGCATATTTTTGAGCATGTTTTATGTCCACAATGATTAGGCATCATTTTAGGGCCTTAAAGTTGGCTTGACGGGCCTTAAACATGTCGGAAATGGCCTTAAAAGCATGCATGGACTGAAACTGTCAATTCTGAAACTTATTGCTGGTCTGGGGCACCCAGGCGGGACGCGTAAGGCATGTGTAAACCTTACGCGGGGCGCGAGGCCTCCCCAGATATGCAAAATTTGCTGTAAACAGCTGCTAACAGCTGTTATGCACTCCAAAACCACTTGCAAATGGTATTTTCAATCCATGGGCTGAATCTATGGGTGCCCAAGGTTTTCCAAAACAATGGGCCCATGTGTACGACCGAGATCGAAGCACGTTTCGCGATGAACGATCCTAACGGTTGTGCCATGCCTATATAAACCCAACCCATTTCATTCACTCCTCACTTGATTTATGAGATTTTCTCTAAGTTGGAGTGGTTATCACTTCATACCTGAGAAATACTTGGAAATCAATCTTGCGGGGACCTTCTGTAAGCATATGTAACCTAAATACTTGGAAATCAATCTTACGCATAATGAAAGGCATCTTACTGATGTCACAACATATTTGAGGCATAATTAACTTAGGGGACCTGTCTATAGCTCTCATGAATACCCATCACGCTTATTACGCGTACAGTTCGGGTTATGTAACAAGTTTACATAAATTAGCCGAGACGGGTCAAACCTTAACGGTTTTATCTCAAAATCCAGAATGTGAATAATAAACCCATATTAAACAAGTCTTTAAACTTGTCGGGTCTAAATCACATTCTATCCGGTCTTCACTTAATCGTGCGTACGAACCGTATCTTTGAAACTAGCCGGTCTAAGCTTAAGCTTAATTAAAGACCCGTTAGGATTCTAATAGGTTATTATAAAACCTTCGTTCCAGATTAGGAGGACCAGTAAAAGCTACTTGCAATTTGCTTATTGTGATATATACTTTGCTCAGGTAAATACTTTTAACTTATTTTCCGTTATACGGGTTTGGGTTACGGTATATAGCATACCGCTTGATCGGGCATCAAATTCTCCACAGTTAAGTGGGTAATTGGATAAATTTGATCGGCTTGTTTAAACAGTCTTGTTACTTAAAAGCCTTTGGGGGGTTAATGACCATGTCCCGCATATCCCTGGCATCATTTTACGAAATGGCCATGACCTTTGCGCGGAGTGTAGGCGTACACTCGTCAGTGCATAAATAGTCGATATGGTGTGTCTATTGATCTTTAACCCGGACTTGATCCGGGCTACTGAACGCATAAGGAACATGTAATTCGTTCACAAGATTATATATATAAATAATTATCCCAAGTTATAAAAGAGTTTGTGCCTTGTGCATTCAAATCAATTTTTAATAAACATTTTTCAAAAGTGTCGGTTGAATGTATTTACCAGTGTAAACTGACGTATTTTCCCAAAAAGAGTAAATGCAGGTACTAAATGTAATTGGCTGGCTATGTCTCCTTAGCATCTTAAAGAGTCTCGCAAGCTTAAGGATGCCTTCGTCTATTGAACAATACTTTTATTATTATTACTGATCCCCTGTGGATTTTATTTCAACAATGGTGATACTTTGATATTACAAATAAAGTTGAAATATATTTATCTTTATGCTTCCGCTGTGCATTCATATATTGTGTGGTTTGACTATATTGTTGCCAACTACGTCACGATAATCCCCCACCGGGCCCACCGGTGAGACACGTGGAAATCGGGGTGTGACAGGTTGGTATCAGAGCCAACATTGAGTGAATTAAACACTATCCTTAAGTGTTTAATCTCAATGACACAATTGCACATACTTGAGTCTAGACAAGAACATAGGACAAATTCGAATTGTTATTCCAGTTTGTCTTTTTATTGTTTATTGTTATTTAAAGTTTTGAAAGTAGGAAATATGCCACCTGCAATTAGACGAGGAAGAGGAGGAAGAGGAAAAGGGACGATCATTACCCACAATGATCACGAGGCTGGACCTTTGAACATGCGAGCTCCTTCCAGTACAAGAAGTGAGGAACCACAGAGACGAAGAAGAAACCTCTTTGAACCTGCGAGACATTCTACCTCGCATAACTCAACACCCTCATACCGTCATTCGTTTGGACCAGATTCGGAAAACAATCCCAATAACCCTCAACCATCGTTCATACCTCTCCAGCGATCTGCTTCGCACCGTTCTTACGGCGATCCTTCACCTTTCTTCATAGGACAATTTAACCCGGCGGATTATGTCCAAGAGCCAATAGGGTATAACCCTTTAGGACCAGAGGATCACTTTTCTGAAGATAATGCCGTGGATATGGACGAGGATACAGATCCCGTCGAGCCTGCACGGGGTACTCCCAACCATCCAATCGAGATTTCTGATGGGTCATCCTTTCATGGGACACCCTATCAAGGTCCCGACAGCTACCAGGCGAGGTTTGACCAATGTAATTGGTACTTCACGCCATCGCAACATTTCTCGCCTCACGATCAACAGCAACAACAGGATCCTTCCGAGGATTCGCGGTTCGTGGCAGTTACGCCACCGCCACCGCCACCGGTTCAACCAGTAATTCCAGATCCGCCAAGGTGTAGAAGATCAGGCGCACGGATTTCTACCCGAGGAGGGGAATTCCACTTCAGTACCCCTCGCCACTCGAGTGCGAGTCACTTTCCGTCAGTGCCTGAAGAAGAACCACAACTAGGGGCACCTTCTGGTCACCCTGCAGAGGTGAATTCTGCACCGGTTTCACCACCTCCGCCACCTTTCGGATATGACAATCTGATACCAGCATACGGCGCTTCCACCGCGTACAATCCGTTTGAGCAGCCGACTCACACGCACTACAACTATAACTATGATGCCGATCCATACGTGGTAGCGGCAAATTACAATGCCCTCCATGGAACCTCTTGGAGACCAGATTACTCAGCTCATGGGTATCCAATACCTCCTAGACCTCCGGTTCAGCAACCGTCGTAGCAGCCACGTTTTTCTCCACCGGAGCAAGAAGAAATACTCCACCGTTTAAACCGTGTGGAACGAGACTTCGAACAAGAACGAAAGGGTAATCGTGGATTTCTCAAGGGCCTAGCAAACCTACTAAAAGGGAGGAAGAAACGAGATCATTAGTCTTCTTATGTATTGTTGTATTTGCAATTTAGTCCCTGCGTGGACATTTATCGTATTTCAGTCCCTACGCGGACTTAACTTTTAGTCCCTACGCGGACATCTATCTTGTATTGGTCCCTGCGTGGACTTGTTTTTCTATAAACCTCTGCGTAGGTATTTATTTATTTAAAAAGTCCCGTTTAGGGCAGCGTGTAATCACATTTGAAATTTACGGAATGTTATGTTACAAATTTCATTTTTGTTATTATTATATATGAAATAAGTTAAAAATCATTCCTTTTAAATTAAATCTGCCTAAATAAAGAATCTTAAGAGTGAAACCTAGCCAGGTGTCTTTATAAGATCCGGCCAAGATGGTAAGACCTGATTAAAAGATTCAGATTCCAAGTTAAACTCTGTAATCATGTTAACGTTCATGGCAGATGTGATTCGTTAAAAATCGCACGCGTCATTCTTGTATAAGAATCCTTCTAAGGATTCCAAAGCCCAAATTAATGATTTATAAATCATGGGTTAAATCATCAATGAAGATGATCATTCATTAAACATCCATTAGCGATGTAATGCCTACGGGCCAAATTATTAAACATCCATTAGCGATGTAGTGCCTACGGGCCAAATTATTAAACATCCATTAGTGATGAAGTGCCTACGGGCCATAATTATTGTCATATAAGACAAAAGGCAGTGGTAGTCTATGACTCCCTGTCAGAAAAGGTAAAAGGACTATGGTTCAAACCTTCATGCCTTGATTCTCTGTAATCTCGGCTAATATTATAAAAACGTCCTCGTGACTAGGCTTTTATGCCACTAACAATATTGTTTGTAATTAGGGTAAGTTATATTCAAATCCTAAATAAAAAGTGAGTAACAAATTAACCAGATATGGTCTCTGTTTACCATGGTTAATGAATTGCCATAAAAGACAATTCCATAATAAACTCCTAAATAAAATTTTTTCGTTATCTTCTGTAGCAGATTCAAGTTACCATGGCTGATCCAAGTGGGGAGAATAGTCATTCGAAAGAAGACGAATACGATAACGCCCAGGTTCATTTGACGGGCGCTGAATTAAAAGCTCTTGCCGACAACGCTGTTAAGGCAGCCCTAGATCGACAATACGAGGAGTATACTGAATCCCGGAGCAAAACCATATCCAAACCACACTCAAAGCCGAAAACCCACTCAAAATCTCACAGCAAACCATCGTCTAAGCCCAAAAAGGACGATGATAATCACTCATCTAATGAAAACAGTGTCCGTCCAGAAAGAGTGTATACTGATGCATCTCGTGCCAGGGGCTGTACCTACAAGTATTTTGTATCTTGTAAACCCCGAGATTTCACCGGGGAGAAGGGCGCGGTATATTGTATGACGTGGCTAGACGAGATGGACACCGTGGTGGACATCAGTGGCTGTGCAGAGAGGGACGTGGTAAAGTTTGTTTCACAATCATTCAAGGGCGAGGCCCTGGCTTGGTGGAGGTCGTTGGTTCAGGCCTCGGGAAAGGCTGTTCTATACAGCATGACATGGGAGGAATTCATTTCTCTCATCAAGGAGAATTACTGCCCTCAACATGAGGTTGAAAAGATAGAGACCGACTTCCTATCGTTGGTTATGACGAACCTTGACTGTCAAGCTTACCTCACGAGCTTCAACACGATGTCCCGGTTGGTTCCGTATCTGGTAACCCCGGAGCCAAAGAGAATAGCTCGTTTTATCGGTGGTTTAGCCCCCGAGATAAAGGCAAGCGTAAAGGCCTCTCGGCCAGCGACCTTTAGATCTGTAGCTGACATTTCTTTGTCCCTCACTCTGGACGCGGTCCGACAAAGATCGCTGAGGAACAAAGAGGCTGAGAAGAGAAAGCGTGAAGATGATACTTCACGAAGGTCGGGCAAGAAGCACCGTGGAAACGGTGACAACAAGAGAGGGTCTGAGTCAAGGAAGGATGGGCAACAGTCTGGTGAGAAGCCCAAGTGCAAGAATTGCAAGAGACATCACTTTGGAAAGTGTAGACTCGAATCAAACTCGCAGACTCAGTCGAAGTCATTTGCTTGCGGGTTATGCAAGTCCAAGGACCACAAGACCGTGGATTGTAAAAAGATAAAGGATGCAACTTGCTTCAGTTGCAACGAGAAGGGGCACATTAAAACCAACTGCCCTAAATATGCCAAGAAGCCGGAAGAGGCCAAGAAGACCAATGCAAGAGTCTTCAGGATGGAGGCAAAAGAAGCAGTGCTAGACGATAACGTGATCACAGGTACTTTCCTCGTAAATAATATCTTTGCAAGAGTACTTTTTGATTCGGGCGCTGATAAGTCTTTCGTAGACCATAAATTTTGCAAACTGCTGAACATGCCTGTCAAAACCTTAAATGTGAATTATGAGGTAGAGCTAGCAGATGGCACCATAGAAACCGTCTCCACTGTGTTAGATGGATGTGAGATATCCATTAAGAACCACTCTTTTCCTCTATCTCTACTTCCCTTTAAATTGGCCGGTTTTGACATAGTATTGGGTATGGACTGGTTAGCTCACAACCAGGCCCAAATCGTCTGCAACAGAAAACAAGTGGTGATAAAGACTCCGTCTGGTGACTCGCTTACCATTCGGGGAGATACCCAGTATGGATTGCCTGAGCAAGTGACTATGCTCAAGGCTTCAAAACGTCTAAAGAAGGGTTGTGTCATCTACATGGCATAGGTGATTATTGAAGAGCCTAAACCGAAGATAGAAGACATTCCTGTCATTTCGGAATATCCAGAAGTTTTCCCTGAAGATCCACCTGGTTTGCCACCAGATAGGCAAGTGGAATTCAGGATCGATATCATCCCTGGAACAACACCTGTTGCCAGAGCACCTTACAGGTTAGCACCAACCGAAATGAAGGAGTTGAGGACCCAGCTGGATGAACTGCTAGCTAAAGGCTTCATCAAACCTAGTTCGTCTCCCTGGGGAGCACCTGTCCTGTTTGTCAAGAAGAAGGACGGATCGATGCGTCTATGCATCGATTATCGCGAGCTTAATAAGGTCACGATAAAGAATAGATATCCCTTGCCGAGGATCGGCGATTTATTCGATCAGTTACAAGGGGCAAGTTATTTCTCGAAGATTGACTTGAGGTCAGGCTACCACCAACTGAAAGTCAGAGATGAAGACGCACATAAAACTACATTTAGGACTCGTTACGGTCATTACGAGTTCCTAGTGATGCCTTTTGGGCTCACTAATGCACCGGCTGCGTTCATGGATCTCATGAATCGCGTTTGCAAGCCATACTTAGATAAATTCGTCATCGTTTTCATCGACGATATTCTTATCTACTCGAAGAACCGAGCTGACCATGAGAAACACCTTCGTTGCATTCTCAAACTCCTGCATCATGAGAAACTCTATGCCAAATTCTCTAAGTGCGAATTCTGGCTTCGAGAAGTCCAATTTCTTGGACATGTTGTCAGCGAGCGTGGTATCCAAATGGATCCCGCCAAAGTAGAAGCTGTCATGAATTGGCAAGAGCCAAAGACGCCTACAGAAATTCGTAGTTTCCTGGGGTTAGCAGGATATTACAGGCGTTTCATTGAAAATTTTTCAAGGATTGCTGCGCCCTTAACTTCCTTGACCAAGAAGAAAGTAAAGTTCGTGTGGGGTCCTAAGCAGCAAGAGTCCTTTGATATTCTGAAGCAAAACTTGAGCAACGCTCCTGTGCTGACATTACCTGAAGGTACCGAAGAGTTCGTAGTTTACTGCGACGCGTCACACACTGGTATGGGATGTGTGCTCATGCAGAAAGGCAAGGTTATTGCCTATGCTTCAAGACAGTTAAAGGTGCACGAGAAGAATTACACCACCCATGACTTGGAACTGGGTGCCGTTGTGTTCGCACTAAAGCTGTGGAGGCATTATCTGTATGGTATCAAGTTTGTGATCTATTCTGATCATAAGAGCCTTCAACATCTGTTTAATCAGAAGGAGCTAAACATGAGGCAACGCCGTTGGATGGAGACTTTAAATGATTATGATTGTGAAATTAGATATCATCCCGGCAAGGCGAATGTAGTCGCTGATGCCCTGAGTAGAAAGGAAAGGGTGAAACCCATCCGAATCAATGCCAAGAGCATTGAAGTGAAGAATAATCTGATTGAAAGGTTGTTAGCTGCACAGAGAGAAGCTGTGTTGGAAGCTAACTATTTCACACCCCCAAAATCCACCATGCGGAGTATCACCGCTTGGAGGCGTGACATGACCAGGATCGAGCCACCAATCATATTGAACAACATAATTAAGTAAATAGAACCAAACACAATACGATTGATGACCAAAAGGAAGTAAACCGATTTTTGGTTAACAGCGGAAGCATAAAACATAAGTTCAAAACATAAGTCCATAGTTCATAAGTTTAAAGTCCAAAACGTAGGTTTAATAAGTTCATAAAGTTTATTCATTAAATACGGGACATAACAGTTCGCATCCCACAACGACCACCTCCATATGCAAGCTCCATGGCATCTAATGACTTACAAAGCATGTAATAACGAGTCAACAACAAAGTTGAGTGAGTTCACGGTTGGTTGTCCATTTTAGAGTTGTTTCCAAAAACATAGTTTAAACTCATTCGGCTATCCAGCCGTGGGGGTTACCCCATAGTTCGAAAACGTTTATTAGTTAACCATCCCATGTCCACCTTCCCTGGCTATCCAGCTCGGCACTTTGGCCGTGGGGAGCTACCCCAGTATTTTAAACCACCAGACTCGTTTATCATATCGACTACTAACAAAAGAAATCAATTGTGCCCTAGCGTCGGTGTTCTATCACCACCGACGTGCCATAGTCCATTAGTACACGCCCGTCCGACTGGCACGGTGTGAGGTTTGTTAAACCTAATAGCGCTATTAACTAATGACCCGCTCGCCATAGCCTCGGCGATTAAGTCGATACAAAAAGGGAGGGACTTCGCTGATAGAGTTCTAGTCCAGTAAGTCTAACACGTCCCAACAGGACGAGGAATTTACATTCCTGAACGCGTCTCAAAGGACGAGGAATCCCTATTCCTGTACCCATTCCCATTCCCACCGGGAATTTACCATGCTTTGTAGAAAAGTGTGAACTCACCTCGGTTTGCTCGGTTAGATTCTCAAATATCGCTAACAGTCAAGGTCGGTCAATCACGTCCTAGTATGATTTACAGTTAGTCATTTAGTGTCTTACAAATAGAGCACAAAGTTCCTACACGTATCTATCACATAGCATGCATTACTTTAACTGTTTATGCCCGTGTATATATATTTCCCATCCATTCCCCACTCATAAGCATACATACGATAGTGCACATAACACATATAACATGTTAGATCATTCACAGATACCATACTCGACATTTAGACACGCAAGTCACAACTTACATCAATTCAGCATTAATATTCAAAACCGGCTGTTTCCGGACATTTAAATAAAATAGTTAAATTACTCCAAAAATTCCCAAATTTTTACAGAACGTCCTAAACGTTCCAAATTTTATTGTGTAAAAATATCGGGGTCCGGTTCATTACCAATATTTTATAGAAATTCATTTTCCGGACTGAACTCAGATTTATATTTTTCTGACCACAGTCCACGAGATAATTTATTCAAAATTCATCGAGTGTCCGATTTACGAAATTCCAGTGGGGTAATTACAAATACATCGGTGGTCAACTATGGTATAAATTTCGTGATCAGACTCCACACAGATTACAAGTTATAACAGAAAACAAGACGCACTTTTTCAGCAGAAAAATTGCAGCTCTAGCTGCTGTTACGAAAAGACGCTTTTAAAATAGTAAACGGAGTCCAAAAATTATGATTCCGGTGCCATTAGAACCGTATTTCCTAATATCACATTTTAGACTCGAAATATTAGTTTTTCGTTGAGTTTATGACCTGTTTACAGCCTGATGAAATCGGCTGGAAATGTGATTCAGCATGTTCTTTATAGTTTAATATGTTACTATATTGTATCAACACATGTCCGAACAACGGATTTTATCAAGAGTTCGACGATCAATCATCATATATGTATTAACCAACCCTAAACCAACAACATACCCATGACAACATCAACTAATAGCATTTCATATACAAGTAAACTTCATGTAACCTTTATGTTTATATTTTTTTTAGTGTTCTTGCATTTTAGTTGTAAACATAAGCATCATACTACAATGATAGCCATAAAATAAGATGAACAAAGATTAAACAAGAGCTTACTACTAGCTTATAGCTAGGGTAGAATCTATTGAGGAGGATGATGAGAAAAGATGAAGAATAAGCAAGACAAAGCCCTTCTTGAAGCTCCACAAGTAGCTACCTTCTTGAATCCTTCTAAGCTTAAAAAGGGACTTGTAAAAACGGAAGATGAAGATGTGAAGAGAGAGGGGGGTGGGTTCGGTTTGGGGGAACCGAATAGAGAGAGAGAGAGAGTAGTGAGGTTGAGTGTTGAGGTGAGAAGTATGGTCTTGCAAATCTCATGAGCCATACTTATAAGATTTCTCAATATCATGTTCACCAAATCAAGCAACAATCTAATAAAATATATAAGGAGATCTAGTGGGATATGGTGATCTTGTGAAGTGAGAGAGTGAAAGATATGAAATGATCTCATAATCTATGCCACCATACTTGTAGAGATTTCTCAATATTATGTCCAAGATCTCAAGCAATCAATCTAAATAAAATATGAAATAAAATCTAGTGGGTATGGTCTGGAGGTATGGTGGTGATCTTGAGAAGATATGAAATGATTTGGAATGATATTGCAATCCTATGCTCCATACTTATAATCTCTTCCCCCATATTTTGGCTACTCAAACAAGCAAGTAATCTAATAAAATATTAGAATGAAGATCTAGTGGGATATGGGGGTGGGTCCATGGTGACCGTAAATGGGCATGGGCGCGGGGGGGGGGGGGGGGGGGTTAATTGTAAGTTTTCATGATAGTTGGTAAATGTTAGTTCATATCCATGTATTTAGTTACATATGTTAGTTACCAGAGAATTTAGTGGGTGTTATGGTGTACGGGATCATAACTAGCCAAGAAATAATTAAACAGTTTTTTTCTTGCAATATTTTGGTGTCCCAGGTAATGCCCGGTTGTTCGGTCGGATACTGTTCCGTTAAATTGTTTAATTGTTCCGTAAGGCGTCTTATATATATATTTTTGTAACACAATTAATTCCTAACACATAGGAAAATATTCAGGACTTATTTATTAACTTTTCTGTATACCACTAGTATGTTAACACGCACATGTAAGTATAATACGGTATTCAGAGAGCAGTTAAATGATTCAGCACAGTCATCAAGCACTTTAATTATTATTAAATAATCGTACGGATACATGTAATTACGAGGGTTGTCACAAACTATCCTAAAGAAAGGTTAGGAGTAACCGAGGAGCAGTTAACTCTTAGCAAGGAGGAATTTTACGATTAAATGGATGAATATGGGTTCCAATTTATGGAGGACTACGAGATGTTATCCTTCATGAGGCCCATAGTTCCAAATATTCTGTTCACCCGGGAGCTGATAAGATGTATCAGGATTTAAAGGCAAATTATTGGTGGATAGGCTTGAAAAAGTCTGTAGCCGCTTATGTAGCCAAATGCTTGACCTGTGCGCAAGTCAAAGCTGAGCATCAAAAGCCGTCAGGCTTGCTACAACAGCCTGAACTTCCCGAATGGAAATGGGAATGTGTAACTATGGATTTTATTACCAAGTTACCCAAGACGAGGAAAGGAAATGATACAATATGGGTTATCGTTGATAGACTGACTAAGTCAGCGCATTTCTTACCCATCAAGGAGACTTATAGCTCCGACATGTTGGCCCAATTATACGTTGATAAGATTGTAGCCTTGCATGGCATACCTGTGTCTATTATCTCTGACCGGGATACTAGATACACGTCGCATTTTTGGAAAAGTTTCCAGCAATCTTTGGGCACACGTTTGAATTTTAGTACGGCTTACCATCCTCAGACAGACAGTCAGAGTGAGCGTACTATTCAGACGTTGGAAGACATGCTACGTGCATGTGCTATTGATTTGGGTGGTAGTTGGGATAAGAACCTACCATTAATCGAATTCTCCTACAACAATAGCTACCATACCAGCATTAAGGCTGCGCCTTTCGAGGCATTATACGGTAGAAAGTGTAGATCGCCTGTTTGTTGGGCGGAAGTTGGAGATGTCCAATTATCAGGACCAGAGATAGTCTTTGAGACGACGGACAAGATTGTCCAGATTCGAGACCGTCTCAAAGCTGCCCGAGATAGGCAGAAGAGTTACGCAGATCCAAAGCGTAAAGATTTTCACTTCGAAGTAGGTGAAAAAGTGTTACTTAAAGTATCACCCTGGAAAAGGGGTGATGCGTTTCGGTAAGAAAGGCAAACTAAGCCCGAGATACATAGGACCTTTCGAGGTGATCGAACGTGTCGGGTCAGTTGCCTATAAGTTAAAATTACCTGAAGAGCTCAATGGAATTCATAATGTGTTCCACATCTGCAATCTAAAGAAGTGCTTCGCTGATGAATCACTGGTGATACCACATACAGATGTGCACATAGATGAGAGCTTAAAATTTGTGGAAAAACCTTTGTCGATTGAAGATCGACAGGTAAAGAAGCTTCGAAGGAAACATGTACCTATAGTAAAGGTCAAGTGGGATGCCCGCAGAGGTCCCGAATTCACGTGGGAGGTTGAATCCACGATGAAAGAAAAATACCCTTATTTGTTCCAGTAAATCTCGGGTCGAGATTTATTTTAAGGGGGGTGAGGATGTAACACCTCGAAATTTTGTGTCCAATAAATAAATGACACGTGTCGCATACGACAAAAGTATTGTAAACCCGGATGTAATTAAAATGTATGGTAGGATTTTTGAACATGTCGACATGTTAATTTTTACCTCTGAGCGACTTCTTCATTATAAATCCCGAGACCCTAAGCATGATTAATAAGCATCTAATATATCTTAATCCGGTAATTACTAATAATCAAAAGGATCCAAGTTACTAATCTAAATCCTAAGAAAATAATACAATTCAAATGATTATTTATGAACCCATCCTTGTGCAAACCCATAATGCATAATGTTAACTGACCAAGCATGGGTTAAAAAGGGCCTCATACTGACATTTCCCATACCCAAAAATCAAGTATTGCAAGTTGACCATTCAAACCTTGAAAGGTTAAATTTTTGCCTCTGTTAAGCGCTTACGGACCGTAAGGGTCCAGTCTTACGGACCGTAAGGGGGTGAAAGGGTAAAAATGTTTCCGCCATAGGCTTACGGACCGCAAGGGCCATGCCATACGGTCCGTAAGCGACGCCCAGCGACATAAAGTTGGCTGTTGGCTGTTGTAAACGGTAAATCATTAATGTAAAGATTTTCCAAAGATATGGGCGACCCCTAATCATCTCCTAGCACTAAAGGACAGTTGTTGATCATCAAGGAGCACCAGTAGGCCTTGTTGTGATAATCTTAATGATCTTCATTGCCTATAAAAGGCCACATTGTGGCAACAAGTTCCTCACACCTTCATCTACATTTGAGGACCACTTCTGGAGCTCAACTTCCTCTCAAGTGTTCCCTAATCAAGCTTAGGACTTCAGTAAGTGTTCTAATCCTTTCTGAATTGAGTTTAGCTTAGTTATTTAGCTAAAAGTCAAACCGTCGTAATTACGGTTTGACTTTGAGATTAGTCATCAATGGCTCAGTCATGTCTCGAATTAAAAGTAGTTATAAGTTGGTATTTATGTGGGTAATAAACCCTTAAGAGGGTTCTCCCTGATCACCACACTAATTAGGTCAAAAGTCGGGTCAAACGTGTAATTAAAAAGTCAACAGAAAGTTAAAATGCGATTTATGCATGATTAACAATGTAGAACACTTATAACCTGTTTTATCATTAATATAACTTGGTAATTAGTGTAAGGACATGTCTAAACATGTTCAACCCGACAATGTACTATAAAGACCCGGTTCGAAACCGAAAGTCACATAGTTTGACTTTCACTTTGACTTTCAGTTCTGACCCGTTATGGTATGTTTCAAAAATACCGTAGAGCCTTATTTGGACCAGGTTACATGCTAGTATAACCCTCTGTGATTATACACCTCGGATCATTAGTTATCCAATTAATATGCATGATTCCGTTAATTACCCATATGTTGACCATTATGCCCTTATTGCCTTAAAACGTGATTTTTGGAAATGTAAAGGAGTAGAAACTTTAATTACTGATATATAAATGTGTATGCAAAGTTTGGCATCAATTTGAATTGTAGATTAAGAGTTATGCTCATTATCGCAAAATGAATGCTTTATGTTAATAAAATGGCGTAATTAGCGTATAGCCTAGTTAAGCCTACTTTTTGGTATCAAACTTAATACCCACGGATGTAATATATTAAATATTTTTAATTGATTTTAGAGTGAACATAACTAGTAGTTGTAGGCTTAATCCGGTAATTGTCGGTTTTGCCCTTACGGACCATAAAATGAGTTTTACATATCTAAACGACTTCAAACCTTTTGCTACTAATCACATATGATAAATAGATTATTTTAAGCCTTCTGGAAATATAAAAATATCAGATTTAAGTATCGAACCCGGAAATGGCCTTTAATCGCCTTATTAAGCGTTTTTAACGCAAAGTATGTAACAAAATTATATTGGACATACCCGGGTTGACGCCTACTGATATAAGAGGCAAATTACAATATTTTAACAGTAAGCAAAGGTTGATAAACTCAGACTCCAGTTTTGAGCTTTTCGGCTTATGTGAAATTACCAAAATACCCCTACGGGGCCTAGTTTGTGTTTAAACACGTTTCGGGCATAATGAAAGGCATCTTACTGATGTCACAACATATTTGAGGCATAATTAACTTAGGGGACCTGTCTATAGCTCTCATGAATACCCGTCACACTTATTACGCGTACGGTTCGGGTTATGTAACAAGTTTACATAAATTAGCCGAGACGGGTCAAACCTTAACGGTTTTATCTCAAAATCCAGAATGTGAATAATAAACCCATATTAAACAAGTCTTCAAACTTGTCGGGTCTAAATCACATTCTATCCGGTCTTCGCTTAATCGTGCGTACGAACCGTATCTTTGAAACTAGCCGGTCTAAGCTTAAGCTTAATTAAAGACCCGTTAGGATTCTAATAGGTTATTATAAAACCTTCGTTCCAGATTAGGAGGACCAGTAAAAGCTACTTGCAATTTGCTTATTGTGATATATACTTTGCTCAGGTAAATACTTTTAACTTATTTTCCGTTATATGGGCTTGGTTTACGGTATATAGCATACCGCTTGATCGGGCATCAAATCCTCCACAGTTATGTGGGTAATTGAATAAATTTGATCGGCTCGTTTAAACAGTCTTGTTACTTAAATGCCTTTGGGGGGTTAATGACCATGTCCCGGATATCCCTGACATCATTTTACGAAATGGCCATGACCTTAGCGCGGAGTGTAGGCGTACACTCGTCAGTGCATAAATAGTCGATATGGTGTGTCTATTGATCTTTAACCCGGACTTGATCCGGGCTACTGAACGCATAAGGAACATGTAATTCGTTCACAAGATTATATATTTAAATAATTCTCCCAAGTTATAAAAGAGTTTGTGCCTTGTGCATTCAAATCAATTTTTAATAAACATTTTTCAAAAGTGTCGGTTGAATGTATTTACCAGTGTAAACTGACGTATTTTCCCAAAAAGATTAAATGCATGTACTAAACGTAATTGGCTGGCCATGTCTCCTTAGCATCTTAAAGAGTCTCGCAAGCTTAAGGATGCCTTCGTCTGTTGAACAATACTTTTATTATTATTACTGATCCCCTGTGGATTTTATTTCAACAATGGTGATACTTTGATATTACAAATAAAGTTGAAATATATTTATCTTTATGCTTCCGCTGTGCATTCATATATTGTGTGGTTTGACTATATTGTTGCCAACTACGTCACGATAATCCCCCACCGGGCCCACCGGTGAGACACGTGGAAATCGGGGTGTGACACCTCTTTTACTGTTTTTCAAACGTTTTGGGGTGAAACACATGTGCCTACTTGTTACTTTCATGCTTTTCATGTTTTCATATCATATACTCGCTATGTTCACTAGTACACTATTAGTACATGATTTCATTATGTTTTTGCTATGTATGTCCTTTGTTGCATACTTAGTACATTTGATTTACATTACATTTTCATGCTATGTATGTTCATCATACTAGTACATTGTTTTACATCACATCACCTGCTATGTATGTTCATTTTGTTCATACTTAGTACATTCACATCACATCACATGCTTACATTTTGGTTTGACATTTGGTTTGTTTAAATGGGACAATGTACATTCATTAACATTGATCACGCCGCTCGGTAGTAGGTAGTGGTACCATAGGACTTGACAACTCCCATTCCTGAAATCCTAGGTTTGTTTGGGTGGAAGGAATGACCGAATCCGAATACATTTCTAGATGGACCTTAGACTTTGTGCTAGGGTTCATTCTACAGTCACAGGGCTTGAATGTATGGAATTTTCACAACACTGCATAAGTGTTTGTATCAGTATAGCATGCATTTCCACAAAACATAACTTTGATTTAAACCAAGTTTTACTTCAATACTTTGTTTTGTGCATTTTCACTTATGGTTTAGTTGATGCATTTCGCTAGCCATACATATCATTTTGGTTACACATTACATGATTTACAGTTGACACATAAACATTTTTTACATTGGTTATACATTACATGATTTACATTTTGACATAAACATTTGACATATTATTCAATACATTTGGCAATTGGTTTAAACATAGACATTTTACATTGGTGGTTTGTTTGGGTAAAGTGATTAAGTAACGAGGTGTGTGTAATATGATACAAGCATGGTGGATACGCCGCTGGTACTCCCTATATATAAGTGTTTGTATGATATTACATATCGCAATGTTGTTTAAACCACTTCAGTTTAGACATATAACATATTTTTCACAAGACATTGTTTTATAAACAACTTATTTTATACAAACTCATTTTTACTTGGTTATTCATTTAACCTTACATTACTCTTTTACATATCATCTACCTTATTATCGCTTTTCAAACGTTTTATAAAAGCAAACACTTAAACTGGATTCATGACAAGTTTTCATTAAACATTTTCTTAAACCTAAGTCATGAATCCTATTTTCACAAAACCTATGTACTCGCCGGCATTTTTATGCTGATGTACCTATTTTCACATGTGTTTCAGGAGATGATGCATAGGATTGATCAAGATACACATAGGCGGACATGGGCCTTAGTGACAATAAAAGATGCAAGACTGGTTAAATTTTGTTTCACTTCTTTGTTTGTTAAGACATTGTAACTCTGTTAATCAATAAAACAACATTTCAATTTTCCATGTGTTATGAAACAATGATCTTGTTACAACAATCCCCGATGTTACCGCCACGTTTTGTTGTTTTACGTGGTCGGGGTGTGACACTTGACATTTCATCCGAAATCCTGTTCGGAATCACAATTTCGGATTAATTCGAACACCAAGTTTTTATCCGAAACCTAATTCGAAACCTTATATGTTTGATCCGCGCTAACAGGTGGTTTGCTATTAAATGATTGGTTTTGTAAATACTTAATTAATCAGTATCAGATAATTTTTTACAAAACCACATAGCTTAACTTGAATGAGCTTCTGATGTATCACTTTTTCCCAAAGGTGATTTGATACATCTATTTATTATTCATGTATTATAAAAGATATGCTAATAATGCAACATAAACGTGAATGCCTTATTTCTAGCTAATACTTATTTAATTCATTCATGTCTAGCATACTTAACAAGTGCATAACTAAGGTGATTGTCTCATTTCTTGCCAAAGCTGATTTGTCACAATTACTTTGCACACATGCTTAGATGATTACACTTCTGCCCAAAGGTGATTTGTCTTCATTTAAGTAGAATTTTTTTAACTTAGTCTATTATTTTGATGTTAGTAATAGACAATATCATAGCTTCATAATTAAAATGGTCATTATGTATGCATGCCTTAATGTAACATGCCCTTAGATCACATTAAGATTTCTTTCTTAGTATCATAATTTGCTCATATATTATCCACTCTCAACACCCAATTGCAGGATTCCACCATTGCTTGGTGATAACTTTGCCGCATGGAAAGACTCTCTCATGCTTACTCTTGCGTTGCTGGATTTTGACTACGCTTTAAGAGGGCTTAAGCCTACAGACCTTACTCCTCAGAGTACTATTACTCAGCTGGTAACTCATGAAAAGTGGACTAGGTGTAACCGCATGTCTCATATGTTCATAAAACAATCCATAAGCAATGCAATTTGAGGAGCCATTCCTGATTCTGATGATGCTAAAACCTACTTGGCTTCTGTGGAGGAGCAATTCAATGGAATGTCTAAAGCACACGCTAGTACTTTAATCCTCAAGCTGGTGACTACTAGGTATGATGGGAGGAGCGGCATCCGCGAACACATCTTGATGATGAACGATATGGCCCATAAGCTCAAGGGGTTAGACATGGAGATCAGTGATGGTTTTCTCGTTCATTTCATCATAACTTCGCTTCCTTCGTCATATGAAACATTCAAGATCAATTACAACACTCAAAAGGACAAATGGACGATGAGTGAGCTGATTGCCATGTGCGTGCAGGAGGAAGAGCGTATGAAAGATGGATCACACTACTGGTGTTGCAAACTTCACCACTTCCAACTCTAAGAAGAGGAAGAACAATTACTCAAGAAGGGATGCTTCTAAGGTCCAAAAGCCTAATCCTAATACAAGTGCACCTTCTAGCTCTAAGAACTCCTTAGGCAAACCTTATTTCAAGTTCTATAAAAAGACAGGACATAAGCAAAAGGAATGCCTTAACTTTAAGGAGTGGTGGCTAAGAAAGGTAACGATTTTTCATGATACTTGAGTCCTATATATAACAACCATCCTAAATATTTTCGAGATCCTAAATAATTTCTGACACCCTAAAATATATTAAAATACCCCAATATGTCCTAAAATACACCCCATACGCGAAAACGGGCCCCGAATACCTTTATATTATTAAAATAAAATAAAAACAAGAAAAAGGGGCCTGTCGCGGGGCGCGTAGCCTTTGGCTACGGCTTACGCGGGGCGTGATGGCTAGGCCACCAGGACACCTTCGGTGCCGCCACGTGTCGCAACCGTGTCGAGTCTAGTGTCCGAGTCAACCAAGCTAGGGCCTACCCTAGCTGGCGTCGCGGGCCGCGAAGGCCCTGGCTGTGTGCTACACGGGGCGCGACGGAACCAAAATCAGGCCCTATATAAAGAGGACATCGGCCTTCAGTTCCGATCGCTCAATCTCTTTCTCTCTCACGAATTTCTATATAGTCTAAGTGCTTTTCGGGCATAATACCCCCTAAATAACGAAGTTCTGCTCCGTTGTAAGTATCATAACCCCTGTAGGGGTGTTCAAAAAACTCGTGGCTCGCAGCTCGCTCGAAACTCGCTCAAAAAAGCTCGAAGAAAGCTCGGCTCAAAATTGGCTCGGTTGTGAACGAGCCAGCTCGGCTCGGCTCGATTTGTAAACGAGCCGAGCTCGAGCTTGGCCTGGCTCGGCTCGTGAGCTGGCTCGGCTCGTGAGCTGGCTCGATAAGGTTTACATCCTTCATTTTTTGTCCCACATCGCTTAGAAAACAAAAAGTAAGAGAGTATCTCCTCTATAAAAGTAGGTAAAGACAACGGAGAACGTGAATTAACTATATATACTTGCATATTTAGCCATATGGTTAAATTAAATGGCAATTATGGCTCTTAGGCTATGAAGAAATTTATTTTTAAGGGCTTTTAAAGTAATAAATTTTGCGGTTTTTTGTTAGTTCGAGCTAGATCGAGCCGAACCAAGCTAGCTCGAATTCTAATCGAGCCGAGTTCGAGCCTCAAATCTCAGCTCGATTTGACATTCGAGCTCGAGCCGAGCCAGCTCGAATCGAGTTCGAGCCGAGCTCGAGCTAGGTCTAGCTCGGCTCGACTCGACTCGTTTGCTGCCCTAAACCCCTGGATACGTATTAGATACGCTGCCCGATTGATCTAGGGTTCCGTAACGGGTGTCATGGTTCTGCCCAACGTAGTCATTGGAATGCCGTCTCGGGGAGGGTATTACTAATGTTAAAATGGGTTATTATACTAACGCATGTGCATTTGTGTAATTTATAGATTGTCATCAGGAAAACCTTACAGAAAACCTAAGACAACAATGTGAGTAATCTCCTTTTTGCAAACTATTTTTACAAAACCTCACACAATTAATAATATATTAAACAGTTATTGAGTATTTGTAAGGATACAATTATCGTCGGTATATTTGGGGTTTTGTATACAAAATTTGTTACTGCCTTGCGAGGAGTAACATGACCATAAGTCAAGACGACAGTACCGTGGGTGGTAATTGATATGACTTAGAAACAAATGTAATTGCGCGACCGCCCTCAATACTGTACAATGGTTTTATTAAACTTGATTAAACTGAGATTCACTCACCAGTATTTCCCACTGACAAAATGTTTTTAAATGCGTTCCAGGTAACAAAATGTGAAAGCCAAATAGAAGCCAGCTGGACAGCACTGAAGGCTTGGAAAAGTGGCTATAACGTTACCTAAAATAAATAGATGTTTTTATTAAATAAAATAGTATTTATTCCTATGAAAATGTGTGTACTGAAAACTTGGGTTTTATCCCATGTGTTTAATGTTATGGAAATGTGGTATTTTACTCTGATAAAATATTTCCTAACTACGGTCCTGATGAAATTTCCGCTGCCAAAATGGATAAACACAAGATACCACTAAAACTGGCCGCGGCCGCCCGTTCCCGGGTTGTTAAGGGGAGGGGGTTGCGAAAGAAGGTGGTATCAGAGCTGAGCCACTGATTCAGCCACAGAAGTGTTCTGCTGACACCAAAACTTATCTAAAATGTTAGGAAATAAATTACGAAAGTACGTGCATATTTGTATTTTATTATTGTGTGTCATTTGACTATTTGTTAGTTTACAGTATGAGCGACCAAGGACCATCTGACGCGTATCGTCGATTGTCCAGCTTGCCTAGAAGCGAAGGCACCTCTTCACAGACTGCCCTCTCAGGGTATTTAGCTAATAACGAAGAAGGGATATTCGTGTTTAAGGATAAGTTTGAAGAGCCATTCCCTCCTAAAAAGAGAGGATGGTTCAGTAGGGGAGCGCATGAACATAGGAAACGAATGAAAAAGTTGCAACAACAGAGAGTACTAGCAGCCGCTAAAAGAGAAATCGATGCCCATGCCCAGGATATGTTAAGTAGGAGTTTAGCTAATTTCCATATCCTAGCAACCAAAGCAGCCGACCCTAACTTGGAGCAACTGATAGCACCCCAACCACTACCACTGTTCCATAATCAGCCAATTGAAATAATAAACAACCCAGAAAATCAAGTTGAAATGCATGACTTTAACCCAGAGGAGATACCAAGAATCCCAGCACCCAATCCTTTAGACCCAAACTACGATCCGTGGTTTGACGACCATAGGGATTACCAGCCACACTACCTGATGTGCACAAAATGCAACATATAAATTACATCAATTGTGGCATAAAACTAACCCTTTTTAGTACTAATGTTGGAAAAAGTGTGCTTTTGTCTTCCTTTTGTATTTTCAGGATTAAATGAGCTCAAATGAACAAAAGAAGCAAAAAGACAGCTAAATCTAACATAAAAACAAGAAAAGGAACAAAACGTGGCATGCCCGACCTCCCGACAGCATCTTCCCAAGCAAAACAAGAAGACAGAAGTCTAAACACGTCCCGTGCTCAGCAAGCACGGGGGCATGCACAAGTGTCAGTAGAAAGAACAAAGTGGTAGAAGCTTCCATCGCCCACCACGGGGCCATGCTCAGCGGGCACGCGGCCGTGGTCAACTATAAGATTCGCGGAATCCAGGCAAATCTTGAAAGTACAGATATGCTTCTGTACACGGGGTCGTGCTCAGCGGACACGGGGGCGTGGTCAACTAATGCAGACAAACTGCATTTAATGAAGAAAGAGATGAGGATGGACACGGGGCTGTGCCCGAGCTTCTGTTCAGCCTATAAATAGGAGTGCTTGGAGCTCTTGCAACTCATCCCTTGACACACCACCTCTCTCACACTTCACCCACCACTCACCACCATCACAACACCATCACCCACCACCATCATCCATTGTCCATCATAGAGTGTGTGAGTCGTCTCGGGATCCAAGATTGATCGTAAGAGTTCTTGACAATCAAAGACCATGTTTGCCTAAGTCTCTTACATCACTTGGTGAAGACAGGTGTTTAGTGTAATACTTTTTATTTTTAATCTTTTGCACTTTTTAATTGGTTTTGTATTAATGACTTTAATTACTAGTTTCTTATGTTGAAGGTGAAACTTCCTTATCGTTTGTCTGTGGTGTCTTGGCATTATTTTACTGTCTATATAAAATAAAAGATTTTCACTATTCATATCTCCACGGTCTATATGGAGGTATGTTGGCTACCTGGTCGGGGGTTAAGGGAACGGTTTGGTAAGAGTCTTGCCATTGTTCAGTGTATAGATCCTGCAAAGGACCTGGGTCAAATTTAGTAGGACCTCCTTCAATGCCCAACGGTATTGGATGGCGGGGGTCCAAACTCTTTGATCCCCTCATAAGTTAAACTACTATTAAAACTTTAACCCGACTACTTAGGACTGTATCCTTGCTGACTCAGACTACTTAGCCGAGGGTAACGTCGCCTTCAAAAGAGGGGCCTACCACATTATGCATTAATAACTTAATTAATTATCTTTCAATAATCTGACCCTTTAGGATTGTATCCTTGCTTACCCAAACTACTGGGTTGAGGGTAACGTCGCCTTCAAAAGAGGGGCCTACTACAATAACTAAGATAATCTCTTAAACAAGTGCAAAAGTGCGAAAATAATCAAAGGTTACACTACACACGAGTCGGATCCAAGTGATTCATCTTGTCTATCTGTTTTTATTTTTGTTTTATTTTCAGCATTTTAGTTAGTTTTATTTTCCTAGTTTAAAAACCTTTTTCTAACATTTTGATTTGATTAGACGTTGAGGATAAACCGGTACTAAAAGCTCTTGTGTGTTTAGTGTTAGTAAATATCGTGTTTATAAATTTAAAACTTGGCTAAAAAGTGTAAAAGGGGCTTAAAATATACACCTAAATTATATACACACTCACGCACATCAAGTTTTTGGCGCTGCTGCCGGGGACACAAGGATTTTAAGAAAGCTTAAAATCGACGGCCTAATCAGTTTTTCAAAACTTTTTCAAAACGCGCGCACATTTTTCTGCATCTTAGCTTAGTTTTGCATTTACAGTAGCTTGAACACGGGGCCGTGTTCACTGAACACGGGGCCGTGCTGCATATTTTTCATAAGACACCCAGATACAGAGTCTGAACACGGGGTCGTGCTCACTGAACACGCCCCCATGCTCAACGAAACCAGTAACTTTAACTTAAACGCCCAGATACAGATCCTGAACACGGGCCGTGTCCACTGAACACGGGGCCGTGTCCAGCCTCTGTTTCCGTCTTTATTTTTGTTTTCTGGTCCCGAGACTCTGTTGTGGTCTGTTGAGTGATCCTTATGGATCAATACTCAGGAGGCTACAACTACACCTATGAGGAGGATGATTATAGAATGGACCATTGCACTAATTGTGGTAATCCGCACTCGGTTCAATATTACAACTATCTCAACCATCCACTTCATACAATTATTATGAGGAGCCCAGGTACGAGCCATCGACTTCATACACATCATATGAAGACCAAAGGTATGAACCTTCTCCCTCATACTCATATTTTGATGAACCAAGGTATGAGCCTTCATACTCATACTTTGAGGAATCAAGATATGAGCCACCACCTTCATACTCTTATTATGAGGAACCATGACATGAACAACCCACCTCATATGAGTACTATGAAAAACAAAATTTCGACCCTTATCCATCATATACTTACAATGAAGAACAATGGTGTGAACCATCTACTTCATATGAGTACTATGAGGAACCAAGGATCGAACAACCGGAAACCAGCTACTAGACGGTTCGATTAGTCTTTCGCCCCTATACCCAAGTCAGACGAACGATTTGCACGTCAGTATCGCTGCGGGCTCTAGCTTTGAGGATCCCGATCCTTTTTCTAACACCAAAGTGACCAATAGGATATTAGAAAAACTTAAAACTATCGAATGATACATAAAAGAATCTCACGCAAGGGAAGAGGAGTCCCGTGCAAGAGAAGAGTTAAATAAAGAAACGATACTTGAAGAGTTAAAAATGGAAGAACAAATAAGTGAAAAACTGACACATGAGTTAAACAACGAAAGGGGTGAGGACGATAGCGTTAAAATTCAAGAAGAGTCTAATTTTGAAGAAATTAATCTCTTGTCACCTTCTTTTGAAAATCATTGTTTAGTACCAACTCATGCTAAGTTTTTAAAAGAGTTAAACACTAACACTAAAATTGAGGAAATGATAAGTGTTAAGTTAACTAATGATCAAACTTCGCTAATAAAAGAAGACCCTTTTGAAATTAACACTACACCGGTTCCATGTTTCTTTCAAAATTCATTTATTAGTAACGTCACCATTGATAAAGATCTTTGTGTTAACATAATGCCTAATTACATTCTCGAAAAATTAAGTAGTAGTGATTTTTCTCCACTTCAAATACCTATTTTTCTATCCAATCGAAAAATAATAAAATCAATCGGTGTAGTTGAGGATGTCTTGGTTCAAACAAACCAAATGGTAATCCGAACCGACTTTGTCATCCTCGATGACGCTCCTCTAGTGTTGGGACGACCTTTTGTAAAAACTCACGAAGCTTTGAAAAACCAGAAATTCAACAATCTACCTCTTCAATTAGGGGCATTCAAAAAAAGCGTAGATCTTGAGCGCTCAATGAAATATCCTTTTGGCAACAATGACCCCCTAATTGAAGATGAAGATGAGCCACCCGATACAAGAGAAAAGATTGACCACTTTTTTGAAGAAGAGGTCGCCATAGAACAAACTTTTAAAGTTCTTGATCAAAATGAGCCGCCAAATAAGGAGTCTCCTAAAGACCCACCTCTTGAGCTCAAAGAACTTCCGAAAGGTTTGGAATATGCTTTTCTAGACAAAGATGGTAAATCACCTGTAATTATTTCGTCTAAATTAAGTAGTTTAGAAAAAGAAA
Organism: Helianthus annuus; assembly: GCF_002127325.2. Lineage (NCBI taxonomy): Eukaryota > Viridiplantae > Streptophyta > Magnoliopsida > Asterales > Asteraceae > Helianthus > Helianthus annuus. The sequence continues at coordinate 150,524,022 of NC_035447.2, read as the reverse complement.
AACTAATTAAACTTTTGAAAAAACATAAAAATGCGATCGCTTGGAAGCTTGTAGATATTAAAGGAATAAGTCCTTCCATGTGCACGCACAAAATTTTAATGAATGATGACTACAAATCGGTAATACAACCACAACGTAGAGTAAATCCAAATGTGCAAGAAGTGGTTAAAAACGAAGTCATCAAATTACTTGACGCTGGACTTATCTACCCTATCTCAGATAGTCCCTGGGTAAGTCCCGTCCAAGTAGTTCCAAAGAAAGGAGGTATGACGGTAATAACTAATGAAAAGAATGAATTAATACCAACAAGAACTGTCACAGGATGGGGAGTATATATAGACGATTAAATGAAGCAACAAGAAAAAATCACTTTCCTTTGCCCTTCATTGATCAAATGTTAGAAAGATTATCCGGTCATAAATTTTATTGTTTCTTGGATGGTTTTTCAGGTTACTTTCAAATCCCGATAGCGCCCGAAGACCAAGAAAAGACAACTTTCACATGTCCCTATGGAACTTTTGCTTATCGACGCATGCCATTTGGTCTATGTAATGCCCCCGCAACATTCCAACGTTGCATGGTGGCCATATTCCATGACATGATAGAAAAGACAATGGAAGTCTTCATGGACGACTTTTCTATCTTTGGAGATTCATACGACCAATGCCTCGATAACCTTGAACGAATGCTATCCCGATGTGAGGAAACTAACCTCGCCCTTAATCGGGAAAAATGCCATTTCATGGTAACAAAGGGAATAGTACTTGGTCACAAGATCTCAAGCGAAGGAATGGAAGTTGATCGAGCAAAAATAGATACTATTTCTCAATTACCTCCACCATCCTCCGTTAGAGCAATCAGAAGTTTCTTAGGGCATGCCGGATTCTATAGGCGATTTATCAAAGACTTTTCAAAAATTTCAAGACCTCTAACAAAATTACTTGAAAAAGATGTGCCTTTCATCTTTGACAAGGATTGCAATCAAGCATTTCTAACCCTTAAGGAAATGCTAGTCAATGCACCTATCATGATAGCGCCTGATTGGAAATTTCCTTTCGAAATCATGTGTGATGCAAGTGACTTTGCAATTGGAGCAGTCTTGGGACAAAGAAAAGAAAAGCATTTTCACCCAATTTATTATGCTAGTAAAACACTTAATGATGCACAAGAGAATTACACAACAACTGAAAAAGAATTACTAGCTGTGGTATTTGCTTTTGATAAATTTCGTTCTTATCTTGTTCTTTTTAAAACAATAGTCTATACAGATCATGCAGCCATTCGATACCTTTTCAAGAAACAAGACGCAAAACCCTGTTTGATCAGGTGGATTTTACTCCTCCAATAATTCGATATTGAAATCAAAGACAAAGAGGAGCAGAAAACACTGCTGCAGATCATCTTTCACGCTTAGAAGATCAAGCTTTAGAGGCAACTAGGGACGAGCAAATCAACGAAAAATTTCCAACGGAGTCCCTAGAAATGGTGGAATACAAGGAAGAACCATGGTATGCGGACTATGCTAACTATTTAGCTAGCGGTATAGTCGCCAAAGGATGGCCACATCACCAAAGAAAAAAAATTCTTTGCTAATGTGAAGCATTACTTTTGGGAAGATCCTTATCTTTTCAAAATGTGTGCCGACCAACTCATCCGAAGGTGCGTACATGGTAGTGAAGCAAGAAGAATTCTCCGCCATTGTCATGAAGGTCCATACGGAGGACATCATGGTGCCGCTAGTACCGCACGAAAGGTATTTGATTCAGGATTTTATTGGCCGACCATTTATAAAGACACGCAAAGTCTAGTTAAGACATGTGATGCTTGCCATAGGTAATATTTCTTCCAAAAACGAAATGCCACAAAATGGCATTCTTGTTTGTGAAATTTTTGATGTGTGGGGACTCGACTTTATGGGTCCTTTCCCACCGTCAAAAGGAATCAAATATATACTTGTGGCAGTAGATTACTGGTCTAAATGGGCCGAGGCCGAGGCACTTCCAACAAATGATGGAAGAGTCGTGGTAAGATTTCTGAAAAAATTATTCTCTCGTTTTGGAACACCTAAAGCATTAATAAGTGATAGAGGTACCCATTTTTGTAATCATCAACTTGAAAAAATCTTAACAAGATATGGGGTCTATCACCGGGTCTCAACAGCATATCACCCTCAAACAAACGGACAAGCCGAAGTGACTAATAGAGGTTTAAAACGAATACTTGAAAAAACCATAGGATTAAATAAAAAGGAATGGGCCGATAAATTAGAAGATGCTTTATGGGCTTTTCGAACTGCTTATAAAACAACAATAGGCACAACCCCATACAAGCTCGTTTATGGAAAAAGTTGTCATTTGCCGGTAGAAATAGCTCACAAGGCCTACTGAGCAATAAAAAATGTAAACTTAGATTTAGAATTTGCCGGTAAAAATCGATTTTGTCAATTAAATGAATTCGACGAATTAAGGAATTATGCGTACTCTAACTCTGAAATTTATAAGGATAGAATGAAAAATTTACACTACAAACACATTAAACCTAATGAATTTCGAGTAGGAGATCAAGTTTAATTCACGACTTTGATTATTTCCGGGTAAACTAAAATCTAGGTGGTCAGGACCTTTTTCCATCACCCATATTTATCCTCACGGTGCAGTAGAAATTAAATCTCGGAATGGTATTCCATTCAAAGTCAATGGCCAGCGGCTAAAACTCTATCAAGGATTCATTGAGGATGAGGAGGAAGAAATCTCGCTTCAAACGGTTGACGAATAAAGGCATCAACATCATACCTGGTAGGTTACGAACAAGCGGATGAACATCGAAACTGGTAAGTCTTCTAACCAAGTTTTGGGAAAACAGGACACTCACACGAGCACAAAAGCACAAAAAAAAACTTTGCTCGGCACGGGGCCGTGTCCGCGCAACTGTCGGGATAAAACCCCTTTTTCATAACAGTTACATCATTCCACACGCCCCGTTTCCCCGCAAAACGCTCTGGTCCAGGCGATTTTCCGCAGATTTTCGACGTCTCCTCTCATTCTAACAACATCAAGGTATGATTCTATCATCGTTAGTAGTTAGATTAGTTATTTGCATGTAGTTAAAACATCAAAAATTTGGGGAAAAATCTAGGGTTCTTGAAGTTCATCCGGATCAAACCTCAAATTTTTGCTTAGATCTGATAGCATTAGTATAGATTAGTGTTATGGAAAGTAAACCCACTTGTATTGTTGATAGATTTGCCCGATTTCTCACAAAAACGCCAAACCCTTGTTTTTGAACCGAAAAAGATAAAATCGAAAGGGTAAACGGTTTGTTTTGGGAAAAACGGCACTTGGGGTTTCATTTTCGGGGGAAACCGCACATACTTGACCAAAAATTTTCAAGTTTTCAGAACCGGGTCGAAAAATGGAATTTTTGAGTAACAGTGCCTGGACACGGGGTCATGCCCGCTGAGCACGAGGCTGTGTCCAGCCCACTGTTTTCAGTTTTCACCGAAGAATTTCACTATTTTGTGCTAACTTTTGGTGTATTCTTTCAGATGTCGAAGAAGTTCACAAGATTCAACGCAAACGAGCTCGATGCTAGGGCCAGATATGACACACTTTAAACAAGACCGGAAGAATATCCAAGACAAGTGTGCACGGATCTCTTAGACATGGTGAACCAACTTGACCGGTTTAACAACCTCGTTACCGGCCCACTAAGGATTGCCCTAACCACTAGACTTCGTTCCGTCCATAAGTGCACTATGGAGTTCTATAGCACCTTCACTTTCAATTCAAGGTGCGACCCTTTCGACGATGATGGGGTGGCATTCCGATGTGGTGGAACGAAGTACTCGATCTCAATGGCACAATTCGGGGCAATAGTTGGGCTGTATACGGAGGAGGATTCGGGAAGTGAAGAGAACACCGGAGGGGTGCGAGATTTGGATGAGAACGAGCGCCAAGCCGCGTAGGCTCAGATTGGTGAAGGGCATTACAACCCAAGCAGCACAAAGAGTACCAAGTTGAGGGACCCATTCTATCGATACATCCATAGGGTCCTCGATTACTCTTTAAGCCAAAGGCATGATAGTGGTGGCGTTGTTGGGTTGAGAGATTTAATAGTCCTTCACTGCATTTATACCCGAAGACACCTCGATGTTCCATTTCTCCTACTCTGAAACATGCATCTGAACCGGCTAGCTCATGCACCAACCCCTATCTTCTTCGGGGGATGGGTGTACCACCTCTTCAAGCACTTCGTGAACATACCTAGGTCTTTCGAAAGGAGCCCATGGTCGGGACGAGTCGATGTACACATCTGCCGCTCCATGAACCTAATCTATGAGGCGGAAGACGGGTCGGTTAGCTTTCAGAGGATGCAAGGGCATGCATGGAACCCGCAAGAGGCACTAGTCCTTCACACTCCACAGTTTCAACAACCTCCCACTACGAGTACCACCCTCACGGTGATCCGGGCCAATCCTCCTCACAAGGAGGTGGTTTTCCTAACTTTCAGAGTTTGCATGATCTTTTGCAGGAAAACCTTATGTGCACCAGGAACACCTACAACCTCGCCAACAACACGTACAACCGGGTCGGAGCCATTGAAAGAAACATCTCTGACATCCAAGATGATATTGGAAGCATCCGGGAGTACATGGCGGGGCATGGAGGAGGAGGTGATGACGAGGACAGTGATGAAGACATGGACTAGGCGGGTGGAGTAGGAGCAGGAGCAGGAGCAGGTGGTTGGTGATCCCACAGGTTAAAACCCCCTTTTTCTATCAAACAATTTCCGGCCTGCGTGCCTAGTGTTAAACAATTTACTTTCCCTGACTCTTTTTATTTTTCTGCATTTTTTTTACTTTGTGACATGGATGTTGAACTTGGTAATCTAGGATGTTTGGTATTGTTTGGTGTGGTATTAATTAATAAAACAGGTACATACGAGGCTTAGAGTACTAAACATTAGTACTACTAAAGCCGGGACAGGAAAACCGGAGCTAGAAACCTGTTTTTCAACCTTGCAGGCTGTCTACACGGGGTCGTGTCCGGCCGACGCCCCCGTGGCCACCTCCCAGACTTGCTGTTTGTCTAATTTCTGCAGATTTTTGCCAGACATGGGGTCGTGTCCAGCTAACACGCCCCTGTGTCCAGCTTCTGTAAGTTTTCATTACTGGCACCTGAACACGCGGTCGTGTCCATCCAACACGGGGCCGTGTCCAGAGTGCCAGTAACATAAAATTTTGCTTTTAACACCCTTTTACACATTCAATCAACCTAAAAACTTATTTTTGGGGCACATTGAGGACAGTGTGTAATTTAAGTGTGGGGGGGATGCTAAAACTTTGAATCTTGCAAGTCCTAATCAACAAGCCTTACACAAAACTCTATTGGAACCGCTAATCACCCCAATTTTTTTTTCAAAAATTTTCATTTTTTTACTTGTCTAAGTTTAAGTTGGGAATTTCAAGTTCTAAAAAAAGGTTATATTTTTACAAATTTACAACCGATAGCGTCGTGATAAAAAAGAACCAACATAAGAAAATTATGAAACGACATGACAAGCTTAGTTAAAATTTGATTATATATACTTGATCACATAAAAACCCATTCCCACAAAAGTGAGTTTTGAGCCTTTATTGAGCATACAAATACATATCTTTACACTAAATGCTCATTTTTCGTTTCTTATGTGAATAGCCGCTTGGTTCTTACGACTCTAGAACTTGCCACGACAATGCATTCCCGGTCCTTACGAACTTAAACCCAAGTAAGTAAATGATGGAGGCATTAGGACTAACCCTTTTTCTTTCTACACCATTATTTTCAATTTATTTTTACCACCTACCCAAAATCCCCCTAGTTAACCCCTTTGAGCCTAAATCTTTTCATTTCTTAACCCAAAACAATCAACCTTTTTACCTACCTAAACCTTTTTATTTTAACCCTTTCTTTTAGTAACAAAGCTCGGTTTTTCTTATGGCTTAATATATATATATATATATATATATATACATATATATATATATATATATATATATATATATATAGGGAGAAGATCATGCGAGAACCGCGAGAACCAATGTGAACACAACCAAAAATAGCTAAAAATCACACAAATTTTTTTTTAATATTTTTTATATAAAAATCGCTACTTTTCGAAGCCAAAAAAAAATAAAATCTTTTTTGGCCACTAAAAGTAGCGATTTGAGCATAAAAAATATTAAAAAAAATTTTAGATTTTTTTTATTTCTTTAGATTTTTTTAGGTTTTTTGGGGGTTTAGTTTTTAGCATTTTAGCTTGGGGGGGGGGGGGGGTTAGGTTTTTGGGGGGTGGGGGAGGGGGGTTTAGGTTGGGGGTGGGGGAGGGGGGTTTAGGTTTTGGGGGGGTTAGTTTTTTTTTTAGGTTTTTTGGGGGTTTTAGTTTTTAGCATTTAGCTTGGGGGGGGGGGGGAGGGTTAGCTTTTTTTTTGGGGGGGGGGGGGGGTTTAGGTTTTTTAGGGGGGGGGGTGGGGGGTGGGGGTTAGGTTTTTTTAGGTTTTTTAGCTATTTTAGGTTGTGTTCACATTAGTTCTCGCGGTTGTCGCAATAAATGGAGTTCTCGCATGAGCCCCTCCCTATATATATATATATATATATATATATATATATATATATATATATATATATATATATATATATATATATATATATATATATATATATATATATATATATATATATATATATTTGATGAAACCAAAGAAACAAACAAGTTTATCAAAAATAACTTTGTTTGAAAAAAATGGTTCATCAAAATAAAAATAAAATTGTGAAAAATAAAAAGTCTTTAAAAACCGATGCTTTTTACGCTTTTCGCGCTTTTACTAACCACTAACCCAACCACCCACCTTTAGCCCAAGCCTAACCCTTCATCCAAAAAGTCCTCTTGATATTTACAAAGGTATATAGTTAAAAAGGAGGAGGATTGATTGCTTAGCAAGCTTATGGTAGGAGTAAGTTCCATGCCGCTCTCGAGTGATTCACTAAAAATACACCTTCAGCCGAGTGTTGAGTGATCCCCCGTGAGGTATGTGAACTTGTATATAAATGGAATTTTAAAAGGGCATGTTATGCCCTAATAAGTAATTTATCTTATGAAACGTTTTTAATAAATCATGACGAATAGGATTGTAAGTAAATAAAAAATAAAACTTGATAAAGAATCTTGGAAATCCCGACACTCTATGACAAGCCCAAAAACCTTCTCTTCTACCCATTCCATTTGGGAGTGAAAAAGCCACATTATAAAGAGTTTTGCTTGAGGACAAGCAAAGATTCAAGTGTGGGGGTATTTGATGTGCACAAAATGCAACATATAAATTACATCAATTGTGGCATAAAACTAACCCTTTTTTAGTACTAATGTTGGAAAAAGTGTGCTTTTGTCTTCCTATTGTATTTTCAGGATTAAATGAGCTCAAATGAACAAAAGAAGCAAAAAGACAACTAAATCTAACATAAATACAAGAAAAGGAACAAAACGTGGCATGCCCGACCTCCGGACAGCATCTTCCCAAGCAAAACAAGAAGACAGAAGCCTGAACACGCCCCGTGCTCAGCAAGCACGGGGGCGTGCCCAGGTGAGGACAAAGTGGTAGAAGCTTTCATCGCCCAGCACGGGGCCGTGCTCAGTGGGCACGGGGCCGTGGTCAACTATAAGATTCACGGAATCTAGGAAAACTTTGATACTATAGATATGCTTCTGCATACGGGGTCGTGCTCAGCGGACACGGGGGCGTGGTCAACTAATGGAGACAAACTGCATTTAATGAAGAAAGAGAGGAGGATGGACACGGGGCCGTGTCCAGCGGACACGGGGCCGTGTCCAGTGGACACGGGGCCGTGCCCGAGCTTCTGTTCAGCCTATAAAGAGGAGTGCTTGGAGCTCTTGCAACTCATCCCTTAGCACACCACCTCTCTCACACTTCACCCACCACCCACCACCATCACAACACCATCACCCACCACCATCATCCATTGTCCATCATAGAGTGTGTGAGTCGTCTCGGGATCCAAGATTGATCGTAAGAGTTCTTGACAATCAAAGGCCATGTTTGCCTAAGTCTCTTACATCACTTGGTGAAGACAAGTGTTTAGTGTAATATATTTTTTTTAATCTTTTGCACTTTTTAATTGGTTTTGTATTAATGACTTTAATTACTAGTTTCTTATGTTGAAGGTGATTCTTCCTTATCGTTTGTCCGTGGTGTCTTGGCATTATTTTACTGTCTATATAAAATAAAAGATTTTCACCATTCATATCTCCATGGTCTATATGGAGGTATGTTGGCTACCTGGTCGGGGGTTAAGGGAACAGTTTGGTAAGAGTCTTGCCATTGTTCACTGTATAAATCCTGCAAAGGACCTGGGTCAAATTTAGTAGGACCTCCTTCAATGCCCAACGGTATTGGATGGCGGGGGTCCAAACTCTTTGATCCCCTCATAAGTTAAACTACTATTAAAACTTTAACCCGGCTACTTAGGACTGTATCCTTGCTGACTCAGACAACTTAGCCGAGGGTAACGTCGCCTTCAAAAGAGGGGCCTACCACATTATGCATTAATAACTTAATTAATTATCTTTCAATAATCCGACCCTTTAGGATTGTATCCTTGCTGACTCAAACTACTGGGTTGAGGGTAACGTCGCCTTCAAAAGAGGGGCCTACTACAATAACTAAGATAATCTCTTAAACAAGTGCAAAAGGGCGAAAATAATCAAAGGTTACACTACACACGAGTCGGATCCAAGTGATTCATCTTGTCTATCTGTTTTTATTTTTATTTTATTTTCAGCATTTTAGTTAGTTTTATTTTCCTAGTTTAAAAACATTTTTCAAACATTTTGATTTGATTAGACGTTGAGGATAAACCGGTACTAAAAGCTCTTGTGTCCTTGGACGATCTCGGTATCTTACCAACACTATACTATGTCCACGATGGGTGCACTTGCCCACATGTGTGTTTAGTGTTAGTAAATATCGTGTTTATAAATTTAAAACTTGGCTAAAAAGTGTAAAAAGGGCTTAAAATATACATCTCAATTATATACACACTCACGCACATCACTACCCCATACCAGAAAAGACATGCCCATGCCGAATCTAGGAGCTTACCTAGGTTTGGACCCTCTAGATCCCTACTACGATAGTGATCAGTATATTAGGGAAATTTTAGAGAATCCATACCCATACCAGGAACCCATGCCTCAGATTCCAAACCTAGTCCCAGAACCTGCACCCCCAATGAGTGCAGAAAATGTGCAAGAACTCAGGACATTCGGTGAGGAAATTTTAGAAAGCAGCGAGATGATGAGACAGGTGGGAGAGCGACTCGTCTGGAAGTACGACAAGCGCAATATGGATTTCTGGATGAATCCATATCAGTGAAGATGATGATGGAGAAAGTAATAATAATAGTAATAATATAATAATATATAATATGTGTTTATGAAAAAAATAAAATAATATATATATATATAATATAATTATAAATGCCTATTAGTAGTGTAATTTCCATTTCAGTTGTATTGTAATTTTAATTTCCAGTGTTGGTTTGTATTAGATGCATATTATATATATATAAGAAAGAGTAAGTCGCAATGCTCGACGTTTTTTATCAACCTGCATGTTGTGTGATTGATTGTATTAAATATTATCTTGTGACATTAATAATTGGTAAATGTTTAAAAATTCAGATGGACAACGAAGTGAACCAGGAAAACCAGAATGATAATAACCAGAACGACAATAACCCAAATAATGAGAATCCGAACAACAATAACAATGGAAACCAAGCGAATAACAGTGCCATCCAACACATAGTGGCACAAGGAATCATAGATGCAACACCATTTATTATCCAAACAGTTAGGGAAGCGGATAATAAAAGTAAACATAGCAGTAAACGACCAACTGAACTGGAACACGGCATAAACAATGGACCCATACTTCAAGCGTCCATTCCCAAAAGAAGAAGAACCATATCTCATGGTTGTTCTTACAAAGAATTCTGGTCCTGCAAATCAATGGAATTCTCGGGCAATGAAGGGGCCATTGCAACTTTACGCTGGATAGAAAAGACTAAGGCTGTCTTAAAAATAAGCAAGTGTGCGGAAGAGGATAAGATAATGTTTGCTTCCAATCTGTTCAAGAACTCAGCCTTAGAATGGTGGAACACTATCCTTCAGTCTAGGGGAAGCGATATGGTTAACAATATGGAATGGGAGGAATTTAAGATTATGGTAGAAAGGAAATTCTGCCCTCCCAACGAAAAAGAACAAATAGCAAATAAATTCTTAAACCTTAGAATGACTGGGGTAGATAGTAAGGGTTATACTACTACGTTCTTTGAATATGCCAGAATAGTACCAACCCTTGCATCACCAGAGCCAATATTAATCTCCCGTTACATCTGGGGATTAATCGGGGAGATTAGGCATGTAGTCAAGGCAGCTAGACCCCAAACCATAGAAGAAGCTGTAGAACTAGCAAACACCTTGACTGATGAATTAGTTCGTATGCGAGAAAAGGACTAAAGGAGGAACCTAGCTCAAAAGCTTACCCAGGAATTTCGTTATGGAAATTCCAACCGTAGGAATGTAGGTTCTACCTCTGCACCGTACTGCAAGGCTTGTAAGAAGAAGCATTCGGGAAAATGCTCCACTTACTACAATTTCTGCAAGATACCAGGGCACAAGGAAGAAGATTGCAGGAGGAAACCTAATAATGGAAGGTGTTTCAACTGTGGAGAAAAAGGTCACATCAAGCCAAATTGTCCAAAACTAGTTCCAGCCATGGGAGATAAGACTACCAAAAATGCTAGAGCATTTGTTCTGACGGCAGATGAAGCCAAGATGATTCCAGACGTGATAGCCGGTACGTTTTTAGTTAATGATGTTTTTGCTAAAGTATTATTTGATTCTGGTGCGAACCAAAGTTTTATTAATACTTCATTTTGCAAACTTCTCAATCAACCATTAACTAAACTCTCACAAGAATGTCTAGTAGAAACAGCAAATGGGGAAACCATTAGAATTTCTGAAATCTTGCAGGGAGCAAGAATAGAAATTTTAAATCAAAAGTTTATTGCAAACCTTTACCCAATGAATCTAGCAGGATTTGATGTTGCATAGGAATGGATTGGTTAATAGCCAATAAAGCCAGTATTTTATGTGATCAAAAGTCAATTCAAGTAAACTTACCAAAAGGTAAAAAGATCACAATTAAAGGAGATAAACCATCTAGATCCACGAAATTCATCTCTGTGATGAAAACAACAAGTTATATAAGAAAAGGATCATTAGTGTATTTGATTTCCATAGTCACTAACACTAAAGGAAAAGAACTGAAAGATATTCCAGTAGTATCTCAGTTTCCAGGTGTGTTTCCAAAAGAATTGCCAGGACTAACGCCGAACAGAGAAGTTGAATTCAAAATCCACCTTCTACCAGGAACAGCACCTATTGCCAAAGCACCCTACCGTTTGGCACCAGCAGAAATGCAAGAACTAAAGAAACAGTTAGACGAACTGTTGGAGAAAAGATTTATATAGCCAAGTTCATCACCATGGGGAGCACCGATTTTATTCGTTAAAAAGAAAGACGGATTGATGCGTATGTGCATTGATTACCGTGAACTGAACAAGGTCACGATTAAGAATCGGTATCCATTACCAAGAATCGATGATCTGTTCGACCAGTTGCAAGGAGCTCGATTTTTCTCAAAAATCGATTTAAGATCAGGATATCATCAATTGAAGGTACAGGAAGAGGACATTCCTAAGACCGCATTCAAAACAAGGTATGGCCATTATGAATTTACTGTCATGCCATTTGGTTTAACCAATGCCCCAGCCGCATTTATGGACATGATGAACCGAATATGTATGCTATATTTGGATAAATTCATAATTGTCTTTATAGATGATATTCTCATTTACTCTAAAGTAAGGAGGAACATGCAAAGCAATTGCACGCACTTTTAAGTTTATTGAGGAAGGAAAAGCTTTATGCTAAATTTTCAAAGTGCGAGTTTTGGTTAGAACAGGTACAGTTTCTTGGACATCTAGTCAATCATGAAGGAATCCATGTGGATCCCACTAAGATCGAGGCGATAAAAACCCCAATATTTTCAAGATCCTAAATAATTTCCGACACCCTAAAATATATTAAAATACCCCAATATTTCCTAAAATACACCCATACGCGAAAACGGGCCCCGAATACCTTTATATTATTAAAATAAAATAAAAACAAGAAAAAGGGGGCTGTCGCGGGGCGCGACGGCTAGGCCACCAGGACACCTCCGGTGCCGCCACGTGTCGCAACCGTGTCGAGTCTAGTGTCCGAGTCAGCCAAGCTAGGGCCTACCCTAGCTGGCGTCGAGGGCCGCGAAGGCCCTGGCTGTGTGCTACGCGGGGCGTGACAGAACCAAAATCAGGCCCTATATAAAGAGGGCATCTGCCTTCAGTTCCGATCGCTCATTCTCTTTCTCTCTCATGAATTTCCATATAGTCTAAATGCTTTTTGGGCATAATACCCCCCTAAATAACGAAGTTCTGCTCCATTGTAAGTATCATAACCCCTGGATACGTATTAGATACGCTGCCCGATTGATCTAGGGTTCCGTAACGGCTGTCGTGGTTCTACCCGACGTAGTCGTTGGAATGCCGTCTCGGGGAGGGTATTAGTAATGTTAAAATGGGTTATTATACTAACGCATGTGCATTTGTGTAATTTGTAGATTGTCACAAGGAAACCCTTACAGAAAACCTAAGACAACAATGTGAGTAATCTTCTTTTTGCAAACTGTTTTTACAGAACCTCACATAATTAATAATATATTAAACAGTTATTGAGTATTTGTAAGGATACAATTATCGTCGGTATATTTGGGGTTTTGTATACAAAATTTGTTACTGCCTTGCGAGGAGTAACATGACCATAAGTCGAGACGACAGTACCGTGGGTGGTAATTGATATGACTTGGAAACAAATGTAATTGCACGATCGCCCTTAATACTGTATAATGGTTTTATTAAACTTGATTAAACCGAGATTCACTCACCAGTATTTTCCACTGACAAAATGATTTTAAACGCGTTTCAGGTAACAAAATGTGAAAGCCAAATAGAAGCCAGCTGGACAGCACTGAAGGCTTGGAAAAGTGGCTATAACGTTACCTAAAATAAATAGATGTTTTTATTAAATAAAATAGGATTTATTCCTATGAAAATGTGTGTACTGAAAACTTGGGTTTTATCCCATGTGTTTAATGTTATGGAAATGTGGTATTTTACTCTGATAAAATATTTCCTAACTACGATCATGATAAAATTTCCGCTGCCAAAATGGATAAACACAAGATACCACCAAAACTGGCCGCGGCCGCCCGTTCCGGGGTTGTTAAGGGGACAGGGGTTGTGACACTATAACTTAAATGTTCCTACTAATTCTTGGTGGTTTGATTCTGGCTCTATGGTTCATGTAACCAATTCTACTCAGGGATTACTTTCAATCCGGAGGCTGTGAAGAAACCAAAGAACACTTAAAGTCGGGGATGATCGGGAATTAGAAGTGAAGGCCATAGGAATATTACAATTATTTATGAAAACTGGTTTATACATTAAACTTTATTATATCTTATGTGTTCCTGAGATAACTCAGAACCTTGTGTTAGGACCAAAGTTAGACATAGACGGTTTTGTTGTGACAACCCACACAATTACAGGTACTGTACAAATTAATTAACTCTAATTATATGCTTAATGACTGTGCTTGATTACAACTGACACTTTAAACTGCTTACTGATTTATGTTATATACATACATGTGCATCCTTTACATACAGTCACTCCATTTATTCATACAGACTCTTAGTGACAAACCTGATGCACAAAGCACAGCTAGCACAGTGAGCGGATAACTCAGACGCGTGCTGACAATGCCAGCACATAGACAGACACTATTTTTAGGCCAGTATGGGCCAGAGACAAAGTACTACACCAGTATGGAGTGTAGGGAAATGAGGACCATAAGACTGTGTCACTAGGTGATAGTTTGAGTGCCGAAAGTGCCTAAGACTCATTTTAAAGTACAGAATTCTGCATTTTAGTAACGTTTCAGCTTTTAACACACTCGTATTATACAGAGAACTGACTAAATGGTCCTGAATACTTCCCTAAGTGTTGGAATTAAAATTCGTTACAAAAAGATGCATAAAAGACATTATGCGGTACAATTAAACGATTTAACAGAACGATACATAACCAAACAACCAGACATTACCCGGGACACCAAAATTTTGTCAGAAACATTATTTTATTATTCTTAAGTAATCATGGTCACAAAAATCCCCACACACTATAGAAACATGACATACACCCACTATTCTAGAAAATATCCGTAACCTCCTAATTATTTACCTACTAACTATCAAATTTTACAAATTACCCCCCCCAACCAAATTTCGGCCCCATCATTACTAAATATTTAGATTTTATTTTTATCTTCTTAATTATGATTGGCCAAGAAACCTAGCTAATCATTTCTCTAGGTTGGTTAGGGTGGCTTGTGAGTTCCCAAGGCCCTCTATATCACCACCACCATCATTTACTCTCTCACCTCACTCTTCTCCCTCTCATTTTCGGCTGCCCACATCTGAATCCATCACCATCACTTCAACTTCCACTCCTTTGATCCATTTTTAAGTCTAAAACAAGTGTTAGAAAGAAGCCTTGTGGAGTTTGGAGCATTATAGCCTTGAAGAAGCATTACCCCTTGCATTCTCACACCTCTTTCACCATCATTTCTTGTTCACAAGTTCATCGCTAGCCCTTGTGCTAGTAGTAAGTCTTCGATCTAGCTCATGAATCATTTCTACGTTGATTGTTCGAAACATTGTTGTTTGAAGCTTAAAATATGATTTTCAAAGAGAAAGTGAACAAGGAACCTAAACACAAACATATATAATGATAAAATCTGGTTGGACTATGTTGGTATAAGCATGCATGTTTTTTGATCATTGATTTCTCGATAAACCCGTTGTTAGAACAATCGTTGACGCGTTTTTAGTAACTTTTACATCATAAAAAGCATGCCGATTGGTATTTCCAGCCAACTTCAACAGGCTGTAACTGGACCGTTTTAAATTGAAAAACTGATTTTCTGAAGCCTAAGTTATGTATTTTTGAAAAACCGATCAAATGGAACTGAAATCGTAATTTTTCGAGGTCGTTTACTATTTTTAAAGGACTGTTTTTGGATAGCAGCTTAAGTTGTGTTTTTACTGCAAAAAAAGTGTGTTGTATTCGGAGTCATAACTTGAAACCTGAGTAGAATCAACTCATGGAATTTTTACAGTAGATGGTCACCGTTGTCACAATGATCCTCCAACTGGAATTTCATCGATCGGACTTACAAATAATTTTTAGTGAATTATTCCGTAAACTGCAATCAGAAAGTAGCAAATCTGATTGCAGTCGGGTAAATGAATTTCTATAAAATATTGGTAACGAACTGGACCCGATATTTTTACACAATAAAATTTGGATCATATATGGCATTGTAAAAATTTGTGAATTTTTGGAATAGGTTAACTATTTTATAAAAATCCTCAAAAACAGTCCAGTTTTGGGTAATGAAGCTGAAATAACGTAAGTAATGCTTCGTATGTCTAAAAGTCGGGATGATTGTTGGAAAATGATCTACGGGATATACGTAAAAGAAAATGATATGCTATTTAGCATGGACACCTCCGTTTACAAAGGAGACCATGGCGAAATTTTCCGAAAAACCAACACTTAGTAAATATTTACTAGACATGAGTTTACTAGAACATTGAACGAACAAATATCCCAACATGACACATGACTAAGTTAAAATATTAACTATTTTGACAAATAATTATCGCACGAAACAATATAAGAAACGTGACTCAAAATACTAAACTCTAAGCTAAGGCACGGCCCGTTCGTCTAATAGACATTAGTACGTTGTAGGTTGTCGTGTAGCAGACAGAGTTTGAGATTCGATTCAAGACGCACTACTGTGAGTTCATGTCCCCCTTTTCTTTTTAACTGTTTTCAGATTTTACAACTTCGGGGGTGAAATACATGTTGCATTTACAGACGCTTTTATAAATGGTATGGTTAGCTTAAGGAGGGTTTTTGTTTAGACGCTTAGATCATGTGAAAGGTGGGTACAACACTTAAGGCCATTAATCCTCGTCGTAGGACCGAGGGACATGAGTGATAGATCTATTTGGGTGTAGCGAGCCCACACCCATGAGGCCGGGGAGGCCCATAGAGGTGACTGTGTCTTACAGCCGGAGGCCCGGTAACAAATCTGATAGGTTTGAGTACTTCCTACACCGTTTCACACATATCAATGGATTTGCAACCCATTGGTGATCTCTTTTATATTTCCTTAATTGCTACATACCAGGGTTTTCATACATACAGATGCATATCAAAGGTTTATACAGACTCACATACACATGAACTCGCTCAACTTTTTGTTGACTTTTTAAACTACATGTATTTCAGGGAATTAATTAGATCTGGTAAGTGATGCATGTTAGACAAGCTGCGTATTAAATAAGGATGTCATCCAGGATCATAGGTTTGGGAAATGTGACTCCTTCCTGGACGGGTTGCATGTCTCAAATCCTTGTTTTTTTGGTAGTCTTTCGTTGAGTCTTATGAACTCAATTTATAAACAAGTCATGGTTTGTAACGTATTCAGTGGTTGATGTTTTTAAAGACAAAATGTTATGCTTTTCTTTAAACTATCTTAACGGATGAACATCACGTATTTTTATCATATAGCATTGTTGTGATTGTTGCGATGGTATTAAGAAGTCACACCAAATAAACCCACGCTTCCGCAAAAGGCAGGGTGTGACAGCTTGGTATCAGAGCCTCGATCATAGCGAACTAGGATTCCTTCTCGAGTCTAGACTATGATCACTAGGGCTCTCACGAAAATGTTTTCAAACATTTTTACATTTGCATACACTAAAAGTCCAGATCCAGGGCACAAACATTTTTTACAAACAAAAAGGGGCACAAATACACATTTTAAAGGCTATAATTCAGTCTTAGAGGCTGGGGAAAATTTGAGTCTTAGAGACTGGGAAAGGCTTGGTCTTAGAGACCAGGGATGTAGTCTGAGAGGCTAGGAAGTTCGGTCTTAGAGATTGGGAGGGATAGTCTGGGAAGACTAGGATGCATACATGATTACATTGCTATTTGTTTACATGCTTACCTGATTTATGTGCATATGTTGTGGTTGTGTTACAGACACCATGGCATCTTATGGTAGTGGAGTATCCAACACGAGCGACCCGATGGCCTTTACCTCTGATGACGAGATGGCCACAGACTCGGGAGTTTACACCTCAGACACCACGAGCTCCGATGAAGATGATTTTTAGCCTTTTGCCCTACCGATCTTCGGAGACGACGTACCCTTAGCTGATGGCCCACCAGGAGAGGATCTACCCCTTGTTCCAATCCCTGCCCCTCTCCCATTTGCTGCAGTTCCCTTTGAGGAACAACCTCTCGACGCGTTACCCGATGGCGACATCGATCTGCTCATCGCGGGTCCCCGGGAGGGAGACCAGGATGGCGGGGCCCCGATGGAGGACGATGTTCCGCTTGCTGATATCCCAGTTGTTGACCCCATTGTTCCTATGGTTGAGCTTCCTGAGATGGAGGTTCATTCTGATTCGTCCGCCTCAGGTTCTTTTGAGTCGGTAGCTTCCTCTATCCCACCGTTGGGATTCGGTTACATTCCTCGTATTAACGATGATGAGGAGATGGAGATGGAGGACGAGTTGGTCCCCGTGGAGCAGCCTGCTAAGGCTCCTGTTCTCCCAGATGATCAGATTCCTGTTATGCTTGCTGATCATCAGCCTGCTCCTGTTATTCCAGAGCCCGTTCTTGCCCTTGACCCTATTCCTGTCACTGATGCACCCGTCGTTGCACCACCAGCTGTTGAGATCCCAGATGTAGCACCCATACCCGACCCCGTGACGATTTTTGATAACCTTGCACCGTTTGCTACCCATATTAACCCGAGATACGCTGGCACCAACAATGGGTGGATCGAGGAGGATGACTACCCTCCGTATGTGGTCCCAGTCACTCCCACTATCGTACCTGTTACTGCACCACTCGATATTCCGTCGTTTCCTCCACCCACATCTGATACCTATCGTACCGATCTTCCGATTACTTTCCTTCAGGACATTCCTCCGCCACGACCTGGGGAGGGATCGTCAAGACAGCCTTTCGACCACACACCATTTATGTCAGGAGATAGCCAGTTTATACCACAGATTCCTTATCCTGGTTTTGTTCCACCCGTGTCATCTACTGCACCCTTCATGTCTCAGTTTCCCCATAATACTTTACCGGTTACATCTACCCCACACACTACTCACCCAGTTTCAGCTTCGATGGGCGAGCCATTTCTATGGTCATCACCCCATGTTATGCCAGTATCCGACCCTTATCACCCGTTCCACGTCGGATACTCTATAGAGGACACACTCACGTCACTGCAGTTACAGCAGGACGCCCTGAGACGACATGTCTAGGAGTTGGGGAGAGCTCCACATCCTCCATGCCCCTGCCAGACCCCGTTTGCAGCACCTCACGCTCCTTTTTCATCATCCCATGATTCAGATATCCGTTTCCTTCCTCTTGACCAACAGGTTGCTTACTTGTTGCGTTTCGCCTATGCTCTTGAGGAGGACTTGGTGCATTTGCGCCGGTTACTTTTTTCTCGCTTCCCACCTCCTCCGCCGCCATCAGCATAGCTACTTTTGGTATATTGCAGGTATTGACTACTTTTGACGAGAAGACAGCGATCGAGCCAGACTTTACAGCATTTTTGAAGACCACTTTTTACATCATGACTCTGGATATTTGATTTTGTCAGTTGTATTTGTTTAGACAGTTCAGACAAGGGCATTGTGACCCTTAGTCTCTTGGGTTGTACAATACTTACAGTTCAGACAAGGGCATTGTGACCCTTAGTCTCTTGGGTTGTACAATACTTTCTGGGAAAATTTACAAACATTGTATTGTGGTTTTAATTATATGAAAGCTCAGTCGCAGTATTCTCATTACATGCTTTGTTAAAGTTATTTGTTTTTATGACTATGGCATGAGATGTTATGTGGATGATGAATGTTACTATATATACATATGATTATTATACTTACTATGACCTGACCAATATGAAACATCCTCTAGAAAATGCCTCCACGACGCGAAGCACGCATGCCGACTACCCAGGCGGAACTGCAAGGGATCATCGCTGCCGCTATTGCGCAATATGCTGCTTCTCAAGGAGAAACAAGCGGAAACATCTCGAACAACAACAACAACAACCCTCTGAATGGTAATGATCAGTCATAGGAGACACATTACAATATATTTGGACGATTCATGTGCGACTGCTAATAATTCCTGTAAATGACATTACTTGTACAGGGTGTACTTTCAAGCAATTCTTAGATTGCAATCCGCAAAACTTTGATGGCACAGGAGGTGCCGTAGCTTTTACCCGTTGGACTGAAAAGACGGAGACGACAATAAGAATGAGCAAATGTGCGCCGGGACAACAAGTTACATACATCACTGGGCTTTTTCCTGATGGTGCCCTATCATGGTGGAACCTCCAAGCGCAAACCTTAGGAGAGGCTGCAGCGTACACCATGACTTGGGCTGAACTGAAGGAGCTGATGTGCAAGAAGTATTGCTCCAGAGCTGAGATCTAGAAATTGGAAACAAAATTTTGGAACTTAAGGATGGAAAGCCCGAAAATCGCTGAGTATATTCAAAGGTTCCATGATCTGTCCCATGTGGTGCCGTACATGGTCACGCCCGAATTCAAACGCGTGGAACGTTTCATCTGGGGGTTAGCACCTCAGATTATGAGCATGGTCACAATGTCAAAACCGGCAACCATTACTGAAGCCATCGATCTGAGCATATCACTGACTGAAGAAGCCATCAGGCTAAAAAGTTTTCGAGTGATGATCAGAAAAAGAAATAGACTCATGTGGAGTCGTCAGGAGAAAACAAACGGAAGTTTTCCAACTTCAAGCAAGGAACCAACAACGTGAGCAAGAGAGGTGAATCAAACACACCGGCCAGGGCCAAGACTGGTGTCGAAAGCAAAGGGAAGGGTTACATGGGCGCTTTGCCCAAATGTGACATATGCCTGTACCATCACTCGGGCCCGTGCAGGTTGAGGAGATGCGAGTCTTGTGGTAAGGAGGGCCATTCGAAGCATACTTGCTGGGCTGGCACAGGCGCTGGCCGTGGAAACAATGGTCATAGAGGTTTTGGTAACAACAATCGTGGTGGAAACGGAAATGGGAACCGCAATGGTGGAAATGGTAATCGAGGAAATGTTGGAAACCAAACTGGGAATCGGGGAGCAAACAATGCTCAAGGTGGTAATGGTAACATGCTAGGACTGGGATGCTTCAACTGTGGGGAAGTCGGACACTTTAAGAAAGAATGCCCTAAGTTCAACCAAGCTCGTGGAAGGGTGTTCAACATTGGAGCTAGGGAAGCACGCCAGGACCCAAACGTTGTCACTGGTACGTTCCCTATAAACCAACGCTATGCATCTGTTCTGTTTGATACTGGTGCTGATTATAGCTTTGTATCGTTAGAGTTTAAGAACATACTTGGGTTGGCCACTAGTAAGTCAGACGTTCCGTACTCGATTGAATTGGCGAATGGGAAGCTAGTTGAAACGGGCGAAGTCATCAGGGGATGCATGATAGAACTGGGAGGACACGAATTTACGCTAGACCTACTGCCAGTCGAGTTGGGGAAGCTTCGACGTGGTAATAGGGATGGATTGGCTGTCTAGCAACAAAGCCGAGGTGGTTTGTCACGAAAAGATCATCCGCATCCCAATGGCCGATGGAGAGACGATTGTGGTTCATGGAGAAAAGCGCAATACGCCATTGAGAATCATTAGCTGCTTGAAAGCTAGGAAGTGTTTGAAGAAAGGATGCGTTGCCTTGGCACACATCGTGAATAAGGAAGCCGCTGAGCCAAAGATAGAAGACATTCCTGTCGTAAGGGAATATCCTGAAGTCTTTCCAGAAGACTTGCCAGGATTGCCGCCTCCAAGACAAGTCGAATTCCACATTGACTTAGTTCTAGGCGTCGCGCCTGTGGCTAAGGCACCTTATCGACTTGCACCTTCAGAGATGCAAGAGCTGTCAACACAACTCCAAGAGTTGTTAGACAAGAGATTCATCAGACCAAGCTCCTCACCTTGGGGAGCTCCAGTTTTGTTCATTAAGAAGAAGGATGGTAGTTTTCGTATGTGTATAGACTACCGCGAGCTTAATAAGTTGACTATCAAAAACCGATATCCTTTGCCAAGGATCGATGACCTGTTCGATCAACTACAAGGTTCAAGTTTCTACTCAAAGATCGATCTACGATCAGGTTACCATCAACTGAGGATACAAGAGGAAAGTATTCCCAAGACTGCCTTTAGAACTCGATATGGACACTACGAGTTCCTGGTTATGTCGTTTGGGTTGACAAACGCTCCAGCAGTTTTCATGGACTTGATGAACAGAGTCTGCAAGCCGTACCTCGACAAGTTCGTAATCGTATTCATTGATGATATTTTGATCTACTCGAAGACGAAGGAAGAACACGAGCAACACTTAAGAGCTATTTTAGAGCTACTTAAAAAGGAGAAGTTGTAGGCTAAGTTCTCAAAATGTGACTTTTGGTTACGCGAAGTCCAGTTTCTTGGACATGTGGTTAATGGAAATGGAATCCATGTGGATCCCACAAAGATCGAGGCGATCAAGAATTGGGAGTCTCTGAAAACGCCAACCGAGATTAGGCAAGTCTTAGGGTTGGCTGGGTATTATCGAAGGTTCATTGAGGATTTTTCTAAAATCGCTCAACCTCTGACCGCACTCACACAGAAAGACAAGAAGTTTGATTGGAGCGACAAGCAATAAGAAGCGTTTCAGTTGTTGAAAAACAAACTTTGTGACGCACCAATTTTAGCTCTGCCCAAGGCACGGACGACTTCATGGTATATTGTGGCGCCTCGCGTCAGGGTTTAGGCTGCGTGTTGATGCAGCGACAGAAGGTCATAGCATATGCATCTCGCCAGCTGAAGGTTCATGAGAAAAACTACACCACGCATGACTTAGAGTTAGGCGCTGTGGTGTTCGCATTGAAGACCTGGCGACACTATTTGTATGGCACAAGATGTACAATCTTCACTGATCACAAGAGCTTACATCACATTTTTGATCAAAAAGAACTTAACATGAGACAGAGACGTTGGGTTGAGCTGTTGAACGATTACGACTGTGAAATCAAGTATCATCCAGGGAAGGCGAATGTGGTCGCTGATGCCCTAAGTTGAAAGGAAAGGATTAAGCCCATAAGGGTTAGGGCTTTAGAAATGATTGTCCAAACAAACCTCTCATTGCGCATTCGTGCTGCGCAGAAGGAAGTTCACAAAGAAAGAAATATCGAAAATGAGTACCTCCGTGGGATGGAGAAGCAGTTGGTACCAAACGGGGAAGGAATCTTGTGTTTCATGAAACGAATTTGGGTTCCTCTGTTTGGTGGGTTGAGAAAGATAATATTCGATGAGGCTCACAAGTCACGATACTCGATTCATCCAGGAACGGATAAAATGTACCAAGATCTAAAGGATTTCTATTGGTGGCTAAGAATGAAAGGCGATGTTGCGGTATATGTTAGCAAATGTTTAACGTGCGCCAAGGTTAAAGCCGAGTACCAGAAACCTTCAGGTCTTCTACAGCAACCTAAAATACCCAAATGGAAATGGGAACAGATTTCCATGGACTTCATAACGAAATTGCCAAAGACGCCCAAGGGCCATGATACAATTTGGGTAATAGTTGACCGTCTAACAAAGTCTGCCCACTTCCTGCCAATCAAGGAGAAGGACAACACGAGTAAACTTGCTGAAATATACATGAGGGAGATTGTTGCACGTCATGGAGTGCCTCTCTCGATTATCTCTGATAGAGATGGAAGATTTGTATCAAGGATTTGACAGTCCTTCCAAGAAGCATTTGGTTCTCAATTAAATCTGAGTATAGCGTTTCACCCACAAACGAATGGCCAGAGTGAAAGAATAATTCAAACATTGGAAGATATGCTGAGAGCATGTGTAATGGACCTGGGTGGTAGCTGGGACAATCACTTGCCATTGGTCGAATTTTCGTACAACAACAGCTACCACACAAGCATTGGAGCGGCACCATTCGAAGCTCTTTACGAACGCAAGTGTCGATTACCGCTATGCTAGGCTGATGCGGGTGATAGACAGCTGGTTGGCCCCGAAATAATTCAAGAGACAACAGACAAGATCTTTCAAATTCAAGAGCGCATCAAGGCAGCTCACGACAGACAGAAAGGCTATGCAAACCAAAGGAGGAAACCTTTAAAGTTTCAAGTTGGGGATATGGTTTTGTTAAAGGTTTCACCCTGGAAGGGTGTGGCACGCTTTGGAAAGCGTGGGAAGTTGAATCCGCGTTACATTGGCCCGTTCAAGATCCTGCAAAAGATTGGGCTTGTAGTATACAAATTGGACTTACCTGCTGAACTTAACGGTGTTCATGATACATTCCATGTATCGAACCTGAAAAAGAGTCCAACTCAAGAGACAGTTGTCATTCCTGCAGACGAGGTTCATATCGACGACACACTCCACTTTGTTGAAGAACCGGTTGAGGTTACGGATTGGAAGGTTAACAAGACACGCCGGAGTAGTGTCAAACTCGTCAAAGTTCGATGGAATGCGCGACACGACCCAGAATTCACGTGGGAACGTGAGGATCTTATAAAGGCCAAGTACCCACATTTATTCCCCAAGACCCCTGCAACTAGAAATAGAACTTTAAATTTCGGGACGAAATTTTCTTAACGGGGGGAGAATGTGACAACCCACACAATTACAGGTACTGTACAAATTAATTAACTCTAATTATGTGCTTAATGACTGTGCTTGATTACAACTGACACTTTAAACTGCTTACTGATTTAAGTTATATACATACATGTGCATCCTTTACATAAAGTCACTCCATTTATTCATACAGACTCTTAGTGACAAACCTGATGCACAAAGCACAGCTAGCACAGTGAGCTGATAACTCAGACGCGTGCTGACAATGCCAGCACATAGACAGACACTATTTTTAGGCCAGTAGGGCCAGAGACAAAGTACTACACCAGTGTGGAGTGTAGGGAAGTGAGGACCATAAGACTGTGTCACTAGGTGATAGTTTGAGTGCCGAAAGTGCCTAAGACTCATTTTAAAGTACAGAATTCTGCATTTTAGTAACGCTTCAGCTTTTAACACACTCGCATTATACAGAGAATTGACTAAATGGTCCTGAACACTTCCCTAAGTGTTGGAATTAAAATTCGTTACAAAAAGATGCATAAAAGACACTATGCGGTACAATTAAACGCTTTCACAGAACGATATGTAACCAAACAACCAGACATTACCCAGGACACCAAAATTTTGTCAGAAACATTATTTTATTATTCTTAAGTAATCATGGTCACAAAAATCCCCACACACTATAGAAACATGACATACACCCACTATTCTAGAAAATATCTGTAACCTCCTAATTATTTACCTACTAACTATCAAATTTTACAAATTACCCCCCCCCTACCAAATTTCGGCCCCATCATTACTATATATTTTGTTTAGATTTTATTTTTATCTTCTTAATTATGATTGGCCAAGAAACCTAGCTAATCATTTCTCTAGGTTGGTTAGGGTGGCTTTTGAGTTCCCAAGGCCCTCTATATCACCACCACCATCATTTACTCTCTCACCTCACTCCTCTCCCTCTCATTTTCGGCTGCCCACATCTGAATCCATCACCATCACTTCAACTTCCACTCCTTTGATCCATTTTTAAGTCTAAAACAAGTGTTAGAAAGAAGCCTTGTGGAGTTTGGAGCATTAGAGCCTTGAAGAAGCATCACCACTTGCATTCTCACACCTCTTTCACCATCATTTCTTGTTCACAAGTTCATCCCTAGCCCTTGTGCTAGTAGTAAGTCTTCGATCTAGCTCATGAATCATTTCTACGTTGATTGTTCGAAACATTGTTGTTTGAAGCTTAAAATAAGAACACAAAGAGAAAGTGAACAAGGAACCTAAACACAAACATATATAATGATAAAATCTGGTTGGATTATGTTGGTATAAGTATGCATGTTGTTTGATCATTGATTTCTCGATAAACCCGTTGTTAGAACAATCGTTGACGCGTTTTTAGTAACTTTTACATCGTAAAAAGCATGCTGATTGGTATTTCCAGCCAACTTCAACAGGCTGTAACTGGACCGTTTTAAATCGAAAAACTGATTTTCTGAAGCCTAAATTATGTATTTTTGAAAAACCGAACAAATGACATTGGAATCGTAATTTTTTGAGGTCGTTTACTATTTTTAAAGGACTGTTTTTGGACAGCAGCTTAAGCTGTGTTTTTACTGCAGAAAAAGTGTGTTGTATTGGATCAGAGGAGAAGAACTCACTCTTTCAATCAAATGTAACATTACAGGGTATTGTTCATTTATAGGCAAATCAAACCACTGAAGCATCTAAGCTGACGTCACCATGAAAGTGACATCTAACAACCTAACAGCCTGTAACCACTGATACATATAACTACTGCTAGCTAAACACTGATACTATTACAATAGTCAAAGTAAACAACTGTTTCTTCATTCCACTGCTTCATTCCAAGCAGGGCTTTGGTCTTTAGCAGCACTTGACTTAGGGCAGTTGATTTATGAGTAGCACTTTGTCTTCAGCAGTTGTTGTATACAAGCAGTGCTTAATGGACATCAGTTGTAGTATACGAACAGTGGATGAGGGCCATCAGATGTTATAACCACTTTCAAGGGGAAATAGCTGCTTATGATGAATCCACTGATGTGAACCAGTTTTGGCTCTCATTATCTGTTTCTCTGATAGGGTTCAATCCCAACAATCTCCCCCTGGAACAGATAATGCCAAAACCCTTCATTATTCTGGATCTTTATTGTCTCATCAGAAGTTCCCTAACTTGTCCTTTAAATTGTAGTTCAAAATCCATGGAACTTATGTCAGCCTCATCCCTACACAGTATAAGCTCAAGGGGATCTTGTAGATCTTCAACACTCAGGCCCAGTGCTTGTTCCCTTGATATGTGCTTAACTTCTCCATTGGATCTGATCAGTGTCAATACATGGGTCTTTTGATCAAACATCCATTTTAGTATTTTTGAACCCAATGGTTTCTTGGGAGAGTTTTATTTACTAATGAGTTAGGAGATTGTGGCCTTGTGAGAATTTGTTGATCAGTACCCTGAGCTTTTGCTAACTCAGAGCTTTCAGCTGACATTTGTTTGAAGGCCTTTTTTATGATGTCATTTGCTGCAGCTATGTCTTCTGCAGTTTCATTTTCAATCTGCTCTTACCTTTTTCTTTGATCTAACTCAGTGTCTGAGACATCTGCTGATGTGATCAGTGGTTTAGGAGCACTGATCTGTTTTGGCTCGGTTTGTTTAGGCTTCTGTGGTAAACTAGGATCTGTCATTCTTGTTCTCTTTAACCTTTCATAAGCCTCATCTGTGTATTGCCTAGTCCATTTTGCTATGGCTTTGGCAGTTCCAACCTTTGCATCCACCAGCTCTTGTTTCTTTCTTTTGTATTCTAAAGTAAGTTTATCAATGGCCTGTTTGTATTTGCTGTCACACCCCGACCACGTAGAACATACAGAACGTGGCGGAAACGTCGAGGAGTGTTGTAACAGAATTAATTGTTTCAAATCCATGGCAATTGAAGTTTCGTTTTATTGATCAAACATGAAAGTTTACATTGTTTAAACAAGAACCAAAGAGTACATAACATAAATTAACTAGTTCTTGTCTCGTTTTAAGTCACTAAGGCACAGGTCCGCCTAAGTATATCTTGATAAGTCCTATGCATCATCTCCTGAAAACACATGTGAAAATAGGTATGTCAGCATAAAAATGCCTGTGAGATACATTGATTTTGTGAAAACGGAATTCATGACTTATGTTTGAGAAAATGTTTAGTCATGAACCTCGTATTTTGCTTTGTCTTGTAAATCATTTGAAAAACGGTAAGATCAAATGATATGTATAAATAAGAGAACACTGTATGGTTAATCGGATAACCATGTAAAATGCGTTTGTATAAGATAAGTTGTTTGTAAAACAATGTCTCGTGAAAAGTGTGTTATTTGTATAAAATGTCATATGTCTCAAATTGAAATGATTCAAATAACGCTACGATATGTAATACCATACAAACACTTATATATAGGAAGTACCAGCGGCGTATCCACCATGCTTGTATCATATTACACACGCCTCGTTACTTAATCACTTACTCAAACCAAACCATCAAGATGAAATGTTTAACAACGGTAGAAATGTTTATGTATAGTCAAATGTCTATTGTCAACTGTAAATCATGTCAACGGATACAACTGGTTCACACGGTTCAATGGTTACAAACGGTTCATATAATTGAAGGGTTAAGACGGTTCACATAGTAAAATGGTTACAACGGTTCAAAATGTAGCATATTGTGTTCATATGCTGGATGAGCATATGCAACAGAAATGCAATGTAAAACAATGTACTAATTACGCACACAATGGGCATACACAGCATGTAATGTAAAGCAATGTACTAAGTACGCACACAATGGGCATACATAGCATGTAATGTAAAGCAATGTACTAAGTACGCACACAATGGGCATACATAGCATGTAATGTAAAGCAATGTACTAAGTACGCACACAATGGGCATACATAACATGTAAGGTAAAGCAATGTACTAAGTACGCACACAATGGGCATACATAGCATGAAATGTATTGTAAAGTGATGTACTAAGTATGCACACAATGGACATACATAGCATAAACACAATGAAATCATGTACTATATATGTACTATCGAACATAGCAAGTATATGATGTGAAAACCGGAAACATGAAAGTAACAAGTAGGCACATGTGTTTCACCGCAAAACAGTTTGGAAAACAGTAAAAGAGGGGTTCAATGTACTCACCTGAGATTGCTTCGGAGTTCTTGTATAATAACCAGATAATGCTAGAGATCACGGAATATCAAACAGCACCTAATAGGTAGCTACATTAATATACCGGACCAAAATCGGAAGGATCGGATAGTATACGGGTTCGTAAACCAAACGAGTATGGAGACTCGTGTAATATGGTTTAACAAAGCCTACATACTAAAATGAAACCTAACCTAAGTGCTTGCAACCCATTATGACCCGTTTAGGTAGCTTATGCTACCTTACGCGTCATTCGCGTAGAACGCGTCTGGAACGCCTAACATCGTGACCACAAGGTATAACCTCGGAAGGTTATAGCTATGGTCACCTAATGTGTTTGGTCGGATCCTAATGATCGACCAAATGGGTCGGGTTCGAAAGTATAAGCGATGGTTTAGATCGCTTACCTTACGACCTTATATATGCACTAAACTAAAAGTGACGAGCTAAGCATGTTAGAACATGCTTAACTAAGTTTAGAAAAACAGGTTTGGCATTAAAACAAACGGCTTTGATGCTCACGAGTAGTTTGGTTACAAAATATGCAAGAATGCACATTTTGGCCGAAACTACGACTCGTCACTGAGCCTAGATAACGTGGAATCAGTAGGTATAGTCACTACGGACTATAACCATCGTGATCACACTCACGTTATGAAGTTCCATGAACTTCGGGTTGACCATAGGCTGGTCAATGCAGAAAGTCAACAAAACGTTGACTTTCAGACTCGAAAAGCAAATAAAAGAGCGAAAGAATACTTACGGAGGGTCCCCGAATGCTAATCTAGATCAAAATGGCTCAGGTATGAAACAAAGGTTCCAACTTAGAGCTCTTGATCAGATTGTGTGGGTTTTTGCAAGAATGGGGGTGGGGTATTTATAGTATTTCCCGAACCGTTAGGATCGTTTCTTGAAAAACGTGATTGAATCTTGCGCGTACACTTGTCGTAAACTTGTGGTTACTGAAAATACCCCTTAGTGAGCTGAAAAGGCAAGTTTAAAACATGTGGTTGTGGTTAAACCAGCTGAAATTTGCTGACTAGCTGATCTTATCTGTTCTGTATGTCTGACGCGCCCCGCGTAAGGATTTGGGCAAACCTTACGCGCCCCGCCTGAGGGTCACAGATCAGAATTTTCAGTTTTAGTCCCTGCACTTTAGAAACATGCAATTTGGCCCATTTTTGGCACGTTTAAGCCCCGTTAACCTCATTTCAAGGCTCTAAGATGAAGTTAAAGTGTAGGGGACTTTAAATATGCTCAAAAATATTCCGGATGTCGGTTCGTTTGGTCGTACGATCGCGATGTTCGCTTAATTACGACGGAATGCGCATAAGCGCGAAAGACGATCCAAAATGCGCGACGAATGGATTTTTCTCATGCCAAACACTAAGGCATAATATAAGGATGCTTACATGAATTTTTGGATGTCCGGAT
This sequence comes from Helianthus annuus, assembly GCF_002127325.2. Taxonomy (NCBI): domain Eukaryota; kingdom Viridiplantae; phylum Streptophyta; class Magnoliopsida; order Asterales; family Asteraceae; genus Helianthus; species Helianthus annuus. The sequence continues at coordinate 150,494,372 of NC_035447.2, read as the reverse complement.
GTATTCAAAACGTAAATTATGCGCGAAAGTGCAAACTTGTGCACTTTTTGACACTTTTAGTCCCTGAATGACCCAAAAGTTTATTTTAGCATACCAAACCCCTCAAAGCCTATTTCTAAGCTATGTAAAGGATATTTATGGTATGTTTAACTTATGGAAATGTTCTGAAATGTTCGTTACAGTTCAAATTGGCATACTTTCGCAGTTTGTCAAGTTTAGTCCCTGTAAGCGAATTAACTTGTTTTTGCCATACCAAAGCCTTCAAAACTTATTTCTAAGTTATGTAAAGGTTATTTAAGGTATGTTAAGTATATGTTGATGTCCCGGAGTATTTGTCGCATCAAACTGAGTACGTTTACGCACCAGTTTGCGTATAATTCTTCAGAAAGCGATGTAAAGTTTGAAATTGAACAAGAATTGATATGTGAAAAAGACACACATATTTATACAACATCCCAAGTATGAAATACGATATTTCATCGGCTTGGTATTTGTTTGATGGTCGTGGTGACACAGGTGTCACATTTGCTCCAGCTTGGAGCTGTTCTTTTCTTACTTGGATCATTCTTAATTCTCTTGATTCTGTTTACCTCGTGCTTTAGTGCAATGAGTGGCCATTCACTGAATTGTTCTTCTGTGGCTGGATAAAACTTTTCTTTCATGATGAATTCAAGATAATCCTTTCTCATTTCCTTTTGTAGGACAACATCAGGTGGCATATCTGACATATCTTTGCTCAGGTCTCTTGCATAATCTTCCATTTGTTTGTCCTTAGTGAGTAAAAATTCCATTCTCTTAGAAATGGCTTTATCACCTTGATCTTTGCATTCAATTCTAGCTCTTATATCTGCTTGTCTGGCTTTGAGTTTTAGATACTCATTCATATTTACTGGATTCCTGAAGCCAATGAGAGAAGGAAATCTTCTTTTCCAAGGATCATCCACCGTATAGAATTGTCTCATCTCATCCTTTACAGCTTCCAATTCCAGTGGATAACTTTCAGCAACAGATACAATGATTGCAGGATTTACTGGTTTGGCCAGAGTTGGTGGAGTGGATGGTTGTGGCTTGATAACATTGTAAGGTGTGGAGGATAATGGAGTAGGTGTTGGTATCTCATCATTATTCTTCTGAAATTTCCTTTTCCTTGTGTAAAGCTTTTTGGGTGAAGGGGGTTTAGAAATGGTAAGAGCAATGGTAGATGGCTGGCTAACAGTTGTTGAAACAACTGGTGTTTCAACCTCTGTTGTCATTACAACTACTGATATGTCAGTAGATATCTTCTGCTTATCAGCAGGTTGTGGTTTGATGAGTGGAGATGTAGTTGAAGTGATGGCTTTTGGTGGTGAGGTGATTTTAAGTGGTGTAGGGCAGTGGTTGTGGTGTGTGTTGAAGTGATGGTTTTAACAACTGCTGAAACTATTGATGTACCAACAGTTGTTGATGCAGCAGGAGTTACATCAGCTGTTTGGGTAGAGGTTTGGTGCTTGGAGTCGTTGGGAGATGGTTTGAAACATGCTTTTTTGGTTCAACATAAAGTCCATAAGCAACATCAAAATCCTAGTGCCATCAAAATCCATGGGCTTGCAGCTCAAGAACTGCTTGTAGGTGCAGCCTGCGACATAAGCAACATCATTCACATAAGGCGTTAGCAAAGCACACTTGGAAATGTCCAAATGTTTTGTAATGTGTCTTAAATGACTAAACATTACCGTTGGATGGGTTATTTCCGGAGGTACCTCCGCTGCGTTTGGAGCGAAGGGTCTCGTGTTGTGCGATGGCCTGTGAGATGCGCTCTTGCAATTCTGCCTCTGTCGTCGGCAGAGGGTTGTTGGTATCGGTGTTTCTTCGAGGCGACATCTTCTAAGAAGAAGATCGGTTAGGTCAGGTCTTATTAAGGACACATGCATATAAGCATCTACTTAACGAATAAGACCTAGGAGGTGTGTATACATATGTATATAAGCAATCGTCATAGCAAGCAATCACATAACATCACAATTATAGCACAAACATGTAGGTCAACAACGTGTTTAGTAAGAACATGACGACTGAGCTTTCATTATTTACCGACTATAGTCACAGTGTCTACAAAGTGTATCACATCATAAGGGACACAGGGTCACACTACCCTTGCCCAATAAGTCTATCAATATACCAAAATCACGTGGTCAAAAGTGGTCTTCAAAAGTCTCCACAATCTCGGCTCATTAGTAGTGTCTTTACCCAATAGTAATGCAATCCGCATAAAACCAAAAACGAACTATACTGATGACTGAGGTGGAGAAGGGAAGAAAAGCAAACTGCTAACATATGCGAGCTCCTCCTCGAGCTTGTATACACGTCGAAGTAAGTAACTGATCTGTTGCTCGATAGTAAAGAATCGAGCATCAAAACCTGGGAAAGGTGTAATAGCAGCAGGTGAGAGTGTAAAAGGAGACAATGATGAATGTGGAGGATCAAAGTATACTGGCATAGACAGGGTGGAGGACGTGGTGTCAGCTCAAGCTCCAAAACTCTATGACTCGAAACCTCAAACTGTAGCTGAAGTAACATGAGCAGCTCAGCCCGTGTGTAGCCTCCATAATGTAACACCTCGAAAAATTTACGTCCTATAATGTATTGACACATGTCATAAGTTAGAACGTGAGAAAGAATACTATAGAGGGACTAAAGTTGACAAACATAGAAAGTATGTGAATTCAAGGATTCAAGATGTCAACAAAGGATAAATATACTTTACAGTAACCCTACATGATGCTCATACCTTCAAATGAATAAATCATGGATCATACGGAGCTAAATGTGAAAAAAAGTGAGAGATTACAAACTACAGGGGTTAAATGTGTCAACATGTTTAAGTTATATCTCTGAGTGACCTTTTAGCAAACCCGAAGCTTTGTAACGGTGAATTATACTCACTAAAATGCACGATAAAAATTTCCTAAAGTTTCGTTATAAAATGAGGAAGTTATGATCAAATTTGTACATGAGGGGTTAAAGCGTCAACGTTGAAAGTTATGACTTTTCGGGTAATAACAAAGTAACCGAGGACTTAACAAGATGGGTAAAAGTCTCGAGGCCCTTGTACGTAAATATGAAGGGCTCATAATGCAAGAATACCCTTCCGAAAAGCCAAGAGCCAACCTGCAATTATTAGAAAAGATTTGAAATCTGTCAGAGTGATCCAGGCGGGCCGCGTAAGCCTTGTAAAGGTCTTACGCGGGCCGCGTCAGACTCCCAGATACAGAAAACGTTGGCAGCAGCACTGTTCAGCCTTTTAACCGACTTAGATCGGTTATTTCTCAGCATAGGCGACCCCTAAATGACTCCTAGGCACTAGGGACATGTGTTGGTGATTAGGGACTGTTGGTAGACTTGCTTGGCAAAGATCTAAGGTGTTTAGAACACTATAAAAGGACCTTAAGTTGCAACATTGTGTTCACTCATTCCATCTGCATTCTTGGAGCTTTCTGGAGCTCAAGAGCCTTCTCTAAGCCTTCCTAATCGTGCATAGGACTTCAGTAAGTATGCTTAAGCTTTCTTAGTTAAGTTTTTACTTAGTTTTAGCTTAAAAGTCAAACCGTTGTAGTTAACGGTTGACTTAACGATTAATCACTAATGGTTCAGTGATTAGTCGAATCAAAGGTAGTTATAAGTTGGTAATCATGTGGGCATTAAACCTTTAAAAGGGCACCCTCTGATGCCCACTCTAACAAGATCAAATGTCGGGTCAAAGTTGCTTAGAAAAAGTTAACAGAATGCTAATTTCCTAATTAACGCATAATTAACAATGTCGAAGGCATGTAGCCTGTTTTATCACTCATATAACTTGGTAATAAGTATAATAATTGGTCTAAGCTTGTTTGATCCGACAATTTTCTTTTTTGACCCGGTTCGGAACCGAAAGTCGCAAAACTTTGACTTTTGCTTTGACTTCAGTTCTGACCCGTTTTAGTAGAGTTTAAAAATGCCTTAGGACTTCCTTAGGACCAGGGTACATGATAGTATAACCCTCTGTGACTGGTTCATTGATTGTCCACTTCGTTTACAAGTTTCCGTTAAATGCTTAAAAGTTGACCATAATGCCCTTTTGATCATAAAACGAGAATTTTGGGAATATGAGAGAGCAAAAATCTTTGCTACTGAATTATAAACATGTCCCTGAAATTTCATATCAGTTAGAGGTTTAGAATAGGAGTTATGCTAAATAGCGCAATTAAGAAATCTTTTGTTAATTAAACGGCGCACTTAGCGTAAAGCCTATCTAAACCCAATTTAAACACCAAACCTTTTACACACTAATGTAATATAATATTTTGGGATTTTTAAAGATTTTTAATTATTTTTAACCTGCTCATAACCTAAGGTTATGGCCTTGACTCAGTAAATACCGATTATACCCTTTTCGGGCATAAAATGAGTTCTACATAGTATTTTGATGCCAATCCAATTGCTACTGATTTCATATGGTAAATTAAGTATTTTGAATCATATAACCTGATCGGAAAACTCAGATCTCCTGTATAACCCGGAAATCCCTTAAAATGGCTTTTTACGCGTATTAAACGCCTAGTATAGGTTTAAAACCATTTTGCCATATAAGACTTTCTACCAACTGATAACATCTATTAAAATAAGTTATTTTACTGATGTATCCAGACCCGAGTCTCAGAATTTTAATTAATCGCTTTTATAGTCTTTAAAATGACCAAAATACCCCTACGAGGCGTATTATGAGATTAAACTTGTTTTGGGCATAATGGGAGATATCCTACTGATATCACAACCTCTTTAAAGCATATTGACTTAGGAAACCTGTATAGGACTCTTACGGTTACCCGTTACGCTAATTTCGCGTTCGGTTTGGTTTATGTAACTAGTTTACATAAATTAGCCGAAACGGGTCAAACCTTGTCATTTTTATCTCAAAATCCAGAATGTGGTTGGATTACCCATATTATACAAGTCTTCAAACTTGTCGGGTCTAAATCACATTCTATTCCGGTCTTTGCTTAATCATGCGTTCGAACCGTGTCTTTCGTTAAAACTAACCGGTCTAAGTTTAGGCTTAATTAAAGACCCATTAGGATTCTAATAGGTTATTACAAACCTTCGTTCCAGAATAGGAGACCCGGTAAAAGCTACACGCACTTGCTATTTGTGAATTATTGATACGCGGTTGAAAACCGGTGCTTGTTATTGTTTAACTTAACGTTTTTACGTAAGTTTTAGTCTCGAATAGCCTACTTTTAATCAAGAATGTGTTTTGCAGGTGTGATGGAGTTTAAGGAGCTTTTCGGGAGCTTTACGGGTCATCGGGTCGGAAACCGGAGCACCGGGATGCGTTACGGATCAACCGGAAGTGCAAAGAGCGAAAATCAGAAAGTTGGTTTTTAAGGGGCCGTCGGCGACGGGGTCCAGGCCGTCGGCGACGCCCCTTGGATAAGCCCGTAAGCTGAAATCCCCGTATACAGATGATTAGGCCGTCGGCCAAAAGTGGAATTTTGGGGACCCGTCGGCGACGGGGTCAGGCCCGTCGGCGACGGGTGTTAGTTTCGTGAAACGCGAATTTTGGCATTTGGGGGTCTATTTTCGATTCCTATTGGTCGAAGCTCATTCAATACGGGAGTTACAACTTATTTTGAGTTGAAAAAAACATTCTTGGAGCCATCATTCACCCATCCTTGACTACCACTTCATCTCTAATCCATAATCCATCCTCTCAACAACCAAATCACCATCCGAATCAAAACCCTAGTTCATCACTATCACAACCATTCTTCCACCTTCAATCCATCCATCACCACCAACCATTCCTAAACCCTAATCATTCCACCATCCATCCTCAAGCCCCAAGATGAACCAATTGAAGTCTTGTGCATCCGTTGATCGTACCGTTTACACCATGAGCGGCTAGTTTCTTGGAGGTTTCACCCCGGTGTAGGTTATTGTAAGTCTAGAGTTTGAACAATGTTTTAGTTTGATTTTGTGACAACTTGAATTGTATTTGAATTGATTGATAATTGTCTTGCATTTGAACTATATTTGTGAATTGTCGAGTGAGTTATGAAATTTGACTTTGCGAAATAAGTTTGTGCAATTATGCCTTGTCATTCAAAAGGTTTTATTTGTCCGAAGTAACGAAGTGCATTGTAGTCCGTGTATGCGTTGATAACAATTGGCACCTAAGCTTTGATGATAGAAATCCGTTAATAACATATTCAAGTAAATTAAATCTAAAACGTGTAGGAACCCTAGGATTGCAATAACCGAACCGGGTGTGAACCTTGTTTACTCTATTTTGTCAAAACCTTTATTTACATCATTGCAATTGTTTGTTTTTAGTTTTCATAATTCACATTTTCAATTTAATCAAAAATACATAAAAACATATCTTGGCAAGCTTCATAAAAGTGACATTTTCTACAGTTCATTCAAGGTCCATTCGCAAACCACATACTCTTCGTGGTTCGACCCCTTGCTACCACTAACTATTTGTTAAGGGTAATTAGGGTATATAAATATTATCTTTGATCGGAGCGCGACATTCCGATCAAATTTTGGCGCCGCTGCCGGGGAGTGCGTGCGCTTTGTGTTTGGATATTGTTTGAAGTTGTGTGATTAACTGTTTAATTTGTTTTGCTTTCTTTTTGTATTGTCTTTTTCCTTGTTACGCGGGGTGTGTTACTTGTGCAGGTTACAGGTAGTGCATGCGTACACGAAATTCCGGGAGGACTTCACCTCTAGTCTACGAACCGGAAATTGAAAGACTCGCAAGAAGAAACTTAGTAAGCCGGTTAGAAGCAACTCTTGCTTCTAATCAAACCAACCGAACACCACCACTCACACCGACCATTGAAACCGATTCAATGGCGAACCACAATTCCAACCAAGAATTTAACCCAAACCAAAACCTCCACCCAAATCAATTCCAAACCCGAGGAACCTTTTTCCCCGCTCAAGAGCTACCGGGTGGTAACACCAATGCAAGACCACCCACTCCACCTTTCCGAAACCAAAACACCAACAACACCCAACGAACACCTCAGCAACAACCTCTTCACCGACAAGCATCGTTGCCTATTAACCTTGATGATCGGAATGTCAACTCCGATCGAAGAGGTAACCGTGATCACGGCAATCCCGTGAACGAAGACCCATTCTTCAACATTGACGATTTAAGGAATGCAATTCCCGATGACGAACCGTATAGTGTTCCCGGTTATCAATCGCCGGAACACGTGAGCATTCATACGGAAAATTCGGACGATGGGGGTTATTATGATGATCGAGCCAATGATGATGAAGATTGGGGTTACTTGTATAGGGGAAACGTATATAATGCTCGAAGGTATGATGATGAGGAGTTTGGGTCTCAAAACGCCAACTATGTTGGGGAAGAAGAATATGGCTACGGGGGTGGAAGAAACAATGGGTATGGGAACAACCGTCAACCACAAAACAACAACCAACGGAACCGGAATGAAGGGTTTTACAACAACAATAATAATAACAACAATGTAAACCCTAACCGGATTCCTCGTTTTGTGGGAGGTGGTAACCCGAGAGATAATCGAAGAGAGGAGAGACGGGATGAAAGACGGGATAATCGAAGACCGGTCGATCAAGAAGTTAATGGGCCACAACGTCGTCAACAACCTCCACGGGGAGTCAATGACCGTTTCCGACCGATAGTGACCGAAAACAATTCTCCAATAGTATGTGAAAGGAGGATGTTTGATTGTAAACCCCATTACATCAACATTCTTCCTCATTTCAATGGAAGGTCTAACGATGAGCCGTACAACCATTTAACGGAGTTCTCATCTATTTGTGATACTATTGGAGGACACAATTTCGCATTGGAGGAAGTGAAGCTTCGCCTATTTCAATTCTCATTGAAGGATAAAGCAAAGCAATGGTTCTTTACACTTCCGCCCAATAGTATTCGAACTTGGGAACAAATGCAACAAGCATTTTTGGATGAATACTATTCCATGGCCAAGACCGATGATGCTAGGGATGAAATTCGGTCATTTCGTCAACTTTCAAGTGAGCCGTTACATGAAGCATTCACCCGATTCAAAGAGCTAATGAGGAGATGCCCACATCACCAAATAGAAAAATGGGAATTGGTGAAATGTTTCGTACGGGGCTTGGATGATGCGACGTGGAATCGGCTTGAGACGACAAGCAATGGTACCCTTTTGAGCAACCATGAGGATGACGATTGGGAATTTTTAGAGAGGATGAGCAAACGGTCCAAGCAAAAAGAATCGGCCGATAGAGCAAAAAGGCATCCGGTTTCCCGGTCACTTCCCGATCTCGATTCCAAGGATCGGATCTCCTCCTTAGAGCGGGAGATAGCTCAATTGAAAAAGAAGAAAGAGGTGAACGCGGTTCAATTCGAAGTGTGTGAGGATTGTGGTGATATTGGACATAGCACCGAGCAATGTTCAATGGGTTCGAGTGGTTACACCGAAGAAGTCAATCAAGTGTATGGAGATAGGAAGCAATATGACATGAACTCCAACACTTACCATCCGGGTTTGAGAAATCACCCCAACTTTCGGTATGGTAATGCTTCAAACCAAATGAACCCGAATTTCCAATCGGGTAACCAAGGAGGAAGCGGGTCATCATACCAACACCGCCAAGGTGGTAACCAAGGAGGCTACCAACGGAATTACAACCAAGGGTACCAAGGTGGATACCAAAAGAATTACAACAATCAAGGCGGTAACGGAGGTGGGTCAAACAACCAAACCGGTGGTAATGACTTGAATACAAAGATGGATGTGATGCTTTCGATGATGCAAGAATCCAAGAAGGAGAATGAGATTCGAGACAAAGCACATGAGGCATTAGCAAAACAAGTGGGCCAACTAGCGGAAGAAGTGGCCCAAATCAAGGGAGGCACGGGAAAGCTTCCAAGTGACACTACCGTAAACCCTAAGCATCAAGGGTCGAGCTCAAGGAACACACGTGAGGTACCAATTAATAAAGTTACTTTACGTAGTGGTCGAGTTGTTGATAGTGGTGTCAAAACACCACCACCCCAATTTGTTGAAGGGGTGGTGGAAGATGCTAGTGAGGATGAGCTTGAGGATGGCCAAACGGGTCAAAATAAAAACGATTTGAAAAAGAATAATGTTACTCCCGTTGTGGCCATTCCCGTCCCCAAGGCTAAGGAAAAGGGTGTGGAGGTTAATACCGCCCCTTACCCCGAAGCATTGAAGGGACCGACGAAAAAGGTTGTAAACAAAAGAGGTCCACAACAAGAAGAGTTGTTGGAAATCTTCAAACAAGTAAAAATCAATTTACCTCTTTTGGATGCAATTAAACAAGTACCGTCTTATGCTAAGTACTTGAAAGATTTGTGTACCCAAAAACGCACTCACAAATTTCCAAAGAAATTAGATTTAACCGAAAACGTGAGTTCGATTCTTTCGGGTGCACTCCCACCTAAGCTCCAAGATCCGGGTGCGCCTATCATTTCAATTCAAGTGGGCGATTTTAAAATCAACCGGGCACTTCTAGATCTTGGTGCTAGTGTAAGCATTCTACCGGGTAGTTTGTATGACCAATATGAGTTTGGTCCACTTCAATCGTCAAACACCACCGTGGTGTTAGCCGATTTGACACCTAAATTACCCCGTGGAATTGTTTCGGATGTGATAGTGAAAATCGAGGATTTTTACTATCCGGTGGACTTTCTTGTACTTGATTATGTGGCCAAGGACCCAACCAAACAACCTACGGTGATTTTGGGTCGACCGTTCTTAGCAACTGCAAATGCTCAAATTGATTGCAGAACGGGGACGGTTGACATGACATTTGGAAACCGGAGGTTGAGGTTGCATGTTTTTTCCGGACTTATGAGCCCTTCAGTTGATGATGAATGCTTTATGGCAGACATTGTTGACACGTGTATACCTCTTTGCGACACAGTCGTTTATGGGGAAAACACAATGGAGGATTGTTATGTGTTTGACAGGTCACAGGTGGAGGTGGAACGAAGCATGGACGAGGAAGTGAGGAGTTTAGAGGTGCTTGCGGTTAGAGAAGGAAAACCGACATGGACACACCAAGTCGAGAGCTTACCGGAGAGCATTGATACTAAATTGAAGCCGTCGTTAGTGGAGCCTCCGGAAGTTGAGTTGAAAGCATTGCCAAAGCATCTCAAGTATGCTTATGTTGGAGAGGGCAATACTCTCCCGGTTATCATTGCATCAAATTTAACCGGAGAGAAAGAGAAAAAGTTGATGGAAGTGTTGGTCACCAATCGGGCGGCGATTGGATGGACCATTGCGGATTTGAAGGGTATTAGTCCCTCGGTGGTGATGCACAAAATCATCACGGAAGAGAATGTAACTCCCGTTAGAGATGCGCAAAGAAGGTTAAATCCGAACATGCGAGAGGTCGTGAAGAAAGAGGTGTTGAAGTGGCTTGATGCGGGTATTATTTACCCGATCTCGGATAGCCAATGGGTGAGCCCAACACAAACGGTTCCCAAGAAGGCCGGCATACAAGTCGTCAAAAATGACGCAGGTGAAGAGGTAGCTACCCGGCCGGTAACCGGGTGGCGAATTTGTATTGATTATAGGAAGTTAAATACCGCAACTTCCAAAGATCATTTTCCTTTACCGTTTATTGATCAAATTGTTGAGAAATTATCGGGGCAAAAATTTTATTGCTTCCTAGATGGTTATTCCGGTTATAACCAAATTGCCATCCATCCGGAAGATCAAGCAAAGACTACCTTTACATGCCCTTACGGTACCTTCGCATTTAGGCGGATGCCGTTTGGATTATGTAATGCTCCCGCCACCTTTCAAAGGTGCATGATGAGTATCTTCTCTGATATGGTGGGAGAGTCTTTAGAAATCTTCATGGATGATTTCTCAATTTTTGGATCATCGTTTGAGACTTGTTTGGACCAACTAGATAGAGTGTTAAAAAGATGTGTTGAAACTAGTTTGGTCCTAAGTTGGGAAAAGAGCCATTTTATGGTTCAAGAGGGAATTGTGTTGGGGCACGTGGTGTCAAGTCGTGGGATAGAGGTTGATCGTGCTAAGGTACAAGTCATATCTACTCTACCTTATCCCACGACCGTTAAAGGTGTTAGGTCGTTTTTAGGTCATGCGGGATTTTATAGGAGGTTTATAAAAGGGTTTAGTGATATTACAAAACCCCTATGTAATCTTTTGTTAAAAGACCGAGACTTTAATTTTGACAAACAGTGTGAAAATGCCTTTAATGTGTTGAAACAGAAATTGGTTGAAGCCCCAATCTTGCAATCACCAAATTGGTCATTACCATTTGAAATTATGTGTGATGCAAGCGACTATGCGGTTGGGGCCGTGTTGGGTCAACGGGTAGACAAAAAACCGGTTGCCATTTACTACGCAAGTAAGACTCTCTCGGATGCACAACTTAACTATACAACAACTGAGAAAGAGCTACTTGCGGTGGTTTATGCATTAGATAAATTCCGGGCTTACATATGGGGTAGCAAAGTCATTATCTATTCTGACCACAGTGCTGTCAGGTACCTCATGGAGAAAAAGGATGCTAAGCCGCGGTTGATCCGATGGGTACTCCTATTACAAGAGTTTGATTTGGAGATTCGAGATAAGAAAAGGAGTGAGAATGTGGTCGCGGACCATTTGTCTCGGTTGAGTGTAGAGGATTCTTCCCGTGAAGAAATTAATGAGACTTTTCCAGATGAGCACATTTTAAAAATTGGCATATTACCATGGTATGCTAATATTGTTAACTATTTGGTTACAGGTGACTTGCCGGCTCATTGGGATAGAAGGAAGAGGTTGCATTTCCTGTCTCAAATCAAGTATTACACGTTGGAAGAATCGGACTTATTCAAGATTTGTCCGGATCAAGTCGTTCGAAGATGCATACCCGACGAGGAGATTCCTAGCGTCTTGATGCACTTGCATTCATTTGCTTGTGGGGGGCATTTTAGTGGTCACAAAACCGGGCACAAAGTGCTCAATAGCGGTCTTTATTGGCCGACTATTTTTAAGGATGCTTTTAATTTCGCCAAAAACTGTGTTGAGTGTCAAAAGTTGGGGAGTATATCAAAAAGGGATGAAATGCCCATGCAACCGATCCTTATTGTAGATATTTTTGATGTATGGGGGATCGATTTCATGGGCCCATTCCCTAATTCGCATGGCAATTTATACATTTTGGTGGCGGTCGATTATGTATCCAAATGGGTCGAAGCGATTGCCACCAAAACGAATGACCACACCGTTGTTTGCAATTTTGTTCAAACAAATATAATTTCTCGATTTGGGGTTCCCCGGGTAATCATTAGTGATGGGGGATCTCATTTCAAAAATTTTAACTTTGGCAAACTTTTGAAACGGTATGGTGTTGACCATCGAATTGCTACTCCCTACCACCCACAAACAAGCGGTCAAGTTGAAGTTTCCAATAGGCAAATAAAAGAAATTTTGCAAAAGACTGTTCGACCCGACCGAAAGGATTGGTCAACAAAGTTGAATGATGCTTTATGGGCTTATAGAACGGCTCATAAAACACCTATTGGAACTACTCCTTATCGCTTAGTTTATGGGCGAAATTGTCACTTGCCGGTGGAACTTGTGCATCGTGCTTGGTGGGCTATAAAAGAGGTTAACATGAAATATGACGATGCAGGAAAGGAGCGAAAGTTGAAGCTTTGTGAGTTGGAGGAGCTTAGGGAAGAAGCGTACGAGTGTGCTTCAAAGTACAAGGATGACATGAAGAGAGCACACGATGCAAAGTTGAAGCCAAAGGAGTTTGAAGTGGGTCAAAAGGTTTGGCTCTACAATTCAAGGATTAAATACCTCCCGGGAAAGCTCAAGAGCAAGTGGATGGGCCCGTATGTGATAACACGAGTCGGGAAACTTGGAGATGTTACGATCAAGGACCCGAAGGACGGGTCGAAGCAAACGGTTAACGGTCACCGCCTTAAACCATTCCTTGATGGTAATGAAGAGAAAAAGGATGCAAATGTGGAGTTGGTATGTTTCTTGGGAAGCGTACCAACATATGAGGTAAATTAAAAGGTCCGGTAACACGTTTTGTAAAGTTATGTACACTTATTTAATTGTTTGCGTAATTGGATGTGAATCGTTTCCGGTTCATACTAACCTTTCTTGATTGTGTGAAGTTCGGGCATTCCAAACGGGTCGTGAAGATACAAGGTATGTTTTAGACTTGATTTGGTGCATTGAGGACAATACACGACTTTTTGGGGGGTGGTAGGGCCGTTAACGGTTATTTGTTTATAAATTTTAACTTATAAAAATCACAAAAACATTTTTAATAATTTTTAGGAATTTTTAAGGTACATAGTCCTTTTGGTAAAACTTCATAATTTTCCTCCTATATTTAAAAAAAAAAAAAAAAAAAAAAAAAGCCTGACCGTCGGCGACGGGGTCATGACCGTCGGCGACGGCTTCTGAAATGACCCGTAGGCATGTTTTCACCCGTCGGCAGATACTTAACCCGTCGCTCCCACAATTGAAATCCAAAGCCCGTCGGCGACGGGGTGGGACCCGTCGGCGATGGCTTCTCAAACTTGTTCCGACGCAGGTCGATTTCGGGGGTTAAAAAACGATTAAAAACATAATTTTACTCAACCGAGCACCATGTAAACCTCTTATTCACTTACAAATCGAACCCTATCCCTCTTACATCACCTTTTTCACCACAAATTCCCTGCTCTCTCTCTCTCCTACTTCCACAATTCCTCATCTTCTCCACCTTCCTCCCTAAGAACCCTAAACCTTCAACTTACCAAAATTCTCTCAATTCTCCACCAAATCCACTGATTCTTGGGTCCATCTTGAGTAATTTTTCAAGACGAACAAAACCCCTAACACGGTTTTCATCAATTCTTGCTATTGTGCAAGATTTCTGGGCGTGTTCTTTAGGGTTTTGAAAGGGTGTGCATCAAAAGTGCTTGTTTGTCATCTTTTCTTTGTTCTTCTTGTCTAACAACACCAAAGGTATGGATTCTTCTTAAATTTATGCTTGATTATTACATATTAGTGTTTTTCTTCCGAAATTTTAAACTTTTTGGTTTAAGAGTAGGTTGTTTAGACAATGTATGTTTTGATAGCATGATTTTGAGCAAGATTAGTTGTTTTGAATGGAATTTGAGCATGTCATAACCATAAGTGAAGTGATTACACTGTCATGAACATGATTGAACATGAATATGATGTTGACTCTTGTTGAAATTGTAAGATATTGTAAGATTGACAAAAGATTAATAAGTTATTGATAAAGTGAGCGACTTTGGAAGTTTAAAGAGGCGACTTTGCGTATACTTGTTAAATAAATTGTCAACATCATACTTCATGTTCAAAGTTTGGGAGTTAATGAAGGTTGAATCTATATTGATGATTTGCTTGTTTGTGATTGTAGTCATGGCAGGAAGCAAGAGACAAAAGACTACGGGTCAAGCGTCATCATCCGGGATTGGGTCTTCTTCCGGTTTAATACCGAAGAAATGGGAACAACCGAGCACTGTTGCAGAAAATGATCCAAGATTATACCGACAAGATTGGGAATGGGCAAAGTTCAGGGATAGTCAAAATGCCAGAATTTGGGAAGACGAGAAGAACAAACAGTTGTCGAGCTACCAAGATAGAAAGTTGGAAGCTAAGTTGTGGAAATGGAAGATGACAAACGGGGTGAACACGTCGGTTCCAACAAGAGTGATATGTGAACGGACCATGAATGTAGAAGAATTCCGGAACATCGGGATTGTACAAATGTTTGAGAGGTTGGGATGGGAGAGCGTTTTGGATTGGTGTGAAGACAATACTCACCGGATTTACTTGTCGGAAGTATGTGAGTGGTTGTCCACTTTGAAGCTGGTAAACAAGAATGAATCCCCTTCGCAATGGAAGTTAGTGGGGAAGACATCTCGAGGAAACATGACGATGTCTTTCGAAACTATGAATCGTATTGCTGGGTTTGACTCTTTGGGGGTACAAGCCTATGATTATCCATCCATTGAGAATTTTTTGGATAATCATTTGAACACCAACGACATAGATCAATTGATAGATGTTATTTTGCCAACCCACCCAGGGGGTGACATGAAACGGAAGCATATGTCGCTCGAGGGAAAGATCCTTCAAGGGATCTCGGTTGAGAACATTTTAGCAAGATTTGGTGATCGTGGGGGTGTGAGAGTAAGTGATTGCAGGGTGGCGCATGCCTTATTGTATGGGACCCCGACACTGTCGTGGAGGCACATAGTCATGATGAACACATGGGCTACCAGGGAGTCATCTCAGAGGCGGTTTATTCCGTATGCACGCCTCATTAGTGCCATGCTTGTGCAGCAGAATTGCTTGCCCTTGGAAGCGCTATGGGTCTCTAAGCCAGTGGAGGAATTTACTTGGGGTTACATGAAGAAAAATTGGAGGATAGAGGTCAAGTTTTCAGGAAATAGGTATGTGGTGACCGATGATTTGGGGAACAAGTTTGAGGTTCGTATTTCCGGGGCACCACCCGTGCAGGAAGAAGATGTGGAGATGGAGGAAGAAGAGGAAGAAGAGGAGGAAGCTGAACCCTCCGAGGCACGAAGGCCAAGGCAACGTTATATGCGGCCACATAGGGAGATAAACGCTGAGGTGGCAGGTTTTGTGACCCGACGACGGGTACCCTCCTACAAAAACTTTGACAGGGGGCAACAGGAGATATATGATAATGTCTCCGCGTGTATAGGAGAGGGTCGGGAATACAATCAAAGGAGAGAAGCTTGGCAAGGGTCTTACGGAGCTTCAATGCAAGAATATTGGGACGCTCAAGGAGCCCAACGTGAAAGAATGAATAAGTTCATGGAAGAGCAAGAACTGTTTCAAGCCATGCAAAGATCACATATGGAACAGTTAGCAAAGCAACAGGAGGATGAAGCAGCCCGAAGGCGGGCATGGGAAGAAGCGGAAACGGCGCGTCGACAACAAGAAGAAGAATTGAACCGCCGCCGTTGGAGTGCCATGTATGTCTCTCAAGAGATGGCGCTTAATAACGCCAAAGTGTTGCATGATCAGGAGCGACACCATAGAGACTACCAAGCCGGCCTCCCCTACGCCGAGCACTCGGGGTGGACAAATTACTCCGATCTTCCCTATCCTCAAGGCCCATCCGACCCGACTCCGCATTGGCCTGAAGCGGTAGGGTCTAGCTTCGTTCCAATCCCGTACCAACCACCACCCCAAGGGGAGCAAGGCCCCTTAGATAACTATAGGGAGATGTTCGAGGCCCTCACTGGTTATCCATACCAACCCAACCCGCCCATGGATCCAAACGAGCGATATCAGCGGTAGAGGTATGGTATGTTTTATGTTGTTGTTGTTGTATATTATTTTCCGTTATTTCTTTTTGTTTTTATTTAATTATTGCCTAGTTAAATGAACTTTGTGGGTGTGTTCCCTATATAACCCTCACGAGACCTACTCGTCCTCCCGAGCTATCGGGAGGTTTAAAAGGGCTTGTTGCATAAGCTAAATGCAACCGTGATTCCTACGAAAGTGAGTTAGGTTTATTGTTGTTGTAAATTATTTTTCCACATAAATCAAAGTAAATTAATGTATGACTTGGTAATATTTTCATAAAAGTGGTAGAACTAGGTAGCTAATAAATTTTAATGGTTGTGAGAAGCATGCTTCTACACAAGGGTTAAGATTTGTAGATACATTATGTTTGTGAGACGACCGCTTTGTTGAAGAGATGAAGAGCACACGAGGAATGAGCTCCAAAAATCAGGTGCATACGTTCCCTTTTTACCTTTGATTTTTAGTTAGCAAATAAGTGGATTGTAATTTGTATTTTATTCTCCGGGGTGTAATTTTGGGGAGGTTAGCCGTGTCACATCCCTTGTGCTTTACAAACTCTAGTTCTTACACATTGAGGACAATATGTACTTCAAGTGTGGGGATGGGGGAGTAGTAAAAATTTTCGATTTTGACCCGTTCATTTAAATACTACACATTGAGGACAATGTTTACCTCAAGTGTGGGGATGGGGGAAAATTTCAAAAATTTTTCAAAAATGTCTTGTTTTTAAAGCAATCTCAAAAGCACAAGTAACCAAGTCAACGAGGGATGTCACAAACCATTTGGTCTTTTGTCATGGTCAAGTTCAAATTAATAAGCATATCGGGTATTTAGTGGGTGGTTATTTGAGAATAATTCGCCTAAGGAACTAGCAATGTATGCATATCACATATCATACCCTTATATGTGAGGTTTGAGCCCTTTATACATCAGTGATTCACATTTACATGTTTCTTTGTTGAGTGGGCCATTAGTCGCGTATTGTAGAACTTGCAACTTTTGATACATTCGAGACTATAGACCGAATACAAGCACGAGAATGATTAAGGCATTAGGTAAACCTTTTCCTTTTAAACCATTTATCCATCCTTACCCAAACAAGTCCCTTAGTTGCCCATTTTGAGCCTAGACCTTTCGTTTGATCACCCACTTAACCCATAACCATAAGCCTTTTTGTTTTTAACCCGTGTGATGAAAATTCGATTATAGGAAATTAAGTTTGTATAGTTGTGATTCATAAAAAAAAAATGATGATGAAAAAGCAGTGAGAAAAACACAAAAAGATGTGCTAGTAGTTTATTGAATAAAAGGCGAAAGTTTTTGCCCATTTTGGATGTTTATAGTTTGCTTTTGTTTAGGATAGTCTGTTGTAATAAAATTCGAATTTTTCATCACCATAGCCACTTATAAATCTCCTATTCCTACCCTTCGCCTAGCCCCGTTACAACCCCTCAAAGACCTTTTGACTTGTGCTTAGTATTTGTGTTCAATAGTGGAGAATGATTGAGTTGCAAGCTTATGCGGGTACGTGTTCTATTTGGTTTTGAGCGATTAATTGTTGAAAAGCTAATACATTACACATGTTAGCAAACTTTAAGCCGAGTGGAGAGCACATTGTGAGGGATATGCATGATTTGTTAGTTTTACGGGCGGGTTAATCTTGGGTAACCATTTGTGTATCTAAAGCACGTCACCGTTAAATACTTTGAATATTGTAAAGAGTTTGAACTTTTGTATGACATTAGACCTTAACCTTTGTCTCGGGAATGGGATGTATGTTCGTTGTTTGACCCACGTGAAAGTGAAAAACAGATTTGCTTGAGGGCAAGAAAAAGACAACTGTGGGGATGTGATACGCGGTTGAAAACCGGTGCTTGTTATTGTTTAACTTAACGTTTTTACGTAAGTTTTAGTCTCGAATAGCCTACTTTTAATCAAGAATGTGTTTTGCAGGTGTGATGGAGTTTAAGGAGCTTTTCGGGAGCTTTACGGGTCATCGGGTCGGAAACCGGAGCACCGGGATGCGTTACGGATCAACCGGAAGTGCAAAGAGCGAAAATCAGAAAGTTGGTTTTTAAGGGGCCGTCGGCGACGGGGTCCAGGCCGTCGGCGACGCCCCTTGGATAAGCCCGTAAGCTGAAATCCCCGTATACAGATGATTAGGCCGTCGGCCAAAAGTGGAATTTTGGGGACCCGTC
Source organism: Helianthus annuus (assembly GCF_002127325.2). Taxonomy (NCBI): domain Eukaryota; kingdom Viridiplantae; phylum Streptophyta; class Magnoliopsida; order Asterales; family Asteraceae; genus Helianthus; species Helianthus annuus. The sequence goes on along the minus strand of NC_035447.2, from coordinate 150,475,804 downwards.
GGCGACGGGGTCAGGCCCGTCGGCGACGGGTGTTAGTTTCGTGAAACGCGAATTTTGGCATTTGGGGGTCTATTTTCGATTCCTATTGGTCGAAGCTCATTCAATACGGGAGTTACAACTTATTTTGAGTTGAAAAAAACATTCTTGGAGCCATCATTCACCCATCCTTGACTACCACTTCATCTCTAATCCATAATCCATCCTCTCAACAACCAAATCACCATCCGAATCAAAACCCTAGTTCATCACTATCACAACCATTCTTCCACCTTCAATCCATCCATCACCACCAACCATTCCTAAACCCTAATCATTCCACCATCCATCCTCAAGCCCCAAGATGAACCAATTGAAGTCTTGTGCATCCGTTGATCGTACCGTTTACACCATGAGCGGCTAGTTTCTTGGAGGTTTCACCCCGGTGTAGGTTATTGTAAGTCTAGGGTTTGAACAATGTTTTAGTTTGATTTTGTGACAACTTGAATTGTATTTGAATTGATTGATAATTGTCTTGCATTTGAACTATATTTGTGAATTGTCGAGTGAGTTATGAAATTTGACTTTGCGAAATAAGTTTGTGCAATTATGCCTTGTCATTCAAAAGGTTTTATTTGTCCAAAGTAACGAAGTGCATTGTAGTCCGTGTATGCGTTGATAACAATTGGCACCTAAGCTTTGATGATAGAAATCCGTTAATAACATATTCAAGTGAATTAAATCTAAAACGTGTAGGAACCCTAGGATTGCAATAACCGAACCGGGTGTGAACCTTGTTTACTCTATTTTGTCAAAACCTTTATTTACATCATTGCAATTGTTTGTTTTTAGTTTTCATAATTCACATTTTCAATTTAATCAAAAATACATAAAAACATATCTTGGCAAGCTTCATAAAAGTGACATTTTCTACAGTTCATTCAAGGTCCATTCGCAAACCACATACTCTTCGTGGTTCGACCCCTTGCTACCACTAACTATTTGTTAAGGGTAATTAGGGTATATAAATATTATCTTTGATCGGAGCGCGACATTCCGATCAATTATACTTGCAAAGGTAAATACTTTTAACTTAATTTCCCTTATACGGGCTTGGGGTACGGTATATAAAATACCGCTTGGTCCAGATTGAATCTTTAATCGATTAGAGGTTAAATCATTGATATGCTCCGTTTTGAAATGTTTTGTTGCTTAAAGCCTTTGGGGGGTTAATGACCAGGTCCCGGATATCCCTTGCATCATCTTACGAGATGGCCACGACCTGAGCACGGGGTGTAGGCGTACACCCGTCAGTGCATAAATGAATAAATAATGTGGTGTGTCTATTGATCTTGTACCCGGTCTACGGATCGGGCTACTGAACGCATAAGAAACATGTAAATCCTTTACAAGTATTATATTTAAATAATTATCCCAAGTTATAAAAGTTTGTGCCTCGTGCATTCAAATCAATTTTATTAAACTTTTCAAAATGAGTCGGTTGAATGTATTTACCAGTGTAAATTGACGTATTTTCCCAAAAGGTTAAGTGTAGGTACTATGCGAACTAGGCTGGCTTTCTCCTAGCGTCCACAATAAGTCTCGTAAACTTGGATGTCAAAACTGTTGAACAATGTTTCCTATTTATTTTTTTGATCCCCCGTGGATTACTTTCAACTGTTGTGATACTTGATATTACAATTTATTAAAGTTGAAATATATCTATCTTTTGCTTCCGCTGTGCATTCAAATATTGTGTCGTTAGACTGAAATGTTACCAACTACGTCACGATAATCCCCCACCGGTGAAACGTGTAAATATCGGGGTGTGACAGGTTGGTATCAGAGCCAACGTTGAGTGAATTAAACACTATCCTTATGTGTTTAATCTCAATGACACAATTGCACATACTCGAGTCTAGATAAGAACATAGGACGAATCCAAATTGTTGCTTAGTTTGTCCTTTATTGTTTGTTATTTATCTCAATTGTTTAAACAGGTAATATGCCACCAAGAATCAGAAGAGGAGGAAGAGGCAAAGGGCCAATCACTACCCACAACGATCACGAGGCCGGGCCTTCTCACCTGCGAACTCCTTCCACTACAATGAGTGCCGAAACTCAGAGAAACAGGAGGAACCTTTTTGAGCCTGCTAGACGGTCAGTCTCACATAGTTCGACACCTTCTTACCGTCACTCTTTTGGGCCGCACTCGGAAAACGAGCCCGATAACCCTCAACCTTCGTACATACCTCTCCAGCGTTCCGTTCCGTTTCGCACCGTTCCTTTGGCGACCCTACTCCTGTCTTTCAGGGCCGGTTCAACCCGGAAAACTTTGTCCAAGAACCAGTGGGTTTTAACCGATTGGGACCGGAGGACCATTTCTCAGAAGACAATGCAATGGACATGGACGAGGACACGAATCCCGTCGAGCCTGCAAGAGGTACCCCCAACCATCCCATCGAGATCTCTGAGGGATCATTCTTCCATGGAACACCCTATCAGGGTCCAGACAGTTACCAAGCAAGGTTCAACCAATATCAGTGGTAGTTTACACCCTCTCACCACCTATCGCCTCAGTAGCAGCACCAACAACCGCAGCACCAGGATCCCTCTGAGGATTCGCAATTCGTGGCAGTCACGCCACCGCCTCCACCGCCACCAGTTCATCAAGCACCTCCAGATCCACCAAGGCGTAGGAGAACAGGCGCGCGGATGTCCGCTCGCAGAGGGGATTTTCACTTTAGCACCCCTCGACGCTCCAGTGGCAGTCATTATCCGCCACTGCATGAAGACCCACAAATGGGTGGACCTTCTAACCCAGCTGCAGAGGTGAATTCTGCACCAGTTGCACCACCTCCGCCACCATTTGGTTATGATAACCCGATACCTACATACCCGGTTCCACGGCATATAACCCATTTGAGCAGCCAGCTCACACCCACTACAACTATATTGATGTTGACCCATACCTAGAAGCAGCGGCAAACTACAACGCCCTTCATCCCGAAGGACCCTATGGAACTCCTTGGGGAATGGGATACTGAACTCATGGGTATCCAGTACCTGCTAGACCTCCGGCTCAGCACCTATCGCAGCCGCCATGTTTTTCCCCACCGCAGCAGGAAGAAATCCTCCACCGTTTAAAAAGGGAGGAACGGGATTTTGAAGAAGAACGTAAGAACAACCGTGGATTCCTCAAGGGCCTGGCAAACCTGTTAAAAGGAAAGAAGAAGCGAGATCATTAATCTCTATATGTATTATTGTATTTCTATTTCAATCAAGTCCCTGCGTGGACATTTATTTGTGTGTTTAGTCCCTGCGTGGACTTATCTTTCAGTCCCTGTGTGGACATCTATCCTAGTATTGGTCCCTGCGTGGACTTGTTTTCTAGTTTAACCTCTGTGTGGGTATTTCGTCTATTTAAAGGTCCCGTTTAGGGCAATGTGTAATCCTTTTTAATATGTATTGGAATGCTAAGTTATAAATTTTCATTTTGTTGTTATATGCACAAATACGTTATATATGAAATAAATCATTCCTTTAAAAAAAATAATCTGCCTACCAAATATTAATTAAGAATCTTAACGGTATAACCTAGCCTTCGTGTCATTATAAGACCTGGCCAAGATGGTAAGACCTGACTAAAAGATTCAAATCTCTGTTAACATCTGCGAACATGTTAACACTCTTGGCAGACGTGGTTCGTTAAAATCACACGCGTAATTCTTATGAAAGGATCTTTCAAAAGATTCCTAAACCTAACTTAATGATCTATAAATCATGGATTTAAATCATCAATTAAGATGATCATATGCTGGTAGTATAGTGCCTACGGGCCATACTCATTGTCATATAAGACAAAAGACAGTAGTAGTCTATGATTCCCTGTCAGAAAAGGTAAAGAACTATGTTCAAACCTTAATGCTTTGATTCTCTGAAATCATGGCTTATGAATTGAAATGTCCCTGTGACTAGGCCTTTTGTGCTAATAATACTATTACTGTTGTGTAATTAGGATATTATAAATAAAAATCCTAAATAAACATGAGTAATAAATTAACCAAATATGGCTTATGCTTACCATGGTTAATGAATTGCCCAAAAAGGAAAATTCCATAATAAACTCCTAAATAAAACTTTGCCAATATCTTATGTAACAGTTCAAGATACAATGGCTGATTCAGATGAAATAAATAGTCACCCAAAGGAGAATCGGAATGATGCTCGGATTAATATAGCGGGTGCGGAACTGCAAGCGTTAATTGACAATGTTGTTGCAAAAGCCTTGGATAGGCAGTATAGTGAATCGAGCGGTACTCGGAGTAGGACCCTGTCTGCACCGCATTCTATGCCCAAGACTCATTCTGGGGCGTATAGCAAGCCTCTCTCCAAGAAGGAAGAACCAAAGAAAGATGATGACGATCATCACTCTTTAAACCATCATAGTGTCCCATCTCGAGGTATCGTGCTGAATCAAGGACCCCGTGATAAAGGTTGCTCCTAGAAATACTTTGTTTCAGGCAAGCCCCGGGATTTTACAGGGGAGAAAGGAGCAATAGACTGCATGACTTGGTTGGACGAGATGGACACAATGGTTGATATCAGCGGGTGCGCTGAGAAGGATGTAGTAAAGTTTGTGTCTCAATCATTCAAGGGTGAGGCCTTAGCCTGGTGGAGATCGTTGATTCAAGCTGCTGGGAAGATTCCACTGTACAGTATGTCGTGGGAACAATTTGTTGCCCTCATCCGAGAGAACTACTGCCCTCAGCATGAGGTAGAAAAGATTGAGTCGGATTTTCTGTCATTAGTAATGAAGAATCTGGATTGTCAAGCTTACCTTATGAGCTTTAATACAATGTCAAGGTTGGTTCCTTATCTGGTGACCCCGGAACCCAAAAGAATAGCTCGTTTCATCGGGGGTTCAGCCCCAGAGATAAAGGCAAGTGTAAAAGCCTCTCGGCCAGCTACTTTCAGGTCTGTAGCTGATATATCCTTATCCCTCACTTTGGACGCGGTCAAGCAAAGATCGCAGAGGAATACAGATGCCGAGAAAAGGAAACATGATGATGACAACTCGCGTCGATCAAATAAGAAGCACAGGGGAAACAATGACCACAGGAAGGGATTTAATTCAAAGAAAGATGGGCATCAATCTGGAGATAAGGCCAAGTGTAAGACTTGTCAGAAATACCACTTTGGGAAGTGCAGACTTGACTCAAAATCCCAATCTCAGTCGAGACCTTGTGGGATTTGCAAATCCATGGAACATAAGACCCTGGAGTGCAAGAAACTGAAGGACGCAACATGCTACAGTTGCAACGAAAAGGGGCACATCAAGAAAAATTGCCCAAAGTATGCAAAGAAAGCTGATGAAGGAAAGAAGACTAATGCTAGGGTCTTCAGAATGGATGCAAAGGAAGCTGTGCAGGACGATAATGTGATCACAAGTACCTTTCTTATAAATGATGTTTATGCGAGAGTGCTATTTGATTCAGGAGCTGATAAATCTTTCGTAGACAATAAGTTTTGCAAATTGCTAAATTTACCTGTTAAAACCTTAAGTGTGAAGTATGAGGTGGAATTAGCAGATGGCACCTTAGAAACCGCCTCAACCATATTAGATGGATGTTTCATATCCATTAAGAACCACTCTTTTCCGTTGTCCCTACTTCCTTTGAAGTTAGCCGGTTTCGACATAGTTTTAGGCATGGACTGGTTATCTCATAACCAGGCCCAGATTGTCTGCAATAAGAAGCAAGTAATGCTCAAGACTCCGTCTGGTGAATCACTTACCATTCAGGGAGATACCCTGTATGGACTGCCTGAGCATGTGACTATGCTCAAGGCCTCTAGGTGTTTGAAAAAGGGTTGTGTCATCTACATGGCACAGGTGACTATCGATGAGCCGAAACCCAAGATTGAGGATATCCCTGTCATTTCTGAATACCCTGAAGTTTTTCCTGAAGAATTACCTGGATTACCCCCAGATAGGCAAGTAGAATTCAAAATTGACATTATCCCTGGAGCAGCACCTGTTGCTAGAGCGCCCTACAGATTGGCACCAACAGAGATGAAGGAATTGAGAACCCAACTGGATGAATTGCTAGCCAAGGGTTTCGTTAGACCTAGTTCGTCTCCTTGGGGAGCACCAATCTTATTTGTCAAGAAGAAGGATAGAGCGATGCGTCTGTGCATCGATTACCGAGAACTTAACAAGGTCACTATCAAGAATAGGTATCCATTGCCCAGGATCGACGATCTATTCGATCAGCTTCAAGGGGCAAGTTACTTCTCTAAGATTGACTTAAGGTCAGGTTATCACCAACTGAAGGTTAGAGATGAAGACGTTCACAAGACCGTATTTAGGACCCGTTATGGTCACTACGAGTTCCTAGTGATGCCTTTCGGGCTCACTAATGCACCAGCGGCATTCATGGATCTCATGAACCGTGTCTGCAAACCATACTTGGACAAATTTGTTATCGTCTTCATTGACGACATCCTCATCTACTCAAAGAACCAAGCTGATCATGAGAAGCACCTTTGATGTATACTTTCGCTACTTCAGCAGGAAAAGCTTTACGCCAAATTCTCTAAATGTGAATTCTGGCTTCGAGAAGTCCAATTCCTTGGACATATGGTTAGTGAGCGTGGTATCCAAGTGGATCCCGCTAAGGTGGAAGCTGTCATGAATTGGCAAGAGCCGAAGACGCCCACAGAAATTCGCAGCTTCTTGGGATTGGCAGGATATTACAGGCATTTTATTGAAAATTTTTCAAGGATTGCTACACCCCTAACTTCTCTGACTAGAAAGAATGTTAAGTTTAACTGGGGTCCTAAACAACAAGAAGCCTTTGATATCCTTAAGCAGAAGCTAAGCAATGCACCTGTGTTGACATTGCCTGATGGAATAGAAGAGTTTGTGGTATATTGTGATGCATCACACACCGGGATGGGATGTGTGCTTATGCAGAAAGGCAAGGTTATTGCCTATGCTTCACGTCAGTTAAAGGTGCATGAAAAGAATTACACCACCCATGACTTGGAGTTGGGTGCCGTTGTATTCGCACTGAAGCTATGGAGACACTATTTATATGGCATCAAGTGTGTGATCTATTCTGATCACAAGAGCCTCCAGCATCTGTTCAACCAAAAGGATTTGAACATGAGGCAGCGACGATGGATGGAAACTTTGAATGATTATGATTGTGAGATACGATACCATCCTGGCAAGGCGAATGTAGTCGCAGATGCCTTGAGTCGAAAGGAAAGGGTGAAGCCTATAAGAATCAATGCAAAGAGCATTGAGATAAAGAATAGTTTGAATGAGAGGTTGTTAGCTGCATAGAAGGAAGCTGTGCTGGAAGCTAACTACCCTAATGAAAAGCTAGGAATAACTGAAGAACAGTTATCCTATGGGAAGGACGAAATTTTAAGGTTAAATGGACGAATATGGGTTCTAGTTTATGGAGGACTACGAGATGTTATCCTCCAGGAAGCCCATAGTTCCAAATACTCCGTTCATCCTGGAGCTGACAAGATGTACCGGGATTTGAAGGCAAACTTTTGGTGGATAGGCTTGAAGAAGTCTATAGCTACCTATGTAGCTAAATGTTTGACATGTGCCCAAGTCAAAGCTGAACATCAGAAGCCGTCAGGTTTGCTGCAACAGCCTGAACTTCCCAAGTGGAAGTGGGAAATGGTGACAATGGATTTCATCACCAAGTTGCCGAAGACAAGGAAAGGAAATGATACAATATGGGTGATTGTTGATAGGCTGACTAAGTCAGCACACTTCCTGCCCATTAAGGAGACTTATAGCTCCGACATGTTAGCCCAATTGTACGTAGATAAGATTGTATCTCTACATGGCGTACCTGTGTCTATTATCTCTGACAGAGATACTAGATACACATCTCATTTTTGGAAAAGTTTCCAACAATCTTTGGGCACGCGCTTAAATTTCAGTACGGCTTACCATCCTCAGACGGACGGGCAGAGTGAGCGTACAATCCAAACCTTGGAAGACATGCTTCGTGCATGTGTGATTGATTTAGGTGGTAGTTGGGATAACCACCTAACATTAATCGAGTTCTCGTATAACAATAGCTACCATACCAGCATTAAGACTGCGCCTTTCGAGGCCTTATACGGTAGGAAGTGCAGAACGCCCGTTTGTTGGGCGGAAGTTGGAGATGTCCAACTGACAGGACCATAAATAGTCTTTGAAACGACGGACAAGATTGTCCAGATTCGTGACCGTCTGAAAGCTGCCTGAGATAGGCAGAAAAGCTACGCAGATTTGAAGCGTAAACCTTTTAACTTCGAGGTAGGTGACAAGGTACTGCTTAAAGTATCACCCTGGAAGGGAGTGATGCAATTTGGTAAGAAAGGCAAGTTAAGCCCGAGATATATAGGACCATTCGAAATCATCGAACGTGTCGGATCAGTTGCCTATAAGTTAAACTTACCTGAAGAGCTTAGTGGTATTCACAATGTTTTCCACATCTGCAATCTGAAGAAGTGTTTCGCTGATGAATCACTAGTCATACCACATACAGATGTACACATTGATGAGAGCTTGAAGTTTGTTGAAAAACCTGTGTCGATCGAGGATCGACAGGTTAAGAAGCTTCGAAGGAAGCATGTGCCTATTGTAAAGGTAAAATGGGATGCCCATAGAGGTCCCGAGTACACGTGGGAGGTAGAGTCCACAATGAAGGAAAAGTACCCTCATTTGTTTCAGTAAATCTCGAGGTCGAGATTTCTTTTAAGGGGGTAAGGATGTAACACCTCGAAAAATTTACGTCCTATAATGTATTGACACGTGTCATAAGTTAGAACGTGAGAAAGAATACTATAGAGGGACTAAAGTTGACAAACATAGAAAGTATGTGAATTCAAGGATTCAAGATGTCAACAAGGGATAAATATACTTTACAGTAACCCTACATGATGCTCATACCTTCAAACGAATAAATCATGGATCATATGGAGCTAAATGTGAAAAAAAGTGAGAGATTACAAACTACAGGGGTTAAATGTGTCAACATGTTTAAGTTATACCTCTGAGTGACCTTTTAGCAAACCCGAAGCTTTGTAACGGTGAATTATACTCACTAAAATGCACGATAAAAATTTCATAAAGTTTCGTTATAAAATGAGGAAGTTATGATCAAATTCGTACATGAGGGGTTAAAGCGTCAACGTTGAAAGTTATGACTTTTCGGGTAATAACAAAGTAACCGAGGACTTAACAAGATGGGTAAAAGTCTCAAGGCCCTTGTACGTAAATATGAAGGGCTTATAATGCAAGAATACCCTTCCGAAAAGCCAAGAGCCAACCTGCAATTATTGAAAAGATTTGAAATCTGTCAGAGTGATCCAGGCGGGCTGCGTAAGCCTTGTAAAGGTCTTACACGGGCCGCGTCAGACTCCCAGATACAGAAAACGTTGGCAGCAGCACTGTTCAGCCTTTTAACCGACTTAGATCGATTATTTCTCAGCATGGGCGACCCCTAAATGACTCCTAGGCACTAGGGACATGTGTTGGTGATCAGGGACTGTTGGTAGACTTGCTTGGCAAAGATCCAAGGTATTTAAAACACTATAAAAGGCCCTTAAGTTGCAACATTGTGTTCACTCATTCCATCTGCATTCTTGGAGCTTTCTGGAGCTCAAGAGCCTTCTCTAAGCCTTCCTAATCGTGCATAGGACTTCAGTAAGTATGCTTAAGCTTTCTTAGGGTCTGAATGGGTAAGTGCTGAACCAGTAAAGTGCTGTTTGGTTCCATATCTGAATGACAGTGTAAAATGACATTTTTACCCCTCCCCACAAAACCCAATATCATCATCATTCATCAGTATTCAGACATCACCCCCCCTTCTTCCCCTTTCTCTCCCTGACCAATCATCGTCGCCTTCAACCACCACCTTCTCCGACATCAACTACTAATCAACCACCGTAGACCACCGTCAACAACCTCCGCCGTGCCAACACCACCATCACCGTCTTGAACACCATCCATCATCATCTTGTACACCACTACCTTCAAACTACCCAGGTTACATCCACCGGAAATCACCCAACACGAACCTGAGCACGTCACCACAACAGAACCATCTTCTCCAAAAATAAAAAAAATAGGAAAAGAGTAGAAATCAGAAATCAGAACCATCTTCTCCAAAAATAAAAAACCGGAGGTTGTGAGGAGGAGGAGGCGGCGACCGGCGGGAGGTTGTGAGGAGGAGGAGGCGGCGAGCGGTGGTGAGGAGAGGGATGGAGGCGGACGCATCATCGGTGGCGAGGAGAGGGAGGAGGAGGTCGGCACTCGGTGGTGAGGAGAGGGAGGAGGAGGGCGGCGGGAGGTGGTCAGGAGAGGGATGGGGGCGGAGGTGGTTTTGACTAGAGGAGAAAGGGGGGAATGGTGAACCCTAGCTTTTGTTACAGAGAAAGAAGGAAAAGGGTGCAAGAGTCTTTTTTTTTTCTTTCAGCATGTTCTTATCTCTGGATGGTACAGATTGGATGGTACCATTAAGAGGTTGGTATTTTACCAACCAAACAGCTAACCTCTGTCCGAATAAGAGGTCCAACCTCTTAATGATTCATTAAGAGGCTTGCCAAACAGCCCCTTAGTTAAGTTTTTACTTAGTTTTAGCTTAAAAGTCAAACCGTCGTAGTTAACGGTTGACTTAACAATTAATCACTAATGGTTCAGTGATTAGTCAAATCAAAGGTGGTTATAAGTTGGTAATCATGTGGGCATTAAACCTTTAAAAGGGCACCCTCTGATTCCCACTCTAAATAGATCAAATGTCGGGTCAAAGTTGCTTAGAAAAAGTCAACAGAATGCTAATTTCTTAATTAACGCATAATTAACAATGTAGAAGGCATGTAACCTATTTTATCACTCATATAACTTGGTAATAAGTATAATAACTGGTCTAAGCTTGTTTGATCCAACAATTTTCTGTTTTGGCCCGGTTCGGAACCGAAAGTCGCAAAACTTTGACTTTTGCTTTGACTTCAGTTCTTACCCGTTTTAGTAGAGTTTAGAAATGCCTTAGGACTTCATTAGGACCAGGTTACATGATAGTATAACCCTCTGTGACTGGTTCATTGATTGTCTGCTTCGTTTACAAGTTTCCGTTAAATGCTTAAAAGTTGACCATAATGCCCTTTTAATCATAAAACGAGAATTTTGGGAATATGAGAGAGTAAAAATCTTTGCTACTAAATTATAAACATGTCCCTGAAATTTCATATCAGTTAGAGGTCTAGAATAGGAGTTATGCTAAATAGCGCAATTAAGAAATCTTTTGTTAATTAAACGGCGCACTTAGCGTAAAGCCTATCTAAACCCAATTTCAACACCAAACCTTTTACACACTAATGTAATATAATATTTTGGGATTTTTAAAGATTTTTAATTATTTTTAACCTGCTCATAACCTAAGGTTATGGCCTTGACTCGGTAAATACCGATTATACCCTTTTCGGGCATAAAATGAGTTCTACATAGTATTTTGACACCAATCCAATTGCTACTTATTTCATATGGTAAATTAAGTATTTTAAACCTTATAACCTGATCGGAAAACTCAGATTTCCTGTATAACCCGGAAATCCCTTAAAATTGCTTTTTACGCGTATTAAACGCCTAGTATAGGTTTAAAACCATTTTGCCATATAAGACTTTTTACCAACTGATAACATCTATTAAAATAAGTTATTTTACTGATGTATCCAGACCCGAGTCTCAGAATTTTAATTAATCGCTTTTATAATCTTTAAAATGACCAAAATACCCCTACGGGGCGTATTATGAGATTAAACTTGTTTTGGGCATAATGGGAGATATCTTACTGATATCACAACCTCTTTAAAGCATATTGACTTAGGAAACCTGTATAGGACTCTTACGGTTACCCGTTACGCTAATTTCGCGTTCGAATCGGTTTATGTAACTAGTTTACATAAATTAGCCGAAACGGGTCAAACCTTGTCATTTTTATCTCATGTGTTTAGTATGTGTGTACGAATAAACCTTGGAAACATTTGTAAGTATGTTTGTATGTACTTGAAACCCCGTTATGAAAGCAACAAGGAAACAGATCAATTAATGTGTAGCTAATACATTAATATTTGTGACGTGATGCAGGAAGACTCAACCCTAGCAGACTTTGTCTCCGGCAATAAGACATAGTCACCACATGGTCCACTCAGCGGACGCATGGGTGGGGCTCGCTATACCCAAATAGATCTATCACTCATGTCCCTCGGTCCTACAAAGAGGATTAATGGTCTTAAGCGTCATACCCACCACTCACATGATCTAACAGTACCCTTCCTTAGCTAACCATACCACTTATAAACGTTTGTAAACAGCTTGTAACATGTACTTCACCCTCGAAGTTATAAAACCGAAAACAGCTAAAGAAAAAGGGGGAAACATGAACTCACTGGTTTGCGTTCTTCGAATCCGCCTGTAACTAAAAGTTTCCTCTAATGTACACGACTACCTACAACGTACTATGGTCTATTAGACGAGCGGGTCGTGCCTTGACTTAGAATTAATTAGTGTCTTTGAGTTACGTTTCAAAGTGTCTTCATCATTATTCCAAGTTATATAATTATTGGTTAAAATAATAAATATTTTAACTTAAATTATATTTATTAAACTTTTGGAATAATAGTTAAAACAATATATATTTTAACTTGATACTTTTCAAGTATTTTTACATGTATTTCCTTCCCAAGGATGGGTGTACTTGTATTCCTATTCTTATTCTTGTATGTTTTTGCCATGTATTGGCGTCGTATCCTGGTGTGTATTTATGTATATGAAAATACGTATTTCTTGTAATTATTAAGTATCCTTATACTTAATTTTGTATAAATTTTTCCGGAATAATATCTTTAACAGAAATTCATCAATATATATTTCCAAAATATATATTTTAAGAATATTACTTAGAAAAATTATTTATAATTTTCCCTTGGCAAAAATATTTGTATTTTCATATAAGTTCCAAAAGTAATATATTTTCAAGTCTAACTTGGAAAATATACGTAAACTTATTTTTCTCCCAAAAATAATATATTTCAAGTTTATTTAAGAAAATACATTTTCTCTCAAAAATAGTGTATTTCATGTGTGTTTGAGAAAATATATATATTTCTTCTAAAAATAATACATCTTCCAATATATATATTTTTACTTGTCAAAAATAATATACTTTCTCCTTGTCAAAAATTATGATATAATCTTGTAATAAGTGTAAAAATCATACTCTTGTTTCCTTGGTGTCGAAAATATTATTTACCAAAAATATACTTGTGAATAGGTTTTCCGGATATTCCTTTGTTCGGTTTTACCGGTATTTTGGGTATTCTTTGTATATTTATTCCTTGGAATTTTGGTAATATTTTGGATTGTAATTTCTTGGTATTTTGATGAGTTATATTATTTCAAATCCTAAAATAATATAACTAATACACATAATATAAAAATAATCACACACATGGTGCCTTCTAAATATATATTTCCTAAATACATATTTAGTCACTTTTATTTATAAAACCCAACCTCCAATATTTATAGTTTTTGTAACAAAAATTATGACAAACTTTATATAAAAATTCATGGTTTAAAATATACTTGTAAGTATTTGTTTAAAAATATTTTCCTAAGTGTTCAATTTCTAGAAAAATTTTGCCATAGTTTCCCCTAAAAATGGAGGTTTCCATGCCTTGAAGGCATATCATTTTCTTTTGTAAATCAACACAATCAATCAACAATAAACAATCTATACTTACCAATTTTGCCAAAAACAAGCATAAATTATCACTTCATGAACTTGAAAATTTATAAAAATTTGTAGTAACTTACTAGTGTATTTAGTAAGTCTTGTTACCCTTTAAAGTGTGGTTGATTCTTTAAAAACATCATATTTAAAGAAGTTAGTTCTTTACAACTTATAATCACATTTTCTAAAAATGTTTCTTCATGGATTTTTCTTGTTACATATGTGCTTCTACACTTTATTAACCACCAAAAATGAAGGTTATTTATTTAAGAACCAAGATTTAGTAAAACTTGTATTTTTAACTTGGTTTCTTGAAAAATCATCCATGAAATTTTAGATCTACAAGACTTATATCTTACTTTGATCATCATTTTACAAGAAACACAATTTATACTTCAAGTTCATGATTTATATAAGGATAATCTATTGATTTCTTAACATAATCATCCTCTCATCTTGCTAAATCATGTTTTTAATCATGGTCTAGCAAGATCATATGATGATCTACATCATTTACACAAGTAAACAACAATCAACAAGTATAACAACACATAAATAACATGATTTCTTCATGATTCAAGCTTATGTTCATGTTTTCATTCTCTTGATTCTTAGTGTTCTTCAAGTTAATCATCATGTATCATTCTTTAACCACTTAAATAAGATGTAAAATGAAGAGATTAGTATTCTTACTACTAGCTCAAGGCTAGGGATGATCAAGAGAAGAAATGAAGTGGATAAAAGCAAACGGTGAAGGTCCTTTAGCTTCCGAAAGCTCCAAGCTTCCTAATACACCTTCTTACACCTTTGTACATATGTGGAATGATGGATGGAAGATGAATGAAAAATGGTGGATGTATGTGTGTGTTCTTGGCCGTGAGGCAAGGGGAAAGAAAGAAGGAGAAGTGAAGTGTGGTGAATGTGTGAGAATCAATGGTCTTGAACTATAGGTTAGTCTTTTATAATCTCCACACTTGATAATCCAAAGTGTATAATGTTTAGTAAAGTAACAACATGATCTAGTAATATAATCAAATAAAATCCCATATATGGGGCCCTTGTTGGCCGATTGTAGGTTGGGGGGGTCTAGGTATAGGTTTCAACTATATGGTTAGTTATTAGTTAGATCTCAAGTGTATTGTTAGGGATTTAGTTAATGGATATTTATATGATGTGTTATGAAGTTCGAGGACCATAACTAGCTTGGTAATGTTAAAACAGTGCTTCTAGTGATAATTTGGTGTTTCGGTGTTTCGGGTAGTGTCCGGTTGTTCGTTTGGTCACCGGTTCGTTAAGGTGCTAAACTATGCAGTTTATCGTGCTTTATGTTACATTTTGTGACAGTTTTGATTCCTGACACTTAGGAAAGTATTCAGGACCATTTAAGCATCTTTCTACATGATATAAATGTGTTTAAATGCTGAGTTTGCTGATTTTATGCAAAATTTTGTAGTTTATGTGAGTTTTAGTAACTTTTCGGCACTTAAACTACAACTAGGAAGGCAGTTTTGTGATCCTTACTTTCCTACACACTATACTAGTGTAATACTTGGTTTCTGGCTCATTCAGTGTCTTAATACAATGTCTGTCTATCTACTGAACTCCATCAGCATTTTTCTGATTTGCCGGATAACTGTGCTAACTGTGTTTCGTGCATCATTTGAGTCAATAAAGTTCTCATGCAATAATGACATGACATTAAGCAATATATAATGCACATGTATGTATATGGTAATAATCAGAAGCAATTCAATTAATTAATTGTAATTTAGCACAGTCATTAAGCACTAATCATTATTTAATAATTGTACAGATGTATGCAAATTTGACAGTTGTCACACATTTTGATTTAGAGCTGCATCAAATGGACGTTAAAATCGCTTTCCTTAACAGAGACTTTGACGAAGATGTTTACATGAAACAACCTGAAGGTCATAAGCATCTAGTTTGTATGTTGAAGAAATCCGTTTACGGGTTAAAACAAGCGTCACGTCACGTCAATGGTATCTCAAGTTTGATGAAGTCATGAAGAAACAAGGTTTTGCAAAGAATCAAGTAGATCAATGCACCTACCTTACCATGAGTGGAAGCAACTTTACTATACTTGTCCTTTACATAGATGATATTCTATTGGAAAGTCATAGTTTAGACATGTTGCATGAGTCAAAGCGGTTACTCTCGCATAACTTCGACATGAAGGATCTTGGAGATTCTTCTTACGTCATTGGCATCGAAATTCACCGAGATAGACACAAAGAGATCTTAGGATTGTCTCAAAAGGCTTACATAGACCATGTCCTTACACGGTACAACATGCAACAGTGCAAACCTCAGTCGCTCCAGTAGTTAAAGGAGGGTTGTTTTCGGTTCATTCCAAAGTCTGCCAATTGTAACACCTCGGAAATTTTGCGTCCAATAATGTATTGACACGTGTTATAAGTTTACACGTGGTATTAAATATTAAATAAGGACTAATGTTAACAAACATTGAAAGTATGTGAATCTGAGGGTTCAAAATGTCAACGAGGGATAAATATACTGTATAGTAACCCTAAATGATGCTCGTACCTTCAAACGAATAAATCATGGATCGTACGGAACGAAATGTGGAAGAAAGTGAGAGATTACAAACTACAGGGGTTAAATGTGTCAACATGTTTAAGTTATACCTCTGAGTGACCCTTTAACAAACCCGAGACTTTGTAACAGTAAATTAAGCTCACTAGAGTATACGGTATAAATTTTGCAAGGTTCCGTTTTAAAACGAGAAAGTTATGATCAAATTCGTATGCGAGGGGTTAAAGGCGTCAAACATAGAAAGTTATGACTTTTTGGGTAATAATAAATTAACCAAGGGTTAATAAGTTGGGTAAAAGCCACGGGGCCCTTATACGTAAATAAACGAGGCCCAAAGTGCAAAGTTACCCCTTCGAATCGCCAAAGGCCAGTGCAATAATTAAAAAGATTTGAAAATCTTGAAAAACAGGTCTCAGGCGGGCCGCGTTAAAGAAACAAAGGATCTTACACGGGCCGCGCTGACAGTATAGATATGGGCTCTGACATTAGGATTCAGGCGACCCGCGTAAGAGTTGATGTATCATTTACGCGGGCCGCGTCAGCCCCCTAGATACAGAAAAGTCGGACAGAAGCACTGTTTGCTGTTATAACCGACTTATGTGCCATTATTGTGAGCATGGGCGCCCCCTAAATGTCCCCAAGCACTCAGGGACAGTTGTTGATCATCTAGAAACCCTTGTAGGCCTTGTTGTAATGATCTTATGGCTCTAAATTGGCTATAAAAGGCCATTGTGATGCAACATTGTTCCTCACACCTTCAACTGCTTTCTTGATCACTTCTGGAGCTCAAGAACTCTCACTACTCATCGATGTGACAACTCGAAATTTAGAACCTCTCGATGTAACTTGCTTGAAACGTTATGTGATTAGTTAACTTGTCAATTTGGTAAATAATATAAGTAAATTCATGTGATTATGTGTTGTGCTTGTATGTATAGTATGTATATATATGTATAAGTGAACCAAGAACCAAGGACACGACTCGAGACCATGTGGTCTCGAGTGAACAGAAACAGTTGGGCCGGTTGGGCCGTTTAATCACACTCGAAAGCCCTTTAGGGTGCACTACTTGGAACGGATATATAACCTTAGTAGATAGCCATGCTTGCCATTTCTTTGGACAACACACTCACTCTCACACACACTCTCCTACTTTCTCTCTCACTAAAACCCTAGAAACACAAACACACTCCCTCATTCTCGGATTCTAACCGGCGAGTTGGGACCCTCGGATCGGCTCACACACACCTATTTGGAAGATTCATTCGCTACAACTTCACACTTTCGAACCCATACTTGAACCTGTTAGTGATTCATGCTATGTATTGTATTTCGGTTGATTGATGATGTGTAATGAGGTTGTATGATAATATGTGTTTGCTTGATTGTTGTTTAATCTATGATGAAGGTGTTGTGTGATAGAAGATGGTTAGTTGTTGCTAAATGATGTTTATTATTGAAAAATACACCATGACCATTGTTTGAATATGACAAAGATGTTTAATGAGTTCTTGATAGACAATACATGCTTAGTTACAACATTGATGATGAACAAGACTTCTTTAGTAAAAGTATAGATATTGTGGGATGAAAGAATGATAATCCGATTCATGAGGATTTTAGAATAGATGTTTTGTTTGCAATATGAGCATGATATCTAGTTTAAGTATTATAACTCTTGTCCGAAAAATGCAAATGTGTTTGAATAAGGGTTGTTTGTATTATGAATATTTGATGAACATGATGAATATGTGAAGAACTTGTTGAATATGATTTGGATATTTGAAATTGCTATGTTTGATCCATTGTGGTTAATTGTTAGACAAGAAAACATGTTTAAATGGATAGTACACAATTGTTGCATGAAATCAAATTTCCATTGGATAGTACAACTGTGCAGAATCAGCAGTTGCTGGGGGGTCGAGACCCCCGGTTCCGACTCGAGACCATGCGCATGATAACTCGAGAACATAGATTGCGACACAGGTTGCGAGTCGAGAACCCCTACTCTCGACTCGAGACCACACATGACCATCACACAAACATCATGACCCGAGACCATGCTTGCGAGTCCGGTTGCGACTCGAGAACAATACATGCATGACCCGAAACCACCTCGGTTGCGACTCGAGACCCTGTAAGCTACACTCGAGACCGCACAGTCTCGACTAGAGACCGCACAGTCTCGACTCGAGACCACGCTTGTTGGACTTGCATAGTTACGGGCCTAAGTTAATGGGCCGGACTTGTGGACTTCTTGTGTTACTGTTGAATACGTGTTCTGGGCTTGCGTGCTATTACGAGTCCAACTGTTTGGGCCACACTTAGACTTTGGTTGTTACAGGAACGTTACTATGGAACCTGTTACGAACTGTTGTTGAACTGCCATGCTAGATATGTATGCCATGATTGTTACTTGCTAGTATACGTGTAGAACATACGTGCACTACTTGGATACGAACCTGACTTGAATGGTATCTATGTTAGGACGTAGTCGACCACTTACAACTTGATTGACTTTTCTGTGTATCTGCCGAGCAAACCAAGGTGAGTTCACACCCTCTACAAAGCATGGGATTCCCTGGGTTGGGAATGGGGTTAAGGAACGTAGATTCCTCGTCCTCCTTGGGTAGGACAGCAATGGTTCAGGAATGTAATTTCCTCGTCCTCACGGACAGATAACTCGTACTAGACCAAAACTCTATCACGAAGTCCCTCCTTTTATATCGACTTAATCGCCGGGCCAATGGCGAGCGGGTCATTAGTTAGATAGCGCTATTTAGGTCTGACAAACCTCACACCGTGCCGCAGAGGACGGGCGTGAACTAATGGATCTGGGGCACGTCAATGATGATAGACATTGACAGTTTCAGGGCACATAAACATGACTACAGTCAGCAGTCGATATGGTAACGAGTCTAGTGTATACATGGGGTAGCCCCCACGGCCGAAGTGCCAGATAACTAACACGGGGTAGCCCCCACGGCTGGAATGCCAGAGTAATTGGAAATAAACAAGTCACGTTTTCAACTATGGGGTAACCCCCACGGCAGGATGCCAGATAAAGGAAACTGTTTTCGAAACAAATTAAAACGAACACCCAACTGTGAACTCACTCAACTAGTTGTTGACTCATTACTACATGCTTTGCAGGACCATAGGTACTTAGCTGGAGCTTGCATGGAGGAGAGTCGTTGTGGGACATGGATAGCTGCGTGCCATGTTAAACTTGAAAACAATTGAACTTATGTTTTGGTTTTAAAACTTATGCTTCCGCTTGCAACTTAAACTATGTTTTGTTTGAACACCAATTGTATTGGTCGGATTTTATAACTACTTATATGCTTGTTCAATATGATTGGTGGCTGGATCCTGGTCAGTCACTCCTCCAAGCGGTAGTACTCCGCAGGTGGATTTTGGGGGTGTGACAGATTGGTATCAGAGCCATTGGTTATAGTGAACTTGGTTTTAATAAAGGAGAAACGTTTTTGTTAAAACCAGACTATAACCTGTACAGTGCTCAACGGTCCACAACGACGCTTCACTCCACATGCAAGGCTCGACATTCTAGGTGATATGATCTATATGTATTGCCTACTTGATAGTTACATAGTACATTGCCCATGGTATGCTTGATTAGTATAACTACTGTTGCTTGAACACATGTGTGCTTACTCCCTTCTACCATCGCACTTTCGCGAACCTCTCTCACTCATGTTTCCCTCTTGTATGAAGATCATGAGTGGACGCGTTAACATGACACAAGCCCAGTTGACGGCTCATATTAACGAACGAGTTGCCGCAGCACTTGCAGCTGCATACGCAGGAGGTATATCCTGCAGTCCGAACTCATCCTAGGATCTTTAGAATCCTACTCTCGTGAACCAACCTTTGTGTTAAACTATGTCTTTATTTCACCTACCTTAGGTCAACATGCTCAGCCACCGGTGTGCACCTTTAAGACCTTTATGGACTGCCGACCGACTACTTTTAGCGGAACTGAAGGAGCAGTATGTCTCCTCCACTGGTTTGAGAAACTAGAATCTGTCTTCGAAATGTGTGAATGCCCTGAAGCGCGCAGGGTGAAGTATGCTACCGGTACTCTCGAGGGTTTAGCCCTCACATGGTGGAACGCTCAAGTTCAAATGCTGGGGTTGGTTGCTGCCAACGCCACCCCATGGGAAACTTTCAAGGAAATGATCAGGGAGGAATACTGCAGTCGTGATGACATTCATAAGTTGGAAGACGAGTTCTACAACCTCAAGATGACGGGGTCAGAGATTGAGGCGTATACTAAGAGATCGCATGAGCTTGCCTTATTGTGTCCTACTATGGTGGACCCTCCATATAAGCGAATTGAACTCTATCTCAAGGGCTTGGTGCCAGAAATCCAAAGTCATGTGACTTCAGTAAACCTGGCCACTATCCAGCAGGTTGTTCAGTTGGCTCACCGTCTTACTGATCAGGCGGTGGAGCAGAACAAGTTACCAAAGCGTATAGGTGCTACAGTTACTTCTGGTTCCTCTAGTGACAACAAACGGAAATGGGATGGAACTTCAAGCAAGGGTTCAACTTCTGTGCAATCTCAGTCTCAGCAGAGAAAGACTGATGACTACAAAAGCCCCAGTCAGCAATCGTCTGGTGGTCAAAGTCATGGTGGGTACAAAGGGAATCACCCCAAATGCAATCGCTGCAACCTACACCACAGTGGGCCATGCACTAGGGGCAACTGTCATCGGTGCAACAAGCCTGGTCACGCCGCAAAGGATTGCAGGAGCTTATACCCCGCCCATCAGAATCATCAGCAAGCTCAACAGAATCAGTGGCAGCAACAGGGTAACAACAAAGGGTGCTTTCAGTGTGGAGCTGAAGGCCACTTCAAGAAAGATTGTCCCCAACTGAACCAGAACCAGAACAACAACAACAACAACAATCAGGGGAATGGTAACAATGGGAACCACAACAACAACAATGGTGCCAGGGGGCGAGTGTTCGTGATTGGCCAAGGTGAAGCAAGGAATGACCCCAACGTGGTGACGGGTAAGTTCCTCCTCGACGACTTTTATGTTACAGTTTTATTTGATTCGGGTGCCGATACTAGCTATGTGTCACTAGAAGTTAGTCAAATGCTTAAGCGTGTTCCAACACCCTTGAACAACAAGCACACCGTAGAGCTAGCTAATGGTAAGAGTTTGGAGGCCTCACACGTAGTCAAAGGTTGCAAACTTGTCCTCGCTAACCAGACCTTCTCTATTGACCTTATTCCTATCGTCTTGGGTAGTTTCGACGTTGTCATTGGGATGGATTGGTTATCCCAACACCGAGCAGAGATTCTTTACAACGAGAAGATCGTTCGTATTCCTGGTTCCGGTAGTGAACCTCTCATGATTCGTGGCGACAAGAGGAGTGCTGTTGAAAACGTCATCTCCTTCCTTAAGGCCCAGAAGTGCTTGCGAAAGGGCCACACTGCCGTTTTGGCTCTTGTTACCGACACTTCGGAAAAAGAGAAGAAGCTAGAATATTTTCCAGTTGTACGTGACTATCCTGAGGTATTCCCTAAGGAATTACCTGGTCTTCCACCCCATCGCCAAGTCGAGTTTCATATTGAACTAGCTCCTGGAGCTGCGCCTATAGCTCGTGCACCTTATCGTTTAGCTCCATCAGAGTTGGAAGAACTCACTACGCAACTACAAGAACTCTTGGATAAGGGTTTTATTCGTCCAAGCTCATCGCCCTGGGGAGCTCCAGTGCTATTTGTGAAGAAGAAGGACGGTACCTTCAGAATGTGTATCGACTATCGTGAACTCAACAAAGTGACGGTGAAGAATCGTTATCCCCTACCACGTATTGACGACTTGTTCGACCAGTTGCAGGGGTCGAGCTACTATTCAAAGATCGATCTGAGATCGGGATATCACCAGCTGAGAGTTCGAGAAGAGGATGTTTCTAAGACAGCCTTTAGAACTCGTTATGGGCACTATGAGTTTTTGGTCATGCCGTTTGGGCTGACGAACGCACCCGCGGTTTTCATGGACTTGATGAACCGAGTGTGCAAGCCATACCTGGACAAATTCGTTATAGTCTTCATCGACGACATCCTGATCTATTCTAAGAGTCAGGAGGAACACGAGCAGCATCTACGACTTATTCTGGAACTCCTTCGAACAGAACAACTTTACGCAAAGTTCTTGAAATGCGACTTCTGGCTTCGTGAGGTCCATTTCCTAGGCCACGTGGTAAACAAGGATGGGATTCACGTTGATCCATCCAAGGTAGACTCTATTAAGAACTGGCCTGCACCTCGCACACCAAAGGAAATTCGCCAATTCTTGGGATTGGCAGGTTACTACAGGAGGTTCATTAAGGATTTTTCTAAGATCGCACAGCCTCTCACCTCGCTAACGCAGAAAGGCGTTGTTTATCGTTGGGGAAATGCATAGGAGTTAGCCTTTCAACATCTAAAGGATAGACTTTGTAGTGCACCTATCCTTTCACTGCCAGAGGGCACAGACGATTTTGTGGTTTACTGTGATGCATCAATTCAAGGTCTTGGCTGTGTATTGATGCAACGAGATAAAGTCATAGCCTACGCCTCACGACAACTCAAAGTTCACGAGAAGAACTACACTACACACGATTTAGAGCTGGGAGCTGTAATTTTCGCACTTAAGTTATGGCGACATTACCTGTACGGTACCAAGTGCGCCATCTACACCGACCACAGGAGCCTAGAGCACATATTCAAACAGAAGGAACTGAATATGCGGCGACGACGATGGGTCGAGCTACTGAATGACTACGAGTGCTCCATCAGGTATCACCCGGGCAAGGCCAATGTTGTGGCTAACGCCCTCAGTCGAAAGGACACTGCGCCTAAGCGCGTGAGAGCTTTACAACTCACGATCCATTCTAGTCTCCCTTCCCAAATACGAGCTGCTCAGATGGAAGCACTGAAACCGGAAAACGTCAGGGCTGAAGCCCTACGCGGGTCAAGACAACACTTAGAACAGAAGGAAGACGGTGCTTACTACGTAACAGGACGCATTTGGGTTCCACTCTATGGCAACCTACGAGAACTTGTGATGGATGAGGCACACAAGTCCCGCTACTCGGTACACCCTGGTTCGGACAAGATGTACCACGATATTAAAACTACGTATTGGTGGCCTAGCATGAAGGCCCACATAGCAACTTACGTCAGCAAGTGTTTGACTTGTGCGCGAGTCAAGACAGAATATCAGAAACCCTCAGGCCTACTTCAACAACCAGAGATACCATAATGGAAATGGGAGCAAATTTCCATGGATTTCGTTACTGGCCTACCTAGATCTCAGCGCGGAAACGATACTATCTAGGTGATCGTGGATCGACTCACAAAATCCGCACACTTCTTGGTGATTAAGGAAACGGATAAATTCTCCACTCTAGCGGAGATATACCTCAAGGAAGTTGTTTCGAGGCACGGGGTCCCCACCTCTATCATCTCCGATCGAGATGCACGTTTTACTTCAGAGCTGTGGCAAGCAATGCACAAGTCCTTTGGCTCACGTTTAGATATGAGCACAGCGTATCACCCTCAGACGGACGGGCAGTCCGAGCGCACTATTCAGACCTTAGAAGACATGCTTCGTGCATGTGTAATCGACTTTGGCAACAGCTGGGAAAAGCATCTGCCACTTGTGGAATTCTCGTACAATAACAGCTACCACACCAGCATTAAAGTTGCTCCGTTTGAGGCATTGTACGGACGTAAATGCCGGTCACCTCTTTGTTGGGCAGAGGTGGGGGATAGTCAAATCACTGGTCCGGAACATGTGGTAGACACTACTGAACGGATTGCTCAAATACGACAACGCATGGCGGCCGCTCGAGACCGTCAGAAAGCCTAGGCCGATAAGGGCAGGAAACCACTTGAGCTCCAGGTTGGGGAGCGGGTACTACTCAAAGTTTCACCCTGGAAGGGTGTGGTTCGTTTTGGCAAACGAGGCAAACTTAACCCACGATACGTCGGACCATTTGAAATCATCGAGAAAATAGGCAGGGTGGCCTACAGACTAAACTTACCAGCAGAACTCGGTGAACAGAAACAGTTGGGCCGGTTGGGCCGTTTAATCACACTCGAAAGCCCTTTAGGGTGCACTACTTGGAACGGATATATAACCTTAGTAGATAGCCATGCTTGCCATTTCTTTGGACAACACACTCACTCTCACACACACTCTCCTACTTTCTCTCTCACTAAAACCCTAGAATCACAAACACACTCCCTCATTCTCGGATTCTAACCTGCGAGTTGGGACCCTCGGATCGGCTCACACACACCTATTTGGAAGCTTCATTCGCTACAACTTCACACTTTCGAACCCATACTTGAACCGGTTAGTGATTCATGCTATGTATTGTATTTCGGTTGATTGATGATGTGTAATGAGGTTGTATGATAATATGTGTTTGCTTGATTGTTGTTTAATCTATGATGAAGGTGTTGTGTGATAGAAGATGGTTAGTTGTTGCTAAATGATGTTTATTATTGAAAAATACACCATGACCATTGTTTGAATATGACAAAGATGTTTAATGAGTTCTTGATAGACAATACATGCTTAGTTACAACATTGATGATGAACAAGACTTCTTTAGTAAAAGTATAGATATTGTGGGATGAAAGAATGATAATCCGATTCATGAGGATTTTTGAATAGATGTTTTGTTTGCAATATGAGCATGATATCTAGTTTAAGTATTATAACTCTTGTCCGAAAAATGCAAATGTGTTTGAATAAGGGTTGTTTGTATTATGAATATTTGATGAACATGATGAATATGTGAAGAACTTGTTGAATATGATTTGGATATTTGAAATTGCTATGTTTGATCCATTGTGGTTAATTGTTAGACAAGAAAACATGTTTAAATGGATAGTACACAATTGTTGCATGAAATCAAATTTCCATTGGATAGTACAACTGTGCAGAATCAGCAGTTGCTGGGGGGTCGAGACCCCCGGTTCCGACTCGAGACCATGAGCATGATAACTCGAGAACATAGATTGCGACACAGGTTGCGAGTCGAGAACCCCTAGTCTCGACTCGAGACCACACATGACCATCACACAAACATCATGACCCGAGACCATGCTTGCGAGTCCGGTAGCGACTCGAGACCAATACATGCATGACCCGAAACCACCTCGGTTGCGACTCGAGACCCTGTAAGCTACACTCGAGACCGCACAGTCTCGACTAGAGACCGCACAGTCTCGACTCGAGACCACGCTTGTTGGACTTGCATAGTTACGGGCCTAAGTTAATGGGCCGGACTTGTGGACTTCTTGTGTTACTGTTGAATGCGTGTTCTGGGCTTGCGTGCTATTACGAGTCCAACTGTTTGGGCCACACTTAGACTTTGGTTGTTACAGGAACGTTACTATGGAACCTGTTACGAACTGTTGTTGAACTGCCATGCTAGATATGTATGCCATGATTGTTACTTGCTAGTATACGTGTAGAACATACGTGCACTACTTGGATACGAACCTGACTTGAATGGTATCTATGTTAAGACGTAGTCGACCACTTACAACTTGATTGACTTTTCTGTGTATCTGCCGAGCAAACCAAGGTGAGTTCACACCCTCTACAAAGCATGGGATTCCCTGGGTTGGGAATGGGGTTAAGGAACGTAGATTCCTCGTCCTCCTTGGGTAGGACAGCAATGGTTCAGGAATGTAATTTCCTCGTCCTCACGGACAGATAACTCGTACTAGACCAAAACTCTATCACGAAGTCCCTCCTTTTATATCGACTTAATCGCCGGGCCAATGGCGAGCGGGTCATTAGTTAGATAGCGCTATTTAGGTCTGACAAACCTCACACCGTGCCGCAGAGGACGGGCGTGAACTAATGGATCTGGGGCACGTCAATGATGATAGACATTGACAGTTTCAGGGCACATAAACATGACTACAGTCAGAAGTCGATATGGTAACGAGTCTAGTGTATACATGGGGTAGCCCCCATGGCCGAAGTGCCAGATAACTAACACGGGGTAGCCCCCACGGCTGGAATGCCAGAGTAATTGGGAATAAACAAGTCACGTTTTCAACTATGGGTACGGCAGGATGCCAGATAAAGGAAACTGTTTTCGAAACAAATTAAAACAAACACCCAACTGTGAACTCACTCAACTAGTTGTTGACTCGTTACTACATGCTTTGCAGGACCATAGGTACTTAGCTGGAGCTTGCATGGAGGAGAGTCGTTGTGGGACATGGATAGCTGCGTGCCATGTTAAACTTGAAAACAATTGAACTTATGTTTTGGTTTTAAAACTTATGCTTCCGCTTGCAACTTAAACTATGTTTTGTTTGAACACCAATTGTATTGGTCGGATTTTATAACTACTTATATGCTTGTTCAATATGATTGGTGGCTGGATCCTGCTCAGTCACTCCTCCAAGCGGTAGTACTCCGCAGGTGGATTTTGGGGGTGTGACATCATCCCTGGTCGTGCATAGGACTCTTGTAAGTATGCTCCATCCTTCTTAGTTAAGTTTATGCTTGGATTTAGCTTAAAAGTCAATCCGTCGTAATTAATGATTGACTTAACGGTTAATCACAAATGGTCCAGTGATTAATCGAAATAAAGGTAGTTATATGTTGGTAATCATGTGGGCTTTAAACCCTTAAAAGGGCACCCTCTGATTCCCACTCTAACTAGTCCAAATGTCGAGTCAAGCTTGCTTAGAAAAAGTCAACAGTATGCTAACTTTCGATTTTATGCATAATCAATAATGTAGATGGCGTGTAACCTGTTTTGACACTCATAAAACATGATAATAAGTATTATAATTGGTCTAAGCTTGTTTGATCCGACCATTTGCTGTTTTGACCCTGTTCGGAACCGAAAGTCGCAAAACTTTGACTTTTGCTTTGACTTCAGTTCTGACCCGTTATGGTATGATTTAGATATGCCTTAGGACTCTCTTAGGACCAGGTTACATGATGGTATAACCCTCTGTGACCGGTTCGTTGTTTGTCCGAGTCTTTCACACATTTCCGTTAAAAGCTCAAAAGTTGACCATAACGCCCTTTTCACTTTAAAACGAGAATTCTGGATATGTGAAAGGAAAATAACCTTAGTTACTGATTTCTAAGCATGTCCCTAAAATTTCACGTCAATCCGAGGTCTAGAATAGGAGTTATGCTAAATAGCGCAATTACGGAAACTTTAGTAATTAAACGGCGCATTTAGCATAAAGCCTATCTAAACCCAAGTTTCGACACCAAACCTTTTACACACTAATGAAAAATAATATTTTGGAATTTTTAAAGATTTTTAATTATTTTTAGCCTGCTCGTAACCTGCGGTTATGGCATCGATTCGGTAATTACCGAATATACCCTTTTCGGACATAACTTGAGTTCTACATGGTATTTTGACCCGATTCCAGTTGCTACTGATTTCAAATAATAAATAAAGTATTTTGAACTTTATAAACTATTCAGAAAACTCAGATTTCCTATAGAACTCGGAAACCTCTTTTATAAATCTTTAAAAATGACCGAAATACCCCTACGGGGCGTATTTTGGGATTAAACTCATTATGGGCATATTGGAAGGTATCCTACTGATACCACAACCTCTTTAAAGCATATTAACTTAGGAAACTTGTGTAAGACTCTTATGACCCGTTACGCCTTTTACGCGCACGGTTCGGTTTATGTAACTAGTTTACATAAACTAGCCGAAACGGGTCAAACCTTATCGTTTTTACTTCAAAATCCAGAGTGTGGTTAGTATACCCATATAAAACAAGTGTTCAAACTTGTTGGGTCCAAACCACATTCCATTCCCGGTTTTCGCCTTTCACGCGATTAAACCGTAATTATCCTTTGAAACTGACCGGTCTAAGCTAAGGCTAAATTAAAGACCCGTTAGGATTCTAATAGGTTGTTATAAACCTTTGTTCCAGAATAGGAGACCAGTAAAAGATACTTGCATTTGTTTATTGAGGTTATTACTTGCTCAGGTAAATACTTTTAACTTATTTTCCGTTATACGGGCTTGGGTTACGGTATATAAAAATACCGCTTGGTCGGGCAATTGACCCCAACTCATTAGTAGTTGGGTATTGTCAATGTGACCCGTTTAAAAATTGGTTTTGTTGGCTTTACGCCTTTGGGAGCTTAATGACCATGTCCCGGATATCCTTGGCATCATTTTACGAAATGGCCACGACCTCGACACGCGGGTGTAGGCGTACACCCAACAATGTGTCTATAATTATAAAGGTATAACTGTTGGTTTTCCTGCCACGGCTTTATGCTTTGTGGCGTGTCTATTAACCTTAAACCCGGCACGACCCGGGCGACTGAACGCATAGTGAACATGTAATTCTTTTACAAGATTTAATTGATAAATTATCCCAAGTTATAAAGAGTTTGTGCCTTGTGCATTCAAATCAATTTTATTAAACATTTTTACAAAAGTGTCGGTTGAATGTATTTACCAGTGTAAACTAACGTATTTTCCCCAAAAAGATTAAATGCAGGTTCTGTACGAAATAGGCTGGCCACTCCTTAGCATCATTAGAGTCTCGCAAGCTTGGGATGCCACTATCTGTTGAACAATATTTCTATTTTTATTTTGATCCCCTGTGGATTTATTTCGACTACTTGTGATACTTGGATGTTACATTCGATAGTTGAAATATATCTATCTTTATGCTTCCGCTGTGCATTTAATATTGTGTGGTTTGACTATATTGTTGCCAACTACGTCACGGTAATCCCCCACCGGGCCCACCGGTGAAACACGTGGAAATCGGGGTGTGACAGGTTGGTATCAGAGCCAACGTTGAGTGAATTAAACACTATCCTTATGTGTTTCGTCTCAATGACACAATTGCACATACTCGAGTCTAGACAAGAACATAGAACAAATTCGGATTGTTATTCTTGTTTGTCTTTTATTGTTTATTGTGATTTAAAAATTTGTTAAGCAGGAAATATGCCCCCAGCAATTAGAAGAGGAGGAAGAGGCAAAGGGCCGATCACTACTCACAATGATCACGAGGCCGGACCTTCACATATGCGAGCTCCTTTCAGCACAAGGAGCGAAGAACCTCAGAGGCGTAGGAGGAACCTCTTTGAGCCCGCAAGATGGTCTACCTCACACAGTTCGACACCTTCATACCATCACTCTTTTGGACCAATTTCGGAAAAAGAGCCCAGTAACCCTCAACCTTCGTTTATACCTCTCCAGCGATCTGTTTCGCACCGTTCCTATGGTGACCCTACTCCTTTCTTTCAAGGCCAGTTCAACCAGGCTGATTATGTCCAAGAACCAATAGGTTATAACCATTTAGGACCCGAAGACCATTTCTCCGAAGATAATGCGGTAGATATGGACGAGGACACGGATCCCATCGAACCTGCAAGGGGTACTCCCAACCATCCTATCGAGATCTCTGATGGGTCATCCTTTCATGGAACACCTTATCAAGGTCCCGACAGTTACCAGGCGAGGTTTAACCAGTGCGAGTGGTACTTTACACCCTCTCACCATTCATCACCTCACCAGCAGTAGCAGCAGCAGCAACAGGATCCTTCCGAGGATTCGCGTTTCGTGGCAGTCACGCCACCGCCTCCACCGCCACCAGTTCAACAAGCACCTCCAGATCCACCAAGGCGTAGGAGATCAGGTGCGCGGATGTCCACCCAAGGAGGGGAATTTCACTTTAGCACCCCTCGCCACTCGAGTGCAAGTCATTTTCCGCCATTGCCTGAAGAACCACAAATGGGTGAACCTTCGAGCCACCCTACAGAGGTGAATTCTGCACCAGTTGCACCACCTCCGCCACCATTCGGCTATGATAACCCGATACCAGCATACGCCGGATCCACGGCATATAACTCGTTTGAGTTGCCGACTCACACTTACTATAATTATGCTGACGCCGACCCATATTTGGTAGCGGCCAATTACAACGCCCTCCATCCCGAAGGACCTTATGGAAACCCTTGGGGATTAGGATCCGCAGCTCATGGGTATCCTGCACCTACTAGACCTCCGGTTCAACAACCATCGCAGCAGCCACGTTTTTCCCCACCGGAGCAGGAAGAAATCCTTCACCGTTTAAATAGGGTAGAACGAGACTTTGAGCAAGAACGTAAGAACAATCGTGGATTCCTTAAAGGCCTAGCAAACATGTTAAAGGGGAAGAAGAAGCGAGATCATTAGTCTTTATATGTTCTATTGTATTTCCTATTTTCAATCAAGTCCCTGTGTGGACATCTATTTGTTTTAGTCCCTTGCGTGGACATTTTTTTATGTTTAGTCCCTGCGTGGACAATTGCCTTTCAGTCCCTGCGTGGACTTATCTTTTGTCCCTGTGCGGACATCTATCCTTGTATTTGGTCCCTGCGTGGACTTGTTTTCTGTAAACCTCTGCGTAGGTATCTGTCTATTGAAAGTCCCGTTTAGGGCAGTGTGTAATCATTATTATGATTAATGGGATGTTAAGTTTATAAATTTCATTTTTGTCATTTTAATACATTATTATATAAAATAAATTAAAAATCATTCCTTTTAATTAAGTCTGCCTAAATAAAGAATCTTAATGGTGAGACCTAGTCTGGTGTCGTTATAAGACCCGGCCAAGATTGTGAGACCTGAGTAAAAGGTTCAGATTCCAGTTAACCTCTGTAAACATGTTAACATTCTTGGCAGATGTGATTCGTTAAAATCACACGCGTCATTCTTATATAAGAATCCTTCAAAGGATTCCAAGACCTAAGTTAATGATTTATAAATCATGGGTTAAATCATCCATTAGTGATGTAGTGCCTACGGGCCATACTTATTGCCATATAAGGCAACAGACAGTTGTAGTCTATGACTCCCTGTCAGAAAAGGGTAAAGGAACTATGGTTCAAACCTTCATGCCTTGATTCTCTGAAATCCTGGCTACTAATATATATAAAACGTCCTTGTGACTAGGCTTCTGTGCCACTAACAATATTGTTTGTAATTAGGATAAGTTATATTCAAATCCTAAATAAAAGTGAGTAGCAAATTAACCAAATATGGTCTATGTTTACCATGGTTAATGAATTGCCATAAAAGACAATTCCATAATACATTCCTAAATAAAATTCTGTCATATTCCTTGTAGCAGATCAAGATCTCAAATGGATGACCCAAATGGAGCTAATAGTCATTCAAAGGAGGATGACAATGATAACGCCCAAATTCATATAACGGGCGCAGAACTGAAAGCTTTAGTAGACGACGCTGTGAAGACAGCCTTAGATCGGCAGTACGAAGAATATAGCGAGTCTCGAAGCAGGACCCGATCTGCACCACACTCTAAACCAAAAACCCATTCTGAACATCACAGCAAACCACCCTCGACCCAGCCTAAACCTAAGAAGGATGACGATCGACACTCATCAAATGAGAATAGTGTCCGTCCTAAGAAGATAGTGGTCGATGATGCACCTCGCGCCAGGGGTTGCACGTATAAGTATTTCGTTTCCTGCAAGCCCCGAGATTTTACTGGGGAAAAGGGCACGGTGGATTGCATGACCTGGCTGGACGAAAAGGACACCGTGGTGGACACTAGTGGTTGTGCTGAGAGGGATGTGGTGAAGTTTGTATCCCAGTCATTTAAAGGTGAAGCCCTAGCGTGGTGGAGATCATTGGTTCAAGCCTCTAGGAAGGCTGTTTTGTATAGCATCTCGTGGGAGGAATTTATTGCTCTCATTAAAGAAAACTACTGCCCTCAGCACGAGGTTGAGAAGATAGAATCTGACTTCTTATCATTGATCATGAAGAACCTGGATTGCCAGGCCTATCTCACGAGTTTCAATACTCTGTCAAGATTGGTTCCATACCTTGTGACCCCGGAACCCAAACGGATCGCACGTTTCATTGGGGGTTTGGCCCCAGAGATAAAGGCTAGCGTGAAGGCTTCTAGGCCTGCTACATTTAGATCCGTGGCGGATATATCTCTGTCTCTCACACTGGATGTAGTGAGGCAGAGATCTCTGAGAAATGCTGACGGTGAGAAGAGGAAACATGAAGATGATGATTCACGTAAGTCAAGCAAGAAGCACCGGGGGAATCGTGACCATAAGAAGGGATCAGAGACCAAGAAGAATGACCGACAGTCGGGCGATAGGCCCAAGTGCAACGTTTGCAAGATGCACCACTTCGGAAATTGCAGATATGAGCAGAAATCCCAGCCGAAAGCATGTGGGATTTGCAAGTCCTCTGAACATAGGACTCTTGAGTGCAAGAAACTCAAGGATGCAACTTGTTATAGTTGCAACGAAAAAGGGCACATCAAGACTAAATGCCCGAAGATAGTAAAGAAGGCTGAAGAAGGGAAAAAGACCAATGCGAGGGTCTTTCAGATGAATGTTCAAGAGGCTATCCAGAATGACAACGTCATAACTGGTATGTTTCTTATCAATGATGTATTCACAAGAGTATTGTTTGATTCTGGAGCTGATAAATCCTTTGTGGATGATAAGTTTTGTGAGTTGTTAAAATTGCCTGTTAAAACCTTGAATGTGAAATATGAAGTAGAGCTAGCTGATGGGACTATGGGAACAGTCTCAACTGTTTTAGATGGATGTGTTATATCCATTAGGAATCACTCATTTCCTTTATCCCTGTTACCCTTTAAGCTAGTTGGTTTCGACGTAGTATTGGGTATGGATAGGTTATCACATAACCAAGCCCAAATTATGTGCAACAAGAAGCAAGTGGTAATCAAGACTCCGTCTGGAGAAGCACTTACCATTCAGGGAGATACTCGACATGGATTGCCTGCACAAGTATCTATGCTAAAGGCATCCAGATGTTTGAAGAAAGGATGTGTCATTTATATGGCACAGGTGACTATCGGTGAGGAGAAACCCAAGATTGAAGACATTCCAGTCATTTCTGACTATCCTAAAGTTTTCCCGGAAGAACTGCCTGGTTTGCCACCAGATAGGCAAGTGGAATTCAGTATCGACATCATTCCAGGAGCCGCGCCTATTGCGAGAGCACCTTATAGATTGGCACCCACGGAAATGAAAGAATTGAGGACACAGCTAGATGATCTGCTAGCCAAAGGTTTTGTTAGACCAAGTTCATCTCCTTGGGGAGCACCAATCCTGTTCGTCAAGAAGAAAGATGGTTCGATGCGTCTATGCATCGATTACCGTGAGCTGAATAAAGTTACAATCAAGAATAGGTATCCTTTACCCAGGATCGACGATCTGTTCGATCAGTTGCAAGTAGCGAGCTACTTTTCCAAGATTGATCTAAGGTCAGGGTACCATCAATTGAAGGTCAAGGACGAAGATGTGCACAAGACTGCCTTCAGGACTCGTTATGGTCACTTCGAGTTCCTCGTGATGCCTTTTGGGCTCACTAATGCACCTGCCGCATTCATGGATCTCATGAATCGCGTCTGCAAGCCGTATTTGGATAAATTTGTCATTGTCTTCATTGATGACATCCACATCTACTCAAAAAGTCAAGCTGACCACGAGAAACACCTTCGATGTATTCTTAAACTGCTTCATCAAGTAAAGCTTTATGCCAAATTCTCTAAATGTGAATTTTGGCTACGAGAAGTACAATTCCTTGGACACGTAGTCAGTGAGCGTGGTATCCAAGTGGACCCCGCCAAGGTTGAAGCCGTCATGAATTGGCAGGAGCCGAAGACGCCTACGGAGATTCACAGTTTCCTAGGTCTAGCAGGATACTACAGACGCTTCATTGAAAATTTCTCAAGGATTGTTGCACCCCTAACTTCTTTAACTAGAAAGAATATAAAGTTTAATTGGGGCCCTAAGCAGCAAGAAGCTTTTGATATCCTCAAACAGAAGCTGAGTAATGCTCTAGTGTTGACATTGTCGGAAGGAATGGAAGAATTTGTCGTATATTATGATGCATCGCACACCGGTATGGGTTGTGTGCTTATGCAGAGGGGCAAGGTGATTGCCTATGTGTCACGACAATTAAAAGTGCATGAAAAGAATTACACCACCCATGACTTGGAGTTGGATGCCGTTGTATTTGCACTAAAGCTATGGAGGCACTATTTGTATGGCATTAAATTTGTGATCTATTCTGATCACAAAAGCCTCCAGCACCTGTTCAATCAGAAAGATTTGAATATGAGGCAGCGACGTTGGATGGAAACTCTGAACGATTATGACTGTGAAATAAGATACCATCCAAGCAAGGCCAACGTAGTCGCAGATGCCTTGAGCAGAAAAGAAAGAGTGAAACCAATAAGGATCAATGCCAAGAGCATTGAAATCAAGAACAGCCTGAATGAGGGATTGTTAGCTGCACAGAAGGAAGCTGTGTCAGAAGCTAACTATCCTCACGAGAAACTAGGAGTAACTGAAGAGCAGTTATCCTATGGCAAAGACGGAATTCTGAGATTAAATGGAAGAATATGGGTTCCTGTTTATGGAGGTCTTCGAGACGTTATCCTTCAGGAGGCCCATAGTTCCCGATATTCCGTTCATCCTGGAGCTGATAAAATGTACCAAGACTTGAAGGCAAACTTTTTGTGGATAGGCTTGAAAAAGTCTATAGCCACCTATGTAGCAAAGTGTTTGACTTGTGCACAAGTAAAAGCTGAACATCAAAAGCCGTCGGGCTTGCTACAACAGCCTGAACTTCCCGAGTAGAAGTGGGAAATGGTGACGATGGATTTCATCACCAAGTTACCAAAGACAAAGAAGGGAAACGATACAATATGGGTAATAGTTAATAGACTGACTAAGTCAGCACATTTCCTACCCATAAAGGAGACTCATAGCTCCGATATACTAGCCCAGTTGTTTGTAGATAAGATTGTAGCCCTTCATGGCGTGCCTGTGTCTATCATCTCTGATAGAGATACCAGATACACGTCACACTTTTGGAAAAGTTTCCAACAATCTTTGGGCACACGTTTGAATTTCAGTACGGCTTACCACCCTCAGACAGATGGACAGAGTGAGCGTACAATCCAAACGTTGGAAGACATGCTTCGTGCATGTGCGATCGACTTAGGTGATAGTTGGGATAACCACCTACCATTGGTCAAGTTCTCCTATAACAACAACTACCATACGAGCATTAAGGCTGCACCTTTTGAAGCCCTATATGGTAGAAAGTGTAGAATGCCTGTTTGTTGGGCAGAAGTAGGAGATGTCCAGATGACAGGACATGATATAATCTTTGAAACAACGGACAAGATTGTCCAAATTCGCGATCGATTGAAAGCTGCCCGAGACAGGCAGAAAAGCTACGCAGATTTGAAGCGTAAGCCTTTCAATTTCGAAGTAGGCGACAAGGTATTGCTTAAGGTATCACCCTGGAAGGGGGTGATGCGATTCGGTAAGAAAGGCAAGTTAAGCTCGAGATATATTGGACCTTTCGAGGTAGTCGAACGTGTCGGATCGGTTGCCTACAAATTAAACTTACCAGAAGAACTCAGTGGTATCCACAATGTGTTCCACATCTGTAACCTGAAGAAGTGTTTCGCTGACGAATCACTGGTTATACCGCATACAGATGTACACACCGACGAGAGCTTAAAGTTCGTTGAAAAACGTGTGTCGATCGAGGATCGACAGGTTAAGAAGCTTCGCAGGAAGTATATACCGATAGTGAAGGTAAAATGGGATGCCCGTAGAGGTCCCAAGTATACGTGGGAGGTAGAGTCCACGATGAAAGAAAAGTACCCTCATTTATTTCAATAAATCTCGAGGTCGAGATTTCTTTTAAGGGGGTGAGGATGTAACACCTCGGAAATTTTGCGTCCAATAATGTATTGACACGTGTCATAAGTTTACACGTGGTATTAAATATTAAATAAGGACTAATGTTGACAAACATTGAAAGTATGTGAATCCGAGGGTTCAAAATGTCAACGAGGGATAAATATACTGTATAGTAACCCTAAATGATGCTCGTACCTTCAAACGAATAAATCATGGATCGTACGGAACGAAATGTGGAAGAAAGTGAGAGATTACAAACTACAGGGTTTAAATGTGTCAACATGTTTAAGTTATACCTCTGAGTGACCCTTTAACAAACCCGAGACTTTCTAACAGTAAATTACGCTCACTAGAGTATACCGTTTAAATTTTGCAAGGTTTCGTTTTAAAACGAGAAAGTTATGATCAAATTCGTATGCGATGGGTTAAAGGCGTCAAACATAGAAAGTTATGACTTTTTGGGTAATAATAAATTAACCAAGGGTTAATAAGTTGGGTAAAAGCCACAGGGCCCTTATACGTAAATAAACGAGGCCCAAAGTGCAAAGTTACCCCTTCGAATCGCCAAAGGCCAGTGCAATAATTAAAAAGATTTGAAAATCTTGAAAAACAGGTCTCAGGCGGGTCGCGTTAAAGAAACAAAGGATCTTACGCGGGCCGCGCTGACAGTATAGATATGGGCTCTGACATTAGGATTCAGGCGACCCGCGTAAGAGTTGATGTATCATTTACGCGGGCCGCGTCAGCCCCCTAGATACAGAAAAGTCGAACAGAAGCACTGTTTGCTGTTTTAACCGACTTATGTGCCATTATTGTGAGCATGGGCGCCCCCTAAACGTTCCCTAGCACTCAGGGACAGTTGTTGATCATCTAGAAACCCTTGTATGCCTTGTTGTAATGATCTTATGGCTCTAAATTGGCTATAAAAGGCCATTGTGATGCAACATTGTTCCACCATGCTTGTATCACATTACACACGTCTCGTTACTTAAATCACTTACCCAAACAAACCACCAATGTAAATTGCCCATGTCTAAACCAATTCTCAAATGTCATTGTGAAAACCATGTCAAAATGTCTATGTCAAATGTCAATCACGAAATGTGTAAACAAAATGTCATGTATGGCAAGTGAAATATGTATCGACTAAACCATAGGTGAAAATGCACAAAACAAGGTATTGAAGTAAAACTCAGTTTAAATCAATTTTATGTTTTGTGGAAATGCATGCTATACTGATACACACATTTATGCGGTGTTGTGAAAATTCCATACATTCAAGCCTTGAGACAGCAGGATAACCTTAGGGTAAAGGTTATCAATGTGAAATGTTTTCGGATTCGGTCATTCCATCCATCCAAACAAACCTAGGATTTTAGGAACGGGATTTGTCAAGTCCTATGGTACCACTACCTACTACCGAGCGGCGTGATCAATGTTAATGAATGTACATTGTCCCATTTAAACAACCCAAATGTCATACCAAAATGTAAGCATGTGATGTGATGTAAATGTACTAAGTATGCAACAAATGAACATACATAGCATGTGATGTAAAACAAATGTACTAAGTATGATGAACATACATAGCATGAAAAGGTAATGCAAAACAATGCACTAAGTATGCGCTAAATGAACATACGTAGCATAAAATGTTATGTAAAACGATGTACTAGGTATGCACACAATGGACATACATAGCAAAAACATAATGAAATCATGTACTAATAGTGTACTAATGAACATAGCAAGTATATGATATGAAAACATGGAAAGCATGAAAGTAACAAGTAGGCACATGTGTTTCACCCCAAAATGTTTGAAAAACAGTAAAAGAGGGGACTATGTACTCACTTGAGATTGCTTAGAAGTCGTAGGATAACCACCAAGCAATGCTAGAAGATCACGGAATCAAACGGCACCTATATAGGTATCTACATTAATAAACGGACCTATCGGAGGATCGGGTAGTACGAGGGTTCGTAAACCAAATAAGTATGGGAACTTATGTAACATGGTTTAACAAAGCCTTCGTACTAAGACGAAACCTATCCTAAGTGCTTTTGACCCGTTACGACTCGTTTAGGTAGCTTATGCTACTTTAACGCGTCGCTCGCGTAAAACGCGTTCGGAATGCTTAACTAGTCCTATGACAAGCAAGTTATGCCTTAACACGCTTAATATTGTTGCTAAATTAGTTTAGATGTCAAAAATTATGTTACATAGGCTTAAAATGAATTTTGGCGCAAAAAGGGTATTTTGGTAATTTACCTAAGGCATAAGAACTACTTATCATACAACTACTTAAACGTCGTGACCATAAGGTATGACCTCGGAAGGTTATTCCCTATACAACTATGGTCACCTAAAATGTTTTGGTCGGATCCTAAAGATCGACCAAATGGGTCGGGTTCGTAAGCATAAGCGATTGATTAGATCGCTTACCTTTGCGACCCTAAACAAGCACAAATCTAAAAGCGACGAGCTAAACATGCTAGAACACGTTTAGTAAAGTTAGAAAACAGGTTTGGTATTAAAACAGACGGTTTTAATACCCTAGAGTAGTTTGGTTACAAAATACGCGAGAAAACGTATTTTGGCCGAAACTACGACTCGTCACTGAGCCTAGATAACGTGGTAATCAGTAGGTATAGTTACTAGGGACTATAACCATCGTGATTACGCTCACGTTATGAAGTTCAAACGAACTTTGCGTTGATCATAAACTGGTCAATGCAGAAAGTCAAACGCAGTTTGACTTTAACGCTAAAATGAACGAAAAACGCGAAAGAATACTTACAGAAGGTCCCCGCAAGATTGATTTCCGAGTATTTCTCAGGTATGAAGTGTTTATAACTCCAACTTAGAGAAAATCTGAGAATCAAGTGGGTTTGAATGAAGTTGGGGTTGGGTATTTATAGGAAACATGGAACCGATAAGATCGTTTCTTGTTCCCCAAGCGTTTAATCTGAGACGTACAACACATACCCACTGAATTACAAACCCATGGGAGCCCCTAGGATTGTTAAAAACCATTTGCAAGTGGTTTTGAAGTGCTAAACAGCTGCAAACAGCTGTTTGCAACATTTTTGCATATCTGGGGAGGCCATGCGGCCCGCATCAGGATCCACACAAACTCAGGCGGGCCGCCTGAGCTTGTCTGATCAGCACAACTTTTCAAAAATGATAGTTTTAGCCCCTGCATGCTTTTAAGTCCATTTTCGACACGTTTAAGGCCCGTTAACCTCATTTCAAGCCTCTAAAATGAAGTTAAAGTATAGGGAACTCAAAACATGCTAAAAAATATCTCGGATGTCGGTTCGTTTGGTCGTACGATCGTGATGTTCGCTTAATTACGACGGAATGCGCATAAGCGCGAAAGACGATCCAAATTGCGCGACGAATGGATTTTTCTCATGCCAAACACAAAGGCATAATATAAGGATGCTTACATAAATTTTTGTATGTCTGGATGTATTCAGAACGTAAGTTATGCGCGAAAATGCAAACTTATGCACTTTTTGACGCTTTTAGTCCCTGAATGAGCATAAAGTTTATTTTTGCGCACCAAACACCTCAAAGCCTATTTCTAAGCTATGTAAAGGATATTTAGGGCATATTTAACTTATGATCATGTTTCGGAGGGTCTGTTACAGTACAAATTGACATACTTTCGTAGTTTGTCGAATTTAGTCCCTGTAAGCGAATAAACTTGATTTCGGCATACCAAACCATCCAAAACTTATTTCTAAGTTATGTAAGGGTTATTTAAGGTATGCTAAGCCTATGTCACTATTCCGGAGTGTTTGTTGCATTTAAACTGGTTATATTTACGCATCAGTGCGCTTATAACTCTCCAGAAAGCGATTTAGAGCCCGAAATCGAACAAGAATTAATATGTGCAAACGATTCACATATTTACACAAAATCCCAAGTATAAAATACAATATTTCATTGGTTTGGTATTTGTTTGATGGTTGAAATGACACATGTGTCACAGTCTCCCCTACTTCAGGAAATTTCGTCCCGAAATTTATCTTAGAGGAAACTTGTGAGAGCTTGAAACATGAGGTTGAAAGGATCGAACAATACTGGTTAGAGTCCTGAACTTCTAGTAACTTTAATTAACATCATGCTGAAAATGTGAGAGGGATACCTATATACAAGTATATAAAGTGTTATTGGTGCGTCCACCGTACCTCTATTACATTGTTCACATTTTGTTACGGTCGCCACTATTGGTTCTTACACATAATAAGTCTTACCGCGGTTTCCGTGCACTGAACTTCGTAATTATGTATGCATCCATAATTACGTAATTCCTTGCATAGTCACGTAGTGCATCTTAGAATGTGTGGGGGAGGAAAACAATGATCGAGCCTATGATGATTGTGATTTGACCATACTGGGGTCCTTTTTAATTGAGTCTGTAAATGATCTCCAGACCGCCAAGGAGTCTTTTCAGCTTATATCATCACATGTCATTCTTAACCAGATTCTGAATCAATCCTTTGACTAGACCACTCAAAGGGTCTCCTTTTGAATCATGGAATGGTACTATATAATCCAAGGGTCTTGACTATCACATAGAAGCCCAATAAGGATTTAAGATAGTACCCTTTTGAATATCCTACTACGAATCCCTCATATGAAGATATTAAAGGTTATATGAGGATTTAGATAACGAATGTCCAGAGTATTCAAAAAACACAAAAATGCGTAAAAGAAAACACAAAGTGCATAAACACATAATCATATAATTGTTTAACTTGATTTGTTATCTTTGGACACGGATATTTAAAGCACACCAGGAATCCAATCCATGGATTTCATTTGGTACTTTTAAACATTAACAAGAATCTAACTATGAGGATAGAAAGATCTTAGAGAGAAAATTCGATTTCGATTGTAAAGAATTGAAATGTTCGAATCAAGGTACACAAGGAATCCAATTAGGGACTCTGATTTGAATGATAATCATCCACAAGGGTCTAATTGTGAAGTTAAAAAGATCCCATATGGATTGAAGGTGTTTTGAAACCTTGCACTGGATGTGCTTAAGTCAAAACATGAAGTACAAATGCTTATGAAGTAGAGATGCTAGATATGCCAAGGCAACATATGAAGCGGAATTTGAAGGTTAAGTCAATGTATGAGGAAAATACTTTGAAAACTATACATA
Source organism: Helianthus annuus (assembly GCF_002127325.2). NCBI lineage: Eukaryota > Viridiplantae > Streptophyta > Magnoliopsida > Asterales > Asteraceae > Helianthus > Helianthus annuus. The sequence goes on along the minus strand of NC_035447.2, from coordinate 150,434,471 downwards.
GGGTTCTAAAATGTGTTCAATGTTTTTGGAAACCTTATATATAATACTTTTGAAATCATAAAGTAGGTGTATATTTATAAAAATGTTTTTAAAAAAAATCATGCGGGATGAATTTTGAAATTATGTATAAGGTTTTTGAAAACATGAATGATGCTTTTGAAATCATGCACTTGATATAAGTAATTATATTGTGCTAATATTGTTTTCAAACTATATGAAATATTTTTAAATCATGAAGGGTTTTTTTTTTTTTTTTTTGAAAAATAGACAATGTTTTTGAAATCATGGAGGTTGTTTTGAAAACTTATGTTATGTATGTTGAAAAAAAATCAGAACGTAATGGGTATGAGATTTGAAAATACCCTTAGTTATCTAACCAAGGATTCAGAGGCACAGATGTGCAGAAAGCACGATTACTAATAATGTCCCTTTATTTCATGTACTTCGTTTCTTAGAATGAAACGAGTACTTAAAATTTCGAGGAAATCATGAGCGATCACTTGAAAGGGAGAATCACAAGAGTAGTTTGTAAAGAACATAGTTCCTTGATGTAGGTATCATAGAGAAATGCCATACACACATGTAACTAGACTTGCATATCAGAATTGTGAACAATGACTTTTATTTATGAATAAAACAGATTGTTTCACAATACAAGAAAACAAAAGAAACAAAGGCATAAGACAGCAACATCTTTCGCTCGGACAAATGCTTATCCAAGGGTTGGATTTGCATTGACAATCTTTGGGCATTTGTTCCTGAAATGGCTCGTTTCGCCACAGTTGTAGCATGATCCATGTGGAAAACGAGCTTGGATAGGGTTGGCTTATGGTTGACTCGGACCACCTTGGCTTGGGTTGATTCGACAAGTACTTGCCAGGTGGCTAATTCGCCCACATAATACACACACACGACACTGCAGGTGAGCTTGGTGATGCCCGTTACATTTGTCGCATAGTGGTGCCGTTCCCTTGTATCGCATCTTAGCAGGGGGTGTTGCCTTTTGGCTAGGTCCTGTTGGGTTAGGCGCAACTGCTGCGGGTTTCTTTGAAGCTTTACGCTTCCTTGATTTTGGTGCGGGCTTGAATTCTACTTTCCTCAGTGACTCTTGAGTGACTCCATTTTTGAGGCGAGACATGGCAATACCTAAATCCACGGACTTCAGAATTACTTCGCCTATTTGTTGGGCAAGCTTGGCTGCTTGCTCGGACATTCGACCGTTGTTGAGGTAAAGAGACATTCTAGAAGAAAATGAAGGACATATGAAGCAACAAATGAAATGTTATTTGATAAACAAAACAGAAAGGCAATGCATAAGAATTGCGATCATTTGTTTGTTACCTAAGGCAAACAAATGAGACGGTGACAGATCAAAGCAAACGGGTCATAATAATGTATAGCTGAAGACATGCTCGCCTATAAGTGAACACTCACCCTAAGAGTTCCCAGGTAAGAGTGACTGGTCCGATACTGCGGATTTGTAGGAACACTCTAGCCTTAGACAGAAAACTCAGAGTACAGGCATTCACCCTTCCAGTTTGCACGTGTTCACATTATAAGACCCAAACTTTGACGAGATTTGAAAACTTAGAGGGTTCAAAACCTAGTAATCAATCATCCTAGAACAGATGATTAATTTTCAAAGTGGATTTGAATTTTGTGTTCTCGTTGTGGTTGTCGCCTAAGGATAGGTGACAATATTGTTTTATGACTAAACGCAAGTAAACTCGCGTTAGGGTCCTAGGAAGGTTATAGACTAGGTCAAAGCATTACTAATAACCTAATTCCCTATAACCATGAGCTCTGATACCAACTTTTCTGTCACACCCCGACCACGTAAAACAACAAAACATGGCGGAAACGTCGGGGAGTGTTGTAACAGAATCATTGTTTCACAACCATGGATTAAATAAATTTCGTTTTATTGAATTAAATGAGTTACAATGTCTTAACAATAAAGAAACATAACATAAATTAACTAGTCTTGCATCTTTTAATGTTACTAAGGCCTCGTCTAATCCTATGTGAGCATGCATCAATATCACAAACTATTGTACCTGAAACACATGTGAAAATACATCAGCATAAAAATGCCGACGAGTACATAGGTTTTGTGAAAATAGGATTCATGACTTAGGTTTAAGAAAATGTTTAGTGAAAACTTGTCATGAATCCAGTTTAAGTATTTGCTTTTATAAAACGTTCGAAAAGCGATAATATGGTAGATGATATGTAAAAGAGTAGTGTAAGGTTAGATGAATAACCAAGTAAAAATGAGTTTGTATAAAATAAGTTGTTTGTAAAACAATGTCTTGTGAAAAAATATGTTATTTGTAAAAATGTATTAGTCCGAATTGAATGATTTAAATAACGCTACGACATGTAATACAATACAAGCACTTATATATAGGAAGTACCAGCGGCGTATCCACCATGCTTGTATCACATTACACACGTCTCGTTACTTAAATCACTTACCCAAACAAACCACCAATGTAAATTGCCCATGTCTAAACCAATTCTCAAATGTCATTGTGAAAACCATGTCAAAATGTCTATGTCAAATGTCAATCACGAAATGTGTAAACAAAATGTCATGTATGGCAAGTGAAATATGTATCGACTATGTCACACCCCTCCAAAACCCCACCCCGCCTTGGAGGCGTGACATGCCCAGGATCATAGCCACCAATCATATTGAACAACGTATTTAAGTAAATAAAACCAACCACAGTACAATTGGTGTCAAAACATAGTTTGAGTTTACAGCGGAAGCAAAACATAAGTTTAATATAAGTTTTCCCACAACGACCACGCCTCCTTGTGCAACCTCCTTAAGCTAGGGACCTAACGACCTGCAAAGCATGTAACAACGAGTCAACAACAAAGTTGAGTGAATTCACGGTTGGTTCGCTGGCTTACTAGCCCGTATCGCGGTCTCCCAGACATGTGTGCGAAGGTTAGTATCCGTATCGCGTCGCATCGCGGCCCTACAGGCATGTGTGCGAAGATAAGTGGAGTGGCATCCTACCTCTGGAGGATGGCCGTGCCTTGTAGAAAGTTCGTGAACTCACCTTTGCTTTGGCTTTGCTCGGTTTGCTTATCTTCTTTGACTGTAAGGGTATGGGAATTAGCCTACTGATAAGCCTAATAATCTAACGCACACGAATTTAGGTAAGTAACCAATACAGTATTTACGACAATTCACGAGATTAAACCCTCACAACGATTAATAAGGTGCAATACTTAACAATTCAACGGATTCACAACGAATAACAGAACATAGTCCGAATTCGAACAACACTCAAATATTCAAGTCGAAATCACGACGAATCAATAAAGTATCAGCTCAATTTGAGCAGCACTTAATCATACGTTGGATAGTTACAATCGATCGGACGTTGAATCGTAATAGCGATCGAATTAATACCCTGAATCGTAGCAGCACTTAGTGATTGTGTGTGTTTTTGGACTGTTTCCTCTATAATTCGACGTACACAGAGAGTTTGTGCGTCGTTGTAACTTCCTCAGGCAAGTCCCAAGGCCTGCTATTTATAGCCGAATTTTGGTCTTGCTTACGGACCGTATGCCATAACCCTTACGGTCCGTAAGGGAAGCAGTCTAATTATAAGGCGGCTAAGTTCGGGACTAGGCTTGCTGACTTGAAAATTTCCACCAATCAAAGTTAAACAACGAGTTTTTGAGGATAATTATTTAGCTAGGTTTTCCACCAATCCACCATGCTTGTATCACATTACACACGTCTCGTTACTTAAATCACTTACCCAAACAAACCACCAATGTAAATTGCCCATGTCTAAACCAATTCTCAAATGTCATTGTGAAAACCATGTCAAAATGTCTATGTCAAATGTCAATCACGAAATGTGTAAACAAAATGTCATGTATGGCAAGTGAAATATGTATCGACTAAACCATAGGTGAAAATGCACAAAACAAGGTATTGAAGTAAAACTCAGTTTAAATCAATGTTACGTTTTGTGGAAATGCATGCTATACTGATACAAACATTTATGCGGTGTTGTGAAAATTCCATACATTCAAGCCTTGAGACAGCAGGATAACCTTAGGGTAAAGGTTATCAATGTGAAATGTTTTCGGATTCGGTCATTCCATCCATCCAAACAAACCTAGGATTTTAGGAACGGGATTTGTCAAGTCCTATGGTACCACTACCTACTACCGAGCGGCGTGATCAATGTTAATGAATGTACATTGTCCCATTTAAACAACCCAAATGTCATACCAAAATGTAAGCATGTGATGTGATGTAAATGTACTAAGTATGCAACAAATGAACATACATAGCATGTGATGTAAAACAAATGTACTAAGTATGATGAACATACATAGCATGAAAAGGTAATGCAAAACAATGCACTAAGTATGCGCTAAATGAACATACGTAGCATAAAATGTTATGTAAAACGATGTACTAGGTATGCACACAATGGACATACATAGCAAAAACATAATGAAATCATGTACTAATAGTGTACTAATGAACATAGCAAGTATATGATATGAAAACATGGAAAGCATGAAAGTAACAAGTAGGCACATGTGTTTCACCCCAAAATGTTTGAAAAACAGTAAAAGCGGGGACTATGTACTCACTTGAGATTGCTTAGAAGTCGTAGGATAACCACCAAGCAATGCTAGAAGATCACGGAATCAAACGGCACCTATATAGGTATCTACATTAATAAACGGACCTATCGGAGGATCGGGTAGTACGAGGGTTCGTAAACCAAATAAGTATGGGAACTTATGTAACATGGTTTAACAAAGCCTTCGTACTAAGACGAAACCTATCCTAAGTGCTTTTGACCCGTTACGACTCATTTAGGTAGCTTATGCTACTTTAACGCGTCGCTCGCGTAAAACGCGTTCGGAATGCTTAACTAGTCCTATGACAAGCAAGTTATGCCTTAACACGCTTAATATTGTTGCTAAATTAGTTTAGATGTCAAAAATTATGTTACATAGGCTTAAAATGAATTTTGGCGCAAAAAGGGTATTTTGGTAATTTACCTAAGGCATAAGAACTACTTATCATACAACTACTTAAACGTCGTGACCATAAGGTATGACCTCGGAAGGTTATTCCCTATACAACTATGGTCACCTAAAATGTTTTGGTCGGATCCTAAAGATCGACCAAATGGGTCGGGTTCGTAAGCATAAGCGATTGATTAGATCGCTTACCTTTACGACCCTAAACAAGCACAAATCTAAAAGCGACGAGCTAAACATGCTAGAACACGTTTAGTAAAGTTAGAAAACAGGTTTGGTATTAAAACAGACGGTTTTAATACCCTAGAGTAGTTTGGTTACAAAATACGCGAGAAAACGTATTTTGGCCGAAACTACGACTCGTCACTGAGCCTAGATAACGTGGTAATCAGTAGGTATAGTTACTAGGGACTATAACCATCGTGATTACGCTCACGTTATGAAGTTCAAACGAACTTTGCGTTGATCATAAACTGGTCAATGCAGAAAGTCAAACGCAGTTTGACTTTAACGCTAAAACGAACGAAAAACGCGAAAGAATACTTACAGAAGGTTCCCGCAAGATTGATTTCCGAGTATTTCTCAGGTATGAAGTTTTTATAACTCCAACTTAGAGAAAATCTCAGAATCAAGTGGGTTTGAATGAAGTTGGGGTTGGGTATTTATAGGAAACATGGAACCGTTAAGATCGTTTCTTGTTCCCCAAGCGTTTAATCTGAGCCGTACAACACATATCCACTGAATTACAAACCCATGGGAGCCCTAAGATTGTTAAAAACCATTTGCAAGTGGTTTTGAAGTGCTAAACAGCTGCAAACAGCTGTTTGCAACATTTTTGCATATCTGGGGAGGCCATGCGGCCCGCATCAGGATCCACACAAACTCAGGCGGGCCGCCTGAGCTTGTCTGATCAGCACAACTTTTTAAAAATGACAGTTTTAGCCCCTGCATGCTTTTAAGTCCATTTTCGACACGTTTAAGGCCCGTTAACCTCATTTCAAGCTTCTAAAATGAAGTTAAAGTATAGGGAACTCAAAACATGCTCAAAAATATCTCGGATGTCGGTTCGTTTGGTCGTACGATCGCGATGTTCGCTTAATTACGACGGAATGCGCATAAGCGCGAAAGACGATCCAAATTGCGCGACGAATGGATTTTTCTCATGCCAAACACAAAGGCATAATATAAGGATGCTTACATAAATTTTTGGATGTCCGGATGTATTCAGAACGTAAGTTATGCGCGAAAATGCAAACTTATGCACTTTTTGACGCTTTTAGTCCCTGAATGAGCATAAAGTTTATTTTTGCGCACCAAACACCTCAAAGCCTATTTCTAAGCTATGTAAAGGATATTTAGGGCATATTTAACTTATGATCATGTTCCGGAGGGTCTGTTACAGTACAAATTGACATACTTTTGTAGTTTGTCGAATTTAGTCCCTGTAAGCGAATAAACTTGATTTCGGCATACCAAACCATCCAAAACTTATTTCTAAGTTATGTAAGGGTTATTTAAGGTATGCTAAGCCTATGTCACTATTCTGGAGTGTTTGTTGCATTTAAACTGGTTATATTTACGCATCAGTGCGCTTATAACTCTCCAGAAAGCGATTTAGAGCCCGAAATCGAACAAGAATTAATATGTGCAAACGATTCACATATTTACACAAAATCCCAAGTATAAATACAATATTTCATTGGTTTGGTATTTGTTTGATGGTTGAAGTGACACAGGTGTCACAGATTCCCACTCTAACTAGTCCAAATGTCGAGTCAAACTTGCTTAGAAAAAGTCAACAGGATGCTAACTTTCGATTTTATGCATAATCAGTAATGTAGATGGTGTGTAACCTGTTTTGACACTCATAAAACATGATAATAAGTATTATAATTGGTCTAAGCTTGTTTGATCCGACCATTTGCTGTTTTGACCCGGTTCGGAACCGAAAGTCGCAAAACTTTGACTTTTGCTTTGACTTCAGTTCTAACCTGTTATGGTATGATTTAGATATGCCTTAGGACTCTCTTAGGAGCAGGTTACATGATGGTATAACCCTCTGTGACCGGTTCGTTGTTTGTCCGAGTCTTTCACACATTTCCGTTAAAAGCTCAAAAGTGGACCATAACGCCCTTTTCACTTTAAAACGAGAATTCCGGATATGTGGAAGGACAATAACCTTAGTTACTGATTTCTAAGCATGTCCCTAAAATTTCACGTCAATCCGAGGTCAAAAATAGGAGTTATGCTAAATAGCGCAATTACGGAAACTTTAGTAATTAAACGGCGCATTTAGCATAAAGCCTATCTAAACCCGAGTTTCAACACCAAACCTTTTACACACTGATGTAAAATAATATTTTGAAATTTTTAAAGATTTTTAATTATTTTTAACCTGCTCGTAACCTGCGGTTATGGCATCGATTCGGTAATTACCGAATATACCCTTTTCGGACATAACTTGAGTTCTACATGGTATTTTGACCCGATTCCAGTTGCTACTGATTTCAAATAATAAATAAAGTATTTTGAACTTTATAAACTGTTCGGAAAACTCAGATTTCCTGTAGAACTCGGAAACCTCTTTTATAAATCTTTAAAAATGACCGAAATACCCCTACGGAGCGTATTTTGGGATTAAACTCATTATGGGCATATTGGAAGGTATCCTACTGATACCACAACCTCTTTAAAGCATATTACCTTAGGAAACTTGTGTAAGACTCTTACGGTTACCCGTTACGCCTTTTACGCACGGTTCGGTTTATGTAACTAGTTTACATAAACTAGCTGAAACGGGTCAAACCTTATCGTTTTTACTTCAAAATCCAGAGTGTGGTTATTATACCCATATAAAACAAGTCTTCAAACTTTTTGGGTCCAAACCACATTCCATTCCCGGTTTTCGCCTTTCACGCGATTAAACCGTAATTATCCTTTGAAACTGACTGGTCTAAGCTAAGGCTAAATTAAAGACTCGTTAGGATTCTAATAGGTTGTTATAAACCTTCGTTCCAGAATAGGAGACCAGTAAAAGATACTTGCATTTGTTTATTGAGGTTATTACTTGCTCAGGTAAATACTTTTAACTTATTTTCCGTTATACGGGCTTGGGTTACGGTATATAAAAATACCGCTTGGTCGGGCAATAGTAGTTGGGTATTGTCAATGTGACCCGTTTAAAAATTGGTTTTGTTGGCTTTACGCCTTTGGGAGCTTAATGACCATGTCCCGGATATCCTTGGCATCATTTTACGAAATGGCCACGACCTCGACACGCGGGTGTAGGCGTACACCCGACAATGTGTCTATAATTATAAAGGTATAACCGTTGGTTTTCCCGCCACGGCTTTATGCTTTGTGGCGTGTCTATTAACCTTAAACCCGGCACGACCCGGGCGACTGAACGCATAGTGAACATGTAATTCTTTTACAAGATTTAACTGATAAATTATCCCAAGTTATAAAGAGTTTGTGCCTTATGCATTCAAATCAATTTTATTAAACATTTTTACAAAAGTGTCGGTTGAATGTATTTACCAGTATAAACTGACGTATTTTCCCCAAAAAGATTAAATGCAGGTTCTGTACGAAATAGGCTGGCCACTCCTTAGCATCGTTAGAGTCTCGTAAGCTTGGGATGCCACTATCTGTTGAACAATATTTCTATTTTTATTTTGATCCCCTGTGGATTTATTTCGACTACTTGTGATACTTGGATGTTACATTCGATAGTTGAAATATATCTATCTTTATGCTTCCGCTGTGCATTTAATATTGTGTGGTTTGACTATATTGTTGCCAACTACGTCACGGTAATCCCCCACCGGGCCCACACGTGAAACACGTGGAAATCGGGGTGTGACGACAATAGAGTTTGAAAAGGAGCAAATGAGCCAGATACCTTACGCATCAGTAGTTGGGAGCCTGATGTATGCTCAAGTCTGTACTCGCCCAGATATCGCTTACATTGCTGGAATGCTAGGCCATTATCAGACTAATCCTGGTCTGGATCGCTGGAAATAGCTAAGAAAGTACTTCGATATCTGCAAGGGACGAAAGGCAATAAACTGACTTATAGAAGAAGTGATCATTTAGAAGTGCTAGGCTATTCTGATTCTGACTTTGCCAAATGCAAAAATGACAAGAAATCCATTTCGGGCTATATCTTTAGGTTAGCATGCGGACCCATCTCATGAAAGAGTCATAAACAACAGTTGACCACAACTTTTACAATGATGGCAGAATATATTGTTATTTATAACACAACCTGTCATGGAATGTTGCTTAGAAATCTGATCACTAGACTTAAAATCGTTAATTCCATTTCTAGCCCATTGAAGGTTTACTGTGATAACTCAGTTGCCTTTAGTTTCTCGAACAGTAACAATTCGACTGGAGCTGGTTTATATCTCGTTACAAAGTATTTGTTCATACGTTAACGATTTGAGGAAAATAATCTCTGTATTGAGTATATTAGTACTAAAAATATTGTCACACCCCCAAAGTACCACCTAGGGAATGTCCCTATTAGGCGTGTGACGTACCAACAACGAGCCACTAATTACATTGAACCCATACAAGATTCAAAATAAAATCCTCAATTATTAATGAAAATACCATTCACGAGTTTAAATGAAAACTAATATGTTCAGCGGAAGCAAATAGTAAACCAAAGTTAAACTGTTTCAAACCAATGTATAAAATCAATAAGTCAATCACATGAATTCCTCCAGTCGACCCATGACCACTCCAGCTACTTCAGACAGCAAGTTCCCAAGTCCAAGATATCTAACGACCTGCGAGCATGCAACAAGTGTATCAGACAACGCTGGTGAGTTCATGGTTTTACGAAAAACTTGGTTACCAAGTGTTTAGTTAATCCATTGAATTTAAATGTTGATAATACCCTGAATACAAGACGGCTTCTGATTTACATTGCCCTTTCTCCAATGTTCCTATCAAAGCATTGGTCATGACTAGGTCATTAGTTCAACACCCGTCCTCCCAGGTACGGGGTGAGGTTGCCAAACCTAAGTAGCGCTACTAACTAATACCATGTTACCTCTCAGGTAACCAAACAACACGGAGGGACTTTAATGGTGATAGGATGAGTATATTATCCAACATTCCCAGATTTACCCAAAACCAATCCCTCTCAGGGATACTCAAAGACTGTCCCAACCACCGGGACGCATGCTCAAGAGAGATGAACTCACCTTAGATTTGCTCGGTAAGATTAATTACTTTGTTATCAATTGATCAAGCACGTCCTAACATGGTTTATCAATAACAATCAGTTTTGTGTCCGCATTGAATCACGTATTTTGTCACATATTACACAAGTTACATTCATGAAATATACACATAATTATGCGTGTTATAACAGTTAGCCATGTCATACATTATCCAAGTTAACAAAGTTTATCCACACAACATGTTGGTTTTTGTGCCATATACAAGTTTACTTCACAAGTCTAAGTTCCAATTAACACTTAACAGTCCATCCTAGCTTTCTTACAAAGTGCGGCCCAACTACTTCCGGCCCAACTTAAGTGTATGATCACCCCCAACCAGGTGCGGCCCAACAGCATTATAAGGCTTATGATTGTGTGCGACAGGTTAAGGAGGTGCGATTAACATAAAAGTGTGCGACTCACGTATGTCGGTTACACTTCCCTTGATTCATGGTTGAGCAGTTATAATTAAAACAACTTTTCACATAGGTAAGTAACCCTAATTATGATTAACCAATAATAAACTTTATCATTGTAGCAATCTAAATCACAACCGTACTTACGACATCTCACAATTGCTTCATGATTCATATTCAACCCAAATCAAATAACATAATATCTTTCTCAACAACTATTCATCCCTATTTAACCCTAATCCCAAATTGATTTCTTTTATAAAAATCTCTAAATCATAACAACCCTGGTATATCCACATGGATATTTGTGCTCTGTTTCATGTCACCAGTTTAACATAATTACCCTCATTGGGACCCTTATTAAATTACTATATTAGTTACATTACATCAGTCATCACATCGGCCCTTGTTGATCACATCATGCACATATTCTCACAACATCAAATACCATATGAATCATCAACCTAACCTATACCAACATAATTAATCTTTCTAATAGCCATTTATCTTTCTAACAGTCTAGTTTCATGCCCACATCTCCTGATTATCTAATAAATCGGACAACACACACTAGCAGGTAATCAAAGAAATTCGATCATCACAATAAAGGTGCACTAACCGGGTTATGGGATGCTAAAGATGGTGCTAGAACCGACGAGGGCTTCGGAAGAGATGGGGGGCTGCCATCGGAAGGAGTGGAGAGAGAAGAAGAGTAGGGTTTTGTTTAATCTTGCGTGATTATGAGAGGTGCATGAGAACCATGCACATATTTGTGTATGTTTGGAATAAGTGGGCCGAACCCACTTGGGTTTTATTTTTGATTTGGGTTCCAAAGAGCTGGGCCAAGGGAAGACAACAATGCAAGGGAGGGTTTCGGTCCAAATACGAAATGGGTGACCTAGGGATCACATGCAACTTAACACTATCTTACAAATAACTCTTGCACAAACGATAACTATCAAATATGACTCAATGACTCTAATGTGACGTGTACATAATTAAGCGTAACAACACTAGTTAAACGATCATGGAATCAGGTAATGCTAACCTTAAAAGTTCGGGTTGTCACATCATCCCCAACTTGAAAGAAATTTTGTCCCGAAATTTGGCAAGTAATCCAAAGCGGCAAGATGTTAAATCAGGATGACTGTGGATTTTCTGCAGATGCCACAAATATGCTTGCAGATCTGATGACTAAAGATCTCCCACCTAAAGTTTTTGAAGAACATATTTCGAATATGGAATTTACTAAAGACCTTATTTAAGAGCATATTGTACTAACTTATGTTTTACTTAATGAAATTTCCTCAGTTTCGATTTTGTATGTCTCTAACATATGTTCTGCGGTATAATGACATATAGACAAATATAAATACAAATCAAACATTAAAGGGCTTACGTGTATATTTTGATCATAACTGTTAGGTTTTAAATTGAGACTGTAGTATGACAAATGGGGTCCTGAGTCGAATGATGATTCAACGACTGTATTTCTCTGCTACGGTTCTTGGTTTAAAGCTAGAATGAGTTTTAACTCCTGGCCAGGTTTATCTAATACTCATGATAAATGATTACTCGGCTAAGTGGGAGAATGTAAGATTAAATATATTATTATTGTAATATTTAATCTTGTAGCCATATAATCATTTATATAATATCTAGATCAAAATATATTAAACCTATTATATAATTAGTTGGTAATTGTTGATGGACCATATTACCCTTATTAACTAATTAGGTTTCCTCTTGAATGTATATATAAGGAGATAACTAAAGAGGTAAAAGGTTACACAACTTGGACTCTCATAACATCACTAAAACCGTCCTCCATCTCTCTCTCCATAACCATCCGAATTCGACCCTTTGATTCGGTCTCACCATCATTATCATACACCCTAAGGAGGAACCAAATTAAGCTAACAATCATGTCAAACTCAATGGCTGCTTCTCTAACTAGATTCTCTTCTGGTCTGTCTCCTATTACATGTATTTCTTATGTTTTCCATTATGTTCAAACAGAACTGATCAACTAACATTGCATTTTTGTCAAGACTACTCGTGGTGTGTTTCTGATTGGAGTTGCTGGTTTTTGATGGGATCTAAGCTTTCTGTGTCGATTTGTGGTAGCCAAACGGTGATTTGAAATTTACAAGATAAAGATGTTTCAAACTAGTTTGTTGATGGTTTATGATCGTGGAGGTGTTGATCGGTTCCGTTTTAGGCATAATGGAAAACATGAAAACATACCTGATTGCATCAGTACAGGCCAGCAGAGAATCCAGATGGAGACGCAGCAATAAGTTTTGACATGATTGTCAGCTTGATCTGGTTCCTCCTTAGGGTGCAATCTAATGATGGTGATGATGAGAAACCGACAAGGGAATCGGTTATGGAGAGGAGGTCGATTGATGTTATGAGAGTAATTAGGTTATGTGTCTAACCATGAAACCTCTACATTAGTCTCCTTATATAAGCACCCAGGAGGAAACCCTAATTAGTTAATAAGGGTAATTAGGCCCATCAATAATTACCAACTAATTATTTAATAGGATTGTTATATATTTTGATCCATATAATGTAAATGATTATAATGGCTACTAGATTAAATATAAAATAGATATATTTAATCTTACATTCTCCCACTTAGCCGAGTAGTCATTTACTGTGAGTATTAGGTAAGCCTGATCAGGAGTTAACACTCATTTTACCCTTAAACAAGTACTATAGCAGAGAAATACAGCCGTTGAATCATTATGCGACTCAGGACCCCCATTAGTCATACTATAGCCTTAATTTAAAACCTAATCGTTATGATCAAAATATGCATAAGCCCTTTGTTTGATTTGTAACTTTATTTATCTATATGCCATTATGTCGACTTGACATATTCTTAGAGACATACAAAATCAAACTGATGAGGAAAATTAACTAATACTTAGTCATTCATAGTACGATATGCAATTGCGCACGGCCATTAATTAATACCCGTCTATGAGCTCTCTTAATAAGACTTATGGGTAATAGCCCTTCAGTTATAGGATCCTTAAGCATATCATGAATGTATTCGATACAAACTTAGTTTCCTCAAATCGTTCATAAACGAATAATTAATTGCGTATCGAAATTTAATGCAGCACCTCTTGAACTGTTACTGTTCAAGGAATCATGGTAGCTGACTTTATCACACTAAGTCTTCAAAACATTAATTACATGGAGTTAATAAACTTATGAGTCCACTGATAAATTTCCAACAACATTTAGTGACTATATTATGTCGTTATAACTTAGGTTGTCGATATCAGTGCATTATGACTCCTCCATGAGATAAGTTTTGTCTGCTGACATAAAGATGTACCCAAAATTACATTCTTGCATCTTTGAATATCACAAAACTAAAGTAATAAACTGGTTTTAATTCTCACTTCTTCTTTAAGGTATAGTCTCTCGTTTCTTTTAAAGATATTGCAATACTCCATTAGATGCTTCACATTAATCTAGACATATCTAGTGTGTTGCAATGTGAGTAATATCTAAACGAGTATAGACTTAAACTTACATAAGGCTTCCAATTAATGAAGCGTAAGGAAATAATCTCATTTATCCTATTATCCTCTAAAGGAAGAGCAGTATTGTTTGTTACATATGTAAGGACCCATTTAATGTTAAACTTATGGAATGGAACTTAATGTCCCATTGGGTCTATCTCAGTATGTTATGATATCAATTACGTAAGAGATATCTCTAAGATCTATTATATCAAAGTTTGTGTTAACAATGCTTTGACTTATGTAACATATACCTGTCAAAAGAATATCATCTATATAGACAAGTTTATCTTAGTTGCTCCCACTCATCTTGAGGTAGGTACATTAATCCACTTGATTGTTGATGGAAATAATTACATTAAGATTTCATCACATTATGATGTTTGCATTAACCCATACATGGATTTTGTTGGCTTACAAATAAAGTGTTCTTTAACCTTCAGTTTGGAACTTTCAGGTTGTTTTATGAACATGTAAATATGTCAGCCATTTGTTAAGGAAACTTGTTTTTAATGTTCATCTAATGTAGCTTTAAACTATTATAAGCTGCTAGAACCGTGATGATCCATCAAAGAAATCTTTTGTTAGATATGTAATAAAGATTCTTTAATAACTTATCTCTTCCTGAGTACAACCTTTGACAATCAATCATGCTTTTGAGTGTCTTAACGCTTATATTAGGATTTGATTAGTTATGAACACTCTTAGATAACTCAATCAAATCCCAAACGTTATACGAACACATAAAATCAGTTTTACTAGAAAACTGTTATATTCTATTTAGAAGATTGATTAACACTAATGGCTTAATTAGAAGAGATTGGATCAGTAAACTTTTCCATAATCCATTTCAACTTTAGTTAGGGAGGTTATGTAATCATCAATGTTAGTAGGCTTTTAAACCTAGATGACCTCCTGAGTTGATTATTGGGTTCATTAGAAGTTTCAGTTTTATGGATTAGCTCTTGGTTAGGTTGCTATCATTTTCATTCTAAGTTTGTAAGAGTTGGTGCAGTATGGTGTACAAGAGGTGTAATCGGAGTTAAATTTGGAGTGAATTTAATGACACTCTTCCCCCCGCCTCTTGTATTCCTTGCAAATCATGATAAGGACTTTAACTGCTCCCACTGATCTTAGAAAACTTTTAGGAACTCAGCATGCTTAGGGTCAATATTTAACGACTAACAAAATTCTAACAGAGAAACAAGTTAATGACGTTAGTCGTTGTGATTTCTCTTGTTGAGGATTATGTTAGTTTAGGTGAGAAATCTAAGTGCGCCCACAATTAAGCAAATGAAACTTTTGTAAGAGTAGCATTAGATTTTAATGAGACAAGTTTTGATAGAACAGTGTCGTAATGGAGCGGTGTCTTGTACAAGAGGTGTAAATTTAGGTAATGTAAAATTTTCACTCCCCACCTCTTGCAACTATTGCAAGTTATTATTAAGACACTTAATGCTCCCACTGATCTTCAATATCTCTAGAATGCTACAAGAGAAGTTTCAATGAGCTATGTGATGTGGGAACCTATCACATATACGTTAGACTTTATTTGATTTCTTTAATGTCCAGATATCATAAGAAACTTTAGGGACATTTTTGATAGAAATCTTATTAAGTATATATATGAATAGATTTCTTCTAAGACCGTGTGCCATATGCGACAAAATTTAGATACAAGTTGATAGTCTGTTAAATGATAAATGAATTATGTCTGAATGTTCCATTTAGAATAAGTTCCACGAATGTCAATGAATGACTTATGATGGACCCATACTTATTCCTTAAGCCAAGTAATTTAGGGCTATAACGTCAGGATTTAAAATCACTTAGAATGAGATTAGATGAAAAAATCATCCTCAATAACCATGTCATGATTTCTCATGAATTTTGGTTATAATGGATGAAATTTATAAGTCTCATTTTCCTTTTGTCAAATTTTCATTTACATGATGATAAAAGTTGTGAAAATGTAAGGTATCATCTAGTTTCATCTTAGTAATGTTCCAATCCAGATATTTAGAACAAATAAAATGAGAGTTTAAGGTAAGTGTGACTTTATGTTGACTATGCAAACCTCACAATCTTCATAACATTGCTTAATTATGATACTATATTCTGATTAATCTTCAGAATATATAAGGTATCGAAAAGCGTTGTTAGAAAACTGCTTATTATAGTTCTTATAGTCTTAACATTTAATTTTGTCACTAACTCTCATTTTTTTTATTTGTTGACTTCTGGTAAGGAAACGTTTAAAACTAGAGTCAACTAATCATGTGTTAATAGGAATATTAAAATTATCAGACTTAGATATCATTAGTAAGTGACTATCTAATTAATTTATCCAACTGTTCTTTAGAATAATGGATAGTCTCGTTGCTTATGCCTAGTCTAATGACATAATTATGCAGTGAGATTTTCCCTTGAAGAACCTTAAAGTTGGGATTATGTACTTGTATTTTGTCTATGGACCTTAGAACAATCCTCTTTCAAAGTTTAAGTGGTTGTAAGGTGAGTAACAACTTATTTTCCAGCTTCAAACATTTATTTCTTTGTACATATATTGCTTATCAACACACTCATTATACTTTGGTACTTTTGAGTGTTATAGTTGATTTATAAGGCATCAAATTGTACAAGTGAAAATCTTAGTATGTAATGTACTGGAAAAATGTACTTATTTCCATGCTTAAACCCTTAACTTTACGGGTCATGGTATTGTACATTATAATGTATTCATATATACCACTTAAATTTATAGTTTAGAATTTTAAATGAAGGCATGTATCTTAGGAGTTCTAGTGATTATTCCACAATTATAGATTAGTCTTAGGAAAGACTTAATCTGGAATAACCTTTTAGTGACAATACTTATGTTAGAGAGTTCTTGATTATCATAAGAGACATCATGTTCGATTTATCCTAATCATCATGCTCTACTTTTCTTCTGTAATGCTTTATCAGAAGAGAGCAATAGGATTATCGTGTCTTAAGAGATAATCAAGGATTTAATTTAAGAGCTAATTCTTATAGAAACTTTAAGCAAAACATATTAGATTTAGGAATTAGAGTGGATAAGATATAGAAGAAAATTATAGTGAGTAAAATTATGGGTACTAAGAATAAGGCGGACGAAATGATCATAAAAAATTAATTGAGGATCATTAATATAAGGATCATTATGTGAAGAGGTTGTGATATGTCTATTACTAACATCAAAATAATAGACTATTTAAAGTTCTACTTAAACGAAGACAAATCAGCTTTGGCCAGAAGTGTAATCATTTAAGCATGTGTGCAAAGTGGTTGTAACAAATTAGCTTTGGCCAGAAATTGAGACAATCACTTTAGTTATGCACTTGTTAAGTATGCCATCTATGAAGGAATTAAATCAGCTTTGGCCAGATATTAAGACATTCATGTTTATGATGCACACTTAACATAGCTTTCGTAATACTCGAACGATAAGTAGATGCATCAAATCAGCTTTGGCCAGAAGTGATACATCAGAAGCTCATTCAAGTTAAGCCATTTTGGTTTTGTAAAACATTATTTAATCCTCATTAATTAATTAAGTAATTACAAAAACCAATCATTTAATAGCAAACCACCTGTTAGCACGGATCGAACTCCGCGGTGAGTTCTAGGGGGTGCAGGGGGACAACGTGCCCCTTGCACGGAGTTCAGGGCGGAGCCCTGAGCTAAATTTTAGTTCATATTAACTGCTTAATAAAGTAATGGGATTTCGAATAAGTCTTGAAATTTTATGAACACTCAAGATTTCAGATGATCTCGGATGATTTCGGATGTGTCCAAGACGCATGATTTTGGATAAATTATGTCTTGGATTCATCCGAAATGGTGATGCTTAATCCGAAATGATCGGTGACACTAAGTCCGAAATGGTCCGAAATGATCAGGTAGTTAATGATCCGTAATGGATGAAACAGATGCTCATCCGGAATGTCCATCCAAAATGTTCATCCGGAATGATCAGTTAGATATTGATCCGTGATGGATGATGCTTAGTCCGTAATGATCCGTAATCCTTAGTTCGAAATGATCCATAATGATCAAACAGATGTTGGTTCGTGATGGACGCTTAGTCCGAAACGATCTGTAATGATCCGGAATGATCATCCGAAATGCCTATCCGTAATGTGTTCCACAAGCTACAAAATCCCTAATTTGACAGTTAATTATTGATAAGATTTAATCCGAAATCTTAGGGATTATGGGATTAAGTTTCCTGTTTAATTGCTAATTATATTTATCTGTTGATTTCGAAAATTATATCCATTAATAAAATAACAGATTTCGAAAATTCTAATTAGATAAAACTAAATCAAACAGGAACAAACACCCAATAATCCTAAATTCATTCCAAAACTAAGGGAATTTTCGAATTTAATCAAGAACTCATGATGAACCCTAAATCAGAATATTCAAACATTCATCCGAAATCTGGAAATTATTACATATTTAAACACATTTCCTTAAACTGTTGATTTCGGAACAATAATTTGATGAATATATGATCCGAGATGATCCGGTATGGAGGATTCTAATCCGGAATGGCATCTCGGGTAAAATAGTTTGAAGATGTTCTTCTGTGATGCATCCGTAATGGATCTGTGATGAAATTATTTGAAGGTATTCATCTGTGATGTATCCGTAATGGATCCGTAATGATCCATAATGATCTATAAGGATCTGTAAAGATCCATAATGATCCGAGATGCATTCGAGATGATAAAACCCAGATCCGTAATCATCCGTAATGATGTGTAATGATCCGTAATGATGATTTCGGATGACAAAACGGAATTTTATCAGGTTTTTTCAAAACTGTTTTCCAGTTTTATTCCAGATTTTCGGATACAAAACAGAACCGACTAATCAACATATGCTCTGATACCACATGTTGATCGGTTCTGTTTTAGGCATAATGGAAAACATGAAAACATAGTACAGGCCAGCAGAGAATCCAGATGGAGACGCAGCAATAAGGTTTGACATGATTGTCAGCTTGATCTGATTCCTCCTTAGGGTGCAATCTAATGATGGTGATGATGAGAAACCGACAAGGGAATAGGTTATGGAGAGGATGTCGATTGATGTTATGAGAGTAATTAGGTTATGTGTCTAACCATGAAACCTCTACATTAGTCTCCTTATATAAGCACCCAGAAGGAAACCCTAATTAGTTAATAAGGGTAATTAGGCTCATCAATAATTACCAACTAATTATTTAATAGGATTGTTATATATTTTGATCCATATAATGTAAATGATTATAATGGCTACTAGATTAAATATAAAATAAATATATTTAATCTTACAGGAGGGTGGTGGTGGTTTACAAGATAAAAATGTTTCAAATCTAATAATGTTCATCTCGTAATCATCATTAAGTTTTAAGTGTTGTTCATCAATCATTTCATAGTTCATTTGTTACAGAACTGCTATTCCAAAGTTTTTTTGTTACATGGTTAGCATATTTTTTTTAAGAATGGTTCATTGTTACATAACAGAATGGTAGAAGATGATGGAGGAATGAAAAAATATATTAAAGTTTTTTTAAATGGTTGGATATTTAAATTATTTACAGAATTAGTCCCTTCAAAGGTGAATTGACAAAAATCCCTCATATGCAAGCACATGATCAGTATTAACTAAAAAAACTTAACTGGGTTAGGCCTAAAGGATAGAACATGTATAATTTTGAAACATTAAGTACAAAACTAGTCAATGTTACAAGGAAATGACACCGCTTGAAAATACGTATAAAGACAGGGGCGGACTTATGAAGGGTTGAGGGGGTGCACAGGCTACCCCTCAACTTCCTTGGCAAAGTGTAAAATTAGTGTAAAGTATTTTTTTTTTTTTGGTCTTATGTATGGGATACCTTTCAGAAAATATTAGGATACCACAAATTAAGGTTTTGTGTTTGCCATGGAAAAAGAAAAACAAAGAAGAAAGATGAAATTGGTAAAGTTTCTTTGTTAGCGTTGAAGTGAAATAAAAAAAAGTTGCAGGTTTTGATACAAGGAAGAAAGGTTTCTTTAGGTATCTTGGGAAGATAAGTGTGAAAGTCAAAAGTTAATTTAATTTAATTTACCTTTCAATTCCGAAAAATACATTTTAATTCTTTCTTAAAAAAACAATTTAATATAACCTGGGTAAATTACACTTTTCGTCCTTTATGTTTGTACTGGATTGCAACGGATAGCCTTTAACTTCAATAATTACAGTCATAGTCCTTTATTTGAAAAACTTATTACACCTTTCGTCCTTTAATACTAACCCAGTTAAAATTATCAGTTAAGTGTAGTCATCTACAAGGCACATAAGGGCATTTAAGTCATTTTACCCTATCTTATATATTTAAAAAACAACTTAAAAATGTCAAAATAAAAAACATATATAAAAGTATAAAACCCTGTCTATTGTTCTTCACTTTCACCAGCCACCAATACTAACCAGTCGCCACCACACCACCAACAACACCACCCACTACCATTACTGTCACCCCTCAGTCTCTCACCTAGGGTCGGCTTAACGTTTTTGGTGGCCTAAAGCAAAATAAAATTACGAGGCCCTTTCCGTATAAAATGCTTAACTATTAGGGTGGAAACAAGCCTTGAACAAAATCAATTAATTCATATGTTCAACTATTATGGTGTAAACGATTAGCAAATTTAGCGCATAATTGACCTCAGAAAATCGATAGTCTAAGGATTAGGCCTAAACAATTGTTTTCAAAAAGAAATCAAGTAGCTAAACAATCAAGTAACTTATCTACAATATAATCAACTATTAGAAAGCTAGTATAATAATGAACAATAAAAGTAATCAGTTAAACAGATGGCCTTGCTTTGACTTTTGAGCCTTTGAAAACCCAACACCAACACTTTTTCTATTATTATTCCCTCTCATTTAGTTTCTCTAATAAATTAATACACAACAGCCTAAGCCCAAATACATATATTATCTATACAATAAAACTTCAAAATTAGTGGCCTTGGAATAATGGAGGCCTCAAGCGGCTGCTTGATTTCAATGGCCCAAGAGTCGGCCTTGCTCACCTATGGCCTTCTACATCCATCCAAATTCTCTGGTATACTAAATGAGCCAAACAAATGAGCAGATTGAAACATATTTTAAACCACGTTGTTTGCCACAAAATCTACCCCTAAAGATTGAATAATACTATAACCTTTTTCTAGTTTTTTCTTCTCTTATTCTGAAACAGAGCATATTATCAATGAATGATCAACAACAATAAAGGAGGTTAAGATTTCAATTATCACAGTCAAAATTAGTAACCGTCATAGGTCAACACATATTATTATTCACTTAAAAGAAGAAAATTAAAGACTGATCTAAGGAATCTCTTAGATCCAGACAGAGGGTCGACTTTGAGCTGAGTATGAACACCGAGAACACCGTGGTAAGTAGTGAATGTTTTGAGAGGGGAAATGACTGTACCGATAAAAGTGGAGTTTTGGAGGTATTTCTGCCAGTGAATGGTGGTAGGGTGTTGTGTTCGAAGACTGTGCTGGTAAATGACACTTTCTGTTGTTGCTAGATCATCAACGGGGGAGGATGGGAATCGTTGTGAACGTTTCTGGATCTAATTGTTGTTTTTCTAGTTTTTGAGTTTAGTTATTGTTTCTCGAATTATGAATTCAACAGGGGGATCGTGGCTACGGTGGTGGATGGGTTGCAGGGGGTTATTGGTTGCGGTGGTGGATGAGTTGCAGGGGGTGGCGGCTGCAGGGTGAAGATGGTGGTGGAACTTGGTGGGTGGTGGTTAGGATACAGAAGAGAGAGACTTTAGAGAGAGAGAGAGAGTAGTTTGGGGGGAAAGAGAGAGAAAGTCTTTAAATAAATAGAGAAGTAAAATTACTAATCTATCCTCATGTGCAAGTCATATGTCATATTTAACCAAAAATTTTAACCTGGTTAGTGCTAAAGGACGTAGAGTGTAACGGGTTTTGCAAATAAAGGATTGTAACTGTAATTATTGAAGTTAAAGGCTATCCATTGCAATCTGGTACAAAATAAAGGATGAAAAGTGTAATTTACCCTATAACCTGTTACTCTGTTAGGGGGGGTGGGGATGGGCTATTAAGGGATTTGGGTTGTGTATAAATATTGAGAAGCAGTTTCATTATATTAAACAATTAGTATGCCTTGTAGCGAAATTCGGTTGACAATCTTCTTGCTCCAACGCACAATCTTCATTCTTTGCGTAATCAATCGGCCCCTTACGTAAAAATTAAAAATAAATCTAGCCCGGTATAAAATCTGAAAACTTATTGCCAATATTGATTCATAAAGCATAGCCCAAATGTGAAATGCTCAATATGGATTCATTAACCTAAATACTAATAACATTAAAAAAACTAGTTTATAAAATTTAATTCTGTAAGGCCTAAGTGTCTTTTTTTTGTTCGACCAGGGCACTTGATTTTCAAGATTAGCCCTGCCCCACTTATAAATTATTTCACTGTATAAATATTTCTTCTGGTTTCTTCACTGTATAAAGGTAAAGGAAAAAACTTATAATTCACTTTATAAATTATAATAGAATAAAATAGGTAAAAATTTATGTAGTTTTTATAAGGACTAAAAAAGATAGATTGAAAATGGAGAGACCAATATCACCATTTAAGTATAACCAAAGGGGTATTATGAAAAATAAAAATCACCAAAAAAAGGCCGACGTTACCTTGTTGAAGTATATAATATAAGTGTTGTATATAATATAAGTTTGCGAGAAGGTCATTGGAACGGCAACTAAAATGGTCGGCGTACCTTGCCGACGACGTCACAGCTTGGTCAGTTTTGTGATGTCGATATACATATTTGTATTCATGGTCAAACGGGAACAAATTCTATTTATGATGGCGTCAAAAACGTTTTAACATTTTTGACTAACCAAATACTTATAAGCCAATCAATTTATAAGCCGAAGTTGAAAAACAGTTAGAGATAAGAAAAAATATTATTAAAATTTCAATTTAATTAAGTATTTGAATTTTCTAGCAAAGTGAACCCAATAAATTTACATCATTATGACTTGTTAATTGATTAATAGATTTTCATAGTTAAGAACTTTTTTTATTAGACTTCTTTATGATAATTAAAACTTTTATTTCTTTTGTCGGCGTTATTTAAATTTTGTGAAAGTATTATTATAATTATTAATTTATGGTGAGTTTTTTTTTCTTGTTTACGATCTTTAATCTATCTATACATATAATAAAGTAAATCATATGGGGGACACATGTCGCTCTATGAGGTGATCTCAATAGTTTTTTCCCGCCTAAATAAATAGATATCTATATCTATACATATAATAAAGTAAATCATATGGGGGACACATGTCGCTCTATGAGGTGATCTCAATAGTTTTTTCCCGCCTAAATAAATAGATATAGATAATATTTGTTAATAAGATTTAAAAATATATATATTATTTCCATCCATAAATTTTATCTTTTTATCTTTTACCCTAAACAAATTGATATAAATAATATTTTGTTAATAAGATTCAAATAAAGAATATATCCTAAACAAATAGATATAGATAATATTTGTTTATTTGTTAATAAGATTCAAATCTATACTATATAATAAAAGAAACCAATAAATGGACACTTGTCATTATTCTAGACTATTTTAATTATAAATAATTATTAATTAATTTAATTTTAAATTCAGGAAAATTACGGTTCCTTATAAAAGTCATAATCTATATCCAAATTTAAATTCCAAATGGATAACTATGATCTCAAAGCATTAAAATTCTAAACAACTTCAAAATCATACAAATTATGTTGTTTTATAGATTTGATTCATTGGAGTTTGATACCTTATTTTTTTTTTGTTGGTTAATTACTTTAAAATGGTTAAGACATTTATAGTTTTTAATTTATTGAATTTGTTACTATATGTTTACGTTTGTTTATCAAGTTGAATACATGATCAATAATAATTTGACTATTAAATATAGAACCGATATTATTATTAATTATAAAAAAATACATAAACTCTTAACTAATTAAAGTCAATTAATAAGTTAGTTAAAAACATCTATATATAAAAGAAACGTATATGGGGACACATAACACTTCCCCAGGCCCTCTAATTATGTTTTCCCATTTAAATCAATCTACTAATTTGGTTGTCTTTGTTTTACAGGAAATATTTATTATATAGTTTAAATTGTTTAACCCGTGTAACACACGGGAAACTAACCTAGTTAATATATTATATTATTATTTTCTAAATGCTAATTCATAACCTATTCTATTAAGCGTATGAATTTATGACATAATATGAATTTAAAGCCATTCGGTGTGAGGTTCGGCTTGGCCCGTCTTGACCCGTCGCCGGGCCTCAACAGTCAACACCATCCCGGGCTAGACGTCGCCGTCCTAATCGTCGCTTACCAGACGTTGGAGACGGGCAGATAAAGACAAAAACATGTCGTTGTCATCTTCTGCACTACAAATGCCCACCGAAACCCTAACCCCTTTGTTTACCAAATTCATTCAACACACCTATCAATCAACTATAAAAGTTTATGGGTTTTAGCCCCCACTAAAAACTGATCGGAAAGGATACCAGATTACCTATGGTTTGTGCCGAATGATGGAAAGAATAAGGATTCCGAAATGTGGGGATTTCCGGCGAATGACGGCGAGTTGCAGGGAGATTCTTAGTGAATTTTTTTTTCGTGAAAATTGTGTGTGTGAAGATTCGGAGGTTCGAGTATGATTTGTATAAAGGCAAGATTTGAAAAATATTTGAGATGGGATACAAGGTTCGAGACATGAAAACTGAATTTTTTAATAAAAGCAATGAGATTTGAAAAATGTTTGAGGTGGGGTAGGGTCATCACCTATTTTCTTGGTTCCATCTTTAGAGGGGATCCTTCAAAGACTATGACGTGGCGCTGAGATGGAGGGTCATCCTCCAAGGACTACCCTCTCCATTACCGAGTAGCCTAACATCCAATTTGTAAGTTTGAGTTTAGTCTAAGTTGTGTTTAGGTAGGTTTTAGGTCAAACATACAATCATATATAGCTAAACATGTTGTGTTCTACCCATTTGACCGTTTTACGGGTTAACCCATTTACTTTTGATTTTTGTTAAACATGTTCTTTTTGTTGTTATCAAAAATGATTAAATTATTTATGTCAACGTTTAAAAGATGAAAAAATAACTATAAGATTTTATAGTTTATTAACTAACTATTTTACATACATACTTGTATTTTTTATTAAAATTATGGTTTAGAGTATTAATATAAAAAATTAAAATAAAATTTTGGGTTAAACACATTTATAAATAACTAGCAGAAATTAATGCCTATTGTTATATATTATAGACTCGCATAAACTCGAACCTTGAGATTTTTGTCACGCCCGGCTTTCCAGGTGGGTCTGGATGTGGAGTTTAAGCGTAAGAGTATTAATATAAAAAACTAAAAATAAAAATTTGGGTTAAACACATGTAAAAATAACTAGCATAAATTAATGCCTATTGTTATATATTATAGACTCGCATAAACTCGAACCTTGAAATTTTTGTCACGCCCCGCTTTCCAGGTGGGTCTGGATGTGGAGTTTAAGCGTAACGATTGTATATCAGTTTCACAGCTCATCGGATATAGGGAGTTTATATATTAAAGTACAAGTATCGAAAATCGCCAAATTACATTAAAACTTTTAAAATGTTAACTATTTGGTATAAGTATCCCAAAAGTAGGATCTAGATAAAATAGGTTTTGAGACATCATAAGTCTTTTGCCATGGAGTCTCAAATCCCAAAGCTTTTTGACCGAGCCTTCTCCATCCTACTATTGAGGTTCGTCATCTGTATGTTAATCTTTAAAAATACGTCAGCTTTTGCCGGTAAATACAATTAACTGACTCATTTGCAAATAATTAAAATCATTTGTGAGTTGTTGAGATTTTCTTGTTACCAGATTTACATGCTTGTAATATCTGGGATCCAGTGTTCAAAACCGGCTTTTAATTAATATACACACGATATATTTTTTGTGTCTATTAGGTGTATGCCTACACCCCGCACTTTAATGGTCATTACAATAAATGAATCAAGATTCAAGACGCTCGGATAGTACTATTCACCCCAAATGGTTTATGTTAATCAAGCAATACAGATTAAAATCAAGTTATCAACATTCTGAAAGCATCTGCCAATTGTAATACCCGTACCAAATGATTTTGTACCATATCCCAAGTTTTATATAATAAAAGTGTTAAAAAGTATTTACACGTGCTAACTGTTCTCACAACGTATTTGGTTCTTTGCACAACCAAATTCAAAGTTTATTATCTTACAGTGCGATTTCTGGAAGGCTCTGTATTCCAGAGTGAACGGAAATAGTTATTCATTATATTTGTTTACAGGTCATTATAAGTCCGTTGGACTTGACTAGTAAACGTAGATTTGAGCACATTTCCGCTAGATTAATCATTGACCGAATAGAATGTGATTTATAACCATATGAGGGAAGGGTCTCGTGTAATATGGTTTAGTTAACCTTATACTCTTATTTGAAAGTGTTTTGAAAAGGTTTGACCCGTTAATATATTGCAAAATACATCCATTTATCATGTAGAGTTTGTGCATATTCCGTATTAATTTAGTCTAGTTTTGCTTAGAATTTCGTTACTTTGATCAAATCTCATTTTACAGGTCGTTAGTGCTAAAACTGTTGCAAAACGAAGAAGAATTGGCTGAGTTTGGGAGTTAGAATAAATTCTGGAGATTTGGGATGCTGAAGCTGGTTAAAAAAACGAGACATTCTGTGAAAATCAAGCCCTCGCGTCGCGCCACCATCATCTCCCTTAGCCGTCGCATGCCGCTAGCATTAAAAAAAATAATAAATGGCGTAGGACCGGTTTTGACTCCGAAACGATTGCGAAACGAACGTATGACGTGCGGAATCCATACACGAACGCGACCTAACACACACGATGTAATATAAACGTGATTCTATATAAGATTTGATAAAGTGCAGCACCTTGAATCACTTTCTCTCTCTAGAATCTCTTTCTAGATCTAGAGCTTTCCTAAACACAAATGAGCCAAAAATCTAAATTCTAATACTAAAGCCCCTATTTATAAGCCAAGGGGAATTAATGAGATTTCTCATTAATTACAGAACTGCCGCATTGCCTTTTGACTAGCTATCTCTAATATTACAATATAAAGCTCGTTTTGAACTGTTTCTCGCTACGGCTCGGATTGACGAAGGTGATAGACATAAGTGCACTAACAGACTCCCCCTTGGATATTGCCGCAGTCAATCTCGTAGCGTCTTGTCTTTTTCTCTCTCTTTGAGTCTTCTTGAAGCTTTAACACGTTTTCATCAACGTGGACTCTCTCTTGCTTGAACAAAATCCCCGTGGATCTGTCTTTAGCTTCAGCTTCTCCTTTCTATAGACTCTTTTCTTCATCAGGCTCCCCCTTTCGTCAAGCTTTCGTGCTTTTGGGATCGACACCTTGCTTTTCGTATACAAGCTCTTTCAAGATAGTTACATGACTCCTTGAATCCACGCTTCCTTTTGCGTTGAGCTCATCTTCAGACTCCCCCTTAGACTCGGCTTTCGGGATCGTAGTCTGGTATAACATCTGCAACACTCAAACATTTATAAGTAACAACGTTTTGAACATTCAATTTTCCAGAAATCGTAATCTGGCTCTATTCAACTTTCTAAATCACTCCCCCTATCAACAAACTTTACAGATTTGGCAGTGTTAAGTATCCAAAATCCCTCACAGTTAATCATCTAAGTCCAAACTAATGACCTTGGAGATATCACAAACTATTTTTGATTTTTGATTTTTAATTCAAGTTTCAAATTAATGAACTTGTTTTATTTTCAGAAACACAATCAGCTTACTTAGATTTTGAAACTCAGCATTTCAGACATCGGTTGTCGAAAATAAAGCAGAATCAAAAATCTTTTTGTATTTTTCTGAAAATATAAAGCAGTAAAGAAATATGTACAAACATATTTATAGACAATATTTTTGTTTGAGTATGCGTCAGAGGATCATATCAGTTTTTGACAAGTCACAAGTACCGTTGAGCTTAGTTACACATTAAGAATTAAACAATTCGCTTAGATTGTCGATATACTGATCCACTTAAATTTTCACACAAATTTCAACTGATTCAGGATACGAATTAGGTGTTTTAAGAACTTAAACTCATTCATGTGTCCCACCTCTTGAATATACTCCCGTATCCAGATCCCAATATTCAGTCTTACAGGTGAATATACCTAGATGATATCTGTAAGGGGTTAGATGCGAAACCGTGAGAGCTCAGGTCAGAACTTCCGTTCAGCAGAGAGATGACGGTTCGACTTTAGGTGTGTCCCCTTTAGAGGATCTTTTCTTCAACAGCAATGATTATCAATTTTATTGTTTCATCATTTTTGCTGAGGGCGACGCTGTATTTCAAGCAATGCGAAAAGTATTATTCGGGGACTAGGTCAGAACTTCCATTCAGCAGAAGTCCCGGAATAATACCCCAGATATCACTAAGCATAAAGACCTAGTATCTCAGAAAGAGGGGTCTTTCAAACGAGATTTCAGGGGTTACCTATATATCCAAGTAGTGTTCCCCACGAAATAAGCAAGTTTGAATTTAGGTTTATATCCCGAAAAAGTTTACTAAATGTATAAAAACCTATCGGCATATCATCAGTGAGACTGTTTAACGCTATTTAATCAATACATTTCTTTAGCATACTGTAACTGTCTACTGATGTACTATCATTTCCTCTTTTACACAAAACTCATATTGTTGAATTTTATCATGTTTTTGGCTTTTTTTCAAATTTTCTAATGTTTTTGTATTTTCTGACAATTTGTCTCCCCCTAAAATGCAAAGTCATTAAAAGAAAATTTGACAAACTGATACTGATAGCTTTATCTCGCCATCCATTTTCTGCTTAATGTGCTTTGTTTTGCAGAAAATCTAATATAAAGTACCCCCATGATTTACAACCCATTGATTTTCGACAGTTTGAAAACCGGTTTTCAATCTTGTGAAAGTAATCATGTTTGTTCCGCCGTGAGGGTTTCGGCATATTCAATCAACACACACACACACATATATATATATATGACAAAAATAAAAAACAAACATATTTTTTGTTTTTCAAGTTTTTAACAAACTAAAAACATATTTTTGGTTTTTAATTTTTCAAATTTTTAGGGTTTTTGAAAATATTGTTTATTTATGTACAGAAAAACAAATAAACTCCCTGTTTCAACCAACACAGGGTCCAGCAGCCTCTTCCTCCTTTCCATGTGCCAGGCTGCTCCAACTTTCATTCTCACAATCTTTGGTTTTCTTGAACACCTGCACATGCAACAATTTGATCATTTGAACAATGCAACCCAAGCCTGTTTAGACTCAGGTAGTTGAACATGAATCTTTCCAGGTAGAACTGGATAATTTCTTTCATTTTTCTCAAAAACATTATCAATTTTAACTTCAACTTTTATATCTTTTATCGAATCGACATATTTCTTAACACTCCATGTTTGACCTTTTGGAGTGCCTCGTTTGTAAAAATGTGATTCTTTTTGAACACTTTGTTTTTGAACAACATTTGGTTTCCAAAACTGTTGGCGTTTTGTCATATCAACTGTTGTTTTCCAACTTTGTGTTGTTCTGAATCTGGGTGTGTGAGAATTCCATGTCTGTCTTGAATCGAACCTGCTTGGGTTTGATTTCCAATTTTGATTTGAAGCAAACTTGTTTGTATTGTACCTCCAAGTTTGTTTCGAATCAAATCTGGTTGACCTTTGTTTCATATCCTCAGATATCTGTTTTTCCACATTTTCAGATTTCTTTTTATTAACATCAATAGGTTTCAGATTTGGACACTTGCGTGCAAGATGACCACTTTGATCACATTTGAAACATATCCTTTTTGAGACATCTTTGACCTGTTGTTGTTGCTTTTTCTTTGGAGTATGAAACTCATCATTAGACTGTCGTCCAAATTTGAGTTCTTTCTCTTCTGCTAAACTCTCCTTAAACAAAACTCATTTTTGCCTGAGAATTTGGCACTTCATTTTTCTTCCAATTTTGTTTCTTTTTATAACCCAACCCAGCCTTCATGTTTTTCTTCTTGAAACCAGGTTTGTTATAAAAAGTTTTGTGACCTTTTCCAGCAAACTTTGAAATTTCAGATTTCTCAATCTCAACCATTTTGAAAACTTTATCAACCTTTTCCGAAATCACATTCTGAATCGGGAATACAACATCTAAGAACAATTTGTCCGATCC
Organism: Helianthus annuus; assembly: GCF_002127325.2. Taxonomy (NCBI): domain Eukaryota; kingdom Viridiplantae; phylum Streptophyta; class Magnoliopsida; order Asterales; family Asteraceae; genus Helianthus; species Helianthus annuus. The sequence continues at coordinate 150,403,873 of NC_035447.2, read as the reverse complement.
AATCATGGTATAAACCAATCCCTTTGAATCATCATTCAATTTTTTCTCGGATTTTGTGTTTTTCAGATATCCATCATGAAAATTACCTTCATTTTCATCATGTGATTCAGATTTACTTGTATCAACTGGCTCTTCTTTCAACACACTTTTAACAACTTTACCTACCACCTCTGAATCACTAGAATCATCAGATTTGGAATAGGTTACGTCAATGTTATCTGGCAATTGATCTACCATGTTGAAAGCTTTCTCGACCTTTTCATCATCATAAAACACAAACTTTTCCGGTGGTGGAACTTGATGAAACTCTGAGCCAATACCTTTCGTGTTTTGCTCAGAATCTTTCCCATCCGGTTTTATGTTGAAAATACGTTCAAGCACATATGACGACGCGTGATAACTTTTTAATTTATTGTTATCCTGTACTAAATCAGCAATCTTACGCTTAAGTTTAGCAACATCTTCAATATAAGAATTCACAACTTGTTGTTTTATTTCATACATTCGTTTTAGTTCCTTTGATGTTTCAGAACAGTATTTCAATCTTGATTGAGCAAGTTTCATTTCACTTTTTACTTTTTCATATGATTCTTTTGTAACGTGATAAGCCAATTTTGTTGAATCATACTCCTTTTTCATTTCTTGGCAAATATTTTCTTTTTGAAAACATTCTTCTGTCATTTTAGAAACATTTTCTTTCAAAACTTCATTCTCTTTTTCTAATTTTTTATATTTTTCTGAAAGCGTTTCAATGTTTTCTTTTAAAATCTTTTCATGTTCGAACATTTCTTTGCACTTGTTTTTTAAAACTTCTTCAAGTTTTGTGAAATCAAGATCTCTTGTTCTGATCTTTTCATCTTTTTCAGTACAAGCACTGCACGTTTCCATGCATTTCTTGCACTGTTCAACAGTTTCAATCAAGATGTTAGAATCAGAATTTACCTTAGTGATTGGCACCTTGGTCTTTGCTTCAACTTCAGTCTGATTCTGGTCAGCATCATTCTTCTTATCTTCACTAGCACCAGCAGCACCAACAACAACTGTTGAACTCTCAATCTTCACTTCTATCGAACTTTCCTTCTCCTTCTTGACTTCTTCAACTTGCTGTTCTTCAGTAACAACTTCTTTCTCAACAACCTTCTCTTTTTCTTCAACCTTTTCTGTCTCAACAACTTTCAAAACTTCATCTTTCACTTTTTCAACCTTGACTTCCTCATCAGCTTTCTTCAAATCATCGACTAAATTCTCAATGTTCTTCGTTCTTTCTTCATTCCTCTTCCTCAGTTTTGTTGTCATAGCATCCCTGATGATTTTATCCAGCCTTTTCACATATGTCTTGTCTTTTGCAACATTGGAATAATATTCGCCGGATCGAGGAATTACAAGAAGAACATCATCATGAACTATGTCACTTCTTGGAACGACCGGTTCACCTTGTTTGTTGACATAACATTCTTGTTTCTTATCCCATCTTTTGTTCGCAACAGCATTCTCATATTCTTCCTGCATTTTCTCCATTCTGCATCCCACAATGAATCTTTCTCTCTGAGTTTTATCTTTTAGAATCTCTTCTCTTGTTCTCACTTTTATTTCAGCCATGATGTTATCTCCTTGAATCACCTTGAAACGAACAAACAACAAGATTAGTTCAATCACTAACAATCAACTGAATCGGACGGGTATCCGATCGAGTGAGTCAACAGAATGAATATGTGACAGTGGATTGGGTGGAGATCCGTTCGGGCGACAATGTGTCTTAGATCGGATGAGAATCCGCTCGGGCGGGTATCCGATGCTATGACCTGAATCACAACAAATGAAATGATTAGGATCGGGTGGTAATCCGTTCGGATTTCCACTCGATTTGTTGCACTTTAAACTTGAACAAACAAAATGCCTTGAATCGGATTGTGACCCGGATCAAAATCAACTGACCTGACCCACTTCTTGCAAAATGAGTACAAATCCAAGCGACCTGGTTCAAAGTTCAAGTGGACTGGACCTTTGAATGATCAAACCATGAGACTTGGACCTTTGAATTGTGTTGGGTTTCAAACCCACATGCAAACTTGAATTCTATTGGGCCTCACTACTTTAATCAGTTTTAATATTCATTGGGCCGAGAACAATTTGGTTTAACTGTTGATTGGACCGATTTAATCCACTATCCCGACAACAATTAGTTATAACAGACAATGATTGGGCCGTTTTAATGGGCTTCAATTGAAATGAATTGATTTGAATATCTAAAATGCAATTCGATCACAACCACCACTAATCTGATTGAACCTCGAAATGTGACTGACAACAATGATGAAATCACCATACTTGATTGGACCAAAATAACCACTAAGCTGACAACCACAATTGTTTCACATGCAATCTGAGTAGCCTATCCAATTCATGTGGTAATCTGTCACAAATTAATTTCTATTGGGCCGCTAATATTACTCATGCATTGGGCCGATTTTTTAAATGAATCAACACTTTTTAACCTCTCAATGACCGACAATTATCTTTATCAACACAACTTGATTGGACCTTTTATATGACTTCACTTAAGATCACATTCAGCCGACAACTTTAAATGTATATCGAATTCTATTGGACCGTTAACGTGTATTGTGGGTTGACACTTCTTGATGACAATTAATATCCGACAACTATTATATGAAACTAGAATCTGATTGGGCCGATATCTTTGAATCACATGAACTGACACACGCAGTTATGATTTCACACAAAAGATGTCTGCACAGGCGAAATCAGGCAATAAAGTTCGAGCGGAATCACCACTGGCTTTCAAGCGAAATCAGAGTTAATCACTTTCAAGCGGAATCTGATTCCGTTTGAAATAACCGGCAGATCAAGCGAAATAAGGTGTATATTGGAGCGGGATCTGATTTCGCTTGAACTAACACAAACAATTTCGAGCGGAATTAATTATTTTCAAGCGAAATTAAGGCACTTTTCAAGCAGAATCAAGCTGTTTGATACGAAATCGGACCTAAAAACTCAGACTTCTCCTAAACGGCTTTGAATTAGGATTTAAAACTTTGTAGGGTTGTAGATCAGGTGTTTACGCACAACATATCAAAAAATCAGCCGATTTGGACCGTAAAAACCTGTTCAATTTGACAAAAATCAGTTAAAAACGTGAAAAATATGAAAAAGATGAAGAAATAGATGAAATCCGGATCTAAACTCGATGAAATCACGAGCGGAATTGTGTGTTGGATCAGTGCAATCGAGCTCCTGCTCTGATACTACTTGTAGGACCGGTTTTGACTCCGATACGATTGCGAAACGAACGTATGACATGCGGAATCCGTACATGAACGCGACCTAACACACACGATGTAATATAAATGTGATTCTATATAAGATTTGATAAAGTACAGCACCTTGAATCACTTTCTCTCTCTAGAATCTCTCTCTAGATCTAGAGCTCTCCTAAACACAAATGAGCCAAAAATCTAAATTCTAATACTAAAGCCCCTATTTATAGGCCAAGGGGAATTAATGAGATTTCTCATTAATTACAGAACTGCCACCATGCCTTTTGACTAGCTATCTCTAATATTACAATATAAAGCTCGTTTTGAAGTGTTTCTCGCTACGGCTCGGATTGACGAAGGTGATAGACATAAGTGCACTAACAAATGGTCATATTAAGGCGACGCGCTGCGCGACACTGAAGCCCATTAACCGTCGCGCGACGCGACGGGGTGTGTGAACGGCAATCCTTCGTTACTTATCCAGGGTTTAGTATAAATTCACAAGAAATCATTCAAAAACCCTAGTTACGAATTGTCACACCGGTAATATGTGGAAATATCGGGGTGTGTCCCCAAGTTTAATCTGAAGCATACATGTGTTTAGGGGGTTTTACAATACCAACAACAGTCCATAGATTTGAATTGAGCATCCATCCAAAAACCTATATAAAGGGGCAGAATTTGGAGCTCATATCTTGCAAGTTCAATTTCTCATAACTTTCAACTCTCTCTCTCAAGCTTTGGAGCTTTTAATCTCATTCTCTGGAGCATCCTACATTGGAAGGAAGTTCTCTTAGTCTTAATCTTCGTGCTAAGGACTCTTGTAAGCGTTCTTAGCTCCTGTAATTAAGTTTTCATTAGTGTAATGACCGAAAGTCAAAGATATCGTAAATACGCTTTGACTTTGTGATTAATCACAAACGGTCCAGCCATTATTCGAATTGAAAGTGGCTATGTGTTGGTAATTATGTAGGTAATAAACCCTTGTAGGATCGTTGTTGGACCCGAATGAGTCGATCAGAAGAGTTGTGAATCCGATTCAAAGGCGGAATCAGTGAAACGGACGCTCAAACTAATTATAATGCTTCTTTGATTGATTTAACAACGTTTACAACCTGAAAGCAATTTGGCAGCACTTCGTTACAAGTTCCAGATCCGTTACCAAATGAATGAAACAGTGCACCTATATATAGTAGTGGTAGTTTTGCTTATATGGACATGTCCATATGAGCGAAACCTGTTGCTTGTGGTTTCGCTTTTATGGACAGTGTCCATATGAGCGAAACCTCTTGCTTAACCACTAAACTTCGGCTCTCGAACCTCGTGCACTGATTATTCTAATCTATCCTATTCTATTACATGATACAAGATGAAGTCAATAGACGTAATGCACTAACAGACTCCCCCTCGGATATTGACGAAGTCTTTAGTCACTATTCTCTGTTATGACACCTCTTCAGTCTTGATCATTTTGCCTTCTCATTCAGATTGTAACAATGTAAGTATTCATCACTCTTTTTCTTTGATCAGCTTCTCTCTTTGACTCTTACATCAGAATCTCATTACTGACTTTATCATCAACAGCTTCATCATCAGCAGGCTCCCCCTTTCTTCAAGCTTCCGAGCTTTTAGGGATCGACACCTCTCTTTCCAGCTACAAGCTCTTTCTAACTTCCAGCTTGTCATCAGACTCCCCCTTAGACTCTGCTTCTGGGATCGTAGTCTGGTATCTTATCTGCAAACACTCATACATTTGATAAGTAATAACATTTAAAAGTTCCAGAAATCATAATCTGACACACCAAACTATTTAGACACTTCCCCTATAATCAACCTACAAATTATTTTGCAATTTCACCAAACAGGATTTTAAGCTGATTCTATAACAGTATAAGCATCCAAATCCCCCACAGTTAATCATCCAAGTCCAACTTAATGACCTTGGAGATATCACAAACTGTTTTGAATTTTTGATTTTTAATATCAAGTTTCAAATTAATGAACTTGTTTTATTTTCAGAAACACAAGCAGCTTATTTAGATTTTGAAACTCAGCATTTCAGATATTGGTTGTCGAAAATAAAGCAGAAATCAAAATCTTTTTGTATTTTCTGAAAATATAAAGCAGTAAAGACATATGTGCAAACATATTTACAGACAATATTTTTGTTTGAGTATGCGACAGAGGATCATATCAGTTTTTGACAAATTACAAGTACCGTTGAGCTTAGTTACACGATAAGAATTAAACAATTCACTTAGATTGTCGATATACTGATCCACTTAAATTTTCATACAAAGTTCAACTGATTCAGGATACGATTTAGATGTTTTAAGACTTAAACTCATTCATGTGTCCCACCTCTTGAATATACTCCCGTATCCAGAATCCAAAATATTCAGTCTTACAGGTGAGTATACCACAAATGATATCTGTAAGGGGTTAAATGCGAGGGCCGTGAGAGCTCAGGTCGATACTTCTGTATACGCAGAGAGATGACGGCTTCGACTTTTCGGTGTGTCCCCTTTAGAGGATCTTTTAGTTACAACAGCACACGATTAGCATTTTGCAATGTTTCATCATTTTTTATGCTGAGGGTGGTGCTATATTTCAAGCAATGCAAAAAGTATTATTCGGGGACTGGGTCAGAACTTCCATTCAACAGAAGTCCCGGAATAATACCCCAGATATCACTGAGTATAAAGACCTAGTATCTCAGAATATGGGACCTTTCAAACGAGATTTCAGGGGTTATCTATATATCCAAGTAGTGTTCCCCACGAAATAAGCAAGTGTTTGAATTTAGGTTTATATCCCGAAAAAATTTACTAAATGTACAAGAACCTATCGACATATCATCAGTGAGACTGTTTAACACAATTTAATCACTACAATTCTTTAGCATACTATAATTGTCTACTGATGTACTATCATTTCCTCTTTTTACGCAAAACCCAAATTTTTGAATTTTGTCATGTTTTTGGCTTTTTCAAATTTTCTAATGTTTTTGGATTTTCTAATGACAATTTTTCTCCCCCTGAAAAATGCAAAATCATTACAAATTTGACAACAAGACACTAATAGCTTTGTCTCGCCATCCATATTCTGCATCTTGTGAACTAGATTACACTAAAAGCAGTAATTACCCCCATGATTTACAACACATTGATTTTTACAGTTTGAAAACCGTTTTTCAATCTGGTGAACGTAATCATGTTTGTTCAGCCGTGAGGGTTTCGGCGTATTCAATCAACATTTATTCAAACAAAACTAAAAAAAACATATATATATATATATATAGATATATATATTTTTTACCAAACTAGAAGAATATTTTTGGTTTTTAATTTTTCATGTTTTTAGGGTTTTGAAAATATTGTTTATTTATTACAGACAACACTCAAACTAAACTCCCTGTTCAACCAAACCATGGTCATGTTTTGCGTTTTCATTAATACTTTGATTTTGATGTTTTTCATGACTATTCTTGGCTAAACTTGTTAACTACCTAGACATGGATGATTGATTGCTTATGTTTTGATTATACTATGGATTTATGGAAGCTATGGATTATTTATGAATTGTAAACGATTTGTTCTATCGGTTAGATGTATATGCGTGCTTGATATTGTTTGAATATTAATTGTTGCTTCGTATGATTTTTGGTGACGGTCTTTATCACATAATAGAGTCGTGCTAGGGTTTTAGATTTTGGTGAGTGTCTATATCACATAATAAATCTTAACTCTTTAGGGTGAAATTGCGTAAATAACCTTAGAAGTGATATTTGGTAATCTTATAAAATCAAGTGTTCTACTAATCATCAATAGCTGCAAGGTGCGAGATTATTGCTAGGTCTAAGTAATTAAACCGTAAGGTGGGTCCTTCTTAGGAAGTAAACCTATTAGTTGTTGTCTGGCAAGTCTAACTGAGAAAACAAGTCTATCCTAGGTTTAGATCTCGACAAGGAGTGAGCCTTGTAGGATACTTTTATAAATCCATTAGATGTCTTGCAAAGGAGTCTAATAACCGGTAATTTAACAACCTTTAGGGGATCATAGCGTGCTCTTGAGAAGGGTTAGGGGTCCTTTAGATTTCCCGAGAAGTGAGAATATTAAGATCCCGGTTCCATAGTAGACAACTTCCAAGTATAATCTTAACTAAAAGCAATCAGGATTCCTGTCTAGGTAGTAAGTTCACAGTAATTCGTTAGTTAGCTTAATTAGTTATTTTAGTTTTAATTGCATTTTTAGGACTTTTAGAACCCCCCCCCCCCCAACATAAAAATAGTTAAGTTTCGTGTCAGAGTCAGTCTAGATTAAGTAATTAGGTGTCACACCCCAACCGATAGCGGAAACATCGGGGCATGGCACTGAATGAAACAGATTTGCCATGAGTATCCATAACAACTATTAATTACCAGATATTTAAAAGTCATGTCCCATACCATAACATATCCAAATAAAACAGTTATTACAAATAATTATCTCAAATACAACCACTGTTCCGACAACTCAGATTTAGCGTGACATAACTAGACCCCTAGCTTGATTCCAAAGCACAACATTCCTAGCATCTTAAGCACCTGTCACATACGTTAAAATAGAGGTCAATACACATAGTGTAAAGGTGAGCATACAAGTTTGATAGTACAGTAGATTTTGAAAGCGTTTACGCATAACCGGCATGTAACATGTAGCAAAGTGAAGCATGTAGGTTATCGACAATGAAATATACACATACGTGACTGCGAGTTGTAGAATGCGCAACACATATCCCCACTGGGACACGTGAAGTAAAGCCCTTAACAACCCCTTTCCATGACAGGTGCTGAGTCCAAACTATAGTACTATCGTTGCTAAGGTGTCAGGCAACAATCACTGTGTAAACATAACATACAAGCATTCATCGAATAACACGTAACATGCAATAACGGTCAGCGTATAAATAGTGTTTGCGTTGTGTGTTGATTGTGATTTGAATAAGTAACGTATGTAACACCCAAAAGTGTGTAAAGCAAAAGGGGTTCGAGTATACTCACAGATAGCGTTTCATAAATAAACACCGTCTTGGATTGAAGGGAGCGCTGGAAAGTTAGCCTGATTATAGAACGATAGCATAAGCGATTGAACAGCGCGATAAACAGAGAAGAGTGACTAAGTGACGGATGGTAATCTGGTCAGATGGCAATCCGAACGGATGGTCATTCGATCGGATGTCAATCCGTTCGGATGGTCATCCGATTGGATGGCCATTCGGTCAGATTGACATTCGTTTGGGAAGGATGTGTTTGTGTATGATGACTTTGAAGTTTTTGTTGTAGCATTTTAAAATCAGAGAAGTATCTCTACCATTCAGATCGTCGATCGAATGGTCGTTCGATCGAATAGCGATCCGATTGGCTAGATATTTCAGTTGAGAACAAGTTCACAGCAAGTTGGTCATTCGATCGGATGGTCTTCCGATTGGATGGCAATCCGTTAGAAACTGATGATTTTTGAAAATTGATAAAAAGTTTAAGTGTTGGAGATCCAAATGTCAACCGATCGGATTGTCGTTCGATCGAATGGCAATCCGATCGGACGGCAATTCGTTCGACATTCAGATCATTTGAAAGTTTTTTAAATTGATTAAGTGTGGAAGTTCAAGTGCAATCCGATCGGATTTTCGTTCGATCGGATGGCAATCCGTCCCAACGATCTGATCGTTTTGAACTTGAAATTTCGTTAAGTTTTGAGTGTTTTGCGGTTTACTCGAGATGGTATGACAACGCCCTAAACAACGGAACCTCATCACGTCCAAGTCGTCCGACCGAAGTGGGAATCACCCCAGTCCGTTCAGCTAACTGTTCATGACGGTTGTTCATGTTCAACCCGAAATCGGTTGTCTCTTTGACAGGAAATCGGATCTCAGACCAACACTTCACTAGAAACGATGGAAATGTGTAGATCTAGATGAAATCCATATTAAAACATGTGGAAATCCTTCAGATCTGGGTTGTTCTTGGTGGATTGAAGCCAAATCTTAAAGTTCATAAGAACTCCATGATGACATCATCCTAGAACACCTCAAATCCGTTGATTTCACGATTTAAAGTAAAGATTCAGAGAAGAAAATGATGAAGAAGTGTGTTTAGATCATAGATGTATAATATTTAAGTTGAAAACTTACAAGAATCGCAAGAAATCGAGAGAAAAGTGGGCTGGAGCGCTAGTCGAACAAGAGAGAGCTGTCACATCACTGTTGTTGATGTGACAGGGGTATTTTTAGGTTGCCAGAAAAGCAAAGTGTGCACAGGTGTCAGATTGGATGGCACTTCGATCGGATTGCCATCCGATCGGATGACCATTCGATCGAATGGTCATTCGATCGAAGTGGTCCGACGAGTTGGATTTCGACGTTTCCTTTCGTGTACTGAGCGTTGCGATGCATTTAAGCGAGTGTCGATTAAGTGATGCGAAAGGTTAATAATAATCACACAAATACTATATCTAACATACAATCATCATAATTAACTTGCGTTTAGCGTTTGCGATTCGTTAGCGTAACGATAGAGTTGTGATTGCGTTTCGATTAATCATCACCAAACATAAAGTAAACATGCACAAGTAACACATGAATAGCACACACATGTAAAACAATATACAGAACCTATCAATCAAGTGGCGAACGCGATTGCGATGCGATTAACGATAAAGCGATAAATAGATTAGTGATGAACAACGATTAAACCTCGATTATTATAGATACTCCACATAATTCAACTAAAGCAAATAAATAATAGAATTCGATTACAAGTCAAGGAAGCCAAATCAATAGTTAAGCAAGGAGTAACAGATCGCAATTAGCAATCTTTTATTCCTTTGACCTCGACTTTGACTTGTACTTTGACTTTCCAAAACATGGGGTGTTACAACCTCCCCTTCTTTAGGGAATTTTGTCACACCCCGACCACGTTAAAACAACAAACCGTGGCGGAAACGTCGGGGAGTGTTGTAACAGAATTATTGTTCCATAACCATGGTAACCAAATGTTTCGTTTTATTGATTCATTAAGTAATGTACATTGTTTTTAAACCCAAAACAAACAAACTACACATTGTTTATATCTGTTTTTAAGTCACTAAGGCCTCGTCCAGGTCCTACGTGACACAAGCTTCCAAGCAAGCAACATCAAGCAATACCACCTGAAACATATGTAAAAATAAAGTCAGCAAAGAAATGCTGGCGAGTACATAGGTTTTGTGAGAGTATCGGATTCATGGCTTGTTTATATGTTGCAGTACCTCGTTAGACTACAAGAGTCAAAATTTAAACCTCGTTTTGAAAAGTGTATTGCAACATAATTAACCAACTCAAACCAAATTGGTTATGGTTCGTAAAATCTCGTAGCCATGATTCTTAACCCAAAAACATTTGTTTTAGCAAAACAACTCGTAAAAACTCGTTAATAAAACTCGTATGGTTTATATCGTTTCGAAAACCTCGTTGTGTGACATCGTTTCAAAATCGTTTCCCCAGTGAACAAAATAATGACACACAATGTAATATGATAGAAGCACTTATATATAAGATGTACCAGCGGCGTATCTACCATGATTCTATCATACTACCCCACGTCCCATTATCTAATCACTACCCAAAACCAACCGTTTATCCAAATCGTTTATCTCGTTTAAGTCGTCTCAAATCGTTTAACTCGTTCCAAAATCATATTCGTTTTAATAGTGAAACTACTTTTGGTCGTCTCGCTAACAACATTCAAACCTTCGTGACTCGTCTACCTCGTTTCTCGTATTAACAACCCACCAAAGGGTAAGTTAACAATCACAGATTCGGTCGTTACCTACATAACCCCCACACATAACCATGGGTGTAGTCTGATAACGGAATTTGTCAGATCCTATGGTACCATAACCTAATACTGGTCGGCTCAGCCAAAGCTAATGAATGTCATTCGTTATGTAATTACAACCAACAAGTTTGTTCACATTATTGAAATCGTTATTAGTTTTGTATAAACCATCTTAATCGTTTTTGAAATCATCGTTTAAACCTTGAAATCATTTTGTACATATGAATCACCCTAAAACAATTGAAAACAGTAAAATAGGGGAACTATGTACTCACATTGAAGTGCAAAGTATCCTCAATCTAAAGAACTCAACAAGCTCAATCAAACCAAGGAAACTCAAGCAGCACCTAATAATCGAATCACTAGTCAAACAATAGAAGCCTAAATCGGGAGATCGGACAGAATGAGGTCTTGTAAACCAAATGAGTGTTGGAACTCATGTGATATGGTTTAACAAAGCCTACATTCTAAATTGAAACCTAACCTAAGTGCTTTTGACCCGTTGCGACCCATTAAGGTAGCTTACGCTACTTTAACGCGTCGTGCGCGCAAACGCGCGTTCGAGACGTCTAACTAGTCCTATGACAAGCATTATATGCCTAAACAGGTTTAAATAGGTTGCATAATCAGTTTAGGTGACAAAAGTTAGGTTACATATGCTTAAAGTCCAATTATGCATGAAAAGGACATTTTGGTAATTTACCTAAGGCATATAATCCACCTATCATACAACTACTTAAACTCGGTGACCATAAGGTATAACCTCGGAAGGTTATTCCCTATGCAACTATGGTCACTAACCATGCTTGGTCGGATCCTAATGATCGACCAAACGGATCGAGTTCGAAAGTCTAAGCGGTGGTTTAGACCGCTTGACTTACGACTCTAAACAAGCACTAACTAAAAGTGACGAGCTAAACATGTCAAAACATGTTTAACCTACTGATTTGGTATCAAAACAAAGTGTTTTGATACCTAATAGTAGTTCCGTTGCAAAATGCATGCTAAAACGCATTTTGACCGAAACTTTGACTCGTCACTACACCTAGTTAACGTGGTAATCAATAGGTATAATCGCTAAGGATTATAACCATCGTGATTACAATCACGTTGCAAAGTTCAACCGAACTTTGCGTTGACCATAGAATGGTCAAACTGAAAGTCAAACAATATTTGATTTTCAAACTAGGAAAGCAATAAAAAGAATGAAAGAATGCTCACTAAAGTCCTTGCTATCTTTTCTACAAGAAAATAAGCTTCCAAATAAGATGAGAGAGCTCCAATTCAGATTGTAGAGAAGAGAATGAGGAAATGAGCAATGAACAAGTGAAAGTGCTTGGCTATTTATAGTTGTTGCAACTTTACAAGATCAAGACACATGGATTGTGTAGCCTCCAAGCAATGATCATGTCCATACAAGTGTTAGGAGCAGATTCAAAGCCTTGGGGAAGAGATAACTTGGCTACCACACAAAGATTTTGCAAGATCAGCCCCTAAAGTATCAAACAGCAGCAAAAATCAACTTTATGGTCGCTGGGCCTGCTTTACGGACCACAAAGGGTCCCTTACTGTCCGTAAGGACCATGCTGCAGATCAGCAACTTTCAGAAATTGACAGTTTTGGCCCATGAGCTTGTTTTGACGTGTTTTGGCACTTCTAACACCCGTTAAGCCCATTTTTAAGCTCCATAAAGAAGTTAAAGTATGGGGAACATGAAACATGCTCAAAAATATGTCGGATGTTGGTACGTTTGGCCGTACGGTTGCGTTGTTCGGCTAATTACCACGGAAATCGTAACGGGCGCGAAAACGATCCAAATTGCGAAACGAATGGAATTTTTGCATTCCGATCACTAAAATAAAAATATTTTAGTGTGTACAAAAATTTTGGATATCCAGATGTGGTCAGAACGCAAGATATGCGCGAAAATGCAAACTTACGCCGTTTTTGACACTTTTAGTCCCTGTAAGATCAAATAAGCATATTTTCGCACACCGAAGCACCCAAAGCTTATTTCTAAGCTATGTTTAGGTTATTTATGGTATGTTTAGCTTATGACCAAGTTCTGGACTGTACGTTACCTTACGAACCGGTATAGTTTCGCAGTTTGACACAAATAGTCCCTGTGATCGAACAAACTTGTTTTCGACACACCAAACCATTCAAAACTTATTTCTAAGTTATGTGAAGGTTATTTAAGGTGCGTTAAGCCTATTTCACTATCCCAGAGTGTTTGTCGCGTTAAACTGACTGCGTATACGCACCAGTTTGCGTATAACCTTCCAGAAAGCGATTTAAAGCTTGAAATCGGATCGAATCAAATTGTAAAATCATCAAACACAAAGACACACATAATAACACCAAAACAAACTGTTTTATTAATAATTGACTTTGTTTTGCATTGTTCATAGATTAAAAAGCACAGTTGTCACAAATTTCGTCCCAAAATTAAGGCGCAGGTGTAACAAACAACTGTGGATACTTCGCCTTCATGTCATTTTCGAGTTCCCAGGTGAACTCTGTGCCGCGTTTGCCTTCCCAACGAACCTTCACAATGGGAATGTGTGAGTGTCTGAGCTTCTTGGTTTCTCGGTCCATGATCTCGACAGGCTTCTCCATGAAGTGTAATGTTTCGTCCACTTGTAGATCCTCAAGTGGTACTTGTAAATCCTGCTCGGCTAGACACTTTCTGAGGTTCGATACATGGAAAGTCGGATGGACGTTGCTAAGTTCCTCTGGTAGTTCGAGTCTGTAGGCCACTTTACCAATTCTTTCCAGAATTTTAAAGGGTCCAACATATCGAGGCGCGAGCTTTCCTTTCTTGCCGAATCTGATCACACCCTTCCAAGGTGATACCTTTAGGAGTACGTGATCGCCAACATCAAATTCAAGGGGCTTGCGATGTCCATCGGCGTAACTTTTCTGATGACTCCGAGCTTTCAACAGATTGTCTCGAATTTGGAGGATCTTGTAAGTCGTTTCTTGCAGCAGCTTAGGACCGGTTATTTGCACATCTCCGATCTCATGCCACACAATCGGCGATCAACATTTTCTTCCGTATAATGCCCCAAATGGTGCCATTAGTATGCTAGAATGATAATTGTTATTGTACAAGAATTCGACCAAAGGTAAGTGCGCGTCCCAATTACCACTGAAATCTATGACACACGAGCGAAGCATGTCTTCAAGGGTACGAATCGTTCTTTCAGTCTGACCGTCGGTTTGGGGATGGAAAGCGGTACTTAGATTTAGCGTAGTACCAAGAATAGATTGAAATGTTTCCCAAAGACGCGAGGTAAACTGACTATCGCGGTTAGAGATGATATCACGAGGCGTCCCATGTCGACAAATGATCTCGTCGGTGTAGATTCGGGCTAATTTTTCTACCTTAAAGTCTTCTCGTATCGGCAGGAAATGAGCAGATTTAGTCAAACGGTCAACGACAACCTAGGTGCTGCCGTGACATAATGGCGTGCACGGAAGTTTCGTTATGAAGTCCATAGCTATACTCTCCCATTTCCACATAGCGATCTCGGGTTAGACGAGTAAGCCAGAGGGCCTTTGTTGTTCGGCCTTGACTTTCGAGCAAGTCAGGCACTTCAAAACATAGATAGCGATATCTTTCTTCATGCCCGACCACCAGTACTTGTAGCGAAGGTCCTGGTACATCTTATCGGAACTGGGATGAATAGAATATCGAGACTTGTGGGCTTCGTCCAGCAGAATTTGTAGTAAATTGGTACGTTTGGGAATCCAAATTTGATCCAGAAAATGGAGTATACCATTCGATTTATTCACTAGTTGGGTGCCATCATTAAGAATTCTTTCCTTCTTCAAGGTGCGTTCGGTGAAACAAGCATGCTGAGCGTCACGGATAAGAGTTTCAAGATGGTGCTGGGCTTGGATATTACGAACGCTATGCAAATAGCTTCGTCTACTTAGAGCATCGGCAACGACATTTGCTTTTCCAGGGTGATAACAAATCTCAAAGTCGTAATCATTGAGAAGTTCTACCCATCGGCGTTGGTGCATATTCAGTTCTTTTTGGCTTAGGATGTGTTGCAGGCTCCTATGGTCGGTGAAGACCGTACACTTGGTACTGTAAAGGTAGTGTCGCCAAATCTTCAGCGTAAAAACAACTGCGCCAAGCTCGAGATCGTGGGTTGTATAGTTCTTCTCGTGGATCTTGAGCTGACGAGACGCGTAGGCGATAACCTTGTCCCGTTGCATGAGGACACAACCGAGGCTAAGGTTCGAGGCATCGCAGCAGACAACGAAGTCATCGTTTCCGTTGGGTAAAGCGAGGACAAGAGCATTGCAGAGCATATGCTTGAGAGTCTGAAAGGCAGTCTCTTGCTCAGTTCCCCAAACAAAAGGCTTGTCTTTATGCGTCAAGGAAGTAAGCGGAACAGCGATTTTCGAGAAATCAGCGATGAATCTACGGTAATAGCCCGCCAATCCGAGGAACGAACGAACATCAGATGGTGATTTTGGAGTAACCCAACTCTTAACAGCTTTAATCTTCACGGGGTCGACGTGGATACCTCGACTATTGACAATGTGACCAAGGAATTGAACCTCCTCTAGCCAAAATTCACACTTGGAGAACTTGGCGTAGAGTCGATTCCCTTGGAGTAGCTCGAGAACCAAACGTAGATGTTGCGCGTGTTCGGTTTTCGACTTCGAATAGATAAGGATGTCGTCGATGAACACGATGACGAAGGGCTCAAGAAATGGTTTGCACACACGATTCATCAAGTCCATGAAAACCGCGGGTGCGTTGGTTAAACCAAAGGGCATTACGACGAATTCATAATGGCCATATCAGGTTCGAAAAGTGGTTTTCGGTATATCTTCCTCCTGAATGCGTAACTGGTGATAGCCTGAGCGTAAATCGATCTTCGAGAAACATGTAGCACCTTCCAATTGATCAAAATCATTGATTCGAGGCAGGGGATAGCGATTCTTGATATTCAGCTTATTCAACTCCCTATAGTCGATGCACATCCAGAACGACCCATCCTTCTTTTTGACGAAAAGAACTGGTGCGCCCCAAAGAGAGGTGCTAGGGCGAATGAAGCCTTTTTCAAGTAATTCCTGGAGTTGACTCAGGAGTTCACGCATTTCGGATAGAGCGAGGCGATAAGGAGATTTAGCAACAGGATTGGCTCCAGGAATGAGGTCAATACGAAAATCAATATCCGACTCGGGGGTAAACCAGGTAAATCATCAGGGAAGACGTTAGGAAAATCACGAACCACAGGCACCTTATCAATTGCCTTAACTTCCTTTTTCTCCGCTACTACGATGTCTGCCAAGAAAGATTGGTATTCCTTGCGGAGATACTTGCTAGCCTAAACACACGACATGAGTTGGAGTTTCCTCGATGCGACTTCACCGTAGACACACGGTTAATCACCATTAGCGAGCGAGAAGCAAATCATCTTATCAAAGCAAACAACTCCAGCACGATTTTCGCGAAGAAAATCCATGCCTACTATGACGTCAAAACTACCGAGCTACATCGGAATAAGGTCGATAGGGAAAACGTGATTGTTAAGTTCGAGAGTACAATCACGAAGAACAGAATTGACAGCGACGATTCTTCCAGTGGCAACCTCAACATCGAACGTCGAGGGGAGATGTACGCGCTTACGATTAAGGAGCTCTTCGAATTCAAGCGACACAAAACAGTTATCGGCTCCAGAATCAAATAAACACGAAGCATATATACCATTCACAAGGAACGTACCATTAGTCACGTTGTTGTCTGCTTGGGCCCGGCGGACGTTGATGTTGAAAGTACGTCCACGGGCTGCTGGCTGCTGTTGCTGCGGAGGCTGCTGTTGCTGGGGCTGCTGCTGTTGTGGCTCTTGCTTCACCACTCGATTGGGGCACATGTTTGCGAAGTGGTTGGGATCACCACACGCAAAGCAAGCTCTAGCGTGGATCGCAGGCGCAGGAGCCGCTTGTTGGCCTTGAGGAGCAGGAAGTAGAGCTTGTTGAGCAGGAGCTTGACCCTGTGCTGGAGCTGGAGCTTGACATGGACCTCTACGGTAGTTGGCGGTAAAGTGGCCGTACATGTTGCAGTGCACACAATATCTGCAAGCAATCCCTACAGGATGATGATAGGTACAGGTAGGGCAAGCCGGGTGAGGACCAGTGTATGCCCGCTTAGCCAGCGGTGCATGGGTAACCGGTGCCGCTACTTGGCAGTGTTGGGGCTGCGGTGAGCCGGTACTGCTTGAAGTGGAGCGACAACTATGACAGCGCAATTCTTGCTACTGTTGTTGTTGTTGTTCTTTCTCTTGCGGCGGGATGACTTTGAAGCTTGAGGTGCGGTGGCGGTTTCAGCCGTGGGAGCAGCGGTAACTTGGTGCAGATTCTTGGAGGCTTTATCAAAGTAACCGGCCGTAACTCGCTTGTCGTTGATCTCAACAACGAGTAAGAAGGTTTCTTCAATATTTGTCGTCTTTGCGGCTTGAACGAAATCAGCCACGCAATCCGGTAGAGCACGGATATACTTCTTGATGGTGATTTTGGGGGTAGTAACTTGGCCTGGACAGATTATGCTCAGCTGCTTAAAGCGGGGCAGTTAAACCAACGTTGTCGCCATCCTTTTGTTTGATGTGCCAGAACTCGTCCTCCAACTTTTGAAGCTCGTAGGGAGGGCAGAACTCCTTCATCATGATGTCCTTCAACTTGTCCCACGTAATCCCGTAAGCTGCATCATTTCCACGCTTGTTTCTTTCGGCAGTCCACCAGTCCAGAGCCCTAGACTGGAAAACGCCGGTAGCGTTAACAGTGCAGAGATTATCAGGACATCCGCTTTGGCGCAGGATGACTTCGATAGAAGCAAACCATTGAAACATGGCAGTAGGTCCATCTTCTCCGGTGAATTCTTTGGGTCCGTAGGCTTTGAACTGCTTGAAGCTAAAAGTACACTTAGGAGCATCAGTCCTGGACTCTTCAGAGGACTTGCTAGCATTTTTGTTCAACTCGCTAACAATTTGCGGTATGACTTTCGCCATTTGCTTGGCAACCAAAGAAGCGATACGCTTATCCTCGTGATTACGTCGAGCGGAGCGAGAGTGAAACGATCCAAATGACGACATTATCTGCAACAGGCATCGCCATAGGACTCAAACACTATATAATCGAATCTCACCTCACAACACACTTAATACTACTAAAGCTCAGGAACACATTAAACATGTAATCACGTAGACACATAAACCACAGAAACACATAATCACTTAGACACAGATGCACGTAAACTACAGAAACCACGTATTCATATACTCATATTGCACATATTCACCTATAATATTAAGTCCACGCGTTCGAGTTTAGCGATTGCGATTTGCGAGTACACAGCGAGTAGCATAGCGAGCGATTTGATAGCGTTTTGAGGTAGATGTGAAGTGCGAGTTGTACGTGTCGATCAAAGCGAGAAGAGAAAAGCGTATAAATCACCAAAATTGAAACACATAAATAGGTAAAATCACATAAAACACATAAAATTCCACATAAAAGCAACAAATATCAAAGTCCGTTCGGATGGTCATCCGATCAGATGGTCATTCGGTCGGATTGACATTCGTTTGGGAAGGATGTGTTTGTGTATGATGACTTTGAAGTTTTTGTTGTAGCATTTTAAAATCAGAGAAGTATCTCTACCTTTCAGGTCGTTCGATCGAATAGTGATCCAACTGGCGAGATATTTCAGTTGAGAACAAGTTCACAGCAGGATGGTCATTCGATCGGATGGTCTTCCGATCGGGTGGCAATCCGTTAGAAACTGATGATTTTTGAAAATTGATAAAAAGTTTAAGTGTTGGAGATCCAAACATCAACCGATCGGATTGTCGTTCGATCGGATGGCAATCCGATCGAACGGCAATCCGTTCGACATTCAGATCATTTGAAAGTTTTTGAAATTGATTAAGTGTGGAAGTTCAAGTGCAATCCGATCGGATTGTCATTCGATCGGATGCTAATCCGTCCCAATGAACTGATCGTTTTGAACTTGAAATTTCATTAAGTTTTGAGTGTTTTGCGGTTTACTCGAGACGGTATGACGCTAAACAACAGAACCTCGTCACGTCCAAGTTGTCCGACCAAAGTGGGAATCACCCCAGTCTGTTCAGCTAACTGTTCATGATGGTTGTTCATGTTCAACCCGAAATCGGTTGTCTCTTTGATAGGAAATCAGATCTCGGACCGACACTTCACTTGAAACGAGTAGAAGGTCGGAATGAGCTCCGATTCTATCGGTTTTGAGTGCATTGAGTGTAAAAGAGTTGAAAGAAAGTTGTGAAACCATCTTTCAATCCTTTTAACCATGGAAATGTGTAGATCTAGATGAAATCCGTGTTAAAACATGCGAAAATCCTTCAGATCTGGGTTGTTCTTGGTGGATTGAAGCCAAATCTTGAAGTTCATAAGAACTCCATGATGACATCATCCTAGAACACCTCGAATCCGCTGATTTCACGGTTAAAAGTTAAGATTCAAAGAAGAAAATGATGAAGAAGTGTGTTTAGATCATAGATGTATAAGATTTGAGTTGAAAACTTACAAGAATCACGAGAAATCGAGAGAAAAATGGGTTGGAGCGCTGGTCGAACGAGAGATAGCTGTCACATCACTGTTGGTGATGTGACATGGGTATTTATAGGTTGCCAGAAAAGGAAAGTGTACACAGGTGTCGGATCAGATGGTACTTCGATCGAAAGGTCATTCGATCGAAGTGGTCTGGCGAGTTGGATTTCTACGTTTCGTTTCGTGTACTGAGCGTTGCGATGCGTTTAAGCGAGTGTCGATTAAGCGATGCGATAGGTTAATAATAATCACACAAATACTATATCTAACATACAATCATCATAATTAACTTGCGTTTAGCGTTTGCGATTCGTTAGCGTAACGATAGAGTTACGATTGCGTTTCGATTAATCATCACCAAACATAAAGCAAACATGCACAGGTAACACATGAATAGTACACACACGTAAAACAATATACAGAACCTATCAATCAAGTGGCGAACGCGATTGCGATGCGATTAGCGATAAATAGATTAGCGATTAACAGCGATTAAACCTCGGTTATTATAGATACTCCACATAATCCAACTAAAGCAAATAAATAATAGAATTCGATTACAAGTCAAGGAAGCCAAATCAATAGTTAAGCAATGAGTAACATATCACAATTAGCAATCTTTTCTTCCTTTGACCTTGACTTTGACTTTCCAAAACACGGGGTGTTACATTAGCATAATTAGTTAGAGTCTCGTGGGTTCGATATCCGGACTTACTTAGCTTACTAGAGTCGATCGGTTCATTTGCCGGTTAGTAGTTTAGTCGAGTTTAGAGAGTCTAGAGTATTACTTTGAGTCTAGATTTAGGTTAATTTTAGTTGTTTTTTGTTAAACTACTTTTAGCACATCACCCGTTACGACTCGTTTATATGGTTTATGCCATTTTGACGAGTAATGCGTGTAAATACTGTTCCGGATGGTCAAATGGGTTCATGACAAGCCCAACATGTTAAAATATATCTTATTATGTTGTACAAACCGTTTTGGTGTCTAAACATCATATTACATATGTTTTAAAATCATTCTTCGATATTTGCATAAAGCTGAGTTTTGACTTTTTAGAAGTATAAGTTTGATCTGTCATTTGACCAATTAAGACGTGATGATCATATGATATAATACAAGGTATTATACCCGACATCATGGTGATCACTTGGGTGAATTTAATTTGAAATTGATGTCACACCCCAACCGATGGCGGAATCATCGGGGCATGGCACTGAGCGAAACAGACTGTTCAGAAGTTTCCATAACAACTGTTTATATAATCCAGTTAAAGATACGTCCCATACCGTATCCCGAATAAACAAACATGTCATTACAGATAATCATCCAAACAAGAAATTCCGTTCCGACAACTCAGATTCAAATATTATTACAGCAATTGTTTATCTGCTTCTAGACCCCTATTCTGTTGACTTTCTGGTTGTAATGCCAGAGGACAAGATCTACAGACAACTATGCCCCAGACACTTGTTCTTGGCAGACAACCATTTGTTGGGGGCTTCTAGAAACTTATTCTAGCCTCGCTTTCCTAGCAAATAAGCATCCTAAATACCTGTCACATACGTTAAAATAAAGTCAATACATATAATGTAAAGGTGAGCATACAAGTTTGATAATAGCATATAGAGTTTGAATAGTTTACGCATAACCAGCACGTACACAGAGGAAAACGAAGCATGTTAATTATCGACATGGACCTATCAATACCAATGACTGCGGGTTGACCGTCCGAGACGGTTCGCAATACATGATTACCACCGTAATCCATGCAAGTAATTGTCCTTAAAAACCCCCGTGTGAATGGGTGCTGAGTCCAAACTATAGTACTACGTCGTTAAGGCATGTAGACAGCATTCCACGTGTAAACAAAATCAACAAGCATTCATTAAGTCACGTAATACATGCATATTGGTTAGCGTTCAAATAGTTTGAGTAGTGTGATCGTTTATGTTTTGATATAAGCAACGTATGTAACACCCAAAAGTGCTAAAAGCAAAAAGGGATTAAGTATACTCACAGTGGTTGATTATGGATTGAAGGGAGCGCTGAGAGTAGGGTTAGCCTGAATAGTTCGATAGCACAACAATGAGTAACGTGGAAATGTAAACAAATGTGGATGGATCGAATAGGCTGGTCGATCGAATGGCAGGTTCGATCGAACGGGCTGTTCGATCGGCTGGTATGTCCGTTCGGACAGTCCTGTTCGATCGGCCGATAGGCTCGATCGGCTGGGCCATTCGAGTGGATTGTTTCTTCCTCTGGTGCGTTTGTGTTTGAGGATTTGAACTTTTGAAGTTTTCGTTGTAGTATATGAGAACACTAAAATGTCCTTACCTTTCAGGTCGATCGATCGAACGGTCCGTTCGATCGGCCGACTTAACCGATCGGCTGGGAACCTTAGAAGTGATTCTCAACAGGATGTCGCTCGATCGAACAGACTGTTCGATCGGCTGGTATTCCCTACTACGAACAAGTTGTAAAATCAATTGAGTGTTGAAGCATAGTATCTCATGATCCGAAGAGTAATGTTTACCAATCGAGTAGCATACTCGATCGAACATCACTTCGTCAATAGCATACTTCGTAAAGTTTGGAATGTGTGAGACCATGTGCTAGCCGATCGGCTGGCCCGGTCGATCGGCTGGTATGTTCGATCGGCTGGGCTGTTTGAACAGCCTAGCCGTTCGGCCAGCATTTCTGACCTGGTCGGCCTTTCGTCTACACTTGGCTGTTTAATTACTTGTTGTCATATCGAGGTAGTTTGATAACGAGTTGAACTATGATATCCTCCGTTCCTACTCGTTTCTTCGGCTCAGACAGGAATCACCCAAGTCCGGCCGGTGAACGGTTCGGAACGTCGGTTTAGAGTTTAACCCATCGTCGGTGAACCTTGCATCTAGAATCCGAATCTTGTACCTCTTAACTGTTAGAATGATTAGTTAGCCGGTTCAAGCTCCGTTTCTACCGGTTTTAAGGTTTCGAGTGTAAAAGGTTGAAGAAAGTTGGAAATTATTTATAAAAATGTTAAGATTCTTACAAATCGTAGTTTGTTTATGTGGAAACCGGTCAGATCTAAGCTATTCATAGTTGAATGAGGCCAAAGTTTGGTGTTCTTCAAGAACACCATGATGACATCACCCAAGAACACTTAGATCTTGGTGATTTCACGGTTAGAAATCAAGTTTTGAAAGATAGAAAGGTGTAGAATCATGCAATGATCAAAAACGTACAAGAATCAGAGTGAAAACTTACCGGAGTTGAGAGAAATCTGAAAAAAGGTGAAGAAGAAGGCTGGTTCGGTCAGAGCTTTCCAAAAATAGAAAGTGTGACAATGACAGCCCTATTTATAGGCTCCAAAAGAGGAAAGTGGCAGCCGATCGGCCAGGAGCTCCGATCGAATGGGCTGCTCGATCGGCTAGGAAGATGCTAGCTGATCGGCTGGCCTGTTCGATCAGGATGCCTCCTGCTCGATCCGCGACCCATTTTGAGTATTTCACGACGATTTTCGATGTTTCGATTTCGAGGGACGATAATATGAATACCATAGAGTTCCTAGTCAAATTACTTTCAGTCCCAATCACTATATCTATATACAAGCATCTACATTTCACGTTTCGTTGTCAGTTTCGATTGAGTTCGATTACTTTTCGAGTTTCGATTCGATTTTCGATTGATTCGCTTGAATACCACACCAAACATATAAGTAAAACCCACACAAATAACACATAAGGCACACACACGTAATACAATACCAGAGTTCACATAATTCGAGTCTCAAGCTTGATTGATGAATCGATTAGCTTGATTATTGGTTGATTAACTTTATCGCATTGTTACTTCCTACTATTCACAGTCGTAAATCGGTCGCATTGATTAAACATTCGATCATTTCATTTAGACAACACTTACTCCACATAATACAAAAGTAAAAAGAACATTAACAGTCAAAGAAGTCAAAGTTAACTTGGACTTTGACTTTGACTTTGAAATTCGAAAACACGGGGTGTTACAGCCTCCCCTTGTTTAGGGAATTTCGTCCCGAAATTAGGCTCGAAGCTGCATATCACCGTGAGTCGTTTGACCAATTTGACGCTTCAGATCTATTTAAACAACTGCGGGTACTTGGCCTTCATGTTGCTTTCGAGTTCCCAAGTGAACTCCGCGCCTCGTTTGCCCTCCCATCGGACCTTCACGATAGAGATGCGTGAGCGTCTGAGTTGCTTGGTTTGGCGATCCATGATTTCGACAGGCTTTTCCACGAAGTGTAAGGTTTCGTTGACCTGAAGATCGTCGAGTGGTACGATTAGGTCATGATCAGCAAGGCATTTTTGGAGGTTAGAGACGTGGAAAGTCGGGTGGACGTTACTGAGTTCCTCCGGTAGTTCGAGTCTGTAGGCGACTTTTCCGATCCTTTCCAGAATCCTAAAAGGTCCAACATATCGAGGCGCTAGTTTCCCTTTCTTGCCGAATTTGACTACACCCTTCCAAGGGGACACCTTTAGGAGTACGTAGTCGCCAACGTCAAATTCAAGGGGCTTGCGTCTTCTATCGACGTAACTTTTCTGTCTGTTCCGAGCTTTCACCAAGTTGTCTCGAATCTGGTGGATTTTGTCAGTAGTTTCTTGTAGAATCTCGGGACCGGTTAGTTGCGAGTGACCGATCTCGTGCCATACAATAGGCGATCAACATCTTCTACCATACAAAGCCTCGAAAGGTGCCATTTGGATGCTGGCATGATAGCTGTTATTGTACGAGAATTCCACCAATGGCAGGTGTTTGTTCCAACTACCACCAAAATCTATGACACACGCTCGGAGCATGTCTTCAAGAGTACGGATCGTTCTTTCAGTCTGTCCGTCGGTTTGAGGATGGAATGCAGTACTCAGATTAAGCAACGTACCAAGGGCCGCTTGAAACGTTTCCCACAATCGCGAAGTGAACCGAGCGTCACGGTCTGAAATGATGTCACGAGGCATACCATGATTACAAATGATCTCGTCGGTGTAGATTTGGGCTAGTCGCTCCACCTTATAGTCTTCTCATATCGGCAAAAAGTGGGCTGATTTCATTAGACGATCGACTATGACCCAAATACTGTCGTGACCTGATGGCGTGGGCGGGAGTTTTGTTATGAAATCCATAGCTATACTCTCCCACTTCCATATAGGTATCGGCGGTTGTTCGAGTAAGCCAGAAGGTCTTTGATGTTCAGCCTTGACTCTTGCGCAAGTTAGACAACTTCCAACTAAGAGGGCGATATCTCGTTTCATGCCCGGCCACCAGTACTTATAGCGAAGGTCCTGGTACATCTTATCTGCACCGAGATGAATAGAATACCGGGATTTGTGGGCTTCATTCATGATAATCTTTCGCAATTCGGTCCGCTTAGGGATCCAAATTCGGTCCAGATAATAGAATATCCCATCGGATTTGCTTACTAACTGAGCTCCATCGTGATAGATTCTCTCTTTCTTCAATGTACGATCGTTAAAGCAAGCATGTTGAGCTTCACAGATAAGGGTTTCGAGATTGAGCTGGGCTTGGATGTTTCGGGTACTGAGCACGTAACTCTTTCTGCTGAGCGCGTCGGCAACCACATTCGCCTTGCCTGGATGATAACGAATCTCACAGTCGTAATCGTTGAGAAGTTCTACCCATCGGCGTTGACGCATATTAAGCTCTCTCTGATTAAAGATGTGTTGTAAACTCCTGTGATCAGTGTAGACTGTACACCTAGTGCCATACAGGTAGTGTCACCAAATCTTCAATGCAAAGACAACCGCGCCTAGCTCGAGGTCATGGGTTGTATAGTTCTTCTCGTGGATCTTGAGCTGACGAGATGCGTAGGCTATAACCTTGTCTCGCTGCATGAGGACACAGCCGAGACCAAGGTTAGAAGCATCACAGTAGACAATGAAATTGTCGCTTCCGTTGGACAGCGTAAGAATCGGAGCGTTTCACAGCATATGCTTGAGGGTTTGGAAAGCGGTCTCTTGTGCGTTTCCCCACACAAAAGGCTTATCCTTATGAGTAAGAGCGGTAAGTGGCACAGCGATTTTGGA
Source organism: Helianthus annuus (assembly GCF_002127325.2). Lineage (NCBI taxonomy): Eukaryota > Viridiplantae > Streptophyta > Magnoliopsida > Asterales > Asteraceae > Helianthus > Helianthus annuus. Next base: position 150,378,070 of record NC_035447.2, on the reverse strand, counting down.
GAATCCTTCAATGAATCGTCGATAATAGCCCGCTAATCCGAGAAAAGAACGAACTTCTGACGGGTTCTTAGGCGTAATCCAGCTTTTGACGGCTTCAATCTTCGCGGGGTCGACATGGATGCCCTGACTATTCACGATGTGACCCAGAAACTGAACCTCCTCCAACCAGAATTCGCACTTGGAGAATTTAGCGTAGAGTCGGTTCCCCTGGAGTAACTCGAGAACCAAACGTAGATGTTGCGTGTGTTCGGCTTTCGTTCTGGAATATATCAAGACATCGTCGATGAACACGATGACGAAACGGTCAAGATAAGGCTTACACACGCGATTCATCAGGTCCATAAAAACTGCGGGTGCGTTGGTTAGACCAAAGGGCATAACAACAAATTCGTAATGGCCATAATGGGTTCGGAAAGCGGTTTTGGGAATGTCTTCCTCTTGAATTCGTAGCTGATGATATCCTGAACGCAGATCGATCTTAGAGAAACATGATGCACCTTGTAGCTGATCAAATAAATCGTCGATTCGGGGCAAGGGGTATCGGTTCTTGTTGGTTAGCTTATTCAATTCCCGATAGTCGATGCACATCCGGAACGATCCGTCCTTCTTTTTGACGAAAAGGACTGGAAGGACAGGTGCTTGGGCGAATAAAGCCTTTTTCGAGTAATTCATGGAGTTGATTCGAGAGTTCCCTCATTTCGGATGGCGCGAGTCGGTAAGGGGCTTAGGCAACGGGGTTAGCTCCAGGAATGAGGTTGATGCGAAAGTCGATATCACGACTTGGTGGTAGTCCGGGAAGATCGTCAGGGAACACCTGAGGAAATTCACGAACCACTGGAACGTCTTTGACTTCAACTTTCTTTTTCTTTTCCTTCTCCGCTACTACAATGTTGGCCAAGAAGGCTCGGTATTCCTTGCGGAGATACTTGTTAGCTTGGACGCATGACATAAGCTTGAGACCTTTCGACGTTGTTTCACCGTACACACACAATAGATCACCATTCGCGAGCGAGAATCGAATCATCTTTTCAAAGCACACCACTTCAGCATAGTTTTCGTGAAGAAAGTCCATGCCTATTATGACATCAAAGCTTCCGAGTTGCATTGGAATAAGGTCGATTGGAAAGATGTGATTGTTGAGTTCGAGAGTACAATCACGGAGTACAGAATTTACGGCAATAGTCCTTCCCGTAGCGACTTCGACTTCGAATGACGAGGACAGATAAGAGCGCCTACGACTAAGGAGCTTCTCGAATTCAAACGACACAAAGCAGTTATCTGCTCCAGTATCAAACAAACATGATGCATAAATACCATTCACAAGGAACGTACCATTAACCACGTTGTTATCCGCCTGAGCCTGACGGGCATTGATGTTGAAGGTTCGGGCATGGGCTGCTTGCTGCTGTTGCTGAGGCTGCTGTTGTTGATGTTGCTGTTGCTGTTGTTGCTGCTGGGGCTCTTGCTTAACCACCCTGTTCGGGCACCTGTTTGCAAAGTGGTTAGGGTCACCACATGCAAAGCAGACTCGAGCATTGGCTGCTGGTGCTTGAGCTGCTTGTTGGCCTTGAGGGGCAGGGAGTAGAGCTTGGTTGACAGTGGCTTGAACTGGGGCTTGACGGGACCATAGCGACAGTTCGCAGTGAAATGACCGTAAAGGTTGCAGTGAGCGCAAAAACGACAGGCTAGACCCACCGGGTGATGATACGAACACGTTGGGCAGAGTGGGTGAGGGCCTGTGTATGCACGCTTCGCTGGCGGTGCATTGATCACTGGAGCTGAGCGGTGCTGTTGCTGCTGTTGAGCTGGTACAGCTTGTAGAGGAGCAGCAGCGGTTGTCACAGCACAGTTCTTGTTGCTGGAGCTGTTGTTGTTGTGCTTCTTCTTTCTTCTCGATGACTTGGAGGATTGAGCAGATGAGTCGGTGGGTGTTGCGGTGGCTTGGTGCAGAGACTTGGTTTGCTTATCCCAAAAACCAGACTTTACTCGCTTGTCATTGATCTCAGCGGCGAGTAGGTAGGTTTCTTCGATCGTTGCTGGCTTGGCGGCGTGAACAAAGTCGGCTACACAGTCGGGCAGGGCTCGAATGTACTTCTTGATAGCTTGATCTGGGGTCTTGACTTGATCGGGACATATGATACTAAGCTGCTTGAAGCGAGCAGTGAGAGCAGCGTTGTCTCCATCCTTCTGCTTGATTACCCAGAACTCGTCCTCCAGCTTTTGGCGTTCATGAGGAGGGCAGAATTCGTCGATCATAATTGCTTTCAACTCCTCCCATGTTAGCTCGTAAGCTGCATCATTTCCGCCTTGTTTCGTTCGGCCGTCCACCAGTCTAGAGCACGGGACTGGAAGACGCCTGTAGCATTGAGAGTGCGGAGATGTTTAGGACATCCGCTCTGGCGCAGAGTGACTTCGACTGAGTCGAACCAGTGAAACGTGGCTGTAGGACCATCTTCGCCAGTGAACTCTTTTGGTCTGCATGCTTTGAACTGCTTGAAGCTGAAAGCAGCCTTGCTTGAATCCTTAGGGTTTTCAGCTCGGGATTCCTCAGACGTTTTGCTGGCATTTTCATACACCTCACTCACGGCTTTCGCCACTTGCTTGGAGATGATAGCAGCGAGGCGTCGGACTCTCTTTTCTTGACGAGTCAGACGGTGTCGGGATCCAGACGACGACATGGTCTGCAATAGACATCGTCACAGGACTCAACACAACGAAGTCGAATCTCACCTCACACGTCTAGACTATTAAAGCTTAGAATCACGTCGAATCACGTAACATATAAACACAGATTCACAGATATACCTAATCATGGAGCACAGAAGCACAGAAGCACATAGAGCACATAGGTCACAGAAGCACATAAGCACGTAGAGCACAAAACACAGAAGCACATAAGTACCTAGGTATTTAATCACAGAAGTAGTCAGAAAACAGAAACCTATCCTTCAAAGCTCGCGTGTCATTCGAATAGCATGTCGAATAACATCGTATTAGCCTAACTTAGTCGTATAGCATAACATAGTATGATATCGTCTAGAGTTGCGACAACTGGATGTCGAATTGAGATAGAACAGCAAATGCGAGTCGTGTATATTGATCGAAATGGCAGCAAAATTGAATAATATCCAAAATATAAACACGTAAACAGATAAAGCACACAGAAACACATAAAATTAACGAGTCATCAGAGTACACGTCTGCGGTTCTCAGAATCGAAACACATAAAAATCGAGAGGTAGATTGTCTGCGGCTACTAGACATCGACTACCCAAAGCGATTCGACTATTCGCAACGGACTTGTTGTCACTTTCAACGTTCGGGCTCGTGTCCTTGCCTCGATTCTTGGGCATTGAACACGTATTCCCTAGGTCATACTTCATGAGTTCAGGTCGTTGGAGTCCATCGAGGCCTTGGTGAGACAAATAAATTCCAGAACAAACTGCCAAGGTTAGGGTTTCACTCCTTGGCTTAGCAATTTCTTCCTTGTTTTAAGAAAATTTAAGAAGAATTTTCATCAAAATGAGGGTTTCACTCCTGATTCGGTATAATTCTCCTTATATGTGATTGAAAATATTAGGATAAGCATGAGTAATGGATAAAATCATCATAAGTCAGTCAATTTAGTCGGGAGTTCGCGGTTTTCACACCTATTCCTGACTGAATCGCCTGACTTTAATTGAAAATTCGAGTGCAGTGATAGTGAAGAATTGCAGAATAAGGCACATAAACCGGGTCTGTTGGTTCCTAACTATAGTCTAGGTCTCTAAGACAGCGACCCGGACTAGGTCGTGTCTAACCTAATTCCCTATAGTTATGGCTCTGATACCAATCTGTCACACCCCAACCGATGGCGGAATCATCGGGGCATGGCACTGAGCGAAACAGATTGTTCAGAAGTTTCCATAACAACTATTTATATAATCCAGTTAAAGATACGTCCCATACCGTATCTCGAATAAACAAACATGTCATTACAGATAATCATCCAAACAAGAAATTTCGTTCCGACAACTTAGATTCAAATATTATTACAACAATTGTTTATCTACTTCTAGACCCCTATTCTGTTGACTTTCTGGTTGTAATGCCAGAGGACAAGATCTACAGACAACTATGCCCCAGACACTTGTTCTTGGCAGACAACCATTTGTTGGGGGCTTCTAGAAACTTATTCTAGCCTCGCTTTCCTAGCAAATAAGCATCCTAAATACCTGTCACATACGTTAAAATAAAGTCAATACATATAATGTAAAGGTGAGCATACAAGTTTGATAATAGCATATAGAGTTTGAATAGTTTACGCATAACCAGCACGTACACAGAGGAAAACGAAGCATGTTAATTATCGACATGGACCTATCAATACCAATGACTGCGGGTTGACCGTCCGAGACGGTTCGCAATACATGATTACCACCGTAATCCATGCAAGTAATTGTCCTTAAAAACCCCCGTGTGAATGGGTGCTGAGTCCAAACTATAGTACTACGTCGTTAAGGCATGTAGACAGCATTCCACGTGTAAACACAATCAACAAGCATTCATTAAGTCACGTAATACATGCATATTGGTTAGCGTTCAAATAGTTTGAGTAGTGTGATCGTTTGTGTTTTGATACAAGCAACTTATGTAACACCCAAAAGTGCTAAAAGCAAAAAGGGATCAAATATACTCACAGTGATTGATTATGGATTGAAGGGAGCGCTGAGAGTAGGGTTAGCCTGAATAGTTCGATAGCACAACAATGAGTAACGTGGAAATGTAAACAAATGTGGATGGATCGAATAGGCTGGTCGATCGAACGGCAGGTTCGATCGAACGGGCTGTTCGATCGGCTGGTATGTCCGTCCGGACAGTCCTGTTCGATCGGCCGGTAGGATCGATCGGCTGGGCCATTCGAGTGGATTGTTTCTTCCTCTGGTGCGTTTGTGTTTGAGGATTTGAACTTTTGAAGTTTTCGTTGTAGTATATGAGAACACTAAAATGTCCTTACCTTTCAGGTCGATCGAACGGTCCATTCGATCGGCCGACTTAACCAATCGGCTGGGAACCTTAGAAGTGATTCTCAACAGGATGTCGCTCGATCGAACAGACTGTTCGATCGGCTGGCATTCCCTACTATGAACGAGTTGTAAAATCAATTGAGTGTTGAAGCATAGTATCTCATGATCCGAAGAGTAATGTTTACCAATCGAGTAGCATACTCGATCGAACATCACTTCGTCAATAGCATACTTCGTAAAGTTTGGAAAGTGTGAGACCATGTGCTAGCCGATCGGTTGGCTCGGTCGATCGGCTGGTATGTCCGATCGGCTGGGCTGTTTGAACAGCCTAGCCGTTCGGCCAGCATTTATGAGCTGGTCGGCCTTTCGTCTACACTTGGCTGTTTAATTACTTGCTGTCATATCGAGGTAGTTTGATAACGAGTTGAACTATGATATCCTCCGTTCCTACTCGTTTCTTCGGCTCGGACAGGAATCACCCAAGTCCGGCCGGTGAACGGTTCGGAACGTCGGTTTAGAGTTTAACCCATCGTCGGTGAACCTTGCATCTAGAATCCGAATCTTGAACCTCTTAACTGTTAGAATGATTAGTTAGCCGGTTCAGGCTCCGTTTCTACCGGTCTTAAGGTTTCGAGTGTAAAAGGTTGAAGAAAGTTGGAAATTATTCATAAAAATGTTAAGATTCTTACAAATCGTAGTTTGTTTATGTGGAAACCGGTCAGATCTAAGCTATTCATAGTTGAATGAGGCCAAAGTTTGGTGTTCTTCAAGAACACCATGATGACATCACCCAAGAACACTTAGATCTTGGTGATTTCACAGTTAGAAATCAAGTTTTGAAAGATAGAAAGGTGTAGAATCATGCAATGATCAAAAACGTATAAGAATCAGAGTGAAAACTTACCGGGGTTGAGAGAAATCTGAAAAAAGGTGAAGAAAAGGCTGGTTCGGTCAGAGCTTTCCAAAAATAGAAAGTGTGACAATGACAACCCTATTTATAGGCTCAAAAGAGGAAAGTGGCAGCCGATCGGCCAGGAGCTCCGATCGAATGGGCTGCTCGATCGGCTAGGAAGATGCTAGCCGACTGTTCGATCAAGATGCCTCCTGTTCGATCCGCGACCCATTTTGAGTATTTCGCGACGATTTTCGATGTTTCGATTTCGAGGGACGATAATATGAATACGATAGAGTTCCTAGTCTAATTACTTTCAGTCCCAATCACTATATCTACATACAAGCATCTACATTTCACGTTTCGTTGTCAGTTTCGATTGAGTTCGATTGCTTTTCGAGTTTCGATTCGATTTTCGATTGATTCGCTTGAATACCACACCAAACATATAAGTAAAACACGCACAAATAACACATAAGGCACACACACACGTAATACAATACCAGAGTTCACATAATTCGAGTCTCGAGCTTGATTGATGAATCGATTAGCTTTTGATTATTGATTGATTAACTTTATCGCATTGTTACTTCCTACTATTCACAGTCGTAAATCGGTCGCATTGATTAAACATTCGATCATTTCATTTAGACAACACTTACTCCACATAATACAAAAGTAAAAAAGAAGTCAAAGTTGACTTGGACTTTGACTTTGACTTTGACATTCGAAAACACGGGGTGTTACAATTGACTTGACCAAAGTGGTCAGAATCGAAAGTCAACGAAAATGTCAAACTGTTGACAATTCTGGACTTTCGGACAAAAGCAAACTATGAAACTGATTATATGAAAAGAGCTAAGGGAGGATAACTTACTTGCTTTAGATAACTTCTTAAAACACCCAAAAAATAAGCTTGCATGCAGAAGAAATTAGAACTCACACTTTGACTTTGTGTTTTGAGTTTTGGTATTAATGAAAATGAAGGTTCAAGGGTTATTTATAGCCAAAGGAGGATCAAGGATGTTAAGACAAGTATCCCCGAGGCTCTTAGAGGTGGATTGGAGTCGTAGGAGGTGGCACAACCGAAAAGAAAGGTGGCAATCATGAGTTAGGTGGAAAGGTTTGGAAGAAGGCTGCTGCCAGCCAAGAACTCGTTGTCTGGGACCCCTTGCAGACCGCAAGGGGATATTAATACGGTCCGCAAGGACCTCGAATATGCCGAAAATTTTGCTTTTTGACAACTTTAGCCTCTCAACTTTGTATTCTCCCTTTTTGACGATTTTTAACCTCTCTCCTTCAATATTGTAAATTATATGGAGAGTTTTTTTAGACACATGTCACCTTAGTATTTTATCAATAAATATCGGGGTGTCACAACTTTGCTACTCAATTCCCATATTCTAGCTATTGTCTTTCCATTATTTAATAGAAAATACAATGTAACATGAATAAGTAGGGCTGCAAACGAACACAAACAAGACCTTGTTCATGTCCATGAGCACAAATGGAAACAACGAACACAAATAAGCGTTGATGAATATAATATATAATATACTGAACTTATTAAATATTTTATTTGTCAGAATTTTGAAGCATTTAAATTCAATATAAAAGCAAAAAACACTAATGAACTATCGAACATGTTAACGAACCTTCACAAACATAAATGAACGAATGCGGCTTATGTTCATGTTTGTTTATTTAACTAGACGAACGAAATTTCTTATTCGTGTTCGTTTGTTTAATAAACGAATGAACACAAACGAACTTCACGCTGAACGTTTAGTTCATTTGCAAGCCCTATGAATAAGGATGAATTATATGGAATGTGTATCATCATATTTAGTTTTCTTTTTAAGATTTTGCTAAAATGTTACATAAATAGTCCGTGGAACGGGATGATATAAATAAAAAATATAGTACAAACTTATGGGACATGCATTAATCGTATCCAATTCCCACTCCCACATGTCCTTCTCCTTAGTGTCTAAAACCTGATAGTACTAACACCATGTCAAACATCTTGTCGGAAAAACAGGTTGGTTTTGGCTTGCAACTCCCCTCTCCTCTTTTCTCCTACAAGGGGCCGAAGGCAACAAGATTATGGAACTGTTTCGTGGGTGTCGCCCAAAAAACTAGATGAGGTCACACTTTACTCATTATTTTTATTTTTCATTGTGAATAGGTATTTTATATATTTCATTCATACGTATAAACATTAATAATTTATTAACATAAAAATTAAACATTCATCTATTCTAGACACTATCTACTTTAGACTTCCTTAAACTTTTACACTAAATATGTAACTAGTGAAACTTAGGTATTAAAACCACAATACATCCAACACCAAAGGACCATTCATGCAACTAATTCCGTAAATATTAATGAAAAGATAAGATAAGGAATTTAATTAATGAATTGAAAACGCCCCCTAAAATTTGGGAAAGACACGAAGACGAAGACCCCCAATCCAAAGGATAGGAGAGGTTAACCCTTCAAAATCACCAAAATCCCTACTCTACCCACCCACCCCAGTGGATAAACCTTTCCATCTATATTATTCAAGCTTCGGTTGTGTCGATGATAGTGTTAGGGTTAGGGTTTTCTTTATCAAGAATCGGATGAGTATCTTTCTGGCCGATTACATTTCTGGGGATTGCGATTTGGTCATTCGAAGTCGCGGTAGGTGGGGCAAAGGCGGCTGATTTTGCTTCTTTTTTTTTTTTTTTTAATTCAGTTTCCTTCTTCTTTGTGGCTTTTGGGATTTAAATTTGGGTTCAAGAGGTTAATGATGCAGCAAGATCGGCGAAATAAGGTTTAATTTGCTCTATTTCTTATAGTTCAATTGTTGAAAACTTCAAGATTTGTGAGTTTGATGATGTTATTGCTTGTGGGTCAAGTTATTATCTCTTCTGTTTTGGTATTGAATGTTACATTTGTTTGATTAATGTATGATTGATTCTGTAACAGTTTAAAATTTTGATCTTTAACACTATGTTCCCGAGTCATTTAACAGGGGGAGGGGGAGGGGGAGGGGGAGGGGGAGGGGAGGGGAGGGGAGGGGAGGGGAGGGGAGGGGAGGGGAGGGGAGGGGAGGGGAAGGAAAATTTTCTCTCCTGATCTCTCCAATTTGGGAGGATGAATATATGGTTATATTTGGTCATATTTTCTTCCCTTTTCTCTCCCCTCCCCCTGTTAAATGAAACTCGGGAACATGGTTTTTCATATTTTTCATCTCTTTCCCTCCCCTTCCCCTGTTAAAAGGATGGGAAATTGGCCCGTAATAATCCCTCCTTATTGGCCATTAATAATCTCACCTCAGAATATTCCCCCACCAGTCTTACCTTTCACCTATTTTTCCTATAATGGTTCCCGTTAAAAAAATTTAACGGAGTTAAGCTTTTTTCCAAATTACAAACAGATTTTTAGGGCTTTTGATTAGAACGACGATACGAGTCCATTGATATAAAACTTGCCTCGAAATGGTGCTCCAAACAATGAAAACGGCGCTTCAATTCGGGTGTTTAAATTTCCAATTAACCAAAATCAAGTCACCTGGAGCACCATTTCGAAGTAAGTTTTACATCAATGGACTCGTATCATCGTTCTGATCAAAAGCCCTAAAAAATCTGTTTGTAATTTGGAAAAAAGGCTTAACTCCGTTAAGTTTTTTTAACGGGGGACCATTGTAGGAAAAATAGGTGAAAGGTGGGACTGGTGGGGGGAATATTCTGAGGTGGGATTATTAATGGCCAATAAGGTCTAGGTGGGATTATTACAGGCCAATTTCCCTAAAAGGATTTGGTCTATACTATAAAATTAGGGTTCTTACATGGGAATGCTTCACACAATAGTTAACAATCTTGTGAAATGTTTTTATAAATGTTAATTTTTTTAAAGTTAAGTTAACCAAATGAACATGAATCTTAAATGCTATTTAATGACTATTTTTTTCAAGTTAACTTGATGTGGGAAGTAATAGTAAAGAAAAAATGTCTAAATATTAATTAAGTTTCATAATTTTTCCATTTGGGTCAGTTAATTTTGAAAAATCTTAACTTTTTTTTTTTTTCACAAGATTGGAAATTTGGTTACTCTAAAAGAACCAAAAGAACTTTGAGTGAGTTTAGTAGGACGCTTGAGAAACTTGGTTACTATTTGGATTGGAAAATTGGTTGTCAATGAGAATCTTGATTGATACTCTGTTTTTTCTTTGTCCCTAGTTGCAGCAAGTTGAATATATGTATATATATATATATATATATATATATATATATATATATATATATATATTTCAGAATTTTTACATTGTTGGTTGTAATCTGTTTTGGATCAGGGTCCAAAGGAGGTGGAGTTTTTCACCGAATACGGTGATTCAAACCGATACAAAATTTTGGAAATCATAGGAAAAGGAAGTTATGGTGTCGTTTGTGCAGCAGTCGACACACAAACCGGTGAAAAAGTTGCAATAAAGAAAATAACCAACATTTTTGAACATTCATCAGACGCTATCCGAATTTTGCGTGAGATCAAATTGCTTAGGCTTTTACGCCATCCTGACATTGTTGAAATCAAACGTATCATGATGCCACCGTCAAGACGAGATTTTAAAGATATTTATGTTGTATTTGAACTCATGGAATCCGATCTGCATCAAGTCTTAAAGGCCAATGATGACTTGACACATGAGCACCATCGGTTTTTCCTCTATCAAATGCTTCGAGCTCTAAAATATATGCATACGGGTAACCTTTCTAACATCAAATTGTATCTTTATTGGTAAAGTAACATTTTTTGGTACCAAAACTGACGCAGTTCGTATAAATTCAGCAAATGTGTATCACCGCGATCTAAAACCGAAGAACATATTAGCAAATGCAAATTGCAAACTCAAGATATGCGATTTTGGACTAGCAAGGGCTGCATTTACGGATACCCCTACAACAATATTTTGGACGGTATGCTATCTATTTCATTTACGATTGATTACACGCCATGTTGTTTAATCATTAATACAAATTGAAATAACATGTTTCCCTTTGTTTTGAATTTTTCGAATACTGCAGGATTATGTTGCAACAAGATGGTATCGAGCTCCTGAGCTATGCGGATCTTTTTATTCAAAGGTATAATTTAATAATCCACCAGGGTCATTTGGTCATATCCTCATAGAAAGTCAAAATAAGTCAAAATAACACACTTTATTGCTTAGATTTTAAGGTCCTTGATTGGATCTATTGAATTCTCTGGAAGTTGAGTTTTCTTCCCTTCAGGTAACCGTATCACGGTTTGTGTCAATTTGTGGCCGGTTTTATTGTTATGTTGCTCTTTTCATTCTTGTGGTTTTTATTTTTATTTCGTTGTTGATTGTAGTATACCACCGCTATTGATATTTGGGGCGTTGGATGTATATTCGCTGAGGTATTAACGGGAAAGCCGCTTTTTCCTGGAAAAAGCGCGGTTCATCAGCTGGAGCTTATTACAGATCTTCTCGGGACGCCATCATCGGATACCATCTCTAGAGTATGTTACATTATCTAATCATGATCGTTCGATTTCACAGTATTAGTTTCAACACAAACATCCAAACACTCCGTTAGGTTATACCGTTTAAACTTGATGCAGGTTCGTAATGACAAAGCAAGAAAATACTTGACTGACATGCGTAGAAAGAAACCGGTATCTTTCTCTGAGAAGTTTCTACAAGCTGACCCGTTGGCACTTAAACTATTGCAACGGCTATTGGCCTTCGACCCAAAAGACCGACCCACTGCAGAACAAGCTCTAGCTGACCCGTACTTCAAGGGCCTATCAAAAGTCGAGCGTGAGCCATCATGTCAGGCGTTTTCCAAATTGGAATTTGAGTTTGAGAGACGAAGAGTCACAAAAGACGATATCAGGGAATTAATATATCGGGAGATTCTAGAATACCACCCTCAGTTGCTCAAAGATTACCTGGCGGGCAATGATCGCTCTGGTTTTGTTTATCCTAGGTTGTTTTTAATAACTTGATATTTAGTAATTTACATTTTCTTCTCCTATCGGACTCTTTGTTGATTCTAACAGGTTTCTTTTGTAATGTCTAGTGGCATTGGCCAAATTAGGAGGCAGTTTGCGTATCTTGAGGAAAATGATAGGAAAAGTGGGCCGGTTATACCTCCAGAGAGGAAGCATGTTTCCCTCCCAAGGTAAGAACGTTGAAACTTATATTTTCAAAAGTGTCATATTTTTATTGACGTTACAAAAAAAAAAAGAATGCTGAGGTGGTAGCATATGATTTTTCATTTTCATGGCATTACATATATATATAGATAGATATATATAGAGAGAGAGAGAGAAAGTATATCGTACATTACGGCTTAACGTACTTCACGTACGACAACGTGCGTGATTTGTTCTATAACATGCGTGATTAATGTTTTCAATATGCGTGATTATTGTGTTTCAACATGCGTGATTTTGGATTTTTGAGTTATAACGTGCGTGATTTTAAAATGAACGTGCATAATTACCTGTCGTACGTGATAATGTACGTTAATATATATATAGGATTAGGTTTAAGAGTGAACATTAGTGTAGCTTGCGAACTGAGTGAACTAATCCTGGCCATACACGTGTGTAGATCAATGGCCAGGATTTGATGTTGAAATACACTAGTGTATTTTATGATTTGATGATGAGATCCTGGCCATACACATGTGTAGATCAATGGTCAGGATTTGTTCACTCAGTTCGCAAATACACTAGTGTTCACTCTAGAACCCCACCCTCTATATATATATGTAGGGGAGGGATCATGAGAAAACTTTTTTTTTCATGTGAGAAAACTTATCTAACCATTACTAAACCCTAAACCCCAAAAAACTAAACTCTAAAGGCTAACGCCTAAAAGCTAAAAACTAAATGCTAAAAGCTAAATCCTTACCTCTAAACGATAAATCCTAAAAAATAAACCCCAGAAAAAATTCAACACAAATGTCAATCGTTTGATAGAGTTCTCTTGAGTTTTCTCACAAAGAAAGAGTTTTCTCATGATCCTCTCCCTATATATATATGTCATTGTGGCATCTGATTTTGGCGTTTTTAAGATATTTTTAGTATAGTTCTTTGAAAAAGATAACTATATTTCCCATGTAAACATTTTTTGCGTATATGACATCTGATGTGGCGGCTCACTTGACATCAACCAGTGCTGCATCAGTAATTTTTAGTTTATGTAAATATAAAATGAGTCTGGTAATAAAAAATGGTAAATAGATTGTAAGTTGGTTTATCTTTTACCAACCAATTTTAACTCATTTTTGTTTGTAATTTTTATATGTATTTAGGTCTACAGTATCTTCAAGCACGACTGCTCCCAAGCTGCAGCAGAGTTCGGCAGATAACGCGTCTCGTGGTGGCAGAGACGCCGATACAACCACAAATATTTTTAATGCCGCCTCTCGGCCGCCCCCAAGGATGCCTAAAGGTAAATATTTATTCGACTTTAACTGCATAAATCAAGTGCTTTTAGTAATTAGTATTTGGCCTGGCGTTTACATTCCGGTTTTATGTTAAACATGATTAGGGCGAGCAGTGGGTCCTGTTCTTCCGTTAGAGGGTAGCAGAAACATGAAAGACGAGTATGATTCCAGGGTAATGGTTAGAAATAGAAATACGGTTGGTCTTTCTCCACATTATATGTATAGGAGCAACAGTTGGGATCACGCACGTAGTCAACAGAAGTTAACGGACATAGAACTGCATCCGGGGTTGATCAACAGAAGCCCGTGTCACAAGCAAGCACATGGTCAACAAAAGTCAAGCCAACTGATTGCGATTGATGCAAATTTTATGCAGTCCCAGTCTCATAGAGAGGTTGGCATTGTTCATATGGGATAATCATTATTATTGTCAACAATTGTTTTCGCCTTTTTTTCCTTCTAATTGCTGTCTTTTTAATGTGTATTGTATAATACATATCAAACGCTATAATACGATAACATTAATAGAACACTTAAGTTATTGTAATTCATATCAAGGGTATAGGCCGACTCTAGATGGGTCGGCATCTTTCTTTATCTATTAAGAAGCTAAGAAGTCTCGGCTTCTAGTCAAAATAATCTTCATCGTATGAGTTTGACTTAGGTCAAACTTGGAGAAGTTTGGTTATGAATGTGTGATTTATACATTTTTCCAATGATTTAAATACCGGTATGAACCGGCCGGTTATACCAGTTAGACATGTATTTATTACACCTAGAACTAGAAACACAACCATCCAAAAGACCAAACATGTTGGAAGTTCTAAAGATGCTTAGTTTAAACCAGACCACCTTGTATTGATCATAATCTTGGTCACAAATGACAACTATTTTCTTGAAGCATTTACGAGCATACAGATGTAATTGCTTCTAGTAATTCAAACAAACAAATAAACAAACGTACCAAGCCAAATCTCACTCACAGTAAAGCTATTGGTAGGGTCTGGGGAGGAGGGTGCGATGAGGGCAAACTTTACCTCTAAAGCTGCTCTCACTAGGACCCTCGGCTCCCAGAACAATTACTATTTTAATTTCAGGAAACCATAAAAAAGAACTCAAGCCAAGCCGTTGCTAACTGATACTGATAACCAACAGCTGAGTTTATTTGAGAAACGAAGCCAAGCTGTTGCTTATTGATGATTTTAAGGTAGGAGAAACCGGTGCACGCCCAAAAAATACATCAAAGAGAGAAGACGTCACATTTTCTGATTCGATCGTAGCTTCTGCAGCCGATGGATTCCCGTCAGTTGATATGTGAACCTGTAAATGCCACAATAACATTTAGCGAGCGTATGGATGTGTGTTTTGAATAATCAAAATCAGACGATCAGAAATATATCGTTTCATAAACTGTTTATCGCCAACTGAAGTCACAGTAAACAGATAACAAATTTGGAAGTGAAATCAAACGAACCAGCATTTTGGAAGGGTCAACCCAGGTCAAGAATATGAAAGTTCCTTTCTTTAATGGACGATCTTGAAAGATAGCACGAAAGGCGGAGAGCGCGTTTCTGTCAGTCGAATTGGGTGATTTGATTCTCGGAGATACAGCTTCGTCTAGAGCATCCCAGAAAGTTTTTCCATCAATATCTCTGACCAGAACGATCTGCAACGATTTCTCTAAAGGAGCTGCACATACTTGAGGAATCAATCAAATCATGCAAGCATATCCATATTAAATGCGGACGGGGTTGGCTTAACGTGGATGGGTACATTTAGTAAATATGGGAGAGAAGTAGTTTAGCACAGATCTCTTAAGTTCTTGAGAAATCAAATCACGTAAGGATATGGGGTTGGCTAACCGTACCCCTTTTTAGTATAAGTAAAGTTTGTCCTTTTATACATCTTATATAACTAACAAAAGTTTGATAGAGGCACATTTAGTAAAAATGGGACCAAGGGTATGTTTAGCACAACCATCTTAAATTCTTGATTATCAAGCAAAGCTGTAATTACCTTGATAAATTGAATCGAACAACGACGAATCTTGCTCGATTTGAGCTGCTTTTCGTCCTTTCCAGGCGTCTAGAGTATCCAAGATGTCAGGGTTCAGGTATAGCCCCGCCGCATATACCTTAACACCGATTATTGCAAACACTTTCTCCCTGAATCCTGGAAATAGATGTGTGAGTTAACTATATGCAAAAAAATAAAAAAAATGGCAATCATGGAAATGATTTTCAAGTGTTAACCTGTTCCGATTAAAGATAATGCAGTTGAGCAACCAGGAAGATCCAAAGATGTCGGAAATTTCACACTCGTTGCAGGTTCTTCGGCATACTCCACTGTAAACCCATGAACAATTAGTGTTTCACTTCGCTGTGCAGTGGCAACGTTTAAAAAAAAGGGGTAACGAAATCGAAAAAACGTCAAATTTTTCAAAATTTACATTATCGCCGGAGCGAGCCATTTAACAATGTCAAACAGGAAGATGAAGGATTATATGAATGCGGGTAAACAAACCTGAAGCAGAAGCAGCAGCAGCTTTGACAGAGAACAAAGGGCTGGCGATGGTCGTGGATAATTTTCTTGCTGGGTTTTTAATTTTTTCCAAATGGGTTCGATTTGTAGGGATTGAAACTGAGATTGAAGTTGGGGATCGGATTTTTGTGTGGGGATGAACCCACAATGATCTGGGAACTGCTGCAACTTCTCCGATCATCTTTTTTTTGTGTGTGTGTTGTTCAATCTGTAAACAATTATTAAGTTTGTTGCTATCCATTTCATGTTTACAACCATATCCAAGATCCGAGGGTCCCATGCATTTGGAACATGTGGATGTGGTTTTTCACTTTGAAATAAATTGAACAAAATGTTATTTGAATTTCTGGATTTTTATACTTTTTGCAACAGTGACTGCATTTGATGTTAATTGAATCCTAAAAATATGGATGGCGAGTTCCAACAAAACTAATAATTAGTGGGTTGTGTTTATGTGGATTAGGATCAAATACAAAGGATCCTAATTATAAGAAGGGTAAAATTAGAGTGACAAGTGTCCAATAACCTAAAAAAACCCCACCAAACAAAAAAAAAAAAAAAAAAAACCTTAAACATCCACCACCACCAAAAACATAACCCCCCCCCCCCACATCACCCACCCTAAAAAAAAAAAGAAATTTTTTTTTTGCCGAGGGGGTGGGGGTTTAGGTTTTTGGGTGGGGGTGGGTGTTTAGTTTTTTTTAGATTTTTGGGGGGTGTGTGTGTGGGTGGGGGGGGGGGGGGGTTAGGTTTTTTTTAGGTTTTTGGGGGGTGGGGGGGTTTAGGTTTTTTGGGGGTTTTTTGGTGAGGTATAGTTTTTTTTTTTTTTTTTTTTTTTTTTTTTTTTTTTTTGTCGGGGGGGGGGGGGTTTAGGTTTTTTGGTGGGGGGGTTAGGTTTTTGGGTGGTGGTGGGGTGGGGGTGGGTGTTTAGGTTTTTGGTGGTGATGTAGTGGGTTTAGTTTTAGGTTATTGGACACTTGTCACTCTATAAATCCTTCTTACACTTCTTACAATTAGAAGCCTTTGTAGAATAACTTGACCCGTGTTTAGGTTACTCTGTTTTCGTTTTTTTTTAACGTCCAACATAAGAATCGCCGGGTACTCTGTACGCGGCACCCATTGGCTGAAAGGTAGCCCGCAGCAGCTCAACCTGCACGCACGGAGCCCCTAGCCCACCATGCCACCAGTTCTGGGGAAAACCCGACCCTGCATCCACCTAAGGGCATGACAATGCAGAGCCGGTAAAACCCGGGTAGATCAGGAATCGAACTCGAGACCATTCGGCCAGGAGTCTTTCCCTCATTTCCCCATACCACTGAGCTATAAGCCCAGGGTTATTTACTCTGTTTTCGCAATCGAGTCATTTTTGAGATGATATGTTTAACTGTTCAGTTAAACCGTTTATGACCCATTTAACATGTTTTTTTTTACAGCCCACTAACTCAATTAACAAGTTACACGAATACAAGTGTGTTTTTTTTCTAACAAATGATGATTTGGTTTGATTGGCTCTCAACCATTGGATTTTGTTTTGTTATTTTGTATAATATTAAAGATTATAGATATATAATACTATAGGAAAGCTTATATAATATTAAAGTTATTTTTAACGAGTGAGTTATGTTCATACGTTTAAGCAGTTCGGTTTTAACCAACCCTAAACAATCGTTTTATTATCTTTGTCAACTACAACTAAACACGTGTTGATAGCATTTTTGTTACACTACCATTTTATTTTTATGTTTTCTAGTGGATTGCTAATGTTACCGTATTTAGGGTTTACTCTTTTGATTGCTATACCAAGTTTTGACTTCGCATGAACCGAACGACACCAACAAAATTCCTGCTGGGCGTACTCGCCGCGAAGCGCGGGCACAAACCTAGTTGCATAATATACTAAAACTATTTAAAAAAGTGACAAAAACCAAAAAAAAAAAAAGATACTAATTTAATATTTTTAATCATCACAAAGAAAAAAACAATACATGACATAAAATACTAATATTAACTAATCATGTGAATGAGCCTTCAAAGTTCAAATATACTCTACCAAATCCTCATGAATGTTGTTAAGAACTTCGTATGTTCGTTCAATATCATTCCTAACCGATTCTTGTGCTTTTTTAAAACTTTTTCTCGTGTCCTCATGTGGGCATGTAAACGCTTTGACAAATTTAACGTACTCTGGAAGAAGAAAGAGTTGTGATCACTCTCATTGATAGTGAAAAGATAAAATAGTAATCACTGCCTAGTGATATAGATAAAAGATAAAGTGGTCATCGTTATCAAAAATAGTGAAAAGATAAAATGGTAATTACTGCCTAGTGATGATAGATAAAAGATAAAGTGGTCATCGTTATCGAAAATAGTGAAAAAATAAAGTGATGGTCAATACTAATATTAGTACGTGATAGACGATTTTTACGAAATAACTACCAACTTAAGTATGACTTTTATCAAACTTAAAAACTTTTACATTGTTAGTTTGGAAATTGAGAGGTATGCATTATGCATAGTAGTTATGTATATCGTTTGAAGTTTTATAACGTGACATTTTATATTGAAAATTGTATTTTGATTATACTTTTTAATTTATATAATATAAATATAATGTTCGAAGTTTGATGTAGAAGTCTCATGGCATCAAGATCTTCTTTTAGGTTTCCTAAACTCACATGACCTAAAGTACCATAATCCTTTTTTTTTCTTTTTAATATGAATGAAATCCAATGGTGGATCTCAATACAATTCTTCTTGGTATGTGATGAAAATACACACACATATATAAAATATATAACAAAAAAACTGATGCATTGGTCAAAGTAGGGATGAGCAAATGGTACCCGGTACTGGTACCGAATTTACCGAACTGGGTACATTTTTCGGTACCACTTTTGATATTTTCGGTATCGGTATTTACCGGTTTTTACCCTCAAATACCGGTATCGTACCAGTACCGAACCGTACCGTACCGGGTATATTCGGTACCAGTACCTACTTTTGCGGATTTTTGGTACCGGGACTTTCGGTTCCTGTACTGGTTCGGTACCGATCGGTACCAAGCTCATCCCTAGCTCAAAGTACCATTTTTTATGCATGAGTTACCTATCAATGGGAAGTATGGAAGGCCAAACTGAGCTGTAAAGTCCAGTAACTGAAATCTGTACACTCTTTTTCTTTTTACACGTTCTTTGTGCTTCCTCAAGACTTCTATTAAATACCACCTTTGCTTCCTTACACAGACAACACACCACAAGTTCCAAACAATGGCTGGGAAACTATCTACTGCTTATGTTTCCCTCCTCCTTATTTTCCTTTCAGGTAATTAATTTTCCTCCATATTTTATTCTAATTTATTTATGGCTCTTTGAAGTTGTTGCGATCAGTGGACCAGTAAGACTTCCGTTTTTTTTTTTTTTTTTTAATTATTTAAAACCATGATTCTTGCTTGCATTTTAATCTTTCTTCTTCTTGTTCCACAGCTGGGACTCTCACATTGGTTCATGCACAGGTAAATTAAAATCAAGATTTCTCATAGCAATAACTTAAAATGGCATCTTGACAACATTCTTGATGGCTAAAGCTTCAAGATTTGCATTAAAATCTAGAACATGCTAGATGATACAATTACTTGTAATTTAACCATTTTTTTTTCATGTGGTTGCAGAAAACTTGGTGTGTGGCGAAACCCTCATCAAGCCAGGCGATTCTTTTAGAAAACATTAACTTCGCATGCTCACAAGTGGATTGCAGTCGCCTTCAAAAAGGCGGTGCTTGCTATTCTCCAGATAATGCAATCAACCATGCCTCCGTTGCCATGAACTTGTATTTCCAGTCAAAAGGAAGAAACACTTGGAACTGCGATTTCAAAAACTCCGGTCTCCTCACGCTCAGTGACCCGAGTAAGCGATCAACTTCACCATACAATTCATTTATTGTTGGGATGTGTTTTATACTTTATACTTCTTTTGCAGGCTTCGGAGGCTGCCAGTACGCGTAGATGATCGGCATGGAAGAAGTTATAGAAGTTTTTATTTGCTTCTATAAATAGATGTACTCACAAATTGAATAGGGATAACTTAAAATCGATTTTTTTCTAAGGTTCATGAAGAGTTTTAGCTTATGGTTCTTTGTTGTTTGCACTGATCAAATCCAATGCTTCGAATTTGTTTGGGTTTTCTTTTCTAATCAGTACATTTCCCATGTGTACATCCAAAATCAGAGGTATAATAGGACAAATTTCTGGTGCCAAATTGTGTTTAGGGATGACAAAAAGACCTGAAACTGATAGGAATATGCGAAATGTTTGTGACGGTCATGCGGGCATGGGACCAGTTTTAAGTTTTCTTTTCAAGCTTGGGACGATCGGATCTCAAGATCATTCAATCTTCTTTTACTGTACAACATCGGCGACCTTTTATTCAAACTATTGTTTCAAAATTGACGTCATTTTAAAATCTCACGGTCCCCTGCTTGTAGGCACTACATTACACCAACACATGTAATTGAATGGAACACCAGTTGTGTTACATGTTACACTACAAGATTAAAGATGATCAATTAATGAACGGAAAAAAACCGCTTACCAGGAAACAGAAAGGAGAGACAAATTTATGTATCCATCCAATTATATTGTCTGGTAGTTATATACTGCATTTTATATAAAAAGTAATAATAAATAACGGTGAAGTGAAAGTGATTTAACAACAGACACTTAAACCACCACTCAGTTAAATTGAATTGATTTCATATATGCATCAATCCACTTCTTAATTCTGTACACCTGGATTTGCTTAACCACATGACGACACGTCATCAATCCCAGTACCAGTCATCACTCGTAACACCAAATATCACAGCAATTGTCCCAAGAATAGCCTTTGACACGAGAAAAGAAATTATACGTTATTTGCAATGAACTTCTGAGTGACTGTAAGTACACAAGAAGTAGGAATATCTTACAGCAATCAGGCACGCGATATATCCAGGTTTCTCGCGATGATCATATCTAGCACATATTAGAATGAATGCTCCAATATACCAGGGGATCGCAGCCAGGAAGAAACCAATAATGAACCTTTATGAAGATTATGAAGCATGATCGTAAGTCTGTTCATATAACTGATAAACTTTGAGAACAATAACGCGTGAAGATAAAAACTTACAAGAACCACCCTATACCAATACCACAACACGGAAGGCGCCTCTCTCTTACAGGTCTTCCTTCTGCAATTGCATAACCTAGAAGACCATACCGACATGTAAAACTTATTACAAAGGGGAAAAGGATTAAAGCTAGATAACAAACCATCTATGCCCAAAGATTCATTGTATGATTTTGTAATAGGTTAAAATACTATAAAAAACTCAACATACTTTCGTGTTTTGCACGAATAAGTCCCTCAATCAATTTTGCTATATAGAAATTGCTTAAACTAAAGAGTACATAAATTTATGGAATCAAGGATACACAGGTTTTACTAGCACAATCATTACTTATGTGGAGGCTATATATGCGATTTTTTATATGGATATTATATAGAATCTTTTGTTCACGTTAAACGCTACCCGATCAACTTTTGACCACTTAAATACAAATTCATACCATAATATCATGAATGATAACATTTTTGCATACTTGGAACAATGTTTAGCAAATTTTGAGGAATTTAAAGAGTAAACAATGTTGGGTTCGTAGGCTTTAGGGTAGCCGGCCCTAATTAGGGTTAGCCGGCCCTAGTTATTAGGCCCACTTAGTTAACTTGTTGACCAAGTAGGAAACCCTAACTTTTTCTATAAATACCTATTATGTAACTCAAGGTTTAAAAGAACGGAAATGAGTTTCGAGGCGTTTTCCCTTCGCCTCACGAGGCGTAAGCCTCGAGGCGAAACGAGGCGTAAGGCCGAGGCGGTACTAATAAATAAGTATAAAATTATGTATATTATAAAAATAATAATACTAACTAATTTCATCATCAGATTCATCAAAATCATCAAAAACACACTTAAAAAAGACATGAAATGCTTGAAATTGACACAAAAAGTCAAAAACAACTATCAAAATCCCATGAGGCGCACCTGAGGCGCAGCTTTCTTAGCGCCTCAGCCCCTCTTGAGGTGCATATACATTAAAACACCATGAGGCGCGCCTCAGGCTCCTTTTTTGGCCGTTTCGCCTCGAGGCGCGCCTTGAGGCGCACGCCTCAAACGTTTTTTAAAACCATGATGTAACTGTAGTCTGTGTCATTCTGAAAACAGTTGTGAGCATCTAATAAAAGTAAAACCCTAGTTGCAACCCGTGGACGTAGGTCACCTTGACCGAACCACGTAAATTCTCGTGTTCTTTATTTTCTGCTAGTGTGTGTGTGTTTGTTCCGCTTCCGCTCGAGCCTACTCTGATTCGATACCCCTAACAAGTGGTATCAGAGCCAAAGGTTTAGTTAAATACACGGTTCACACTGTTATCGCAGGAGAAGGAGAGAGCTGGACGAGAGATCTTGATCTGCTGTTGTTGCCGTCGCCGCTGACTTGTTTACGGCCCGTACCTATTCTCTGATTACGGCCCGTAAGGTCTAGGGTTTGCGCCGTAGGGTTTGCTGTTGCAGATCTGGTGGTTTTGGGGTGTTTGGCGATTAGGGTTTCGGTTCTTGAACCCTGGTTATTCGCTGATTTTACGCTCGGGTTTGCAAGAGAAGTCGCTGGTTCGGGTACTTCGGGTTTCTGGTTTATTGAAAGTTGCTCGGGTTTCGGTTGCTTGGTTCCTTGTGGTTTTTTCTGGTTTTCTCGTTTGCTATGGCTGAAGACGGGAAGTTCCGAATCGAGAAGTTCAACGGTACTAATTTTGCTTGGTGGAGAATGCAAATAGAGGCGTTGCTTGGTGAATGCGATTTGGATGTGGTACCGGAAGAAAAACCTGTTGGAATGGATAAAGCTGCCGAGGCAATTTGGAACTCAAAGGACAAAAAGGCAAGAGGTAAAATTACATTGGCTTTGACGAGGAGCGTTGCATTTAATATCATGAAAGAAACAACTGCTCGTGATATGTTAGAAGCTCTGTCAAATATGTATGAGAAGCCGTCTGCCGGTAATAGGGTGTTCTTGATGAGGGAACTGTTTAATATGAGAATGAACGAAGGCAGTTCAGTTGCTGATCACATTAACGAGGTCAATTCAATTTTGTCTAGGTTAGCAACTGTGGGCATGAAGTTGGATGATGACACTCAGGCTGTGGTTTTGTTACCTTACCTGATAGTTGGTCAGGATTTGTGACAACGATCACTGAAACTGCTGGAACTGGAAATTTGAAGTTTGATAGGGTCCGGGATAGTGTTTTGGGTAAAGACGTTCGTCGGAGGAACACTAGTGGAGGATCTACTTCTGGTATGCTCAGTGTTAGCAGGGGAAAAGGTAATAACAAAAGCAGTGGGAGTCGTGGGAAAAGCTTGTCTAAAGCTGGGAAGAATGTGAGGTGCTGGAACTGTGGTGAAAAGGGGCATGTTAAAAACGAGTGTCCTGATCCTAAGAAAGAGGATGGTAAGCAGCATGTAAACAGTGTTGTGTCAGATGAATCTGACGGTGACGTACTGGTTTGCTGTGAAGAGTCTATAGATTCTTGGGCTATGGATTCTAGTTCTTCGTTTCACGCCATGCACAGCGGGGAGACGATGGTGAATCTGAAAAAAGGAGACTTTGGAAAGGTACGATTAGCCAACGGTCATGTTCTTAATGTTACGGGTATGAGAGATGTCAATCTGAAGACTCCACTGGGCACTACATGGAACTTAAAGAACGTCAGGGTAATTCCAGGTTTAACGAAGAAACTTATTTCTGTTAGTCAACTGGATAAACAGGGACTAGATGTTAAGTTTGGTGGTGGGAAGTGGAAGGTGATTGATGGAAATCTTGTTGCCTGTGGGAGGAGACGAGGATCGTTGTATCTAGTTGAGATACCTGTTGAGGGAGTAGTCGTCCCTGTACAACATAAAGTCCGGTTCACTGAATCTAGTAAGCAAAAGAGGGTTCAATTTGCGAACTTGAATCCTGGTGCTTTGGGGATGTCAGTTGAATGTGGCCGGGGGTCTAAGTTTAAGCCAGTCAGGGGATTTGGTGATAGTGGGAGCATGGGCCGTGTTCCGGGTACAATCACAAAGAACCGTTGGGTTTTGAAGACGAAGATTTCGACTGAAGAAAAAAGCTCTCCTGGAAATAGTTTGCAAAATGTGGAGAGTGGTATTAATTCTCGGTGTATCTCTGGAGCTGGTGGATCGTGTAAGCCGGTTGAGATAGAGAATGGGTCTGATAAGACTGTTGGGTTGGAGCTTGTGGGAGCTTCAACTGGTCTCTCAGGTACTTGATGAGAGGTGTGGTTGCAACTAGGTGGCTTGGATGTGACTGAAGTCTTAGCTTGTTCTTGGAACTGAAGGCTGGGAAGACTTGAACATAAAGATTACTCAAGTTACTGGTGATGGGTTTCTTGGATGCACTTTGTGGACTATGCAAAGCCTCCGAGTGGGAGATTGTTGGGTTCGTAGGCTTTAGGGTAGCCGGCCCTAATTAGGGTTAGCCGGCCCTAGTTAGGGTTAGCCGGCCCTAGTTATTAGGCCCACTTAGTTAACTTGTTGACCAAGTAGGAAACCCTAATCTTGTTCTATAAATACCTATTATGTAACTGTAGTCTGTGTCATTCTGAAAACAGTTGTGAGCATCTAATAAAAGTAAAACCCTAGTTGCAACCCGTGGACGTAGGTCACCTTGACCGAACCACGTAAATTCTCGTGTTCTTTATTTTCTGCTAGTGTGTGTGTGTTTGTTCCGCTTCCGCTCGAGCCTACTCTGATTCGATACCCCAAAATTTGAGGAATTTAAAGAGTAAACAAGCCCTTTCTTTAAAAAAATTCACAATTATACCCAAGCTGGGTTGAGAGAATTTTTCGAACATATCTTTATTAATATTATCTTTTAATCCTATCCCTGTAGTTCTTAAAACTTAATTACCATAGATCAATAAGCATGTACAAAGCTTATGCCCTAGAAACATACATCTAACATACAAGCGGTATCATAGAAATTCATGAACCAATAGTGATCTCAAAATTTTCTTATAAGAATTTAAGCATGCAGCCTGAGGGGTGTAAACAAGCCAAGCCCGTTTAACTTACGCGAGCTCAAGCTTGAGCTCAGCTCATTTTGATCTCTATTTCTAAAGCTCAAGCTTGGCTAGGACTCGATTCGTTTATTACTTTATTAGTTAATCTATATATATGCATTTATAATTGTTTTTTTATATATATTTTAGTTATGATTTATATATAACATAATATATATTATTCTTTTTATTTTTATTATGATTTTACAAAGGATATAAGGATGACGATTATTATATAAATATATTTATATATTAAAAGAAATACAGATAATAGGCTCGTTTAGGCTTGCGAGCCAGCTCAAGCTCGGGTTCATCAACTTAACAAGCTTACTTTTAGGCTCGAGCTCATTTCAGCTCAGCTAGATTCTAGGTTTTAGCGTGTCGATCAAATAACTCAAAAGCGCGGCCCTTAGCTAGTTTACACCCCTACATAGAGGGCTGAGCAATTCACTATAGCAAACATAGATACATGTATCTGAAAATAAAACCGAACAATTTACACTAATTTGCAGAACAAACAGCATCAGATCACTTAAAACTACAATAAACCCTAAGGCCAGGGGGTGTCGTATACTGCCCCTGGCCACATTATCTTCGTCAGGCCTTATGGCGTCCCACACCCATACCAAGCCCACCAAAGAGGGGGTGCTATACACCCATCGCCAGCCCAGTAACGAGCCAAAATGCGCGTTGTTCGAGATTTTTGGTCAAAATGACCGTTGGCAAACGGTCAATTTGATTAAAAAAAAATTAAAGTTTTGGTTTTTAATTTTAACACTATAAATATGCTACCTCCTTTACTCAAATATTCATCCATTCTCCATCTATTCTCCATCTCAAAACTTTGCAAACTTTATCATATTCACACAATGTTTCCAAACAATCAAAACCCGTGGGATCCCAACAATCCGTTTTAGGGTAATTTAGCATACAACGAGCAAGAAGAACGATACCGAAGAGACCCGCGAACGGGTGAGGTTGGGTATTATCCGATGCCACCTACCACCCCAACCTCCCCTCATCCGACCACGCCACCGATTCCCGGTTTTTTTGGATACTATTCTGCACCGCCATTTTTCCCCAAAACATACCCGAAACCCAAAACGTACCCGAAACCCAAAACGTACACCAAACCCAACCCACTTCCTCAAAAGGTGGACGATCTAGAAGGCACCGTAAGGGCAAGAACGCAGTACGTGCTCCTAAGACGGTGGACGCCTACGGAAGAACTTGCATTGTCACAAGCATGGCTCGACGTGTCGGAGGATCCGATTGTTTGTAATTTTTCTCTCCATTAACTTTTTATTAATTTATTTTGTTGTTACTATTTTTTTTTCAAATTATAGCAACCGACCAAGATATATCCGTATTTTGGAGTCGTGTACGTGAGAAGTTTTTCGCCGCAATGGGTCGTGGTGAATATCGTGCGGCCGACTAATTTTCGGGCAAGTGGACCGCAATGCGGACCAAGATTAACAACTTAAAAAACACATATAATAGTCTCGTCAACAATCATACAAGAAGAAGCGGTTCAAGCGACGTGGACATTATGACCGCCGCCCACAACGAATATAGATTGTGTCATGGGCATCCGTTTACGATGATACCTTCGTGGGAGCTTCTTCGCAAATCTCCCAAGTGGCATCTTGTACCATCGTTTGACCCAACGGGCCCATAGGTCAAAACGGTCCAAATCAACAATGGCTAGCGAACCATCCGAGTCCGATGCTCGTACTACTATTAACCTAAACGACAAGTTCGATGATTTCAATTTTGAAGAACCGCAAGAGCTGCCACGACCGAAGGGTAGGGATAGAAGTAAGGCAGCTGCACGAACACGAGACACATCTTCTTCAACGCCATCGGATGGCCCGTCAAGGTTGGACTAGTTCGACGATAGACTCAACCGGCTTCTCTTGATCAAGGAAAAGGAGCATGAATTTAGAATGGAGAAACAAATCTAGAAAGATATGAAGTTTCTTGAATCTTGAGAAAGACTTTTCCAACCTACCGGAGGAGGACCGAGTCACTTTAAAAGTTCGTAAGGCAAATATCCGAGCCAAAGCCCCCCATATGAGGTGGCGCCTCATATAAAATATAATAAAAAAATAATTAGGTAACGATAATGGGGGCTTTAAACCATTGCATGCAAGTTAAAGGGAGAGGCTTTAAAGCCCCCATATGAGGTGACGCCTAGATGGATCTGACATGGCGTAATAAAGAGGCGCGTTAAACCACACCCCCTAGCCTAATTGCGAACCTACAACAGTTAAATCCTCCACCTCAACAGTTTGTTCATCCCATCGACCTCATAAACTAAATCAATCAATCAAATTCTAAACAGATCTATTCAACATCAACAACATATCAATTAATTCAAATATAAAGCACATAACTCCGATCAACAACCATACCTGGAATGGCCTGATAACCGTGAACGTAATGGCTAACTGACGGACCACCGGAGGCACCAGGCGGCGGAACCGGCTGAGGAAAACCGATCACCGGCGGCTGCGGCGGAGGATAGTTATGGACGCCTTGGAAAGTTCCGTACTGAAGTGGCGGTGCCGACGGCTGCTGAGTGTAATCCTTTGGTGGTTCACTCATGATTGTGTGTTTCCAGAGACGAATTTCTAGGGTTTTAGTAGATTCTGATCAGGTGATGCAAATATTACATAACAGATAATTGATGATAATCCAGCTTGGCTAATTAGATGATGACACGTGGATATTTACTCTTGAATGTTGGGCCCCAATTCTATTAAGGCAAACCCCACTTGGATGTCATTTGCTATTGGGGTGCAAACGAGCCGAGTTGAACCGAGTTTGAGCTCGTGCTTGATAAACAAACGAGCTTTGTTTTGAGGCTCAAGCTCGGCTCGGGCTTGATAAGGCTTAGATCGTTTTGAGCTTTTTCTCGAGACGATCTCGAGTAGCTCGCGAGCCGCTCGGCTCGTTTGCACCCCTATTTTCTAATATGGCACGAAAAGATGATACAAATCGAAAATAAAATTTTTGAGTTTGCATTTATAGTTAAAGAGTTAATTACTGTTTTCGTTCTTGTGGTTTGTGAAAAATCACTTTTTCGATCCATTAGTTTAAAAATTGTGATTTCAGTCCATGTGGTTCACTTTCATAACAATTTCAGTCACCTCGTAACCATTTCAGTCCTTGTACTTACACAATAATTGGATTGAAATGGTTACGAAAGTGAAAACACAGGGACTGAAATGGTTACGAAAGTGAAAACACAGGGACTGAAATGGTTACGAAAGTGAAACCACATTGACTGAAATCACAATTTTTAAATTAATGTACTGAAATAGTGATTTTTGACAAATCACAAAGACGAAAACAGTAATTAACTCTATAGTTAAATCTTCGAACCCATCTAGCTAAATGGGTTAAGTTTGTGTCAACCTGGTAAGTTGACCAGTTTAGCCCAATTATGTTTTATTTTTCTAAAATGTGTTTTATGTTAAATTAAATTGGTTGGGAGAGTTTGGACTCGAGCTCATTTAAACTTTTATTTCTAAAGCTTGAATTCAGCTAATTTGTGATTTATTATATAATTCCCAACGTTTATATAATTGGGCAAGTTATGGATTCCACCTGTCCTTCACTGCCATCCTATGTTACCCACAACTATCTTGAAACACCTTAATCACTGACGACACTCATTTTAAGTATTTTTGTTAATTAAAACTAAATTCCATTGAAAAACACAAAACAAAACCTTCACTAAAATTTAAATAGTACATTAATTCAAACTATAAGAATATTATAATACAAAAAGTTAAATAAAAATAAAAACAAATATGAAAAAGTACATTAATTCAAACTATAAGAATATTATAATACAAAAAGTTAAATAAAAATAAAAACAAATATGAAAAGTTAAAAATAAAAATCACAATGCCACTCATATTTTCAGGCTAAAATTACTTCCAACATCGGACCAATAATATTTTCGTGGGGCCGACTAAACATTTTCAAGTCCCGGTCATACATCTTTTTCCTTGAGATTTAGGTGGTGTTTGTTTTTTGGCCAGAAGCACTTCTGGCCACTTATGTCTGCGCCGCGCAGACGCGCGCAGAGGTTTGGAGTCCGCAGCTTGTTTGTTTTCTCGCAGACCTTTCATTAAAAAAGGTCTGCGAGACCTCTTCACCACACAGACATTCACCCATGTCTTCTTGGAACCTCTTCTTGGCACAGACCTCTTCTTCCCTGCCACCACCTCCACCACCACATTCCTGCCACCACCGCCGCCACCTCCACCACCACATCCCCGCCACCACCTCCACCACCACATCCCTGCCACCACCGCCACCACCACATCCCTTCCACCACAGCCACCTGATACATCATCACCACAAATCGAACCAAAAACCCCCAAATCGAACCAAAAACCCTAATCGAACAAAACCCCCAAATTTCTTCGACCCTCAATCAGCGGCGGAGAAAGCGGTATCGGTAATCGGCTACGGATACGATCTCACTTGCGACCTCCGGTTAACCGGATGCAAACCCGGTCCATCCGGGTCAACCCTCATCGAACTCGGTGGAACCCTAACTCAGGACTTGGTGCTTCCTGGCGGCGTCGTTGTTCCCAATGTTTCTCCGGCAATTAAGTGCGATAAAGGTGAACGACGATTGCGGTGGTGGTGGTTGAACGACGGGGGTGGGTGGTTGAACGACGGGGGTGGGTAGTTGTGGTGGTAGATGAAGGCAGACGGGGTGGGTGGTTGTGGTTGTTCTTGGCGGTAGATGATGGCGGTGGTGTGATGGTGGAGGTGGTGCGGTGGTGGTGGTGCTATGGGTGGTGGTGCTATGGGCGGTGGTGGTGGTGCTATGGCAGATTGTAGAGAGAGAGAGAGTTGAGGCAAAGAGAGGAGAAGTGTGTGTTATGTGATATGTGTGAAAAGTGTTTTTGTAGAAGAAAGAAAAACAAACCCACTTCTCCTTGCAGACTGCAAACATTTGGTCCACCTCTTCTTCTGCAGATAGCTGCAGATGTGGTCCGCAGACTGCAGACCTTTTCCCGCAGAAAAAACAAACAGCACCTTAGAACATGGGGTATGGTGGGGCTTGGGTTGGGCTTGGGTTGACACGTGGAATGGGAGACCCCCCATCGCCTGGTTACGTGTCCGCGAGGTATGGCGGGGCTGGGTTGGGCTTGGGTTGGGTGCACCGGTGGCAGAATATTAAATAAAAAAAATTACAACAAATTTATAAAAAAAATCACACAACGTTTATAAAAAAAACCTACAACTTCATTAAAATTTAAAATTACACAATCCTAAAAATTACATAATTTCTAAAAATTACAAAATAACAAACCTAGAGCGTTAAATAAATTTCAAAAAGGTCGATCTTGTCGAACGCCTTTCGCTCCTTGCCTCGAAACTATATGTTCGCCACCGCCACCCGGTCCTCGTGGCTCAACTCGCCGCTCGGAACGGCTTCGCAGTAAGCCTTGAAACGCTCGAGATTGGGCCGTAGCTCGCGCCATTTATGTTGGCACGCGTTGAGGTTGTGGCGGTCGTTACCGACGTTATGTCGGTAGGCTGCGAACGCTTCCACCCAATATTTTTTTTGGCCCGGTTGTAACACCCCAAAATGCGTAATTGATTATTGTGCCTTTAAGTGTATTTTGTAATACCCCAAAAATATGCAATTTATTATGTTACCTAAATGTCTAGTTATGTTATGTTAACCTAGTTAAATGCATATGTTAGTAATTCAATAAGAAGGAAAGATATGTGACAAATAAACAAAAATAATAACTAGAGGGGTTAAACTTGTTGTAAAGAATGAAAGTTATTAATTAAAACAAAAACACAAAACACACACCTTTGTGTGTTCTGTGGATCGACCATAGTAAAAAGGGGCCAAGGAGAAACCCTAAGTTCATAAAATTCTCAAAATCAGAAGGAGTTTAAGAGCCCAAAGGAATGCATGAACCCAAAACTCGAATAATCTAAGCTTGTTCAACGATTGGTAAGTCAAAATTTCTGTTTTGATGATTTGTAGAAAGTGGGTTTCAACCCAATCTTGTAGTAATGTGAATGATGGTGTAGTTGTGAGTTAGGATTTCACAATTGAACAAGAAATTTGTTTGAGTTTAGTTAATCGAATGATTTGAAGCTTAAACCCACTTGAATTAGGAAGATAGTGAAGAACATGAATGAATTATGTGCAAATTATTGTAATGGATTAGTGTGAGAATTGTTATTGGTGAATAAATGAAAGTTAAAACTGATTTGGAATGATTGTTGTAGGAAATTTTGGTTGATCTTGATAATCTAAGAATGAACTAGTAGAACCATGCTTTGAACACTTGTACTTTATGCTTCGTTGACGTTATGCACACCAAGTGTTTGATAAAATGCCTTAATAAAGATTTCAGCCTTGTTAGTTATAAACTTTATAAGATTTGAAGGTGTTTATGAAGTAAATGTAGATTGTATAATGTCTTATCAAATGGTGTGTGTACACGAGTATAAGACATAAATTAAAGTGTGAATGGTTATGTAAAGGTGTTAAGGAAGAAAGTTCAAGTCAAGCGAAGCAACAAGGGAATCAAGATCGAGGTACGTCACTTGTACAATTTGAATTGTAGTAAAGGTGTCCTTATGTCTTAAATTGTAAAATTGGTTGCTTATTTTTATCAGGGAGAATTTGTTATGTGTTTATGTTGTTGAATTAACCCGAATGGGTCAATTCATTCATAGGATATGTTAGATATAGGTTTGTGATGATAACTTGTTGTAAACGGGTCAAATAATTGATATGTGAATTTTGAGAAAGAGTTAATAGCACCCGTCTCGAACGGGTCGAATAATTAGAATGAATCGTGACAAGGGTGTTATGTTGCAAATCCGTTGTAAACGGGTTAAGATAGGAAGAGCCTAATGAGGAAGAATAAATAAGTAATAGACTCATTCCGAATGAGTCATATGAGAAAGAATGGTGTAACCGATTTGGTTGCGAAATCAAGAAAGTCGGATTCAAGAAAGATTTAGTAAAGTATTGTACAAAACTTAAGATGGCGAATTATTAGTTCATCATGTTCATTGAA
Organism: Helianthus annuus; assembly: GCF_002127325.2. Taxonomy (NCBI): domain Eukaryota; kingdom Viridiplantae; phylum Streptophyta; class Magnoliopsida; order Asterales; family Asteraceae; genus Helianthus; species Helianthus annuus. The sequence continues at coordinate 150,345,935 of NC_035447.2, read as the reverse complement.
ATTAGTTGAATTCTGAATGATATGCTAATGTTGTTTTTGTTGTGTTAGTTTTAGGTAAAACTCAAGTTTAGGTGGTTATGCTTCGCTTGGATCGAACACACTTTGAACGTCGTTCATGCGCTTCCGCAAATTTTGTAAAACATGTAAAAGGGTCAAAACACTTTTGTTAAATGGCTTATGTTTAGTAGTTGAATTTTAAACTTAAACATGTTTTGTTATTTTGTAAATTCTAGAATGTAGTATAACTTTATTATAATTACGGTTATGTTATGTTTTATTGAAACGTGTCATAGTATTAGTTTGAATGTTGATTTTATAAAAACAGGGAATCGTTTATAGTTCGAACGGGTCATGCCCAAATTTCATTAAAAATAGTATGTCGTCACCTTACTTTTGAAGTAGAAAAAGTGGGCGTTATAAGTTGGTATCAGAGCCGAGGTTTGAGGGATTCAAGTATTAGAGTTAAAATGCTTGAACTTAAATCGAAAGCTCGTATGAAGGTGTGTTCGTTCCGAAGCGCTACGCAAGTAAGTAATTTATAAATTTTTGATTTATGTTTTTAGTTGGAAACGGGAAGGGGTTATAGTTAACTCACTAGAATAACCTGGGTTGGAACGGGAGATTTCGGGACTCCACCGAACCTTTTCGGGTTGAACCGGGGCTCGGGAACGAATTTTTTTGGGTAAAAATGAGTAAAAACAGCAATTGCAAGTCAGGTCTGGGATTCAGCGCCCAGTGCGCCAAAAACAGCGCCTAGTGCGCCAAAATGAACTTTCCAACTGTGGTGCGCTGAAATCAGCGCCTAGTGGCGCCAAATGTTACAAAACTTCCCGTTTTTCACTTTTTGACCTTCCAACTTGTGTGTATGCTTCCAATACTCCGTAATGCCTCCCGAAAACCTTCCGTCAAGCCCCAAAACGCCAATGAAATCAAGAATACAAGCTGAACATGAATGCCATTAGTAAAAGCATGAACGAGAAGGAAGTTAAGTACATGAATCAATGTATGGTTGAATTAACACGGCTAGGATGTTTGTAATGAAGAATGATATACGAGAATGAATTGTTAAAAAAACTAATAAAGTATAAAATGATAAAGAGAATGAATGGAATGCTATCTAATACAATTATGGAACTGTAGATGGCAAACGAAAGAGATGCAAATACCACAGATTTAAATGGGCATCGTTACGGGAAGGGTTGTACGGATTAAACTTATAAGAATGGAACATAATAATGAAAGGTAAAACCCGTAAGCAAATACAGATCGAACATATAGGAGTCATAAGTAAGAATCAAAATACTTGAATCCATAAGTATCTGCGAACCAAACACGTAAGAACAAAAGGTCGAATCCATAAATAAGTGGAAATGGGTAAAAGTGAGGGAGAGAATGTGCTTATTCATCCTACTAAGGTAAGTATAAATCTTGTAAGTAAGTGATGCCGGCAGCCTTGTCGAGTCAAGTAGGTCACTTGACTAGCATGATGCATGTATACATATCATGCACTTACAAACAAGCGAGGGATAGGTTGAGATTAAAAAAATGTATTGATGGTTCGACCTTGTTGGAGTCAAACGGGTTATATGGATAAGTGTAAGACCAATGACAATATGATGGAAAGGGAGATGAAGCTAAATGTCACATAAACAAAATTTTGTAAGAAACATATTAAAAGTCAACTCATGTGAGTTGGGGTGGATGACGGGCTATAACCCGGAAAATGGCATAAGTATGGACGAGGAAGAAAAGTTGTCCGTGAACTGCTAACACGGTGAAATGATGTTTTGTTAGAATGTGTGAATTGAAAGTAAGTACAACACATGATCCAATATAAGTATACAATAAGTAATAAGTGACAGATTAACCTTGGAAAGTCAAACTGCAAAATTTAGCATATAATTGATAAACTGCAAGAGTAGTACGTAAGAAACGAAGTGTGTAATGTAGTATCAAATAAGTGAGAAATTTGTGAAAGAAATATAGGTGAGTTAACACCGAATACAATGAATACCTGAATGAAAATTATAGTATGTTAAAGAATGGTGTTGTATTGACCTATCATAAATGGGTCAAACGAATGAAAATGATATGTTAAGGAACGGTCATGTATTGACCCGTTATGAATGGGTCAAACAAATTATGTTTTAAAAGAATCTAGTAAGGACTAGTATGTAAACAGGATGATTTGATAAATGCCATGCTTGAGGGAAACTGAATAAAATGTGCTAACCCTTAATTTGTATATGAGAATGGACGAACTCTTGGCGTGATAAAACTAGTAAAGTTAGTGAAAAGATGCACATGAGTGGAAGCTCATCACATGGATGGACGAGGTCAATGTAGTTTTTGACACTCGCTCATGAAGGGGCGGGCTGAACCGGGATACGGATCGTTGTTTATGCAAATAATAAGGTTAGTAAAGTATTTGACTTGTGAATGATACATAGAAAGTTATAGACGAAATAATGTTTCTATACGAATTAAAATGAAATATTTAATATGGTCATAAAGTTGATTCGGTAGAAGCGGGTCAACGAACTAGAATGAAATGCTTAATATGGTCATACAGTTGATTTAGTAAGAACCAGTCAAAGAATAAGAATGTTATGTTTAGAATGAATACGTTGACGATCCAGTAGGAATGAGTCAAAGAAAAAGAATGTTATGTTTAGAATGAATATGTTGACGATCCAGTAGGAATGAGTCAAAGAAAAAGAATGTTATGTTTAGAATGAATATGTTGACGATCCAGTACGAATGAGTCAAAGAATAAGAACGTTATGTTTAGAATGAATACGTTGACGATCCAGTACGAATGAGTCAAAGAAAAAGAATGTTATGTTTAGAATGAATATGTTGAAGATCCAGTACGAATGAGTCAAAGAATAAGAATGTTATGTTTAGAATGAATATGTAGACGAATCCGGTAGAAGCGGGTCAACGAGCTAGAATATAATGTTCGAAATAGTCATGTATTTATTCTGTTGTGAGCGGGTTAAATGATTAAAGTGATGAAATCGAGTGAATGAGTAAGCCAAATATAATGTAATAGAAGGAATATAAACATGAGGTTTATGGGAATAATGAAAATGATGAAATGTTTAACTGAAGTTAGGATGTGAGATTGTATGAAAGACTTGACATATATGAATGAAATATGATAATGATGTAGTTAGTTGTAAACTAACTTGAAGAATGTGTTATAGATGGAACTCGTACAAGAGGTCGGGTAAAATATATGTTTTGTAAAAGATTATGCATTAGAGGCTTGTACATTGTGCTTGAATGGGAGATATTCGCCATGTTTTATATTAATTACTTAATTTGCGATCAAGAAGTGAATGTGTGCTAAAAGTAAAACATATAAACTTGCTAGTGAAGGATGATGTTAGGAATATGATTATGTTAAATTGACTAACCTTGTATGTGCTTGTCAAATGTAAGATAATGAAAGCATTAGCGTGTGTAAAATCGATTATGTGTATTTGTGTATGTAATTAGGTGATTACATGGTTGTATGCTAAATGGGTACGAAATGATTATGGTGTCATTAGCATAACCGACTACATCGATATAGACATATGTTCCTAAGTTGGAAGTTTGCATGCTTGATCGTTGACTTTTCAGAAAAGTCAACGAGTATGAGAATAACATGATTAGAAATCCTAATATGATTGTAAGAAAAGAAGGATTGAATGAAGCATGATGGATCCTTGTATGATATACTTAATGATATGTTAAATTTGCGTGAATTTGGAATGATGTATTATTGAATCTATACCTTGTGCTTGTTACAAATGATAAGTGAAAGTCAAATGCGAGATATGAACTAGATATGATAGGTGATATATAAAATCTTGTATGCTAACAAGAATGTGAATGTGGTGACATGTAATGATAAGCATCATGTCAAGATGACGCAAGCACGAAAGGCAAATGGGTCAAAAAGAGGCGAGGAAGTGATCACGAATACGGACGCTTAATGTAAGTGACTATCGATCTCACTTCTTATTTTGTTTAGATAAAGTTATCTATATTTGGAACACTGAAATCAAGTAAGGATCTACAAATAATGGAATTGCTAGGATGAGAATGGTTGTAATGGTCGTTCGATGTCAATCCGGTGAAACCTCAACGTAGGGGCAAGCGAGTCAAAACTTTTAGTATAAAGATTTAGCCGAAGAACTTGTGGATTGGGTTGGGAAAGGTATGGAATGAATTGAGAACTTGAATAGTAATTTATTTCATGTATTAGAACCCTCGGAACACACGGTTAGTGAGTAGAAAGAACAAAACGCAAAATCAGCGTCTGAGCTGCAGAGGAGGCATCGACGACGCATTGCCCTGTTGCAACCGACGCCTTATCTTGTTGTCTATGCGGGTCCAGCGTCGGAAACCCGTTTTTCACGTTCTTTCTCACTTTTCCTTTCTTTCAAGGCCCTGATAAGCATCCCAAAGGTATCCCAAGCCTACTATAGAGTATTGTGAGGTATATATAAGAACGGAAACTTAGGAGGGCAAGTACGAAGATGTGGTATGTATGCTGATATCTTTTCTTTATGGACATGCCTAAGTTTTTAATAAGTAAAACTTATTGAGACACTATAAATATGTGAAGTGACGTAACTAGTATATGGTAACATGCTTATAAAAAAAAGAATGGTGCCCCTATTATAGTAGGGTGTTCAAAGGAAATTAAGTGAATGTGTATGCACGGGATGTAGTTTATTATGTAAAAGAATCATCCGCATAGATGTTGTGATTAGCATTTGTTTAATAGATTTGTGAGCATGTAAATTATACGTAAGAAATTAGAGTAGTAAGGTATGTATGATCGTAGTAGGACTATTTATATCCGAAAGAGTTGGACTACATAATGTGTATGCATGTTCTTAAACGGTACCTATTCAGGTTTCGAGGACGAAACCTTCTTTAAGGGGGGTGGACTTGTAACACCCCAAAATGCGTAATTGATTATTGTGCCTTTAAGTGTATTTTGTAACACCCCAAAAATATGCAATTTATTATGTTACCTAAATGTCTAGTTATGTTATGTTAACCTAGTTAAATGCATATGTTAGTAATTCAATAAGAAGGAAAGATATGTGACAAATAAACAAAAATAATAACTAGAGGGGTTAAACTTGTTGTAAAGAATGAAAGTTATTAATTAAAACAAAAACACAAAACACACACCTTTGTGTGTTCTGTGGATCGACCAGAGCAAAAAGGGGCCAAGGAGAAACCCTAAGTTCATAAAATTCTCAAAATCAGAAGGAGTTTAAGAGCCCAAAGGGATGCATGAACCCAAAACTCGAATAATCTAAGCTTGTTCAACGATTGGTAAGTCAAAATTTCTGTTTTGATGATTTGTAGAAAGTGGGTTTCAACCCAATCTTGTAGTAATGTGAATGATTGTGTAGTTGTGAGTTAGGATTTCACAATAGAACAAGAAATTTGTTTGAGTTTAGTTAATCGAATGATTTGAAGCTTAAATCCACTTGAATTAGGAAGATAGTGAAGAACATGAATGAATTATGTGCAAATTATTGTAATGGATTAGTGTGAGAATTGTTATTGGTGAATAAATGAAAGTTAAAACTGATTTGGAATGATTGTTGTAGGAAATTTTGGTTGATCTTGATAATCTAAGAATGAACTAGTAGAACCATGCTTTGAACACTTGTACTTTATGCTTCGTTGACGTTATGCACACCAAGTGTTTGATAAAATGCCTTAATAAAGATTTCAGCCTTGTTATTCATAAACTTTATATGATTTGAAGGTGTTTATGAAGTAAATGTAGATTGTATGATGTCTTATCAAATGGTGTGTGTACACGAGTATAAGATATAAATTAAAGTGTGAATGGTTATGTAAAGGTGTTAAGGAAGAAAGTTCAAGTCAAGCGAAGCAACAAGGGAATCAAGATCGAGGTACGTCACTTGTACAATTTGAATTGTAGTAAAGGTGTCCTTATGTCTTAAATTGTAAAATTGGTTACTTATTTTTATCAAGGAGAATTTGTTATGTGTTTATGTTGTCGAATTAACCCGAATGGGTCAATTCATTCATAGGATATGTTAGATATAGGTTTGTGATGATAACTTGTTGTAAACGGGTCAAATAATTGATATGTGAATTTTGAGAAAGAGTTAATAGCACCCGTCTCGAACGGGTCGAATAATTAGAATGAATCGTGACAGGGGTGTTATGTTGCAAATCCGTTGTAAACGGGTTAAGATAGGAAGAGCCTAATGAGGAAGAATGAATAAGTAATAGACTCATTCCGAATGAGTCATATGAGAAAGAATGGTGTAACCGATTTGGTTGCGAAATCAAGAAAGTCGGATTCAAGAAAGAGTTAGTAAAGTATTGTACAAAACTTAAGATGGCGAATTATTAGTTCATCATGTTCATTGAAATTAGTTGAATTCTGAATGATATGCTAATGTTGTTTTTGTTGTGTTAGTTTTAGGTAAAACTCAAGTTTAGGTGGTTATGCTTCGCTTGGATCGAACACACTTTGAACGTCGTTCATGCACTTCCGCAAATTTTGTAAAACATGTAAAAGGGTCAAAACCCTTTTGTTAAATGGCTTATGTTTAGTAGTTGAATTTTAAACTTAAACATGTTTTGTTATTTTGTAAATTCTAGAATGTAGTATAACTTTATTATAATTACGGTTATGTTATGTTTTATTGAAATGTGTCATAGTATTAGTTTGAATGTTGATTTTATAAAAACAGGGAATCGTTTATAGTTCGAACGGGTCATGCCCAAATTTCATTAAAAATAGTATGTCGTCACCTTACTTTTGAAGTACAAAAAGTGGGCGTTATACCGGTGGCCGTCCCTTCATAGCGTCAACGACGCTTGTCACGAGAGCCATTTCTTCTTCATGGGTCCAGGATGCCATAGCGGGTTAGCCGGTGGGGTTGGGTTCGTGTGATGGGGGGACCAGTGGTGGGTAGCCGGTGGGGTTGGGTTCGTGGGATGGGGGGACCAGTGGGTTGGGGTTACAATATATAGGGGTTGTTGGGTGACCGGGTGGCGGTTTGCTTTCCCCCAACCGTTTGAATTTTAAATTCAAAATTTGAAACCCCGCTATGACGTGGTGGGTGAGCGAATGGGATCTAGACACCTAGCATGGCCATACCGCCCCACGCCCAGCTTGAAAGTCAAGCCCCAAGGGCCACGCCCCAACCCAAGCCCACCCAGGATGGTGGCTTGGGCGTTTTACCCCAACCCACTCCCCAACCCAAGCCCCATACCCATGGCGTTAAATGTATTGTTGTTATACCAACCTTTGATTTTTGTGAATCCATAGAAAAATATTGTTTGTATTTGGATGAAGTAAAATCTTAAAAAGGTTTTCTGTATATAATGGTAAAAGTGAAAAGAAAATTCCTTTTCTAAAAGAAAATTGTAAATACATTATAGTCGTTGAACGGTCAAACAACACATCATTCGTTGGTAACAATCCCCGAAACACATAGCCAATTTTGCTATCGGGATAAGTGGCGTCGGTGTTGCTGATTAGGTAACGTTACCCGATCATCGGTACATATAATGCCCAGCCTACCCTTATATTATATTATTCCCAACGTTTAAATCACTTGACAAATTATAGAACAGGTTGCTTAACATTGTCGGACCGATTCTAAAATCGGATGACATAAATAAATAATTCAAAAAAATAAAAAACATACATAGATAACAAATTCAAAAGTACATATGAAACTATTTTAATTTTAGATATATCGTTAATAAGACCGTAAAGTAGTGTTTGGTATGTAGGGATGGGAGATAAAATGGAATGGATTATTGCGAAGGAATGAAAAAAATGTGTTTGGATGATCAAGGTAATAGAATCACGAATTAATAAGGCATTTCATTCCGTCTAAAAACCTCAAATTCATTCCATCCACCCTCATTGATTTTTTTTCATTCCATTCTCTCTCTCGCCCTTCACCACCCCCACCACCTGCAACCACCCACCCACCGCCACCACCACCACCCATTGCCGTCGCCAACCATCGCCACTCCCGTCGATGCCGCCACCCACCACCGCTAACCAATACCACCACCGCCGCTGCCACCCTCCACCAACGCCGCCACCCTCACCGCCACCACCGTTTCCGCCACCCACCGCTACCGCCACCCACTGCTACCACCACCCTCACTTGACACCCACTACGACCACCACCATTACCCACTACCGCCACCCACCGTCGATTTATTCCATCGTTTTTTTCGCCTATCAAACAATACAAAGTAATGATTCAATCATTCCCACATGGTAACCAAACAAAATCATGGAATGGTAATGATTCATTTAATTCCTTTATCTAGTCCATTACCTCGTTCATTCCATTCGCTCGACATTCCATAACCACATACCAAATATATCTTAAGTATAGGATTAACAAAAAGTAGTAAATGAGTTTTTGAAAATTTAAAGTAAAAGAAATGGAAACATGGTCCAAAATATTTGATTCAGCTCGTTGATTCAACCCATCCAACGTTTAACGAGTTGGTTCAAACTAACTTAACCAAGCTAGTTTTCGGTCCATCTGTCGGTCTAGTTCAGTTATAAAAACACTGAGCCTTCGTTATAAAGGTGGTAAGAATTTGTTTGTAGACAACTAGTTACAAAAGAATTTTAACTTGCTAGCATGGAATTTTTATATCTATTGACTTGATAATTCATTAGGGTTGTTCACTTTCTGTTGGAGTTAGGCAGTTAGCTTTGGTGAAAATTCTAGATTAAATTATTAACTACGATTTCAAAAAAGATAAATCAAGCCTGTTGGGTTGGTTTGGTCAATCGGACCAACCAAAATGCTTAGGGTTTGATTTTAGAATTTCTCTATTCAAACACTAACGTATCTCAATTATACTTTTGCAAATGATCTATGAATGGAGTCTTAACACAACAATCATCACTAGCACACAAGTACTCAAAACACAATATCCTTGGTACAATTACAAAAGTTCAAAATACATAAAATTTTCATTATAGAACACAATCCTAAGTCTAAGGCTCTAAGTTAAATCATCAATGCATGAGCCATGACTAGGGGCAACTCAACCTTTGGTGGCTTAAAGCGAAATTAAAACACTAGGTTTTTTCCATAATTTTCATTGTTTTAAGTCTTGTCTTTTATCTAAACTTGGGCTCATAATAACTTTACACAATCTGTTTTTACAAAGTTCCATAGTAAGTTAAAAATCTTATTATTTTGAGTAAAGTGCACGGATGACCCCTATGGTTTACTAAAATTTGGATTTGGTCCGTAACTTTACAAAAGTACACAGATGATCCGTGTGGTTTGCACTTTGTAACGCATTTAGTCCCCAAATTTTTCTAAAAGTACATGAATGGTTCATGTGGTTTGCGCTTTGTAACGTGTATACTGTGACATTCGATGACTATCCATGGTTGAAACCTGGCGTTCTATCATTTGTTATGTATTTGTGATTCAATCTTATTTCCATTGTGAATGTATTCTTAAATAATAAATCATTAACGTATCTTGTTCCATTTTATCAATCTCATTGCATTTACGAATTTAATTGATTATCCAAACATGTGCGTATTTATTTTGACAATTACATAACCATATATCCATATTTTTTAACCAACCATACAAATTGAAGAGGTATGGTCCCAATTCCCTGCCTACATGGCAGGGACCACACCACTTTTTGTGCACACAAGGCATCCATGTCACCAAGACCTTCTAGAAGCTTCCAGAAGATGTCTAGGCGGTCCATAGCTGGCATCAAAGATGCTTCGTCCAACATAAAGGACAACACGTGTCACCATTGAGAGAAGGCCACATAGGCCTGCGACAATCCAGGGAGCAAGTCTGACGCAACCAGTACGAGGTATCCAGCGTAAGCGAATAGAAGGACGCCACGTGTACCACTACACCCTTCGCGACAGAGCAGACCAAGAGGATATTCCCCTTGGTCGGACAGCTGGCGCACCCCCACAGCTGGCACAGCTGCTTCCTCCTTCTTCACCATCCGGCTATAAATAGGACCCTTCATCATTCAGGTTAAGGACCTTGGCTCTCTTTACTCACTCTATACACACACTATTTTATTCATCTCAGAGCAGTACTTATTCTCACGCCGGAGCCTGGTTAAGAGGGAAAACCCCCTTTTCCCCTCTTAACGAGACTAACGGTGTTTACTGTTTTGCAGATCTTAGGCCTTTGGCACGAGCAAGAGAAGAGGTTGAACCCATACGTGAAACGACCCTCTTGGTTATCCTTTGTGTTAACCATTGTTTCAACACAAATATTCTATTATTATTTAAAATATATTTATATCTTGAAAGTCTAACAAATATCCATACACATAACAAACTCAAAATATTAAATATTACAACACCTTTACCATCTTTTAATTCTATAAAAACCTCAATTCTAAATCACACTTTTATTACAATTCATGTTTCTAGTCTGCAACGCTAGAATTAATATAATTGAATAACTTTTTGATAACAGTTACATGTCAACTTTCATAATCTTATTAAAATTATTATACTTACAATTAATAACAGTTACATGTAAACTTTCATAATCTTATTAAAATTATTATACTTACAAAAGTTCATAAGTAACCTAACTAATTCGGTCTCCATGTACATTTTTACTTAAAAAAATAGCATTATTCTTTTAATAATCATGATAGTAGTATTATATTTTTCAAGAAAAATAATGATACTACAATTTTCAATCCTAGTGAATCTAGACTCGTTCACAACCCAATTCCATTCATCGAGTAAAAGCAAAACTCCCAAATTCAAACTCACATTCATGACCCATTAAGACTCCATCAAAGCCAAAATCTATTGGATGATTAATCACAAATTTGAGTTATAATCTTGTTCCTTTGGACCAATTTGACATCTCTAGAACACAATCACACCTTCAATTACACCAAATTTCTCTACTAATCTCAAGATTCAAGAACTAGGGCTCCAATCTTCATCCAACCGATTCGAACTCATTTCTGAGTCGTTAGAGATAATTCTTGAGTCAATTCCACTTCATTTTTCATTCTTCACAAAAGCCCTCTATCAATTTCTATTGATAGAAGGCAGTTGTAGCTAGATCCGGAATTCGTGATTTTTAGGGTTCTTAGACATTTGAGAATTTACATATTTTCATAAATTAATCCATTTAAACTAAATATTGTTAATCTTAGACGTGTTTTGATGCAATTACACTAGCTATATTGTTCATCTTGTTTATATAATTTCCTAGAATTTTATTCATTATAATGGAGAGATATATCATTATATGTTGTTATTATATTTAGGGTAAATTACACTTTTTGTCCTTTATGTTTGCAGCCTTTAACTTCAATAATTACAGTCATAATCCTTTATTTGGAAAACGCATTACACCTTTCGTCCTTTAGCACTAACTAGGTTAAAATTTTAAGTTATGTCTATCCACTTAAGGGTATTCTGGTTATTTCATGCTTTTATTTAAAATGTTCATTAATAAATAAAACCCAAAATATTGCATATATGGAAACATCATCTTCCCCAATTCCCCAACTCCTAACCCTAGATTCTCTCAGCCATCTCTCTCTCTCTCTCCATCTAACCTCTACCACCACCACCACTAAATCCAGCCACCACAACCACCATATCCCACCTGAAACCACTCATTATCGCCGGATGCCACCACCACTCCAACAGTGCCACCACTCGTTATCGTCGGACGCCACCACTAAAAACAATTGTCACCACCATCTTTGAAACCACCACCCACCACCAAACCACCATAAACAACCATCACCACCATCTCTGAAACCACCCACTACAACCGAAGCACCCTAAGCAACTGGCACCATCGTCATCGTTAGTGAGTCTCCGACGAAGCACCCCCATCACCGTTCGTTGTCGCTTGATTTCTTTCTCGGTGTTGTCAACCCGCCATTTCCACTTGATTTGTGGATCTCAAAACAATGTGAGATGGTGAAGATGAAGATTCCATGTGAGATGAAAATGAAGGCTCCATGTGAGATGAAGTTGTATCTTCTTTCTAGATCTGGAAATGGTTGACTCAAAGTTGAAGCATTAATTTTGGTTTGAAACCTATGAAGTATAAACTCTACATGGAGCTGATTTGGGGGATTTGGTTTGGAAGTTGTTTAATGTAAATACTTACCTAAATTTGGGGAACCAGTTGTAGTGGATTGAAATCCCTAATAGCCACAAGAATAATCTTATGTATTTTTCATTGCATAATTTGGTAAACAAGGAAATTCAAGCCAAGATTCACTTGCAGGCTCATTCAGGTAAGTTGTGGGGATGATAGGTGTATGGATCAGCGACATCGGAAGAAGAAAGTTTCAGTTGTCGCACGGATCGTGATCGGGGTTTGATAATTTTGGTGAGTTCGCATTTTGATTCGTGAAGCGAGTGGCTTGAGTTTGTTGATCTTTGTGATTCGCATCATTTACATGTAGTTATGACGCTTTTGGTTGCAAAGATGGTGGTGGTTGTTGCAAAGTTGCTGGTTGTGGTTGTGGTTGCCGGAGGGTTGGGGTGGTGTTGGTGGGACGGTGGTGGTGGAGGAGATGGATTACTAGAATTGATTAGTCGGTGGTGTTGGTTGAACTTACAAATAAGATATGTTATAAATATACATATATTAATTAATTGACTAAATTGCCCTCATGTGCAATGCGTATGACTAGAGTTCACTGAAAATTTTAACCTAATTAGTGCTAAAGGATGAAAGGTGTAATGCATTTTCCAAATAAAGGATTATGAGTGTAATTATTGAAGTTAAAGGCTATCCATTACAACCCGCTACAAACAGAAAGGACAAAAAGTGTAATTTACACTTATAATTATGTTATGGAATTCATAATAATCTTTTAGATTAGTATAATACATTAATTTTCATATTATTATTGGGAATTATAAAAATATAATATTACTAATTTAATTGTAGACCATTATATTAAATCATATATCTTATGCAAAATATATATATACAACAAAATATATTTTGTTAATCTATCTTTTTGCATTTAGATATTAGACAATTTAGACATATTATCTTTAGCCATAGACTTATTTAATGTAATATTAATTCTTAGATTATTTTATTAAATTAATAAAATCAGTTACATTTAGACTTAAGCAATTTTTTGACAAATTGGACAAATATATATATGATGTGTCAAAGACATCATTATAGTATAAAAACCTGCATTTTGATAGTTGTTTGTTGTAAATATTGTTTGGAATGGATTAAATGTTTTTTTCCAAGTGTTTTTGGGTTCCTAAGTGAAATGGAGGATTTTGGGTCAGAACTAAAGATTATTGAAGATATGCAGAAGGCAACCCCAAATCTGTTGTTTACGGGTCATAAGCCTGGAAGAAGTGTATGAGTTGTGAGAGCGAAGTTAGTGCACCGACCTATTGCTTGGGGACCCCAGAACACTAAGGGTGTAACTTGACTTGTTTACACGCCGTGACCCGGGTTCTTGTTTACGGTTTGTAACCCACCCAAACTGTACATGGGCCGTATATAAGGAATAAGATGTTGTTGAAACCCTAAGAGTATACGAAACCAAAAGGAAAAAGCGAAAAAAGGGTTGTGGAAGTTCAAGGATTCAGATCGAAGATTCAGAGAAGATTCAAGGAAGAAGAACGTACAGGAGGACAAGAGATTATTCCTTACTAGGTTAGCACCCTTCGTATTATCATTTCCTTTTGATTTCCATCATGTATTCAATAATTCTTTAGCTTTGTTTGTTACTATGAGTAGTTAACGCGCCATAGCCAGTTAGGGTAGGATGACTCTTGTTACTTTGCATTGAATAGGTTGATTTTGTTATGAGAGTGTGTTTTAGTAAGGTTTGCTTATGAACTTGTGATAGTGTAATATGTATGTTGAGTATTGATGTTTAAATGAGTTTGTGTGGATAATTTAGGTCTTTCTATGAGGTTATGCATGTCAGATCTGCTTTGTTTATCTTTAGGCTATATATCGAACGTTAGTCTAGGGCCATATGCTTAGTAGGCAAAGGACAAATTTGTTTGGGTGTTGGTAATTCATACGTGTCACCTATGGGAAGACTCTAATTATAAGGGTTTACAAACTAGATAAGGGTTTGCTTTAATTTGAGTAGTCTAGATAGTAATTTGCATGGTTTGTTAATCTAGGGTGCTAGGACAATATAAGAGACTCTTATATCACAAGGATGGGTAAATATCGTAGTTACTTAGAACCCAATAGATGGGTGTGCATATAGCCTGGTTATTCGGGGACATGGGACTAACCCAAGGGGGCTCTAGCTTTTTAAGACTATACACTCGTTACTAGTGTCATCTATGACGAGTTTTTCATAAGAACCATAATCAACTGTTTTGCAAAAGGAATAAGATGATTCTTAACCTAATTGGTAATTTTCTTATCACTGTTTTCCTAAACTTAATTAAGTAGGTTGTTTAGTGTTTTCTAATTATTAAAAGGTACTTAGGTTAGATATTACGAAAGAGATAGGTTAATAGATCTTAGTGTCTACAGATTGATACTTGGGTACTTACCTAGGCTAAACTATATACTGATAGGGATGCTTGCCTAGAACGTGTGTAGTTAGTATTAATATGTTTATCCTTAAAACTCAGATGTGTTCCTAGTGTCAAATTATTTGTTTCTATCTAAACACGTCAAGTTTTTGGCGCCGTTGCTAGGTACACATTACTATTGCATATCTATCTTAGTAGCAGTAGTTTAACCATTAGTTAGGTTTAGTTTAGTTTTAATTTTAGTTTTGCTTTGTTCGTTTGTTTTTTGCTTTCTTTCATGTGCCTTAGTACTTGTTAGTGCGCTAGACTTAACTTAGGAATGGCGGAAAAATGAACTATTTCAGATTATGTACTCCCCTGCAGATGAGATTAGGAATAACATCATAGACCGAGAGTTGGAGTGAACAACTTCACAATTCCTACTCGGATCATCACTATGATTCAACGCTCATGTCAGTACCATGGACTTGCATTCCGAATAACCACATAAACACATTTCTTAAACTTTGTGAAACCTTTAAACTTGAAAATGTTTCAGATGATGCAGTGAGACTTCATCTCTTTCCATTCTAACTGGTCACAAAAGCCTGCTCATGGCTTGTGTTAGGATCGGTTTTGATCAACTTAAGCACTCGGTGACATCTAATCTTCAGTATAAAGTGCGGAATCCATCATACGAAAGTAGAAACACAAGAATTCTTCAATTTTCTCTATTTTCATTAACTTTTAACCGTATGACATTCACAGTACACTTTTGATAGAGCTTCATTTCAGAGTGAACAAGTTGTCTAAGTCTCACACCCCAAGCCCCTATTTATAGACATAGGGATAGGCAGTTGGGACAGACCACTCATTCGTACGGATGAGCCTCTCATCCGTGCGGATGACGCATCCGTACTGTTGGGATTGAACCCTACAAAGGAACAGTTGATAAAGCCAAAACTGGATCAGATCAGTGGATTCCTTATAAGCAGTTGTTTGCATCAGATCTTTCCCCTTGAATGTGGCCTAACATCTGATGACCTCTAAGTATTGCTCTATACTACAACTGCTGATCACTAAAGACTGTTGATGATAAGGCACTGATGCCCAATCTACTGATGCAACTCAAGTACTGCTGAAGACCTAAAGCACTGCTGAAGCTACAACAGTGGAATGGAGAATCAGTGGTTTAGTTATGTTTTGTATTTATATTATGTAAATCAGTAGTTTAGTATTAGTGTTTGTATTAATCAGTGGTTGTAGCTTGTTAGGAGGTTAAATGTCACTTTCATGGTGACGTCAGCCAAAAGATGCTCAGTAGTTTGTTCTGTACTATAAAAGAACAATTTCCTATTTTGTTTTATCAGCTCTCTTCATCACCAAGTCACTATGTACGAACTATCACTGTGAGCTCAGGCCGAGGGGGAGATTTAGTGCATGCATGCTTTGTACTTGATAATTGTAATAAATACAATCTTTTGATTATAAGATAAACATGTTTGCTGAAAACTTCTTCCATTGATTGTGTGTTCAAAGTTTGTTTCATTCAATTCCGCTGCATTTAACTCTGTTTCATTTCCATTATTATCAAACAAGCACAATCATAAGAAACTCAGATCCTAACAATTGGTATCAGAGCTCGGACAGTCAAACTTGATCTAACAATCATTTTGACGTAAAAGTTCAGCTCAATTTCATTGATACTCTCGATTGTTCGGTTTTAGTTGTAAAAGAAAGCAAGGTATAAGCACGTACAAAGTTGATTATTCAGTGCCTGAAAAACAACCAGAATGACGTCACAATCACAGGATAACAATAATAATAACATTGGTTCACTCTTCAAACCACCTATGTTGGTCAGATCTGAATACAACATCTGGGAGCGAAGGATGGGTCACATCCAAGCTCAATAGAATACCGGATGTTGGAGGTCGGTTGTCTTTGGACCACATGTTCCAATGGTGCCGAGTACTGATGATCTACAGGTCATGGTTACTAAGAAAGTTGAGAACTATACTGACCAGGATTTTCAAAAAATTGAACTGGATATCAAGGCATTTAGCATCGTTGCATCTGCACTACCAAATGAGATCTATGCTGGGTTGTTACACTGTAACAGTGCCAAGGAATTGTGGGATGCACTTAAGGAACAATTTGGGGGGACTGAAGAAGTAATTGAAAATAACAGGGAAATTTTTAAACCAACGGTATGAAACCTTTTGTCACATTAAGGGTGAATCATTAACACAACTGTTTCAGCGATTTAGCTGTCTCACAAGTGAACTGAAACTTGTTCAGGTTGAATTTGCTAATGCAACACAAAATAGTAGGTTTCTTAGGTCACTTCCAGAAAAATGGGACACAATTGCTTTTGTAACCAGGAATTCAGTTGGGTTCAAAGATCTGACCCTAACCCAACTTCATGGTAGACTCCTGACCTATGAGAGGGAGTTGAACCAGAAAAAGAAGTTACAAGAGTCTGGAAAGGTTGCAGAAGACTATTCATTTGGCAACACAACTCTTTTGGGTCAGGAAGAATCTGGTAGTAGTAAGGATCATAGTTATGATCATTACATTGACATAACAGCTGGTGGAGTTTTTAACTCTGATTCTCACTCATCCAATTATGCTTTTACAGCAAATGGAGAAAACCATAATTCTGATAATCTGTGCTTTGAACTCAATGATCTCCAGCATTTTGATCCAACTGATTTAGAAGAAATAGACATATTACACCAACTTGCACTGCTGAGTGTTAGAACCAGCAAGTTTTACAAAAGAACAGGGAGAAAATTTCCAGAGTTGCATGGGAATCTGAAAGTAGGGTTGGATAAATCAAAGATAAAATGCTACAAGTGTAATAGGTTAGGTCATTTTGCTAGGGAGTGCAGGAGTCAAACCAGTGAACCAATCATTACCCATCCTAGCCCTAACCCTAGACCACAAAATAACCAAACCACTGTGCATTATTCCCAATATGCCCCTGCTGCTCATGTAAACACTGCTCATTATGCACACCATGCAACCCTTGTTCCTGTGCACTATGTCCAAACCACTGTTCCTCAGATACAGTATGTCCAAGCCCCAATCCCTCAGGTTCAGGTGCAATAAGCTGCACCTCAACAAGCTACACCAACAGTTGTTCAAGCAGATCAACAAAGTTTTTTCACACAAGGCTTTGTTGATTGGAGTAGCTTGCCTGAGGAACTAGGAGATGAAAACTTTGCTCCATATTGTGACACCCCAGGAAAACCAGTAAACGATACAACCTACCTAGCTTCCTCAGTGAGTACGTACCAATTTTCGGGACAAAATTTCTTTCAAGTTGGGGATAATGTGACAACTCGTATTTCAGAATCTATCTTTGTGCTTATTGAAACTTGTATGAACATTGCGTGGCTAGTTGATATGTGTGATTGCGTTGAATGTTATGAAATTTTATTATGTTACATGTTATCAATTTTGGGCCGCACACTTTATTCTTGACCGCACACCTTTCTCTCGGCCCAACCCCACTCGCAAACCATGTACCCAACTCGAGACCTCAAGGGCGGCCCAATGATGGGTTCGGCCCACTCCAATTACACGCATAACACTAGGAGTTAGGGTATACTCCTCATTGTTGCAAAACACTTTACACACACACAAACCCTACACTTTTCCCTCTCTCTCGAAACCGGCGATCCCACCTTCATCCCTTGAAGCTCTCGGATTAACTCTTGTTGCACACTCTCAACCGGTTAGTGTTTGTTATTAGTTGATGTTATGTTATGTGATTATACATGTCTTATGTGATGAGTTGTAAATGGTACATGATTGTTGATCAATGTTTGTGTATTGTCATATGTTGATCGAATCCAGTTAGGGTTTCATGCTAGTATTAACGTTGATGGGTTGTGATAATAAGTTCAATTCGGATGTGCATCTGATAGGATAGTTTTGTTGTGCAAATTCGACTAAGGATTCGTGATTATTGGTGTTCACAATCTAGGATTTGCATGTTAGTATTAGAACTTGTTAATCTAGATGATCCAACTGGTATTGTTGTTCTTGGATTGATGATGATTGCGGTGATATGAATGTGCTTGAATGTTGAATAATTGTGATTTGATCTGATTGTGAAACTGCCAAAGTTGTTTGCTAATATTTCGGAATCAATGAGCTGCATAGTCGGAAACTGTTACACTTCATAGTCTCGACAAGGGTTGCGAGTCGAGAACCCACAGTCTCGACTCAAGACCGCCCATCATCAGCACAATCAGCACAACTTGAGACCACGGTTGTGGGTCCGGTTGCGACTCGAGACCGTGTAGTCTCGACTAGTACATGCATGACTCGAGACCTCCCCAGTTGCGACTCAAGATCTTTAGGCCAGCACAACTCGAGACCGCACTATCTCGACTCGAGACCATTTACACGGGCACACTGTTTTGGACTTTGCACACTGTTACGAGCCCAACCATTTGGGCCGCATACTTGGACTTTGTTTACATGACTGTACTGTTGTTGAACTGCCATGATTATACGTGTATGCTATGATCGTTACTTGTGTACAATACATGTAGAACATACGTGCACTACTTGAATACGAACCTAACTTGTATGGTAACCATGGTAGGACGTGGTTGACCACCATATAGCTTAATTGAACTTTTATGTGTATCTGCTGAGCAAAACCAAGGTGAGTTCACACCCTTACCAAGGCATGGGTTCCCAGGGTCGGGAATGGGATGGAAGATTTCTTGTACTTAAGTTATTACTGGGATTACGTACTTGGGCCTCGGGAGAGGAAGGTTTTGATAGGTACTGCTAGACTAGTGATACAAACACTCCTCTTCGCACACACGCCGGGAATGGCTGCGATAATAGAACTAATCTTCGCACACATGCCTGGAGTGGCTGCGAACCATACACTAAACTTCGCACACATGCCGGGTGGGCTGCGATACAAATATACCTAGTCTAGAATACTTGGGAAACCCCCACAAATCTTCGCACACATGCCTAGAGGGTTGCGATACAAATGCATACGATACTTGGATTACTAAACGAACATACGATTTACAATACGATTACTATAACTGAACAAACCACTGTGAACTCGCTCAACTAGTTGTTGACTCTCTGTTACATGCCTTGCAGGACCTTAGGTATACATGGAGCTTGCACGGGAGGCACAGTCGTTATGGACATGGATCGTGGTTGTTTTGATAAACACTTATGACAGTTGAAAACTTAATAATTACATTGGATTTTTATACCATGCTTCCGCTACTTAAACTATGTTATTTGAACACCTTTCATATTGTGGGTTGATATACGCTTACGTTTATTATTACTTATTATGTTCGATATGATTGGTGGCTTGATCCTGGTCATGTCACGCCTCCAAGCGGTGATACTCCGCGGGTGGATTTTGGGGGTGTGACACATATGTTGATGATGCTATTTCTAGTGATGAATTTTGTTTTGCATCATTAGAGTCAATTCCTGAAGGGCTGGAAACTGAAGAAGGACAGTCAAATGGAGAAACAGTGGATACAATTGCTGAAGCAGAGGTTACTGCTGTTGTGGTGAACAACTATTGGAAGAGAAATCAGAACCCCTGTTGGAACCACTGTCTAACCCCTGGTCCGAAGAAGAGGAGAAGAAACAAGGTGAAAAAGAAAAGAAAGTGCCAGAGAAAATGAACATGTCTGTGATTGGGCCATGATGGCTGCAACTAAGGTATCACCTCAGGTTCTTAAAAACCTTTGTTCAAACAAATGCATCATAGCATTTGCAAACATCAAAGAGGTGAACGAAAACCTTAGAGATAGAGTGTTAAATGGTGAAGTACAATTTGAAAAATCTTTAAAAGAATTGAAAAACAAATTGTCAGAAAAAGAAAATGAGATTTGCAGCCTCAAACAATAGCATAGCATAACCAAGGACCAACTTCAGACCATGATAGAAAAATATCAAGTCTGTAAAAAGGAGTTGGAATCCACCCAAATCATATGTGAAAAATGGGTGGAATCCTGCAAAGCTTATGAAGTTATGCTTGAAAAACAGATCAAAAGCAATGTAAAATTTGGTGTAGGTATTAGAAAACATGATGAAATTGAAAACACTATTGCAAATGAATCTGTTCAAACCACTGTTGAAGTCACCCACAAACAAGGATGCCCAAGAAGTTAAAATAACTGATAAACTTGGCAACAAAATCACTCTGGAAAGATCTGTGGAGTCCTCAACTTTTGAGGAGATTGAGAAATACCAATTCAAACCCACATGGTCTGATGAGTGTGACATCCTTGAAAATTTCAAACCCATGGATTTCACCACAGTGGATGGTGTCAAACCTCCAAAGGCCAAGGTCATTCCTCTTAAGGACATCCCAACAGTAGTTCAAAACTCTGTTGCAAAGGAGTCTGAAAAGAAGAAAAGAAGAGAAAAGATTAAAAACTTGTTTTGTGACTTTTGTGAAAAGAAAAATCATTTGACCAAAGATTGTTTTCATTTAAAAGCTTATGATCTAAACAAAACAAGTACCATTGTGCCTTAAAAGAGCTGCACCATCTGTTGTAAATCAGATCATTCCACTCAGGAGTGTGTGTATTTAAAATACTTTGAGGTAAAAAAGGAAGAGTACACATCAAAAACACTCATGAGTTCATCAAAACCACAAGTCAAGAAACAACCACTGTTTGTGCCAGTCCAAATAGCTATTACAAAACAGCTGAACCAAACATTTGTCAAAAGAGAGGTTCAGGTGACTGATGCACCCCCTGCTAACCAATACCAAAGAGGTAAAGGTCAACCACCATACCCAAGGGTCCCACATGTTTATGAAGCTTATAAAAGGCCCTCTAAATCAAGAGTGAACAGGCATCCCTTTGGGTATCAACAGACAGGATCCCCAACAATGGTTAGAGAAAAACAGTTCCAAAATTGTCCAAACACCTGAGCTAACCACTGTCCATCCACCTAAACTTAACACAGACACTGTTGAGACCCCATCCAAATCCTTATTGGCTTTGGAGACCCTACTAAATTAATTCTTTACTTGATGTGCAGGGAGCTTCTGCATGCTTAGATAGTCTTTGGTATGTAGATAGTGGAGGCTCCAGGCACATGACTGGATGTAGAGCCCTACTTAAAGAATTCAAAACTCATGGAGGGGGTGATATATCTTTTGGTAATAATAGTAAAGGGAAGGTGATGGGTTCTGGTACAGTACAGTCTGGGAATGTTAAGTTTGAAAATGTCAATCTAATTGACAATCTAAAATTCAACCTCCTTAGTGTCTCACAAATGAGTGTTAAAGGTTATGGCTCATTCTTCATTAAGGATTATTGTAGGATTGTTGGGCCAGAAATGGTAAAAAAGGTTGAAGAAATAATAAAAAATGGAAAAACTCAACTTGTTGCTCAAAGGAGTGGTAATGTTTATGTAGTTGATTTGCCAAAAGAGAGCCCCATGACTGATGCATGTCTGTTCTCAGCTGCCTCTAACAAAGAGACAAAACTTTGGCACAGGAGATTGGGGCACACAAATCTCAAGACAATCACTACTTTGTCAAAACAGGGTCTTGTAAGAGGTCTTCCTCAAAAACTATTCACCTGTCCTGAGCATTGTGTTTACTGCTTAAAAGGAAAACAACATAAAAGCTCATTTAAGTCCATTGAAGAGTCCAAAACAACCAAGTGCTTGCAAATGCTACACATGGATCTGTTTGGCCCAGTAAAAGTCATGAGTCTTAAAAAGAAAAGATACTGTTTGGTAATTGTAGATGACTTTTCTAGGTTTACATGGACTTATTTCTTACATTCTAAAGATGAGACTGCAGGCATTCTGCAAGACTTTGTCAAACAGGTTGAGAAGCAGTTTGACGTGTCAGTAAAAGTCTTTAGTGTCACACCCTGACTTTTGCGGAAGCGTGATTATGGTGTGACTTACTTGTTATCATTGCATTCAACCATATCAAACAACTTTATGATAAAATAGAGATTTGCCATCCATAAAATGAGTTTGAAACATAACAACATTGTCTAAAACGTTGACTTCAAATATAAGTTTTACAAACCATATGAATTGTGTAAAAGTTCTCTAAGGACTCGTCAAAAGATATTAGTTGTAACCAAAGTTTGGAAGACGTGTCTCGTCCAGGATTAAGACACGCTGGCCAAACCCAAAGACCATGGATGACATCTTTATACTTAACATGACTTGAAACTCCAACGCCCGCCAGATCCATACTTAATTTCCTGAAATACATGTAGTTTGAAAAACATCAACAAAAGTTGAGCGAGTTCATGTGTATGTGAGTCTGTAAAAATCGTTAAAATATGTCTGTATAAATGAATGTTCTTGGTATGTAGCAATAAGGAAAAAGAGATCAATTAATGTGTAGCTAATACATTAATAAGTGACATGGCCTAGGAAGCACTCAAACCTGTAACGCGTTTTCATACTGGTCCTTCTGGCGGAACAACATAGTCACCACATGCAGCCACACGTTGGCCCATGTGTGGGGCTCGCAACACCCGATAGATCTATCACTCATGCCTCTCGGTCCTTATATAAGGATTAATGGTCTTACAATAATAGCCTATCCATTCACGTGATCTAGCAGTACATTCCTTAGCTAATCATACCATGTATAAAACGTTTAAAATCAGTATGTAACATGTATTTCACCCCCGAAGTTGTAAAACTGAAAACAGTTAAAAGAAAAGGGGGACATGAACTCACTATATTGCGTCTTCAGTATGCGTAACCCAAGTCTCCTCAGTCAACACGACTACCTGCAGTGTACTAACGTCTGTTAGACGAACGGGCCGTGCCTTTGTTTAGTATTTGTGTTTTTGGGTTACATACCTGGCATTATTCCAAGTTATAGTAATTATTTTTAGTTTTGGAATAATTGTTTATAAAGTATTTCTGAATTAATACTTTTCAAGTATTCGTACTCGTATTTACTTCCCAAGGATGGGGAATTTATACATGTATTTTCGTATTTGTATTTGTATATCTTGTCAAGTGACGGCGTCGTATTTCGGTATATTGTTCTAAATAAAATACGTTAATATATTCCCAATATATTTTTCCCAAAACCATGTATTTCAAGTCTCACTTAAACATATTTAAATCATTTGTCTAAAATACCTCAATTCTCAAAAAAATATATATTTTCCCAAAAATATTATATTTTACTTCATAGACTTTCCAAAATATTATTCTACCAATAGTATACGTATAAGAGTATTCTTCCGAAAAACTACGTAAGTTACGTTTTAGTGTTTCGTATTATAATAATACTTGTGTAACTTCTATTATTTATTTTGCGAAAGCTTTGGTATTATCTTGGAGTCGTAATTTCATGATACCATAAGTTATATTATTTTTACCCTAAAAATAATATATCTAGTTCACAAATTAATCAAATAATTACACAAGCGTTTTACTATAAAATATATATAGTAAATATATATTTAACAAGTTTTATTTACGAAAATCCACCTCCGGTACTTGGTGTTTTGTAATAAAAATCATTGCAAAGTTTTTATTTGAAAAAAAAAAACAAGTTAAAAAAATATACGTAAACACTTACTAGAAAAATATTTTCTAAGTGTTATATTTCTGGAAAAATTTCGCCAGAGTTTCCTCTGTAAATGGAGTTGTCCATGCTTTTAGCATATCATTTTCTTTTTGTAAAATCAATCAACCAATTTACCAATCAACAATATACAATATTTATTCATCAAACTAGACAAAATATGAATAAATCATAAACTCATGAACTTGGAGGTTTTGTAAAAATATGTAGTAAGTTACCATCATTTTTAGTAGGTCTTGTGAACTTTAAAAACATATTTAGTTTCTTGTAAACTTCATTTTTAATAAAACTTGAAGTTTAACAACTTCTAGTCAAGGTTTACAAAAACGCTTCTTTGTTAAATTTCTTGTTACACTAGTGTTTTGATGCGTGTGTAGTGTAATATGTTTTAGATGTATATTTAAGCCCTTTTTACACTTTTAGCCAAGTTTTAAATTTATAGAACACGATATTTACTAACACTAAACACACATATGGGCAAGTGCACCCATCGTGGACGTAGTATAGTGTTGGTAAGATACCGAGGTCGTCCAAGGACACAAGAGCTTTTAGTACCGGTTTATCCTCAACGTCTAATCAAATAAAAAATGTTAGAAAAGATTTTTAAACTAAGAGAATAAAAACTAACTAAATGCTGAAAAATAAAAATAAAAATAAAAACAGATAGACAAGATGAATCACTTGGATCCGACTCGTGTATTAGTATAACCTTTGATTATTTTCGCACTTTTGCACTTGTTTAAGAGATTATCTTAGTTATTGTAGTAGGCCCCTCTTTTGAAGGCGACGTTACCCTCAACCCAGTAGTTTGAGTCAGCAAGGATACAATCCTAAAGGGTCGGATTATTGAAAGATAATGAATTAAGTTATTAATGCAAATTATGGTAGGCCCTTTTTTGGAGGTGACGTTACCCTCGACTAAGTAGTCTGAGTCAGCAGGGATATAGTCCTAAATAGCCGGGTTATAGTATTAATAGTAGTTGACTTATGAGGGGGTCAAAGAGTTTGGATCCCCGCCATCCAATACCTATGGGCATTGAAGGAGATCCTACTAAATTTGACCCAGGTCCCTTGCAGGACCTCTAAACGCTGAACAAGGGAAAGACCCTTACCAAACCGTTCCCTTAACCCCCAACCAGGTAGCCAACATACATCCATATAGACCGTGGAGATATGAATGGTGAAAAGCTTTTATTTTATATAGACAGTAAAATAATGCCAAGACACCACGGTCAAACGATAAGGAAAGATCACCTTCAACATAAGCAACTAGTTATTAAAGTCATTAATACAAAACCAAATAAAAAGTGCAAAAGATTAAAAATAAAAAGTATTATAGTAAACACTTGTCTTCACCAAGTGATGTAAGAGACTTAGGCAAACATGGCCTTGATTGTCAAGAACTCTTACGATCAATCTTGGATCCGGAGATGACTCACACACTCTATGATGGACAATGGATGATGGTGGTGGATGATGGTGTTATGGTGGTGGTGGGTGGTGGATGAAGTGTGAGAGAGGTGGTGTGCCAAGGGATGAGTTGCAATGAAACCAAGCACTCCTATTTATAGGCTGAACAGAAGTCTGGGCACGGCCCCGTGTCCGTTGGGCACGACCCTGTGCCTGTCTGACACTCTCTCTTCATTAATTGTAATTCGCAATTACAATTAATGCGCCTGCAGTACTTTCGCCACGCCCCCGTGTTCACTGGGCACGGCCCCGTGGTGGGCAATAGAAGCTTCTACTAGTTTGTCTTTTATGCTGCTTCTTGGGCACGGCCCCGTGCTGGCTGAGCACGGGGCGTGTTCAGTCTTCTGCCTTCTCTATTTTGCTTGGGAGGATGCTGTCGAGGGGTCGGGCAATCCACTTATGTTCCTTTTCTTGTATTTATGTTAGAATTAGCTGTCTTTTTTGCTTCTTTTGTTAATTTGAGCTCATTTAATCCTCAAAATACAAAAGGAAGACAAAAACACTATTTTTCCAACATTAGTACTTAAAAAGGGTTAGTTTTATGCCTCATTTGATGTAATTTATATGTTGCATTTCACACACATCAAATACCCCCACACTTGAATCTTTGCTTGTCCTCAAGCAAAACTCTTTAATATGTGGCTTTCACTCCCAAATGGAATGGGTAGAAGAGAAGGTTTTGGCTTATCATAGAGTGTCGGGAATCCAAGGTCTTTATTGGGTTTTATTTTTATTTATTTACAATCCTATTTGTTATGATTTATTTGGAACGTTTCATAAGATAAATTACTTATTTGGGCATAGCATGCCTTTTTAAAATTCCATTTATATACAAATTCACATACCTCACGGGAGAAATCACTCACAGTCAACCGAAGGTGTATTTTTTTAGTGAATCACTCGAGAGCGGCATGGAACTTATTCCTACCATAGGCTTGCCAAGCAATCAATCCTCCTCCTTTTTAACTTTTTACCTTTGTAAATATCAAGAGGACTTTTTGGGTAAAGGCTTGGGCTAAAGGTGGGTAGTTGGGTTAGTGGTTAGTAAAAGGGCGAAAAGTGCAGAAGCGTCGGTTTTCGTAAAACATTTTGTTTTAGTGACTTTTTATTCTTAATGAAGTGTTTCTTCAAACAAGCTTTTGTTTTAAGAGCTTTGTTTGTTTATTTCTAACTTCATTCATTTTTTTTCGAAGTCACACAAAAACCGAGCTTGTTACTAAAATAAAGGGTAAAAATAAAAAAAAGTTTTTTTTTTTGTGGGTAAAAGGGTTTTTAGGGTAAAGAAATGAAAGGTTTAGGCTCAAAGGGGTTAACTAGGAAGAGTTTTTGGGTAGGTAAAAGGAAAAATAAAAATAATGGTTTTGAAAGAAAAAGGGTTAGTCCTAATGCCTCCATCATTTACTTACTTGGGTTTAAGTTGGTAAGGACCGGGAATGAATCGTCGTGGCAAGTTCTAGAGTAATAAGAACCAAGCGGCTATTCACACAAGAAACGAAAAATGAGCATTTAGCGTAAAGATGTATATTTGTATGCTCAATAAAGGCTCAAAACTCACTTTTTGTGGGAATGGGTTTTTCTATGTGATCAAGTATATATAATCGAATTTTAACTAAGCTTGTCATGTCGTTTCATAATTTTCTTATGTTTGTTCTTTGTATCACGACGCTATCGGTTGTAAATGTGTAAAAATATAACCTTGTTAGTCTTAGAATTCCCAACTTAAACTTTAGACAAGTAAAAAAAATGAAAATTTTTGAAAATATTTAGGGTGATTAGCGGTTCCAATAGAGTTTTGTGTAAGGCTTGTTATTAGGACTTGCAAAATTTCAAGGTTTTAGCATCCCCCCACACTTAAATTACACATTGTCCTCAATGTGTCTCAAAAATAAATTTTTAGGTTGATTAGATGTGTAACATGGTGTTACAAGCAAAAATTTATGTTACTGGCAGCCTGGACACGGCCCCGTGGGGACCGGGCACGGCCCCGTGTTCAGGTGCCAGTAACGATAATTAAAGAAAAGAAACAGAAGCCTGGACACGGGGGCGTGTCTGATGAACACGGCCCGTGTCCAGTTACCTGAACTGGGCATTTGTCTGCAGGGGGTTCAGCACGGGGCCGTGTGGGTTGGGCACGACCCGTGCTGAACCTTCTGTAACGGAGAAATTGTCGTGTGGCCTTGTTCTTGTGCATGGGGCCATGTTTCTCATTTTCCTTATCATCCTTTACCACCATGAGTGTGTTTTATTTATTATGAACCATTCAAACCTTAAAACCATCATTTCATTAAACCATAGAGAGATTTTACATAGTCCTAAAATTATTTACGCTAGATAAGAAAACACAAGAAGCATTAAACCATGGAGTTCTAGCCTATACTTTATTTTAATTAGCAAAATTTCCAAGAAGCTAGTAGTCTTGGTTAGATATGGCCTTATAGAACTCCTTCTTCCGGGTGTGGATTTCCTCATATGTCGGCGAGCCACTCCTCCACTTCCCTTGGAAGGAGAAAAGAGGGCTCATTAGCGTTAGTTTGAGGAGTTGCGATTTCCACCGGGATCTCTTGTTGGTGCTCCATGGGAGGTTCCGCTGGCAAGTCGTCCCACCCGGTAGGGTTGTTAACTCCGAGTGCTAGGTTCCAATCCTGTTGAGGGAGGACCGGTTCCATCGGGGGTGTTACAAGAATATTTAACCTCTGGTGCAAGAGGTTAATCTCTTGAAAGCTACTCTCGAGTCCCACTGTAAGATCGTTAATACGGTCGATTAAGACCTTCTCTACTGACGTCATTTCGTCGAGAGCCTCCCTTAATGCTATTACATAATGCACAAGTGTAGCTTCAATGGAGGGCCTCCTTTCTCTTCGGTTGTCTGATGAATGCACGGAAGATGTTTCGCTGTTTTCACTCGACATTCTACGAAAAAAAACTAAAGATAGTTTATTTGCTGAAACAGTAGACCGGACACGGCCCCGTGCTCATTGAGCACGACCCCGTGTTCATCTTTCTGAAGAGTTTTGAAGCAAGGAAACTTGAGGTTTTAAGTTACTTTCTGAACTTGTGGTGTCTTTTTAAACATTAGTAACTTAAAACAATGTTTTACAACATATTTTTACTAAGATTCCTTGAACAAAACTCATCAATCCCTACCACAAAGCTTGAAAATTCAAACTTTAATGGAGGTTCTTGGAGAAAGATGAAGAAGAAGAAAATGGTTAAAAGAGGAAAGGACAAGATGGGTTGTTGGAACCTTCTTTTAGAACTTACCTAGGATAGTTGAGAGAAGATTCCTCCAAATCTCTGTCCCAAGTTGGTCCAAATGTGCAGAATTCTTTGCTGCATTTATAGAAAACGACAGCATTCTGGACACGGCCCCGTGTTCAGTGGGCACGACCCCGTGTGCAGATGGAATTCTGACACAGTTTGTCCGTATTCTGACGTTAGGATCAGAAGGGAATCTTTTGGTGGGCACGGGGGCGTGTTGGCTGGACACGGCCCCGTGTCGAGAGACTGTTTTATGAAGTTTGTCTTATTTTTAAGGAACTTAATAGTATCGGGTGGCTCCTGACTGGTTGGAACAACCCCAAAGTGCCTAAGGTACCTTAATTGTCCCAGACTAAGGCGAGAACGCAAGAGGTTGTCGGTGAGGGTAATTCCTATTTTCATTCTAGGTGGACAAGTCCAACCCTTTCCCGGGCTCTCGTTAAAGAAGGTATATGCCGAATCGCTCAGGTCTATGTATGCACCGAACGAAGTCGATGGAGAGTCCTTCACGACACAATCGGCAC
This sequence comes from Helianthus annuus, assembly GCF_002127325.2. Lineage (NCBI taxonomy): Eukaryota > Viridiplantae > Streptophyta > Magnoliopsida > Asterales > Asteraceae > Helianthus > Helianthus annuus. The sequence goes on along the minus strand of NC_035447.2, from coordinate 150,316,522 downwards.
AGGGACGACTATCGTCCAAGTCTTTGCTAGGTGTGAAGGTATTTTTGGAAGCAACGAGGTTGTTGGAATGCAATCCCAACATTTCTTCATGGTCTTCGTCTTGGGGAGGATCAATGAAATCCTTCCTAAGCTCTTTTGACCAATTTAAAATTAGCTCTTCTAGTTGAAATAACTCGTCAAGGAGCATTTCTCCTAGAATATCTGGCTGGGCGCATTCGAGGGAGAGATAGTGATTATTTTTACTTTCGCCCCTCTTAAGGTTATAAGGAGTCGGTGAGTCTATGTAGTGGGGCCTATAATTTAGAAAGTAACATTCTAATTCTTTATGTTTGCCTCCACATAATTGACACCACGTACCATAAGAGTGCCGAAAGTAAAAAGAATTACCATCACTCATGTTTGTGTCAGAAATTACCAACCGCCGGGATCTAACGGTTCTGTTTCAGTAAGTGAATCTTGGGCACGGGGGCGTGTTGAGTGAGCACGAGCCCATGTTCAGCTTACTGTTTGACTTAAAACAGGATTGCCAGTTCCAATGATTGAGCACGGGGGCGTGTTCAGCAGGCACGGCCCGTGCTGAGCTCTGCAGAAGCTGAAAAACTAAGAAAATCCTAAAAAATTAAAAAGAAAAATAAAAATATGATTAGGCCGTTGATTCCTTACTTTCTTAAAATCCTTGGGTCCCCGGCAACGGCGCCAAAAAACTTGATGCGTGTGTAGTGTAATATGTTTTAGATGTATATTTAAGCCCTTTTTACACTTTTAGCCAAGTTTTAAATTTATAAAACACGATATTTACTAACACTAAACACACATATGGGCAAGTGCACCCATCGTGGACGTAGTATAGTGTTGGTAAGATACCGAGGTCGTCCAAGGACACAAGAGCTTTTAGTACCGGTTTATCCTCAACGTCTAATCAAATCAAAAATGTTAGAAAAGATTTTTAAACTAAGAAAATAAAAACTAACTAAATGCTGAAAAATAAAAATAAAAATAAAAACAGATAGACAAGATGAATCACTTGGATCCGACTCGTGTATTAGTATAACCTTTGATTATTTTCGCACTTTTGCACTTGTTTAAGAGATTATCTTAGTTATTGTAGTAGGCCCCTCTTTTGAAGGCGACGTTACCCTCAACCTAGTAGTTTAGCAAGGATACAATCTTAAAGGGTCGGATTATTGAAAGATAATGAATTAAGTTATTAATGCAAATTATGGTAGGCCCCTCTTTTGGAGGTGACGTTACCCTCGACTAAGTAGTCTGAGTCAGCAGGGATACAGTCCTAAATAGCCGGGTTATAGTATTAATAGTAGTTGACTTATGAGGGGGTCAAAGAGTTTGGATCCCCGCCATCCAATACCTATGGGCATTGAAGGAGATCCTACTAAATTTGACCCAGGTCCCTTGCAGGACCTCTAAACGCTGAACAAGGGCAAGACCCTTACCAAACCGTTCCCTTAACCCCCGACCAGGTAGCCAACATACCTCCATATAGACCGTGGAGATATGAATGGTGAAAATCTTTTATTTTATATAGACAGTAAAATAATTCCAAGACACCACGGACAAACGATAAGGAAAGATCACCTTCAACATAAGCAACTAGTTATTAAAGTCATTAATACAAAACCAAATAAAAAGTGCAAAAGATTAAAAATAAAAAGTATTATACTAAACACTTGTCTTCACCAAGTGATGTAAGAGACTTAGGCAAACATGGCCTTGATTGTCAAGAACTCTTACGATCAATCTTGGATCCCGAGACGACTCACACACTCTATGATGGACAATGGATGATGGTGGTGGATGATGGTGTTATGGTGGTGGTGGGTGGTGGATGAAGTGTGAGAGAGGTGGTGTGCCAAGGGATGAGTTGCAATGAAACCAAGCACTCCTATTTATAGGATGAACAGAAGGCTGGGCACGGACCCGTGCCTGTCTGACACTCTCTCTTCATTAATTGTAACTCGCAATTACAACTAATGCGCCTGCAGTACTTTCGCCACGCCCCCGTGTTCACTGGGCACGGCCCCGTGGTGGGCAATAGAAGCTTCTACTGGTTTGTCTTTTATGCTGCTTCTTGGGCACGGCCCCGTGCTGGCTAAGCACGGGGCGTGTTCAATCTTCTGCATTCTCTATTTTGCTTGGGAGGATGCTGTCGAGGGGTCGGGCAATCCACTTATGTTCCTTTTCTTGTATTTATGTTAGAATTAGCTGTCTTTTTGCTTCTTTTGTTAATTTGAGCTCATTTAATCCCGAAAATACAAAAGGAAGACAAAAACACTCTTTTTCCAACATTAGTACTTAAAAAGGGTTAGTTTTATGCCTCATTTGATGTAATTTATATGTTGCATTTTACACACATCATGTTTACACACTTGTTTTGTTTCTATAAATGCTTCTTGTTCATAAAATATTCGGGTTTTTACAAAACTAGTATTTTCCGCTTGGTCCTTCCGAAAAACCACTTGTAGATCTTTAGATCTACAAGTTTACAACTTCATTTTACAAGAAAAATTATATTTATTCAAGTTTCAAGTTCATGGTGGATGGTTTCATCATCTTTTTACATCTCTATCACTAACATACTACCAGTTCATGTTCTTGAACATGATCTAGTATGTATTGATGATGATCCATCCCACTTTTAGTAACAAACAACATCAAATAATTACAACTAGACAAGGTTTACATGATTTACACAACTAGCTTCTCTTTATCCAACTTGTTCATCTTATGTTCAAGACTTTATGTTATGTTCTTTAGTGTTCTTAACTTTTAACCATTAAATCACCTATTAACCACCATAAACAAGATCAAGATGATGATTAGAGACACTTACTACTAGCTCAAGGCTAGGGAAGAAACAAGGTGTAAATGTGGTGGATAAAAGAAATCTAGAGCGGTTCTTGCACTTTCGAGATCACCCGGCTTGTTTGTGAAGCTCCTTGCACCTTTGTGTATATAAGAAATGGTTGGACAAAGGTTGGAAGTGGGTGGATGACGGTGGTAGGGTGGCGGCCAACTGGTGGTTATGGAGAGGAAGTTGTTGCTTGGTGTTTGTTTGAAGAAAGAGAATGGTGGACTAGCATACTTATTTATAATCCAAGCTCTCTAATATCCAATGTGTAGTATGTTATCTAGATAACCAACATTAGGGATTAAAATATTCAACAAAATGGAAGTGGGTCATCCCCTTGGGTGACCGTCAAGAAAGGGGGGGGGGTAAGGGTTGGGTTGGGTTGGGTTGTGTAATGTTATAGTTAAGGTTTGGTTGGAATCTAAAGGTTAGTTAGTATGTTCAAGTGTGTTTATTATTATAAAGGGTGTTAGGTGTTCGGGGACCCTAACTAGCTCAGAGAAGTCAAAACAATGTCTTTGGCAATATTTTTATGTCCCAGGTAAAGTACGGTTGTTCGGTTGGATATTGATCCGTTAAAGTGCTAAGTGAAGCTATAAAGTGTTATTTATATTATTTTTAGTGACACATTAAATTCCCGACACTTTGGAAAGTGTCTAGTATTATTTTACCAAGTTTTTGCACTCTACTAGTTATGTTAAATGCTGAATTTTTGCATAAAGTGCAGAATTTTGTAATTAAAATGTGTTTTAGGCACTTCCGGTCACTATAACTATCACCTAGTGACGCAGTTTTATGATCCTCACCTCCCTACACTCCTTACTAGTGTAGTAATCTACTCCCGGCTCATACTGGCCTCAGAATCAATGTCTGTCTAGTGCTGGCAATGTCAGCATGTTTACTGGGTTATCCGCTCAGTGTGCTAACTGTGCTTTGTGCATCAAGTTTGTCACTAATGTTTTGTGTGTAATAAATGAAGTGACAGTAATAAGGTATGATGCATGAGTATGCATGTATCAGAAAACAGAAAGCAGTTTAGTCATAATTGTAGTCAAGCACAGTAATTAGGCACTAATTAAATATTAATTAATTTGTACGGATACCTGGATTTGTGAGGGTTGTCACATTCTCCCCCCGTTAAGAAAATTTCGTCCTCGAAATTTGTATTACCTTAACTCCTTATGGTTACATCACACGTGTATGTATATGAATAATACCGAGGTAGATAATCACTAACCTAATCAAACCTCACTCACATCAGGTGAGTCCAAGAGTATATAACAACCCAAATCCTATGGTTAAAAAGGTATGTGCTTTTAGCATTTGATGTCAAAGGTACAGGACGTACTTGACATATAGTCTAGTGTAATCCAGCTAGCAGGGGGGGTTTCCATAAAAGAGGAGTTTTGACTAATCAGATTCTCAAACGATCGATCGGAAAATGCAACCGAGTTTTCACAAACCATAGCATCCGCTATATGAATTTAAATTCAACAACTCAAAAGTAATAGTAAAATGATCTGTCAACTCCCGAATAAATGAATGGTAAGGTTTAGGGTGTTGACATTCTTGAATTGCGAGAATACACCGAATGAAGTACAAGCGACTCTGGTGTATTATTGTCTTAATTTGTAGTTGCATCGGAATGTTTAAATGACGGGTCAAACAGAAATATATGTAGTTTCGTGTGGAACAGTGACCATGATTAGCACAAGCTACAAGTTTGTAATGACACCACGAGGTGTCGTATTGACATAATTCAAGTATAGTGATGACTAAACAAGTTCACCGTTTTGGAAATCAAATGAAAGTGCACTAAAACAGGCCAGAAGATTTGATTTACACAAGGTCATAAAGTTTTTTTTTTCAGTTGAATATAGAACATCAGAGAGTTGTTGTTTTTAATCGAAGGTGAGAAAGCAATAAGTGCCGCAAGGCATTCGATTGATCATAAAAGAATTGTCAGGAGGTACACTGTGATATGAAATGAATTTATGTACCTTTGCCTCAACACGCAAGTGTGTCGAGAGCGATTTAATCGTGATAAACAAAACGGATTTAGGGCAAGTTGTCAAATAATCAGTTAAATCCGTGTACGAAGTGAGTAACCAAATAAGCGCAAGTTTCAATTTTGTGAAAGTATCCCCACAAGGTGTCGTGACCAACAAATGATTTAGTGAAGTCGTAGACCAACAAGTCTACTACGACTCAAAACAAAAGAATCTTTGCCAAATGATTTGAATATGATACTCTCAATACATCATATGACGTCTTAAACTGGATTTACAAAGTGGATAAGTTCAAGCAATTGAACTTGGTTTTAGCGTAACCTGGCAATAAACGTATGTATCAATAAAGGAATCTCGGTATGGTTACAAGGATAAACCATGTAACTTGAAGGAAATCCATTTCAAGAAAGTGTGTTGACTTGGTAACAAAAGAGCCAACAATAACAATAATGTAGGTTATTCGAATCACGAATCAGTAACTAGGTTTAGCAAAATAGTATTTAAATTTCAATGAAGTGTTTGTTTGAAACGAAACCACATGCGTAGCAAATGATGCATGTATGTCATGAAAGTTTCCGAGTACTGAAGCAATGAGTACTTGCTAAAATGAAGAAACGACCAAGTATCGAAACAAATGTGTGTTCGCTCTTAGCGAAGGAAATCAACGCGATGCAACTACTATCAAGGGGAGTAGAGATGCAAACATCTATTTGCTAGAAGCAAAAGTAAAGATTTCAACAAAAGAAGTTTAAGTACTTTTCTCTTGGGTCAACGGAACTGGCATACATGTCAGGTTAATGGTGTCTGCTTGAGTTAGCAGATGTGGTTCCTAATCAACAAGTTTTGTGAATTTGGACCTGGGTTCCCGACGGTCCTAAGTACGTGTTTCCTAGATTCTCAGGGTTTGGTATTTGGTGTAGAATTGTTCTGTGCATCGTGTAGGAAGCACCATTCTTGTGTACGTCTGAAACAAATTATTGTCCCGCCATTTTCCCGGCATGATTTCTTCCTGGAGTCACAGCTAATCACACTCGATCATCGGCCAGTCGTGAAATAGTAGTTGAATCCTCACAGTAAGTTAAATAATTCGTTAATCCTTAGCAAGAGTTATCAACTCTAGTTGGTTAGGTCGTTCGGCTCCTGGTAGTTTGATGTCAGTTCGGAAGGTATCGTCCTTCTTATTGACGAGCAGAATTAGGATTACCCAAAAGGGAATTTTGGTATGTTATCTTCCTTCTCTAGCAACCACTGAGGTTACACTGGCAATTCTTGCATCTCCGAAGGTGTATGTCATTAAAGTGCAATAACAGCAGGCGCTGCGTCTGGAATTAAATCGATGCAAAATTCAAGTTGTCGTTGAGGAGGTAGTTTTTGGCAAGTCCTTGGGAAAAACTTCGGGATATTCCCTTATCACAGGGGTATTTCTGAGTTTTGGTTCTTCGGCTCCCTCGTCCACGACATGAGTCAAGACTGTTTCTTCGTTCGCCATCGCAGTGCGGATATCAATCTCCTATTGATCATTCGTCAACCAATCCATGCAACTACCTTGTTGAAGTCTCCCAATTCACTGGCAGTAGAGCAAGCGTAAACTCACGTTTTCCGGGTCCTACTTTGGTTCTTCGTTGGCTTCCTCTAGCTTCCCATTAGCTAGTTCTATCGAGTGCGGGTTATCTAACTTACTTACTACTAAACCAAGTGTACTCTCAAACCATAGAGTTGTAATCTAAAATTTGCAGCAGTATCTAGTAGCGCAAATGCATAGCGTTGAGTAATATGGGACGTACCGATATCCATGCTTAGATTCCTGGCGTGCTTCCCTAGCTCCGGTGTCAGACATTTTTCCCATGATTTTGTTTAATCTCCCTTGGGCAATCTTTCCTAAAGTGCCTCATATCCCCGCAGTTATAACATCCCTTACCTTTCCCCTTTCCTTTCTTTCCACGCTTCGTCTCACGCCAACACGTTTCCCTGTTGTGTCCCACTTTGCCACAGTTGTCACACTTCCCATTTTTACAACGCCCGGTATGATGACGTCGGCACCTGTCGCATTTAGGTAGTTTACCTATGTACTCTTTTCTCTTTTTGGCCTTGTTGTTGCTACTAGTCTGGGTACCCTGTTTGAAATTTGCTAACTTTCTCTTGTTGTCCCCAGATGACTCTACATGAGTCTCCTTCTCCTCCTCAGAGATTGAAAATTTGTTCATCCTGATTGCCTCTTCCGTCAAGGTCACACTTAGATTGATGGCCTCAGCGATCGTTGCAGGCTTTGATGTCGTCACCATGCTCATGATTTGGGGTGCCAATCCCCAAATGGAACGCTCAATCTTCTTAAACTCTGGATCTACCATGTATGGAACAATACGCGACAGAACTTGGAACTTCTCCACGTACTCAGCTATTTTTGGACCTTCCATCTTCAAGTTCCAGAGCTCAGTTTCTATCTTCTGGCTTTCGGTTCTCGAACAGTACTTTTTATGCATTAGTTCTTTCAGCTCGTCCCATGACAAAGTATACGCAGCAGCCTCGCCCAACGTCTGAACCTGGAGTTTCCACCATGAAAGAGCCCCATCTCGGAACAGTCCGGAAATGTACGTGACCTGATGCTCTGGGGCGCAGTTGCTTGCACGCAAAACAGTGTCCGTTGTGACACTCTGGGTTTTCCCGAGCATATATCTTGTAGTGACAACGTGTGCGTATATATTATTAAATGAAAGTTGTGTATTATCTTGATGTGTTATGTGTTGATAATGTGTACGTAGAATATATATATATATATATATATATATATGTGTGTGTGTGTGTGTGTATATATGTATGTCGTGAGCCGAGACCATGAACCCGACTTGAGACCACTCGGTCTCGAGTAAACAGTAAACAGTTGGGCCGGTTGGGGGCATGCACAGCTGGGCCGGTTGGGCCACAACCTTCCTTAGCCCACTCGGAACCCATTAGGGTGCACCAACTTGGAACAAGTATAAAACTCATGCTCCTAGCCAACCTTGCCATTTTTGGGCAACCAACATTCCTTCACACTCACTCTCACACACTCTCCTTCATCCTCTCAACCAAAACCCTAGCAACATCCTTCTCCTCTCTCCCTCTCTCTCAGATTAAACCGGCTAAAGGATCATCACTCGGGAACTTTCTTCATCGATCCTCCATACACTCTCCATATCTAGCCGGTTAGTGCCCTATGGTTTGTTTAATCCTTGATGATTTAGAATACTTAATAATACCACCTTGTTGATCAAATGAATTGGTTAATGGATGTTTGTTTTGAATGATTAAATGAGGAATGAGATGTGAACTATTGTTCTTTGAATGATAAATAATAGATGATGCTTATGACCATCCGATTCATGTTAGATAAAATAGGACAAATATTGTGTTTAATGATGGTTTACAAGATTGTCTTGATATTAGGATATATGTCACATGATTCTTGTCCACAAATCTCGTGTTATATGTTTCGGTATTGGGGATGTATGCACAAGCTTTGAATATAAAGATTAATGATAAAACCCTAGTGATGAACTATATGAATATGATATGAATGGGTGTTGAATGTGTTTGAATGTTTGAAATTGTGTGTTTTCATCTGTTTTGAACAAAGTTTAGACAAGAAAACATGTTTGTGAACCCTCATTGGATAGTACATAAAATCATGAACATGAAATTCTATTGGTTAGTACAAGTCTCGCAGATGTACCAGAATCAGCAGGCAAACGAGTCGAGACCTCTGGTTTCGACTCGAGACCATCCAGTTGCGACTCGAAACCGCGGTGATTGCGACTCGAGACCACATAGTGACAACTCGAGACTGGACTCGAGACCTCTAAGGTTGCGACTTAAGCCTGCACTACTCGAGACCGGACGTCTATGACTCGAGACCTCGTGGTAGCGACTCGAGACCGCATGTTCTCGAGTCGAGACCACTTAGTCTCGATTGGGCTGTCTGACTCAGTTATTGGGCCACCAAATGTGACAATGTGTTTTGGGCTTGTATCTGTGCTACTGTGCTATGTGCTGATTGAATGATTAAGGATTGGAACATGCCCAATAACTTAAATGACAATTGTATGTTATGCATGCTATATGTTAAGTTATGTGTAAAATATATGCGACATCTCTGTACCCAAACCTGACCTATACTGGTAGCCATGCTAGGACGTGGTGACCAGCGTGCTTGACCAAGTAACCTAATCTGCCGAGCAACCCAAGGTGAGTTCACACACTAAAAGCATGCGTCCCAGGGAGGGACACGGACAAACTGACATCTTTGGGAAGAATACTTCCAAACTAATACTTCCGGGGGAAAATACGAATGGGTATTTTAATTCACTATCTCCGGGGGAGATACGTTTGGATATTATTTATAAATCATAACTAGCAAAACTAAACGAAACTCTATCACATTAAGTCCCTGCTTACAGTACCGATTAATCGCCGGGGGCGAACGGGTTATTAGTTGATAGCGCTATTAGGTTTGACAACCTCACACCGTGACCGGGGGATCGAGCGTGAACTAGTAGACCTTGCATCTTGGTCAATGACGATAGACATTGACTCGGGGCACAACAACTTTACGTCAACAGTTTCGGTATCGACAGTTTAGTGAGTTTACAGATGGGGTAGCTCCCCATAACGTGATTATAAATGCTTTATCTAAACAACTTACGTTTTCGAAAACTAAAACTTGACACCTCGTGAACTCGCCAACATTTTGTTGATACCCTACTGCATACTTTGCAGGTACCCAGTGACTCAGGAGCTTGCAGCTTGGGGATGTGTAGTGGTCGTCTAACCCATGTGTTGGGTTCTAAATAAACTTGAACTATGAACTATGTTTTAAACTATTTTGTCTATGCTTCTGCTACTTACCTAAACTACTATTTGAACCTAAAACTTCTGAACTTTGGTTATGATAATTGCTAACCCTGTGGTTGGTGAATACTACTTATGTTATTAATTAAATTGCTCAGTATAATTGGTGGCTGGATCCTGGTCAGTCACGCCCCCAAGCGGTGGCACTCCGCATGTGGATTTGGGGGTGTGACAGATTGGTATCAGAGCCATTGGTTATAGTGAACTTGGTTTTAAAAAGGGAATCTTTTTGAGAAAAACCAGACTATAACCCGTGACTGCGACGACACTACACTCCAAGTGCAAGACTCAACACATTAGACCTCATAGCTCGGACTAGTGTTTACTTGCTTGCTTACTTTATGCTTTCTGTTCTGCTATACGTACTAGTGTGCCTAGTTAGATAGATACACCTCCCTCTTCTATCTCATTTTCGCTACATTACGACATCACACTCATGCTATGTTTTCTGGTTGTGAAGACAATGAGTGGACGCGGAAGGGGAAACATTAACATGACGCATGCTCAATTCACTAACCTGCTTAACACGGTGGCTGTAGCTTTCGCAGCTAACCCTGGAGGTAAACTCGTTACTTTAGGATGTTTAGATTCTACCGCCGCATCGTATTTTCACCCCTAAACCTATTTGCTTCGCTTCTCACAACAGGACAGCATGCGCTTGCGCAACCACATGTTTGTACTTTCAAAACCTTCATGGATTGCAAACCTCTCCCTTTCAATGGCACAGAGGGTGCCATAGGTCTTCTACACTGGATTGAGAAAGTCGAAGCCGTCTTTGCTGTCTGCGAGCGTCCCCCTGCAAATTGGGTGAAGTTTGCTACTGGTACGCTTGAAGGAAACGCGCTTTCCTGGTGGAAGGCGCAAATTCAGATGTTTGGTTTGGAAACTGCTAATGCTACCGCGTGGGAAGATTTCAAGGACATGATTAAAGAAGAGTATTGTCACAGGGATGACATCCACAAGCTCGAAAACGAGTACTTTGAGCTCAAGATGGTTGGATCAGAGACCGAAACATACACCAAACAGTCCAACGACTATGCTGCTCTTTGCCCAAACATGTCTCGACCTATGTATCGAAGGATCGAATTGTACATCAAGGGGTTGGCCCCAGAAATCCGGAGCCATGTGACCGCAGCTAACCTCAATACCATTCAGCCAGTCGTCCGTCTTGCTCACAAACTCACTGATCAGGCTGTGGAACAGGGCAAGCTGCCCAAGAGGATCAGTGTTACTGCTGGAACTTCTAGTGATAACAAGCGTAAGTGGGAAGGAAACCAAAGAAAGGATGCTAACCCCACTCAGGTCCCATCTCAGCAGAGGAAAACTGAAAACAACAAGGGCCCTCAACAACAGGGTGGCTATCGCGGGAACCACCCCAAGTGCAACAAGTGCAACCGACACCACAGCGGGCCTTGTGGGAAAGGTCAGTGTCAGGGATGTAACAAGATGGGGCATGAGGCCAAGGACTGTAGGAGTCCACGTCCCGCAGGGCAGAACCAACAACAGCAGCAAGATCATGGGAATGTTAAGGGTTGTTTCCAGTGTGGAGCGGAGGGACACATTAAGAGGAATTGCCCTGAACTGAACCAGAACCGCAACAACAATCAGGGAGCTGGAAACAACGATCAAAACAACAACAATGCTGGGAATGGTGCAAGAGGAAGGGCTTTTGTGATTGGAGCTGGAGAAGCAAGGAAAGACCCCAACGTCGTGGCAGGTAAGTTCCTACTCGATGATCGTTATGTTTCCGTATTATTTGATTCTGGAGCCGATGCTAGTTATGTATCCCTACGTATTAGTAAGAAGTTTAAGCACCCGCCTATGTTACTAAGTTCTAAGCACATCGTCGAGTTAGCTAATGGCAGAAACATCGAGGCCTCACATGTTATCAGCTACTGCAAACTAGTATTGTCTGGTCAGACCTTTAGCATCGATCTTTTCCCTATCGATCTTGGAAGCTTCGACGTCGTCATCGGTATGGATTGGTTATCCAAACATCGCGCTGAAATCCTCTGTCAAGAGAAAATGGTTCGCATCCCCCGCCGTTCTGGCAGACCCCTCATCATTCAAGGTGACAAAGGCAGAGAAGTCACATACATCATCTCGTTCTTAAAGGCCCAGAAGTGTTTACGAAAAGGGCACACCGCCATCTTAGCACTTGTCACCGACACACAGAAAAAGGAAAAGAGGATTGAAGATTTTCCAGTGGTACGTGAATACCCCGAGGTATTTCCTGAAGAACTACCTGGACTCCCTCCCCACCGTCAGGTCGAATTCCAAATCGAGCTAGCTCCCGGAGCAGCACCTATAGCTCGTGCGCCTTATCGACTAGCCCCCGCAGAACTGAAGGAACTCTCTACACAACTATAGGAACTGTTGGATAAAGGATTTATCTATGACAACTCGTATTTCAAACCTACTTTGTGTAACGTTACGTGCTTATGTGAAGCTATATGATTGATTTAATGAATGATGTATTTGATACGTGCTTTGTGTAAATGTGTGTATGTTATGTGAATGTTACACGAACCGATCGCACAAGACTCACCGACCGCACAAGCCCATTTGGGCCTTATTCTTTCTACACGGACCTATGGGACAACCCATTAAGGGGATTCGGCCCACTACACTTATACGAATGACATTAGAGTATAGGGTACACCTCATTTGTTACAAAACACTCTATACACACACAAGAACCCTAGCTCTCTAGAAGCCGGCGGCAATCATCTTGTATCTCGAAGCTCTCTTTGAATTCGTTTTCCCTTCCAATCGGTTAGTGTGTTTATGTTTGTGTTCATGATTGATTAACGATATGATTCATATGTGAAATTGCTCATGTCCATGCTAATCGGTTTGTTCTTAATGTTTGTATACCGAATGATTTTAATCGGCCGTATGGTTATTATGATTGATTATGTTGTTGAAAGATAGTGTTTTTGATAATCGGATCACATGTATGCTTATTAATGCTCATACAATTTGGATTGCATGACCTAGAGTAGAACCGAATGCATAGTAATCGGTTGAGATATGATATAAGTCGGATGTATGTTAATGTTTGGGTTTGGTGTTCATGTTTAATCATGTTAGGGTTCATGAGGTTTAGTGCTAAAAATCCCTGTTTTGATCGATATGATTTGTTTAGGGTTATGGAAATTGTGTTAATTGATAATTGTTAAAATTGGAAACTATTGAAATTGGTCAAAAGGATTAATGGAAATTGTAACCGATTACTTAAAAATCGGAATGTTTGAACCGGTCACACAAGGCCTCTCAATCGTACAAGAGGTCCATTCGCACAAGCCGGACGCACAAACACAACCACATTATGTTTACCTATGCCTGATCGCACAACACCCTGTGGATCGCACAAGCTAATGCCGATCGCACAAGGGGTTGGGCCACACACTGTTATGGAATTTTATTACACTATTGGGCCGAACAGCCCATTCACCAATCGTACAATCCAATCCGGATCGCACAAGTTGTATCATCCATTGGGCTGTGTATGATAATGGACTGATGATGTTGGGCCTCCAAGCCCAAAGATCAATCGCACAACCCAACTCAGTCGCACAAGGTTAACCGGGTCGTACAAGGTTAACCGGGTCGCACAAGATGTTTGTTAATGTGTTATTTGGGCCGTATATGTTAGACTGTTTGCTTGTATGTTGGGCCGGGGATTTGTTGGGCTTAGACATTGAATCGCACAAGATGGTTGGGCTCGCACAAGCTCAATGGCCCAACCACCCGAACCGCACAAGTGGTGAATGTTATGCTTTGACTGTTTACGTGCTATACGAGTTTGCTATGACTTATACGTGCATTACTTGAAGTCAAAACCTGACTTGTGTGGTAACCCTGTTAGGACGTGATTGATCACCCTTAGTTCAAGAACCTTTTGTGTATCTGCCGAGCAAACCAAGGTGAGTTCACACAGCCAAGGCATGGGATTCCCGGGTTGGGAATTGGGTTGGATTATTTGAGATGGATGATTACTCGTACTTACGCTATTGCTAGACTATAGACCATCGTCCTCAGGATAGTCAGGACACTTACGTAAAACCTACGTAAACTAGTATCTACCATTGTCTCCCGGGTCGGGAGGACACTTACGTAAAACCTACGTAAACTAATACCCACTACTGTCTTCCGGGTCGGAAGGACACTTACGTAAATCCTACGTAAACCCCACACGTACCACTGTCCTCGGGGAAGGGCACTCACGTAAATCCTACGTGACCTTGTACGTATTCCTGTTCTCGGTTTAAGAAGAACACATGGTTGCAAATAGTATAGTAAGTACAATCATGGGAAGCCCCCATTAGAAAAGATAAATGTGGGAATCCCCCACTAGTAATAGATATGATCATGGGAAGCCCCCACTAAATGAACATAAGAATTGCTTTTACGAACTTACTTTCTGTGAACTCGCTCAACTAGTTGTTGACTCTCTGATGCATGCCTTGCAGGACCTTAGGTACTTATGGAGCTTGCACAAGGAGGAGCAGGTCGTTGTGGGCATGGATCGTGAATTCTTAATTAAACACTTATGACATTTCATACATTAAAACTTATGTTGGGCTTTTACGTTAATGCTTCCGCTACACTTAATTATGTTGGTTTTGATTAACACCTTTCGTATTGATGGATAACTGTTACTACTTATTTATATGTTCAATATGATTGGTGGCTTGATCCTGGTCATGTCACGCTCCCAAGCAGTGGTACTCCGTGTGTGGATTTTGGGGGTGTGACAGATTGGTATCAGAGCCATTGGTTATAGAGAACTTGGTTTTAATATGGGAAAACGTTTTTATTAAAACCGGACTATAACCAGAACAATGCTCTCAACGATCCACAACGACGCTTCGCTCCACGTGTAAGACTCAACATCCTAGGTAATAAGGTTTATGGTTATTGCCTACATGCTAGAATTGCATAGAATTTTGCTCGTGGTATGCTTAGAATGACCCTGCTCATTACTTGTTATTGCTTGAGAACACCTACGTGCTTACGCTTTTCTGTCATCGCCCTACTCGCGAACCATTCTCACTTACGCTACTTTTACAATGAAGATCATGTCTGGACGAATTAACATGACTCAAGCCCAGCTAGAGGCTCTCGTTCAAGCTCAAGTTGCTGCGGCACTTGCAGCCGCACAAGCAGGAGGTATATCCTGTAGTCTTAGCACACACTAGGATCTTTAGATCCTACACTCCTAAACTAGCTCTCGTGTTTAAACTTTGTCCTATTCGTACACAATAGGTCAACCCGCGCAGCAGCCTGTCTGCACTTTCAAGAACTTCATGGACTGTCGTCCAAGCACCTTCAGTGGCACCGAGGGAGCGGTGGGACTCCTCCACTGGTTTGAAAAGCTCGAGTCTGTGTCCGAGATGTGTGAATGCCCTGAGGCTCGCAGGGTGAAATATGCCACTGGTACTTTAGAGGGGATTGCTCTAACTTGGTGGAACGCCCAAGTTCAGATCTTAGGGTTGGCAGCTGCTAACGCCACACCCTGGAATGAATTCAAGGAACTTATTAAGAGGGAATACTGCACACGTGATGACATTCACAAGCTTGAAGATGAATTTTACCACTTGAAAATAACGGGGTCAGAGATTGAAGCTTATACGAAACGGTCAAACGAACTGGCCATTCTGTGCCCAACCATGGTAGACCCTCCGATCAAGCGTATCGAACTGTACCTCAAGGGTCTAGCCTCAGAAATTCAGAGCCATGTTACATCGGCTAACCTCAACAACATCCAAGACATTCAGCGTCTTGCTCATCGCCTCACGGATCAGGCGGTGCAACAGAACAAGTTGCCCAAACGCATCAGTGCTACCACTTCAGCCGCTACTCCCACTACCCCCAGTGACAGCAAAAGAAAGTGGGATGGGGATTCTAGCAAAGGTTCAGCAACAGTTCAATCCAAAGCTCAGCAGCAGAAAACTGACCACTACCAGAGTCCCAGTCAGCAATCTTCTGGTGGTCATAGACAGAGAAGATATCAAGGGTTTCACCCCAAGTGTCACAACTGCAACAGGCATCACAGCGGCCAGTGCAACAAGGGTCGTTGTCAAAGGTGTCTCAAGATGGGTCATGAGGCCAAAGACTGTAGGAGCCCATGGCCTGCAAATCAGAACCAGCAACCGCAACAACCAGCTCCACAGAACCCACAGCAGCAGCAGCCACAGCGTGGAAACCGGGGATGTTTCCAGTGTGGGGCTGAAGGTCATTTCAAACGCGATTGCCCTCAACTGAACCAGAACCAGAATCGCAACAACAATCACCAGGGCAATGGTAACAATGGTGGGAACAACAACAACAATGGCAACGAGGCAAGGGGTTGAGCTTTCGTGCTGGGGCGAGGAGACGCAATGAACGATCCCAATGTGGTTATGGGTAAGTTTCTCCTCGACGATATTTATGTTACTGTTTTGTTTGATTCGGGTGCTGATACAAGTTATATATCGCTAAAAGTTAGTAAATTGTTAAAACGTACACCAACACCCCTAAACACCAAGCATGTAGTAGAACTAGCTAATGGTAAGAGTCTAGAGGCCACGCAAGTAGTCAGGGGTTGTAGTATTGTCTTAGCCGGTCAGGCTTTCTCCATCGACCTCATTCCCATAGTCTTGGGTAGTTTCGATATCGTTATTGGGATGGATTGGTTATCCCAACATCAGGCAGAAATCATATGCAGCGAGAAGATCATTCGTATTCCCCGTTCTGGTCAAGAACCTCTCGAAGTTCAAGGCGACAAGAGTGGTGCTGTGGTTGGCATTATCTCTTTCTTGAAGGCTCAGAAATGTTTGCGGAAGGGTCACACCGCTATCTTGGCACTCGTTACAGATGCATCCGCGAAGGAGGAGAAATTGGAAGATATTCCAGTTGTACGCGACTTCCCTCAGGTGTTCCCTGAAGATTTGCCTGGTTTACCTCCTCATCGTCAGGTCAAATTTCAAATCGAGCTCGCTCCAGGAGCAGCACCCATAGCTCGCGCACCGTATCGTCTAGCTCCATCAGAATTGGAGGAACTGTCAAAGCAGCTACAAGAGCTCTTGGAAAAGGGCTTTATTCGTCCAAGCTCATCGCCTTGGGGAGCTCCAGTACTTTTCGTGAAAAAGAAGGATGGCACATTCAGGATGTGCATCGACTACCGTGAACTCAACAAGGTGACGGTGAAAAATCGTTATCCTCTTCCGCGTATAGACGACTTATTCGACCAGTTGCAGGGGTCGAGTTACTACTCCAAGATAGACTTAAGGTCAGGATACCATCAGCTGAGAGTCCGGGATGAGGACGTCTCCAAAACCGCATTCAGAACTCGCTACGGCCACTACGAGTTTCTTGTCATGCCGTTCGGGTTAACGAACGCACCTGCCGTATTTATGGATCTTATGAACAGGGTGTGCAAACCCTACTCAGACAAGTTCGTGATAGTTTTCATCGATGACATTCTGATCTACTCCAAGAGTCAGGAAGAGCACGAGCAGCATCTACGATTGATTTTGGAACTCCTTCGAAAGGAACAGTTGTACGCCAAGATTTCCAAATGTGACTTCTGGCTTCGTGAAGTCCACTTTCTAGGCCACGTAGTAAACAAGGATGGGATCCATGTCGATCCATCCAAGGTAGAGTCGATCAGAAACTGGCCTGCGCCACGTACACCCACGGAAATACGCCAATTCTTGGGTTTGGCGGGATATTACAGACGATTCATCAAAGACTTTTCGAAGATAGCACAGCCGCTTACACTACTAACACAGAAAGGTGTCACGTACCGTTGGGGAGATTCCCAGGAAACTGCTTTTCAGTACCTAAAGGATAGGCTTTGTAGCGCACCTATTCTCTCATTGCCAGAGGGCACGGACGACTTTGTGGTTTATTGTGACGCGTCGATACAGGGTCTTGGGTGTGTATTGATGCAACGGGATAAGGTTATAGCTTACGCTTCTCGTCAACTCAAGGTTCATGAACGAAACTACACGACGCACGATTTAGAGCTGGGAGCTGTTGTTTTCGCGCTTAAGATATGGCGACACTACCTGTACGGTACCAAGTGCACGATTTACACCAATCACAGGAGTCTCGAGCATATCCTTAAGCAAAAGGATTTGAACATGCGTCAACGAAGATGGGTTGAACTTCTGAACGATTATGAATGCGCCATCAAGTACCATCCAGGCAAAGCCAATGTTGTGGTTGACACCCTCAGTCGAAAGGACACTCTACCTAGACGCGTACGAGCCTTGCAGCTCACTATTCAGTCTAGTCTTCCTGCACAGATACGAACTGCTCAGATGGAAGCACTAAAACCCGAAAACGTCAAGGCTGAAGCCTTACGCGGCTCAAGGCAACGAATGGAACAAAAGGAAGACGGCGCCTACTATGTAACAGGGCGTATTTGGGTCCCACTTTATGGCGGTTTACGAGAGCTTGTGATGGACGAAGCACACAAGTCTCGCTACTCGGTACATCCAGGGTCGGATAAAATGTACCACGACATCAGAACTACGTATTGGTGGCCTAGCATGAAGGCCCACATAGCGACTTACGTTGGCAAGTGTTTGACATGTGCAAAAGTCAAAGTGGAGTACCAGAAACCAGCAGGTCTACTTCAACAACCCAAGATACCGCAGTGGAAATGGGAAGAAATTTCCATGGATTTTGTTACAGGCCTACCCAGATCCCAGCGTGGGAATGATACCATATGGGTGATCGTGGATCGACTCACCAAGTCTGCACACTTCCTGGCTATAAAGGAAACGGATAAGTTCTCCACTCTCGCAGACGTTTACCTTAAAGAAGTTGTTTCGAGGCACGGGGTGCCCACCTCCATCATTTCGGATCGGGATGCACGATTCACGTCAGAGCTATGGTAAGCGATGCACAAATCTTTTGGCTCACGATTAGACATGAGCACAGCGTATCACCCTCAGACGGATGGGCAGTCTGAGCGAACGATCCAAACTCTTGAAGACATGCTTCGGGCATGTGTTATTGATTTCGGCAACGGCTGGAAAAAGCATCTCCCTTTGGTGGAATTCTCATACAATAACAGCTATCACACCAGCATACAAGCCGCTCCATTTGAGGCATTGTACGGACGTAAATGCCGGTCACCTCTCTGTTGGGCAGAGGTGGGGGATAGTCAGATCACGGGTCCAGAGATTGTAGTGGACGCCACGGAAAAGATTGCACAGATACGACAACGCATGGCGGCAGCACGCGACCGTCAGAAAGCCTACGCGGACAAGCGTAGGAAGCCTTTGGAATTTCAGGTCGGGGACCGGGTTTTGCTTAAAGTCTCACCCTGGAAGGGTGTGGTTCGTTTTGGCAAACGGGGCAAACTAAATCCGCGGTACGTCGGACCATTTGAAATCATAGAGAAGATTGGCAAAGTGGCATACAAGCTAAGCCTACCAGCTGAACTCGGTACAGTTCACAATGTCTTTCACGTGTCAAATCTGAAGAAATGCCTGTCAGATGAGACCCTCATAGTTCCTTTTAAGGAACTCACTATCGATGAGCGGTTGCAGTTCGTCGAGGAGCCAGTTGAAATCACGGACCGGGATGTTAAGGTCCTCAAAAACAAGAGAATCCCTCTTGTTCGAGTTCGTTGGAACTCCCGTCGTGGCCCAGAGTACACCTGGGAACGCGAAGATCAGATGACAGAAAAGTACCCCCAGTTATTTGGAACCAATGCAATCACTACTGAGGCTGAAGCTACTACTGCGGAATTTCGGGACGAAATTCCAGATCAACGGGGGGAGGATGTGACACCCCAGGAAAACCAATGAACGATATAACCTACCTAGCTTCCTCAGTGAGTGCGTACCAAATTTCGGGACGAAATTTCTTCTAAGTTGGGGATAATGTGACAACTCGTATTTCAAACCTACTTTGTGTAACGTTACGTGCTTATGTGAAGCTATATGATTGATTTAATGAATGATGTATTTGATACGTGCTTTGTGTAAATGTATGTATGTTATGTGAATGTTACACGAACCGATCGCACAAGACTCACCGACCGCACAAGCCCATTTGGGCCTTATTCTTTCTACACGGACCTATGGGACAACCCATTAAGGGGATTCGGCCCACTACACTTATACGAATGACATTAGAGTATAGGGTACACCTCATTTGTTACAAAACACTCTATACACACACAAGAACCCTAGCTCTCTAGAAGCCGGCGGCAATCATCTTGTATCTCGAAGCTCTCTTTGAATTCGTTTTCCCTTCCAATCGGTTAGTGTGTTTATGTTTGTGTTCATGATTGATTAACGATATGATTCATATGTGAAATTGCTCATGTCCATGCTAATCGGTTTGTTCTTAATGTTTGTATACCGAATGATTTTAATCGGCCGTATGGTTATTATGATTGATTATGTTGTTGAAAGATAGTGTTTTTGATAATCGGATCACATGTATGCTTATTAATGCTCATACGATTTGGATTGCATGACCTAGAGTAGAACCGAATGCATAGTAATCGGTTGAGATATGATATAAGTCGGATGTATGTTAATGTTTGGGTTTGGTGTTCATGTTTAATCATGTTAGGGTTCATGAGGTTTAGTGCTAAAAATCCCTGTTTTGATCGATATGATTTGTTTAGGGTTATGGAAATTGTGTTAATTGATAATTGTTAAAATTGGAAACTATTGAAATTGGTCAAAAGGATTAATGGAAATTGTAACCGATTACTTAAAAATCGGAATGTTTGAACCGGTCACACAAGGCCTCTCAATCGTACAAGAGGTCCATTCGCACAAGCCGGACGCACAAACACAACCACATTATGTTTACCTATGCCTGATCGCACAACACCCTGTGGATCGCACAAGCTAATGCCGATCGCACAAGGGGTTGGGCCACACACTGTTATGGAGTTTTATTACACTATTGGGCCGAACAGCCCATTCACCAATCGTACAATCCAATCCGGATCGCACAAGTTGTATCATCCATTGGGCTGTGTATGATAATGGACTGATGATGTTGGGCCTCCAAGCCCAAAGATCAATCGCACAACCCAACTCAGTCGCACAAGGTTAACCGGGTCGTACAAGGTTAACCGGGTCGTACAAGATGTTTGTTAATGTGTTATTTGGGCCGTATATGTTAGACTGTTTGCTTGTATGTTGGGCCGGGGATTTGTTGGGCTTAGACATTGAATCGCACAAGATGGTTGGGCTCGCACAAGCTCAATGGCCCAACCATCCGAACCGCACAAGTGGTGAATGTTATGCTTTGACTGTTTACGTGCTATACGAGTTTGCTATGACTTATACGTGCATTACTTGAAGTCAAAACCTGACTTGTGTGGTAACCCTGTTAGGACGTGATTGATCACCCTTAGTTCAAGAACCTTTTGTGTATCTGCCGAGCAAACCAAGGTGAGTTCACACAGCCAAGGCATGGGATTCCCGGGTTGGGAATTGGGTTGGATTATTTGAGATGGATGATTACTCGTACTTACGCTATTGCTAGACTATAGACCATCGTCCTCAGGATAGTCAGGACACTTACGTAAAACCTACGTAAATTAGTATCTACCATTGTCTCCCGGGTCGGGAGGACACTTACGTAAAACCTACGTAAACTAATACCCACTACTGTCTTCCGGGTCGGAAGGACACTTACGTAAATCCTACGTAAACCCCACACGTACCACTGTCCTCGGGGAAGGGCACTCACGTAAATCCTACGTGACCTTGTACGTATTCCTGTTCTCGGTTTAAGAAGAACACATGGTTGCAAATAGTCTAGTAAGTACAATCATGGGAAGCCCCCATTAGAAAAGATAAACGTGGGAATCCCCCACTAGTAATAGATATGATCATGGGAAGCCCCCACTAAATGAACATACGAATTGCTTTTACGAACTTACTTTCTGTGAACTCGCTCAACTAGTTGTTGACTCTCTGCTGCATGCCTTGCAGGACCTTAGGTACTTATGGAGCTTGCACAAGAAGGAGCAGGTCGTTGTGGGCATGGATCGTGAATTCTTAATTAAACACTTATGACATTTCATACATTAAAACTTATGTTGGGCTTTTACGTTAATGCTTCCGCTACACTTAATTATGTTGGTTTTGATTAACACCTTTCGTATTGATGGATAACTGTTACTACTTATTTATATGTTCAATATGATTGGTGGCTTGATCCTGGTCATGTCACGCTCCCAAGCGGTGGTACTCCGCGTGTGGATTTTGGGGGTGTGACATTATCCGTCCTAGTTCGTCACCCTGGGGAGCACCAGTGCTCTTTGTTAAGAAGAAGGATGGCACATTCCGAATGTGCATCGACTATCGTGAGCTGAACAAGGTTACCGTCAAGAATCGTTACCCTCTCCCACGAATCGACGACCTATTCGATCAGTTGCAAGGATCGAGTTACTACTCTAAGATTGACCTGCGATCGGGCTATCATCAGCTGAGAGTCCGTGATGAAGACATCTCCAAAACTGCGTTCAGAACTCGTTATGGTCATTACGAATTCCTCGTCATGCCCTTTGGAATGACTAACGCGCCTGCAATTTTCATGGATCTCATGAACCGAGTGTGCAAACCCTACCTCGACAAGTTCGTAATTGTGTTTATCGACGACATCCTGATCTACTCGAAAAGTCAAGAGGAGCATGAACAACACCTGCGTCTTATCCTCGAACTCCTTCGCAATGAACAGCTGTACGCCAAGTTCTCGAAATGTGACTTCTGGCTTCGAGAAGTCCATTTCCTTGGGCACGTGGTCAATAAGGACGGAATTCACATCGACCCAGCTAAGATCGACTCTGTAAAGAACTGGCCTACACCTAAAACTCCGACCGAAGTTCGCCAATTCTTGGGATTGGCAGGATACTATCGTAGATTTATCAAGGGATTTTCGAAGATTGCTCAGCCCCTCACGACTCTTACTCAGAAGGGTATTGCTTACAAATGGAATGAAGCTCAGGAGTCTGCATTTTAGAAACTGAAGGATAACCTCTGTAGTGCTCCTATTCTCTCGTTACCTGAAGGTACCGACGACTTGGTGGTTTACTGCGATGCGTCTATTCATGGGCTCGGTTACGTGTTAATGCAACGCGAGAAAGTTATTGCCTACGCTTCTCGACAACTTAAGACTCACGAAAGGAACTACACTACGCACGACTTGGAACTGGGAGCGGTGGTTTTTGCTCTTAAGATATGGAGACATTACATGTACGGTACCAAGTGCACCATTTACACCGATCACAGGAGTCTCAAGCATATCTTCAAGCAAAAGGAATTAAACATGCGACAACGTCGATCGGTCGAACTCTTGAATGATTACGAATGCGCAATCAAGTACCATCCGGGCAAGGCCAATGTCGTGGCAGACGCCCTCAGCCGAAAGGACACTACACCCAAGCGCGTGCGAGCGCTACAACTTACCATCTAGTCTAACCTCCCTACTCAGATTCGAAATGCTCAGGTTGAAGCACTGAAACCAGAAAACACCAGGGCTGAGTCCCTACGAGGATCGAGGCAGCGGTTAAAACAAAAAGAAGACGGCGCTTACTATTTAACCGGGCGCATATGGGTCCCCCTTTATGGAAAGTTACGCTGACAAGCGTAGGAAACCGCTAGAATTCCAGGTCGGTGACCGCGTTCTACTTAAAGTCTCACCCTGGAAGGGTGTGGTTCGTTTTGGTAAACGGGGCAAGCTGAATCCGCGATATGTCGGACCATTCGAAATTACCGAGAGGATCGGTAAGGTTTCTTATAGGTTGAACCTACCAGAAGAGCTGAGTACAGTGCACAACGTCTTCCACGTGTCTAATCTGAAGAAGTGTCTGTCAGATGAAACACTCATAATTCCCTTCAAATAACTCACTATTGACGAACAACTACACTTTACTGAGGAACCGATTGAGATCACGGATCAAGAGATCAAAACCGTCAAACGTAGCCAGATACCTCTCGTGCGAGTTCGTTGGAACTCGCGACGTGGCCCTGAGTTTACCTGGGAGCAGGAAGACCAGATGAAGCGCAAGTATCCCCAGTTGTTCCCAAATGAAACCCCCAGCACTGAAGCTACAACCGAATTTCGGGACGAAATTCCAAACTAACGGGGGGATGATGTGACACCCCGTTGAAACACTCTCACTCATACTAGCTTGACAGTGGCTGCCTTAACTTTCGGGATGAAAGTTCTTAAAACTTGGGGATAATGTGACACTCTGGGTTTTCCCGAGCATATATCTTGTAGTGACAACGTGTGCGTATAAATTATTAAATGAAAGTTGTGTATTATCTTGATGTGCTATGTGTTGATAATGTGTACGTAGAATATATATATATATATATATGTGTATATGTATGTGGTGAGCCGAGACCATGAACCCGACTCGAGACCACTCGGTCTCGAGTAAACAGTAAACAGTTGGGCCGATTGGGGGCATGCACAACTGGGCCGGTTGGGCCGCAACCTTCCTTAGCCCACTCGGAACCCATTTGGGTGCACCAACTTGGAACAAGTATAAAACTCATGCTCCTAGCAAACCTTGCCATTTTTGGGTAACCAACATTCCCTCACACTCACTCTCACACACTCTCCTTCATCCTCTCAACCAAAACCCTAGCAACATCCTTCTCCTCTCTCCCTCTCTCTCGGATTAAACCGTCTAAAGGATCATGTTGGATCTGAGTTTGATTTTGATTGTATTTTGTGTTTGAAATTAAGATGAAAGTGGATGAGTGTGTAGCAGAATTAAGATGAAAACAAACTTTGCATACAATAAAACGAGAGTAATACTTTGATCAAACATCTTTACACAATGAACCGAAAGATTGAATTTATTTCAACAACGATTACAATGATTGATGAATGAATGCAAACTCCCCCTCAGCCAGAGCTCAGTTGTTTGTGCGTGCAAAGAAGACGAATGATGCAAAAGAGCTAATAGAACATTACAAAGTACTGAACTATTTATAGGCACTTGCAAACTACTGAGCATCTTAGCTGACGTCACCATGAAAGTGACATTTAACCTCCTAACAAACTCTAACCTCTGATCTATACAAACACTGCTTGTGTTAACTACTGCTTATACATTCTATTACAAAACAGACTTTAGAACAACTGCTGCAACCTTCTACTGTTGTGAACCCAGCAGCACTTGTCCGGATTAGCAGTGCTTGACTCAAAGCAGTAGATTGAATAAGCAGGACTTTAGTCTTCCATCAGATCTTTTACTTGAGCAGCAGTTGTAGGTCAGCACTTTGCAAGATCAGCAGATAGGAGGTCATCAGTTGTTGTAATCACTTTCAAGGGGAGAGACTTGTATGTAAACATCTGCTTATTCTGGATCCACTGCTCTGATCCAGTTTTGGCTTTAATTATCTGTTCCTCTGATAGGGTTCAATCCCAACAATCTCCCCCTGGAACAGATAATGCCAAAACTCCTCATTATTGTGGACATTTTATTGCCTCATTAACAGCTCCCTTATCTGACCTTTAAATTGTAATTCAAAGTCAAGGGCATCCATGTCTTCATCATCCCTGCTAAGTGGAAGATCAAGGAGATCCTGCAAATCTTCAAGACTCAGGCCAAGAGCTTGTTCCCTTGATATTTTCTTCACTTCTCCACCAGACCTGAGCAAAGTCAATACGCAGGTCTGTTTGTCAGTTTCCCACTTTTGTATTTTTGAGCCTGGTGGGTTTCTTGGGAGATGTTTATTAGCAGAAGTATTTGGTGAGGCTGGCCTGTTCATCACTGGCTGAGCAGTGTTAGCAGAGTTTTCCAGTTCAAATTCTTCTTTAAACTTTCTCAACAAGCCTTCTTTTACAACGGCATTTCCAGTAAGAATTTCTTGAACTGTTTCAGCACCTAACTGGCTTTGTCTCCTTCTTTTGTAGATGGCAGTACCAGTTGGAGCAGTGGCTCTCCTAATTTGCAGCTTTGATGGTCTTTTTGAAACCGCTGCTTCAGGATAGTCAGGTTTTTGAGGAACTTTTGGATCTTTCTTTCTTAATTCCTCCAACCTTTTGTAGGTTGTCCTGACCACATCTTCTTTCCATCTTGCAACTTGTCTTTTGTTACCATATTCAGCAGCAACCAGTTCTTCTCTCATTCTTTTCAGTTCTACCTGTTTGTCAGGTACATTTTTTCTAAACTTTGCCCAATCAGGAGGAGTGTGAGTGACTTTCCTTTTTATCATGTCTTGAATTCTTGCTGCTTCAATTTCAAGCTCAGGAACAGTCCACTCTTTGTACATGTGTCTCTCTCCTTTGTATCTTTTGTGAATCATAATGCTTTCAATGTAGTCTTTCTTCAAAGTTTCAGCTGCTCTTTCTGAAATTTGTTGACTGACATTCTTTGCAAAACGTTCTAGGGAACTGACTTGTGTGAGCAGATATTGGTAGTATCTAGAAATTTCTTTGTCAGATTTCCCTTGTGTGTTTCTTTTCGAGATATCCTCTGCTTGCTTGGCCTTTATCTTCAAATATTCATCAACATTTTTGGACCAGGGATATCCTTTGATTGACGGCAAACTCCTTTTCGCAGGGTCATCCTGATAATAGAAAGATTTTATTTCTTCTCTAACAGCTTCTAGTTCAAGAGGAAATTGAACACCTGCAGGAGGTAAGGGCTTGTGCATTGGAACTGAAGAAAGAGGAACTGGTTTTGGTATTGTGACAAGAGCTGAAGATTTTGAAGAAGTTTGGGATGGTGAAGTGACATCATCTTTAAGAATTAGCCTTCTCCTCTTTATTTGAGGGACTGATGATGTTTTGGATGGAATGGTGGTTGTAGTGGCAGTGGTTTGTGACAGACTAACAGTTGTTGAAACAACTGGTGTTCCAACCACTGTTGTCTTTACAGCAGATGTTATAACAGCTGCTGTCTTCTGCCTTTTGGCAGGAGGTGATTTTGTTTTTGGTGGTGATGGTGGTAAAGCAGTGGATGTAGTGTGTGTTGAAGTGGTGTGTGTTGAAATGGGAGCAGATGTTGAAACCACTGATGTACCGACAGTAGTGGATACAGCAGGAGTTACAACAGCTGTTTTAGGTGGTGGTTTTGGAGCAGACTTTGAACGTCTGGTTGGAATGGATTTGGGTAGCCTGATTCTTCTTGTAGGCTTCTTCTTTTCATCAATAAGATTTTCATCATCTCTTGACCCTGAAGTACCCTGATCCGGATAATCAACCCTGGCTTTCTTTTTGGCCTCTCTATCCCTTTTTACACATGCAACTGCTTCTGTAAGTGCATTTGTAGTCACATCAATTTTCTTGCTCCCATCTGGCAAAGGGATCATTTTGGTCATGTTTGAATTTTCTGGTGTAAGGTAAAGACCATCCTCTATTCCCTTCCTTCTCCACTCCTGAATTTTCTCCCCCTTTTTGGCATTATCATCGGGAAGCTGATCAATGAAGAAAATTGGTGGAGGAGCAGGGCCAGTGGTGTGCAGGATCTGAGATTTGAGAGCCTTTAGATTTGCCTGGGTGTTTTTGAATCTTGACTCCATTGCATTCCGCAGCTGTTGAACATGTTTTTCATGTTGCTGATCTGCTATTTTTGCTTGTTGATGGAGAAAAGGTTGAAATAGATTCCAGAGCTCTTTGGTAGCAGATGCCTGTTGTGGAGCAGGTGCTGGAGATGGAACAACAGTGGATTGTACCTTTTGAACTTGTAACAACTGTTGTAGCATATTTTTGAGTTCTGCAACAGAGTTATCAAGTTTTTCAACACGAGCCGTCAATTTCTGGTACTTTAAACCATCACCCAATTTAATGGGATCATCTGATTTCCCACTAACAGTGGTTTTATCAGTGGTTGAAGTAGGGAGTTTACTCCAAACATTAACCACTGATGCCCCTTTTTCTTGGTACTGGGGTCTTCTTCTTTCAACACTTGACAACCTTTTGATGTTGCCAGTAGGATAAATAAATCCACTGGTGGTTGGCAGAGGTGCTATAAAAGGAATTGCCTCCAAGGAAGACTTATTGATATAACCACTGTCCAACTGTAGACCAGTGGGTTCAACAGTTGTAGTGGCTGCTTCACTTGGATTACCACCAAGAGTTACTTGTAACTCAAGGGGTTTAATCTCCTCAGGTTGTGTTGGTGGGTTAGCAAAGAATGATACATCAGGCTCAGTCAATTGTTGAGGTATATTCTCATTAACAGGTGATTGAGAAGGACTGGGTAATGCCTGGTTCAAATCGATTGCATCCAACAGTAGTTGTGTTTTTGGTGGAATTGTGGATGTGATGGTGGGTGTAGAAAAAGGATTTGCCCCGGGCATTGAGCTGTGGATGATGGAAACGAGTGTTTCCAGAGCATCATAATGTGGTGGCCCTTTGTGTACAACCTGTTCTTTTTGTGAAGAAGCAGGAGGAGTTATGGTTATGGGTTGAGATATTTGTACCAACTGCTGTGAGGAAGAAAAAGCAGTGGTTTCTTGTGACATTTGTGTTGTCACAGGCATTAACTCTGGTATCTCATCCTCCAGAGTTGTCGTTTTGATTGGTTTGGGGGGTTTTGGATTTTTCTTTTTGTTTTGCTTTTTGGGATTGGTAGGTGTGGGTTTCAAAACAGTTGGTCTGCTGCTTTGATCAACTAGAGCAGTAGGCTCAGCAGCAGATACCTGAGGAGCAGTGGTAACTGCTAAATTCCGCTCAGGCACCCCTGCTTGTGTTTTGCAAGGTGCTAACATTCGTGAAAAAGTTTCAGATGTTAGGCAGTTTATTACAGTTATTTCACCTTGGTTTATTAAAGCTAAATCATCCTTACTGAATTTCTTTTCAAAATAGTAACTTAAAAACCTTGGAAACAGTAAGAATGATTTGGTTTCAACATTATGAACCAAATCTTTAAAGATTTCCCGAGAATAGTTAAAATTTTCTTCTTGAAGAATTGCATATCCCAGTTTTTGAATCTTTATAGGGATCTCATTAAAAGAAGTGGTTTTATTTGAAACACATAGTAGGAGGGTATGAAATAGGAATCTGGTTGCAGGAGGAAAATAACCTTTTTCTAAGGTAAGTTTCTTCATCATTGTGGCTTCATACCCCCGTTCAATGAAGTCAATGTGCAACTCGTTTTTAGTAAAGGAAGTTTTACCTGCCTGATCATCGAGTTGGAAGACTTTGGAAATGGATTGTGGCGTGATTTGGACCTTTTTACCCTTTATAGAAGAGTGTATGGTGGTTGCAATGTCTCCTTGTTTTTCAAGGGTTGCATTCTTCCAAAACTCCCTTTGGGTCGCCAAATAGATTGGTGCATCGGCGGTGAACAAAGTTTTGTACTTTGATTTTGCCATGATGTTGATGATGGAATCGAAAACATCGGTGGTTCCTGGTTTTGTTAGCAGACCCAGGAGATTGTGAGATGATTTGTATGGAATTTCAGTGGAAGTTGCCTTTTGAGAGGCTGTTTTCGATGATGATTTGGATGTGGGTTTTGCAGATGGCTTCGATTTTGTCATTTTTGAAACGAATGATCGAAGAAATTTGTGAGAAGTGAGAAGAAAAACTGCTTTGAGAAGAGAATTTTTAAGAATTCAATTCGACAGTAAAACCCTGTTTTGATGGTGAGTGGGGGATTTTATGGGGAAGAAAAGTGAATGCTGACGTGGCAGCTGTTACAAAAGGTCTGACTGCTATGTACTGCCCACGTGACAACCCCTGGTGAAAAATGAAGGACAGTACTTTGATGAAAGCAACTGATGAAGGCAGTGGTAAGGAAGCAGTGGATGATTTTCACTATCAGTGGATAGCATATCAGTGGATAAAACACTGCTTTTGAACAACAACGTTTATCAAGAAACGAGAAAACAGAGGTTGCCTTTCAGCAGTGGGCAGGCTTTTTGAAGTAGAGCAGAATTTTGAACAATCAGTGGTTATGGCAGACTTTTAAGGATTTTAATGAAATTTTCATTTTTAGCTATTTTTAAGGATGGTTTTTTGATTTTCTGAAAACATTTTGTTGCTTTTATTCATAGAAAAACAA
The DNA here is from genome assembly GCF_002127325.2 of Helianthus annuus. Classification (NCBI taxonomy): domain Eukaryota; kingdom Viridiplantae; phylum Streptophyta; class Magnoliopsida; order Asterales; family Asteraceae; genus Helianthus; species Helianthus annuus. The sequence continues at coordinate 150,286,755 of NC_035447.2, read as the reverse complement.
GATGTTGCTTGTTATTCCATGTTTAGCATCCCAATCCTAGAGACCAGACTTTCAAAAGTGGCTGTATCAAGTGCTTTTGTGAGCACATCTGCCAGCTGGTCTTTAGTTGGGACATGATGCAGAGAAATCAAACCTTTTTCATAGCAATCCCTCACAAAGTGATGTCTGATGTCGATGTGCTTTGTGGTAGAGTGGGAAACTGGATTTTTGATGATATTTTCTGCTGCCTGACTGTCCAACATGAGTGGTGTCTTTAAGGCAGTGATACCAAAATCCAGTAACTGATTTTGAAGCCACAGGAGTTGGGCTGTACAGCTTGCAGCAGCAATGTATTCAACCTCAGCAGTGGATGTTGAAACTGCTGCTTGCTTTTTGCTTTGCCAAGAAACTAAGCAGTCACCTAGAAACTGGCACCCTCCTGAAGTGGACTTCCTTGTGGTGTGATATCCAGCAAAGTCACTGTCTGAAAAACCTGAAAGCTTGATATTCCCATTAGCTGGATACCAGATACCAAGTGTGGGAGCACCTTTTATGTATCTGAGAATCCTTTTTACAGCAATGAGATTTGATTTTCTGGGAGCTGATTGACTTCTTGCACAGACACATGTTGCAAACATGATGTCTGGTCTAGATGCAGTTAGGTACAATAAAGACCCAATCATGCTTCTATAAAGTGTTTGGTCAATCAGCTCATCCTTTTCATCAGACATGACCAGCTTATTTGTTGCCATGGGTGTGCTGCATGGTTTACAATCATTCATATCAAATTTGGTTAAAAGTTCTTTAGCATATTTGCTTTGATGAATGAAAGTTCCATTTTGCAATTGCTGTACTTGGAGACCAAGAAAGCATTGCAGCTCACCCATTGCACTCATTTCAAACTCAGCTGTCATGAGCTCTCTAAACTCTTCACACATTTTGGTACATGTGCTTCCAAAAATAATGTCATCCACATAAATTTGGACAATCATTAAATCTTTCCCTCTCCATTTAAGAAACAGTGTTTTATCAATGGTACCTCTTTTAAAACCATTTGAGAGTAGAAAGTTGGAAAGAGTTTCATACCAGGCCCTTGGTGCTTGTTTCAAGCCATACAAGGCTTTGTTTAGCCTGTAGACATGATCAGGATAAAATGGATCCTCAAAACCTGGAGGTTGACATACATACACCTCTTCATGCAATGTACCATAGTGGAAAGCACTTTTGATATCCATCTGAAACACCTTCATGTTGTGGTTGACAGCAAAGGCCAGGAACAGTCTAACAGCTTCCAATCTTGCAACAGGGGCGAATGTTTCATCATAATCAATTCCCTCTTCCTGTCTGTAACCTTGAACCACAAGCCTGGCTTTGTTCTTGACAACAATGCCCCTTTCATCTGTTTTGTTCTTGAAGACCCACTTTGTGCCAATGGGACTAACCTCTTTTGGCAGTGGTACAAGCTCCCATACTTGTTGTCTTTTAAACTGTTGGAGCTCCTCTTGCATGGCTTCTACCCAGCTGTTGTCTTTTAGTGCCTCTTGGTACTTGACTGGCTGATGGAGTGATAAAAAACCAGCAAAAAGACAAATGTTTTGGGTTTGGCTTCTTGTGAGCACCCCTTCATTGATGTTGCCAATGATTTGATCAGGTGGATGAGATCTCAAGAAGATTAAATCTCCTTGGTATGGTATGATGGCATTTGTTGGTGAAGGCTGCAAATGTGTATCATCTGAGCTAACCACTGCTGGTGACTTTGATGACCCAGCAGTGGCTTCAAAAGGTGGTGGAATGGGAGGTAGTGAAGTGGACAACTGCTGACTTTTATCCACTGTTTGAGGACTTTTGTCAGCAGTGTTTGAGGATGTGGAAGCAGCGGTGAATGGGCTACTTTGGTCAACAACTGTTGATGTAGCAGTGGTTGAGCTTTGACAGATGTTTTGAACAACTGATGCTTCTCCCTTTGTGGCAGACCTTTGAGGGATGATGATTTCATACCCATAGTCTGGTGTTGTATCCTCTGTTGGACCTGCACTGTTAGTCTTGACAGCAGTATTTTCAAAAGTAAACTTTTCAAGATCAAACAGATCAGCAGGATTTGCTGAGATTTTCATTGAGGAAAGTTCATTAAACTTTACATTCAAAGTCTGTTCCACTGCCTTGGTCCGTGTATTGAACACTTTGTAGGCCTTGGCAGTGGCTGAGTATCCCAGATGATAATCACAATCAATTTTGGCTGCAAATTTTGAAATGGAATCTTTTAAGTTCAAAATAAAGCATGGGCAGCCAAACACCTTGAAGTATGAGATCAGTGGTTTGATTTTATACAGAATTTCATAGGCAGTCTTTTTGTGCCTGGGGTTTATTAAAACTCTGTTCTGGACATAGCAAGCAGTGTTTACTACCTCTGCCCAGAAAGTTAATGGCAAACCTGAATCTGCAAGCATAGTTCTGGCAGCCTCAATCAAAGTTCTGTTCTTTCTTTCCACGACCCCATTTTGCTCTGGTGTTCTAGGGATGTTGTACTGCCTTACAATCCCTTTCTTCACACAGAAGGCATCCAACTCCTTATTTTTAAATTCTGTGCCATTGTCACTCCTGAAGCTTTTCACTGGAAGGTCAAATTGCTTTTCAACCTGTGTCACAAAGTCTTGCAAAATGCCTGCAGTCTCATCTTTTGAGTGTAAAAAGAAAGTCCATGTAAACCTAGAAAAGTCATCCACAATAACCAAACAATATCTTTTCTTTTTGAGGCTCATGACTTGAACTAGGCCAAACAAATCCATGTGCAACATTTGCAAACACTGGGTTGTTTTGGACTCTTCAATGGACTTATAAGAACTTTTATGCTGTTTTCCTTTTAAACAGGAAATGCAATGTTCAAAACAAGAAAACAATTTTTGTGGTAGGCCTCTCACCAAACCATTTTTTGAAATTTCTGTGATTGTCTTAAGATTTGTGTGCCCCAGCCTTCTATGCCAAAGTTCTGTCTCTTTGTTAGAGGCAGCTGAGAACAGACATGCATCAGCTCTGGGACACTCTTTTGACATATCAACAACATAAACATTGCCACTTCTTTGAGCAACAAGTTTAGTTTGACCAATTTTGATTATTGCTTCAATCTTTTTGACCATGTCTGGTCCAACAATCCTACAACAATCTTTTGTGAAGAATGACCCAAACCCTTTGTCACTCATTTGAGATACACTCAGAAGGTTGAATTTAAGATTGTCTATTAGATTGACATTTTCAAATTTTACATTTCCAGATTGCACTGTACCAGACCCCAGAACTTTCCCTTTACTATTATTCCCAAAGGATATATCACCCCCTCCATGGATTTTAAAGTCTTTGAGGAGGGCTTTACATCTTGTCATGTGCCTGGAGCCTCCACTATCTACATACCAAAGACTATCAAAGCATGCAGAAGCTCCCTGCACATGAAGTAAATGGATTAGTTCATTAAGGACTCCAAAGCCAACAAGGCTTTGGATGGAGTCTCAACAGTGTCTGGTATGGATGCAGTGTGATGGACAGTGGTTAAGTCAGGGGTTTGGACAGTTTTAGTACTGTTTCTAGCTAACCACTGTTGGGGGTCTTGACCAATCACCTGCTGATAACCAAAAGGATGCCTGTTCACTCTGGGTTTAGAGGGCTTTTTGTAGACCTCATAAACATGTGGAATCCTTTGGTAAGACTGTTTTTCCTTGCCTTTTCTGAACTGATTGGCAGGAGGTGCATCAGTAACCTGAACATCTCTTTTGACAGATGTTTGGTTCAGCTGTTTGAACTGGCACAAATAGTGGTTGTTTCTTGGTGAATTTGACAGATGGTGATAATGCTGATGAACTCAAGGATGTTTTAGCAATGTACTCATTCTTCTTCACATCAAAGTTTTTGAGATACACACATGCTTGAGTTTTATGGTTTGTTTTACCACAAACGCTGCAACTTTCAGCTGAAGTAATGACACTTGTTTTGTTTAAATCATAAGCTTTTAAGTGGAAGCAGTCTTTTGTTAGATGATTCCTTTTCTCACAACATTCACAAAACAAGTTATCAATTTTTTCTTTCTTCTTTCTCTTTTCAGATTCCTTTGCAGCAGAGGTTTTAACCACTGCTGGGATGTCCTTGAGAGGAATAACTTTAGCTTTTGGAGCTTTAACACCATCAGTTAATGTAAAGTCCATTGGCTTGAAATTTTCAAGAATATCACACTCATCAGACCATTTTGGTTTAAACTGATGATTTTCAATCTCCTCAAAAATAGAGGGACCCATTGGTCTGTCAAGTGTGATTTTGTTACCAAGTTTGTCAGTGATCTTCACTTCTTGGCCATTCTTGTTTGTGGGAATGAACTCAGCAGTCCCATCAGTGGTTGAGACAGATTTTCCAAAAGCAATGTTTTCATCATCATGTTTTCTATAGCCAACCCCAAATTTCACATTGCTTTTTATCTATTTCTCAAGCATAACCTCATACCCTTTGCATGATTCCACCCATCTCTCACATGTGATCTGGGTGGATTCTATCTCCTTTTTGCAACCTTGGTATTTTTCTACCAAGGTTTGGAGTTGGGTTTTGGTTATGCTTTGCTCTTCTTTCATGCTGCTAATCTCTTTCTCTTTTTCAGCCAATTTGTTTTTAAGTTCTTTTAGAGATCTTTCAAATTTGACTTCATCAGATAAGATTTTATCACGAAGGTTTTCATTCACCTCTTTGATGTTAGCAAAAGCAATAATGCAATTGTCAGAACACAGTTTTTCAAGAACTTGAGGTGATACCTTGGCAGCAGCCATCATTGCACAATCACATTGAGGATTTTCCTCATCTTCGGCTCTCTCTTCTTTCTCACCTGCTTTTTCTTCTTCTGACCATGGATCTGTCAGTGGTTCAATCAGGGTGCCTGAACTTTCTCCCAACAGTACTTCATCAGCCACAGCAGTAACCACTGCTTCAATCACCTCATCCACTGTTTCAGAAACCAGCTGTTCCTCTTCAGATTCAACACCCTCCTGTATTGACTCTAATGCCATTAAACAAAATACATCATGGGAAGAAACATTTGAAGCATAGAGTGCAAAATTTTCATCACTAAGGTCTTCAGGCATACTGCTCCAGTCAACAAACCCTTGAGTGAAAAAGCTTTGTTGATCTGGTTGTACTGCTGCTGGAGCAGTGGTTTGAGTTGCAGGTTGCACTTGCGCCTGAGGGACAGGGGTTTGAACATATTGAATCTGTGGAGCAGCTGTTTGGACATAATGTACTGGCACAGGGGCAACAACATAGTGAGCAGTGTTCACTTGTGTTGCTGGGGCATATTGGGCATAGTGCACAGTGTTTTGATTTTGAGGTCTAGGGTTTGAACTAGGATGAGTGATTATGGGGCCAGCAGTTTGACTCCTACATTCCCTAGCAAAGTGTCCTAACCTATTACACTTGTAGCACTTGATTTTCGATTTATCCAACCCAACCCTTAGATTCCCATGCAACCCTGGGAATTTTCGCCCTGTTCTTTTATAAAACTTGCTAGTTCTACACTTAGCAAGGCCAGTTGATGCAGGATGTCCATTTGCTCTAAATCAGTGGGGTCAAAATGCTGTAGATCATTGAGTTCAAAGCTTAGATTGTCTGACATCTGGTTTTCGTTTGAAGTGAATGCATAACTTGTAGAGTGAGGATCAGGGTTGTTAAAATTTGCACCAGCAGTTATGTCAATGAAGTGATCATAACCCTGATCCTTACCACTACTCCCAGATTCTTCTTGACCCAAAAGAGCAGTGTTACCGAATGTATAATCATCAACGGTTTTTCTTGACTCTTGTAACTTCCTTTTCTGGTTCAACTCCCTTTCGTAGGTCAGGAGTCGACCATGGAGTTGGGTCAAGGTAAGATCCTTGAACTCAGATGAATTTCGGGTGACAAAAGCTATGGTGTCCCATTTTTCTGGCAGTGACCTGAGGAACCTGCTATTTTGAGTTGAGTTTGTAAAAGTGGTTTTAACAAGCCTCGGTTGACTGATGAGACAACTGAAACACTCAAATTGTTGCGTCAGTGATTCACCTTTAACATGGCAAAATGTTTCATACCGTTGGTTCAGGATTTCCCTATTGTTTTCTATGACTTCTTCGGTACCCCCAAACTGTTCCTTAAGCGCGTCCCACAATTCTTTGGCACTGTTACAATGTAACAGTCCAGCATATATTTCATTGGGCAGCGCTGATGCTATGATGCTAAATGCTTTAGCATCTAGTTCAATCCTTTGAAAATCGGTTTCGGTATAATTTTCAATAGGTTTTGGAACAGATGCTTTGGCATCTTCAGCGCTTGGCACTGTAGGAACATGGGGACCAAAGACGACAGACCTCCAACAACCTGTGCTTTGTTGAGCGAGGATGTGACCCATCCTCCTCTGCCAGATGTTGTACTCATTTCTTTTTAGCATAGGTGGTTTAAAAAGCGAGCCGATGTTGTTTTTATCGTCCTGAGATTGTGATGTCACTCTTGTTGTTTTACAGATACTGAGAAATCAACTTTAATTGTGATTAATCCTTACTCTGTTTTTCAACGACGAACAAACGATCAGTATCAACTGTTTTGAGCTGAACTATTTACGTCAAAATGATTGTTAAATCAAATTTGACTGTTCTAGCTCTGATACCAATTGTTGGATCTGAGTTTGATTTTGATTGTATTTTGTGTTTGAAATTAAGATGAAAGTGGATGAGTGTGCAGCGGAATTAAGATGAAAACAAACTTTGCATACAATCAAACGAGAGTAATACTTTGATAAAACATCTTTACACAATGAACCGAAAGATTGAATTTATTTCAACAACGATTACAATGATTGATGAATGAATGCAAACTCCCCCTCAGCCAGAGCTCAGTTGTTTGTTCGTGCAAAGAAGACGAATGATGCAAAAGAGCTAATAGAACAGTACAAAGTACTGAACTATTTATAGGCACTTGCAAACTACTGAGCATCTTAGCTGACGTCACCATGAAAGTGACATTTAACCTCCTAACAAACTCTAACCTCTGATCTATATAGACACTGCTTGTGTTAACTACTGCTTATACATTCTATTATAAAACAGACTTTAGAACAACTGCTGCAACCTTCTACTGTTGTGAACCCAGCAGCACTTGTCCGGATTAGCAGTGCTTGACTCAAAGCAGTAGATTGAATCAGCAGGACTTTAGTCTTCCATCAGATCTTTTACTTGAGCAGCAGTTGTAGGTCAGCACTTTGCAAGATCAGCAGATAGGAGGTCATCAGTTGTTGTAATCACTTTCAAGGGGAGAGACATGTATGTAAACATCTGCTTATTCTGGATCCACTGCTCTGATCCAGTTTTGGCTTTAATTATCTGTTCCTCTGATAGGGTTCAATCCCAACAGATCATCACTCGGGAACTTTCTTCACCGATCCTCTATACACTCTCCATATCTAGCCGGTTAGTGCCCTATGATTTGTTTAATCCTTGATGATTTAGAATACATAATAATACCACCTTGTTGATCAAATGAATTGGTTAATGGATGTTTGTTTTGAATGATTAAATGAGGAATGAGATGTGAACTATTGTGCTTTGAATGATAAATAATAGATGATGCTTATGACCATCCGATTCATGTTAGATAAAATAGGACAAATATTGTGTTTAATGATGGTTTACAAGATTGTCTTGATATTAGGATATATGTCACATGATTCTTGTCCACAAATCTCGTGTTATATGTTGCGGTATTGGGGATCTATGCACAAGCTTTGAATATAAAGATTAATGATAAAACCCTAGTGATGAACTATATGAATATGATATGAATGGGTGTTGAATGTGTTTGAATGTTTGAAATTGTGTGTTTTGATCTGTTTTGAACAAAGTTTAGACAAGAAAACATGTTTGTGAACCCTCATTGGATAGTACATAAAATCATGAACATGAAATTCTATTGGTTAGTACAAGTCTCGAAGATGTACCAGAATCAGCAGGCAAACGAGTCGAGACCTCTGGTTTCGACTCGAGACCATCCAGTTGCGACTCGAAACTGCGGTGATTGTGACTCGAGACCACATAGTGACAACTCGAGACTGGACTCGAGACCTCTAAGGTTGCGACTTAAGCCTGCACTACTCGAGACCAGACGTCTATGACTCGAGACCTCGTGGTAGCGACTCGAGACCGCATGTTCTCGAGTCGAGACCACTTAGTCTTGATTGGGCTGTCTGACTCAGTTATTGGGCCACCAAATGTGACAATGTGTTTTGGGCTTGTATCTGTGCTACTGTGCTATGTGCTGATTGAATGATTAAGGATTGGAACAGGCCCAATAACTTAAATGAAAATTGTATGTTATGCATGCTATGTGTTAAGTTATGTGTAAAATATACGCGACATCTCTGTACCCAAACCTGACCTATACTGGTAACCATGCTAGGACGTGGTGACCAGCGTGCTTGACCAAGTAACCTAATCTGCCAAGCAACCCAAGGTGAGTTCACACACTAAAAGCATGCGTCCCAGGGAGGGACACAGACAAATTGACATCTTTGGGAAGAATACTTCCAAACTAATACTTCAGGGGGAAAATATGAATGGGTATTTTTAATTCACTATCTCCGGGGGAGATACGTTTGGATATTATTTATAAATCACAACTAGCAAAACTAAACGAAACTCTATCACATTAAGTCCCTGCTTACAGTACCGATTAATCGCCGGGGGCAAACGGGTTATTAGTTGATAGCGCTATTAGGTTTGACAACCTCACACCGTGACCGAGGGGATCAGGCGTGAACTAGCAGACCTTGCATCTTGGTCAATGACGATAGACATTGACTCGGGGCACAACAACGTTACGTCAACAGTTTCGGTATCTACAGTTTAGTGAGCTTACAGATGGGGTAACTCCCCATAACGTGATTATAAATGCTTTATCTAAACAATTTACGTTTTTGAAAACTAAAACTTGACACCTCGTGACCTCGCCAACATTTTGTTGATACCCTACTGCATTCTTTGCAGGTACCCAGTGACTCAGGAGCTTGCAGCTTGGGGATGTGTAGTGGTCGTCTAACCCATGTGTTGGGTTCTAACTAAACTTGAACTATGAACTTTGTTTTAAACTATTTTGTCTATGCTTCCGCTACTTACCTAAACTACTATTTGAACCTAAAACTTCTGAACTTTGGTTATGATAATTGCTAACCCTGTGGTTGGTGAATGCTACTTATGTTATTAATTAAATTGCTCAGTATAATTGGTGGCTGGATCCTGGTCAGTCACGCCCCAAGCGGTGGCACTCCGCATGTGGATTTGGGGGTGTGACATCCGTCTTCTCAACCCAGCGTACGAAGGCTACGACACCCCCTGTGCCGTCGAAATGCAGGGGCTGGCAGCCTAAGAACTGCTTGTAGGTGCAGCCTGCGATATAAGTAACATTACTCGCGTAAGGTATTAGCAAAGCACTTGTGGAAATGTCCAAACGTTTTGTAATGTGTCTTAAAGGACTAAACATTACCGTTGGGTGGGTAATTTCCTGAGGTACCTCCGCTACGCTCGGAGCGAAGGGCCTCGTACTGTGCGATGACCTGTAAGAGGCGTTCTTGAAATTCCGCCTCTGTCGTTGGTAGAGGGTTGTTGGCATCGGTGTTCCCTTGCGTTGACATCTTCTGAGAAGAAGATCGGTTAGGTCAGGTCTTATTGTACAGGGGGGGGGGTGTGCATATAGTTTCTTAGAGATCATATACACGTACACATACTAGGTTATCATACCAGCCGGTCAAGTAATAGTATAATCATAGTATAACCAAGCAACTTGATAATTATATTTATAGCAAGTAAGCACGTAGCATTAAAATTATAGCACTCACATATAGGTCAATAACGTGCTTAACGAAAACATAGCGACTGAGCTTTCGTTGGTCATTGATCACAAAGTATTGTTGCATGCTTAATGATGATTGTGTTGTCTTCCAAAACGTATCACATCAACAGGGACACAGGGTCACCCTACCCTTGTCCATTAAATACGTTAGTGTGTCAAAATTACGTAGTCAGACGAGGTCTTCAAAAGTCTCCACAATCTCGGCTTATCATTAATGTCCTACCTAAATGTAATGCAATCCGCATAATCCAGAAACCAACTATACTGGTTACTGAGGTGGAGGAAGAAAGAAAAGTAACTGCTAGCACGCGTAAACTCCTCCCCGAGCTTGTATATACATCGAAGTAGTTAACTGATCTGCCGCTCGATAGTAAAAGAAACGAGCATCAAATCCTGGGAAAGGCGTTATAGTACCAGATGAGAGCGCAAAAGAAGTCTCTGATAATTGTGGAGGATCAAAGTATACTGGCAATAAACAGCGTGGAGAACGTGGTGTCAGTTCAAGCTTCAACATTCTGCGACTTATATCCTCAAACTGTAGCGGATGTGGCAGCTGTACTCATCCCGTGTGTAGCCTCCATAATGTGAGGGATGACAAGGGTCTAAAATCAGCATAGTGTAGCATAGGAACCATCGTAATGGCTTGTCCAGCGTTGTAGAGGTGAATAAAGCAAACGGTGCAGCCTGTAAAGTCGGGGAAAATGCTGCTGTAGCAAAAGAATCGTTATGCGGGTGCTGACCTGGAGTACCTTCTCGGGGTGCGGGCATGTCTTGAAAGAAAGCGGTAGGCACGTTGGACGTCGGTTTTCACAAGAGCAACATCAGCGGTTGAATGTGCAGCAGTAAATGCCTCAACGAAAGGAGAATCACTAGGTGCAGGTACCGTGTCAGGTATAAGGGGTGCAATGTCTGGTAAGCTAAAATGAAACAGGGTCATGAGCAAGTAAGGGTGCAGGATCAGCAGGTACAACATCAGGCTGACCCCAAAGGGAACAGGAGCTAGCTCAGGAGCAGGCTCTGGGTTGTGTGAAGGTGTGATGTCTCGAGCAAGTGATAGTTGCAGCGGTTATAACGGAGTCGTCATCTGCGTCAGTAGTAGAGAGCTGAATCTGGCTGTCTGTAAGGCTGCAGATGCCACAGACTCAAAGGAGTCCAAAATCGAATGTATGCTAGAATCAGAGGGTAGCTTGTTAACAGGGGTCTTCAAAAGTGAAATTAGTAGCAACGTTCTCGTCTATTCTTCCATTATCATGGGTGTTATCAGAAGGGCCATCAATAACAAGTCAATGTCATTATCAATTATTCGTTGAGTAGCCACCCTTCAGAAGGAATGTCCACAGGAGGCGCATTGTCGAGGTTTGGAGTCAAGAGGTGCTCTCCACCGAAGTGTCCAAATGGTGAGGCGATCGTGGACCGAATCAAGAACGACAGGAAGACTTTCGTCAAGGAAACCATCAGCAAGGGTAATTCATCATCAAAGTCTGGCAGCGCGGACGGTTGGAAATTGTCCTCGTCCTTGGTCAATATGTCAGGGCCACTCTCTGTGTCTGTCGTAGATATCTCTGGCGCAGGTATAGTCTCATCATCTGTGTTGGTGGCTGTCACACTCCCAAAATCCACACGTGGAGTACCACCGCATGGGGGCGTGACATGACCAGGATCAAGCCACCAATCATATTGAACATTATAAGTATTAAGTAAAAGTCATTCATCAATACGAAAGGTGTTCAAAAACCAAAACATAATCAAGTGTGTAGCGGAAGCATAAATGTCAAAACCAACTTAAGTAATAAGTTTGAAATGTCATAAATGTTTAACAAAGCATCCACGATCCATGTCCACAACGACCGCGCCTCCTAGTGCAAGCTCCATGTGTACCTATTGACCTGCAAGGCATGTAACAACGAGTTAACAACAAAGTTGAGCGAGTTCACAGTAGATTGTTTAGTTATAGCATTCATTTCGTAAACCGTATGTTTGCTTAGTAAACCATGTATCGTATATACTTGTATCGCAGCCCTCCAGGCATGTTTGCGAAGATTAGTGGGAGTTTCCCATGTATTCTAGACTAGTTATATTTGTATCGCGGCCCTCCAGGCATGTGTGCGAAGTTTAGTATTTGTATCGCGGCCATTCCAGGCATGTGTGCGAAGATTAGTATTTGTATCGCGGCCATTCCAGGCATGTGTGCGAAGATTAGTGGGGACTTCCCATGTATTACTAGTCTAGCAGTATCTATAAGTGACCTTCCCCTAACGAGGTCAATGGTACATAATTCCAGTAACAATGTAAGCACAAGTAATCATTCAATCCCATTCCCAACCCCCAGGAATCCCATGCCTTGGTAAGAGTGTGAACTCACCTTGGTTTGCTCGGTATGCTAAAGTATGTGCTCGCAAATAATCAGTCAAGTCCCAAAGTACGCACGTATACATAATCAATTTATGTTCACTAAGTTCACGTATGCTCAAACAATCACAGTGGTATTGAAGCAATGATCACCAAGTAGCACTAAACACGTATTCAAAATCATACAAGTCATGTGTATCATCTAACAGCAGTTAGTTAACCCAGTTAAGTCTTAACAGATTCAAACTATGTTACTGTGCAGATTACCCACTCGAGGAAACACCCCCTGTTTCGTCGTTACTTCCCTTCGACGAAACATCCCTTTGTTTCGTCGTGATGTCTTTGGCGAAACACACTTGATTCGCCGTGTTTGTTTCGTCGTTAAGTGGTTTCAGCGAAACACATTTGTTTCGCCATATTAGTTTCGTCGTTGTTCGTTTTGTTACAAGTATCGGTTACGTCGCATAACAGTTAATTACAGAAAACCCTAATCTGTAGGATCGTATGCTGACCCGAATGAGTCGTTCAGAGGTTATTTCTTGCGTTTCAGATGCGGAATAATAAGAAATACAAGTAGAAGTAGCGTGTTCTCCTTTCTAACTGCTTGTTTTATTGATATCAAACGTTTTACAGCTCAATCGTCACACCGACAGAGCTTCGGCGTGGAATTTCACATGCACGTTGTGAGGATCGCCCTTAAGACCCCTATATATAGTGGTTTGGGTCCGCTCATGTGACACATGTCCATAAGAGCGGACCAGGTATGTCCACAAAAGTGGTCCACACTTGACAAATAAGCGGTCCAGACACCCTATGACCCTATGAGCGATCCTAGCCTATAAAACCTATACAGACTCCCGTTTTATCGTATTTCGCGCCCTATGCTATACAATACGATATAAGACCTGATCCTAGACACCTAGACGGAATCAACAGATGTAGTGCACTAACAGACTCCCCCTCAGATGTTGATGGAGTCGCCAACACACCTTGACTGTAAAATTGTGTCTTCACATCTTCAGACTAGATCAGTCTCTGGGCTTTCTCTTTCTCTCTATCTTCAGACTCCCCCTCTCGATTTACTGGCATTCTTTTGTTCTTCAGTAACATCTTCAGGATCGTTGTCTGATCTTCACAGGCTTTCAGAATCGAATATCCTGGCTCTTCAGGATCAGAATCTGTCTCTACTCATTCTTTCAGGATCGATCAGCCTGACTCTAACAGATCTTCAGGAATCGAAACTTGGCTTCCTGTACAATCTCAACCCCGAAATAAATTTCTTTCACAAATATTTCAAACAATTTTGTACCATCACATGACTCTCTCTCAACTATCTATAATGAACCACTTGAAAAAGGTTAGAATTAACGAAAACAGTTAGATTTACACAAACACTCCCCCTCAAATGCTGTTCATCATGTTTAGCACTTGGAATTTTGAAAATCAGTTTTTCAACATCAGTTGTCGAAAATCTTTTTGACTTCTTTCAAAAAATTATGCTAAAACACACACAAAATCTTTTTGGATTTTCTGAGAGATATTATCTGACACTACTTGAAAGTACAAACATATAGAAATGTAATATTTACAATCAATATTTTTGTGAGTTCGTGCAAGAGGATCATATCAGTTTATGAGACAAATCACCAACACCGTTAAGCTTGATTTCATTTTAAGTTTTAAAAAATTTACCTAGATTGTCAGTATGTTTGCCCTCTTAAATTTTCAACACAGATTTCAATCGATTCGAGATACGATATTAATGTCTTAGAGACTTAAACTTAATTGTGTATCACTCCACTTGAATATACTCCTGTATCCAAATCCCAAATATTCAGTCTTACAGGTGAGTATACCACAGCTGATATCTGTAATGGGATTAGGTGCGAAACCGTGAGAGCTCAGGTCAGAACTTCCGTTCAGCAGAGAGATGACGGCTCGACTTTTGGTGGGTCCCCTTTAGAGGATCTTTTTATTTCAACAGCAGCGACTATCAATTTTATTGTTTCATCAGCATGCTGAGGGCGGTGCTTTTTCAAGCATTTGCAGAAAGTATTATCCGGGGACTAGGTCAGTACTTCCATACAGCAGAAGTCCCGGGATAATACCCCAGATATCACTGAGTATAAAGACCTAGTATCTCAGAATACGGGACCTTTCAAACAAGATTTCGGGGGTTACCCATATATTCAAGAATAGTTACCCACGAATCAAGCAAGTTTGAATTTAGGTTTATATCTCGTTTCAATTTACTAAATGTGCGAAAATCTACTGACACATCCGCAGTAAGAATGTTTAACACTTTTTAGACTTTTCAATTCTTTAGCGTGCCGTGATAGTCCACTGATGTACTATCATTTCCTCTTTTTCGCAACAAAACTCATTTTTGAATTTTATCATGTTTTTGGCTTTTTCAAATTTTCAAATGTTTTTGGATTTTTGGATTTTCTGAAATTTCCCTACTCCCCCTAAAATGCAAACACATTTTAAAAAAAATTTGAAAACTTCTAGACTCTTAACCCACTAGAAACATAAAAAAAACGAACTGTACAGAAACTTGACAACTGACATCGAATCACCTCAATTCGCCATTCACTTAGCATAAACAATCTGAACTCCCCCTATCACAAACCATTTTCTCATTTAGATTTCAAAGCATTTAAGTTTGTTTTAATCAAAATGATTTTTCCGGAAAATGAATTTGTGTTGATAACAACCACTTGTAGGTCTATCTGTTAAAAACGGGGATGTGGTTCATCATCTTGTCTATCTTTTACCATGAATAGTAAATCAAGTACAATTTAATGTCCCTGATTTACCATTTTCATTTAAGAACCTTCTGTACCACTTGTAAATGTGACTTCTTCAAAGTATTCAAACATCTCAAAATTTAACCACAAATACCACTTGTGGGATCAAAATTACCATTTGTAGGAATGTTACGTCTACATCACCATTTTACCAATCAGGATGCCGATTCCTGCTTCTCACCTACCAACCTGGAAGCTCCGGCGTAGTCCTTCAACCTGCAAACACATCCTAACATTAATCACAATCATTCAAACAAACATTTCAAAAACTAGAATGATGCCGATTCCTGATCCACGATATAAACTTGGGATCTCCGGCGTAGTCCTAAGACTATCATGGAAAACAAACTTCCAACCAAGTCTTTTCAGACTTGATGGTTTTCAGTTCTTGAGCTGTAGGGTTGTATGTTGCCTTTTTAGTAGCATAAAAATCTTTAACCCCTTTAGCTCTCCCACTCAACATTTTCCCAAAAATCTTTTTCACATTCCCGTTGAATGTTTTCTCGACATCAAATTCATTCTTTTCTTTGTAAAACTGATTAGAAATCTCAGTTTTTCCACTTTCTTCTTTACTTCCTCAAACTTCAATGATGGAAACTCTTCATCATTTACTGAAATCTTCTTCTTCACATGTGGCTCTTCTGGCTTTGTGGAACCAGACTCATCGCCGACATTCACTTCACCTTTCTTTGTCACCCATACCTGGTTGTCTTTTCCTTTCTTTTTGTAAAAATTCTTTTCCGAACACTCGCCAACCTCAAATTTTGAATTTTCAAAAATTTTAGATCCATTGGTTGGTGTGTCAACATCAACAACTTTCTCTTTCAATTTGTGAAAAACTCCCTGTTTTGTTTTGATATTTTTTGAGCAATTCCATGCAATGTGACCAGCTTCATTGCATCTATAACATGTTCTAGTTTCTCTTAGATAACATATATCATCTCCATTCTTCTTTCTCTCAGCAAGAAACTCTTTATTAGACTGTCTCCAGAACGGTTTTTGCCGCTGTTCCTCCTCAGCACTTCCACCTGACACAAATTCAGATTTTATTTTAGAATTTTTCATATTTTTATCATTTTCTGGTGGAACAAAACCAAGACCTTTCTTTTTGTAGCTACGATTCTGACTAGGTTTCTTTGGAAAACCAGGACCAGAGTTGTAACCTTTTTTCTTGTTTAAACGTTGCTGAACTCTAGAAGTATATTTTTTAGATTTTTCAAAATTTTTCAAAACTTTTAATTCTGGAATATTCACCTCTATAAGTTTGAAAGTTTTGTTTATTAGTTCCGTTTTAATACTCATTATTGGGAACTCTTTATTGTAATATAATATGTCCGAACCATTCAAAGTATACATTACTTCGAATGTTTCATCATTCAAATCTGCCTTTGACAATAAAAATTCTTTACTATAAGACCGTTTTTCGGACGAATTTTGACTGTTGACTGACGACTTTGACTTTCCAGACCCAGATTTCAACTCAGACTCCTCATCAGTATCCAACACTTGATCGACCACCTTTTTGATTAGAACAGACTCATGATCAGTATCGGACGAGGTATACGTGATATCTATGTTATCTGGTAAAACGTCAGTTGTGTCGGTTTTAAGCTTTATATTGACTGCTTTTTCCAATTGCTCCTCATTTGGTCTCCTAGGTGAATAACCATCCCAAATCGGAGGCGGACACTTGTTGTAACTAACAGTCGATTTCTTACCACAGTCTTTCTTCTCTTTCAGCTTCTCATCTTTGAAAGCTTCCATACCTGCAACAGTTGGGTAAACACGATCAATGAGATAATCAGAAGTAGTATAGCTTAACAATAACCGCCTAATTCTCTCATTTTCAATCTTTTCAGTTTCCAACTCTTGCTTCCATTTGGCACTCTCTTCAATGTAGAAATTGATCGCTTTTTGCTTTGACATTAAAGTTGCATTCATCATTGTCAGCGCCTGTTCTCTTTCTGATTTGTTGTTTGGAGACCAGTTACTGTTTTGTTCAACACGTCGTACGATTCCTTCACATAATTGAGGTTGAACAATAACTGCTCCTTCTTCTTTTCATACTCAGCTATGATGTCATCTTTTGATGCACAATTCTTACAAGCTTCCAAGCACTTCTCACACGGCTTGACCACTTCAACAATCTTCTCAACTTCGATTGTTTTAATAACTTCAACCACTTTTTCTTCTACAATCATCTTTTCTTTTTCTTTCACAACCTCAGTAATCTTCTCAGCAACATTCTCAGTATTTTGAATATCATCATCAGATTCAGCTTGTTGTTCCCTAGCAGCTCGTTTCTCTTTTAGTTTCTCCATTCGTTCTGCAAAATAGAAATGAAAACTTTTAGGAGAAATATGAGATTTAGCAACATTCATATGTTTTTCTTCCTCATCATCACTGCTACTATCAACTGGTGACTGATCAAACTGTGCAGATTTTTCAGAATCATCATCAGAAACACCAGAATCAGACGGTGTTTTATCAAATACAACTGCTTTTTTTGAAACAATTTCATTCTGTACACTCTCATCTAAACCCTGCAAAACTTCATCTGAACTTTCAGAAACATCCCCAGAATGTTTTGAAAGTTTATCAATACTGTCTGAACTTTCAGATGACACAGACTTTTCATCTTCACTAGACACATTTACACCAATCGATTTCATCCAAGTAGCAAACAAATCTGGTTCTCGGACGATTTTGGCAATGAAGGCTTTAAACTCTCCCTTCTTATCCACAAACATATCCCAACTAAAACCCTCTGGTAGTTTCTCATCATCTTGATCGATAATGCGTGTTGCTGTGGCTTCAGATGATATGTAATCACTCCAGCTGAAATCTACCAAACATGCTCTCTTGGGATCTTCAATCTTTCTCCCATGAGCTGTCTGAGGTTCTTGGGATTGGCCAACTTGCTGATAGATAGCTTTGCGGTAGTAATCATCTTTCCCAAATGGATTCTGTGCTCCACTAGCTTCTCTTCCTTTACATTCCCGCTTGAAATGGCCTTTCTCCTTGCATCGAAAACAAGTAACTTTAGATTTATCAAAACCTAAAGTAGATACATGAGCATCTAGAAAGTCATTTCTCCCGGTAATGGTTTTGAATTTCTCAGCTCGACGAAGAACACTCGCAAGACACCATTTGATATCCATAAGTTCCATTTCCTCGGCGTCTATTTGATCGTAATCCTCTTTGGTGAGCATAGGATTTCCGATCCGACCAGCAACAAGACCTTCATAAGATAACAGAACTGAACCCAGAAGTGCCATGTGGTCTTTAGCAGTGTCTTCAGAGAAGCTTTGACCTTCTGGAAGGTTGAGAGCTATGTTGCACTGAATTATGTATCCATTTCCGGTTTTTGTACTCTGAGACTGAAAACTAGTGTTAGTCTCTTTCGGATTCACACTCGAAAACGATGAAAACCCGCTGCTGCTTTTGTTTGAACTCTGACCAGCTGTTTCTGATGAATCTCCAGCACTGAAAGCGGTTTGAATCTTTGGACTTCTTTCAGCTTCAGAAACTAGAATACTACCTTTATAGTACATTTTAACATCTTGTTGACCACTAGGATTATTCATCCTCGCGATCTTTTGCTGCTCAAGATCCTGACTCTCAATTTTCTCAATAAACTGACCAATTGTTAGTTTGTCATAAACACCCGTGTTTTTCAGTATCATTAAATACGTTCCCCACTCTTTCTGAGGTAACGCATCAGCCAACTTATCAACCCATTCCTCACGACCTTTTTTAACTCCCAACATCGATAACGATCGCACTAAGTGACAGTATCTCTCGATTAGCCTTTTAGTATCCTCTCCCGGCAAACTGCTAAACAAATCAAATTCTTTTTTAAGCAATTCCTTCTTGCTTTTGATCATACTTTCACTACCCTCGAATTTTACTTTAAGAGCATCCCAAATTGATTTAGCAGTTTTGTCGTGCTGTAGCAAAATGAATATGTCTTCTTTAATCGCCTGCTGTAACAAACTGATCATCATTTTCTCTGCTCTGTACATTGCACGTTCTTGTTCTGAGAATTCGGATATTTGTTTAATAACTTGCAATTCTGTTCGAGGCAATGTGTATTTTTCCAATATGCACTCCCATGATCTGAGATGATTTGCTTGAACCCAATTTTCAAAGCGATCTTTCCACCCGTAGTATTCTTTAATACTCATCAGTTTCGGGGGTTTCTGGGTGGTGCCCGTCTCGTTTTCAAGATTCATGGCTTGAGCAATCGCGGCTGGTGATGACGGTGTTGCAAACGCATTGTAGAACTCAGAATCCATACTGACTTATAAGCGGACAAACAGATGACAGAAAAAACGATCCAACAGTGAACAAATAAGCGGTTCAGATAAGTGTTCGTTTGAGCGAACTAGCTTCACTCGACCGAATAAGCGGATCAGAGAGCAAGGTGTCAAATAAGCGGTCCAAGTACTGTCCGTTCGAGCGATTCCATCAATGTTCGTTCGAGCGATTCAAGCAATGTTCGTTCGAGCGATTCACAATTGTCCGAAAAAGCGATCCAAGTTACTAATTTGGAGCGAACCAGAACCAAAAATGTACGAATAAGCGGTCCAAAACGTGACCTATGAGCGGTTCACGATGACGTCACTACGAGCGGTTCACATTACGAACATGATTTGACCCATAAAAACTTCCCAGGGTTTATCTCAATACTATTGCGCACAAGCTGTGAAAATTTGAGCGAATTCCGACCGTGAAAACTTCCCGAAACAGTAAAAGAAGGTGTAGAAGTGAGAAGAAATGATGAAAAATAGCTACAATCTGTAGAAAACCTCCTCCCAAGCTCTGATACCACTTGTAGGATCGTATGCTGACCCGAATGAGTCGTTCAGAGGTTATCTCTTGCGTTTCAGATGCGGAATAATAAGAAATACAAGTAGAAGTAGCGTGTTCTCCTTTCTAACTGCTTGTTTTATTCATATCAAACGTTTTACAGCTCAATCGTCACACCGACAGAGCTTCGGCGTGGAATTTCACATGCACGTTGTGAGGATCGCCCTTAAGACCCCTATATATAGTGGTTTGGGTCCGCTCATGTGACACATGTCCATAAGAGCGGACCAGGAATGTCCACAAAAGCGGTCCACACTTGACAAATAAGCGGTCCAGACACCCTATGACCCTATGAGCGATCCTAGCCTATAAAACCTATACAGACTCCCATTTTCTCGTATTTCGCGCCCTATGCTATACAATACGATATAAGACCTGATCCTAGACACCTAGACGGAATCAACAGATGTAGTACTAATCATACATAAATCATACAACACAGAAATCATCATAACTCAATCATTAGAAATCATCGATATCATTGACTACCCTTTTATAGTACCAATCCTAACATAATCATGTGTTGATCTTAGGCAAACTAGCACATATGTTGACCATTGCATGAGAGTACATTCACAGATTTCAACATTATCAATATCCTATACTGATCAACAATAACAAGAAATACGATCTCGATGCGCGGAAATTGTAACTGATAGAGCATATCCTAGCGATGTCAATTTATCAACCAAACATGAACACAAAGTTATTTAGCATCAAACCTCATCGATCTCAAGTAAATAGTTAACAAAGATATAAGTCAAACAATCACGCAAGGATTAAACACTAACCACGAAGGATGAAAATGATAACTTGATCGATCCGGGGTTTCGGGGACACACGATCACCGTCAACAGAGAAAAGGGAGCTCTAGGGTTTCATGTTTGCTAAAGTTGTAACAAATAACCCGTAGAACTAGTTAAATACTCGGTGTAACGTACTGGGCCGTTACTGGGCCTCGGCGAATCGTTGGGCCGGCGAAACACTTGTTTCGTCGAGATGTGTGTAACGATCCACAATGACGCTTCGCTCCACGTGCAAGACTCAACACTATAGGTACACATGGAGCTTGCACTAGGAGGTGCGGTCGTTGTGGACATGGATGGTGGATGCTTTGTTAAACATTTATGACATTTCAAACTTATTACTTAAGTTGGTTTTGACATTTATGCTTCCGCTACACACTTGATTATGTTTTGGTTTTTGAACACCTTTCATATTGATGAATGACTTTTACTTAATACTTATAATGTTCAATATGATTGGTGGCTTGATCCTGGTCATGTCACGCCCCCATGCGGTGGTACTCCGCGTGTGAATTTTGGGGGTGTGACAGTGGTCGTAGGATCATCCTCATCTGACTACTCGTTCCCTAAGGAAAATGACGTGTGTGCCAGTACATAATAGTCACAGCATGCATATAATTTTTAACACTTTGTACATTGCAAATAAAGACAATTCACATTGTAATCATGTATCCACATATTCGTCCTAGTCCTTCAGACAATCTCCCAGTCTCTCAGACTAACATATCTCGTCTCTCAGGCTAAACCTCCCCAGTCTCTAAGACTGAACTCCCTAGTCTCTAAGACTAACTCCCTGGCCTCTAAGACCAAACCTTCTCAGTTTCTAAGACTATTTCCCTGGTCTCCATGACCAACCTCCTAGTCACTAAGACTGAATCCCTGGTCTCCCTGACCAACCTCCCAGTCACTAAGACTGAATCCCTGGTCTCCCTGACCAACCTCCCAGTCACTAAGACTGAATCCCTGGTCTCCCTGACCAACCTCCCAGTCACTAAGACTGAATTATATGCATGAACTTTGAAATGTGTATTTGTGCCTTTTGTTTGTAAAAATATTTTATACCCTGGATCTGGACGTTTTGTGTATGCAATGAAAACATGTCGTAAAACATTTTCATGAGAGCCCTAATAATCATAGTCTAGACTCGAGAAAGAATCCTAGTTCACTACGATCGAAGCTCTGATACCAAGCTGTCACACCCTGACTTTTGCGGAAGCGTGATTATGGTGTGACTTACTTGTTATCATTGCATTCAACCATATCAAACAACTTTATGATAAAATAGAGATTTGCCATCCATAAAATTAGTTTGAAACATAACAACATTGTCTAAAACGTTGAATTCAAATTTAAGTTTTACAAACCATATGAATTGTGTAAAAGTTCGCTAAGGACTCGTCAAAAGATATTAGTTGTAACCAAAGTTTGGAAGACGTGTCTCGTCTAGGATTAAGACACGCTAGCCAAACCCAAAGACCATGGATGACATCTTTATACTTAACATGACTTGAAACTCCAACGCCCGCCAGATCCATACTTGATTTCCTGAAATACATGTAGTTTGAAAAACATCAACAAAAGTTGAGCGATTCATGTGTATGTGAGTCTGTAAAAATCGTTAAAATGTGTCTGTATAAAAGAACGTTCTTGGTATGTAGCAATAAGGAAAAAGAGATCAATTAATGTGTAGCTAATACATTAATAAGTGACATGGCCTAGGAAGCACTCAAACCTGTAATGCGTATTTCATATCGGTCCTTCCGGCGGAACGACATAGTCACCACATGCAGCCACACGCTGGCCCATGTGTGGGGCTCGCAACACCCGATAGATCTATCACTCATGCCTCTCGGTCCTTATATAAGGATTAATGGTCTTACGATAATAGCCTATCCATTCACGTGATCTAGCAGTACATTCCTTAGCTAATCATACCATGTATAAAACGTTTAAAATCAGTATGTAACATGTATTTCACCCCCAAAGTTGTAAAACTGAAAACAGTTAAAAGAAAAGGGGGACATGAACTCACTGTATTGCGTCTTTAGTATGCGTAACCCAAGTCTCCTTAGTCAACACGACTACCTACAGTGTACTAACGTCTGTTAGACGAACGGGCCGTGCCTTTGTTTAGTATTTGTGTTTTTGGGTTACATACCTGGCATTATTCCAAGTTATAATAATTATTTTTAGTCTTGGAATAATTGTTTATACAGTATTTCTGAATTAATACTTTTCAAGTATCCGTACTCGTATTTCCTTCCCAAGGATGGGGTATTTATACATGTATTTTCGTATTTGTATTTGTATATCTTGTCAAGTGACGGCGTCGTATTTCGGTATATTGTTCTAAATAAAATACGTTAATATATTCCCAATATGTTTTTCCCAAAACCATGTATTTCAAGTCTCACTTAAACATATTTAAATCATTTGTCTAAAATACCTTAATTCTCAAAAATATATATATTTTTCCCAAAAATATTATATTTTACTTCATAGACTTTCCAAAATATTATTCTACCAATAGTATACGTATAAGAGTATTCTGAAAAACTACGTAAGTTACGTTTTAGTTTTTCGTATTATAATAATACTTGTGTAACTTCTATTATTTTTACCCTAAAAATAATATATCTAGTTCACAAACTAATCACATAATTACACAAGCGTTTTACTATAAAATATATATTCTAAATATATATTTAACAAGTTTTATTTACGAAAATCCACCTCCGGTACTTGGTGTTTTGTAATAAAAATCATGGCGAAATTTTTATTTGAAAAAAAAACAAGTTAAAAATATATACGTAAACACTTACTAGAAAAATATTTTCTAAGTGTTATATTTCGGGAAAAATTTCGTCAGAGTTTCCTCTGTAAATGGATGTGTCCATGCTTTTAGCATATCATTTTCTTTTTGTAAAATCAATCAACCAATTTACCAATCAACAATATACAATATTTATTCATCAAACTAGACAAAATATGAATAAATCATAAACTCATGAACTTGGAGGTTTTGTAAAAACATGTAGTAAGTTACCATCATTTTTAGTAGGTCTTGTGAACTTTAAAAACATATTTAGTTTCTTGTAAACTTCATTTTTAAAGAACTTGAAGTTTAACAACTTCTAGTCAAGGTTTACAAAAACGCTTCTTTGTTAAATTTCTTGTTACACAAGTGTTTACACACTTGTTTTGTTTCTATAAATGCTTCTTGTTCATAAAATATTCGGGTTTTAACAAAACTAGTATTTTCCGCTTGGTCCTTCCGAAAAACCACTTGTAGATCTTTAGATCTACAAGTTTACAACTTCATTTTACAAGAAAAATTATATTTATTCAAGTTTCAAGTTCATGGTGGATGGTTTCATCATCTTTTTACATCTCTATCACTAACATATTACTAGTTCATGTTCTTAAACATGATCTAGTATGTCTTGATGACGATCCATCCCACTTTTAGTAACAAACAACATCAAATAATCACAACTAGACAAGATTTACATGATTTACACAACTAGCTTCTCTTTATCCAACTTGTTCATCTTATGTTCAAGACTTTATGTTATGTTCTTTAGTGTTCTTAACTTTTAACTATTAAATCACCTATTAACCACCATAAACAAGATTAAGATAATGATTAGAGACACTTACTACTAGCTCAAGGCTAGGGAAGAAACAAGGTGTAAATGTGGTGGATAAAAGAAATCTAGAGCGGTTCTTGCACTTTCGAGATCACCGGGCTTGTTTGTGAAGCTCCTTGCACCTTTGTGTATATAAGAAATGGTTGGACAAAGGTTGGAAGTGGGTGGATGATGGTGGTAGGGTGGCGGCCGAATGGTGGTGGTCATGGAGAGGAAGTTGTTGCTTGGTGTTTGTTTGAAGAAAGAGAATGGTGGACTAGCATACTTATTTATAATCCAAGCTCTCTAATATCCAATGTGTAGTATGTTATCTAGATAACCAACATTAGGGATTAAAATATTCAACAAAATGGAAGTGGGTCACCCCCTTGGGTGACCGTCAAGAAAGGGGGGGGGGTAAGGGTTGGGTGGTGTAATGTTATAGTTAAGGTTTGGTTGGAATCTAAAGGTTAGTTAGTATGTTCAAGTGTGTTTATTATTATAAAGGGTGTTAGGGTGTTCGGGGACCCTAACTAGCTCAGAAAAGTCAAAACAATGTCTTTGGCAATATTTTTATGTCCCGGGTAAAGTACGGTTGTTCGGTTGGATATTGATCCGTTAAAGTGCTAAGTGAAGCTATAAAGTGTTATTTATATTATTTTTAGTGACACATTAAATTCCCGACACTTTGGAAAGTGTCTAGTATTATTTTACCAAGTTTTTGCACTCTACTAGTTATGTTAAATGCTGAATTTTTGCATAAAGTGCATAATTTTGTAATTAAAATGTGTTTTAGGCACTTCCGGTCACTATAACTATCACCTAGTGACGCAGTTTTATGATCCTCACCTCCCTACACTCCTTACTAGTGTAGTAATCTACTCCCGGCTCATACTGGCCTCAGAATCAATGTCTGTCTAGTGCTGGCAATGTCAGCATGTTTACTGGGTTATCCGCTCACTGTGCTAACTGTGCATTGTGCATCAATTTTGTCACTAATGTTTTGTGTGTAATAAATGAAGTGACAGTAATAAAGTATGATGCATGAGTATGTATGTATCAGAAAACAAAAAGCAGTTTAGTCATAATTGTAGTCAAGCACAGTAATTAGGCACTAATTAAATATTAATTAATTTGTACGGATACCTGGATTTGTGAGGGTTGTCACATTTACGAGTGATAATGGCACAAAATTCAGAAATAGGGAGTTGGATGAGTTTTGTGTGTCAAAAGGAATTGTAAGGCAGTACAACACTCCAAGGACACCAGAGCAAAATGGGGTTGTTGAAAGAAAGAACAAGACACTGATTGAGGCTGCCAGAACCATGCTTGCTGATTTAGATTTGCCATTAACTTTCTGGGCAGAGGCTGTAGACACTGCCTGCTATGTCCAAAACAGAGTTTTGATCAACCCCAGGCATCAAAAGACTACCTATGAAATTCTGTATAAAATCAAACCACTGATCTCATACTTTAAAGTATTTGGCTGCCCATGCTTTATTTTGAACTTAAAAGACTCAATTTCAAAATTTGTAGCCAAAGTAGACACTGGATATCATTTGGGATACTCAACCACTCCTAAGGCCTACAAAGTGTTTAACACTAGGACTAAGACAGTGGGAGAGACTTTGAATGTTAAGTTCAATTAACTTTCATCAATGAAAATCCCTGCAAATCCTGCAGAGTTATTTGATCTTGTTAAATTTACTTTTGAAAATGTTTCTGTCAAGACTAACAGTGCAGGTCCATGTCAAAATTCTTCATCAGACAATGGATATGAAGTGATCATTCCACAACAAAATTTCAAATCAATTGCCAGAGCAGCTGTGACAACCCTCACCAAATCAGGTATCTGTACGAATTAATTACTATTCAATTAATGCTTACTTACTGTGCTTGTTTACAGTTGTGATTAAACTGCTACTTGAATTCTGATACATACACATACATGCATCGTACTCTATTGCTGTCACTACATTATTTACACAGAACTTTAGTGACAAACTTGATGCACAAAAGCACAGTAGCACAATAAACGGATAACCCAGTAAACATGCTGACATAGCCAGCATCAGACAGGCACTGTCTCTGAGGCCAGTATGAGCCGGGAATAGTTTACTACACTAGTAGGGAGTGTAGGGAGGTGAGGATTGTAGAACTGCGTCACTAGGTGATAGTTATAGTGACCGGATGTGCCTAAAACATGTTTTAAACACAAATTCTGCACTTTAATACAAAATTCAGCATTTAAGCTAACTAGTAAAGTGCAAAGACATGGGAGATAATACTAGACACTTTCCAAAGTGTCGGGAATTCATTATGTCACTAAAAATAGTATTAAAGACACTATTAAATGCTTATTAAGCACTTTATTGGATCAGTATCCAACCGAACAACGGGACTTTACCCGGAACATAAAAATATTGCCAATAACATTGTTTTTCCTTTTCTGAGCCAGTTAGGGTCCCCGAACACCCCAACACCCGCTATAATACATAACACACTAGTAATTAGTTTAATCTCCTAGTAAACTCACTAACACCTAACTATCTTGTTCAAATCAAACCATACCCCTAACCCCCCTTGACCGAATCGGTCCCCCAAGGGGACACACCCTTACAATCTTGAATATTTTAATCCCTTGTGTCTCATATCTAGAATGCATAATATGTAATGGTTAAAGGATATGAATGGTTTATAAAAAGACTTAGAGATTAATCACTTCATTCACAACAACACTAAACAATTTCACAACTCCCTCTCCCTCTCTCTTATTCTCGGCCGTAAGCTCACCCACACCCACCATCACCTTCCAAGTTTCGATCTTGCAAATTTACATACATACAAGTGTGCTAGAGTTCATACAAGGAGGCTCGGTGCTTACAAAATCACAAGGACCTCTCTACATCGCTTTTATCCACCTAGTCTTCGCCTTGATTCTTCCCTAGCCTTGAGCTAGTTGTAAGTGATTCTAAACACCCTCTTGATCTTGTCTAAGGTGGTTAATAAGAGGTTTAACGGATAAAAATCATGAACACTTAAGATCAAAACTTAAAGTCTTGTAGGAAAGATGAACATGATGGTTGAAGAGTAAATAATGGTGTAAAACTCATGAATCTTGCTTAGTTATGGTTATTTTATGTTGATGGTTGCTAGTAGTGGAACAGATCGTCATCAAACCACGCTAGATCATGTTCATGGAACATGAACTAGCATTATGTTAAGTAGGAAAGTTACTAGATGACGAACCCTTTCATACATAAACATGAACTTGTGTAAAAATAGTTCTTCTTGTAAAATGGAATTCTAAACTAGTAGATCTAAAGATCTACAAGTGGTATTTTCGAAGAACCAAGTAAAATATACAAGTCTTATTTTAAAACCGTATCTTTCATAAACTAAAGGTGTTTTTGTGAACAAACAAGTGTGTAAACACTTGTGTGACAAAAGGTTTTAACAAAGAAATATTTTCGTAATCCTTGGACTAGAAGTTGTAAACTTGCATTTTCTTTAAAAATGAGATTTCCGAGAAACTGATTTTATTTTTAAAGATATAAAGATCCACTAAAAGTATTGGAAAGTTACAACGTATTTTTACACAACTTACAAGTTCATGTGTTTGCAATTTATGCATATTTTTGACTAGTTTAATGTTTGAATATTGTTTGTTGATGATGGGAAACTTGTTGATTGAATTTTGAAAAGAAAATGATACGCTAATAAGCGTGACCACCTCCAGTTACAGAGGAAACTCTGGCGAAACTTTTCCAGAAATATAACACTTGGAAAATATTTTTGTAACAAGTGTTGTGAATATATTTTTAACTTGTTCTCCCAAATAAAATTCGCCATGATTTTTATTACAAAACTTCCGAGTGTCGGAGGTGGAATTTTCGTAAATAAAACTTGTTAAATATATATTTAGAATATATATTTTCCATAGTAACACTTGTGTCAATTTTACGATTATTTTGTGAACTACATAAATATTACTTTTAGAGTAAAAATAATATTACTGGAATACACTGAACAATAACGACTCCAAAATAATACTAACGCCCTCATAATAAATATTTAAGTTACACCGGTATTATTATTACCACACGAACCTTAAAATGTAACTTATGTATTTTCGGAAAATACTCGTAAATGCGTATTTTGATAAATGTAACTTAATAATATATTTTGAAATTATATAAACACACATGTATTAAAGCCCCCATCCTTGGGAAGAAATATATTTACAAAATAATTAAGAAGTGTAAATACGAAATAGTTGCCTAGCTATTTCCCAAAACTTAAACCTTAAGCCAAGGCACGGCCGTTCGTCTAATAGAAGTTAGTACGTGTAGGTCGTCGCGCAGAAGGTTGACTGGGAGATTACTGTTTCGAGACGCACTTCAGTGAGTTCATGTCCCTCTTTTCTCTTAACTGTTTTCAGTTTTTAAACTGCGGGGGTGAAATACATGTTACTATGATTACGAATACTTTTTACATGGTATGGTTAGCGTAAGGAGGGTTACTACTTAGATCATGTGAGTGAGTAGGCGGGAACTAGAGGCCATTAATCCTCATTGTAGGACCGAGGGTCTTTAGCGGTAGATCTATCTGGGTGTAGCGAGCCCAGCCCCAGGCCCAACAGTACGGACCTTGGGGTGACTTGGTACCCGACGCAAAAATCTGCTAGGTTTGAGTCTTCCTACTGCACTTCACACATATCAATGGCCTTGCAAACCATTGGTGATCTCTTTATTTCCTTATTTGCTACATACCAGGGATTTTCATATTACAAAGGTTTTACATACTCACTTACACATGAACTCGCTCAACATTTTTGTTGATTTTTCCAACTTACATGTATTTCAGGAAATTAAGGATCTGGCACGGTATGCTACGTTTTCACGCTGCGTAAGAGTTATGATGTCATCCATGTTTAAGGGATGTGGCTTTTACCTGGACGAGTCACCGTTCTTAAACTGCGTCTATTTCATGGTTGTGGTTATGTCTTATGAACAATGTTTTTATGTTGTTATGTTGTAATTCCGTTGCGTGTGTCGACATTTTAAAACTATGTTGTGGTACTTTTGTTTTAATACATGAACCAATGGATGATCTGCATGGTTTTACTTTCATATAGCTTTGTTGTGATTAAGCTATGGTATTAAGAAGTCACACCAAATAAACCCACGCTTCCGCAAAGCCAGGGTGTGACAACTTGGTATCAGAGCTTTGATCATAGCGAACTAGGATTCCTTCTCGAGTCTAGACTATGATCACTAGGGCTCTCACGAAAACATTTTTACACTGCATACACTAAGTCCAGATCCAGAGTACAAAATATTTTTACAAACAAAAAGTATGAACACTTTTTTTCCAAAATTTATGGGTCAGTCATATAGACTGAGGGGCCAATCTGAGAGATTGGGAAGGTCCTGGTTTGAGAGGCCAGGGAGTCAGTCTGGGAGGCTGGGAGATTAGTCTAGTGGGACTAGGGAGTCAGTCTGGGAGGCTGGGAGATTAGCCTAGTGGGACTAGGGAGTCAGTCTGGGAGGCTGGGAGGTTAATCTAGTGGGACTAGGAGGTTCAGTCTAGGAGACTAGGAAGTTCAGTATGAGAGACTGGGAGGGTAGTCTGAGAGACTAGGAGATTCAGTCTGAGAGGCTGGGAGGTTTGACTAGTGGGACTAGGAAGAAATGCTTGCTTATTTATTGGTGACTAACATGTTTATTTGATTATATGATTGATTGTTTGTGCATGTGTGTGTTTGTGTTACAGACGTCATGCCTTCATCTGATACTGGAGAGTCGGACACCACAGACCCCATGGCCATAATATCAGATGACATAGTTTCATCAGAGCACGAGGTGTATACTTCAGATACTACCAGCACGGACGATGACGATTTCCAGCCATTTGCGCTGCCCGATATCGTTGCTGAGCCTGCTGTGGCCACATCGCTGGGGACTTGCCACTCGTGGTGATCCCTGCCCCTGTGCCCCTTGCCGCTTATCCTATTGTTGATATGGCCCTCGACGTAGTCGCTGATGACGATGTTGACTTGTTTGAGGAGGATGACTTTGAGGGCGAGGCCCATATTGCCGCTGGTGATCTCCTACTTCTTGTGGATACCCCTGCAGGTGAGACTCCCGTTCATTCGCCAGTCCCAGACTCATTTGAGTCTGTGGCATCTGCACCTTCGCACGTGCAGGGAGTGCAACACTATTCGCACGACACAGACCCTGATATGGCGTCATCCGCTGCACCTGCACCTGCCCATAGCTTCGAGTTCGATCATGATATTGATGATGATTCAGATCCTGTTTTCCCACCTGGTTTTGATCCAGACCAGGAAATTGAGTTTGTACACTTAGACCAGCCTCTGGAGGATCCTGTAGCCCCTGTCGATCCTATGTTTGCTGATCCAGCCGATTTTGAGATGGAGTTTATTGATCCGGAGCCTGCTGTGGCCCCTGAGCCAGTTGTTGCTCCTGAGCCCGCATTTCAGCATGACCCTGTTCATGCCGATGCACCTGCTGTTGCTCCTCACGTTGATGATTTACCTGTTGACGATCATCCTGTTGTTGCTCCACTGTTGGAGGATGATCATGTTGTTGCTGATGCTCATGTTGATGCACCACTTTTGTTAGAGGGTCATGTTGCTGCTCCACTGTTAGTGGATGAGCATGTTGCTGACATTCCTGCTGATCCTGTTGTTGCCCCTCTTCCTGATCCAGTGCCGGCGATGTTCGACCGCGCACCTTTTGCGACCCATGTTGATCCACGATATGCTGACACCCTCAATGGGTGGATAGACGATGATGATGACTACCCGCCTTTCGTGGCACCTGTTACACCTGCTTCAACACCTACTTCAGTTCCTATTGATGCACCTTTGTTTCCTACACACGTCACTGATGCGTATCGCGCAGACCTTCCTGTTACATTCCTCCAGGACATCCCTCCGCCACGTCCTGGAGAGGGCTCATCTTGTCAGCCATTCAGTCATACACCTTTCATGTCAGGAGGAGACCAGTTTGTACCCAAGGTTTCTCATCCTACTTTTGTTCCCCCTGTTGCACCGTTTGCTGTACCATCCTTCGCTCCATCTAGTGAGCCGTTCCTCTGGACTTCGCCACCTATTATGCCACCATCAGATCCGTATCACCCATATCACATAGGGCATTCTACAGGGGATATTCTTAGATCTTTCATGATACAGCAGGAGGCGCTGACCCGTCACGTACAGGAGCTGGAGAGAGCTCAGCGACCACAGTGCCAGTGCCCGACTCACCCTGCATCTAGAAGCAGAACTTAAAATTTCGGGACGAAATTTTTCTAACGGGGGGAGAATGTGACAACCCTCACTAAACCAGGTATCCGTACGACTTAATTAATAATAATTTACTGCTTAATTACTGTGCTTACCTGAAATTGTGGACAAACTGCTACTTGATTACTGATACTTGTTCATACCTGCATCATACTCTGTTTACTGTCACTACATTATTTACATGCTGAACCTTAGTGACAAACATGATGCACAAAAGCACAGTAGCACAATGAACGGATAACCTATTGAACGTGCTGTCATAACTAGCACCAGGCAGATACTGCCTCTAAGGCCTGTATGAGCCCGAGATAGTTTACTACACTAATAGTGAGTGTGGAGATACAAGGGTTGTGGAACTGCGTCTCTAGGAATAAGTTACAGTGACAGGATGTGCCAAAAACGTACTCTAAGTACAAAACACAGCACTTTAACAAAAAAATACAGCTTTTAGCTAACTAATAAAGTGCCAAAACATGAGAAAGATATTACTAGACACTTTCCAAAGTGTCAGGAATAAGTTGTGTCACTAAAAATAGTATTAACGATACTTTAAAGCTTTGTCAAGCGCTTTAACGGATTACTATCCAACCGAACAACTGGACTATACCCGGAACATAAAAATATTGCCATCTACATTGTTTGTCTTTTTCTGAGCCAGTTAGGGTCCCTGAATACCCTAACACCCACTGTAAAGCACAACACACTAGTAATCGGGTTAATCCCTAAACTAACTTAACTTAACCTAACTATAAACTAACTAGATGGTTGGATATGAACCAAGACCCCCCCCCTTATAACCGAACCGTCCCCTTGGGGGACACCCTTGTACCTTTGTGATTAATTTAATCACTGTTGTCTTATATCAAGAAGACATATGATCTTGTGGATAATAAGCTTATGAATTGCCTATAAGTTCTAACCATCACACTCCATATCATTCACACTCACAAACTCACCACAAAACACTCCCTCTCCTCTCTCTTTGGCTCTCGGCCGAACCACCACACAACCATCCATCCATCTTTCGGCTTTGATCACCTCATTTCAAGACCACACAAGTGTTAAGGATCACCTACAAGGAAGCTTGGTGCATTCGGAAGGCGAAGGACCTCACCCTATTGCTTTTATCCACTCATTTTGCGTCTAGATTCTTCCCTAGCCTCGAGCTAGTAGTAAGTTGCTTGAATCACACTCTCGAACTATTTTAAGGTGGTTAAAATGATATGTAGCTGTTAAAACTCGTAATCTTACAAGATGATACATAAAAGTCTACTAAAAATGCTAGTAATGATGGTTAAAAGCTTGATTGTTGTGTAAATCTTGTAGTATTTGAATTGTGTAGTTATTTAGGTCCGATCTATGTTGTGGTAGCTCGGGTCATCGTTTAACCCGGATTGGTCATGATCATGGATCATGACATAAAGCTTGTTTAAATGTAACAAGGGTTAAGTGATGAAACTCTACCACACGCGAAACTTGAACTTGTGTAAAAATGATTTTACTTACGAAATAGTGTTTAAAACTAGCAGATCTACGGATCTACAAGCGGTATTTTCAAAGAACCAAGTGTCAAAGAAATCATATTTTCTAAAGCCGGATCTTACATGAACAAGAATGATTTTTAAACACACAAGTGTGTAAAACTTGTGTAACACCAAGTTTCGACAAAGAACTAGTTTTGTCAAAATTTTACAATAAGTTGTAAAGATGGAATTTCTTTAAAAAAACGAGGTTTTTATGAAACCGGATTGATATATATAAAGATCCACTAAAAATAATGAGATTTACTTCATAGTTTTGGAAAACTACAAGTTCATGTGATTCTTGCGATTTACATATTTATTGACTAGTTTGTTGCTCTGAACGTTGTTTTGATTGAATGAGAAAATTGTTGGGTTGATTTATAAAAGAAAATGATACGCTTGAAAGCGTGGCCACCTCCCGTTACAGAGGAAACTCTGGCGAAATTTTTCCAAAAACCTAACACTTAGAATTGTTTTCACTACAAGTGTTAGAAATACTTTTCGACTTGTTTTCAAATTATAGATTTCGCCACGGCTTTATTTACAAAACATCGGAGCTGGGATTTCACAAAATAAAACTTGGTAAATATATATTTAGTATATATTTTTCATAACGTCACTTGTTATGTGTTTATGATTATTTTGTGAAATATACAAATATTATTTTTAGGGTAAAAATAATATTATCGAATGTTAACGAATCCAAAATAATACGAACGCCTCTACGATAAATATATAAGTTACACCGGTAATTGTTATTACCACTCGATCGTTAAAACGTAACTTACGCATTTTTAAGAAAATATAACTGAACGCGTATTTTGTCAAGGTATTATTTTGGGAAAATTTTATGTAATAGAAAATATAATATTTTTGAGAAGAATATTTATATTTTGGAGTTAGAAATAAAATATATTTTAAGTGAGACTTAATAATATATTTCGAACACACATGTATTAAATCCCCCATCCTTGGGAAGGAAAATGATTACCAAGTATTTACAAAATGTAAACACGAAATAGTTGTCTAACTATTTCCCAAAAACTTTAAACCATAAAGCTAAGGCACGGCCGTCCGTCTAATAGAGCTAGTACGTGTAGGTCGTCGCACAGCTGCTTGAGCAGGAGATATACTTGGTAGAGACGCACCACCGTGAGTTCATGTCCCCCTTTTACTCTTAACTGTTTTCAGTTTTTCTAAACTGCGGGGGTGGAATACATGTTACAATGTTTACGAATACTTTATACATGGTATGGTTAGCGTAAGGAGGTTTACTACTTAGATCATGTGAGTGGGTAGGCGGAAACTTGAGGCCATTAATCCTCAGGGTAGGACCGAGGGACAGGAGAGGTAGATCTATCTGGGTGTAGCGAGCCCAGCCCCAGGCCAAACAGAACGGACCTTGGGGTGACTTTGTGCCCAACGCATAAATCCGCTAGGTTTGAGTCTTCCTACTTCCACTTCACACATATCAATGGCCTTGCAAACCATTGGTGATCTCTTTTTCCTTATTTGCTACATACCAGGATTTTATACATACAAAGGTTTATTTACTCATTTACACATGAACTCGCTCAACATTATTGTTGATTTTTCAACTTACATGTATTTCAGGGAATTAAAGGATCTGGCGCGGTATGACACGTTTTCCCGCTGCACTAGATACGAGGTCATCCGGGTTTAGGGGATGTGACTCTTTCCTGGACAAGTCACAGTCCTTAAACTGTGTTTATGTTATGTTGATGTTTGAGAACAATATTTTATGTTATGTTGTTGTAGTTTCCAAGACAATGTTGTGTTATGTTTGTTTTAAAACTTAATTTAATGGATGATCTTGCATGGTTTTTATTTCATATAGCTTTGTTATGGTTAAGCTATGGTATTAAGAAGTCACACCAAACTAACCACGCTTCCGCAAAGCCAGGGTGTGACAAAACTGCCCGGAATTGAACCAAGCTCACGGAAGAGTCTTTAACATCGAGGCGAGGGAAGCGCGCCAGGATCCCAATGTTGTTACTGGTACGTTCCCTATAAACCAACGCTATGCATCCGTTTTGTTTGATACTGGTGCCGATTATAGCTTCGTATCATTAGAATTTAAGAATATGCTTGGGTTAGCCGCTAGTAAATTAGATATCCCGTACTCAATCAAACTGGCTAATGGAAAGCTAGTTGAAGCAAATGAAGTCGTTAGAGGTTGTGTAATCGAGATGGGAGAGCGTGAGTTCACTTTGGATCTACTACCAGTCAAGTTGGGAAGCTTCGACGTGGTAGTAGGGATGGATTGGTTATCGAGCAACAAGGCTGAGATTGTCTGCCACGAAAAGATCATTCGCAAACCAACCGATGATGGTGAAACAATTGTGGTTCATGGGGAGAAGCGAGATACGCCTCTAAGAATCATCAGCTGCCTAAAAGCCCGTAAGTGTTTACAGAAGGGATGTGCCGCCTTCCTGGCACACATTGTGGATAAGAGAGCTGCTGAGCCAAAGATTGAAGACATCCCTGTCGTGAGGGAATATCCTGAAGTCTTTCCAGAGGACTTGCCAGGATTGCCACCCCAGAGGCAAGTGGAGTTTCGCATCGACTTGGTTCAAGGCGGCGCCTGTAGCCAAGGCACCATATCGACTTGCCCCGTCTGAGATGCAGGAATTGTCGACACAACTCCAAGAGTTGTTAGACAAAGGATTTATCAGACCAAGCTTCTCACCTTGGGGAGCTCCAGTTCTGTTTGTTAAGAAGAAAGATGGTAGTTTTCGTATGTGCATTGACTACCGGGAGTTGAATAAGTTGACGATCAAGAATAGATATCCTCTGCCAAGGATTGATGATCTATTTGACCAGTTGCAAGGTTCAAGCTTTTATTCAAAGATCGATCTCCGATCTGGATACCATCAGCTAAGGATACAAGGGGAAAGTATCCCGAAGACAGCCTTTAGGACTCGTTATGGACATTACGAGTTCCTAGTTATGCCGTTTGGGTTGACAAACGCACCTGCAGTTTTTATCGATTTGATGAATAGAGTTTGCAAGCCGTATCTCGACAAGTTCGTGATTGTGTTTATCGACGATATTTTGATTTATTCAAAGTCGAAGGCTGAACATGAACAACATCTAAGGGCCATATTGGAGTTGCTGAAAAAGGAAAAGTTCTATGCTAAATTCTCGAAGTGCGAGTTTTGGCTACGTGAAGTCCAATTCCTTGGACATGTAGTGAGTGGGGATGGGATTCATGTGGACCCCACCAAGATTGAGGCAATAAAGAATTGGGAAACCCCAAAGACGCTAACCGAGATTCGACAATTCTTAGGTTTGGCTGGGTATTATCGAAGGTTCATCGAGGATTTTTCAAAAATCGCTCAACCACTAACACTCCTCACGCAGAAAGATAAGAAGTTTTATTGGGGAATCAAATAGGAAGGAGCTTTTCAACTGTTGAAAGATAAGCTTTGTAATGCGCCTATCTTAGCGCTACCAGAGGGAACTGATGATTTCGTGGTATATTGTGACGCTTCACGTCAAGGCTTGGGTTGCGTGTTGATGCAGCACCAGAAAGTTATAGCTTACGCTTCGCGCCAGTTGAAAGTACATGAAAAGAACTATACCTTGCATGATTTGGAGCTAGGCGCAGTGGTATTCGCATTAAATATCTGGAGACATCATCTATATGGTACGAAATGTACAATCTTTACAGATCATAAGAGCCTGCAACACATATTCGACCAGAAAGAGCTGAATATGAGACAAAGACGTTGGGTCGAGTTTGTTAACGATTACGACTGCGAGATCAAGTACCATCCAGGGGATGCCCTAAGTCTAAAGGAAAGGATCAAGCCCATAAGGGTTAGGGCTATGGAGATGATTATCCAAACAGATCTTTCACTGCGCATTCGTGCCGCGCAGAAAGAAGCTCTGAAGGAAAGAAACATCAAAGACGAATATCTTCGTGGGATGGAGAGGCAGTTAATGCCAAATGAGGAAGGAACGTTATGTTTCATGAAAAGGATTTGGGTTCCTCTGTTTGGTGATTTAAGAAAGGTTATCTTTGACGAAGCGCACAAATCGCGGTACTCTATCCATCCAGGAGCGGATAAGATGTACCAGGACCTTAAAGATTACTATTGGTGGCCTAGAATGAAAGGCGACGTTGCTGTTTATGTGAGCAAGTGTTTAACGTGCGCCAAGGTAAAAGCTGAGTACCAGAAGCCTTCAGGACTTTTGCAACAACCCGAGATTCCCACGTGGAAATGGGAACAGATTTCAAAGGATTTTATAACGAAGTTGCCAAGAACGCCAAGAGGTCATCACACTATTTGGGTAATAGTGGACCGATTAACGAAATCTGCGCACTTCTTACCCATCAGAGAGAAAGATAACACGAGCAAATTGGCTGAAATTTACATGAGAGAAATCGTTGCACGCCATGGAGTGCCTCTCTCGATCATCTCTGATAGAGACGGAAGGTTTGTGTCAAGAATTTGGCAGTCCTTCCAAGAAGCTTTTGGCTCACAATTGAATCCGAGCACTGCATTTCACCCACAGACCGACGGACAAAGCGAACGAACGATACAGACATTGGAAGATATGCTGAGAGCATGTGTTATGGATTTGGGTGGTAGCTGGGATAAACACTTACCATTAGTCGAATTTTCATACAACAACAGCTATCACACCAGTATTGGAGCCGCGCCATTTGAAGCTCTATATGGCCGCAAGTGTAGATCACCGCTTTGTTGGTCTGATGCAGGTGATAGGCAATTGGTTGGTCCTGA
Source organism: Helianthus annuus (assembly GCF_002127325.2). NCBI lineage: Eukaryota > Viridiplantae > Streptophyta > Magnoliopsida > Asterales > Asteraceae > Helianthus > Helianthus annuus. The sequence continues at coordinate 150,248,791 of NC_035447.2, read as the reverse complement.
TATGGTACAGGAAACCACAGATAAGATTGCACAGATCCGAGATCGCATCAAGGCGGCTCGCGATCGACAAGGTTTGATTTCTCTGCATCAAGCACATTGATATCAGACATCACTTTGTGAGGGATTGCTTTGAAAAAGGTTTGATTTCTCTGCATCATATTTATACCAAAGATCAGCTGGTAGATGTGCTAACAAAGGCTTTAGACACATCTACCTTTGAAAGCTTGATCTCAAGGATTGCCATGCTTAACATGGAATAACAGGCAAAATCCTGTTGTTCTATAAATAAAAGCATCAAAATGTTTTCAAAAATAAAAAATTCATCCTTAAAAATAGTTAAAAATGAAAATTTTCATTACTCCTTAAAAGTCTGCCATAACCCCTGTTTTGGTTCAAACATATTATATGTTGATATTGTCCACTGCTGAAAGTCAACCTCTGTTCCTTCATTTCCTTGTTAATCACTGTAGATCACACATCAGTGTTTTAATCCACTGATAGTTTAAAGTCAGCCACTGTTTCATTTTCACCATTGCCAAACCACTGATATTGTTCCATCAGTGGTTTCCTAAACAACTGTCATCCATTATTCATCAGAGATTGTCACATGGACAGTACTTAGTGGTCCGATCTTTTGCAACTGCTGCCACGTCAGCATTCACTTTTTCATCCTATAAAACCCTAATCAAAACCCCAAACAGGGTTTTCACTGTCGAATCGAATTCAAAATTCCTTTCAAAAGCAGTTTCCATCAAATTCTGTCAAATCACTCATCTTCTTCATTCGCTCTCAACCATCTTCGATCCATCATGCTCTCCCATTCAAAACCCCTTATAACAACCTATGTATACTTGAGAAACCAAGTTAAAACACAACCTTTCACTCCGTAATCGATGCACTCTCGTCTTCAAAGTACAAAACTTTATTGACTTGTAATGCTCCCATTTACCTAGATACCCAACGAGAGTTCTGGAAAAATGCAAAGCTTGAAGTTAAGGACAAAAAGCCTTAGCTATTACTTCATCAATAAAGGGTATTCCAGTTACCATCACACCTCAAACCATTTCAGAGGTTTTTGAAATCAATGATATTACAGGTAAAAGTTTTTTTTTTTCCCAAAAACTGATTATCAAACTGATTTCATTGGGAGAGGGTATGAAGAAGAAATGAAAAAAAGATACTTTGCAAAAGGGCAGTTTTCCACCTGCCATTAAGATTTTTATTCCATACCCTTCTCATGTGTGTTTCAAATAAAACCACAACTTTTAATAAGATACCATTGAAAATCCAATACCTAGGCTATGCTATTTTGACAGAAGAAAATTTTAACTACTCCCAGGAGATTTTCAATGATACGGTCAAAAATGTAAATAAAAAAATCATTTCTTTTGTTTCCAAGGTTTTTAAATTTTTATTTACAAAAGAAATTTTCAAAGGATAATGCAGATGTGCTTATCCAAGGAAATCCTCTTCAAATAAACAACCTATCTTCTAAAACATTTACAAGGTTGTCAAAACCTTCAAAAACACAAACAGAGGCACCTGAGCAGAATTTAGCAGCAACAACTGCTCCTCAGGCTCCTGCTGTTGAGCCCACTTCTCCTGGTGATCACAGCAGCACAACTCGTGCTGTGAAACCCACACCAAAAATCACCAAAAAACCCAAAAGAAAATTACCACAAAGCCCCCCAAACCCTCAAAAAAGGTAACTCTGGAAGATGAGATCCTAGAGATTATACATGTGACAACACAAAAGTCACCAATAACCATTGCTGCTACTTCCTCACAGCAGATGGAAGAAAGATCTCAACCTGCGCCTAAAACTCCTCCTGCATCCTCTCAAAAGGATTAGGTTGTATCCATAGGGACACCACATTATGAAGCAATGGATTCACTTGAATCTATCTTCCATAGCCCTGCTCCCGGGGCAAATTCTCTTTCTATCCCCATCCTCACTTCACAAATTCCATCATCAATCAAACCTCTGTTGGATGCACTTGATATGGACCAGACACAAATCAGTTCTTCTCAACCACCTGTCAATGAGAATATATCTCAACAAGTGACTGAGTCTGGTTCCTCTATCCTTGCGAACCCACCAACAGTTGAGGAGGCCACACTGCAGGAATTACAAGTAATTCCTGTAGGATCGTGTCTCGACCCGAACGAATCGTTCAGAGGAAATTCTATCAAATACAGATGCGGAAAAAAAGTATTTGACTTAGAAACAACTAGCAAATCACTTTAAATTTCTCTATGCATTGATTTCTGACAATGTACATTCAAATCTCGATCCGGCAGCACTTCGGTACGAGTTCCAAGTCTGTTACAAATGATTCGCTTGAAAGGCTATTTATAGATGTTGAGATTTCGCTTGAACATACATGTCGTTCAAGCGAAACCTTCAACTGACATATAAGCGAAACCAACAAAGACACTACAAGCGAAACCTATTGCTAAGACCATACAAGCGAAACCTATTATACACACCTATACAATCTCCTGTTTTCTCGTAAAACGTGCCCTGGTCTAACACTCTAAGACTAAGACTCAATCCAAGACGAAGTCAACAGATGTAGTGCACCAACAGACTCCCCCTCAGATGTTGATGGAGTCGTCCATTGAGTCACGACAATGCTGTGTCTTCACATCTTCAGTCTTGAACAGTCTCTGGGCTTTTCTCACTCGATCTTCATCTCTTTCTCTTTTATCACCAACAAACTCCCTCACTTTGATATTGACATCTTTAGAGTTTCTCATCTCCAACATTCACTCCCCCTCAAATAATGACTTTTCCTGCACAAAACTCTACCACAAACATAAGTTTTATGACAAACAATTAAGTATTTAAACATCATTTGAAACTTATCATAAACAAATCAATCAATCAAATACTGATGAACCAATTGGAATTGTAACATTTTTCTTAACAAAAACAAATACAATCTCCCTAACCAACTGTTCATCATGTTTAGCACTTAGAATTTTGAAAATCTGTTTTTCAATATCAGTTGCCGAAAATCTTTTTGACTTTTTCAAAATTTATGCTAAAACACATCAAAAATCTTTTTGGATTTTTTGTAATAAAGTAAATGCAGAAATGAACTACTTACAGACAATATTTTTGTGAGTTTGTGCAAGAGGATCATATCAGTTTTGAGACAAATCACCAACACCGTTAAGCTTTAAACATTTTAAGCTTTAAACAATTTACCTAGATTGTCAGTATATTGGTCCGCTTTAAATTTTCACACAAATTTCAATCGATTCGAGATACGATATTAATGTTTTAGACACTTGAACTTAACTGTGTATCACTCCACTTGAATATCCCGTATCCAGATCCCAATATTCAGTCTTACAGGTGAGTATACCACAGATGATATCTGTAAAGGGGTTATGTGCGAGGGCCGTGAGAGCTCAGGTCGATACTTCCGTATACGCAGAGAGATGACGGCTTCGACTTTAGGTGGGTCCCCTTTAGAGGATCTTTTGTTACAACAGCAAAGATTATCAATTTTATTGTTTAATCAGATTGCTGAGGGCGAGCTTATATTTCAAAGCTTTTTGCAGAAAGTATTATCTGGGGACTAGGTCAGTACTTCCATACAGCAGAAGTCCCGGGATAATACCCCAGATATCACTGAGCATAAAGACCTAGTATCTCAGAATACGGGACCTTTCAACCAAGATTTCGGGGTTACCCATATATTCAAGAATAGTTACCCACGAATCAAGCAAGTTTGAATTAGGTTTATATCTCGTTTCAATTTACTAAGTGTGCGAAAATCTACTGACACATCCGCAGTAAGATCGTTTATCACTTTTAAACTTTCCAATTCTTTAGCATGTCGTGATAGTCCACTGATATACTATCATTTCCTCTTTTATGCAACAAGAACACATTTTTTATTTTATCATGTTTTTGGCTTTTTCAAATTTTCTAATGTTTTTGGATTTTCTGAAATTTTCTACTCCCCCTAAAATGTAAACACATTAACGAAAATTGAAAACAAACTGTACAGAAACATGACAACCGATATCAAATCACATCAATTCGCCATTCTTTTGGCATAAACAATCAGAACTTCCCCTATCAACAAACTATTTTCCCATTTAGATTTCAAAACACTTAAGTTTGTTTTAATCAAAATGGTTTTTCCGGAAAATAAGTTTGCTTGATTTTACCACTTGTAGGAACGGGGATGTGGTTCATCATATTGTCTTCCAACCAATTATAGGAAAATACAAGTACAAATTAATGTCCTTGATTTACCATATGCAATCAAATCATCTAATCACTTGTAATTATAACCATCAAACATAAACAAACCTCTTTACCGTTTGTATGATTGACGTTACCGTATAAAACTTAAGAAAGATGCCGATTCATGCTCCACGCTTACCAACCTGGGAGCTCCGGCAAGTCCTAAGACTTACTGTTCATAATATGTACCATCCCAGTCACAAACCAGGGATGGTTCAACCTTTTCTTTCTTTGTTTTCTTCTCATAAAATTCTTTAACCCCTTTGACTTTTCGATCAATCATCTTGCCAAAGATATGTTTTATTTTGGGGTTAAAGACCTTCTCAGCATCAAATTCCTGCTTGTCATTGTAAAATTGGTTAGAAATTTCAGTTTTACCAATTTTCTTTTTATAATTCTCAGCCCGAAGTGATGGAAACTCCTCATCGTTCACAATCGGAACTGAGTTTTCAACTTTTACATTAGCTTCACATTTTGAAACAACTTGTGGCTCAACTGATTTTATGGAATCAGTTTCATCGCCTGAAGATAGCTCCTCTGATGTTGACCTATCAGAATCATCGTTAGAGCTTTCACCAACCATCTTAACAACCCATTTCTGGTTGTCAGATTTAGCTCTCTTCTTGTAATACTTGTTCGAACACTCACCAATTTCAAATTTAGAATTTTTAAACAATTTTTCTCTATCAATTGGTGGTTCGAACTCAACCACTTTCTCTTTGAGTTTACGAGATACTTCCTGTTTTGATTGTATTGTATTAGAACAATCTTTTGCAATATGACCAACAGTGTTGCATCGGAAACAAGTTCTTGTATCTCTCTTCTGTTCGTCTTGCTTCTTCGCAAGAAACTCACTATTTGATTCCCTCCAGAAACTTGTCTTTCCTTCTTCATCAGCTGATGTACCTGAAACAAATGACATTTTGGATTTAAAATCACGAACATATTTTTCATTTTTCTGTAGGAATAAAACCTAAGCCTTTCTTTTTGAAATTACCGTTATGGTTTTATTTCTTTTGGAAACCAGAACCATAATAGTAATTCTTTTTCTTGTTCAGTCTTTGTTGAACTCTTGAGGTGTAATGTCTTGGTTTCTCATTAAGACATAAGTCTTTTATTTCAGAAATATTGATTTCTGTGAGTTTGAAAACCTTGTTTATCAATTCTGTTTTGACACCTCTTATTGGAAATTCCTCATCAGAATATAATTTGTCAGAATCATTCAAAGTGTAAGCAACTTTAAACAACCCATCATCCAAATTAGATTTTGATAACAGGAATTCTTTGCCATAGACTATTTTCCCTGTTTTTCTGTTTGACCCGGAGTGCTTGACTCAGACTTTGACTCTGACGCGGACTCCGACTTTGACTCCTCTATCTCATCGTTTTCTAACACATGATCCACGACTTTCTTCATCAATTGAGACTGTTGATCAGTGTCAGACGATGTAAACACAACATCAATACTATCTGGTAGATTGACTGACGACTCTGACTCCCATTGTAAATTTGTTGCCTTTTTTACTCTTTCATCGTTTGGGTATCTCGGCAAATATCCATTTTCCAGCGGAGGTGGACATTTGTTATAACTGACACCTTGTTTCTTACCAGAATCTTTCTTGTCAGTCTTTTTCTTCGTATCATTCTTCTTCTTTTCAGAAGTCTTTTCATCAGCACTTTTTCCAGCTTCCTTTTCTTCAGTTAGCTCATCATCTTCCCATGCCTTCATACTTTCAACCGTCGGATAAATCCTGTCAATGACATAAGAAGTACATGAGTAACTTTTTAGCAAACGATTAACTCTTTTAGTTTCAATTCTTTGCAACTCAAGCTTTTGTTCCGAAGCAGCACACTTCTCGATGTAATTGTTTACAACTTTCTGCTTTATCATGAAAGCTCCCTGAAGTGTCTTCATTGCAGTTGCTTGTTCTTCACTCGTTTGGTTGTATTGGTTCATTGCTTTGTTCAGCACATCGTAAGATTCCTTCAAACTGTTCAAGTTGTAGATCGGTGTGCTGTTCTGCTTCTTTATAGCTTCACAGTTCTCACACTTCACTGGAATCTTTTTTGCATCAACTTCTTCCTCAACCTTAAATTTAGGAACTTCTTTCACTTTTTGTCTTCTTATCACTGGAACATCTTCATCATCACTGCTCACTGGTGTCTTGATCTTTTTCTTTTTCTTCTTGGCTTTTTCATCTTCACTGTCACTTTCAGCAAGCAACTTCATATCAGCTTTGAATTTTCTCGCCCAATACTCAGTATCATCATCACTATCACTTTCAACTTTTGCCTTGAAAGCAGTGTAAGCTCTAGTTTGATCAGGAATATAATCATCCCAAGTAAAATTTTCCCAGCTGAAACCCTCTGGTAACTTTTCATCTTCTTGATCAATTAAACAAGCTTTTGCATTTTCTGGAATATAATTATCCCAACTGAATGACTTCTTTTCATCTGGATTAACCACACATGCTTTCTTTCCAGAATCTTCAGTTATTGGTCTTCCATGTGCAGTTTGAGCTTGATGTTGATGTTGTTGTGATGGTGATTGGGCAACCTGATGATAGATGGCTTTTCTATAGTAATCATTGTTATTATTGAACGGGTTCTGAGCTCCACTTGCTTGGCGATTAGTGCACTCCCTCTTGAAGTGTCCTTTTTCCCTGCACCGAAAACAAGTGACTTTAGATTTGTCGAAACCTAGAGTAGAAATATTAGCCTCACGAAGATCATCTCTCCCCGTGATCTGCTTGAATTTCTCAGCTCTTCTTAACACGCTAGCCAAACACCACTTTATGTCCATCAGCTCCATCTCTTCAGCATCTATCTGGTCGTAGTCTTCCTTGGTTAGCATTGGATTCTCGATACGACCTGCAACAAAACAACTGTAAGATTCCAAAACCATTCCTAATAAAGATATTTGGTTTTTAGCAACTTCCTCAGAATAATCTTGATCATTTTCAACATTTAATACAATATAGCACTGAAGTTTCTTCCCATTTTTCGTTGCTGAAATGTTTGGATCAAAAGACGAAAATGATGTAAAATTTGTTTTGCTACTTGATCCTTTGGATGAACTTTCAGATGAATTCTTGACACTGTAGGCAGTTTCAATTTTCGGAGATAGATTTGATGATTTCTCATTCATCCCTGCTTTAAAGTATAATCCTATATCCTGTTCACCATCAAAATCTTTCATTCGAATAACTTTTCGTTGTTCTATTTCTTGAGCTTCGATTTTTTCAATGAACTTGCTGAGTGTCAAATTGCTAAAACCTTTCTTGTTTCTTGACATCATAAGATATGTGCCCCATGTTTCATAAGGCAAAGCATCAGCAAGTTTTTCGATCAACTCTTCATTGTCTTTCTCAATACTCAATCTCTTCATGTTAGCAAGCAAATTGCAGTATCTTTCGATAATTTCTCTTGTACTTTCATTCTTTAACCCGCGAAACAGATCGAATTCTTTCTTTAGAAGTGACTTCTTGCTTTTGACCATTTCTTCACTCCCACGAAACTTCGACCTTAACGCTTTCCAAATCGAATATGAAGTTCCATTATGTTGCAAAAGCACCATAATATCCTCTTTCACTACTTGTTGAAGAAGACTCAACATCATTTTCTCATCTTTGTACTTCTTTCTAGAATCAGCAGTTAGATCTTTTAAAGGAACAGGCTCTTCATCATCATTCATCGGTCGAACGTATTTTGTCTCAACACATTCCCAGGCATCTAGGTAATTAGCTTGTACCCAATTCTCAAAACGACCTTCCCAACCTTTAAATTCTTCTATGTTCATGAGTTTGGGTGGTTTTTGCATTGTTCCCGTTTCGTTCTCGAGCATTGTATTTTGAGCAAAAGTAATCGGTGTAACTGGAGTAGCGAATGCGTTGAAAAATTCCTCATCCATTTTCAAATTTTTACAAAATTCTCACAACAGCTTTATAAGCGGAACCACATAAGCGAAACTATTTAGTACACACAAGCGGAACAGGTAAGTTCAAATAAGCGGAACCATTACGTACAAACAAGAGGAACCTTCTGAAATGTTCACTGAAGCGAATCAACTATTTGTCTCAATAAGCGAAACTTTCAATAATCCTTGAAGCGGAACTATCAGATATAGACAAGCGGAACTGTCTGTTCAAGCGGAACAATGAAGCGAAACCAATGAATATTGAAGCGAGACCTCCTGATGAAATGTATCTAGAAGCGGAACTAACAATCTTTGAAGCGAAACCTGTTGAACTGATGTAACGATAAGCGAAACTATTACGTTCTTTCAAGCAGAACTATAAAGTGTCCGTTTAAGCGGAACCAATTCGGACATTCAATTGACCCATTTTTAATGTGAATTTTAACACCAAACTTTCCAGGGTTTATCTTTATACTGATACGCAAAATTCTTGAAATTTTGAACTGATTTGACCGGTAAAAATGTCTAAACTGAAGAAAGAAGATGTAAAAGAAAGAAATCTTGACAAAATCCAGCTATTCTTTGCAGAACTCCTCCTCCTGAAGCTCTGATACCAATTGTAGGATCGTGTCTCGACCCGAACGAGTCGTTCAGAGGAAATTCTATCAAATACAGATGCGGAAAATAAGTATTTGACTTAGAAACAGCTAGCAAATCACTTTAAATTTCTCTATGCATTGATTTCTGACAATGTACATTCAAATCTCGATCCGGCAGCACTTCGGTACGAGTTCCAAGTCTGTTACAAATGTTTCGCTTGAAAGGCTATTTATAGATGTTGAGATTTCGCTTGAACATACATGTCGTTCAAGCGAAACCTTCAACTGACATATAAGCGAAACCAACAAAGACACTACAAGCGAAACCTATTGCTAAGACCATACAAGCGAAACCTATTATACACACCTATACAATCTCCTGTTTTCTCGTAAAACATGCCCTGATCTAACACTCTAAGACTAAGACTCGATCCAAGACGAAGTCAAAAGATGTAGTGCACCAACAATTCCTTTCAGTAGTTCAAGTGGAGCAGCAACTACAGGTGTTGAATCCACTGATTTGCACCTGGACAGTAGTTTCATTAGTCAGACTCCCTTGAAGGCAATTTCTTCTTTGGGAACCATAGTGTCCACTGTTGTGTTTCCATTATACACTGGTGAGCTTAAAATGGTAACCTCTGCTGAAGAAAGAAGTCCCTGGTACCAAGAAAAAGGGGCATCAGTGGATGACTTTTGGGAAACTTTCCCTAAGTTAACCACTGGTACAACCACTGCCAGTGGGAAATCAGATGATCCCATTCATTTGGCTGATGGTTTAAAATATAAGGAATTGACGGAGAGGGTTGATAAAATTGAAACATCTGTTGCAGATGTAAAAAAATATGCTACAACAGTTGTTACAATCTCAAAAGGCTACACACACTGCTGCAACATCTGCAACATCTGCTCCTTCCCCCACTGAGCTATTGAGTTTATTTCAACCTATGCTTCATCAACAGAGACAGTATGCTGATCAACATCATAAAGTTCAGCTTCAAATGTTCAGAAATGTGATGGAAGCTAGGTACAAAGATACACAAGCTGATATCAAGGCAATCAAGGCCCATTTGCTTCAAACCACTAGCACTTCTCCTCCTTCAATCATTTATGTTGAAAACCCTGATGATACCAAAAAGGGGGAGAAAGGTAAAAAGGGAAAAGAAGGCCTATATATTAAACCAGATCCAATGTCAAAACTTGTGGTAGAAATCCCAAGGCCAGATGGTTCTAAAAAGGTTGATGAGACTCAAAATGCATTTGCTGAACTAAAGGCAAACATGAAAGAGTCTATGGAAATAAAAGGGTCAAAAAAAGGTTTCAACATGAGAAGAAAGTTATGATGGAAAAGGAAGAGCAGGGTACTTCTACAATCAAAAGAAGAAAGCCTACCAGAAAGGTTAGCCAACCCAAAACTACACCTTCTAAAACCACCAAACATACTCCTCAAATCCCCCAAAGTTCCTCTCATCAAACCTCCATACCAACATATGTTAAGACACCTGTTGTATCAACAGTTGTTGGCACTTCAGTGGTTTCAACAGATGTTATCCCAACCACTGCCATCACCACTACATCAACCCACACTCAATCCACTGCCATACAAAAACAACATCACCACCATAAAAACCACCTGCCAAAAAGCAGAAGACAACGGTTGACACATCAACTATTGTAGTGACAACACTGGTTGAAACACCAGTTGTTTCAACAGCTGTTAGTCAGACACCCACCATTTCAATCACCACCACTAAACCCACAAGTACACCACCAACCTCTCCAAAGCCCAAAAGGAGAAGGGTCACAAACATTGTACTGGAAGATGATACTTCTCCACTCCCAACATCTTCACAACCACTGATCCTAGCCACCATCCCAAACCCTGTTCCAATCTCTTCAGTACAAGCTCATGATCCAAACACTGCCCTAGTCCCTTTGGGAGTACAATATCCATTAGATCTTCCAGCACTCAGGGAGGAGATCAAATCCTTCTACTCTGAAGATGATCCTACAAAGAGGAAACTCCCATCTCTTCAAGGATATCCTTTGCCTAGAAATATAGAAGAGTATCTGAAATTAAAGGCAAAACAAGCAGAGGATATATCTTAAATAGACACAGAGGGAAAGTCTAACAAAGAAATTCAAAGGAATTTACAATACCAGCTCACCAAAGTCAAAACCTTAGAGCAGTTCTCAAAAGATTTTTGTCAGAAATTATCAGAAAAAGATAATGAAAGTATGAGAAATGATTACATTGAATACATAATGGCACAAGAAATACAGGGCAGAAAAGCATCAGTATAAAGAGTGGACCATTAGTGAACTAAAAGAGGAGATAGCCAGAATTGAAAAGATGATTAAAGACAAAGTAAAGCAAACTCCTCCAATCTGGGCCAATTACAGAAAGAATGTACCAGAAAGGGTTCTGAAGCTGAAAAGAATGAAAGAAGAGCTTATAGCTGCTGATTATGGGTCAAGGAATCAGGTTACAAGGTGGTCAGAGATAAAAGTGTTAGATACCTACAAAAGGTTGGAAGAATTAAGGAAGAGAGATCTCACTGCTCCTAAAAAACCTGATTATCCAGAAGCAGTGGTTCCAGTCAAACAGAAATTACCAATTAGAAGACCCAGTGCTCCACCTGCTGTCATCCTTTATCAAAGAATGAAAAAAAGCAAATGGATGAAGAAACAAGAGAAGACAAGGTATAAGAAGAATACATCATGAAAACGCTTCTTCAGACACTGATGGCAGAGAAACAAGACTTAGCACAATCTCAAGACCCTGCCAAAGTTGTCATCACCAGGCCTCAATCTCCAAACTCATCAACAATAAAGCCTCTCCTAAGAAACCCATTGGATTCAAAAATACTAATGTGGAAGTCTGATTAATAGACCCATGTATTGACTCTGCTCAAATCCAATGGTGAGGTGAAGCACATATCAAGGGAAGAAGCACTTGGCCTGGGTGTAGAAGATCTACAAGATCTCCTTGAGCTTCCACTGTGCAGGGATGAGGATGATGAGGATTCCATGAACTTTGAATTACAATTCAAAGATCAAGTTAGGGAACTCTTGATTAGACAATAAAAATCCAGAATAATGAAGTATTTTGGCATCATCTGTTCCAGGGGGAGATTGTTGGGATTGAACCCTACAAAGGAAGAGCTAATAAAGCCAAAACTGGATCAGATCTGTGGATTCCTCATAAGCAGTTGTTTGCATCAGATCTTTCCCCTTTAACGGGGCCTAACATCTGATGACCTCTAAGTACCGTTCTATACTACAACTGCTGATCACTAAAGACTGTTGAAGATAAGGCACTGATGCCCAATCTACTGATGCAACTCAAGTACTGCTGAAGACCTAAAGCACTGCTGAAGCTACAACAATGGAGTAGAGAATCAGTGGTTTTGTTATGTTTTATATTTATATTATGTAAATCAATAGTTTAGTATCAGTGTTTGTATTGATCAGTCGTTGTAGGTTGTTAGGAAGTTAGATGTCACTTTCATGGTGACTGTAACACCCCATGTTTCGAAAGTCAAAGTCAAAGTCAAGATTGGAGTCAAAGGAAGAAAAGATTGCTAATTGTGATCTGTCACTCCTTACTCTAATCCTGTTTTGACTTCTTTGACTTGTAGATAGTCTATTTGCTTTGTTATGTTAGTTGTATTATGTGGAGTACTTGTTAATAATCGAGGTTTTATCGCTATTTATCGATGGTTATCGCTTGTTTTATCGCAATCGCAATCGCGCTCGCAACTCGAATTATGTGTTCTAGATATTGTTTTACGTGTGTGTGCCTTTTATGTGTTACTTGTGCATGTTTAATTTATGTTATAATGTGCTGATTAATCGAAACACAATCGAAACTCAATCACAATCGAATCACAAACGCTAAACGCAAGTTATTTAGGATGATTGTATGTTAGATATAGTAGTTGGGATTAAAAGTAATTTAAATAGGAAACTCTATCGCATCGCAACGCTCGACACGTGAATCGAAATCGCAAAACTCATCGCGCTGTACACTCGAATCGAGTGGCCGGCCGACCGAGCTGCCAACCGACCGGGATGCCACTCGATCGACCAGCCCTCTCCTCCCCATTCCTTTTATGGAAACCCAATAAATACCCCTGTCAACATCACAAACTTACCTTTCCTGCACCTCTCGTCCGACCAGCACTTCTTGCCCACTTTTCTTCAGATTTCTCGTGATTCTTGTAAGTATTCAACCTAAATCTTATACTTTCTTGATCTACACGCACTCCTACACCATTCTATCTTTTGAAACTTAACTTTTCATCATGAAATCACTAGATTTGAGGGTTCTAGGATGAGGTCATCATGGTGTCCTTATGAACTTCATATTTTGGCTTCAATCCACCAAGAGCAATTTAGATCTGAACGATTTCCACACAACTAAACAAAGATCTTGCACAGATCTAAACATATTCATGGTGTAGAAGGATTGAAAGATGGTTTCTAACTTTCTTTCAACTCTTTACACTCAATGCTCTCAAAACCGATAGAATCGGAGGTTGTTCTGATCTCCTACTCATTCTTAGTGTTGGTCGGTTCAAGATCGGGATTCTATCTACGAGGTTTCTGATTTCGGGTTAAACATGAACCACCGTCACGAACAAGTGAATGGGTCGGGTTTGGGTGATTCCTGTCCGATCGGTTCGAATTGGTCTTGGCAAGGTTCTGTTGCTTAGCACGTAGTCACGGCGTCTCGAGAAAACTTCAAACTATCAAAATAACCAAGGAAGGAGACAACCAGGTCATCTGGGACGGATTGCCATCCGATCGGATTGCCACCCGATCGGACAGCCACCCGATCGGATAGCCACCCGATCGGATTACACCTTGGATCCCACACTTCACTTTTATGTTAATACCTTGAGGTTTGAACATTGAACGAACTGCTGTCCGATCGGATTGTCACCCGATAGGATTACCCCTCGACTATGTGATGTTCAGACTTCAACCCTTAAACAATTTTCAAACAGGTTCAATACAAACGGATTGCCATCCGATCGGACTACAACCCGGTCGAGTGAGAAACTGCTGTGAACTTATTCTCACTAAAGTGTCCAACCAATCGGATTGTCGCCCGATCGAACGGTCGTTCGATCGATTGACCTGAAACGTAGAGATGCTTCTATGTTTTCAAAATGCTCTAACAAAAACTTCAATAGTCAAGCCATCATACACAAACACATCCTTCCCAAACGAAGAAACAATCCACTCGAAAGGTCACCCGATCGGATGACCGTCCGAGCGGATTGTCACTCGATCGACCGGCTACCCGATCGGATTGCCATCCAACCGGAGTACCGTCCGATCCACTAACACCTCTCACCATTTATGTATCGCTTATCATTATATTATCGTTCTGATCAGGCTAATCTCACTCTAGCGCTCCCTTCAATCCATCATCGCTGTGAGTATACTCGAACCCTTTTTGCTTTCGCACTTTTGGGTGTTACATACATTACCTATATTCAAATCACATCAATCACACAAACACTATTTAAACGCTAACCGTTACTGCATGTTATATGATGTATTGTAAAATACATCTTTACTCGCGTCCGTATTAGTCAATAAATATTCGTTTTTGTTCCGTTTTAGCGTAGAATGTACAGACTACTGATTATTTGTGTTTTCCAGGTCTTTGCAGCAAAAAGAAGCAGAAACGAGTTGAAATCTGGAAAGGCGAAAGGTTGGATCGGAAAACGAGAGCTCGGGAGCGAAAAAAAATCGAAAAATCAATCAGGAGCTTCCAGGCGGGCCGCGTGAACTTATATATACCCTTACGCGCCCCGCCAGAACTTAAAACATGTTTTATGAACTTTAGCCTTGATACCGGCCGCGTAAACTTATTCCATTGTTTACGCGGGCCGCGAGAGAGTAAAAACGTACACCGCCATGAAACAGGCAACGGCTATAGGGTTTTCTTGGGTTCTAAATCATCATCTTCATCAACAGCCGAATCATCTTACGAATTTGGAGTCTTGGGCGATAATCAGAGGCTGTTTGAAGGATCTTGGGAGTGCTTGGAAGCTGAGAATCATTCGGGTATACTTTGGGAGCGTTCGGGAGTGAAGATTACGGGTTTTATCATCCTATTCTTTCGTTTCCGTTCGTTTTAATTTGTAACTCAATGAATTTAGAATATATATTGCTTATAATCATGTTTCTGATTATGCTTTGCGGCTAAAACTCTTATACTACCTAGGCTTTGACAATGGTTTAATATAGATTTGATTTTTATTCGGTTTTAATGTGGTTTATGGGCTTTCTTGTATTGTAAACAACTATGGAATTTTAATTTGGTGTATATGCATGCTTGATATCGTTTAATCACTGTTTATTGCTTTGTATAATCCTTGGTGACGGTCTTTATCACATAATAGGGCTGTGCTAGGGTTTTTAATTTAAGTGAGTGTCTATATTAGGTTATAAATCTCTAATCCTTTAAGGCGAAAATCGAGTAAGTAACCTTAGAAGTAATATTCGGTAATTTTATAAAATCAAGTGTTCTACTAATCTTGTCTCTTTAAGGCTCGAGGTTGCTAATAGGTCTTGGTTTGGTATATAGCTAGGTTTAGGTTTTGTAAGAAATCGGTCTAGTTCCCTAACCATTCTCTTGTCTATTAAACCAAGTTTGAAACCCACAGTTGCCTTAGACTTTCGCGCTGTAAGGTAGATTGTCACATTAAGCCACTTTCAAGAAGTTAGAGGACTGTAAGGAAATCTAACAACCGGTAATCGTAACAGCCTAGGTAGTGCCACAAGAATCGCCTCGAGAAGGGTTGAGGGGCTTAGTTGGTGTCTTAATAGGTTAGCATTTAAAGATCCCGGTTCCATACCACATCACTATCAAATAGAAATCTTTTCCAAGTTAAGCTTGCGTCTAGCCTAGGTAGTCTTCATCGCCACTGGTTCAAGTCTTCGTCCAAATTCGTGTCTAGTTATTTTATTATTATTTTAGTTTAATACTTAGGATTTTTAGTAACCCCCCATCAAATAAACAAATTTAGTAAGTCGCGTCAGTCATAGTCTAAATAGAGTCTTAGCATAATCATTAGAGTCTCGTGGGTTCGATACTCGGACTTACTTTAGCTATTCTACATTGATCGGTACACTTTCCGGTTGTGTAGTTTTAGTTTTAGATCGAGTCTAAGTTTATAAATTTAAAGCTTAGAGTGTCTAGATTAGGATTAATTTTAGTTGTTTTTATTTAACCACTTTTAGCACATCAAGTTTTTGGTGCCGTTGCCGGGGACTCTTTGGCTATTGCATTAATTACTTTGTTTGGACTTACTTGACATATTACGTGCTATTTGTTTGTTCGTTGAGTTGTAGGAGTCTAAAAATATAAAAATCAAAAAAATATTTGTTTTATTGTCTTATCTAGTTTGTCGAGTCGTTTGTTAGAGTCTTCTTACTTGTTTGTATTCGGTTCTTGCAGTTGATGCCCCATACGCGTTCGCAGGGACCTCCGCCGAATCCGTTTACGATCAAATCTTCCTTCTCGTCTTCTGCACCTGAGGTAAGTTCTTCTAGCTCACCTTCATTTTCACATTCCACCCCCGATTTTGATCTCGCACCGAAGCCTTCACCCCACAATTCCCCACCACCCTCCCGTTCTCGTACACCTAGTCCTCCATCCGCTATTCAAATGGCGAACCGCACTGTCTACCAGCAGACTATTAACGGTTTCACTGACGCTACTTCACCCATCACCCTTCCAAACATCGCGAATGATAGGTCCTGGCAGATTCCTTCCTACATCATGACAGCCTTCACCAATTCGTGCCAGTTCCATGGCCGTGACGACGAGGATGCACCCGCCCACATCAATCGCATCACTCGACTTTGCAGCACCTTCTCCATCGAGGGGGCGAACCTCGATGCTCGATACCTTCAGGTTTACCCGTTCTCTCTCGCTGGCCGCGCAACCGTCTGGTTCGATTCTCAGCCAACATGCACTTTCACCACTTGGGCAGGTCTTCGTGATGCTTTCTTAGCCAAGTACTTTCCCCCAGCCAAGGCATCCCGCCTTCGTGATCAGATCCACTCCTTTTGCATGGAGCCTGATGAGCCATACCACTTGGCTTGGGAGCGTTTCCAAACTCCGATTGCTCGTTGTTCTCAGCATGGTTTGTCTGATTGGGCATTAGTTGAAAAGTTCTATAATAGTCTTACTCCTGAAATTAGAGCTCGTTTCGATACTTCAGCAGGAGGGCAGCTTATGGGTAAAAAGACAGTTAATGAGTGTAATGATTTGTTTGAGAGCTTCGCCCATTCTGATATGGATTACAGCACTACCAACAGGACTTCCATTCCTGTTCGTACCTCCTCGGCCGGTCGAGGGGTAAACCAAGTTAGCTTGGATCCGTAGCTGCTGTTTTAGGACATGAAACAAGAGCTGAGTGAGATTAAGAAGAAAGTTGATAGGTGTGAGGTATGTAGAAGAGGCCATGATACGATAGATTGTCCCACACTTACACTCGAGCAGGTTGAGTACATATCCGGTCAGTCTAGGGGTCCCACGAATCCATTCAATAATTCCAATTATAACTCCAACTAGCGCGGTAGTGGTAATAATAGTGGTTTCTGCTCTTCTGGTAATCCTCCTGGTTTTCCGTCTGGTCAGTATCAAAGTAGGGGGCCCGGTCTATACACGAGTAGTGGTTCAGGTCAGGGTGGGCAGTTTAGTGGTTCAGGTTCGAGTGGGCAGTTTTCTAGTGGGGGGTTGAATCAAGAGAGTCAAGGTAGTGGTAAGGCTTTAGAGGGTAGCTTGAGTAGGATGGAGGAGATGTTTGCTCAGATGATGACGCAAAATCAGGCGATGCAGAAATCCCTAACTGATTTCGCTAAAAATCAAGAGCAAATTAATAAAAGTCACGATCTTCAGCTCAAAGGTAAGCAATCCACACTTTTAGATCTTCAAAGAATAGTAGCTAGAATTGCTAAACAGTTGCAGGAGCATCCACCGGGTCAGTTTTCGGGAAATACCTTCATGAATCCCGTGAATCATTCAGCGAAGGCTATTGCGACCTGCAGTGGAAAGAGTTTGGGAGAATTAATGAGAGAGAGTGTGGAGGAAGAGAAAGAGGATGAAGTCGATGAGGAGATAGAGATGGAGGCTCCAGGCAAGGTGCACACGAGGCTAGACCCAGCAAGTACCGCACACGCCGAGGAGTCGCTGGTGGAGAAGAAAGTAGAGAAGCAGCCGACGAAGGTTCGGCCATCACCAGTGATTGATCATTCTCGCATCCCATTTCCCGCCTGCCTTAAGCATAAAAAATATGCTAAGGAGTATGGGCAATTCCTTGAGATGTTCAAACAGTTGAAAATTAATCTTCCTTTCATCGAGGCTTTGTAGTCTATGCCTAAGTATGCTAAATTTCTGAAAGATCTTTTGAAGCGTAAGGAGAGAATTGGTGAGCTTTCGAATATTCCGTTGACAGGGGGTTGTTCCACGGTAGTCTTGAATAAGCTACCAGAGAAATTAACCGATCCTGGCACTTTCACTATTCCATGCCTTTTGGGGGGAGCCGTTACACCTGCTCATGCTCTAGCCGATTTAGGAGCCAGTATCAATCTAATGGCATTTTCATTGTATGAGAGGCTAGGTTTAGGAGAGCTTACACCCACGCGGATGTCTTTGTCCTTGGCTAACCGTTCAGTCAAGTATCCTCGTGGGATAGTGGAGAATTTGTTGGTTAAGGTAGATAAGTTTGTGTTTCCCGTGGATTTCGTCGTTCTTGAGATGGAGGCCGATGAAAGAGTTCCTATTATTTTGGGCCGACCATTCCTTAGAACCGCAAAGGCGATCATTGACATCTTTTATGGTAAGATTTCTCTTCGAGCGGGTGACGAGATTGTCACATTCGAGATTGATAGAGCGATGCAGCATCCTGGAGGTAGAGATGACGACAGTGGGCCGTGTCATTCTGTTTACTTTCTAAATTCTTTCATATCCTGTGTCGACACGTGTCTTGAGTACATCAGTGGAGCTGATTTAGTAGGCGAGGGAGTTGTCGACGAGCTTGACGAAGACGAAGTTGAGGAGGAGCAGTTAGATGAGAGTGATGAGTTGGGGGTTCCTGAGACGTTGGAACTAAACGAGATTAGTGATGAGAGTACTCCTGTACAGATTCCACCACCTTTAGAACTTAAGGTTCTTCCATCGCATCTAGAGTTCGCATTTCTAGGAGAGAAGCCAAACATACCTGTCATCATATCTTCGAAGTTGACAGAGGAGGAGAAAGTGAGGTTGATTGAGGTGTTGAAGAAGCACAGTGATGCAATTGCCTGGAGGCTATCTGATATCAAGGGCATCAGCCCTACTTTTTGCACGCATCGCATTCTGATGAAGGATGTCTACAAGCCAGTAGTGCAGCCACAGCGGCGTTTGAATCCAAATATGCGGTATGTAGTTAGGAAGGAAGTTATGAAGTTGTTAGAGTCTGGTTTTATCTATCCGATTTCCGGTTCAGCTTGAGTAAGTCCGACGCAGGTCGTCCCGAAGAAAGGGGGATGACAGTTGTTTTGAATGCGAAAAATGAACTTATTCCGTCTCGTACTATTACGGGTTGGTGTGTGTGCATTGGCTATCAAAAGTTAAAATACGCCACTCGTAAAGATCACTTTCGGCTCCCATTCATTGATCAGATGCTTGAGCGCCTTGTGGGTCAGCAGTTCTATTGCTTTCTCGACGGGTTTTCGGGTTATTTCCAGATCCCTATTGCACCTGGGATTAGGAAAAGACCACTTTTACATGTCCATACGACACGTACGCGTACCGCTTGTTGGACCGTTCTATGACCCTTAAACTGTCAGTCTAGGTAGTTCATCTTCAAATACAAAGGCGGAATCAATGCACATGAAGTTACACAGCTTTTCCTTTTAATTCCTTCTCTTTTAATGCTTTCTGGAATGATTTTGACAGAGTTTCGTTACAAAGCAATGACTAGGTTTCGCTCCAACGTACACTTATGAATGATGTGGTTTCGCTCGAATAGACTATATATATTGCCTATGGTTTCGCTCCAATGACATGCCATATGAGCGAAACCCCCATAACCCTATGAGCGAAACCCCCTTAATGACAAATAAGCGAAACCTATACAAATATTCATATAAGCGAAACCTCTAACATAAAGCCTAAATTTGACTTTCAAGCTCCTATGTTGACCTAACTTGACCTAAGACGTAATGCAGACGAAGTCAACAGACATTCCATGCATCAACAGACTCCCCCTTGGATGTTGACGAAGTCTTCAGCTCCGAGTCTTCAGTCTTGGTCTTTTCTCCAACTATCTGTCTTCACCTCATAAGCATTCTATCTTCACAGGTTCACAATCTTGTCCTGACTCCATCTTCAGACTTCCCTTTGGCGTTTGATCTAGACTCCCCCTTTCAAAGACTCTCCCTCTCAGTATGCTAGAATCTGAGGTCTTGATCTGGTTCAAGCTTTGACAATTAGCTTCCGTGGGAATGATAAAATCTAAAACCTGTGTCTCAAACATCAATCATTACAAACTATCTTTTCATAAAAACACATAAACTATCAGTACTAGAAATTCACTCAAGTATTCAGGTCCAAGTTAATGACCCTGATCACTCGATCAATCTACCAAGTCCAATTTAATGACCTTGGTTGATCTTTTGACAAAACAGACTGATTTTGTAAAAACATTTTTCAAACATTTTCTTAAACATGTAACAAGTATCAAATTAATGAACTTGTTTTAACTTTTGAAAACATCTCAATCTCAGACAAAGTAAGCTCTCCTCATTCTTCAGCTCAGAACTTTCCTGCATCTGCTTCAATCTTCGAGAATTCAACGATTAACTCTCCACTTTGGTTTGTCAAAAATAAAGCAGAAATAAAATCTTTTTGGATTTTTAATAAAGTGTTCTAAACTAAGAAATGAAAAACAGAAACTTAAATTGCAGAAATTAAAGAAATTAAACTATATACAAACTTCTTTTTGGCAAGCGTGTTAGGGAATCATATCAGCTTTTTCAGACAAATTACTAGTACCATCAAGCTTCATTACATGCTCAGACTTAAACAATTCACCTCGATTGTCGATATACTGATCCATCTTAAATTCTCACACAGATTTCAATCTATTCAGGATACGATTTAGATGACTAATGAACTTAGCTCATTCATGTGTCCCACCTCTTGAATATACTCCCGTATCCAGAATCCCAGATATTCAGTCTTACAGGTGAGTATACCACAGATGATATCTGTAATGGGTTAATTGCGAGGCCGTGAGAGCTCAGGTCGATACTTCCGTATACGCAGAGAGATAACGACTTCGACTTTCTGGTGTGTCCCCTTTAGAGGATCTTTTAGTTATAACAGCAGCGACTATCAATTTTATTGTTTCATCTGCATGCTGAGGGCGGTGCGATGTTTCAAGCATTTGCAGAAAGTATTATTCGGGGACTAGGTCAGAACTTCCATTCAGCAGAAGTCCCGGAATAATACCCCAGATATCACTGAGTATAAAGACCTCGTATCTCAGAATATGGGACCTTTCAAACGAGATTTCAGGGGTTACCTATATATCCAAGTAGTGTTCCCCACGAATTTCACAAGTTTTAAATTTAAGGTTTATATCCCGAATAAATCTACTAATTGTGCGAAAACCTATCGACACATCATTAGTGAGACTGTTTAACTCATTTAAACTTTACAAATCTTTAGCATATTGTAATTGTCTAGCCGATGTACTATCATTTTCCCTTTATACACAAACTCTTTTTCAGTTTTATCATGTTTTTGTATTTTTGCATTTTTTTACTGTTTTTGTATTTTCTGAAAAATAAACTATATACATCTACTCCCCCTAAATACCAAAACAAGTAAAAAATCGACAAACCATTGCAGATTGTTTCTCATCTTCATCCGCAACAGTACTCTCATCAACGCCAATTATGCCATCCGACACCGAAAGAAGCTTCATACCATTCAGTTTTAACAAATATTTAAACCGATTTTTATCAAAAGCTTTGGTATGTAAATCAGCTTTCTGTTCGTCAGTGTGAATTTTCTCAATTCGTATCAACTTTTTCTCGAAACAATCGCGAATAAAGTGATGACGAATCTCTATGTGTTTAGTTTTAGCGTGATGTACTGGATTCTTTGTTATATTTATAGCGGCCTCATTATCAACAAAAAGAGGTGTGTTAAGAAACCGCAAACCGTAGTCGCGCATTTGTTGCTATATCCACATGATCTGAGAGCAGCAACTGCTAGCAGAAACGTACTCCGCTTCACATGTAGATAGCGCCACAGACGTTTGTTTCTTACACTGCCAGGTAACCAATCTAGGTCCAAAGAACTGGCATCCTGCAGTTGTTGATTTTGTATTAACTTTGCAGCATCCGAAATCCGAATCGGAATACCCTTCGAGCGTAAAGTCGCCTTTTCTAGGATACCACAACCGCAATGTAGGAGTTCCTTTCAGGTAGCGTAATATCCTCTTCACAATAATCATGTGCGAAGCTCTCGGGTTAGACTGATATCTTGCTGCGAGGCACGTTAGGTACATGATATCAGGACGTGAAGCAGTTAAGTACATCAAAGAACCTATCATGGAACGGTAGAACATTTCATCAGCCTTGTCTCCGGTGAGATCTGGATTAATCCCATGATTTGTTGCAAGTGGGGTAGCAGCTAGAGTAGAACTTGACATTCCAAATTTCTCTAGAATATCATGCACGTACTTCGTCTGGTGAATGAAAATTCCCTCAGGTAGTTGTTCAACTTGAAGTCCCAGAAAGAATTTCATCTCCCCCATTGATGACATTTCGAATTTTTGCTTCATCACCTGTTCGAAATCTTTGCACAATTTCTCATTCGTTGACCCAAAAATTATATCGTCCATATAAATCTGAACTATCAAAAGATGTCCATCGACCTCTTTAGTGAAGAGAGTGGCATCCACTTTTCCACGTATGAACTTGTTGGCTAGTAGGTGTTGAGACAAAGTCTCGTACCAAGCTCTCGGGGCCTGGTGTAAACCATACAGCGCTTTGTCCAATAAGTAGACCTAGTTTTTGTGGATTGGGTCAGTAAAGCCCGGCGGTTGACCAACATAAACCTCCTCTTTGACCTTCCCATAAAGAAACGCCGATTTTACATCCAACTGATATATACTTTGAAGTTCTTCCAAGACGCAAATGCAAGGAAAATTCTGATTGCCTCTAGTCGTGCCACAGGAGCATAGACTTCAGTAAAATCAATCCCCTCCTGTTGACTAAAGCCCTGAACAACGAGTCGAGCTTTGTTCCTTACAACAACTCCTTTGTCGTCTCTTTTACACTTGAAACTGACTTAACTCTTCTTGCATCGCAATGACCCAAGAGTCTTCAGTAAGCGCCTCTTTATACATTCTCGGTTCAATCTGCGAGATAAAACAACTTAATGAAAATTCAGTTGGTAAAGGTGCTACTGTAGAATAAAAACATGTTAAGCCCTGGTCTATTTGACGTCTCGTGCGAACGCCTGAATGCAATTCTCCTATGATCAACTCCTCTGGATGATAAGAAAGAGTTCGCGGCATCACTTCGCTTGGAACATCCACATCACCTTCCAGATTAGTAACATTTTGATTTGCACTTTGTTCACCAACTTGGTTTATTTGACTTGAATCATGAATCTGCTCCCCCTCAGAATCTGAATCTCCATGATCAAAGATCGACATGTTCTCAAATTCCTGATTATCATTCTCAACCGACTGATTATCATGAGCAACTTCATTCTGTTGGACATCATCGTGTTCACCAGCATTACTCGGACCTGCTTCATCGTCATTTGAAGTTTCCCGTGGTCGTCTTGAATACTCAGCTGGGAACCTTTGTTGTGACTCGTACTCACGCAAAATATCCAATTCATCAAAGAAATCTTCTGCTTCCTCTTCTTATTCTATCATGTCAAACGATTCCCACAACTTGTCATAATGATATCGCCATGAATCTCCTGGACTTTGTGGCGGCATAGTATAACCTTGACATTCAACATTTGCAGCTTCAATAATCCGCTTCTCACTTGGAACGAAGACACGGCGCGTAGGACTTGAATATCCAACAAATATACCCTCAATGCAATTCGGACCAAACTTTCCATAAGGCTCTATAACTGTACAGGGTGACCCGAACGGTTCTAGATACTTCAAATTCGGTTTGCGATTATTGATCAGCTCAAAGCATGTTTTGTTGAATTTCTTGACAGTAAGAACCCTGTTGAGCGTATAGCATGCGGCAGAAACAGCTTCAGCCCAAAAATTAATTGGTAACTTTGAATCAGCGAGCATCGTTCTAGACATCTCGATTAGTGTCTGGTTTTTGCGTTCTGCGACTCCATTCTGCTGCGGAGTGTACGGAGCACTAAACTCATGCAATATACCTTTTTCATCACAAAATTCTTCCATTCTGTTGTTCTTGAATTCAGTACCATTATCACTTCGAATTCTTTTGATACGCCTTTGGTATAGATTCTCAATTCTCTTGAACAACGCCATCAAACTGTCAAACGTTTCGTCTTTCGTCTTCAAGAAAGAAACCCACGAAAATCTGGAATAATCATCAGTAACCACAAGACAATATTTATCTCCCGTAATACTCTTGACATTCACCGGACCAAACAAATCCATGTGAAGTCTCTCCAGGGGTCTTGTGACTGAATTGACTTGCTTTGTAGGGTGTGACTTTTTCTTCTGCTTGCCTTTTACACAGCTAATGCACTCCCCTTCCAGATGAAAACCTTTGACATGAACTCCTGTAACCAAATCATTGTGCACCAAATGATTCATTTTTCTAAGATGTATATGCCCCATCTTCCGGTGCCACAATCTCGATTCTTTCTCAGTTGCTCTGGACACAAAACAATTTGAGCCTGACCCATGGTTGTAGTAGCTACGCTCATATCCAACACGTACAGATCATTAACTCTCGGTGCCCTCATGATAATCCATTCCTCAGGGATAACAAATCCTGGTTTCAAGATCAAACATTCTTTATCAGTGAAGTGAGTGGTATACATCCTGTCACAGATTTGCGAGATACTCAGCAGATTGTTCTCCAGCTCAGCAATGTAGTTAACTCTCTCAAACGTCACAATCCCGTTGGATAACGTTCCTTCACCAATAATCCTTCCTCCTTGATTACCCGCAAAACCTACGTATGCTCCATTTATGTTTCTGACATCATACAGCAGCGCAGTCTTCCCTGTCATATGTCTTGAAGCTCCACTATCCATGATCCATCTGGATACAAGTTTTGGAAGATCCTGCACATAACAAACTTTGACTTAACCAACTTCAATAAAGATGTTGATTCCTGCTTCGCGATCAAGGAAGCTCCGGCAAGTCAAACTGCTTAGTCAAACATGGTGTCCACCCAGGCCTCATCAGCCTTAGGTGTAACCTTGACAGTTTTAACTCTCGCAACTTGAATTTTAAAGTTTTCAACCTTCAGGGGTGGAAAATTTGCATCATAATCAACTTGAATTGAATCCTCAGAAGGTGAAACCTTTTTCTCAGTTTTTGGTTTCCAAACTTGTTGAGATAATGCAACCCGTTTGTAAAATTTGTCATTTTTAGTTACCGATTTCTTTACAGGTTCATTTTTCACTTTGATGTTGTCATTTTTCACACTCTTTTTCTCAACAACGATTGGTGCTTTACGTTGGTACACTTTCGTGCAATATGACCAACTTGATTACATCTGAAGCATGTTCGAGTATCAGCCACTCGACTTGGGCCTTCAGACTGAGCCTGTGAAGCTCTCTTCTCAAAGAACTCTTCATTCGATTTTGAAAATATATCTTTCTCTTCATCAGCAAGTGAACTTGAACTGTTCACAAACTTTTTCTTTTCAACAAACCTCTTGTTTTGAACATTTCTCTTCTGATAATAATTACCCCCCTGATAACCACCAGACCAATTGTTTCGGTTCTTGTTGTAAAAACGTGGTGGAACTACAGGTTTCTTGTAGTAAGTTTTATCTTTCTTAAAACTCATTTTTATTTTTGTTTGACTCAGATTGTTCACTTCTGACAACTCAACTTCGACTAACTTGAAAACATTTGTCAATTTGTTCACGTTAACATTCTCAATCGGAAACTCTGAATCCGAAAACAACTTATCTGAACCCAACATCTTGTACATGACAAGATTTGATTCTTCATTTAAGTTGTTCTTGGACTTTTGTTTCGGAATGTATTTGTCCAAGAAACACCCATCTTCCTCAGTAGTGTCATTATCCGTTTTTTGCACATTTTCAACAACACCTTTTACAATATCATTTTGGACACTATCGTCATTGGAATATGTGAACGTGACATCAATGCTTTCCGGAAGTTTCACTTCACTTTCTTCTCCAATTTCAACCAACCCTGATTGCTTTTTCGTGTAATTATCCAAAATCGGCGGTGGAACTCTATGAAAACCCACCCCGGTTCCATCAGAATAAACATCTTCGCCAGCTTTGTTTTTCCCGATGGGTTTGGGAACAATGTGTTGCAAAACAAAGCTTGCGGAGCTGTAACTGTTAAGCTTCAACTGGATTCGCTCGTTTTCAATTTCAGCCTCTTGAAATTTAAGTTTCAGTTTAGCGATTTCATCCAGTTGTTTGTTGATTGATTCTTCTTTTACTCTCAGCACTGCTTTTAGATGAACGTTTTCTTTATAAGTTTTACCATTTCGATCATCATTATCTTTCATTGTGCTTTTTAGTTTTTCAAACTTCTCAGAAATCTGACGGTTTTCAAGAATTAACTTTTCATTTTCATTTTTAACTCTTTCATGATCAATTTTATCATTTTCAATTTGGTTAGTTAATTCTTTTATCCGTTCAGTTGAAGCTTTAACGCTTTTGTCACGCTCAAGAATTTGATTCTCAACGCTTCTGACTTTTGCTGTCAGATCCTCAACTTTCTTTCCGTTGAGATACGTGACTGTATTACAAAATTTGCACTCTTTGTTGCAATTTTTTCAATCAACATTTCCATCAATTTTCTTACCTGATGCATTTGTTGACAAGTTTGAACTGACCTGGCTTTTTGACTCAGACACTGAGTTAGAGTCTACCTCAAGTGCTTTAGCAGCCAGCACTTTGTCAGCCATTTTTCCGAGAATTTCAGCATTCAACTCCTGCATTGTGTCAATAACCCCAGTATCAATCTTCTTTGACTTCTCTATCTCTTCTTTCTCGTTTTTCTCTTTCTCTTCTTTCTCTTTCTCATCTCCAGTTCCCCACCATTTATTCTGCCAATAATCATCCTCATCTTTGAACTCCTTGATTATGGCTTCCAGATCAAGAGATTTGTCATCGACAGCAATATTTCCATATGGATCAAGATAACACTCTCTGTCTGGATCCCATCTTCTCGCTCTCTTCGCTTCCAAATAGATACCAGATATTCGAATTATTCTGTTTTCAGCCAACATTTTTCTGTGTCTGTACTTTTGCTCTTCAGTTCTGTTGTCTTTCCACGGAATAGGTTCGGTTTTTGCCATGAATGCGTAGCCAACCGCATCTTCCTCTGGTAGAACCTCTTGACTCCAATCATACCCCTCATCATCATAAATCACCGCAAGAGCTCTAGATTTCTCTTTGTTGTCTTCAACCTGCTTCAATCTAGGCGGCTCGGATTTATTCTGATGATATATTGCCTTCTTGTAATAGTCTTCTCTGAAAGGGTTCTCTGACTCATCAGCATAAGCGTTTCTGCATTCTCGCTTGAAGTGACCTTTCTGCTTACACTTGAAGCACGTCACCTTGGACTTATCAAAACCCAGCTTGGTAGATGGACCACCAATTGTCTTCCTGCCGGTTATTTCCAAGAAACGTTGTGCTCGACGAACAGCATTGGCCATGCACCAACGAATGTCGATTAATTCCATTTCTTCAGGATCTATTTGATCATATCTCCAATCCATCTTGTCAGGCAACGAATCAAACAATTTGTCGATAAGCTCATCCTCAGGATATCTGATATCATGTCTTGCTAATTCCAGCTTTAGATGACCAAACCTCTCTATCATTTTACAAACTGACTCATTCTTTAAACAGCCAAACATATCAAATTCTTTCCTAATAAGTTTCTTTTTACTTTTCACCATTTCAGCACTTCCTAGACATTTAGTTTCTAGCTTTTTCTAGAGATATTTTGCATTTGAATAATCGATCAATGAGATTATGTCCTCTCGGACGGACTGGAATAACAATACCATGCATTTCTGCTCAGCCACAAATGATTCAATCTCCTCAGCTTATGTTAAAGTTTCACCATTTTTGTTTCCATCTGAATAACCAGTTTTCAGACTCCTCCAGCTGGGAAATGCGAATTCCATCAACCAATCTTCAAACGTTCTTGACCACCGACTGTATTCCTCGATAGCCATTAGCTTTGGAGGTTTATTGAAGGTTCCAAAGGCACTTTCCGATTCCCAAGCTTCCTTTTTCTTCACATTCGATGGATTCTCATTGTTTTTGCTTGACGAAGTATCATCATTTCTAGAATTTCCAGAGAATGCGTACAAGTCGCTAAACGGGTTCAATAATATGTCATCCATCTTGAGTGTACTTACAAATTCAACAATCATTTAGAATAATTTTCGAAATTTTTTGAAAACTGTGACAAATGAGCGAAATATCAATTTTGTGACAAATAAGTGAAACCAGATATGTCACAAAAGCGAAATAGTAATGTTGACAGAAAAGCGAAATCAGATCTGTTCCTAAGAGCGAAACCCTATGAGCGAAATAGGCAATGTACGTATGAGCGAAATAGCAAAGTTTCTATGAGCGAAATAGGTACTTTCGAGCGAAACCCCTTCGTTTACAAGGTCTTATGAGCGAAATAGCTTCGATGTCCAAATAAGCGAAACCCTATATTTAGCTAATTTTTACCATTTTTAAGCCGTGTTTTAACCTGAATCTTTCTAAGGTTTGTTAATTGTATGTTTCACACGTTATACTAAAAAATCAGGCCATTTCAATTGTAGGAACCAATTCAAATCGAAAAAATATGAGAGAAAGTGAGTAGAAATGAGAGAATTCGGTAGAATCAAGCTGTAGTAGTGTGAACTCCTCGTCCTGAGCTCTGATACCACTTGTTGGACCGTTCTATGACCCTTAAACTGTCAGTCTAGGTAGTTCATCTTCAAATACAAAGGCGGAATCAATGCACATGAAGTTACACAGCTTTTCCTTTCAATTCCTTCTCTTTTAATGCCTTCTGGAATGATTTTGACAGAGTTTCGTTACAAAGCAATGACTAGGTTCGCTCCAACGTACACTTATGAATGATGTGGTTTCGCTCGAAAAGACTATATATATTGCCTGTGGTTTCGCTCCAATGACATGCCATATGAGCGAAACCCCCCGTAACCCTACGAGCGAAACCCCCTTAATAACATAAAGCCTAAATTTGACTTTCAAGCTCCTATGTTGACCTAACTTGACCTAAGACTTAATGCAGACGAAGTCAACAGATATTCCATGCATCAACACCGATGCATGCCGTTTGGTTTATGTAATACTCCAGCTACATTTCACCGATGTATGATCGCGATCTTTCAGGATATGGTAGAGAGTTCGATGGAGGTATTTATGGATGATTTTTCAGTGTATGGAAATTCTTTCGATCAGTGCTTAGTTAATCTTGAGAGGATGTTGAGGAGATGCGTTGAAACGAAGCTGATGTTGAATTAGGAAAAGTGTCGCTTCATGGTGACTGATGGGATTGTGTTAGGACACAAGAGTTCGAGAGCCGGTATTGAGGTTAATAGAGCGAAGATAGATACGATTAGTCGGCTTCCTCCGCCGACAAGTGTTAAGTCGATTCGTAGTTTTCTAGGTCATGCGGGGTTTTATCGGCGTCTTATTAAAGATTTTTCTAAAATTACTCGGCCCATGACGCGATTGTTGGAGAAGGATGTCCTTTTTGTCTTTGACAAGGAGTGCCTTCAAGCGTTTGAGTTTCTGAAGGAGAAGTTGGTGAGTGCACCGATCCTTGTATCACCTGACTGGAGTTTGCCATTCGAGCTTATGTGCGACGCCAGTGATTATGCAGTCGGTGCGGTGTTAGGTCAGAGACGGGAGAATCACTTTCACCCGATTTACTACACGAGTAAAATTTTGAATGATTCCCAAGGAAATTACACCACTACGGAGAAGGAGTTTTTAGCGGTTGTGTTTGCATTCGACAAATTCCGCTTGTACCTTGTTCTGTTGAAAAACTTTGTGTTTACAGACCATTCTGCTTTGCGTTACCTTTTTCAGAAGAAGGACGCTAAGCCGCGCCTTATACGATGGATTCTGCTTCTGTCTGAATTTGATATCGAAATTAAGGATAAGAAAGGGCCAGAGAATGTGGCGGCAGACCACTTGTTGCGTTTAGAGGATCCGAGTAGGGACGAGATTCGTGAGGAGGAGATAGGAGACAGATTCCCTCACGAGTCTATTGATTATGTTGAGGCAGAGACCGAGGGTGTACCGTGGTTTAGCGATGTAGCCAATTACTTGGCCGAAGGATACGTGATGGATGGTATGAATCGTCAGCAAAAGAAGAAGCTTCAGGATAGGAGGTGATCGGATTTTGAGGAGGTGTGTGAGTAGAGAGGATGGTTTGGACATCATTAGGCATGTTCATGAGGGTTTTACAGGAGGACATCACAGTCCGCATGTGACTGCGCAGAAGGTGTTCGATTGTGGATTTTATTGGCCGACTGTAGTGAATGATGCGGTCGAGTTTGTTAGAAAGTGTGACCATTGCCAACGAACCGGCAACATCTCATCCAAGGATGAGATGCCCCAAAATCCCATTTAAGTGTTGGAAGTCTTCGACGTTTGGGGTATCGATTTCATGGGATCATTCCCCTCTTCGAGTGGGAATCGGTACATCCTCGTTGCTATCGACTACGTTTCGAAGTGGGTGGAAGCTCAAGCTTTGCCTACGAACGATGCACGAGTGGTGGAAAGATTCTTGAAGAAGTTATTTACGCGATTTGGTACTCCTAAGTCAATTATTAGTGATCGCGGTATGCATTTTTGTAATTCCGTCATGGAGAAGGCGTTGGAGAGATATGGAGTTACGCACCGCTTGTCCACCGCGTATCATCTGCAAACGAGCGGTCAAGTGGAGAACGCGAATTGAGGAGTTAAGCGAATCTTAGAGAGGACGGTAGGAAAGAGTCGAAAAGATTGGTCTGACAAGTTGGACGATGCGTTATGGGCGTTCCGCACCGCCTATAAGACGCCATTGAGTACTACACCGTTTATGATCGTTTATGGGAAAGCGTGCCATTTACCGGTTGAGTTAAGCATCGGGCTCTATGGGCACTCAAAACGGTGAATCTTGATTTAACCGAGGCCACAAGAAAACGATTTTTCCAAATTCATGAGTTGGAGGCGCTTCGTGACGCCGCGTATGATCGTTCGTGGAGCATTAAGGAAAAGTCAAAAGCTTTGCATGATAGAAGGTTGCGGAAGTTTAAGGAGTTTAAAGTCGGCGATCAAGTGCTTTTGTTTAATTCGCGATTGAAATTAATCACCGAAAAGTTGAAGTCAAGGTAGTCCGGGCCGTACGTCGTGAAAGAGGTTTTCCTGTACGGAACCTTGGAGTTGTGCAATGAAGATAATACGAATTGTTGGAAGGTTAATGAATATAGGTTGAAACATTATCTAGGGGGTCCCATCGACACCGCCGAAGAGGAAACCGTTCCTCTTTCGGACCCGCCTAGCACCGCCGCATAGTTTCTTGAGTGAAAACTCAAGTGTATAGTTTGTACATTGAGTCGTTTTTCGTGTCGTGTCATTACTTAGTGTTTTCGTTTTTTTTTCCTTCATTTTTCGTAGTCTTCGTGCTTTTGCGTCCGTATGTGTGTCGTCAAGTATTTTGAAGGTTTCATCACCTTCACGTGGGCGAAATTGACAAGCGAGCAGCATCACAGGTACGTTATTACTTCAAAATGACAAAATAAACAGTAGGGGCACTTTGGGAATATAAAAAATGAATTTTACAGCATATCTGCTGTTGCTGTCAAACATATAGCTGCTGTTTGATGTCTACGCGGGGCGCGTAGCCATACTCTTAATTTTACGCGGCCCGTGTGGGCTTAAAGGAATTTTTAAAATTTAGGAGCGACGCGGCCCGCCTCAACTTACCTTTCAACTTATGTGGACCGCGAGGACTCTTTGTGTCGAAAACAATTAGAACATCCCCGAAATTGAAACACTTGAAACCCTAACTCCAAAACCCTTCACCTACGGCGATTACACCCCACCACCTCCACTTCCCTCCGCCATCAACCACCACCCACTATCACCTTCTTCTTCATCGTTGATCATACCATTTCCACCACCCTCCACCTCCGATTGCCATTTCACAGTCTCCATCCTCTACCTCCACCCGAACCACGTACCACCAATCACCACCGTCGCTGACCACCAGCCACCGGTTCAACCACCCCAGCCTTTAGAACTTGTATCTGCTAGTCGGTGTCGTCGTTCAAAAGGTATGTTTTCTGCAAATTCTTTATGAATGTCTTGTTTGTGTCTGCAATAAGTGTGTTTATATCGAGTCTTTTGTTCAAGTCAGTGGTCGTTTAGAGTATATCGTGTCCATTTTGTTCAGTTATATATATGTTGGGTTTGTTTTGTTTCGAGTTAGTGGATCTGTATGTGTAGGTCAGGTGCTGCTGTGTCCGTAGTGGTTTTGTCGAGTCTTCGTCTGCAGTTTAGAGTCAGTAAATGTGTCTGTCGAGTTTGCTAATTGTCGTGTTTAGTTATTTGTTTCGAGTCGATTGTTTAGCGTCTATTGTGTGCAGGTCTGATCTTGTTAGTACAAGTTTGTTTGGTGTGTCTTAGTGTCAATGTCGAGTCCGTAGTCTAAATGCAGGTCATGTTTTAACGTAAAGTCAGTAGTTATAAGTCCAGGCCAGAGACGTTATAGTTACTTGAGGATTGTTAGAGCGTACGGGCGGCTCGGATTGGTTTGATTTGATTTGATTTGGATATTGCGGGCATATTTGATATAGGCGTAGTAAAGCTCAAGTGTGGGGAAACGGGGCGCGCTTTTTTTATTTAAAAAGATGGTTTCTTTTTGTAATTTGCGGCCCGTTATCCGTGCATCCACACGTTGATTGTTTCGGCACTCGGATTGCTCGAGGGCGAGCAAGGTGCCGGGAGGGGGTAAATAGTGAGAGTTAGTTGTTTTTTTTACGTCAAAGGGTCGAATTTTGCGTCATTAGCGTCTTTAGGGTCTTTTTTAGTGTTTCGAGTCTTATTAGTGTCATTGTGCGTATGTTGCATTGCTAGTTTACTAAACCCCTCGCCCGTACTCAATCTCCATTCGGGCGAGGTTTGGTTTGTAATTCGAGTCGTTTGCGAGTATGTCACTTGTTTTTAAACAATGGCCGCGAACGAAATGCTATACAGCCGTCATTTGAATGTGCAATATTATATTATTATAATAAAAATTAAACAAAATAAATTATAAAGAATCATAAAAATCATAAAAATTTCAAAAATTCATAAGAAAATCAGAAAAAATTCTTAAAAATTCCAAAAAATAAATAAATAAAAAAAACTCAAAAATACCAAAAATAGTTTGTGTTTACTAACCGTTCACTTGTTTTGCACGTTAATTGAATTGTTTGAACAGGATGTCAGGTGAAGGTTCTTCTTCAGGCGTCAAGCGCAAGAGGCGTGTGTCTTCTAGAGCTCAGGGAGCTGCTGAGGAGCAGCTAGCTGACGCACCGCTTAGAGAGATCACTTATAGGGGAGAGGGGATCCCTCACGGCCGGAGTTCAGTACTATGGGATAGCCCTTTATTACAGTTTGATTATGAGTCGGCTGAGCATATGAGGTTTGATGTTATTAAGACGGTGAAGTTGTTGGAGTTTAGGAGGATAGACTGGGAGTTGGTTGGACGACTAGGACAGGTTGAGAGGTTAGAGCAGTTGTTAGGGGAGAAATTTAGAATGGCGTTAGATTGGGATGCGCCGCAGTATTATGAGCTTTCTTTGGAGTTTCACTCTACCTTTCAGTATAGGCATCATGGGGGGTTTGCTGAGCCGGATGTGGTTTCATTTGTTTTAGGAAAAAAGATCTTCAATATGACATTACCACAGTTTGCAGTGCAGACAGGATTCTACACTCAGCAGGAGGTAGAGAATCCTGGGTTTGTTGGTTTGTTGAGAGAGGTAGTAAAGAAGAAGCAGGACCATTGCGTGGTAAAGGAGGATTTAGCGAGGTTCTGGCGTACGATTGCTATATCACCGTTTTCAAACAATATGGTGGCATCCGACATCAGAGATCCTTTATATAGGTTCATGCACAAGATCTTGGCAGCGACGTTGATAGGCAGGCACGAGGGAGATAACAAGGTGAACCACCACAGTCTGTTTTGTTTAATGTGTATGGTGGAAGGTCGGCTAACCAATCTGGCGAGTATTTGGGCATGGTCATTTGTGAGGCCGAAGAAAGGTGGGAAAAATGCTAGGTTGTTTGGAGGGCCATACATTACGAGGTTAGCGGATGGGTTGGGAGTATTTGCTGATTATCCTGCTAAGAGGATGCAGACAGGACCAGCTCCATCACTTATGGAGCTGAATAGTTTCCAGCAGGCGGGTATTATTACATACGATGATCCACCGGCGTGGTCAGAGGTTTTACCGGGGCAGTAGGATCCACCTCCAGTAGGGTTGGAGGCGGATGTTGTGATGCAGGCTGTGATCCCTCAACGTTATCAGGTGCCATGTCAGAGGCATCAGTTGCCAGCACGTGCGCACCCTATCAGGGAGGCACGGCCAGATCCATTGACTTTGGAGGCCGTTTATGACAGAATGGATGGTTTGTATGATTTTGTTGAGCAGGTGAGGCAGGAGATGCGAGATGGCATGAGAGTTATTATGGATCGTTTGCAGGTACAGCCGCCGCCGTCTTGGCAGCACAGCAGGAGGAGCCTGCTAATGTGGAGCAGGGAAGAGGATGATTAGTAGGTTGATGGTTCGAGGATGATGCAGCAGTGATGGAGCATATCTTTTTGTTATATTTTTCTTGTATGTTGTTTTCATCATATCTTGGTCTGTACTAATATTTTAAACAGGTCGGATGGGTTTGGGGGTTGGTTTATATACTTGTGGATGTTTGTTGAACTTGATAGTATATATTATGTCTAGTTTGTTTGGTATGTATGGTTGATTGTTTAGGTTGATGGTTGTTGCCACTTCCGTTCGCGTGTCCGAGTTATTACAGTTTGCTAAGCGCGTTTGGATTGGAGGGCATATGTGGTATCGACTGGCACACTGACAGTCTCACATATTTATTCAGCTAAGTCGTTCCACTTGTATATTTTGTATATTTATTTATTTCGTACTTCTTTTTGTTTTTAGGTTTTAGGAGTCGTGTTTTCATCCTTGCATTAGGGACAATGCAACATTTAAGTGTGGGGATGGGACACTTATGTCTTAGTCGTTAGTTTGAGTCTTAAAAAAATTGAAAAATACAAAAAAATACAAAAAATTAAACATTTTCAAAAAAAATACAAAAAAAAAATAAAAATACAAAATTAGCAAATGTCTTTTGAAATAAGAAGTTTGCAAAATAAAAAGCGGAAAATGATAGAAAAGTCGGGTTTTTGTTCGGGTTCAAATAATAATAATATGAGATAATATCATTGAGCTTGTGTCTAGTTTGGGATGTGCGGGTAGGCTTGGTTTGGACTACAAACGGATTGCCACCCGATCGGACTACAATCCAATCGAGTGAGAAACTGTTGTGAACTTGTTCTCACTAAAGTGTCCAACCAATCGGATTGTCGCCCGATCAAACGGTCGTTCGATCGATCGACCTGAAAGGTAGAGATGCTTCTATGTTTTCAAAATGCTACAACAAAAACTTCAAAAGTCAAGCCATCATACACAAACACATCCTTCCCAAACGAAGAAACAATCCACCCGAAAGGTCCCCCTATCGGATGATCGTCTGAGCGGATTGTCACCCGATCGACCGGCTACCCGATCGGATTTCCATCCGAACGGAGTACCGTCCGATCCACTGACACCTCTCACCATGTATGTATCGCTTATCGTTATACTATCATTCTGATCAGGCTAATCTCACTTTAGCGCTGCCTTCAATCCTACATCGTTGTGAGTATACTCGAACCCTTTTTTCTTCCGCACTTTTTGGTGTTACATACGTTACCTATATTCAAATCAAATCAATCACACAAACATTATAGGTCCCCTTGATGTCTATGGATCTTCACAGAATCGTCTTTCCAATCAAGAGTGCGGAATCCTCTTGATCAGAATAAGCAGAAAACGAGTAGAAAACAGTAACAGCAATTCCAATCAAAGCAGGTTTTTATTGATTATCTATCAAACTGAACTACAATCAATCAAAACCCTAACACTCTCTCAAATTCGTCGAAGACCAGTATCTCTCACGAATTCTCTCTCAAACACTGTTTTTGGCTGATTAACTGATTAACCTAAACCCTAATGTCTAACCTTGTTTATATACCACAAGGTTTACAAGTTGGACTAGGGTTTCCTACATGGGCAAAGCCCAAATCGTCCCCCCTAGATCCAATTGGGTTTAGTTTAGCCCAAACTCTATAATCTCACTATTACAAAGCTAAACCCGCTAACTGTTTATCGTTAAACTAATTACAAGATATCCAAAGACCAAATCTAAGCTGTTGTCACATAATATGCACCAACAAACTCCCCCTTGACAATAGCTTCATAAAAACTTTGTCTTCAGTCTTCTTGCAATCTTCAAGTAATCTTGCACTGTCTTTGGTCCTTGGATAGCTTCAGCTTCAATAGCTTCTGTCAGCAACAGACTCCCCCTAAGCTGATGCATCCAATCACCAAATCTTCAGCACGTTAGCGTTTGAGTAAACTCCAGTTCAGCATTTGCACAGCAATCTTCAAACTCTTCAACTTTGTCTGCAATATAGAAAGGAGGTTCTACCATGCATCCAATCAAACTCTCATCTTCACACTTCACAACAACTTCTCAGCAACTTCTCAGCAACAAACCGCTTCAATCTGTATACTATAAAATAAACATCTCGAGAAACCATAAGAATTTTTCAACATAAGTTAAATAAATTATTATTTTTCAAGAGATTAGTTAAACTGTATTACAGATTAAGCACATTCCAATTTTATCACCAACACGCAAAACTTTTTGTTCAACACAAAAGAACCTGTCTGATTGAAAAATTTTGAACTCACTTTCTAACACTGTCTCCCCCTATCAGTAACCAGTCCTCCAAGAATAACAGTTTTCCGTACGTTAAGAATTTTAAACAGAAAAAGACACTATTTTTGGATTTTATATTTTTCTGAAAGCAAGTAAATATCAAAAACAATAAACACTCTATTTTTGTGAGAATCACTGGTAAGAAGATCATATCAGCACAATCAAACTATTTCACACTATTAGATAATTCTTTATTTAATTTATCGTGAAATAACAGTTCAAGACGATTACCAGTATGTTTGTCCACTTAAACAAAATGCATGAACATTTCAAGTACCATTACCATATGATACGTTAAGGTAATTTTATTTTCTGAAATACGAGTGTGTCCCACTTCAGGATATACCCCCATGATCAAGGTATGCACAAAGATTCATCGTAGTAGGTGAGTATACTGATGTCATCCTTTAAGATATCATGACAGTGTCTAGATCTGCATATAATATGTGTTATCATGTTTTGATTGCTTAACTATGAACACCCAAATAAATACTAATCAAATCCTGGAAATATAAACAGCACACTCTATCATGCAAGTATCTTCCCTACCACATATTTCACAAGTCCAATCCTTATTTCTGAAATCTTAACTGGGAATAGGTTGAGAAGAGAACAGAATAGATCTTTAGTAGAGATGGTATAATATACAGATCAAATGAGATTTTCTCAGTTTGACATAGGTTTCTTGGGTTTCTTTTGGGCACTTGAGGGCCTCTTTTGGGTGTATTAGATCTATAGCGCGACAACGAACAGCTAGGTCAGCATGTATCTGGATGCAGCAGAAGCTGTCGTTGCCTAGCACCTCCAGGTCAGCATATGTCTGGATGCAGCAGAGGAGGTACACGACTTTTTTCAGAGAAGATTTCAGAATCAGATCAAAATTGTGTGTATCGGGAAATATACAGACATTCAAATAGAAATGAGCTAATTCCAAGTGACTATCTTTCCTGGGGTCATGTACAATTTTAGTTCTAACAGACAGACAGCCAAGATATCCCTAGTTGAAACAACAGTATAAAGACCCAAAACTTCAGATTTTGGCAATCTATCAACGCAAGAATTAAGGTCATTAAACCATACACCACTGATGTGTTCCCCACTCATACTCAGTTCATTTAAGTTTATATCACATTGGTAAGTTGATTATTTCATGCTTTTTGCCTACTGGTACATCATATGATGAAGCTGCTATCACACTTAAGCAATTCATGATTCAGTTTCAGTGTGACAGTCTAACTTGCTGATGTACTATCATTTCTTCTTTTCACACAGTGATAACTCATTTTTGATTTTTATGTTTTTTAATTTTATGAAAAGCAGTAAACTATTTACAAAAATTCTTATGAAAAACCAGTTATTCAGGATTCCTCATCCCGTTGAGTTCGACTAAGTGTTCAAAGCGAGCCTTGTCAAATGCTTTAGTATAAAGATCTGCCAGGTTATCTTCTGTGTCGACTCAGCACTTTGAACTTCAATTTAAATAATTTTAAAAAAATATATCAACAATCTCACATCCCCCGTCATGTGCCTAGAGCAGCCACTATCAACATAAGTTGATAATCCTCCTTAGCAGCTCCTGCACACACTAACTTAGAAATTAGTTAGATTGGGGGACCCAAGCCTTAATGGTCTTGGGTCGTCTAAATTCACCAACTACTGGAACATCCATCCAATATCCATTACTCCTAACTGGAGTCTTGGATCTTAGACCGGTTGGAATTTGATTTTGATTTCCACTAGGTCTTTGGTCCTGAGGGTTCCTATATACATTTGGACTATTTGACCTTTGGAAATTTTGATTTTGAAACCTTGAATTTTGATTCCAAGAAGCATTATTGTTGTCATTTCTAAAGCAATTGTTATAAAAAGTTCGACCACCATTATTTTGGTATCGATTTTGATATTTACCTTGACTTCTGAAATTATTTGAATTATAATTGTTCATTCTAGGTGAACTACTTCTAGGTCTCTGATATCTGCCTGGTGGAGATCTAGGCTGAAATCTAGGTTGATTTCTTTGAAAACGTGGAACTTGTGGAGTTCCTGTTCCAGCCTTATCTACACCAACAGCAACATTTTGTGGTTGCTTGGGAGCAGATTTCTTTGGAGAATTTGAACCTTTCTCCTCACTATCACCACTCCTCACTGGTAATTTCCCTCTCTGTTTGTCACTCATTTGTGCTTCACTATTTTTGTTAGGACAACAGCTAGCTACATGTCCCTTTATGTGACACCTGAAGCACGATCTCCTTTTCAAAGACTTCTTAGCAGGAGTCTCTGAGGTAGATCCTTTATCAGAAGGTGATGATCCCTTGGAAGAATTTTGTTCAGTTTGCTTAATTTCAGATTTTTCTTTGTTTTTATTTTTAGCAAACTCTACATTCGATTCTTTTTCAATAACAGCGGTTTCATTTTTCATATCACTACCTTGAACAAAATTAATCTTTTTAACAAAAGTTTGATTTTTGCCCTTTGTAGGTGAATTTTGCTTTTTCAAATGTTCCCTGTTATTGTTCTTCTTAGCATCACCACTCTCAGACCCTTCACCTTGACTTGATGTCGATCCGAAACTACTTGGTGCAGTTGACATATAGGCTGCTAGCTCATCTTCATCAGGGAGGAAAGAATAGTCATGACTAAGAGGAGGTGGGACTTCATTAAAGCCCTGGAAGCCCACAGTGGTCTTGTCATTACTTTTCTTTAACCCACCCATCATGTGTTTCATAACAAAAGACGAATCTCTGAATTGACTTAATTTCTGTTCAAGTTCAATAATTTTGAGTTGTGCATCTGACAACTCTTTGCATTTTTCAGAATTCTCTTTTGTTTTCTCAGCCATCATTTCGTGAGCTAAGTCTATTACTTGAAGTTTTTCGTTTAATTTGCATGTTAAAGCTTCGATTTCACTTTCATAACCTTTTATCTTCTTCAAGTATAGAGATTCATTTCTTTTAGCAAAAAAATTTGACTCTTTTATGCTAGACATCTCACTCACCAGACTTTGATTTTGAGTTGACAACCTGTCAACCTCACCCTGTAGTTCACGACACCTCAAACACACAGAATTAGATTGTACCTCTTTCTCATGAACTTCTGTGGTTTGATCAGCAACAACCTGTTCAGCTTCACTCTCTTTCTCTACTTCAGCATCCACTTTAGCTTCATCACTTTTCACTTCAGATTCAGCATCACTCACAGTAGTTTCAGCCTCATCAACTGGCACTATTTCTGCCATGAATGCCTGAGTGACACTCTCATTTCCCTGATATCGCTTTTGTAATGCATCCCACATATCCTTTGAATTTGTGTACTTTGTGAAGGTATGCTTGATGTTATCAGGTAAGGATGTCTTTATTGCAGCTAAAGCCCTCTTTTCGGCATTAACCATAAGTTTCTCAGATTCATCCATCTTGTCATAACAGATCACTTTCACTCTTCCTTCAACATGACGTGTAGGAGCAACATATCCATCTATCATACAAGTCCACATCCTTGCATCCTGAGATGTAATGAAGGATTTGAAGCTGTTTTTCCAAGTAAGATAGTTCTCCACCTTCATCATCTTAGGAGCATTCAAGTTGGCCATGTTCGACATTTTAAACGTAACAGACTGGTAAAACCGTACAAAATATCTCCGAAAACAGTGGTTACCAAATTACACCTTTAGAATCGTCTCGAAAAGACGAGTCCAATGATATATAATGTCAAAAACCGATTTCGGGATTTTCCAGAGTCTTTTTTTTTGTCCTAAAAATCCAAGGAATCTAACGGCGCAAACGGTTCTGTCAAACGAGCTACGGATCAAATTCTATTTGCAAAACACTGAAAATTTTCCGACGCTTGCCAACTAAAATTCCACCCCTTAATTATGCTGATAAATTCGCTGTATGCTGTTAATTTCGCTGGTTTTGACTTAATTTCGCTGATAAATCAGTTAAATTTGCTGGTCAATTTCACTGGAATGTTAGATTTGCTGGTCAAATTCGCTGTCAATTTCGCTCAGATTAATTTCGCCGGTAACCAGTTCGCTATTATAACGACTGGTAAAATCGCTGAAACCGTGATAATTTCGCTGTGGAAAATTACACGATTACCAAAGTCGCCTTTGGATTTAAGTTCGCCGATCACCGAGATATAGGGTCTCAAATTCGCTGATCAGTCAGCAAATTTGTTAAATTTGCTGATGCTGCAAATTCGCTGGTCCAGAAAAAATGGAAACTTAATCTGTTTCAAATTTCTGAGATTTTCCAAGATTTCGTATCAATTTCCTGCAAAATCGAAATAGCAAATCAGCAAAGTTTTTACTAAA
Source organism: Helianthus annuus (assembly GCF_002127325.2). Classification (NCBI taxonomy): domain Eukaryota; kingdom Viridiplantae; phylum Streptophyta; class Magnoliopsida; order Asterales; family Asteraceae; genus Helianthus; species Helianthus annuus. The sequence goes on along the minus strand of NC_035447.2, from coordinate 150,207,374 downwards.
ATCTTGATGAACTTGATGAAGAACACGAAGAACAATCTTCGAATCCTCAAGCCTTTTCAGTCAAAATCCTTCAAACAGTCAATCAGAAACTATCCTGAAAACCTGCAAATCAGCAAACAAACAAACCAAAAGATCAAACAGCCAAAAAATTTCGAAAATCTGTATCAAACCAAGAAAAATTTCGAAAATTTAAAACCCTAATTTTCAGGTTTCAAAAATTTCGAAAAATCTCCCTGTTTCTGCAGCAAACAATTCTGAACCGAGCCTTCAAGAGCCTAATGCTCTGATACCAATTATAGGTCCCCTTGATGTCTATGGATCTTCACATAATCGTCTTTCCAATCAAGAGTGTGAAATCCTCTTGATCAGAATAAGCAGAAAACGAGTAGAAAACAGTAACAGCAATTCCAATCAAATCAGGTTTTTATTGATTATCTATCAAACTGAATTACAATCAATCAAAACCCTAACACTCTCTCAAATTCGTCCAAGACCAGTATCTCTCACGAATTCTTTCTCAAACACTGTTTTTGGCTGATTAACTGATTAACCTAAACCCTAATGTCTAACCTTGTTTATATACCACAAGGTTTACAAGTTGGACTAGGGTTTCCTACATGGGCAAAGCCCAAATCGTCCCCCCTAGATCCAATTGGGTTTAGTTTAGCCCAAACTCTATAATCTCACTATTACAAAGCTAAACCCGCTAACTGTTTATCGTTAAACTAATTACAAGATATCTAAAGACCAAATCTAAGCTGTTGTCACATAATATGCACCAACAAACACTATTTAAACGCTAACCGTTACTGCATGTTATATGATGTATTGAAAAATACATCTTTATTCGCGTCTGTATTAGTCAATAAATATTCGTTTTTTTCCGTTTTAGCGTAGAATGTACATACTAGTGATTATTTTGTGTTTTCCAGGTCTTTGCAGCAAAAAGAAGCTGAAACGAGTTGAAATCTGGAAAGACGAAAGGCTGGATCGGAAAACGAGAGCTCGGGAGCGAAAATAAATCGAAAAATCAATCAGGAGCTTCCAGGCGGGCCGCGTGAACTTATATATACCCTTACGCGCCCCGCCAGAACTTAAAACATGTTTTATGAACTTTAGCCTTGATACCGGCCGCGTAAACTTACTCCATTGTTTACGCGGGCCGCAAGAAGAGTAAAAACGTGCACCGCCATGAAACAGGCAACGACTATAGGGTTTTCTTGGGTTATAAATCATCGTCTTCATCAACAACCGAATCATCTTACGAATTTGGAGTCTTGGGCGATAATCAGAGGCTGTTTGAAGGATCTTGGGAGTGCTTGGAAGCTGAGAATCATTCGGGTATACTTTGGGAGCGTTCGGGAGTGAAGATTACGGGTTTTATCATCCTATTCTTTCGTTTTCGTTCGTTTTAATTTGTAACTCAATGAATTCAGAACATATATTGCTTATGATCATGTTTCTGACTATGCTTTGCGGCTAAAACTCTTAAACTACCTAGGCTTTGACAATGGTTTAATAAAGATTTGATTTTTAATCGGTTTAATGTGGTTTATGGGCTTTCTTGTATTGTAAACAACTATGGAATTTTACTTTGGTGTATATGCATGCTTGATATCATTTAATCACTGTTTATTGCTTCGTATAATCCTTGGTGATGGTCTTTATCACATAATAGGGTTGTGCTAGGGTTTTTGATTTAGGTGAGTGTCTATATCACGTTATAAATCTCTAATCCTTTAAGGCGAAATCGAGTAAGTAACCTTAGAAGTAATATTCGGTAATTTTATAAAATCAAGTGTTCTACTAATCTTGTCGCTGTAAGGCTCGAGGTTGTTAATAGGTCTTGGTTTGGTATATAGCTAGGTTTAGGTTTTGTAAGAAATCGGTCTAGTTCCCTAACCATTCTCTTGTCTATTAAACCAAGTTTGAAACCCATAGTTTCCTTAGACTTTTGCGCTGTAAGGTAGATTGTCACATTAAGGCACTTTCAAGACGTTAGAGGACTGTAAGGAAATCTAACAACCGGTAATCGTAACAGCCTAGGTAGTGCCACAAGAATCGCCTCGAGAAGGGTTGAGGGGCTTAGTTGGTGTCTTAATAGGTTTAGCATTTAAAGATCCCGGTTCCATACCACATCACTATCAACTAGAAATCTTTTTCAAGTTAAGCTTGCGTCTAGCCTAGGTAGTCTTCATCGCCACTAGTTCAAGTCTTCGTCCATATTCGTGTCTAGTTATTTTATTATTATTTTAGTTTAATACTTAGGATTTTAGAAACCCCCCCATCAAATAAACAAATTTAGTAAGTCGCGTCAGTCATAGTCTAAATAGAGTCTTAGCATAATCATTAGAGTCTCGTGGGTTCGATACTCGGACTTACTTTAGCTATTCTACATTGATCGGTACACTTGCCGGTTGTGTAGTTTTAGTTTTAGATCGAGTCTAAGTTTATAAATTTAAAGCTTAGAGTGTCTAGATTAGGGTTAATTTTAGTTGTTTTTATTTAACCACTTTTAGCACATCATTATACGTGACTCAAGTCGTCATCTGGATCTCGCGTTACTCAAGCTGCTCGCCGAAAGCAAGCAGATAAACGCCTCGCCGCTATGGTTGCCAAGCAAATGGCGAAGGTTGTACCTCAAGTCGTCAGTGAACTGTACGAAAATATGAGCAAATCGTCTGAAGAGTCAAGGACAGACTCGCCAAAGTCTGGGTTTAGCTTCAAGCAATTTAAGGCATGCGGACCGAAAGAACTCACTGGCGAAGATGGCCCTACGGGTTTATTTCAATGGTTCGATTCGATCGAGGTCACCCTGCGTCAGAGTGGATGTCCTGACAATCTCCGCACTCTGAATGCTACCGGCGTCTTCCAGTCCCGCGCTTTAGACTGGTGGACGGCCGAGAGAAACAAACGCGGAAACGATGTAGCTTATGGTCTGTCGTGGGATGAGTTGAAGAACGTCATGCTCGAAGAGTTCTGCCCTCCCCATGAGCGCCAAAAGTTGGAGGACGAATTCTGGCACATCAAGCAGAAAGAGGGTGACAGCGCTGCTTTAACCGCTCGCTTCAAGTAGCTCAGTATTATCTGCCCTGATCAAGTCAAGACTGCTGACATGACGATCAAGAAGTACATTCGAGCTCTGCCAGACTGTGTTGCAGATTTTGTGCATGCTTCAAAGCCAGCAACAAACGAGGAAATTTACCTTCTTGCCGCTGAAATAAACGACAAGCGAAGTCAAAGCTGGTTTTTGGGATAAAGCTTCGAAAACCTGCATCAAGCTACCACCGCCGCATATGCTGAAACCGCCACCGCTACCCCGCAATCGTCAAAGTCCTCTCGTCGCAAGAGGAAGAACAACAGCAATTCCAGCAACAAGAAATGTGTTATCACTACCGCTGCTACTCTCCAAGCGGTACCAGCTCAGCAATCTCAACACCGCCAAGCTACACCAGTTACCTATGCGCCGCCTGCAAAGCACGCATATATCGGTCCTCATCCTGCCTGCCCGACATGCACTTACCATCACCAGGTGCGAATCGCCTGCAGATTTTGCGTACACTGCAATATGTATGGCCATTTCACCGCAAATTGTTGAACTGGCCCTCGCAACACCGCAGCTCCTGCTCCTGCTCAACAAGCTCTTCTCACTACTCCTCAAGGCCAATAAGCGGCTCAGGCACCCGCGATCAATGCCAGAGTCTGCTTTGCATGTGGTGATCCCAACCACTTCGCAAACATGTGCCCAAACTGAGTTGTGAAACAAGAGCCCCAACAACAGCAGCCTCGCCTCATCAACAGCAGTAGCAACAGCCTCAGCAGCAACAACAACAAGCTGCCTACACCAGAACTTTCAACATCAATGTGCGCCAGGCCCCGGCTGACAACAACGTGGTCAATGGTACGTTCCTTGTGAATGGTATTTATGCTTCATGTTTGTTTGATACTGGAGCCGATAACTGTTTTGTATCGTTTGAGTTCGAGAAGTTCCGTAATCGTAAGCGCTCCCATCTCCCCTCGACGTTCGATGTTGAAGTCGCCACCGGAATAACCGTCGCTGTAAATTCTATTCTTCATGATTGTACTCTTGAGCTCAACAATCACATCTTTCCGATCGATCTTATTCCAATGCAGCTCGGAAGTTTTGACATCATAGTAGGCATGAACATTCTTCATGAAAACCATGCTGAAGTTGTGTGCTTCGATAAGATGATTCAATTTTTCGCTTGCTAATGGTGATTTACTGTGTGTTTATGGTGAAACTGCGTCGAAAGGTCTCAAGCTCATGTCGTGTGTCCAGGCTAGCAGGTATCTCCGCAAGGAATACAGAGCTTTCTTGGCTAACATTGTAGTAGCGGAGAAGGAAAAGAAAGGTAAACCTAGAGTAAGCGATGTTTCCGTTGTATGTGAATTTCCTAACGTATTCCCTGATGAATTACCCGGCTTACCGCCAAGTCATGATATCGACTTTCGTATCGACCTCATTCCTGGAGCAAACCCTATTGCCAAAGCTCCTTATCGACTCGCTCTGTCCGAAATGCGTGAACTCTCGAGTCATCTCCAGGAACTACTTGATAAAGGCTTTATTCGCCCGAGCACCTCTCCTTGGGGCGCGCCAGTCCTTTTCGTCAAAAAGAAGGATGGGTCGTTCAGGATGTGCATCGACTACAGGGAATTGAATAAGCTTACCATTAAGAATCATTATCCCCTGCCTCGAATCGATGATTTATTTGTCAACTGCAAGGTGCCTCATGTTTCTCGAAGATAGATCTACGCTCAGGCTATCACCAACTTCGCATTCAAGAGGAGGATATACCCAAAACCGCTTTTCGCACCCGTTACGGCCACTACAAGTTCGTTGTTATGCCTTTTGGTTTAACCAACGCACCCGTGGTTTTCATGGATCTGATGAATCGCGTGTGTAAACCATTTCTCAACCGCTTCGTCATTGTGTTCATCGATGATATCCTGATCTATTATAAGTCGAAAGCCGAACACGTGTAACATTTACGTTTGGTTCTTGAGCTACTCCAAGGGAATCGACTCTATGCCAAGTTCTCCAAGTGTGAATTCTGGCTGGAGGAGGTTCAATTCCTCGGTCACATTGTCAATAGTCAAGGTATTTATGTCGATCCTGCGAAGATTGAAGCAGTTAAGAGTTGGGTTACGCCTAAGAACCCGTCTGAAGTCCCTTCTTTTCTCGGATTAGCGGGCTATTATCGTCGATTTATCGAAGGAATCTCTAAGATCGTCGTACCGCTTACCTCTCTCACGCATAAAGACAAGCCTTTTGTTTGGGGAACTAAACAAGAGACTGCCTTTCAAACCCTCAAGCACATGCTTTGCAATGCTCCCGTTCTCGCTCTACCTGACGGAAACGATGACTTCATTGTCTATTGCGATGCCTCGAACCTTGGTCTTGGTTGCGTTCTCATGCAACGGGACAAGGTTATCGCTTACGCGTCTCGTTAGCTCAAGATCCACGAGAAGAACTATACAACCCATGACCTCAAGCTAGGCGTAGTTGTTTTTGCGTTGAAAATTTGGCGACACTGCCTCTACGGTATAAGTGTACGGTCTTCACCAACCATAGGAGCCAACAGCACATATTCAATCAGAAGGAACTTAATATGCGTCAACGCCGATGGGTGGAACTTCTCAACGATTACGACTGTGAGATTCGTTATCATCCTGGCAAAGCAAATGTCGTTGCCGACGCACTCAACAGACGAAGCTACTTGCATAGCGCTCATAACATTCCCACCCAGCATCATCTCGAGTCTCTTATCCGCGAAGCCCAGCATGCATGTTTTACCGAGCGTACTTTGAAGAAGGAAAGAATTCATCACGATGGAGCCCAGTTAGTGAATAAATCGAATGGGATATTCCATTATCTGGACCGAATTTGGATCCCCAAGCGGAACGAATTGTGACAGATTTTGATGGACAAAGCCCATAAGTCCCGGTATTCTATTCATCCCGGTGCCGACAAAATGTACCAGGACCTTCGCTACAAGTATTGGTGGCCGGGCATGAAGAGAGATATCGCCCTCTATGTTGGAAAGTGCCTGACATGCTCGAAACTCAAGGTCGAGCATCAAAGACCCTCTGACTTGCTTGAGCAACCCATAATTCCGGTGTGGAAGTGGGAAAGCATAGCCATGGACTTCATAACCAAACTCCCACGTACAACCGTAGGTCACGATAGCATCTGGGTTTATCATTGATCATTTGACCAAATCTGCTCACTTCCTGCCAATATGAGAAAACTACAAGGTAGAAAGATTAGCCCGAATCTACACAAACGAAGTTATCTATCGACACGGTACCCCTCGCGACATCATTTCTGACCGCGATGGTCGGTTTACCTCGCATCTGTGGGAAACGTTTCAAGCTGCACTCGGTACTGAGCTTAATCTAAGTACCGCATTCCATCCACAAACCGACGGTCAGACGGAAAGAACGATTCCTACTTTGGAAGACATGTTTCGCTCATGTGTCATAGACTTCGGTGGTAATTGGGACGCATACTTGCCTTTAGCCGAATTCTCATATAATAACAGTTATCATTCCAACATTCAAATGGCACCGTTTGAGGCTTTATACGGAAGAAGATGTCGATCGCCAATTGTATGGCACGAGATCGGTCACTCGCAATTAACCGGTCCCGAGCTATCGCAAGAAACAACTGACAAAATCCTCCAAATAAGAGACAACTTGTTGAAAGCTCAGAGTCGTTAGAAAAGTTATGCCGATAGACGACGCAAGCCCCTTGAATTTGACGTTGGTGACCATGTACTCCTAAAGGTATCACCTTGGAAGGGTGTGGTCAGATTCAGCAAGAAAGGGAATCTCGCGCCTCGATTTGTTGGACCTTTTAAGATTCTGGAAAGGATCGGGAAAGTAGCCTACAGACTCGAACTACCGGAGGATCTGAGTAACGTTCACCCGACTTTCCATGTGTCTAACCTCAGAAAGTGTCTTGCTGAGCATGATTTACAAGTTCCTTTAGAGGATCTTCAAATAAACGAAACACTACACTTTGTGAAGAAGCCTGTCGAGATCATGGACCGACAAACCAAGCAGCTCAGGCGCTCACGCATTCCCATTGTGAAGGTTCGCTGGGAAGGCAAGCGAGGCGCAGAGTTCACTTGGGAACTCGGAAGTGACATGAAGACGAAGTACCCGCAGTTGTTAGTTGCAGCTAAAGCCTAATTTCGGGACGAAATTCCCTTAACTGGGGGAGGCTGTAACACCCCGTGTTTCGAAACTCAAAGTCAAAGTCAAGATTGGAGTCAAAGGAAGAAAAGATTGCTAATTGCGATCTGTCACTCCTTGCTCTAATCCTGTTTTGACTTCTTTGACTTGTAGATAGTCTATTTGCTTTGTTACGTTAGTTGTATTATGTGGAGTACTTGTTAATGATCGAGGTTTTATCGCTATTTATCGATGGTTATCGCTTGTTTTATCGCAATCGCAATCGCGCTCATAACTCGAATTATGTGTTCTGGAGATTGTTTTACGTGTGTGTGCCTTTTATGTGTTACTTGTGCGTGTTTAATTATGTTATAATGTGGTGATTGATCGAAACACAATCGAAACTCAATCGCAATCGAATCGCAAACGCTAAACGCAAGTTATTTAGGATGATTGTATGTTAGATATAGTAGTTGGGATTAAAAGTAATTTAAATAGGAAACTCTATCGCATCGCAACGCTCGACACGTGAATCGAAATCATAAAACTCATCGCGCCGTACACTCTAATCGAGTGGCCAGCCGACCGAGCCGCCACCCGATCGAGGTGCCACTCGATCGAGCTGCCACCCGAGCGGGCTGCCACTCGATCGACCAACCCTCTCCTCCCCTTTCCTTTTATGGAAACCCTATAAATACCCCTGTCAACATCACAAACTTACCTTTTCTGCACCTCTCGTCCGACCAGCGCTTCTTGCCCACTTTTCTTCAGATTTCTCGCAATTCTTGTAAGTATTCAACCTAAATCTTGTACTTTCTTGATCTACACGCACTCCTACACCTTTCTGTCTTTTGAATCTTAACTTTTAACCATGAAATCACTAGATTTGAGGGTTCTAGGATGATGTCATCATGATGTTCTTATGAACTTCATGTTTTGGCTTCAATCCACCAAGAACAATTTAGATCTGAACAATTTCCACACAACTAAACAAAGATCTTGCACATATCTGAACATATTCATGGTGTAGAAGGATTGAAAGATGGTTTCTAACTTTCTTTCAACTCTTTTACCCTCAATGCTCTCAAAACTGACAGAATCGGAGCTTGTTCTGATCTCCTACTCATTCTTAGTGTTGGTCGATTCAAGATCGGGATTCTATGTACGAGGTTTCTGATTTCGGATTAAACATAAACCACCATCACGAACCAGTAAACGGGTCGGGTTTGGGTGATTCTTGTCGATCGGTTCACAAGGGTCTTTGCAAGGTTCTGTTGCTTAGCACGTAGTCACGACGTCTTGAGAAAACTTCAAACTATCAAAACAACCAAGGAAGGAGACGACCAGGTCATCTGGGATGGATTGTCATCCGATCGGATTGCCACCGACCGGACAACCACCCGATCGGAGTGCACCTTGGGTCCCACACTTCACTTTTATGTTAATACCTTGAGGTTTGAACATTGAACGAACTGCTGTCCGATCGGATTGTCACCCGATCAGATCACCCCTCGACTATGTGATGTTCAGACTTCAACCCTTAAACTATTTTCAAACAGGTTCAATAGAAACGGATTGCCACCCGATCGGACTACAATTCGATCGAGTGACAAACTGCTGTGAACTTGTTCTCACTAAAGTGTCCAACCAATCGGATTGTCACCCGATCGAACGGTCGTTCGATCGATCAACCTGAAAGGTAGAGATGCTTCTATTTTTTCAAAATGCTGAAACAAAAACTTCAAAAGTCAAGCCATGATACACAAACACATCCTTCCCAAACGAAGAAACAATCCACTCGAAAGGTCTCCCGATCGGATGACCGTCCGAGTGGATTGTCACCCGATCGACCGGCTACCCGATCAGATTGCCATCCGACCAGAGTACCGTCCGATCCACTAACACCTCTCATCATTTGTGTATCGCTTATCGTTATACTATCGTTCTGATTAGGCTAATCTCACTCTAGCACTCCCTTCAATCCATCCTCATTGTGAGTATACTCGAACCCTTTTTGCTTTCGCACTTTTGGGTGTTACATACATTACCTATATTCAAATCACATCAATCACACAAACACTATCTAAACGCTAACCGTTACTGCATGTTATACGTGACTTAATGAATGCTTGTTTGTTATGTTTACACATGGATTGCTGTCTACCTGCCTTAGCAACGATAGTACTATTAGTTTGGACTTAACACCTGTTCACTCAGGGGTTGTTAAGGACAATTAAATACATGGGTCACAGTGGTGATCATGCATTACGAACTGCTTTGCGCAGTCAACTCGCAGTCATTGGTATTGATAGGATCATGTCGATAACTTACGTGCTTCATTTCACACTGTGTACGTGTTGGTTATGCGTAAACGATTTTGAACTCTATTATGCTATATCAAACTTGTATGCTCACCTTTACACTATGTGTATTGACTTTTATTTTAACGTATGTGGCAGGTGTTTAAGATGCTTATTTGCTTGGAGTGCTATGAAATCGAGGCTAGGAAAGAGTCTAGAAACAACGACAATTTACTTTTATTTGTTTAAATCTGAGTTGTCGGAATATGTTTTGTTTGAAGAATATCTCTACCTGTATTAACTTATGGGTCATGGTATGGGACATGATATTTTAAACTATTCGGTAATATTAGTTGTTATGGAATTTCTTTGAACAATCTGTTTCGCTCAGTGCCGCGCCCCGATGATTCCGCCATCGGTTGGGGTGTGACAGTGACGTCAGCCAAAAGATGCTCAGTGTTTTGTTCTGTACTATAAATAGAATAGTACCCTGTACTGTTCTATCAGCTCTCTTCATCACCAAGTCATTCTGTACGAACAATCACTGTGAGCTCAGGCTGAGGGGGAGATTTAGTGCATGCATGCTTTGTAGTTGATAATGTAATAAATACAATCTTTCATTTATAAGATAAACATGTTTGCTGAAAACTATTTCTTCCACTGATTGTGTGTTGAAAGTTTGTTTCATTTAATTCCGCTGCATTTAACTCTGTTTCATCTCCGTTATTATCAAACAAGCACAATCATAAGAAACTCAGATCCTAACACGTACGAATGAGACTATTACTGTATAAAACATCAAATCTAACATTCACCCTATTACATGTCATATTATTCAATAAATCACATGACACGACACCAAGATGTAGGCAATAGACATGATGCACCAACTGAAAGGACCGTTTCGGTGCTCTCGAATGCTCCGACCGGCTAGTATGACTCCATATCTCGTGCGGAATCCTAGTATGAAGGTGACATATACATGAACAAGCTAATTAAACTGGTTTCTATTGATTATTTGATAGTACAAAACCGTGAAACTAAATGGACAGAGTTTCCCCCTCTGTTCCACACAAAGTTCTACAAATGACAAGACTTGACCCACTATTTATAGGCGAACCCATTCACATGTACCATCTAGAACAAATGGGCCTTATGTGTGAATGGCACCCTGGGACGAATGGGATGTCTAGTTCATGCTAACCTGCTATTCGTACGAACTGGAATTATCAATACAACCTCGTCTTGTCCTATACTATTAACTATAACTCGATATATTGACACTTATGAACATGATTGACTGAAGCAATAGACATAATGCATTCACAGACTCCCCCGTGGATATTGTTGCAGTCAATCTTTATCGTAGTCAATCTTCGTCTGAGTCTTCAAAAATCTTTGACATTTCTGAATCACAGACTCCCCCTTACATCTTGATTCACAGACTCCCCCTTTGGACATACTCCCTTTTAGCAATCTTCCCCTTGGATATAGCTTTGACACTTTAGTTTCAGTATCATTTCCTTGCTCTCCGAGCTTTTTGTTCATTTGACATTGTTAAACAAGCTCCCCCAACAATAAGCTTTCTGTCACAAAACGATCAACATTATTTTTGACTTTTAAAGCACGATTATCTTCATAAACCCTCACAGATAATCAAGTTCAACTTAATGACCTTGAATATCCAATTCTCTACCAAGTCCAAATTAATGACATTGGTTGATGACTTCAAACAATTTTTAAAATTTTCATTTTTGAAATTTCAAGTTTCAAATTAATGAACTTGTTATTTTATCAAGACATGTTCAACATATTCAGACTTTGAAATTTAGCTTTCCACCATCGGTTGTCGAAACATAAAGTGAAATAAATCCTTTTGGTTTTTAACTAAGATTCTAGGTGTGTATACTGAATATGAATAACAAAATATTTACAAACATATTTTTGTTAAGTTTGCGACAACGGATCATATCAATTTATGACAAACCACAAGAACCGTTGATCTACATAAACTTTAAGTTTTAAACGTTTCACTTAGATTGTCAATATACTGATGCACTTAAATTTTCATACAAACTTCGATTAATTCAAGATACGAATTTAGTGTTTTAAGAACTAAATTAATTGCATGTCCTACCTCAGAATATACTCCCGTATCAAGATTCCCTGGATTCAGTCTTACAGGTGAATATACCTAAATGATATCTGTCTCTGGGTTAGTGCGAGGCCTTGAGAGCTCAGGTTAGAACTACCATTCAGATAAAGAGATGAAGGCTCGACTTAAGGTATGTTCCACTTAGGAATCTTCTAAACATCTGCAGTTGATACATCTTTCGATATTCTCAATTTTATGCAGTGTAGGAGTTTAAGCGTGAAGTATTATACAAGGTGTAGGCCATTGCTGACGCAAAATCAGAAGACCAGGTATAATACCCCAGATATCAGTAAGTATAAAGACCTAATATCTCAAAATCAGGCAACCTCTCAAACGAAATTTTGAAGTACTAAGTCCATATATCCGAGAGATGTTCCCTACGAAATAAGCAAGTTATTGATTTAGGTTTATATCTCGAAATCAATTTACCGAGTGTGTAAAAACCTACGGGCATATCATCAGTGAGACCGTTTATCACTTTTTAACTTTCCATTTCTTTAGCATGCCGTGATTGTCTACTGATGTACTATCATTTTCTCTTTTCCACAAAACTCTTTTGATTTTTTCATGTTTTTGTATTTTTTTCGAATTTTCAAATGTTTTTGAATTTTTAAAGCTATATACTCCCCTTAAAATTTAAAACATTTGACAAATCGATGTAGACAGCTTCATCTCGCCATCCATTTCTGCTTTATATTCTCTGTTTAGTATTTTCACCCCCCCCCCCCCCATGATCACAAAACATTGATATTTTACATTTTGAAACCATTTTCAATTCTTGTTTTATCATGTTTTGTTTGTTTATTCGTGAGGGTTCGGCGTAGTCCTTTTCAGTTTACTTTAAAACTTTAACAATTTAAACCAATCACATCCTATTTTAACCACAAACACAGGATTTCTCCTAAAGTGCCAGACTGTTCCGTTATACATTCTGAACTTGGATTGACCTCTGGAACACCAGCACAAGTAATAACTTAATCACTTGAACAATGCAACCCATACCTGTTTGACCTTGGGTATTTTGACATAATAAGTTTCGTTCAATTTTGGAAAATCTTTTTCGTTTTTCTCAAAAACTTTTTCTTTCTTGATTTCAACCTTCTCGGTTGAATCAATTTTCCTCTTTTCAACAACATAAGTATCTTTTCTCTTCACCACCCAAGTTTGTCCATTTGAAACATTCTTTATATAAAATCGTGAATCATTTTGAATGTTTCTTTTTGACAATTCATCCTTTTGTTTCCAAATTTGTTTTGGTTCAAACTTGGGTGCCTTCGGTTTTTCAACTTCTATTTTCTTTTTCTCAACATAAACAAATTTCAGATTTTGTGGACATTTGCGAACAATGTGTCCAACTTGTTGACATTTAAAACATCTTTCCTTTGAAACATCCTTGGCCTGTTGTTGTTGTTTCTTTTGAGCATAAAATTCTTCATTAGTCTATCGACTAAATCGGAGTTCTTTCTCTTTTTCAGAACTTGCTCCGTGAACAAAGTTTATCTTTTTCTGAAAATTTGACTTTCAAAACTTTTCTTTTGATTCTTTTTCTTTTTATAACCCAAACCAGCTTTTGTATTTTTCTTTTTGTAACTTAACTTTCCTGGTTTGTTATAAAAAGATTTCTTGCTTGCTTTACCGGTAAATTTTTCAATTTCCGTTTTTTCAATTTCCACCAATTTAAACACATTATCAATCTTTTCCACAATAACATTTTGAATTGGAAATTCAACATCTGAAAACAATTTGTCAGATGCTAACATTATAGGATCATCATTCGTTTTTGTCTCATATTCAGATTTTGAATTTTTCAAATAATTCTTATGAAAACTTTCTTCATCTTCATCTTGTGATTTGGAAACATTAATTTTGGTGGAATCATTTTGATTTTCTTCTTTTAAAACATTTTCAACCACATTTCTTACCACCTCTTATTCACCAACATCAGATTCGATGTAAGTCACATCAATATTTTCAGGCAACTGGTCAACATTATTTATTGCCTTTTCCACCTTCTCACCATCACAACAAGTATAATTTCCCATCATTGGTGGTGGAACCTGATGATATTCTGACCCTATGCCTTTTTTATTATTTTTCTTTTCAGAGTCATTCTCGTCTTGTGTAATATTGAAAATACTTTCAAGGATATATGAAGAAGCATGATAATTCTTTAATTTATTATTTTTCTTTTCTTTTTCAGTCAATTCACGTTTTAATACAACAACTTGATCGATATAGTAATTTACCATCAATTGTTTATCTTTAAAATTGGCTTCAAGAAATTTGGTAGTTTCAACATATTTTAAAACTCTCTTTTCAAGATCTTTAAATCTATCCTTCATCTCATCGTATGCTTCTTTCATCATGTGATGTGAATATTTCATCGCATCATATTCTTTTTGCAACTCTTGAATATTATTTTCTGTTTTAATACACTCGTTGCATTTTGCTGAACACTTTCGCTTTAACATTTCATTTTCTTTTTTAAAAACATTGTATTTTTGTGTCAGCTCTTCTTCTTTTTCTTTCAAAACTTTTTCTTTTTCAAGAACTTCTTTGCATTTTCGTATCATAAACAGTTATTTTTTCTCAAACTCTGAGTGAGTTTGATTCAAATACTCTTTAAATTCAACTGCTTCTTTGCATTTTTGATCAAGAAATTCTTCTTTTTGAGTAACTTCGACATAGGTTTTGTTTTAAAAATCTTCTTTTTTTCAAGTACTATGCATTTTTGTTTGAAAAACTCTTCATTTTCCGCACAGACATCACATGGTATTATGTCGAACTTACTCTCAGTTTTACCATTTTCACCATCATCATCAACGTTCTGAGCTGCCATCTCCTGATCTTCTTTCATCATCTTTTCTTTCTCTCCTTCTTCCCTGCTGATTCCAATGCTACTGTAATACATATCTGCAAGATTATTATAAATTGCATTAGCTACAAAAACATTTCAATTTTTAGAAACTTTATCATCACAACACTTTTCTTCATCAACCGTCTCTTGAGTTTCTTCAATAATCTCAACCATCATTGCTCGTCCGTTAGGTTGAGAAAACATGTTCCAGTTGAAACCTTCATCTTCGTATGACAACTAATGCTTTATTTCTTGATTGTCACACCTCGACCCGTAGCGGATAGGTACGGGGCGGACCGATTGCCCATAGCTAATGACACTAATTTAAGTACAATATTTAAAGCACAACCAAATTAAAATGTCACCTAACATATAAGAATCATAAATGTTTATACAAAGTTTCCAAAACAAAAGATAACATAGGTCTCCCCATTTGTTTTTCCTAAGGCCCATGCTACGTGACCCCTTCACTCGATCATCAACCTTGATTACCTGCATCACGTTAGGAAAAATATATTTTTGGTCAACAAACATGTTGGTGGGCAATTTCCTCGTTTTATTTCAATACCATTTTCATAAATTAAATTTAAAAATAAATAATTTAACATCCAATTCAAGGTTAAAATGGTGATTGTCGCATAATGTAACTTAAGCAATAATCACATAACACCAAACAAGTACACACAACCATTCAACAATACGTAATAAAATATAATAATAGACTCATGACAATAGCGTGCATTAATCTCAAGCCACTAGGAGTGAGACTAATACCGTTGGTGATACTAGGCTACAACCCATGGCCTTGAGGAACCTAGTCAGCCGTGGATCCACATGACACAATAGCATGCAATAGACTTGACAACATGTAGCATATAAAATATTGAAAACATATATAGACGTCCACAAAATAACACTGGAATTAGCATGTTGAATAAATTGAAAACGTGTAACATGATGCACCACAAAGTTTGTAAAAGTATAAAAATAGGGAAAAGGAAAAGATTACTCACAGGTTGCGCTCCGTTTATTTCCTTGGACTAACCGTATGAACTTAGGAAAATTCGAGGAAAAGATATTATCCTAGCAATATATTTAATATATAAAAAGGCTAATCGTTAAAAATACCCTAAATAAGCAATACTAAAATATGGTCCATTTATAAAAGAAACAAATCCCATTCTTTGGGGCTATTATCTAATACTAGCTATATGATAATTTAATCTTAACCATTTAATTAGTAGTGTATAGCGAAATTATATACATAGAGTTAATTACACAGATGGACCCTGTGGTTTATAGCTGGTTTCACCTTTGAGTACTAACATTTTTTAACAGGTTTAGGTTTTATGGTTTCAATTTTGTAACACTTTCGGGTACTAAGACCAAAATTATCAATATAATGACTAAAATACCCTTCCATTCTTTTTAATTTTATCAATGTAACACTTGTGGATACTAACACCTAATTTTATTTAAGTTTAAATCAGTTTTACAAAATGTATTTTTTTTTTATTTTCATCTTTTTATTATATCTCTTAATTAACATAAAATCTATTTATTTATTTTTTTACTTTTTATTTATAAATATAAATTAAAAAAGTCAGAAAACGTCCGCTCTATTTTTTATTTATTAATAATATTACTAAATAATACTAGATAAATATCTGACTAATATTATGAATATATAAAATTCTTTAAAATATAAAGAGTAAAATACACGGATAGTCCTTGTGGTTTGGTAAAATTTCACCCTTAGTCCCCAACTTTTGGAAATTACACTCGTGCTCCCTGTGGTTTGACAGTTTATTACTCAGATGGTCCCTAGAGTGGATGTCCGTTAGTTTTCTCTGTTAACTCCATATGAAATTACTTATTTACCCATCTCTTTAAAAAAACAAAAAAAAAACTACCCTTATGATCTCAAGTGGGCACCTATTAACTAATTATAAAAACCTAATCTTATCCCACCCCTGTCATCTTCTCTACACCGCCAACCTTCACCGTCATCCTCTACAGCCGCCTCCACCCTCCACCGACTTCAAATTCAACTGTGACGAAACTTCATCTTCAAATTCAACCAGAAGCCCTAAAAACCCATAAACCAATTAAATGTAACACGAGTCAAATTCTTTAGATCAGTTGGCCAACCGATCTCTATCAAACCAATAAGTCGTAACGTCGTCGTCTTCGTTATATGGTGCGACTGTGGTGGGGGTGGTGCCGAAGTTACGGTTGTTGTTTTGGGCATGAATTAAACAACACAGATCTGGAGTTTGTACCGGAGTGGCCTAAAGCAACACATGATCATAAACAGATCTGGAATTTGTATGGATTTGTGCGATGGATTTGTATAGGCAGCTGGCTTTGTGCGATGATGATAGATGATGGTGTATAGATGGATTTGTGCCCACCTTTTGAATTTGTGTACTAGATTGGGACTCGATTTGTGTTATGGAGTATTGGTGAATTTTGAAGATGTGTTCTTAGAATTGGATTTTTGGATGAATGATTAATGTGTTCTTGCTAAGATGAGTGAATTGATGAATGAGTCAACTGTTGAATGATGATGATGCTGATGAATATAATAAAAGCAAGGGTAATTTTGTAATTTCACATGGACTTAACGGAGAAAACTAACCCCATCCACTCCAGGGACTATCTGAGTAACAAACTGTCAAACCACAGGGAGCACGGGTGTAATTTCCAAAAGTTGGGGACTAAGGGTGAAATTTTACCAAACCACAGGGACTATCCGTGCATTTTACTCAATTATAAATTAAATAATGAAACAAATGATATAATAAGTATCTATTAAAATCCATAGCAATCTTGAAAACACATGAATATAATATCTGAAAATTAGTTAAACTAATATATCAATATATGTAGCATAATCGAGAAAAATTGTTTAAAAATAACTACAACTAATTTAATATATTTTGTAGTAAAATCGTAAAAATGTATAATCTAATCTGATTTGTGTGTTACGATCAATTACTTAGCACATTTTGAGACGGTGTGATTAAACCATGACGTCTCTATTTTATTTGTGTAGCTATGTGCTTAGGAAACACTTTAGTTCCGATAAGATACATTCTTTTATTATTATTGTTATTAGTTTTATATTATTTAATCCCATATATTTAAAATTACAAAAATTAAAACTAAGTTTTATACATTAAACACGTGTAATACACAAAGTTTTAACCTAATATCTTAATAATAATTTATTTGTACATTATCAATTATTATTATTATACCTATTGAATTTGTAATTATTTAAGATTTTGAGCAACTTCTATCGTGCTAAATTATTTATTATTTCTTAAAAAATTATATACAAATATTTACTTATAAAAAAATAAATAGATTTTAGAGTAAACTGCCATTTTGGTCCATGTGGTTTGGGCAGTTTTGCCATTTTAGTCCAAATCTCAAACTTTTTAAATCTGGGTCCCTTTGGTTTGCATTTTGTTGCCATTTTAGTCCAAATCTCAAAAACTCTCATTTTTTACTATCCCAACATGCCTTTTTTGTCTTTTTGTGCAGGGGTATATTTGTCCAAGTACATTTTAGTAAAACATTTTCTTAATTAAAGAACCCCCCAAATAAATACCCTCATTTACACACCCTCTCTCATTCTCTGGTACCTCACCACACATCCAAACCCCCTAAACGACCCCTCCCATTGATCTGTGTACCGGCCGACCACCACTACCACCGTCTGGTGGTGGCACGACGAAGAAACGGAGAGGGACAGAGAGAGAGAGAGAGAGAGAGAGTGACGGCGAAGAAAGAGAGTGACGGCGATGAAAGAGAGACCGGAACAGGGGAGATAGCGGAGCCACGCCGGCGACGGCACGGTTTTTGGTCCGACGAGTTGTTTTACTGGTAACACTTACATTTGTTTCCCTCGTCCTTTTTCATTTTTTCTGAAGATTGATTTCGGTGTTCTGCTGGATAACAGGTCAATGATGATGTTAGGCTACTGGAGGTTGAAGATGGTGGAGGTGGTTCTGCACGACGGCAGGAACGACGGCCGGGGGGGGGGGGTGCTCCGGCGACCGGAGGGTTCTGATCAGATGGGGGAGAAAGGGTGTGCGGCTGATGAAGGATTTTAGGGTTTTCACTCAGTGAGGACTCAAGAAATTACAAAGCATCTCCGATTGTAGCCCACACCGTAGATCTGAAAGTTGCCGCTGGGTGTGACGGGTCATTGCAGGTGGTTAGGTTGTGAGGGGTGGTTGCAGGTGCCACCGGCGGTGGGGATGGTGGTGGTGCAGTGGGGATGGTGGTGGTGCAGTGGGGGTGCGGTGGGGACGGTGGTGGTGAAGTGAGGGTGGAGAAGATGTTGGTCTGGTGTGAAGAAGAAGTTGGTCTGAAGAAGAAGATGATGGTATTTAATGTATTTTAATAATTGTATAATAATTCCAAATGATCAAAATGCCCCTGCACAAAAAGACAAAATAGGCATGTTGGAACAGTAAAAAATAAGGGTTTTTGAATTTTGGACTAAAGCGGCCATAAAAGTGAAATCACAAGGACCCAGATTTAAAAAGTTTAAGATTTGGACTAAAATGACAAAACTGCCCAAACCACAGGGACCAAAATGGCAGTTTACTCATGTTAATTAAGAGATATAATAAAAAGATGAAAATATAAAAAAATGATTTTGTAAAATTGATTTAAATTTAAATAAAATTAGGTGTTAGTACCCATTACCCAAAGGTTTTACATTGATAAAATTAAAAAAAAATGGAAGGGTATTTTAGTTATTATATGGATAATTTTTGTGTTACTACCTAAAGATGTTACAAAATTGAAACCATAAACTTAAACCTGTTAAAAAAAAAGTTAGTACCTAAAGATGAAATTGGCTATAAACCCACATGGTTAATCTGTGTGATTAACTCTATTATTTATTGAAGAAACATGAATTTAGAAAGTAAACAATATAGCAAATAACATACCTGTATTTTTGCGGATAATTTTATTAGTTGTTTTGGACTCTTTAAATAGTTCGTTACTTGAAAATTGTTTCGAAAAAGTGGTTTGAGCTTGATTTAAATTACAAACAAGCCGAGTTGATCCGAGATCAAGCCAAAGTTAGCTTGCTTAAATTAACCCCAATTTTTAATAATTTATAGCTCAAATAGAAGACATTTAACTTTAAAGCTAACTCGCTATTATTAGCTATTCCATTTCGCATCAAGACATTTTTCTTTTTTCTAAGTTATAACAATCCAACTGAGACGAGTCAATATTTTAAAAAACCCGAACCAAACCGAGTTAACTTGGTTAAAAACCAGGCTAGTTCAAGTTTTCAACTCGGTTTATAACTTGAGACGAGCCGAATTAGTTAATCGTTTGAGCCGAGCTTGAGCAAATGTTGACTCGGCTCGACTCGTAAACAACATTCAAAAGGATTATGAAAATTAGAAGGCAAGTCGAAAATTAAAAATAAACGAAAATATAATCATACATCATCCTGATTTTTTTTTTATTTTTTTTTTTTTTGTTTTATAAACATCTAACAATAAGCAGAAAATCGTATAACAAAAAGATATTAATATTTTAATCGTGTACAAAGTAGATGAATATAGCTAATTAAGATTATTATTTTTGGATTATAATTAATTAGTCAACCGAATGGGCTAATTAAACCCACAAACATTACAATTGATTTACAAAAAAGTTCCACCAATTATATATGCCTACTACATTTTTTTAAGAGCATTGGTTAGTTAATTTCTTGCCACAAGGCACCATAACCATGCTCCTCAATATTATTTGCATAAGAGATTTGGGAATAATCTTTAACACCACCAAACTCTATGACACCACCCATCTCATCTTCATACCTTTGGATGTACATATCATCCATATCCATCCAATTATATTGGATATCTTGTGATTTTATGTAACTTTGATTGGTTAAAAATTGATGAGAATTTTCCCAATCAACATTCCATTCAAGCTCCATACTCATATCATGGTCGTCAATTACAATTGGACTAATCTCAGCTTCTAAAGAGCGGATTACACTCGATAATTTCTCGTTGTCACACTCGCCTTCAACATGTGGTTCATCGAGTATCGACATCAAAAGGGCGTCATCAATTTCCAAGTTCTCGAAACTATCAAAATCATATTGATCATTGATGGATGCCCAATTTTCTTTGATTAAAGAAGCCATCAAGCAAATCAAAGTGTGGAAATGAATGATAGAAAAAAAAAAAAAAGGACCAATGAGATGAGAATATGAGAACACAATGAGAAATTGAAGAAAGAGGGTGAGTTTATATAGGCAAAGTTCGCACAAATAAATTAATTCATTAGTGGGCCATAATGATATGATGGTACAATTATCTTTAGATCTACAACTTAGAGGTTGCTGAGTAGGATGGACCATATCTCCAAAATCATAATCACCCATTCTTTCTCCACTTTGGAATATTTTGGTGTCAAACAAGTATTAAACAAGTAAATTTTGATTAATATAAGGTTGGTTTATCAATTCCTTTTGTTCATTTATTTTTATGCTGGAGGGTATAGGGGGCTTTATCGTGTTACCCCACCGTCTATAGCGCCTCTCTCGACGCCACCATTCACACCAAGCAAATTAAATCGGGGCGCCATTGATAGGGCTCCATCATGGTAACGAGGAAGAAGGGCTTTATCAGACGGGGCCCACATCATTTCAGCCAATAATTTTTTTTATTTTGTTTAATAGTGGCTCAATCCCATACCATGCAAGTTAAAGGGGGCGTGATAAAGCCCTCTGGCTGACGTGGATCCTAGGTGATGCTGATGTGTCTTGATAAAGCTCCTACAGGCTCCATTCCACACCCTCCAGCCTTATAAATAACTATTATGTTAACGTAAGTACGTAACTTATAATAACTTTTTTATATAGTTAATATGTTAATATACAATGCTTTTCTTTTGTTAGGGACATTAGGTAAGAGATGATACCCAACATGAATGATGTAAGTGCAAGAAAGGCCCACAAAAAGGAGACAGATAATGGAGCATTTAAGATTGTGTTAGATATGGTAGAACCAGAGTGGTAATGAGTTTGCAAACTATATCTCCCATGTTTTTAATGGGGTTACCCCACCTCCAACTGAGTTTTCCATGAATCCTAAAATCTATTTTAAACAAAGTTACCTTTAAACCAAACCTTTGGTTATCATTTTCTCTATTTTAAACCTAGTTACCTTTAAACAAAACCTTTCGTTATCATTTTAGGTTTATTTAATAAAAGTTTGTCTAAAGAACCTCTAGAAATTATAAACATTTAAGATAAAAAATGGTTCAATTTTAAAGTTTCAGTGATGTTTGTTTTGACACTTCAATTGTTTTTTTCTTTGTGTTGTTAGATTAAACCTTTTGTTTTATTAATAATTTAACCATAAACTTTTTCCATTAGATTTTACTTTGTTTCTCTACTCAGTTAACGTCTTAAGTGTTGTCATCTTTTCAAATCCTTTAAAGAATTTATAAATTTAGGGGTATTGGATTTAAATAAGATTAACTTTCATCAATTGGCTGATAGTACTCTTGATTTTCGATTTGTATCGCACCACTCCCAACTTTCGACTTATTTTTCTCTGACACTCCCAAAATAACTGAATCCTAACTCAGTTAGTTTGTTGCTGATGTGGCACTTGTTTAGTGGCGTGACATATTTTGACCATGTGGCGTCTGATGAGGCACTTATTTGGGGACTTGGCATCTGACGTGGCTTTGTTGATGACGTGACATCTGATGTAGCACTTGTTTAGTGACGTGGTATTTAACATCAGCTAACTGGGTTAGTTTGAAAGTGTCGGAGAAAAATAAGTTAGTTGAGAATGATGTAGCACTTGTTTAGTGACGTGACATTTGACATCAACTAACTAGGTTAGTTTGAGAGTGCCAGAGAAAAAGAAGTTAGTTGAGAATAATGTACAAATTGAAAGTTGAGAGTACTATTGAACAATTAGTAAAATTGGGATTATTTAAATCCATTATCCCATAAGATTGATATAATTATTAATTAAAAAAATGGTTAAAGACACCGCCAACTCCTTATTTGTCATGACCCAACATCTTTTTTTGAATGGTAAATTTCTTTTGTTCTTGTCGTCTGCGGGACTTGAATTTAAAATCTTCCCCTCTTAAGATGTTTAAAGGTTTTACTTTTACATGGACCATCACCCCGTTGGTGTCATGACTCAACACTTAACATCATGATTTTGTTGTCATTGTATGTCTATTAAGATGGATTTTTAATGGTTCGGATCAGCGAAACTTTTTGCCAAATTAAATCAGGTCACTAAAATATTCCATGTTTCTAGCATAGATTATGGGTGTTTAACTTTGTATTGATTTCTAAATATTTAATTCAGGTTTGTTCATATGTTTTCATTTGGTTCATATGTAATTTTAATAGACACACACGCACTCAAAAACCACAACAAATATCCCAAAACTATTCAAAATCTAGAGCTCAAAAGAAAAAAAAAAAAAAAAAAAAAAAAAAACCGATGTAAAACAAAGCCCTACTCACAACGAAACCTAAAAACCTCATTCAATCACACTCACACTCACATTCAAACTTGCTTATCTATATTCTGAAGAAATGTTTGATTTTGCAAGTTGTTTGCGATATAGATGGTCGGATGAGGCGCATAGGGTCGAGGACATAGAGCAGGAGGAAAGAGGCTTGACGTTTTAAAGCAACAATCACGTTGCATATGTCTTTAAAGAGAGTAAACAAACAATATAATGAGATGTAGGATGTCAAATCATAAAATAAGAATACTATATAAAATTTTAACTTACATTGTTAGGTTAAAGATGGTAATGTCAACAAAATGCTCAATGTAACATGTTACAAAAAGAATAAAACGATTGTCTACTCTAACAATAATGTTTAATAATAACAATAACTAGAATATTGATCCGTACGCGTTGCGTCGCGGCCAACGAAATTGACATGCTGTTGATCAGATTCACATTTACAATGTGTTAAAGATGTTTTTGTCGGTTAAGTCTGTATTACTATCTTATACAAATAAGTAATTCACCAAATAAGCTCAATACAATTAATGGCATCATAGTTACTATGTTACATGATTTGTATCCATATAAATAACCTATCGTATTAAGCTCCCCGCGTTGCGACGGGGGCGTAAAACCGTGACAAATAGCACCAATGCCACACTATAGCTGACGACTACCAACATTGAAGTTGCGGCGTCTTAACGTGGAAAAAATTAGACCGACATATAAAAGATAGAAAATAATAACTAACTCGATTTAGGACTCGCGCGTTGTGACGAACTTATTAAACGGGAAAAAAATAGACAACGTAAACACACTGAACCACACACGTACGTTGCCCAATGTTAACTCGCAAAATTTAGAACTGAGCGTATAACAAAACGTAAAATCGTTGAGCCACACACACACATTGTGCCGTGTTAAGTCGCAAAATTTAGATCTAAACGTAGAACGAAAAATTTTACAAAATATGAAAAACATAGGGGATCAAAGTTGAAAGTAAAAATGTTACGAGGTTAAATTGGAAAAAACTAAAAACTTTCGGATTAAAACTACAAAATCAAGTAGTTTTGGGTTTTAAAGTGAAACATCAATTTTTTTTTAAAAACCCCTAAAACATAGGATACAAACATCTCAATGGCTCAAACATGTTGTAAATTTATATTTTGTGTAAATATTTATTTATAAGGAATAATAAAAAAATAAATGAAAGTCGTGATGGATTGATAGATACAAGTGGTGGTACGTATGAATCAAGGGGTTGTGGGTCTTGTGGCACATGCGTACACGCATATTCGTGCACAGCTTTATATAAATACAAATACGATGTGTCATATGTCGGCTTTGATTCGGTGAACTCAATTATATATGTTACGGTCAAGTATCTCTAATCACCAGCATTTGCTCCCATCTCGATTATTAAATTATTAAAATAAACTAGGGGGACATCTGGCGTGATGCGATGTGATTTCGGTCACTATTGGTTTAATTTATTACGGTACTAACATTCGCTATTACAATCGAAAGAGAAACTTAAAAATTAAAGTCGTGATGTGTCCAAAAGAATACGTCACGTTATTTTACATTGATTAAAAAGAACCATAAAAACAAATATTGGTACTTGCTGCAATAATACCGATGCCGGTAATGACGTTATTCAGACTAAATAGATTCAGTTTGTTACGGCAGTGTTACGTTACCAGCACTCGTACAACCTCCATCACCAAAAATATATTATTCCAAACACAACTTCGTTTTCAACAACATATATATCAGACTGTCGAGGAAACAAATTAAATACATCTATGTATTTAGTTTTTTATAACTAACGAATACAAATTACCACCAAAAATCAAATTAGTTGAAAATTCAATTAGTCAAATGTGGATATTGTTATGAATCAACCCAATGTTTATGGGCTTTAGGCTTTTAGGGACTCTATTATACTAGTTTATTTATATGATGTATATGTCAGATGAATGAGATGATTTGAATCATTTTTTGTCTATTTCTCTCTTGTTTTATCACACGTTATCAGCACGACGCTCTCCAAAATTCCTTAATTTTGTAACCGAATTTCCATTCATTTTCTTTATCTTTCCACCCTTCTGATTTGTCATGATTTCAATAACTCAACCCGAACCATCTTGACCATGGCCACCGAACCACGTCACTGTTCGCATTCGGAAACATGATCGCCGTGTTTGAGAACCCGACGGTGGCAGAATTCATGAATGTTGGATTGATGTGCGTATAAACACATCCGACTGAGAATCGGATATCGATCAAGAGCCGTATACAACAATTGAGGTAACATATCGAACCAACTTCCGTGATTTATTGCACAATACGTATATCATACATATATAGATATACATTATATAGACTATTCGGTATGGTTCTGTAAATTGATTTTTAGTTTCCGGCCAAATATCCCCATATAATTTTTGTAGTAGACGAACAAATAAAGTAGAAAGTGTTATTTTTACATTATGTGATGTAGTCTAAAAAAAAGAATTATCTTTTCCGGCAACCGGAAATTGTTTCCGGAGAAAATGACCGTAACCCATTGGAAATCGTTTCCGGAGAAAATGACCGCAACCCATTAATTATCCCAATCAATTTAAAAGTTGTTTCAAGCTCAAACTTTTATCATTAAGTTCTTAACCTTCTAGATTAAAAAGGAATTAATACATATCAAAAGTGTTAAAATAATAATAAATGATATATCCATGAAAAGTTGGTGTTTTGTCAACTGGGTTTTATAAACTATTTTTTATATATAATTGATAAACGCATTAAAGTAAATAAATCATAATGTTAATTTTTTTTGGGTTCTCTATATTGTAAGATCTGTTATCGAACATTATGATTATTTTATTTTTTGCTGTGCAATGATATAGGTTGTGGTATTTAGCACAAATAAATTGGTCTTAAGCTTGTTAAGTAAATTAGTTAATTATAATGAATCGTAAGTTTTTGATCATTCAATTTGTTACACTACTATGCATTGTCAACATATTAGTTGTATGATTATTCTTATCGTTTTTGTATAGCTGCAAAACAAATATTGATAGATATTAATATAGTCAATAGTTCACACACAAATATATATATATATACATACATATATATATATATATATATGAAAAATAGGTAGTGGTATCTTAGCTTAAACAAACTACATAGATAGATGATGAACCATCTTTTGAAGTCATTGTTTTTCTCTGTTATAGCACGGGAATAAGTTATATATGTTAAAATACATTTATTATTATTATTATTATTATTATTATTATTATTATTATTATTATTATTATTATTATTATTATTATTATTATTATAGAAGTATAGAAACGGCAGTGGTCTTATTATGAAGTTATCTCATGTTACCTTTATTCATAATTATCATAACTAATATTATTAGTATTATTGTAATTAAAAGTTCAATATGAGTAGAAGTGTAAATGTATAACAATGCAATTGTTTAATGTGTATATATATAATAGTCCAATTGTTTAATTGTTTTATTATCGGTTTTTCTTTATTCAACTAATTAAGTAATAATTAAAAAGAATAAAGAAACATAAATTCAAATAAACAACGTTTTGTAATGAGGTTATGAGAAATAATATCACAATTAACACTTTTCAGTTATATTTTACAATTAATAATATTCCATTCACCCTCGTAAGTTACATTTGATTGAATTTAAGTTATATTACTATTACTAAATTCAAATAAATTCCAAAAGAAAAATAGTAAGAAAGTGGACTAGTGATAATGTGCCTCAAAGAGTATACCAAATGAATTATAATTCAAGAGTCGAAACATCTACGATATATATTAACATTAGTACCACAAAACAGCTTTCAAGAAAAATATGATTCGAGGTAATCTTCCACAATCTCATATTCATATTTTCATACCAAACCAAATAAGTTAGCATTGATAGAAAATTGGAGAAGAAAAGGAAATCAAATCATACCTTGATCTTTGTTCATGTGAGATTTTCAAACTAAACTTGTTTGTGTAACATTGATGGATTTCAGGTTCCTTGTAGATCGATGTAAAAAAATGATATAAAGATATAATTGGTTAATGTCGTCAGAGGAGAAAAAGGATTAGTTGGCCATAGTAAAGGCCACACGTGTGGATGATCAAGGTAATATAAAAAAAATGATATCAATGGCTCAAACAAACTTAATATGAGTGGGTCACTAAGAGGCAGGTATGAGAAGGGGAAATATAAACATTCGCTTCAAATGTGGATACAAAAAAAAACCCTTAACATACTCATGTGAATGCATGTATTATACATATGTGTATCTAGAGCAAACACAAATTGAGATGGCAAACGTCCGATATACAACAACACAATTAACACTATCACAAAACATAAGAAATATTTTTACCAGGTGTAGTTGTCTCGGTAGAGACACTATTGATTTTGAAGAAATTTATTAAGTTTCAACTATTTTAGGATAAAAAAGTCATCACTTTGTAATGATGTCAAAGAAAAATGATACCAAATATGAAATATCCACAATATTTCATTAAATCAAATATGGTGAGTAACCAGAAGTTACTAGAAAAATTATACGTCTACCACATGACATGACTAAATAGGTCATCAACATAGCATCACGATACGCCAAATAATTAAAAGTGCTAACTAGCACTACTAAGTAATCTAACAGCCTTGCTACCAAAACATTTATTATGTATGCAATGAATTTTCTTAGCGAATCAATCTTTCAGCCATCCAAAAAGAAATTCCTACTAACTATCCCACTTATATGTGGACCATGTAAATATTCATTGGTCTTAAGTGATGCATCCATATTTTAGCATGCTTTTAAGTGTATATGGTTGAAAAGGGATTTTGCCCGACAGTATAAAACGTTGATCTTTGACATTGTTTAATGTTGAACCTTGACAAACAATTGTAGAGACCATTATTGGGAACAATATGAAATATATAGTCGAGATAAATTTTCATATTTACCGACTATCTAATCAATTCAAAACCAACTGCTAATCATAAATACTCCCCACAACAATTGGTCTCTAGAAGAGAACCAAAAGTTATTTTGGTTATGCAATATATGTAAGTACCAAAATGGATATGTTTACAACATCTATACTGACTATCCATTTAACAAACCAATATTTCCAGTCTTAGGGGGAGACAAGATAAGGAAAATAAAAGACTGGTAATATAACTAAACAGAGAATGCATCATATTAAATCTCGACCCCAGAAGTGGTCAATATTAAATTGAAGTCCAAAAGGGCATGACTTTTCAAATAGTAGCAAATGAAATACCAGATGCATTCATAAACACAAATAGATTGGCAAAAGTCACGTATACCAGCACTAAATTCACTTGCTCGAAATAAAGTAATCACAAAATGATTACTGTATCAAGAAAATGTGGGAGGTAAATGGGTTCCAAAAGACAAAACCCACAAATACAAAAAGAGCAGAGTAACACAGTTGGTGTAACCAGAAGAGGTTGCATAGGATACCCCAGAAGTGGTAGAATATAATACCCCATAAGTGGTTGTATACAAAACCCAAGAAAGGGTTGCATACGAAAACCTTAAAAGAGGTTATTGTTAAAATCCTAGAGGAGATAGCGAAATTCTGATATAGGATTATGGAGTTCCAGAAGAGACTCGGTTACCAAACAAGTATGAGATCTCAACGATTTATGTACAAAAAAAGTATAATATGGAACCGTAATGAAACACGTGTAAAATGATATATTTGAATATGCTATAGCAATAGATGTAATCGACGAAAAAGATTACGTATATGGAAACTGTGCAAGAGTGTACGCACATAAATAGCCAAAATGGCTAGATGACTTAAATGCCAATTAAATTCGCTCGATAAACTAAACGTTTTCGAACTAGCAGTTCGAACACCCATAGATGTCAAACCAGTAGGTTATAAATGGGTGTCTTTAAATAAAAAGAAACGTAAAGAATGAGTTTTGCGATGTAAGGCATGAATTTTAACATAAAGATTTTTTCCCAAATCCCAGTAGTTGATTATGTGGAAACGTATACCCTGTAGTGGATGCGATAATCTTTAGATGTTTAAGAGGCCTCGCAATCTCAGAATGACTTCAAATAAAACTTATGGATGTCGTCACTATATACATGTACGAGACAATTACAAATGACATCTGCATGAAATCCCCGAAGGATTAAAAATGCTCAAATCATTATTTAACAATAACCCCATATGTGTTATATAAATCTTAAAGGGACTGGTCCTATGTGGTATAATTGACTTGGTTGATACTTTGAAAAGAGGGGGTATAAGTTTGATAAAATGAGCTATATATACTTATCAATATTTCACTCTTAGTGTTCAGTGTAATTGGAGTTTACAGTGATGTCGTAAACACTATCGAAAGGAACTGTCAGTGTTCAGTGTAATTGGAGTTTACAGTGATGTCGTAAACACTATCGAAAGGAACTGTCAAACTATAAAGTTAAAATTCTGAAAAGATCTTTATACAGTGTAGTTATTCTCGACCCACAGTTCTAGTATATCACAGTTTGAATATATATGTACTATTTTTGCTCATCCATCAAACTACATCCATAAGATGTTATATGGATAAAATTCATTTGTTGAGTACGCTAATGGTTGTAGAATTGCTTGACATATGGAAAGGATTTTATTGTCCCTAAGAAGAGGATGGATAAATAATTGGTCCAAAAGTACCATACTTAATTGCGAGCAGAACAATGGTGTATCTTGTAAACGAGACGACACCTGATATTGCGTTCTTGATAGATGTATTGGCAAGATTACAGTTCCAATTTAACATGTTGCACTCTTTTTCCCTTTACTAAGTTTTTCTATTAGATTTTCTTAGTAAGGTTTTTTGATGAAGCAACATATAGCATCAGTTTATCTTATAGACACTGAAGTACTGACTTAACATCATCCTGGAGCATGTTGTTAATTATGTATAATGCGCAATGCACTCTTTTTCCCTTAGCTACGGTTTTGTCCCATTGGGTTTTTCCGCAAGGTTTTTAACGAGGCATAATTACAAAGCGTATTAAATGATATGGGATTCGAGACATGATATTTTTCATGAGAAAATATGGAGTCACAACTATCGGATTGTGATAATGAAGGATATCTATTGGACCCCCACAAAGCTCAATCTCAATCTAAATATGTTACTAATGGAAGTCAATGATTTCAACATATTTAAGACAGGTGAAGACTAGAGTCAATAAAAGGAAGCCAAATTGTATTATTTGAAGATAGTGTAAGTTGAATCAGAAGAAGTTGAGTTGTACTATTTAAAGGCAATGCGACTTGAATCAAAAGAAGCCTAAGCAAAGAAGACTACATCAAAGATCAAGTCAAGCGATTATTACTGAAGATTGAATTCCACAGACTAAGAGCTATATGTAAAATTGAGGGGGAGTAATATACATGTACTCTTTTTCCTTAACTAAGTTTTGTCCCACTGGGTTTTCTTAGTAAGGTTTTAATGAGGCAGTATAACTGATCCTGAAGTGTCAGTTAATATCGGTCCTGAAGAACCGAGCCAATATCTTCCAATGTATAATGTTGATGGTGTATAATATAAAATGTTTGAGGGGGAGTGTTATGAATGCAATCATTTTATGGCCCAACCCAATGTTTATGGGCTTTAGGCTTTTAGGGACTCTATTGTACTAGTTTATATATATGATGTATATGTCAGATGAATGAGATGATTTGAATCATTTTTTGTCTATTTCTCTCTTGTTTTATCACATATATTATTTTACTGTGTAGTTGTTTAAGTTGTAAAATTGAAAATTAAAATTAAATCAAATTAAATTAAAAAAACTCTTCACTTATTTAATAAGGGTGTACGGGGTGGTCGCGGCAGCCGGCAGGGGGTGTGGCAACCCACTTTGCCGCTCGGCAAACACAACCACCACCAAAAGATGCGGATATGGATCAAAGCGGGGAATGGTTGCCGCTTGCGGGGACTTGAGAGAGAGGGGTAAGTGGTGGGGCCAGTATCTACTTCAACCAATCATGTTTTGTTATTTTTTTTAAAGAATGATTTGGGGGAAACCACTCCCAATGTTTTTTGGGCAAGAGGTGAGAATGAAAGTGGAAATGACATGACACTCCTTACACCGTAGGTAAACTAGTAAAACTCCCTTGCGCGTTGAGAATTGACGATTTAGTGCATTTTGGTATTGATACGGTGTCGACACTCGTAA
Source organism: Helianthus annuus (assembly GCF_002127325.2). Classification (NCBI taxonomy): domain Eukaryota; kingdom Viridiplantae; phylum Streptophyta; class Magnoliopsida; order Asterales; family Asteraceae; genus Helianthus; species Helianthus annuus. The sequence goes on along the minus strand of NC_035447.2, from coordinate 150,176,051 downwards.
TAGCAATAAAAAAGAAAACTCAAAAATTAAGTCATGATTAGCCAAAAAAAGAAATCGACACAAGTACTACATCGATTTAAAGACATAAAAATGGATATTAATAACGGTTCTAATGGTACCAATGCCAGTATGTTTTTCATATAGAAGAAAGAGTAAATTGCCAAAATCGTCCCCGATGTTCGGTCATATTTGCTTGTTTCATCCAAAATGATTTTTTTTTTTTTTTTTTTTTGCATTTGAGTTATTCATGTTTGCATTTAATTGTCATTTTCATCAAAATCACTAACTTGGATTATTTTTTCTGTTAAAGTGAAGGACATTTTTGTTTTTAGATGGAACAAGCAAATATAAAACCTTAGGGACGATTTTAGTATTTTACTTTTATATTTTTGTTATATATATTTTTTATTAATTGTTCCCCATTATATATCTTAATGTTTATTATTTTTAATAACTTCTACGATATATATATGTTTCACTAAAGACATTTTGATAAGAAAAGGTATATTATTTATCAAAATCTATTTAAATACTCATTAAAATTTTATACGACCCGATCCAACTCAAACCGAACCAAAAAACATTATCACATAGTGATATCTACATGGACATCTTTAATGTCATAGTTTTTAGTCATGTGTAAGAAACAAGTCGTGAATGAGGAGATAAATTCTACTTAAAACTATGACATTAAAGATGTCCATGCAGATAACACCAGGAGTAGAAGTTTTTAGGTGTCCTTTGTCTAGCGCTTTGTGATAATATTTTTCGGTCTAGTTCGAGTTAGTTGGGTCGTATAAAATTTTAGTGGGTATTTCAATGGATTTTGATAAATAATATAACTTTTTTTTTTAATCAAAATGTCTTTAGTAAAAAGGAAGACTAGAAATTAACGACATGTGTGAGTTTACCAATATACCATTACAATAACATTAAATACATATATTAAAAGAAACAACATGAAAACTTCTTATTATTTAAAATATTTTTTTTTTCTTTTTACAAAGAATTTATTCTCCTATATTTATATTAGATACAACATGTTAAATATTTGGTAAAGCTTTTAAAACATTTAAACCGAGTAACAAAAGGTAGGAAAAAACTCAAAAAGTTACGAATGAACCGATTAAACTAGTGGGTCGTGAAAGTTTCCAATCGCTTTTCCCATGTTCAAATAATATCATAACAATTTGCTAAACACAGCCATTATATAACAGTTTTTACTACAACATATAAATATCACTCCTTTTCTTAAAAATAATGAGTTAAATTAGTGGAAAAAATTGATTATGGTTTCATTAAAGTTAAATTAATATCACAAGTGGTGGTGGTGGTGGCAATGGTAGGTAGGCAGTAGGCTGTGGTGATGGAGACATGCTAGCAGGTGAAGGTCGGTGTTAGAGATGAAGGGTGAAAAAGGGAATGAAAAAAAAGACAAGGGGTGATGAAATGAATTTGGATTGTTTAGGAGCGATGGCGGGAGGGTGGCGAATGGTGGTCGATGTTGGTGATGAAGGGTAAAAGATGAAATGGAATGGAAAAAGAAAAACTGGGAGGGGCCGGAATGAGTTTGGATTGTTTCAAAGGAATTAGATTTCTCCTTAATAATTCAATTGTTTTAGCCAATCAAATATCTTTTTTTTCATTCATCCATAATAATCTATTTCATTCCGTATCGCATTCATTAATGCATATTAAACTAGGGATTAGCAAATAGTATCGGGTATCGGTATCGGTACCGAATTTACCGAACCGAAACACCGGTACGATACTAATTCAGTAACGGTATCTACAGATTTTTACCCTTAAACACCGATACCAAACCGTACAGGGTATATTCGATATCAATACCCATTTTTAATGATTTTCAATACCAGTTGATATCAAGCTCATTCATTACCAAACATTACTAAGGAATTTATGATAAAGTTCAATGTATTATCAAGTACACGATGGGAAATAAAATAATCAATAAAATATGTTTCCGAATTAGTATCCAACAAATAATGCGGTTCATAATTCCATAATTATTGCAAAACAAGGAAGCATCCTGGAAAGCAATGGTCCAAGTGTAACACATGGGGTATCTCCTACAATTATACAAAAAGTGGGCTCCTATTTGATGGTGTTCAATACTTGTACAAATAAATATTCACATATCCTTTTTATATCATAAAGTTTTCAAAATGCTAGACAATGTTTAAAATTTTTATATATTTTAACAACATTTATTCGTATCATTTACATTTTACACCAAATCACCATATAGCATCGAAAAGTCTTACGATTCTAGTCAATAAAAATGTGTCAGATATATATAACTGCATAGACATAAGGTCAATAGAATTTCTGATCTTGATTCACACATTTTTTATTATAGCATAAAGTTTTCTAAAGATGATAATGTTTAAAATGATTAAATATTCATATAAATTTTATTCGTATCATTTACACAATATAAAGATGATGTTAAGATTTTGATATTGAATTTAACATCAAAAAATCATACGGTTCTAATCTGTAAAAACGCATTAGATATATGAACCTTATAAACATAAGATCAGTAGAATTTTTTGATCTTGATTATTTGAGCGTAGGATTTCAAATTGATTCATGCTTGTTTGACGTGAACTAATATATTAAAAACTACATATCAACTAATTTTATCAAATGTGATATAACCTAATAGCAATTTTCTAAAATAGTTATTTTGTACTGAAATACTGGTTTTATTGAAAAAAAAAATAATTTGAAGCAAGGCGCTCAAGCTGGTACAACGTACAAGTACAACATTGGAAAATAAACACGTTAAGCAGTACCCGTGCACAATAGGCGAGGGTAGTTACATAAACAAATTACACAGGAAAAGGGTCTTAATTCACACACCCCTTCCCTCTATCGCTCTGTATATATACATAGATATATAGAGAGAGATAAAGTAAAAAAAATATGGGAATAAGAATTTAGGGGTGTGAATAGAATGAGCCTTACTTTTATGATATGATATGCATTATGACTTACGATTAGGATCTTTTAAATTTTAATCTTATCTTACATTGATAATTATGAGTTAAATATAGATCTAACAACCGATTTAAGGGTGTCATTAGGTTTGAAATAGTCAAACAACTAGGTTAAAACCCCGTGTATTACACGGGTTGAATAAATGTACTTTTATATATTAAATAATAAAAAGTTATATCTTTATAAAACTCGTATATTGTACGAGTTAAATAAATGTACTTTTATATACCAAATAATAAAAGAAGGTTATATCTTTAAAAACCATGTGTATTACACAGATTAAATAAATGTAATTTTGTATACTAAATACTAAAAATGTCGTATCTTTAAAAAAACCCGTGTATAATTGGGTTGAATAAATCTACCAAATGATAAAAAAAATTACATCATTAAAAACCCCATATATTACACGTGTTGAATAGATCTAAAAAAATTATATCTTTAAAAACCATGTGTATTACACAGATTAAATAAATGTAATTTTGTATATTAAATACTAAAAACGTCGTATCTTTAAAAAAACCTGTGTATAGTCGGGTTGAAAAATCTACCAAATAATAAAAAAAATATATCCTTAAAAACCTCGTGTATTACACGTGTTGAATAAATCTAATTTTACATAGCAAATGATAAAAAGTTGTATCTTTAAAAACTTCGTGTATTACACCGGTTATATAAATGTAACTTTGTATAACAAATAATAAAAAAGTTAAATTTTAAAAAACCCTGTGTTTTACACGAGTTGAATAAATATAATTTTGTATACCAAATAATAAAGAAAGTTATATTTTTAATAAATTTAGATAACATTTAATATTAATTTATTATTTATATATTTAATATAAGATAAGATAAGTAGAAAAGAGAGGTATTTGTTTTAAAAATATATTAATTTAACAATTTAGATTTGAGAATAATATTTTATTAAAGTATGATAAGATTTATTATTAATTTATTATTTATTTAGTTAATATAAGATAAGTATATATTTGAGGATACATTCAATGAATGACACGTGTCCACAAATTGGTTTCTTTTATTATAGTATATAGATATGATGTTTTTGTAAGTTTTTTTTATATATAATTTTTATAGGAAAAAGAAGATACAAGGTTACGAATTAAGTGCACATGGCTTGGGTGGGGTTTTACCAAAATAGGTACACCAATAACACATGTTGGGTGGCGTCGGTTTGTTCATCTTTTGCATATAATAGCTAACCCACAGGAACCGCATCTAACCCCATGTGACTCTCGCACCAACACCTTCTTCAATTGATTAAAATTAAATTGTGATAACTAATCATCCTATTTATGTATTTACTAATAAAAAAATATATAAAATCTTTTTCATGATCTTGATTTTAGTTTTGTAAGAACTAACTTAATAAGATATAATTACAAGATATACAATAACTCGTTATTCGTATGACATATCATAGTATAATACAGGCTACAATAACTAAATAAAAGGAATATAAAATATAATTTTTATATACCGAACTTGAGTCAAGACGCATCTCTAATGAGTCCTTCACACACATTTGGTAGCATCATAGACTCGGGTCTTCACCACGTTGAGTATTTAACTTTGCTTCTTGACTGCAACCATGAACATACTAAAAGGATGACGGTTTTGGTTGAGGACCGTGTTTGACACGGAGCCCTTAAAACAGATTACGCGTCTCCTCTCAGGCGGTCTGTCTCCCAGGGTACAACAACCGGAACAGTATGCGTACTACCAGAGATGGCTCTCGCGCCAGAGATACCGTACATAGTTTGGTGTTCATAAAATATAGGAAAATGTGAAATTGAGAAAAATGATAATTTAGAGAGTGCTCCACTCAAAATTTCCATTTAACAAAAGACATATTTCATGTGTATATTTCACATCCCAGAGCATGAACTACAATGTTCATATATTTACACATAGAGATTAATCTAATTTAATCTTGTAATAAACAACACATTTAATTTGTAATAAACATCATAATTAATATTGCAATAAACAAGATAATTAGTTGAGTTTTAATCTCTAATAAAGTGCATTTAAGTGGTTTAGTCAAATATTGTCATTTTCATTCATGATATGAATTAAACGAGTTGAAACAACTTGTTTGACCAAGTCCAACCAACTATTTTGTTACCGTTGCAAACACGTGCGTGTGCCTGAACTGGCCCGCCAGTCCGCAAGCCACGCTTCTTGGACCTCACGGCACACTGTATGGAACCTGCACATTATATCCGCCCTTAACGGACCACTCATGTTCTTGACCACGCGCACATGGACAAAAGTACAAAGGCGGCTCACAACCGGCTCGCGGTGTTGCGAGTGTGCGAAGTGCGCCATCAAAGTGCCACATTACGCCGACGCCACACGCGTGTGCACCAATGCGAGTAAGGGTGTCATGCACCCTTTAGGGTTCGCACTCGTTTTTGCCTTTAAGGAAACAATATACAAGGAGTGATCCTCCGTATAAACCACTTTAAGTTTTGTCATCCTACTTATGTGGGACAAGTTGACAAAGTTCAATCCAATTTTCGCATATTTGTTTATTCCAAACATACAACTTCAAGCTTCGATATCTCATTCATCTTAGCTCTATTTTGAACATAGTTTGGTTCGTTATGATTGTTTTGGTCAAAAATTATCGAATCAATTAAGTGATCAAATTAGTTAAGTGTGGTAGTGTGCTAAAAACGTGTGTTGAAAATATGCCAATTAAGTTGTTTGCAAAAACAGTTTCAGGATATAGCTTAGGATATTGAGCTATATCTATGATCAAACAATGAGCAGAAATGTAAAGGGTGACACGAGATGTACGAGGAAAGCCCTTGATCAATCTAGATCGCCGGTACAAAACCTCGGGAGCTGACAATCGTAGCTGCCTTGTTCTTCTATTACTTCAAATATCAGGATACAGTGCAGGATGTGATGCGGATCAATTAAGTGTTACAATGCAATTCGAGTACAAGTGTTATTGCGTTGTGAGTGTTTGCAAGTAGAGAGAAAGAGTGTGCGAAAAATTGTGTCCCTAATCTGATCCGATCAATCCCTTTCTATAGTAAAAAGAAAGAAACTAACTATCCTACTATTTCGGGATCCGGCGAATATTCCATATATGAACGTTGCAGTCCACGTCTTCCGGGTTCAACGTCTATAATATAACTGATTTGCCCGAGTCTTGAGGAGAAGAAGTCCACCCGACCGTTAGAGACTGGTTACGACAATCTGCACGTGAGTAAATTAGTTACTATCAGGATATCGCTTCAGGATGTTACCAATATCCTGATCCAGCATCCTGACCACAATAAAACAAACAAAGTCAGAATATCAGTCAGGATATATGAGCGGAAAATCGCCCATAACAACTGTCCCCAAAAATATATCTGTTGGTATACCAATTCCAACAGATATATTTTTAATCTTATCTCTTAAATCGAGGTTATTAAACCAAAACGACACTTGATGTGACTTGGTGCAACTTCCAATGCGGTATTTACTCTTTACTCCTTATTCTCAGCCCCTTATATAACTGGTTCGCTCAGCATCATGATCATTACTTTCCAAGCTATTCCTCAGGTATTTCCTTCCTTTCTTCTTCTCTGTTTTTCTTTTCTTTGAATTTTTTGGTCGATACCTCTCATGGCATCACGAACAAGATCGCGTTCAAATGAGCCGGCCCCGAACCTTGTGAGTCAAGACCTCATCCGAGAACCGGAAAAGGAGATTTGCACCTTGAACAATGCTGATATCGCCGCCTTAAAAGACTCCGGTGCCTTTCCTGTCGGAGTGGTCATTCGCCCTTTCGATAGGGAGGTCCGATCAGACGCATCATCAAACGAGTGGGTCTGCTTCTTTGCCTATCCCTTTTCTTTGGGTCTCCGGTATCCATTTCCACCCTTCATCTCTCGTTTCTTCGAGCTTACTGGCCTCAGTTATGCTCAAACTATGCCAATGGTGTAGCGAGTTTTAATGGTGTTAAACCAAATCAAATCTCGCCATTGCCCTGACCTATGCATCAAAGACCTTCCTATAGCATACCGATTGAGATCCCATGGAAACAGCCGCTTTCTTTTGTTCTCCACCTCCAAGGACCCCCTAATTCTCAAGGCCACTAAGAATGAAGATCAGTGGCAACGAAAGTTCTTTTTCGTTAAAAGGGAGTCCATTGACAAGGGTTTTGACCTGCCAGTTAGATGGTTAACCAAGGGTAGGACTTAGGGTTTTAGGAATATCCCCAAATATATCCTTAAACTATATCCTTAACTGATATCCTAATATTTTGTGCAGCGAATTTTAGAGACCTAGCACCCCCAAGTGCAGAATCGCAGCCCAGGATCAAAGAGATCTATCGACTTCCTGCCAGTGAAAGAACCTTCTCCCTGTCTCTCACAAACTCAAGTCAAAAATCAAGTTCAGAAATGTCTGGTAAGTATATGATTAGATTGATTATAGAATATAAATGTTAAGAATTAAACATTTCTCCCTTTGTACAGTGCCGATCATCAACCTTGAAGGCTTCCAACTCGATGAGTTGGACAGTTATTCCAGCCTTGCACCTATCAAGCAAGAATCCAACCCGAAACCAGCTGCTACACCGAAACCTAGTAGTTCGAAGACTGCTACTGCTCCCAAAGCTCCTCTAGCATCCAGGAACCGGGCCTCCAGCTCCCGGAAGAGGAAGGAGGCAGACCATCCTGCTACACCTCATGTGATCCCATTTAAGAACCACAGGTTTACAGAATCCAGCAAATTCATGACAGGCTTCCTCAACTAGGTTAGTATCCTTGACCTATATCCTGCACCATATGTTGATTACAAATGTTAATTAAGGCTGATACTGTTTTGGTCAAAAATCACACAAGGATAATGCAACCAAATCTGATTTTGTGAGGAATGATGCTTGGTTAATTGTATGAACGACAGGTATATGAAATCAACGATGAACACCGAGATTTATACGAGGAAAAAGCCCTTGATCTTTAGAAGATCTCCTGCATAAAAAAACTATATTACATAAAAAGATTACAACTTTGGAAGATATTGAGCTTGTTACAATGAATTGTAGTGTGTGTGCGTGTTTGAGAGCGAGTAGCAGAGGTATTGTGACGAAATTATTTGTTTTCTATCAGCTCAATACTCCCTAAATAAGCTAACAAAAAGTCCTATTTTCAAGGAAGATCATGTCTACTTCATAACCGTTGTGAAAATAGCACATGTGGGGCATCTTGATGGAATATTCCCCTAAATTCCAGCTAAGAGTGAGTCCACTACGTCCATTATCTGCATATAAATATTAAAAACGTGACAATTGTTAGAAATTATAAGTTCTGTTAAGGATCCTGGATCCTCAGAGTCGTGATCTTCAGACTCGTGATCCTCAGACTCTGGTTCCTCAGACTCTGGATCCTCAGACTATCTGCATCATCCATTAAGGATCTGTGATCCATGCCCAGTCTCAGGATAGGTGATCCTTAGCATAAAATCCATGCCCTAACAATTGCCCCCAATATGGCAGTTGTGATAAGGATTCACAGCTATCATATTTCCGTTAAAAGCAGACTAGCCGTTGCTACTGGTAACTAGTCGTTACACTGTCTGTCGTCACTGATAAGACCTGCTATAATCATCATTGCAAAATATAGAGTTAGAGATAACTCCTCAAGTGCCTTTACAGACAAGAAGATCCTTCTGTTTGCGGAGAATGAATCCTTCTACACCGTTCGCTATTAACCTTCCTGCACTTTAATTTCTGCATAGACACTTTAACTGTTAGATAGCATTGTCCGGCCTGGATGGATGGTCCGTGGTTTTGCTGATGAAATCCAGGCCAGATGATTTTGATACATAATGAATGGGTAGTAACATTAAACTTTTTTAGCTACATTTGGTGTTGTTTCTTCCCTCTTTATGTTTCATGTATGCTTTCTATTTTCAAAGATATCATCGCCAAACAACTGGAAAGTTATTGGAAATTCGACGATAATGTTAAACTTTTAATAGAAAACTTGAAGTGTTCATATAAATGTGGATCAATGATCCTTAACCAAAAAGGATAAGAGACAACTTGTAGCCTAGAAAAAGTTAGAATATAACATACCAGAGAATCCAAGTTAGGATTCTATATCCTTGTAAATTATTACTGAATAAAATGTGTGAAAAGTAAAGTTTCGAGGATCTAGGATCCTTATTGTCAGAACTTGTATAACTTTAGAGCTCCAAGATCCTGCAAGAAAAACAAACTTGGGACCAAGCCAAATAATTGGGAATGAACCCATAATAACTGGGGACAAGCCCAAATAAATTGGGGACAAGCCCAACAAACTGGGGACAAGCCCAAATAAACTGGGGATAAGCCCAACAAACTGGGGACAAGCCCAAATAAACTGGGGACAAGCCCAACAAACTGGGGACAAGCCCGAATAAACGGATGTAAACTGGGGTCAAGCCCAAATAAACTTGTGTAAACTGGAGTATGGCCCTCATTGGCGACTATCCAAACTTGAGCGACATGAAAATGCCGAAACCTTAGCTAACGTGAAAACGTTAGAAACCTTAGGAACGGATGTATGGTACGTCTACCATTATACGTAGGATCCTGAATACAACCAGTACAATGAAATTGTCAGCCCCTAAAGCGGGTACTGGTCGCACTGCCTTGAACTGCACCAGGATCATCGTGCGCTACTGGCGAAACTGGGGACAGGCCCAAAACTGGGGACAAGCCCGAAACTGGGGACAAGCCCAAATAACTGGGGACAAGCCCAACAAAGTGGGGATAAGCCCAAATAACTGGGGACAAGCCCATAAACTTTGGAGAGTTGGCCAACCACTTTGATCTTCTGTAAAATGATAACAACTCTGCAAAAGCTTAAACTTTATGAAAATAGATGTTAAATGTTTAACATCTTTGACTTATAATAAGTAATAAGTATAAAATGAATGAAAATGAAAGTAATGTGTTACCAAATGTAGAATCATATATCCTTTGAGGATCCTGGACTCTTAATTAGAATACTGGTATCGTTGAGGATCCCTGATTCTTCTTATTTAAAGTGTTTTTTGAGACGAACAGCATTCCAAGCTCTTGGTAAGAGGTCACCATCCATTGTTAACAAATGCTATGCCCCTATTCCTGCTTCAGCTTCAATTACGTAGGGATCTTCCATTTTGATGGCTAGCATAAACTCTTTCCCTCCTGGTGCCTTTGGAAGTTTGATAACTATATCCATTCCCCATCTCATGAATGGCCAAGAAGAGGATATAGGATGCAAAGGCTCTGTTCTTCATTGTAGGCCAATAGTATCCTATTCTGAGGATCCTTGAAAACAGTGCTCTGCCACAAGTGTGGTTTCCACAATCTCCTTCATGAAAGTCCTTTAGAACTTCTTGAATTTCTGGATCCTCGATGCACCTTAGATATAGACCTGCAAGAGATCGTTTATATGACATGTTATTTAGTATTCTAAATTGAGATACCTTCACTTTGAAAGCTCTAGGATTTTCTCCTATAGGAATCTCTCCATGTTGTATATATCTCATGATTGGAAGGATCCAGGATCCTGAACTTGATTGTGCACCATCACTAGGTATGATTGCAGAAGCCTCTACTATCTTCATAGCTGCGTGATCCTCAATTGCAGGAGTTAAAACATGGATGATGAGTATTTTCACATCCTCTGGAATCTTTAGTGATGATCCAAGATTAGCTAGAGCATCAGCTTCTGCATTCTCTTCCCTAGGTACCTGTGATAGACTGAAAAGAGCAAAAGAATCTGCCAGTTTCCTGACTATTTCTAAGTACTTGATTAGCTTTTCACCTTTAACAGTGTAAGAACCGTTATAATGATTAGTAACTAATAGAGAATCTAAATATACTTGAAGATACCTGATCCTCATATTGTTAGCTAATTGCAAACCTGCTATCAAGGCCTCACACTTTGCCTCATTATTAGTGGTTTGGAATTCACATGTAATAGATTGGGGTATAATGTCCCCCTGTGGCGATTTTAGTAGTGTGCTTTGTCCAGTTCCTTTAACATTTGAAGCTCCATCCGTGAAGAGTGTCCAATGATCCTTAGTTTCTTCAAGCTGTTGGACTTCTAACCCAGCTTCTCTTTGTAGATCACTACTGAAATCAGCCACAAAGTCAAGTAAAGTTTGGGACTTGATTGCCCACTTTGCCATTCTACCTGACATTTGAAGTTTCCTGAGAACATTCTAAATAGGAAAGTTAGCTTTCACAATAATAGTATGAGTTTCGAAATAATTTCTATGTTTAGCGGAAGCCATAATTAAATCAAGAATTAATTTCTCTAAATGAGAATACCTGGCCTTAGCATCAAGTAGACTTTTACTTACATAGTATGCCGGATGTTGAGAGCCTTCATGATCCTTAACTAGGATCGCACTTACTACTTTAGCTGAAACAACTAAGTATAAGGATAATGTCCTCCGTTTTCTGGTTTCATCAGGGCTGGTGCTGAGGATAGATAATCCTTAAGAGCCTTGAGTGCAGCTTCATGCTTATCAGTCCACTCAAACTTCTTATTCTTCCTCAATATGTCTTACCTGCCTTGAGCAATTTGTCTACCTTTTCTTGGATAATGACATTCCTTTTAAGTGCAAACTTTCTCCTTTTTTGGTGTATTGGCTTGAAAGACCTGTCAATACCAAGTTTGTGAGTAATAACATTCTTAGATATACCTGTCATGTCTTCATGTTTCCAAGCAAAGGTAGATTTTCTTCTTTCCAAGAAGGATACTAAATCCTGCTCAATACTGTCTAGGATCCCGGATCCTATAAAAATTTTGGATTCGGATCCTCTGGGTTCAACAGAATATCCTTGACGTCTTGTTCTCTTGCCTCCATGACGTCTTGCTCCTTGGAGGTTGGCTTCATTGAAGAAGTGTAACAGTTCTTTGCCTCCTGCTGATCACTTTCTATCTTCACCATATCTCATAGAGTTGGGAGCTTGACACATTGATGATATGTTGAGGGGGACTGCCTTCATATCGTGTATCTATAGCCTGCCAAAGATAACATTACAGCAAGATAAGAAATCAATAACATAGAATTTTTTTTTAACATAATTCACTCCCTCTATATAGATAGGAAGTTTGATGTCCCCCAATGTAATATTTGTCTCTCCACTGAATCCCATAAGGACAGATGATCTTTGGACAATATCGGATTCAAGGATGTCCATTCTATTGAGGACATCCAACTGGATTATGTTCACTGAGCTTTTCCCATCAATGAGAATCCTGCGAACAAAATGGTTAGATATAAATAATGTAATAACCAAACCGTCATGATGAGGATCATGTATGTCGACACGGTCATCCCCATCAAAGTATATGACTTTTTCCTGGGTAAGGATGGAAGTTCGAACAGGTCTGTCCCTTTTGTCCATCTTTGTTTCCTTTGCATGTCTCTTAGCTGCTGAGAACCTCCGGGTATGAAATGGATGATTTGAGCATCAGCTGGTGGAGGAGGAGCTTTTTCAGGAACTTTCTCAGGATCCTTGATCCTTGACTTTTTCCTTCCAAGAAATTCCTTCAAGTATCCTTTGCTCAAAAGATAACCTATCTCCTTCCTTAATGCTATGCACTAATCTGTGAGATGACCAAAATCATCATGGTAAGCATACCATTTCGATTTGTCTTTGGTAGCAGGCGATTTGTCATTCTTCCTTGGCCACCTAGCCTTGTCACCTAAATTCTGCATAGCAAGGATTAGTTCATTATTATCAGCAGAAAAATAATATTCAAAAATAGGAGGATAATCCTCATCATCTTCCTCTTGTTCCACAACATGCACATTCTGGTTGTCATGCTTGGAGTATTGCTTGGATCAGTTATTCTTGAAATAGGATCCTTGTTTGTCTTGCTTGGAGGATCCTGATAACCTTCATGGATCCTTTTGTCATCCTCTAAACGGATGAACCTAAGGGCCATGTTCCTTACCTCATCTAGGTTCCTGCAAGGTGTCATAACAAGATCATCATAGAACTGAGAATCCTTAAGTAAACCCATTCTAAAAGCTTCAATAGCAGTAGCAATATCTAAGTTAGGGATTTCTAAGGATTCTCTACTGAATTTAGTTATGTAATCTCTAAGTGATTCATTTTGACCTTGTGTTACCCTATATAGATCACTAGTTAATCGTTCAAATCTCCTACTGCATGAGAATTGGCTATTAAACAAATTAACTAGATTAGCAAATGAAGTAATAGAGTAAGGGGGAAGACTTAGCAGCCATTTAAGAGCTGATCCTGTCAGTGTGGATCCGAAACCCTTGCATAGACATGCTTCTTTTAACCTCTCAGGAATGGGATTGATCTCCATTCTTTCCCTTGTGACTTCCATCTGGAATTTCAGGAATGGGCTTAACCACTCCTGGAATGCTGGATATCATATCTTTGAGTTTCTGCAATTCCTTAGCCATAGCTTGGTTGATTCCTGTATCCTGCACGAAGCCATGGTTAGCATTATAAGAAGTATTCAAAGTGTTACCTCCTAATGGATTCAAGGTTGGAATTCCAGATGTGAATCCACATTGACGGGATTCTGGTATAACTGAGGGACCAGAAGAAGCAATAGTCTGCATCGGTATGAAATCTCCTAGATGAACATCTGAACTTCCGGGTTGCACACTCCTTAAGTATCCTTGATCATGGAAGATGCTGGATCCTTGATGTGCTGTGAATGAAGGTCTTGGAGGATAATCCATGGATCCGGAAACCTGAGATGAGGATCCTTGAATCTGGAAGGAGGATCCTTGAACCTGAGAGGATCCTTGAACCTGAGAGGATCCTTGAACCTGAGAGGATCCTTGAACCTGAGAGGATCCTTGAACCTGAGTGGATCCTTGAACCTGAGAGGATCCTTGAATTGGCTGCGTCCCCATGCATTCTCCTAAACTGGTGAAGAATCCCTGATGCTGAAATGAGGATCCTGAAGGCTGGAAAGAGGATCCTTGAGCCTGAGACATTGTCGATGATCCAGAACGCATTCCTGTCGATCCATCCTGGTATTGGACATCTGGAACTGCAAAGTGCCGGGAAGTTATGACCGGAGTGTCGAAATTCAGCGACCTCAGCATCAAAGGTGTTTTGGTCAAAAATCACACAAGGATAATGCAACCAAACTTTATGTAAACGGGGAATGATGCTTGGTATGATGATCAAAGTGAAGGATCACTTAAATGTAAAATGCACAAGTGACACAAGGATTTATACGAGGAAAAAGCCCTTGATCAATGAATGATCTCCGGCATAAAAAACCTCGGGTGATGGAAACTACCGATCACCAAACTTCAATATAACAAATAAAGGTTACAACTTCGGATGGTAATGAGCTAAGTACAAGGATCACTATAGTATCGTGTGTCAAAGCGTGAGGGAAGTGTGTTGTGTCTTCCGAATGTGGAAGAGAGCTATTTATACAAGTGTGAGTGGCCCTATTTTAGGTAAATAGACTAACTATTAGCTCGTTACCCCTTTAGGAATAAAAGTAAATCTAGCCTAAATTATCGACCTTAAATTATGCTGAGTTTCCATATCGTCCACAACGTTCATCTCTGATTAAGCATATGCCAAAGTTGTAAAGACGAGTCCCTTGTTTACGTTGCTAAGAGCGGATCCTGCCAGGCATTCCTGCAAGATAACATTAAATCCAATGAAAACAACTGTTAGTATGAGGATCCCTGTGATGGTCCGTGATCCTGATCCTGGAACTCTTCTGAGGATCACTATCTGCCAAAGAAATAAGGATCACTGGTTAGGATCATATGTAAGGATCATAAGTCATAAAAATCCAGCCCTAACAATTGCCCCCAAAATATAAGGAGTAATGTTGTAAATAAACGGGTTATATTTTGTTTGATCTTATCTGCAACAAGTTAATCGGATAACTAGCCGTTGAAGACGGACTAGCCGTTGCACATCTTACGTCACGGAAGTGACAGCCCTGCAGATCATCATTATAAATAGGATTTAGAGATAGGATCAATTTGCATTTAAATTCAAGAGAAACTCCCTTTATATTCTCGTCCGAAGGTCAATCAGGTATCTCTCTTTCTTTTTCTTCCTTCTCTTACTCTGTTTTTCTATCTCTTTCCATTATTCTGCAAAGATGTTGCTCCGGAACTCTCCTCATAAGGATCCTAAGAAGAACAGTCCCTTGAAGGGTCAAGGGATCATCAAGGATTCTTCAACTGAGAGGTGTTGTTTTACCGACTCTCAGATTGATAAAATTCGTCATTGCTTTCCGGCGAGCACCCTCTTTAAATCTTTTGATCCTACCGCTTTAAGTGACTTCATCTCTGATACTTGGGTAGCCTTTCCTGTTACTCCGTTCTTGATAGGATATTCATATCCTTTCCCTCAATTCACCCAGTCCTTCTTTTCCCTTACCGGCATCTCCTACATCCAGGCCATGCCAATGATCTGGAGGGTTTTATATACCCTTGAAAGGATCATTGAGCAGGAAGGGATTGACTTAGGAATGGCGGAGCTGGCTGAGATGTATGATCTTACCACTTTCGGACCCCATCGTTATCTGTTTAAGCGAAAAGCTGGAGAGGATCATCCTGTCTTCAAGGTCACCAAGAACGACACAAACTGGAAGCGTCGGTTCTTCTTTGTTAGGAGAGATACCATCCCAGATGGGAAGGATCTGCCCAAAGAGTGGGCTACTCATGGTAGGATAGAGGATCCTGGAAGGATCACCATAAGATTTGTTCCCTAGGATGAGGATCACTAATATTTTCTTGTTTATTGTGCAGCTATCTCCATCTCTCGTCTGAAGTTGACACCTGCTGCAAAAGAGAGACTTTTGGCCTTCAAGAAGCTTGACCCGGAGACAAGAACTTTCCAGGTTGCTACCCAAGATTCCCAAGAAGTATCCTCTGCCTCTGTCACAATGTCAAGTAAGTATCCTTATTTAGAAAGTAATTCTATGTAGGATTTTCAAGTTTAATTAGAAAACTTATCTTATTTTGGTTGTGTAGGTGCTGGAAAATCTTCTAAGTCTGCCTCAAAGTTTGGCATTGATGATCTTGCTAATGTCAAATCTGCAAGGAAGAAGACTCCTGCTGCCAGCCCAACTGCTTCAGCCCCTAAAGCACCTATCAGGGGTAAAGGAAAGAAGAGAAAGGCCTCTGAGGATCTACAAGGCCTGCCCCTGCTTCGCCAACAGTTTCTGGACTACTTCAACGAGGTAAGGATCACTGCCCCTGTTCGTTATCCTGACAATTTTGAGGATCACTTGTTTCTGACGTTATGCCTTGTTTTCCTTGCAGAAATTTGCTGAAATAGAAACTTATGTTGGCCACGTTGAGGATCAAGATCGCCAAATCGCTGACCTCCAACAGATGGGTGTGCTGAAGGATCTCAAGATTGCTGATCTTGAGAAGGAGCTTCGGGCTACCAAGGATGAAGCTGCCAAAATGGTGATCAACTTCGATTATGAGAAGCATGATATCACCCAGGATGCCAAGGTCTCTGCTGCGATAACCATGTACAAGATCCAGTTGCAGATGGCTGCGGAGGCTCAGGATCCTGCCTTCGACAAAAGCACATGGGACGTGGAGGGCTGGAAGGCAAGGCTGGCAGAGTTGGAGGATGATGATGAAGCTAAGGAGATCCCAATGCTTGAAGGTGGTGATGCTGGCAAGGATCAGGGGGAAGCAAGTGGAGCTGGTGGTGATGGTGCAGCGAAGGTTTGAGCTGCAGAATTGGGCGATGAAGGAAACTTCTAGACATAGCCGGAGCCCAATTTTTTAATTTTGGTAGTGGTTTCTTTTGTGGTTGTGATGTTTTAAACAATGATGGTCTGTAACTTTAAACAATAGTTTTAGGATTAGGGATCCAGGATCCTTCAGACAATAGGTAGGATTGCAAATGGTGGAGGGATCCTCTATTTGGGGGATGAAGCCATTGTGATCCTGCTGCCTTTATATCCCTGCATAACTTTTGAACCTATTATCATGGACACCCTTTACCTACCCCAGCGGACGGGCCACGTATTGCTGGTAGATACTCGGGGTAGGTAATTTTGACAACCTTTGAAGGGTTACTCCTTTCGTTTATAAATAAAATCTTAAACTTTTGTCGCTTATCTTGTGTTATTATCCTTTTTGTTCCTTTAATTCCCCATTGTTTTGGTGTACATTTATTGAATAAGTAATTTTGAATAAGTCAGATTGAAAACATTTAGGATATGATCCTTGATCAAATATCCTATAGTTGAAAAATCCCAAAAAGTAGTACATATTTTAAGGGTCACAGGTTTAGTTGTCAAATTTCAAGGGTTAGCATAAAGAAACAATAAATAGGGTTAAAAACAATTAAGGATCATACCTGAGAATCCAAGTTAGGATCCTAACCTTTAATCAGGATAACCGTAAATGAAATTTTAATGGATAATAAGGATTAAGGATCCTTAATTGTTTTAACTTCGATAACCTGAAAAATAGAACATAACTTGGGACTAAGCCAATATAAAAGACAAGTTAGTAACTGGGGACAAGCCCAAAGGATAACTGGGGACAAGCCCATAGGATCACCGAGGACAAGCCCGAAGGATAACTGGGGACAAGCCCAAAGGATAACTGGGGACAAGCCCAAAGGATAACTGGGGACAAGCACAAAGGATAACTGGGGACAAGCCCAAAGGATAACTGGGGACAAGCCCAAGGATCGTATGTAAACTGGAGTATGGCCCTTACTGGCGACTATCCAAACTTAGTGACATGAAAATGCCAAAACCTTAGCTAACGTGAAAACGTTAGAAACCTTAGGAACGGATGTATGGTACGTCTACCATTATACGTAGGATCCTAGGTATAGCCAGTACGATAAGGTTATCAGCCCCTGGAGTGGGTACTGGTCCCAAAGACATGAACTATACCAGGATCATCGTGCGCTACAGGCGAAAACTGGGGACAAGCCCAAGGATAACTGGGGTTGAACCCAAGGATCTGAGATGCTTTTGAAGACTATCAATAATATGCTGAGGATACCTGGACTATCAAAACTCAAATTCTCGTGAGAGGAGGATGAAGGATACATGATCCTTATCCTTTGGTAAAAATAAGAAAATGGAATAGTTTAGGATTAGGATATTACCAGAGTAAGGATCACTGACATTATCGGGATCCTTCGAGGATGCTTTCAATGTAAGGATCATATGTGCCAGGAGGATCCTGTTCACATGAAATATTTCTTTAAGTGAACAGCATTCCAGGCTCTTGGTAACAAATTTCCTTCCATGGTTAGCAATCTATATGCCCCCTTTCCTGCTTCATTTTCAATCAAGTAAGGGCCTTCCCATTTTGGTGCTAATTTCCCATCGGCAGGATTGATGGTATTTTGGAATGCTTTTCTCAATACCATATCCCCCACTTGGAATTTCCTTATTCTGACATTTTTGTTGTAAGTACCAGCCATTCTTTGTTGGTAGCTAGCCATCCTTATCCTAGCTAGATCCCTGATTTCTTCAATAGTATCCAAGTCTTGAGCTAGGTTTGCATTATTCTCTTCAGGATCACGAGTACTTGTTCTAGCAGTTGGAACCACCATTTCTGTTGGGATCACTGCTTCTGCCCCAAACACCAAAGAGAAGGGTGTTTGACCAGTAGCATTCTTTGGGGTTGTCCTATCAGCCCAGAGCACATAAGGCAATTCCTCTGCCCATTTCCCCTTCTTGGATCCAAGTTTCTTCTTCAGATTATTGATGATGATCTTGTTGGATGATTCTGCTTGACCATTAGCTTGTGGATGGACTGGTGTTGATGTTATCATCTTAATTCCCCAACTGTCAAAAAAGTTAGTAGTCCTGCTCCCAATAAATTGGGAACCATTATCACATACAATTTCAGAAGGAATGCCAAATCTGGTTATAATGTTTCTCTTAATAAAGGATATAACTTCCTTCTCTCTGACTTGGGCAAAAGCTTCAGCCTCTATCCACTTGGAGAAGTAGTCAGTCATGGCAAGCATAAATACTTTTCCACCAGGTGCTTTAGGGAGCTTGCCAACTATATCCATTCCCCATCTCATGAATGGCCAAGAGGATGGTATAGGATGAAGAAATTCAGCCGGCTGATGAAGGATATTGCTGTGTCTTTGACAAGGATCACACTTCTTAGCATACTCCACAGCATCCCTTTTCATAGTTGGCCAGTAGTATCCTGTCCTAAGGATCCTTGAGAACAATGCCCTGCCCCCAGTGTGGTTTCCACAATCTCCTTCATGGAAGTCTTTTAACACTTCTTGAATCTCAGGATCCTCAATACATCTTAAATATGGTCCTGCAAGAGATCGCTTATATAACACATTATTTAAGATTGTGAATTGAGATACCTTAATCCTGAAAGCCCTAGGATTTTCTCCCATAGGAATCTCCCCGTGTTGTAAGTATCTCATGATTGGTGAGATCCATGATCCTGAATAAGATTGAGTTTCCTCACTAGGGATCATTGCAGTATCCTCTTCTATTTCCATGGCCACCTGATTTTCAATAGCAGGAGCCAGGATATGGATGATGGGGATACTTATATCCTCTGGGATCTTCAAAGATGATCCTAGATTGGCCAATGCATCAGCTTCTGTATTTTCCTCCCTTGGTACCTGTGTTAAACTGAAAGAAACAAAGGAGAGTGCCAATTCTTTGACTATCTCTAGATATTTGGTTAGTTTTTCACCTTTCACAGCATAGGATCCATTAAAGTGGTTAGTAATTAACAATGAATCTACGTATACCTCAAGATACCTGATCCCCATATGCTTAGCAATTTGTAAGCCAGCGATTAAGGCTTCATATTCAGCCTCATTATTAGTGGTTTGGAACTCACAAGCTATGGAATGGGGTATTATGTCCCCCTGTGGCGATTTTAGTAGTATACCAAGCCCTGTGCCTTTGACATTTGAGGATCCGTCAGTATGTAGTACCCAAGGATCCTTGGTCTCATCCAGCTGCTGGACCTCCAATTCTGCTTCCTTTTGTAGATCACTACTGAAATCAGCCACAAAGTCTGCTAGTGCTTGAGATTTAATGGCTGTTCTAGGCTCATATCTTATATCATGGGCACTAAGCTTTACTGCCCACTTAGCCATTCTTCCGGACATCTCTGGTTTCCCGAGGACATTCTTAATTGGGAAATTAGTTCTAACAACAATAACATGGGTTTCAAAATAATGTCTTAGTTTAGTAGATGCCATAATTAATGCAAGGATAAGTTTTTCAAGGTGTGAATACCTGGATTCAGCATCAAGTAAACTCTTACTTACATAATAGACAGGATATTGTGTACCTTCATGATCCTTAACAAGGACTGCACTTACTGCTTTTGAGGATACCGCCAGATATAAGGATAACACATCTCCCTTTTCTGGTTTCATCAATGCTGGAGCTGAGGACATGTATTCTTTGAGGGCTTGTAAAGCATTCTCATGCTTTTCAGTCCACTCAAATTTCTTGTTCTTTCTTAGGATATCATAGAATTCTTTACACCTTTCTGAGGATTTGGATATAAATCTGTTTAGAGCTGCTATCCTGCCTGTTAGCCTTTGCACATCCTTAGCGTTGGCAGGGGATTTGATATTCACCAATGCTTTGATTTGTTCCGGGCTTGCTTCAATGCCCCTCTGAGTTACCATATATCCTAAGAATTTGTCTGCTTTAACACCGAAGTGACATTTTGAAGGATTAAGCTTCATGTTATAATTATCAAGGATATCAAACGCTTCCTCCAAGTCCCTTAGGTGATCCTCAGCCTTCTTGGATTTCACAACCATATCGTCTATGTATACTTCCATAGTTTGTCCAATTTGATCTTTGAACATCATATTCACCAGCCTTTGATATGTTGCACCTGCATTTCTTAATCCAAAAGGCATAGCAATATAACAATATAAACCGGTTGGGGTCATAAAAGCCGTATCCTCTTGGTCAGATGGCTCCATCTGAATTTGTTGGAATCCAGATGATGCATCCATAAAGGTTAACAGTTCATGCCCCGCCGTTGCATCCACCATGGAGTTAATGTGGGGTAACGGGAAAGGATCCTTGGGACATGCCTTATTCAAATCCGTGAAATCGACACATGTGACAACTCGAATTTCCAAAATTTCTATTTTGCATTTATTGCACGATCATGTATTGTTTAGTTGATTATTTGCACAATTAATTTCTATGGAATTATATACGTTTTGATGCAATGAATCGTATTGTGTGATTGTGCATGGTTGTTTGTTAATTGTGAAAGACTTGGTAAATATATGAACTTGGTGGTGAAACTATGAAATTGTTATGAGATGGTGTACATGTGTAAAATATGATACTTAGGGAGGTAGAGGGTAATTAGTGAAATCCTAGAGACACTTAACCCTAATCCCTTTTCACTAACCATTTGCACACAAAACAAAACACGTACTTGCAATTCTCTAATCCCCTAGCAATCATCATCACCACCATCATTGGCACAAGACATTCATCACTTTCGATTCCTCTCTTTCTCTAGAACCATTCAAGGTAATTGTGTAATCATTGTTTATTGATTGTTTGATTGTTAACAATGCATGATTCTTGTAATTCTTGAAAACCCTAGTTTTTCATATGATGGTTCTGTGTTTTCAATTGATGTTGATTATTGTGATATGATGGATGATTAGTTGTATGGCGATAAGATTGTTCACCGAATGATTGTTGTAATCGTTAATTGATTGCTTATGAAATCTGCACTCTGTATACATGAATTAGGGTTTCTAGATCATATGAACTATAGAACGTAACTGTTAATATGTATAAAGTGTAATTGTTGTAATCTCAAAGAACAAATGATGGGAATTCACGCATGTTTGCTTTGTCTGAGTTTTAAACTAAACATTTAATGGTCCGACTTTTATTTGGACATGTAGTCCGAACTTTATGGTTTTGTTTAGTCCGAGCTTGGTGAGACACACCAAGTGCCCGAGTTTTATAAATAAACATCAAAAGGTCCGATGTTTTATTAAGTGAGGTCCGAAGTTTATGTTGTTTGGTGAATGCCCGAACTTTAAAGCAAATAAGATGTGATCCGAGTTTTGTAACCTTTATTGTTGTCCGAGTTTTGTAGCCCAACCCATTGTCCGACTTTATTACCTGTTTAAAAGGTCCGAATTTTGGGCCTTAGAACCACTGGTCCGAGTTTTGCTAAGTAAAAGGGGTCCGAGTTTTATGGGGGACCTCTTGTCCGACCTTGTGACCCCCCCCCACATCCTGTCCGATGTTTAAACCCCTCCCCCTTGTCTCAATCGGTCCGACCTTTACCCCCACCCCATGATCCGAGCTTAAACCCACCTATGTGGTCCGACTTTTAAGTGGGAAGCCCCCCAGGCTTTAAAGCCTTGGCCGAGTTTTAACTAGTATAAGGTGGTCCGAATCTGTACTGTGAAATGATTTATGATCTTGACATATTGATGGTATGATAGTAAATTAATAGCGGATTATGTTTTATGCTTAAACATATGTCGACTATAGAATGATCACTACTTGCTGTTATGGAATAATGTTGTATGATGAAATGATGTATGTGTGTCCAAATTTCATATGTAAGATATGTGATATGATACTGTAAGTTACTGCTTGAACGTCGAGAAACTGTAAACCCTAGTTGAACGACAACACTTATCTTGGATTTATGTGCAATATACATTAGGTCGTGAGTAACGGACTTAAACACTGATAAACCCTAGAAGCAATAACATACCGAGCAAACCAAGGTGAGTTCACACTCTTACTAAGGCATGGGATTCCCAGGGCTTGGGAATGGGATTGAAGGAATAAGGTTGGATAGATTCGTACTGATACTGTTACTAGACTACCACACCATCGTCCTCGGTTGTGCAGGACACATACGTAAAACCTACGTATACTTATACTACTCGCTATCCTCGGTTGTGAAGGATACTCACGTAAAACCTACGTGAACTTATACTCACTACTGCCTCGGTTGTGTCAGGCACTTACGTAAAACCTACGTAAACCCCCGCGTACCCCTATCCTCGGTTGTGAAGGATTACTTACGTAAAACCTACGTAAACTTGTACGTGTTACTGTTCTCGGGATATGTAGAACACTTATGGTTATGAATAGTCTAGTGGATATACAACATGGGAAGCCCCCACCAATAGAACGTACTATCGGCCCAGTAGAGCCACATGTTACAAACGAACTTACTATTACGCATTTACTTTCTGTGAACTCGCTCAACTAGTTGTTGATCCTCTGTTACATGCCTTGCAGGTCGTTAGGTACATGGAGCTTGCACATGGAGGAGCTGGTCGTTGTGGGCTTGGATCGTGATTGTCTTGTTAAACACTTATGACGTTTGATACTTTATTATGATGGGTTTTATTTATACGCTTCCGCTAAATAGTGATAACTTACTTATGTTTTGGAAACACCTTTCATATGGATTTGGTTTGGTTTAATTTAATTGTTATTACTTTGACTATATACATTGTTCTATATGATTGGTGGCTTGATCCTGGTCAGTCATGCTCCCAAGCGGTGATACTCCGCACGTGGATTTTGGGGGTGTGACAGATTGGTATCAGAGCCATTGGTTATAGAGAACTTGGTTTTAATATGGGAAAACGTTTTTATTAAAACCAGACTATAACCAGAACAGTGCTCTCAACGATCCACAACGACGCTTCGCTCCACGTGCAAGACTCGACATCCTAGGTAATAAGGTTTATGTTTATTGCCTACATGCTAGAATTACATAGAACTTTGCTCGTAGTATGCTTAGATTACACTGCTCATTACTTGTTATTGCTTGAGAACACCTATGTGCTTACACTCTTCTGTCATCACACTATTCGCGAACCTTTCTCACTTATGTTGCCTTTGATGTGAAGATCAATGGCCGGACGAATTAACATGACACAAGCCCAGTTGACGGCTTTCGTTAATGAACAAGTTGCTGCGGCACTTGCAGCTGCTCAAGCAGGTAGTATATCCTGCAGTTTAGACTCACATTAGGATCTCTAGATCCTACATTAACTCATGTGTTTAACCTTGTCCTATTCGTACACAATAGTTCAACACGCTCAGCAGCCCGTCTGCACTTTCAAGAACTTTATGGATTGTCGTCCTAGCACGTTTAGTGGCACTGAAGGAGCGGTTGGACTCCTCCATTGGTTTGAAAAGCTCGAGTCGGTGTTCGAGATGTGTGAATGCCCTGAGGCTCGCAGGGTGAAATACGCCACTGGCACACTTGAAGGGATTGCGCTCATGTGACAACTCGAACTTTAGACCTATCTTTGTGTAACGTTTATGAACATGTTATGACTATATGAACTTGACTTACTAAGCGAATGATTAGTGGGTTCGGCCGCACAAGCCCAAATTGGGCCGCACCTCTTGTAGTCGGAACATGGGCAACCCATTAGTGGGTTCGGCCCACTTCTCCTTAGCAAGTAAAACACCCGTAAGGGGTTTTGTTCTCTCATTTGTCACTAAACACAAGAAAACACACAAAACCCTAGACAACTTTTGCTCTCTCTCTTGTTGCTTGGAACCCGATGGCACACACACACCCTTTGAAGCTTGTGAACCGGATCGATCCTCTATCTTCATCCGGTTAGTGTTTTGGTGTTTGTTTGGTATTTGATTGTATGATGTACACTGTGATTTACATGTTCCATGCTTAGATCAACCGACTAGGATTGAATATGTGTTGTTCTTGTATATATTATTGCATGATGTTAAGCTAAAACCGAATTGACATTGCTATGTCGTGTATGCGAGTTGGTGATGTTTGATCGTGGTTGATATTCTTGCTATCTTGTTTGCTTAAACGATGATCTTGTGATATTACCGGGTAAATAAACAATCGGCTGTGATATGAATTGAACCCGTATGTTATGTGTAAAGTTCTAGGGTTGGTTCAATTAAATGGCAAGGAATAGATTAGTGTTCATGAATGTTGATTAGGGTTCATATGGATTTTTGAATAAGTTGTCTTGTTTGATCGAGATTTAGCATGTCTTGTAACTGATTTCATGTTAATTGATTTGGTTATGTTTGGAAACCTTGAAACGGATTGAAAGAATTCTGCATGAAATCAGGAAGTTTGTTGCGTTGACTAACCACACGGTTGCGAGTCGAGACCGGTGATCGTTGCGACTCGGAACCTCACACCCAGCAGCACGATCCGAAACCATGGTTGCGAGTCTGGTTGCGACTCGTAACCGGACCATGACGAGCCGAGACCACCTGTTGCGACTCGTAACCAGCTGTTGCGACTCGTAACCCCCTGTTGCGACTCGAGATCGCCGGTTGCGACTCGAGACCAGTTATGCACGTACACTGTTTTGGGCCTACACTGTCACGGGCCCAATCATTCTGGGCCAAACATTTTGGACTTATGCAATTGACTGTCATGCGTTATGTATTTGGGCCGTTTATACCATTGGACTTTTATTGGGCCGATATGTTATTTGGGCTGATTGTCTTTCGGGCTTAGACATCGGATCGCACAAGTTTAATATGTGGTATATAAATTGGGCCGGGTTATGTTGGGCCAAGATTAGAACGCACAAGTTATGCTCTTGACTGCTAAGTGTTACCATGTTCTATAAGTGCTCGAAACATGTTAACTTGTATATTTTATACGTGCATTACGTGAAGTCAAAACCTGACTTGTATGAAAACCGTGATAGGACGTGGTTGACCATTTACTAGCTTACCTGTACTCTTTGTGTATCTGCCGAGCAATCCAAGGTGAGTTCACACAGCCAAGGCATGGGATTCCCGGGTTGGGAAATTGGGTTGGAAATGTTGATATGGAATGATTACTCGTACTTACGCATTCACTAGACTATAGACCATCGTCCTCAGGATAGTCAGGACACGTTACGTAAAGCCTACGTAACCCAGTATTTGCCATTTGTCTCCCGGGTCGGGAGGACACGTTACGTAAAGCCTACGTAACCCAATACCTTCTACTGTCTTCCGGGTCGGAAGGACACGCTGCATAAAGCCTACGTAGCCCCCCACGCGTACCACTGTCCTCGGGGAAGGGCACGTCACGTAAAGCCTACGTGACCCAGTACGTATTCCTGTTCTCGGTTTAAGAAGAACACATGGTTGCACTAGTCTAGTAAGTACCATAATGGGAAACCCCCATTATAAAGGATAAACGTGAAAATCCCTCACCAGTAGTATATACTTGTATGGGAAGCCCCCCACCAATAGAAATCTATACTGGCCCATTAGAGCCACTTGATACTCATGAACTTACTATTACGCATTTACTTTCTGTGAACTCGCTCAACTAGTTTGTTGATTATTTGCTGCATGCCTTGCAGGACCTTAGGTACTTTATGGAGCTTGCACAAGGAGGAGCGGGTCGTTGTGGACAAGGATTCATGAATGCTTACTAAACACTTATGATATTTCATCCGTTAACACTTGTGATTGGGTTTTACTTATATGCTTCCGCTACATATACAATGTTTGGTTTTGAACATCAATTATGTCTATGGTTATTATTAAATGCTATGTTTGATATAATTGGTGGCTTGATCCTGGTCATGTCACGCTCCCAAGCGGTGGTACTCCGCATGTGGGATTTTGGGGGTGTGACAGCTCACTTGGTGGAATGCGCAAGTGCAGATCCTAGGGTTGGCAGCTGCTAACGCCACCCCTTGGAATAACTTCAAAGAACTGATCAAAAGGGAATACTGCACACGTGAAGATATTCACAAGTTGGAAGATGAGCTGTATCATTTGAAAATGGTTGGGTCAGAGATCGAAGCCTATACTAAACGGTCGAATGAGCTGGCCGTGCTATGCCCAACTATGGTGGACCCTCCAGTGAAACGTATTGAGTTGTATCTCAAGGGTTTGGCGCCAGAAATTCAGAGCCATGTGACATCGGCTAATCTTGACAACATTCAGGCTATTCAGCGCCTCGCTCTTCGTATTACAGATCAGACAGTGGATCAGAACAGGCTGCCTAAACGTATCAGCACTACTGCTACAGCTACTACTTCTGCTACACTTGCTACCCCCAGTGACAACAAGAGAAAGTGGGATGGGGATTCCAGCAAGGGGTCAGCTTTAGTTCAGTCACAAGTTCAGCAGCGAAAGACTGACAGTTACCAGAGTCCCAGTCAGCATTCTTCAGGCAGTCACAGGCAGGGGGGATATCGAGGGAACCTCCCAAAGTGTAACAACTGCAACAGACACCACAGTGGCCAGTGTAACAAGGGTCGCTGTCAGAGATGCCTCAAGATGGGTCATGAGGCCAAAGATTGTAGAAGCCCTCGACCTGCGAATCAGAATCAGCAGCAGCCACCAGCACAGCAGAATCAACAGCAGGGCAACAAGGGGTGTTTTCATTGCGGGGCTGAGGGTCACTTCAAAAGGCACTGCCCTCAGTTAAACAGGAACCAGAACAACAACAACAATAACAACAATCAGGGTAATGGCAACAACAACAACAACGGTGGAAACAACAACGGCAATGAAGCAAGGGGTCGTGCGTTTGTGTTGGGGCAGGGTGATGCCAGAAATGATCCCAACGTCGTTATGGGTAAGTTTCTTCTCGACGATATTTATGTTACTGTTTTGTTTGATCCGGGTGCGGATACAAGTTATATGTCTTTGAAAATGAGTAAATTGTTAAAACGTACACCAACACCCCTAAACACCAAACATGTCGTAGAACTAGCAAATGGTAAGAGTGTAGAAGCCACACATGTAGTCAAGGGTTGTAACATCGTTCTAGCGGGTCAGGCTTTCTCGATTGATCTTATTCCTATAGTTCTCGGTAGTTTCGACATCGTCATCGGCATGGATTGGTTATCCAAGCAGCAGGCAGATATTCTATGTAAAGAGAAGATCATTCGCATTCCTCGTACGGGAAAGGAACCTCTCGAAGTTCAAGGCGACAAGAGTGGTGCAGTGGTTGGCATCATCTCTTTCTTGAAGGCTCAGTAATGTTTGAGAAAGGGTCATACGGCTATCTTGGCACTTGTTACTGATGCAGCGACGAAAGAGAAAAGAATAGAGGACATTCCAGTTGTACGCGAATTTCCTCAAGTGTTTCCTGAAGATCTACCAGGTCTACCGCCTCATCGCCAAGTCGAGTTTCAAGTCGAGCTAACTCCAGGAGCAGCACCTATAGCTCGCGCACCATATCGTTTAGCTCCTACAGAACTAGAAGAACTATCAAAGCAACTACAAGAGCTCTTGGATAAAGGCTTTATTCGTCCAAGCTCTTCGCCTTGGGTAGCTCCAGTACTATTTGTGAAAAAGAAGGATGGCACTTTCAGGATGTGCATAGACTACCGCGAATTGAACAAGGTCACAGTGAAGAACCGCTATCCTCTTCCTCGTATCGACGACTTATTCGACCAGTTGCAAGGGTCGAGTTACTATTCTAAGATCGATTTAAGGTCAGGGTATCATCAGCTGAGAGTCCGGGATGAGGACGTCTCCAAGACAGCATTCAGAACTCGCTACGACCATTACGAGTTTCTAGTCATGCCTTTCGGGTTAACGAACGCGCCTGCCGTATTTATGGATCTAATGAACAGGGTGTGCAAACCCTATCTTGACAAGTTCGTCATTGTGTTCATCGACGACATTCTGATCTACTCCAAGAGTCAGGAGGAACACGAGCAGCACTTACGTCTTATCTTGGAACTTCTTCGAAAGGAACAACTGTACGCCAAGTTTCCAAAATGCGACTTCTGGCTTCGTGAAGTCCATTTCTTAGGCCATGTGGTGAACAGGGATGGGATTCATGTCGATCCATCCAAGGTAGATTCGATCAGGAACTGGCCTGCACCGCGTACACCAACGGAAATACGCCAATTTTTGGGTTTGAGGGGTATTACAGGCGATTCATTAAAGACTTCTCCAAGATTGCACAGCCGCTTACTCTACTGACACAGAAGGGTGTCACTTATCATTGGGGTGATTCCCAGGAAACCGCTTTTCAGTACCTAAAGGATAGGCTTTGCAGCGCACCTATTCTCTCATTACCAGAGGGCACGGATGATTTTGTGGTCTTTTGTGACGCATCGATACAGGGGCTTGGTTGTGTATTGATGCAGCGGGATAAAGTTATTGCCTACGCTTCTCGTCAACTCAAAGTTCATGAACGGAACTACACGACGCACGATTTAGAGCTGGGAGCTGTTTTCGCGCTTAAGATATGGCGACACTACCTGTACGGTACCAAGTGCACTATTTACACCGATCACAGGAGTCTCGAGCATATCTTCAAGCAGAAGGAATTAAACATGCGTCAACGACGATGGGTCGAGCTACTTAATGATTACGAATGCGCTATTAAGTATCATCCAGGCAAAGCCAATGTTGTGGCTGACGCTCTCAGTCAGAAAGACACTCTACCTAGGCGTGTACGAGCTTTGCAGCTCACTATTCAGTCCAGTCTTCCTGCACAGATACGAACTGCTCAGATCGAAGCATTGAAACCCGACAACGTCAAAGCTGAAGCCTTACGCGGTTCAAGGCAACGAATGGAACAAAAGGAAGACGGTGCCTACTATGTAACAGGGCGCATTTGGGTCCCACTTTATGGCGGTTTACGAGAACTTGTGATGGATGAAGCTCACAAGTCTCGCTACTCGGTACATCCAGGTTCGGATAAGATGTACCACGATCTCAAAACAACATATTGGTGGCCTAGCATGAAAGCGCACATCGCTACTTACGTCGGCAAGTGTTTGACATGTGCAAAAGTCAAAGTGGAGTATCAGAAACCAGCGGGCCTACTTCAGCAGCCCAAGATACCGCAATGGAAATGGGAAGAAATTTCCATGGATTTTGTTACAGGCCTACCTAGATCCCAGCGTGGGAATGATACTATCTGGGTGATCGTAGATCGACTCACAAAGTCTGCTCATTTCCTGGCTATTAAGGAAACAGATAAGTTCTCTACCTTAGCAGACGTTTACTTGAAAGAAGTTGTTTCGAGGCACGGAGTGCCAACCTCTATTATTTCGGATCGGGATGCACGATTCACGTCAGAACTATGGTAAGCGATGCACAAATCTTTCGGCTCACGGTTAGACATGAGCACAGCGTATCATCCTCAGACGGATGGGCAGTCTGAGCGAACGATCCAAACTCTTGAAGACATGCTTCGGGCATGTGTTATTGATTTCGGCAACGGCTGGGAAAAGCACCTCCTTTTAGTGGAGTTCTCATACAATAACAGCTATCACACCAGCATACAAGCCGCTCCATTCGAGGCATTGTACGGACGTAAATGCCGGTCACCTCTCTGTTGGGCAGAGGTGGGGGATAGTCAGATCATGGGTCCAGAGATTGTAGTGGACGCCACGGAAAAGATTGCACAGATACGACAACGCATGGCGGCAGCACGCGACCGTCAGAAAGCCTACGCGGATAAGCGTAGGAAACCGTTGGAATTTCAGGTTGGGGACTGGGTTTTACTAAAAGTCTCACCCTGGAAGGGTGTGGTACGATTTGGTAAACGAGGCAAGCTCAATCCACGGTATGTTGGACCGTTCGAGATCATTGAGAAAATAGGCAAAGTGGCCTACAAGCTAAACCTACCAGCTGAACTCGGTGCAGTTCACAATGTATTTCACGTGTCGAATCTGAAGAAGTGCCTGTCAGATGAGACCCTCATAGTTCCTTTTAAGGAACTCACTATCGACGAGCGGTTGCAGTTCGTCGAGGAGCCAGTTGAAATCACGGACCGGGATGTTAAGGTCCTCTAAAACAAGAGAATCCCTCTTGTTCGAGTTCGTTGGAACTCCCGTCGTGGCCCAGAGTACACCTGGGAACGCGAACACCAGATGACAGAAAAGTACCCCCAGTTATTCGGAACCAATGCAACCGCTACTGAGACTGAAGCTACTACTGCGGAATTTCGGGACGAAATTCCAAATCAACGGGGGGATGATGTGACACCCCAGGAAAACCAGTGAACAATACAGCTTACCTAGCTTCCTCAGTGAGTGCGTACCAAATTTCGGGACGAAATTTCTTTTAAGTTGGGGATAATGTGACAACTCGAATTTCCAAAATTTCTATTTTGCATTTATTGCACGATCATGTATTGTTTAGTTGATTATTTGCACAATTAATTTCTATGGAATTATATACGTTTTGATGCAATGAATCGTATTGTGTGATTGTGCATGGTTGTTTGTTAATTGTGAAAGACTTGGTAAATATATGAACTTGGTGGTGAAACTATGAAATTGTTATGAGATGGTGTACATGTGTAAAATATGATACTTAGGGAGGTAGAGGGTAATTAGTGAAATCCTAGAGATACTTAACCCTAATCCCTTTTCACTAACCATTTGCACACAAAACAAAACACGTACTTGCAATTCTCTAATCCCCTAGCAATCATCATCACCACCATCATTGGCACAAGACATTCATCACTTTCGATTCCTCTCTTTCTCTAGAACCATTCAAGGTAATTGTGTAATCATTGTTTATTGATTGTTTGATTGTTAACAATGCATGATTCTTGTAATTCTCGAAAACCCTAGTTTTTCATATGATGGTTCTGTGTTTTCAATTGATGTTGATTATTGTGATATGATGGATGATTAGTTGTATGGCGATAAGATTGTTCACCGAATGATTGTTGTAATCATTAATTGATTGCTTATGAAATCTGCACTCTGTATACATGAATTAGGGTTTCTAGATCATATGAACTATAGAACGTAACTGTTAATATGTATAAAGTGTAACTGTTGTAATCTCAAAGAACGAATGATGGGAATTCACGCATGTTTGATTTGTCTGAGTTTTAAACTAAACATTTAATGGTCCGACTTTTATTTGGACATGTAGTCCGAACTTTATGGTTTTGTTTAGTCCGAGCTTGGTGAGACACACCAAGTGCCCGAGTTTTATAAATAAACATCAAAAGGTCCGATGTTTTATTAAGTGAGGTCCGAAGTTTATGTTGTTTGGTGAATGCCCGAACTTTAAAGCAAATAAGATGTGATCCGAGTTTTGTAACCTTTATTGTTGTCCGAGTTTTGTAGCCCAACCCATTGTCCGACTTTATTACCTGTTTAAAAGGTCCGAATTTTGGGCCTTAGAACCACTGGTCCGAGTTTTGCTAAGTAAAAGGGGTCCGAGTTTTAGGGGGGACCTCTTGTCCGACCTTGTGACCCCCCCCCCCACATCCTGTCCGATGTTTAAACCCCTCCCCCTTGTCTCAATCGGTCCGACCTTTACCCCCACCCCATGATCCGAGCTTAAACCCACCTATGTGGTCCGACTTTTAAGTGGGAAGCCCCCCAGGCTTTAAAGCCTTGGCCGAGTTTTAACTAGTATAAGGTGGTCCGAATCTGTACTGTGAAATGATTTATGATCTTGACATATTGATGGTATGATAGTAAATTAATAGCGGATTATGTTTTATGCTTAAACATATGTCGACTATAGAATGATCACTACTTGCTGTTATGGAATAATGTTGTATGATGAAATGATGTATGTGTGTCCAAATTTCATATGTAAGATATGTGATATGATACTGTAAGTTACTGCTTGAACGTCGAGAAACTGTAAACCCTAGTTGAACGACAACACTTATCTTGGATTTATGTGCAATATACATTAGGTCGTGAGTAACGGACTTAAACACTGATAAACCCTAGAAGCAATAACATACCGAGCAAACCAAGGTGAGTTCACACTCTTACTAAGGCATGGGATTCCCAGGGCTTGGGAATGGGATTGAAGGAATAAGGTTGGATAGATTCGTACTGATACTGTTACTAGACTACCACACCATCGTCCTCGGTTGTGCAGGACACATACGTAAAACCTACGTATACTTATACTACTCGCTATCCTCGGTTGTGAAGGATACTCACGTAAAACCTACGTGGACTTATACTCACTACTGCCTCGGTTGTGTCAGGCACTTACGTAAAACCTACGTAAACCCCCGCGTACCCCTATCCTGGGTTGTGAAGGATTACTTACGTAAAACCTACGTAAACTTGTACGTGTTACTGTTCTCGGGATATGTAGAACACTTATGGTTACGAATAGTCTAGCGGATATACAACATGGGAAGCCCCCACAAATAGAACGTACTATCGGCCCAGTAGAGCCACATGTTACAAACGAACTTACTATTACGCATTTACTTTCTGTGAACTCGCTCAACTAGTTGTTGATCCTCTGTTACATGCCTTGCAGGTCGTTAGGTACATGGAGCTTGCACAGGGAGGAGCTGGTCGTTGTGGGCTTGGATCGTGATTGTCTTGTTAAACACTTATGACGTTTGATACTTTATTATGATGGGTTTTATTTATACGCTTCCGCTAAATAGTGATAACTTACTTATGTTTTGGAAACACCTTTCATATGGATTTGGTTTGGTTTAATTTAATTGTTATTACTTTGACTATATACATTGTTCTATATGATTGGTGGCTTGATCCTGGTCAGTCATGCTCCCAAGCGGTGATACTCCGCACGTGGATTTTGGGGGTGTGACAACACATACCCTCCACTTTCCGTTTTTCTTTTGAACAACGACCACATTGGCTAGTCACTTTGGATATTTTACCTCTCTAATCATACCTGCTCGAAGTAGCCTTTCTACCTCTTCCTGGATAATGGCATTTCTTTCCGGTGCAAACTTCCTCCTTTTTTGATGGATTGGTTTGATTGACCTGTCAATGCCAAGTTTATGAGTTATAATATTCTTAGATATACCTGTCATATCCTCGTGTTTCCATGCAAAGGTAGACTTTCTTCTTTTGAGGAAGGATACTATGTCTTCTTTCATCTTGCCAAGGATCCCTGATCCGATATAGATTTTTGATTCAGGATCATTAGGATCCAAAAGGATTTCGTCCACATCCTGTTCTCTCGCCTCCAAGACATTCCTTGGAGGATACTGTAATTGCTATTGCTCCCTTGGCTTCGAGGCTGGTTTCATTGATGAGGTATAACAATCCTTAGCCTCCTGCTGATCACTGTCGATCTTGATTATTCCCCATGGGCTAGGGAGCTTCACACATTGATGATAGGTGGATGGGACTGCTTTCATATCATGTATCCAGGGCCTGCCAAGGATAACATTACAACAAGACAAACAGTCAATAACACAAAATTTTTGATAATTATGTAATCCTTCCACATAGATTGGGAGTTTGATGTCCCCCAAAGTTTTCTTAGTTTCGCCACTAAATCCCACTAGCACGGAGGATCTTGGAGTGATATCTGATTCAGGGATACCCATCTTCTTCAGAACATCAAGCTGGATAATGTTTACTGAGCTTCTTCCGTCGATAAGGATCCTGCGGACAAAATGGTTAGAGATAAAGAGAGTGATGACTAGACTATCATGATGAGGATCCTGGATGTTAATTCTATCGTCCTCATCGAAGGTTATAACTTTTCCTTCCGAGACACTTGATGTTCGAATAGGTCTTTCTCCGTTATCCATTTTAGCTTCCTTTGCATGCCTTTTAGCTGCCGAGAAGGATGTACCACATATGTCTGATCCTCCAGAAATAAAGTTGATTACTTGGGCATCTGCCGGAGGAGCTGGAGCTTTCTCAGGGATCCTTTCAGGATCCTGAGTCCTTTGCTTTTTTCTTCCCAACAACTCTTTTAGATGCCCCTTGCTTAGCAGATATCCAATTTCCTTTCTTAATGTGATACATTCTTCAGTTAAATGCCCAAAATCCTCGTGGTATGCACACCACTTCGATTTGTCTTTAGTTCCAGTTGGTTTGTCGTTTTTTCTCGGCCATCTGGCTTTTTCTCCTAGATTCTGCATTGCAAGGATTAGTTCATGATTATCAACGGAAAAACAATATTCAGAAATCGGAGGATAATCCTCATCATCCTCTTCTTGGTCAACGACATGCACGTTCTGGTTGTCATTCCTATTGTAGGATTTGAATCTGTTGCTTTTGAAAGAGGATCCTTGCTTTTCTTGCTTTCAGGATCCTGCTTGTCTCTCTTGGATCCTCTTGTCATCCTCTAGCCGGATGAACCTGAGTGCCCGAGTTCTTACTTCATCTAGGTTCCTGCATGGTGTCATAACAAGATCATCATAGAACAATGAATCCTTAAGCAATCCCATCTTGAAGGCCTCAACAGCTGTGGCCATATCCAAGTTAGGAATATCCAAGGATTCTTTACTAAACTTGGTTATGTAATCCCTTAATGATTCATTATGACCCTTAGTTACCCTATATAAATCACTAGTCAATCTTTCAAACTTTCTACTACAAGAGAATTGATTATTGAATAAATTTACTAAATTAGCAAATGAAGTAATAGAGTAAGGGGGAAGACTTAGCAGCCATTTAAGAGCTGATCCAGTAAGAGTGGATCCAAATCCTTTGCATAGGCATGCTTCCTTTAATTTTTCTGGAATTGGATTGATCTCCATCCTCTCCCTGTATTGTGCTATGTGTTCCTCAGGATCCGTTGTACCATCATACAGCTTCATAGTAGGGATATGGAACCTTTTGGGTATCTCAGCATCACAAATTGGTGGTGCAAAACGAGATACCTTATGGCTTCCATCTGCAATTTCCGGGATAGGTTTGACTACCCTGGAACACTCGATATCATATCCTTTAATTTCTGTAGTTCTTTGGCCATAGCATGATTGATACCTGTATCCTGCATGAATCCATGGTTAGTGGTAAGAGAGTTATTAAAAGGTGTTACCTCCCATCATGTTCAAGTTAGGAACATTGGGTGTGAATCCATATTGCTGGGATTCTGGGATAATGGATGGACCAGTGGAAGCAATGGTCTGCATTGGAATAAAATCTCCTTGATGGACATCTAGACTTCCTGTTTGCAAATTCTTCAAGGATCCTGGTATCTGAAGGGATCCTTGAACCTGGGATGATCCTGGAACGAAGGAGGATCCTTGAACCTGGGATGATCCTGGAACGAAGGATGATCCTTGAACCTGGTATGATCCTGGGACGAAGGAGGATCCTTGAACCTGGGATGATCCTGGAACGAAGGATGATCCTTGAACCTGGGATGATCCTGGGACGAAGGAGGATCCTGAGTTCATGAAGGATCCCATATGTTGAGTATAAGATCCTGCCGGTTGGAAATATGATCCTGATGCCTGAGTCACTACTGCTGAGCCGAAATGCACTCCTCTTGATCCACCCATATATTGAATGTCTGGGACCTCTGATGGCTGAGAAGTAATCACTGGAGTATCAAAATTCAAAGATTTAGGCATCAGTGGGGAATGATCCTTTGCCGTTTTCTTTTGCCTTTTGAGATCTCCGATTTCTCTGAGGATCCTGTCATTAGTTTCATCCTGCTGCTGCATACGATCCCTCATCTGCAAAATCAAAGTAAATATATCACTAGTACTGGGAACAGAAGAAGTTAGAGCAGAAGATGATGGTTTAGAGGAGATAGAAGTTGGTCTCTTCTCAGCATTTTTCTGAGATCCAGCTGGTGGTGGAGGCAAAGGTGGAATGCCAGTAGATGAATTGACTGCCGACATCGTTGTGGAAGTATTCTTCAATGATGAAGCCATGCAACACTTCCGGAATGATCACCAACAGAAAAGCTTTCTTATGAATGAAGCACCAATTGCCCCACGGTGGGCGCCAAACTGTTTTGGTCAAAAATCACACAAGGATAATGCAACCAAACTTTATGTAAACGGGGAATGATGCTTGGTATGATGATCAAAGTGAAGGATCACTTAAATGTAAAATGCACAAGTGACACAAGGATTTATACGAGGAAAAAGCCCTTGATCAATGAATGATCTCCGGCATAAAAAAACCTCGGGTGATGGAAACTACCGATCACCAAACTTCAATATAACAAATAAAGGTTACAACTTCGGATGGTAACGAGCTAAGTACAAGGATCACTATAGTATCGTGTGTCAAAGCGTGAGGGAAGTGTGTTGTGTCTTCCGCATGTGGAAGAGAGCTATTTATACAAGTGTGAGTGGCCCTATTTTAGGTAAATAGACTAACTATTAGCTCGTTACCCCTTTAGGAATAAAAGTAAATCTAGCCTAAATTATCGCCCTTAAATTATGC
Organism: Helianthus annuus; assembly: GCF_002127325.2. NCBI lineage: Eukaryota > Viridiplantae > Streptophyta > Magnoliopsida > Asterales > Asteraceae > Helianthus > Helianthus annuus. The sequence goes on along the minus strand of NC_035447.2, from coordinate 150,138,913 downwards.
TGAGTTTCCATATCGTCCACAACGTTCATCTCTGATTAAGCATATGCCAAAGTTGTAAAGACGAGTCCCTTGTTTACGTTGCTAAGAGCGGATCCTGCCAGGCATTCCTGCAAGATAACATTAAATCCAATGAAAACAACTGTTAGTATGAGGATCCCTGTGATGGTCCGTGATCCTGATCCTGGAACTCTTCTGAGGATCACTATCTGCCAAAGAAATAAGGATCACTGGTTAGGATCATATGTAAGGATCATAAGTCATAAAAATCCAGCCCTAACAAAAGGAGAGTGATCCTCCGCTGATCTCTTCAATTTCTTGATTTCATCAATTTCCCGAAGGATCCTGTCATTAGTCTTATCCTGCTGCTGCATGTGATCCTTCATCTGCACAATCAAAGCATAAAGATCACTGTTAGTAAGTGTATAGGAAGAAATAACAGTTGGTTTTGTGAAAACGGGGGTTGTCTTCTTTGGAGCATTCTTCTAGAATGCAGGGGGAAGATGATGTAACGGTGGAAAGCCCTGTGATGAGGAAACCGCCGACATGGAACTTGAAGTAGTTTTTCCCTGAGAAGCCATGTGGTTGATGTTTTGGTCAAAAATTACCGAAGCAATTAAGTGATCAAATTAGTTAAGTGAGATAGTGTGCTAAAAAGTGTGTTGAAAATATGTTGGTTAAGTTGTTTTGAAAAACAGTATTCAGGATACGGCTCAGGATATAGAGCTGTATCTGTGATCAAACAATGAGCAGAAAAGTAAAGGTTGACATGTGATGTACGAGGAAAGCCCTTGATCAATCTAGATCGCCTTCTTATTGCTTCAAACTTCAGGATACAGTGCAGGATATGATACGGATCAACTAAGTGTTACAATGAGATTTGAGTACAAGTGTTCCTGTGTAATGATTGCTAGAGACTAGAGAGCAGAGTGTGTGAATGAGTGTATGTGACTTAATCTGATCCGATCAATCTATTTATAGTAAAAAGAAAGCAACCAACTATCCTACTATTCCGGGATCCGGCGAATATTCCACATGTGAACATTGTAATCCACATCTTCCGGCTTCAACGTCTTTCTCCCAACTGTTTTGCCCGAGTCTCAAGGAGAAGAAGTCCACTTGAACGTTGGAGACTTATACCCTTTAATCTGCACGTGGTTAAATCAGTCAACCTCAGGATATCGCCCAGAATGTTAGCAATATCCCCGTCCAGTATCCTGGTCACAAATAAACAATTAGAAGCAGGATATTGATCAAGATATGTACGCTCAGAAAATGACCCATAACAATTGTCCCCAAAATATATCTGTTGGTATACCAATCCAACAGATATATTTTAAAACATTATCTCGCAGATCGAGGCAATAAATATGACTGGACTCTTGAAGTGAGAAGGTGCAACTTCCCACGCGATAAATACTCAATGGCTATCTATGAAGCCGCTATATCTTCTCTCTTCCTCGTTGATATTCATCCACTCGACCCAGAAATCCCAGGTACTTTCTCTCTTCTTTCTCTTTTCTGTTTTTCCTTGCTAAAATCCCATGGCCAGCCAAACAAGATCCCATACAGCAGATTCAGTCCCTACCTTTGAAGACCAACGTCTTCTCAAAGAGCCTGAAAAAGAGGTCTGCTCGCTTGATAATGCCGACATCGCCGCCCTTCGAGCCTCCGGTGCTTTTCCGACCGAGGCAATCATACGTCCGTTCGACCGAGAGGTCCGATCGAATGCTTCTTCCAACGAATGGGTGTGCTTTCTAGCCTACCCTTTTTCCATAGGGCTCCGATATCCTTTTCCGGCGTTTATCTCCCGCTGTTTTGAACTCACTGGCCTTAGCTATGCCCAAACCATGCCTATGGTTTGGCGTGTGCTCGTCACCTTGGATCAGATCAGGTCTCGTCATTCCCCTGACCTTTGCATTGAGGATCTTCCCATCGCATACCGTCTCCGTTCTCATGGCAACAGCCGCTTTCTTCTTTTCTCCACTTCCAAGAACCCCCTTATCCTCAAGGCCACCAAGAATGAGGATAAATGGCAGCGGAAATTCTGTTTCGTAAAAAGGGACTCCATCCCTAAGGGTTTTGACCTTCCGGTGAAGTGGTTGACCTCTGGTAGGATTTAGGGTTTTAGGAATATCCCCAAAGCTATCTTGGAACTGTATCCTAAATCTGACGTTTTTATTTCCTGTGTAGCAAACTTCAAAGAGCTAGCCCCTCCGTCTGCAGAATCAGAGCAAAGGATCAAAGATATATACCGGCTTCCAGAGAGTGAGAGAACCTTTTCCCTGTCCTTCGCTAGTTCAAGTCAAAAATCAAGTTCCGAAATATCTGGCGAGCACATCTTTATATATTAAATTAATTATAATTCATATCTATTCAAGAGTTAAGAATTTCCCCTTGTAGTGCCAGTCATCAATCTTGAGGGTTTCCAACTTGACGAGTTGGATAGTTATTTTGCCCCTGTGCAAGTCAAGCAAGAAGTTAACCCCAAACCAGCAGTCATATCCAAGCCTACCAGTTCCAAGGCTGCCGCTGTCCCCAAGCTGTCTACTGCTTCAAAGCCACGCGGTTCTAGTTCCTGCAAAAGAAAGGAGCCAGACTCTCCTGTTGCCTCAGATGTCTTTCCCTTTGAGAATCATGGGTTCTCAGAATCCAGCAAGTTCATGACTGGCTTTCTCAACCAGGTTGATATCTTCAACTTATATCCTGCACATATATGCCGAACACATATTTTGAATATACATACTAACATTTGTTTACCTGATTATAGGGCCTTGAGCGGCTAGTGTTTCTTTATGAGGATGCATGCGGACTGAACAAGATGTTAGAGGTTAAGTTGAAGAAGGCTGAAACCACCATTACGGACCAAGCAGCAATTGCCACTGCCAAGTCCGAGCATTACGAGGCCAAATACAAGGCCATGACCCAAGATCACCAAGCCGCCATCAAGAAGATTACTCAGGAGGCTCAAGCCAAATCTGATGCTGCCCAAGTCCAACACGAGCATGACATGGTCACATACCGGGAAAGCCTCAAAAACTCTGTGGTTGTCTCCCTTCTCCAGGCTAGATTGAAAACGGCCTATGAAGCCAAGGCCTTGGGATTCGAATGCCCCTCATGGAATATTGAGGCCTGGGAGGCAAAACTGAGGGATCTTGGCGGCAATCCTGTGGAGCATCCCGTGAAGCCTGTTGCTGGAGAGTCTGCTAAAGTGACCGAGGATGTGGTTGATGCCAACGTGGATGCTGGGAATGATGCTGGCGGTGATGCTGGTGGCGAGGCTGGTGCGGATGCTGACGAAGCGATGATTGAAGAGGGTGCTGCCCCTTAAAAGCAGCGAAGTGGGCAAAGATGGATATATGTGCTGAGGCCGGAGCCCACTTTTTTAAAATTTCATGGTTGTGATTGTCTGAACAATTTGCTTTTCCTGCTTTCGAACAATTTACATTTCCTGCACTACAACAATATGATGGCCAAAGGTGGATGGGTCCTGGGTTTCAGGATGAAGCCCTTGGTTATCGATTAGTATCGTTTATTTTGAACAATATAATAGTTGAAGGCAGATGGGTCTCGGTTTGAGACGAAACCTTCAATCTGTTAAGTAAATCTAGTTAGGAATCTATTGTGCTTTTGGTGGATGGGCCTTAGTTTAAGGTGAAACCAAAAGCACAACTTTTGACATGTTAATAATATAACCTGCTCTTGACTTATCTGTTGTAGCCTTTTAAATTTTTGCCATGCATTACTTAGTTTAGATTTTGGCTTTGTGAAATTAGTGTTATCATTTCTGTGCAGGTATCCTGATCAATATACTCAGTGATATCCTACGCAGACTTTCGTAAAATAGGACTTCTTAATATCCAAACAATTTGGACAAGTTCGTTCAAAATAGTTTATTTTTCAAAATATCAACTAATTCGAATAAAATTTTCAAAGGAAAAAGATAGTTTACTCAGAATTTATAAGCAAATCCAACTCTGATTTTTAAAGCCATGTATTGCATCTCAAAGGTTCCAACCAAATATCCTGAATCATATCCCGAGAATATATCTCTAGAATATATCCTTTAAACATGATTTCAAAAGTTCAATCAAGTTGTGTAAGATTCACAAAGGAAAGATCATACCAGGAATAGAGTGTAACCCTAGTTCCAAACTTCAATCCTTTTTGCAATTCCTTGTACCAAGATGTTCCCTGTTTGAGATACTTAGTGTATTAGGTCCGAGCCTTATCCTTTGAGCTTTACATCGTTGCCTCAGTAGGAATGTCCCCTGTGTACAATGTCTTCAAATACTTAGAATCTTCTGGATATCAGTTCCAATTATAGACAATTTTTCGCGTTACAGGGGTAAAACCCAAGAATGTACTGGAGATAAATCCCTTGTGTTCTGGGGAAAATCCCAAATTTTCGTGTGCTACAGGCGGGAGTGTATAAACTCCAAGACTTAGAGAGGTGAAAACCTTTAAACCTTAGAGAGTATGAAAATACCCTTTCGTGAGAGAGGGTGATCAATCCTCATATACCTTTAGGATTCAGGATATAGCCAACAGTAACGAAATTGTCAGCCACTTTTACATGGACTGGTCCCTCCACCTTGAACTATTCCTGAATAACTTGCGCTCCAGGCGGGGTGTTTAAACCAAATTCGGATGAAAGGTGAATACCTTTAAACCTGTGAAGGGATCAGGATCCCTTATACGTGAGAGAGGGGGCCAATCCTCTAATCTTCCGAAGCATCCTGAGTGTGTATCCTGGAGCTACATCCCGAAGCATATACTGCAACACATTTCAAAACTAAGGTGGGTGTTAGCTTGGCTAACACCCCTCTGATGCTTAAGTCAGTATTGGGTTTCAGAGAATAAATTAAACCAAACACAATTAAAAGAGATAGAATTCATACCCTCCTGAGTTAGAAATTAAATTCTAAACTCACTTGAAATAAAGCTTAAGGCGTATAGCATTCCAAGATCTCGGCAGCATATCCCCCTCCATATCCTTGAGTCGGTATGCACCTTTTCCTGATTCTGATTCAATCTCACATGGTCCTTCCCATTTCAGAGCCAGCTTTCCATCAACAGGATCGGTAGTATTCTGAAAAGCTTTTCTTAACACCCAATCTCCAACTTTGAACCTTCTAATCCTTATATTCTTGTTGTCTGTTCTGGATATCCTTTGTTGATATGCCGCCATTCTTAGCCGTGCTGCATTTCTTGTCTCATCAATAGTATCCATCTCTTGGCATAGAACTTCAGTATTCTGCTCAGGATTCCAAAGGTTGGATCTTGCCGTGGTGTTATGGGTGAAATTCTGAGCCCATATCCTGATTTTGTATCTTGATTTTTTATTAGTTGTATATGATCAGGATACCAGATCAGGATACCGGATCAGGATACCATATCAGGATACCGGGCCAGGATATTGGTAATATCCTGAGGCAGTATCCTGACTATTACTAACGATTGGCTTGTAAAACGTTGGTTGCAAGGTACCAACGTTAAAAGACTTGATCTACCTGAAGATTCGCTCAAGGTGGTTGAAAAATGGACGTTGATGGCGGAAGAATGGGTCTTGTAACGGTCAGAAATGCACATTCCGCGAGAATATCGGATGTTGGTCAATGTTATTGACATTGTAACGGTTATATGAGCCGAAGACCCGGTTTTGTAGTCAATAAGCACGTGGAAAACAAGTAGAAAGAGTCCCCCAACGTTCAGAATGGAATATTCCCAGCATCCCGGAATAATAGGAGAGTTAGTTTGTTTTTTGTAACTATATAAAGGGGCGATCGGATCATAGGTAGACACAACTTTTCACACACTTTCACTCACACTCTTTGCTCTCTAGCTACTAGCAACCACTACACACAAACACTCGTACTCAAATCTCATTGTAACACTTAGTTGATCCGTATCATATCCTGCACTGTATCCTGAAGTTTGAAGCAATAAGAAGAACAAGGCAGCTGCGATTGTCAGCTCCCGAGGTTTTATGCCGGCGATCTAGATTGATCAAGGGCTTTCCTCGTACATCTCGTGTCAACCCCTTTACTTTTTGCTAATTGTTTGATCGTAAATACAGCTCAATATCCTGAGCCGTATTCTGGATACTGTTTTTCTAAACAACTTAACCAACATATTTTCAACACATTTTTTAGCACACTACCTCACTTAACTAATTTGATCACTTAATTGCTTCGGTAATTTTTGACCAAAACAATTTGGCGCCCACCGTGGGGCAAGTGGTGCTATTTCTACTAAAAACTTTTGCAAAATCGTTACTTGGTTTTCTATTTTCGAAACGTTTTGCTACATTATTTTCAATGGCCTCGAGATCAAACATGAGCTCTTCCACCATGTCAGCTATAACCTCTGCAACAACTGGTTTGGTGCTTCCTCCTCCTCCACAAGTTCAAGCTCCTTAAAGCGAAATGAAAGCCAAATATCCTGAGACACTCCTTCCGTTCAGAATGTCAACAGATCTGGTGTTCCGGGGAGAACTCCTGTTATGGTTTCTAATCATAAAATTTTAACTTTGTTTGGTGATATACAGGATCGAATGAAGAAACAACAGGAGACTAACCAAGTCATAATGAAGGAAATACAACTCTTGAAGTCCAACTCCAAGAGACCTGCTGAGGATACTGATACCCATCTGCAGGCCAGGATGTTGAACTTTAGTTCAGCAGTATATACTGAGGATAATCAGGGCAATATCATACCGAGTCATTCTCAGAGCAATATTCTGGAGATACCCTTAACGGCTAGAATGTCGACTGTGAGGGATCCGGGATATGCTCCAGGATACGCTCCAGGATATGGCTAGAATCGCCAAAATGGTAACTTGTCTGTTAACACTAGTATCCTTGTTACTAATAATCGTGGATCATTGCAGGATACAAGTGTGACATCAGCGATAACCAGAGAGCTTCAAAAGTTGAAGGATATGATATCAAGTGTGCCTGGGATAGTGCAGCCTATACCGGAAGTATCCCGGGATAGTCACAACATATCCCGCTTTTCTCACCCCATTTGTGATGCAGAAATCCCAAAGAGATTCCAGACTCCCAACGTGAAGCCGTATTATGGGACCACGGATCCTGAGGAGCATATTGCCCAGTATAGGGAACGGATGGAAATCAATCCTATCCCTCCATATCTTAAGGATGCATGCTTATGCAAGGGATTCGGTTCTACCTTGACAGGACCAGCCTTAAAATGGCTGTTAAACGTTCCTCCTCACTCAATTACTTCTTTTGCTCATTTGGTTAACTTATTTAATAGTCAATTTTCTTGTAGCCGGAGTTTTGAGAAACTAACCAGTGATCTTTACAGGATAACTCAAGGGCCTCAAGAATCCTTGAGGGATTATGTGAACAAATTCACTCGAGAATCCTTGGATATCCCACATCTTGATGTTGCAACAACTGTGCAAACTTTTAAGATGGGGTTGCAAAAGGATTCTCAGTTTTATCAGGATCTTGTAATGAACCCCTGCAGGAATCTCAACGAAGCTCGTAACAGGGCTTTGAGATATATCCGTTTGGAAGATGACACGAAGATGCAGGAGAGGATGAATTCTACCTTAACCTATGAATCAACTAACAGGAAATCAGAATCTTCTTATAAGCCATATCGCTCCAAGCCATATGGAAGAAATGATAACAAGAAAGTGAATGCTGTTGAAGACGAGGATCCTGAAGAATATCCTGACTTATCTGAATACTGCTTTTCTGTTAATATACCTGAGTTAATGTATGCTATGTAGGGTTTAGGGGACAAAGCTAGGTGGCCTCGAAAGAACCAGCAGAAAGCTGATTGGAAGGATAAATCCAAATGGTGTGCCTTCCATGAAGACTTCGGACATATGACCGAGGATTGCATTGCTTTAAGGAAAGAGATAAGTTACCTGTTAAGCAAGGGGTATCTGAAGGACTTGCTGGGAAAAAAGAAGAATAAAGGGCAGGATCCCGAGAAGGATCCTGAACGAGCAGCATCACCCCCAGCAGATGCCAAGATAATTAACTTTATTTCAGGAGGATCCGACATTTGTGGGACTTCGTATTCGGCGGCTAAGAGGCATGCAAAGGAAGCTAAGAGTGAAAGGGGAGACAAACCAGTCAGGATGACTACCCTCACAACTGATAAAGTGATCACTTTCGATAGTGATGACAGGGATACTGTTCAGGATCCTCACCATGATGCTTTGGTAATAACATTATATGTGGCTAACCATTTTGTACGCAGGATACTGGTAGACAACGGTAGTTCTGTCAATATAGTTCAGCTGGAAACATTGAAGAGGATGAATGTATCTCCGATGGACATTACTTCGAAGTCCACTGTGCTCGTTGGTTTCAGTGGAGAAGCTAGAAATACTGTAGGAGAGATAAAGTTACCAGTATACGTTGAAGGGGTCAACTCGATACAACGCTTTTGTGTGATGGACTCTTTATCCTGCTATAACATCATACTGGGAAGACCATGGATTCACGATATGAAGGCTGTGCCATCAACATATCATTAATGCATCAAGATCCCTACCCCTTGGGGAGTTGTCAAGGTTGAAAGTGATCAGCAAGAAGCGAAAGAATGCTACTCATCTTCGATGAAATCTTCAACTAAGCCTAATCAAGCATAGCAATTAAAGACGCGGGCCTGGGATACCTTGGAAGCTTCGGAGCAGGATGTGAAGAAAATTATCCTGGATCAGGATAATCCTGATATCTCGGTGCTCGTAGGAACCAATATCCCTCAGGATATTGAAGTGCAGTTAACTAACTTTTTGAAATGCAGGATGTCAACGTTTGCATGGAAGCATGAGGATATGACAGGCATATCCAAAGACATTATCACTCACAAGCTTGGAATTGACAGATCATTCAAGCCTGTTCAGCAAAAGAGAAGAAAATTTGCTCCTGAGCGGAATACGATCATCCAAGAGGAAGTTGAAAGACTATTGAAGTCCAAGATGATCAGAGAAGTCAAGTTTCCAAGGTGGTTGGCAAATGTGGTCGTAGTGCAGAAGAAAAATGGGAAATGAAGAGTCTGTGTAGATTACACGGACTTGAATAAGGCTTGTCCTAAAGATCCGTTCCCCCTTCCTCATATCGATGCAATGGTGGATGCTACTGCTGGGCATGAAATGTTAACGTTCATGGACGCATCCTCAGGATTTCAGCAGATTCAAATAGAGCCTTCGGATAAGGAGGATACTGCTTTCATGACACCAACATGTATATATTGCTATACTGCTATGCCTTTCGGTTTGAAAAATGCAGGTGCAGCATACCAGAGATTAGTAAACATGATGTTCAAAGATAAGCTGGGGGACACCATGGAGGTATATATTGACGATATGGTGGTGAAATCTAAGAAGGCTGAGGATCACCTCCAGGATATCAAGGGAGCATTTGATATCCTGGATCAGTATAACATGAAGCTGAATCCTGCTAAGTGCCATTTCGGAGTGGTGGCAGGAAAGTTTCTTGGATATATGGTGACGAAAAGGGGGATAGAGGCAAGCCCGGAGCAGATTAAAGCTATCTTGGATATAAAATCACCCTCGAGTGTTCCAGTAGCATACTTCACCATGCGATCTTCAGGGCATTCACACATCTCGAAAACAGACTCGAGCTTCTCAAACTAGTGAAGAAGGCCTACAGCTCCTTCTGTGCCGCTGAAAGTGCGAGGTCGGCAATCCATGAAGGTTTTGAATGTGCACACAGGAGGCTGAGCATGTTGACCTGTGGTGCGAGAATAAAAGACAAGGTTAAGCACGAGGGTTGATTCGCGAAGGTGGGATCTAAACGTCCTAAGATGGGTTGAAGTAGTAGGTTATACCTCCTGCAGGAACAGCTGCGAGTGCCTCAGCAACTCGTTCGTTAATCAAAGCCGTCAACTGGGCTTGAGTGAGGTTGATACGTCCTCCGCGTCCGCTCATGATCTTCATAATGAAGCAACGTAAGTGAGGAAGTGTCGCGAAAGTGCATAAGTGTGGGACGACAGTAGAGAGTAAGCACACAAGGTTCAAATAGCAATTATCACATTATCCAATGCATAGTGTGAACTATCTAACCGAAAGTATAACATATATCATACCACCTATGGTGCTGAGTCTTGCACGTGGAGCGATGCGTCGTTGTGGATCGTTGAGCACTGTACAGGTTATAGTCTGGTTTTATCAAAAATCTTTTCCCTTTTTAAAACCAAGTTCACTATAACCAATGGCTCTGATACCAATCTGTCACACCCCCAAAATCCACCATGCAGAGTACCACCGCTTGGAGGCGAGATGTGACCAGGATCGAGCCACCAATCACATTGAACAACATAATCAAGTAAATAAAACCAAACACGATACGATTTGTGACCAATAGGAAGTAATCCGATTTTAGGTTAACAGCGGAAGCATAAAACATAAGTTCAAAACATAAGTCCATAGTTCATAAGTTTAAAGTCCAAAACGTAGGTTTAATAAGTTCATAAAGTTTATTTATTAAATACGGGACATATCAGTTCGCATCCCACAACGACCACCTCCATATGCAAGCTCCATGGCATCTAATGACCTGCAAAGTATGTAATAACGAGTCAACAACAAAGTTGAGTGAGTTCACGGTTGGTTGTCCATTTTAGAGTTGTTTCCAAAAACATAGTTTAATCTCATTCGGCTATCCAGCCGTGGGGGTTACCCCATAGTTCGAAAACGTTTATTAGTTAACCATCCCATGTCCACCTTCCCTGGCTATCCAGCCCGGCACTTTGGCCGTGGGGAGCTACCCCAGTATTTTAAACTACCAGACTCGTTTATCATATCGACTACTAACAAAAATCAATTGTGCCCTAGCGTCGGTGTTCTATCACCACCGACGTGCCATAGTCCATTAGTACACGCCCGTCCGACTGGCACGGTGTGAGGTTTGTTAAACCTAATAGCGCTATTAACTAATGACCCGCTCGCCATAGCCTCGGCGATTAAGTCGATACAAAAAGGGAGGGACTTCGCTGATAGAGTTCTAGTCCAGTAAGTCTAACACGTCCCAACAGGACGAGGAATTTACATTCCTGATCACGTCTCAAAGGACGAGGAATCCCTATTCCTGTACCCATTCCCATTCCCACCTGGAATTTACCATGCTTTGTAGAAAAGTGTGAACTCACCTCGGTTTGCTCGGTTAGATTCTCAAATATCGCTAACAGTCAAGGTCGGTCAATCACGTCCTAGTATGATTTACAGTTAGTCATTTAGTGTCTTACAAATAGCGCACAAAGTTCCTACACGTATCTATCACATAGCAAGTATTACTTTAACCGTTTATGCCCGTATATATATATATTTCCCATCCATTCCCCACTCATAAGCATACATACGATAGTGCACGTAACACATATAACATGTTAGATCATTCACAGATAGCATACTCGACATTTAGACACGCAAGTCACAACTTATATCAATTCAGCATTAATATTCAAAACCGGCTGTTTTCGGACATTTAAATAAAATAGTTAAATTATTCCAAAAATTCCCAAATTTTTACAGAATGTCCTAAACGTTCCAAATTTTATTGTGTAAAAATATCTGGGTCCGGTTCACTACCAATATTTTATAAAAATTCATATTCCGGACTGAACTCAGATTTATGTATTTCTGACCACAGTCCACGGAACAATTTATTAAAAATTCATCGAGTGTCCGATTTACGAAATTCCAGTGGGGTAATTACAAATACATCGATGATCAACTATGGTATAGATTTCGTGATCAGAATCCACACAGATTACAAGTTATAATAGAAAACAAGACACACTTTTTCAGCAGAAAACTTGCAGCTCTAGCTGCTGTTACGAAAAGACGCTTTTAAAATAGTAAACGGAGTCCAAAAATTATGATTCCGGTGCCATTAGAACCGTATTTCCTAATATCACATTTTAGAGTCAAAATATTAGTTTTTTGTAGCATTTATGACCTGTTTATAGCCAACTGAAGTTGGATGTAAAACTTGGACAGATTCTGTTTTCACTTTCCAACTTACTAATTTGTGTTCGATTGATTCTGTTAACATGTTTAGTGATTATAACAACATCAAACATCAATATTACCCAGCAAAACATCAGATAATCAACCAATAATCATAACCACTCAAGATCTACATGATTTACACACATATCTTCTCTTTATCCACACTTTAACACATTATGTTCAAGACTTGTTCATGAGCTTTAAGGTTTCTTAACTCTTTATCATTCTAACATCTATTAACCACTTAAATAACATAAAGAATGATCGGATCTAAGTTCTTACCACTAGCTCAAGGCTAGGGAAGTTCGAGTGTAGAAAAGTGGTGGTTAATAGCGAATAGAGAAGGTCCTTCAACTTCCAAGAACACCAAGCTTCGTTGTGCACCTTCTAACACATGAATGGAACTCAAAATTGGATGAAGGTGGTTGTGATATGGTGGAGATGGTGGCGGTTATGGGTGAGCCGAGAGGAGAGGGAGGAGAGTGAAAGAGATGGTGTGATCTTTGTGAAGTGATGGAATGATATGGATGATCTTGCAAAGATATAGCCCATACTTATAATCTTACATCCTAATATTTTGTTCACTCCATTAAGCAAACAATCAAATAAAATCTACGAACAAGATATGAAGCATGTGGGGGAAATATTTTGTTCACTCCATTAAGCAAACAATCAAATAAAATATCAAATAAAATCTATGAACAAGATATGAAGCATGTGGGGGAAATGGTCCTTGTGACCGAATTCAGTTAGGGGGGGGGGGTTGGTTGCAAATTTTCTAACTAATTGGTAAAGGTTAGTTAGGTTGTCAAGTATATACTTACATATATTAGTATGTTGATATTTAGGGGGTGTTATGGCATACGGGGATCATGACTAGTCAAAAATAATAAAACAATGTATTTGACAAATATTTGGTGTCCCGGGTAATGTCCGGTTGTTCGGTTAAATACGGTTTCGTTAAAGTGTTTAATTATTCCGTAAAGTGTCTATTATATATATTTTTGTAACACTTTTAATTTTTAACACTCAGGAAGGCATACCGGACTATTTAGTAACTTTTCTGTATCCTACTAGTATGTTAACAAATACATGTAAATATAACACAGATTTCAGAAAGCAGTTAAGTAATTCCACACCGTCGTCAAGCACTTTAATCATCATTAATGAAATGTACGGAATACATGGGATTTTGAGGGTTGTCACATTCTCCCCCTGTTAAGAGAATTTCGTCCCGAAATTTAGCGCGTGGTTACTGAGGAAGCTAGCTAAGTTGCGTTGTTTTCCTGATTTTCCTGGGGTGTCACATCATTCCCCCGTTGATTTGGAATTTCGTCCCGAAATTCTGCAGTAGCTTCAGCCTCAGTAGTGGTTGCGTTTTTCTTAAACAGTTGGGGATACTTGAGTTTCATTTGGTCCTCTCGTTCCCAGGTATACTCTGGGCCACGACGAGCATTCCAACGAACTCGAACGAGAGGTATTCTGGTGTGCTTGAGAATCTTAACGTCTTGATCCGTAATCTCTACTGGTTCCTCAACGAATCGCAGCTTGTCGTCGATTGTGAGCTCTTTGATAGGAACTATGAGGGCCTCATCTGACAGACACTTCTTCAGATTTGACACGTGGAATACGTTGTGAACTCCGCTGAGTTCTTCGGGTAGGTTCAGCCTGTAAGCGACTTTGCCAATTCTCTCAATGATCTCGAACGGTCCGACATAACGCGGGTTGAGCTTGCCCCGTTTGCCAAATCGGACTACACCTTTGCAAGGTGAGACCTTGAGCAGCACTAGATCCCCAACCTGGAACTCGAGTGGTTTTCTTCGCTTATCGGCATAGCTTTTCTGACGGTCACGAGCTGCCGCCATTCGCTGTCGTATCTGAGCAATCTTTTCTGTTGTATCTACTACGAGTTCTGGACCAGTGATTTGACTGTCACCAACTTCTGCCCAACAAAGAGGTGATCGGCACTTCCGCCCATACAATGCCTCGAATGGAGCGGCCTAGATGCTGGTGTGGTAGCTGTTGTTATATGAAAACTCCACTAACGGGAGATGCTTTTCCCAGCCGCTACCAAAATCGATTACACATGCCCTAAGCATGTCTTCAAGAGTCTGGATGGTGCGTTCAGATTGCCCATCTGTCTGTGGATGATAAGCGGTGCTCATATCTAAACGTGACCCAAAAGACTTATGCATAGCTTGCCACAGTTCAGAGGTAAAACGAGCGTCACGATCAGAAATGATGGAGGTTGGCAAATGTGGTCGTAGTGCAGAAGAAAAATGGGAAATGGAGAGTCTGTGTAGATTACACGGACTTGAATAAGGCTTGTCCTAAAGATCCGTTCCCCCTTCCTCATATCGATGCAATGGTGGATGCTACTGCTGGGCATGAAATGTTAACGTTCATGGACGCATCCTCAGGATTTCAGCAGATTCAAATGGAGCCTTCGGATCAGGAGGATACTGCTTTCATGACACCAACAGGTATATATTGCTATACTGCTATGCCTTTCGGTTTGAAAAATGCAGGTGCAACATACCAGAGATTAGTAAACATGATGTTCAAAGATAAGCTGGGGGACACCATGGAGGTATATATTGACGATATGGTGGTGAAATCTAAAAAGGCTGAGGATCACCTCCAGGATATCAAGGGAGCATTTGATATCCTGGATCAGTATAACATGAAGCTGAATCCTGCTAAGTGCCATTTCGGAGTGGTGGCAGGAAAGTTTCTTGGATATATGGTGACGAAAAGGGGAATAGAGGCAAGCCCGGAGCAGATTAAAGCTATCTTGGATATAAAATCACCCTCGAATATGAAGGATGTTCAACGGTTAACAGGACGAGTAGCAGCATTGAACAGACTTATGCATAGCTTGCCACAGTTCAGAGGTAAAACGAGCGTCACGATTAGATTGCCCATCTGTCTGTGGATGATAAGCGGTGCTCATATCTAAACGTGAGCCAAAAGACTTATGCATAGCTTGCCACAGTTCAGAGGTAAAACGAGCGTCACGATCAGAAATGATGGAGGTTGGCACTCCGTGCCTTGATACCACTTCTTTTAAGTAGATGTCTGCTAGGGTAGAAAACTTATCCGTTTCCTTGATAGGCAGAAAATGTGCAGACTTGGTTAGTCGATCCACGATCACCCAAATGGTATCATTTTTGCATTGTGATCTCGGCAGGCCAGTAACGAAATCCATGGAAATTTGCTCCCATTTCCATTTAGGTATCTCTGGTTGTTGGAGTGGGCCTGATGGTTTCTGGTATTCGACATTGACTCTCGCACAAGTTAAACATTTACCGACGTAGGTTGCTATGCTGGCTTTCATACCAGGCCACCAGTATGTAGTCTTGAGATCATGGTACATCTTGTCCGAACCAGGATGTACTGAGTAACGAGACTTATGCGCTTCATCCATCACAAGCTCGCGCAAGTCTCCATACAGTGGAACCCTGATGCGTCCGTTAACATAGTAGGCGCCGTTTTCTTTTTGTTCTAGCCATTGCCTCGATCCTCTTAGGGACTTAGCTCTGATGTTCTCTGCCTTCAATGCTTCAACCTGAGCATCGCGAATCTGAGCGGGAAGGTTAGATTGGATGGTAAGCTGTAACGCACGTACACGCCTAGGTATAGTATCCTTTCGACTGAGGGCGTCGGCCACCACATTGGCTTTGCCTGGATGATATTTGATAGCTCATTCATAATCGTTCAAGAGCTCGACCCATCGGCGTTGTCGCATATTCAATTCCTTTTGCTTGAAGATATGCTCGAGACTCCTGTGATCGGTGTAAATGGTGCACTTGGTACCGTACAGGTAATGTCTCCATATCTTAAGTGCAAAAACAACTGCTCCCAGCTCCAAGGCATGTGTAGTGTAGTTCCTTTCGTGAACTTTAAGTTGACGTGATGCGTAGGCAATGACCTTGTCACGTTGCATCAACACGCAACCAAGTCCTTGGATGGAAGCATCGCAGTAAACCACAAAATCGTCTGTGCCTTCAGGCAATGAGAGGATAGGCGCGCTACAAAGTCTATCCTTCAAGTGCTGAAATGCGGACTCCTGTGCATCACCCCAACGATAGGTGCACCCTTCTGAGTTAGTGAAGTGAGAGGCTGCGCAATCTTGGAGAAATCTTTGATAAACCTTCTGTAATATCCTGCCAAACCTAAGAATTGGCGGATCTCTGTTGGTGTGGGGGGTGCAGGCCAATTCTTGATCGATTCAACCTTAGATGGATCCACATGAATTCCATCCTTATTTACCACATGGCCTAGAAAGTGGACTTCGCGAAGCCAGAAGTCACATTTCGAAAACTTGGCATACAACTGCTCTTTTCGAAGAAGTTCCAGCATAAGTCGTAGATGCTGCTCGTGTTCCTCCTGACTCTTAGAATAGATCAGGATATCGTCGATGAACACAATAACGAACTTATCCAGGTAAGGCTTGCACACTCGGTTCATGAGATCCATGAAGACCGCTGGTGCATTCGTCAGCCCGAATGGCATAACCAGAAACTCGTAATGGCCGTAACGAGTTCTGAATGCTGTTTTGGAGACATCCTCATCTCGGACCCTCAGCTGATGGTATCCCGATCTCAAGTCAATCTTGGAGTAATAGCTCGACCCTTGCAACTGGTCGAACAAGTCGTCAATACGTGGAAGAGGATAACGATTCTTCACAGTCACCTTGTTAAGCTCGCGATAGTCAATACACATTCTGAAAGTACCATCTTTCTTCTTTACGAACAAGACTGGAGCTCCCCAGGGCGAAGAGCTAGGACGTATAAAACCCTTTTCCAAGAGTTCTTGTAGTTGTGTGGACAGTTCTTCAAGTTCTGATGGAGCTAGACGATATGGTGCTCGAGCTACTGGCGCTGCTCCAGGAGCTAGCTCGATTTGAAACTCAACTTGACGACGAGGCGGAAGACCAGGTAATTCCTCAGGAAATACGTCGGGAAATTTGCGCACAATGGGGATGTCTTCAATTCTCTTCTCTTCCGTCGATGTGTCAGTAACGAGTGCTAAAACGGCAGTGTGGCCCTTTCGCAAACACTTCTGGGCCTTAAGGAAAGAGATGATGCCTTCGACAGCACCACTCTTGTCGCCACGAATCATTAGAGGTTCTTTACCAGAACGAGGAAAAGATTACGTCTACTCCGTTGCATCCTCAAGCGAATGGACAAGCAGAATCCTCAAACAAGATAATTGTCAATAACTTGAAGAAAAGATTAGGGGCCAAGAAAGGAAGATGGGCAGAAGAATTACCCTTTGTTTTGTGGGCTGATAGGACAACGGTAAAGAATGCGACAGGTCAAACCCCATTTTCCTTGGTATTTGGAGCAGAAGCAATGATTCCAACGGAAATGGCGATACCTACTGCAAGATCTATCCTACAGGATCCTGAA
Source organism: Helianthus annuus (assembly GCF_002127325.2). Classification (NCBI taxonomy): domain Eukaryota; kingdom Viridiplantae; phylum Streptophyta; class Magnoliopsida; order Asterales; family Asteraceae; genus Helianthus; species Helianthus annuus. The sequence goes on along the minus strand of NC_035447.2, from coordinate 150,121,480 downwards.
CAGAATTCTGAAGCCTTATGTCAAGAATTAGATACTGTGGATGGAACAAGGGACGCAGCAAAGCTAAGGATGGCAGCATATCAACAGAGGATATCCGGAGCATACAACAAGAATATAAGGACTAGGAGGTTTCAAGTTGGAGATTGGGTGTTAAGAAAAGATTTTCAGAATACTACGAATCCTGCTGATGTAAAATTGGCTCCAAAGTGGGAAAGACCCTATGAGATTGAATCTGAATCAGGAAAAGGAGCATACCGACTCAAGAATATGGAGGGGGATATGCTACCAAAATCCTGGAATGCTATACATCTAAAGCTCTATTTCATGTGAGTTTGGAATTTAATTTCTAGCTCAGGATGGTATGAATTCTATCTCTTTTAATATGTTTAATATTATTTACTCTTTTTAACTGATTACTGACTTAAGCATCGGAGGGGTGTTAGCCAAGCTAACACCCACCTTAGTTTAAGGATGTTTTGCAGGATATGCTTCAGTGTAGGATCGTATGTTGACCCGAACGAGTCGTTCAGAGGTTATCTCTTGCGTTTCAGATGCGGAATAATAAGAAATACAGGTAGAAGTAGCTTGTTCTCCTTTCTAACTGCTTGTTTTATTGATATCAAACGTTTTACAGCTCGATCGTCACACCGGCAGAGCTTCGACGTGGAATTTCACATACGTTATGTGGATCGCCCTAATGACACCTATATATAGTGGTTTGGGTCCGCTCATACGTCATAAGTTCATATGAGCGATCCAGACACGTCCACATAAGCGATCCATACATGACAAATAAGCGATCCAACATCCCTTTGTCCCTATAAGCGGTCCTAGCATATAACACCTATACAAACTCCTGTTTTCTCGTATTTCGTGCCCTATGCTATACAATACGATGTAAGACCTGATCCTAGACACCTAGACGGAATCAACAGATGTAGTGCACCAACTGACTCCACCTCAGATGTTGATGGAGTCGACTATCAAGCACTGTCTCCGTGTCTTCACATCTTCAGTCTTAAGCAGTCTCTGGGCTTTCTCTTTCTTTCTATCTTCAGACTCCCCCTCTCGATTTACTGGTATTTTTTCGTTCTTCAATAACATCTTCAGGATCGTTGTCTGATCTTCACAGGCTTTCGGAATCGAATAACCTGGCTCTAAAAACACTCTAATTCCCTTGATCAGATCTCTTGATTCCTTAAGTTCATCAGCATCAACAACAGACGTGATCTTCAGGATCAGGATCAGAATCTGACTCTACTCATTCTTTCAAAATTGATTTCCAGGATTGAAACTAGGTTCTCCTTCAACAGAAATCTTTAAAAATCGAAACCTGATTACCTGCACAATCTTAACCCAGAAATAAATTTTCTAGATTCATCACATATCAAAAACCTGTGTACCAACACATGACTCTCTCTCAACAATCTATGATGAACCACTTGAAGAAGATTAGAATTAACGAAAAACAGTTAGATTTACACAAACACTCCCCCTCAAATGTTGTTCATCATGTTTAGCACTCGGAATTTTGAAAATCAGTTTTTCAACATCAGTTGTCGAAAATCTTTTTGACTTTTTCAAAAAAATTATGCTAAAACACACACAAAATCTTTTTGGATTTTCTGAGAGATATTATCTGACACCACTTGAAAATACAAACATATAGAAATGTAATATTTACAATCAATATTTTTGTGAGTTCGTGCAAGAGGATCATATCAGTTTTTGAGACAAATCACCAACACCGTTAAGCTTTAAACATTTTAAGTTCTAAACAATTTACCTAGATTGTCAGTATGTTTGTCCTCTTAAATTCTCAACACAAAGTTCAATCGATTCGAGATACGATATTAATGTTTTAAAGACTTAAAACTTAATTGTGTATCACTCCACTTGAATATACTCCTGTATCCAGATCCCAAATATTCAGTCTTACAGGTGAGTATACCACAGCTGATATCTGTAAAGGGGTTTGGTGCGAAACCGTGAGAGCTCAGGTCAGAACTTCCGTTCAGCAGAGAGATGACGGCTCGACTTTTGGTGGGTCCCCATTAGAGGATCTTTTGCATTTCAACAGCAACGATTATCAATTTTATTGTTTCATCAGCATGCTGAGGGCGAAGCTTATGTTTCAAAGCTTTAGCAAAAAGTATTATCCGGGGACTAGGTCAGAACTTCCATTCAGCAGAAGTCCCGGGATAATACCCCAGATATCACTGAGTATAAAGACCAAGTATCTTAGAATATGGGACCTTTCAAACAAGATTTCGGGGGTTACCCATATAGTCAAGAATAGTTACCCACGAATCAAGCAAGTTTGAATTAGGTTTATATCTCGTTTCAATTTACTAAATGTGCGAAAATCTACTGACACATCTGCAGTAAGATTGTTTATCACATTTTTAGACTTTTCAATTCTTTAGCGTGCCGTGATAGTCCACTGATGTACTATCATTTCCTCTTTTTCGCAACAAAACTCATTTTTAAATTTTCAAATGTTTTTGGCTTTTTCAAATGTTTTTTGGATTTTCTGAAAATGTTTTTGGCTTTTTCAAATGTTTTTGGATTTTCTGAAATTTCCCTACTCCCCCTAAAATGCAAACACATTTTAAAGAGGAACATAAAAAGTAAAACAAACTGTACAAAAAAAACTTGACAACTGACACTGAATCACATCAAATCGCCATTCACTAGGCATAAACAATCTGAACTCCCCTTATCACAAACCATTTTCTCATTTAGATTTCAAAACACTTAAGTTTGTTTTAATCAAAATGACTTTTCCGGAAAATGAATTTGTGTTGATAACAACCACTTGTAGGTTTATCTTATAAAAACAGGGATGTGGTTCATCATCTTGTCTATCTTTTGCCATGGATAATAAATCAAGTACAATTTAATGTCCCTGATTTATCATTTTCATTTAAGAACCTTTTGTACCACTTGTAAATGTAACCTCTTCAGAGTATACAAATATCTCAAAATTTAACCACAAATACCACTTGTGGGATCAAGGTTACCACTTGTAGGAATGTTACGTCTACATCACCATTTTACCATTCAGGATGCCGATTCCTGCTTCGCAATTACCATCCTGGAGGCTCCGGCGTAGTCCTTCAACCTGCAAAACATTCAAACACTATTCAAAATCTTTCAAACAAACTTTTCAAACACTAGAAATATGCCGATTCCTGATCCACGATATAAACTTGGGATCTCCGGCATAGTCCTAAGACTATCATGGAAAACAAACTTCCAACCAAGTCTTTTCAGACTTGATGGCTTTTAGTTCCTGAGCTGTAGGGTTGTATGTTGCCTTTTTAGTTGCATAAAAATCTTTTACCCCCTTAGCTCTCCCACTCAACATTTTCCCAAATATCTTCTTAACATTCCCGTTGAATGTTTTCTCGACATCAAATTCATCCTTTTCTTTGTAAAACTGATTTGAAATCTCAGTTTTTCCCACTTTTTTCTTCATTTCCTCAAACTTCAATGATGGAAATTCCTCATCATTCACTGAAATCTTCTTCTTCACCTGTGGCTCTTCTGTCTTTGTGTAACCAAATTCATCGCCGACATTCACTTCACCTTTCTTCGCAACCCACACCTGGTTGTCCTTTCCTTTCTTCTCATACCTATTTTTTGAACACTCACCAACCTCGAATTTTGAATTCTCAAAAATTTTAGGTCTATTGGTTGGTGTGTCAACATCAACAACTTTCTCTTTCAACTTCTGAGAAACTTCCTGTTTTAATTGAACACTTTTTGAGCAATTCCATGCAATGTGACCAGCTTCATTGCATCTATAACAGGTTCTAGTCTCTCTTAGATAACATATATCAGCTCCAGTCTTCTTTCTCTCAGCAAGAAACTCTTTATTAGACTGTCTCCAGAACGGTTTCTGCTGTTCCTCCTCAGCACTTCCACCTGACACAAATTCAGATTTTGTTTTAGAATTTTTTATATTTTTATCATTTTCTGGTGGAATAAAACCAAGACCTTTCTTTTTATAGCTACGATTCTGATTAGGTTTCTTTGGAAAACTAGGACCAGAGTTGTAACCTTTTTTCTTGTTTAAACGTTGCTGAACTCTAGAAGTATATTTTTTAGATTTTTCAAAACTTTTCAAAACTTTTAATTCTGGAATATTCACCTCTATAAGTTTGAAAGTTTTGTTTATTAGTTCCGTTTTAATACTCATTATTGGGAACTCCTTATTGTAATATAATTTGTCCGAACCATTCAAAGTATACACAACTTCGAATGTTTCATCATTCAAATCTGCCTTTGACAATAAAAATTCTTTACTATAAGACTGTTTTTCCGACGAATTTTGACTGTTGACAGACGACTTTGACTTTCCAGACCCAGATTTCAACTCAGACTCCTCATCAGTATCCAACACCTGATCGACCACCTTTTTGATTAAAACAGACTCATGATCAGTATCGTATGAGGTATACGTGATATCTATGTTATTTGGTAAACCATCAGTTGTATCGGTTTTAAGCTTTATATTGACTGCTTTTTCCAATTGCTCCTCATTTGGTCTCCTAGGTGAATAACCATCCCAAATTGGAGGCGGACATTTGTTGTAACTAACAGTCGATTTCTTACCACAGTCTTTCTTGTCTTTTAGTTTCTCATCTTTGAAAGCTTCCATACCTGCAACAGTTGGGTAAATACGATCAATGAGATAATCAGAACTAGAATAACTTTGCAATAAGCGTCTAATTCTCTCATTCTCTATCTTTTCCGTCTCCAACTCTTGCTTCCATTTAGCACTCTCTTCAATGTAGAAGTTTATTGCTTTTTGTTTTGTCATTAAAACTGCATTCAACATCGTCAGTGCTTGTTCTCTCTCTGAGTTTGTCTTTTGAAGACCAGTTACTGTTTTATTCAAAACATCGTAAGATTCTTTCACATAGTTGAGGTTGAACAGTAATTGCTCCTTCTTCTTCTCATACTCAGCTATGATATCGTCTTTAGCTGCACAATCCTTGCAAGCTTCCAAGCACTTCTCACAAGGCTTGACGACTTCAACAATCTTCTCAACTTCGATTGTTTTAACAACTTCAATCACTTTTTCAACTTCAATCACCTTTTCTTCTTCTTTCACAACCTTAGTAATCTTTTCAGCAACATTCTCAGCGTTTTGAATATCACCTTCAGATTCAGCTTGTTGTTCTTTAGCAGCTCGTTTCTCCTTCAGTTTCTCCATTCTTTCTGCAAAATAGAAATGAAAACTTTCAGGAGATAGATGAGTTTTTGCAATATTTATATGTTTTTCTTCCTCATCATCACTGCTACTGTGATCTGGTGATTGATCAAATTTTACAGACTTATCAGAATCACCATCAGATACATCAGAATCAATCGGTGTTTTATCAAAAACAACATCCTTTTTTGGAACATTTTCATTTTGTTCATTTTCATCAAAACTCTGTGAATCTTCATCTGATCCCTGTAAAACTTCATCTGAACTTTCAGAAACATCCCCAGAATGTTCTGAAAGTTTATCAGTACTGTCTGAACTTTCAGATGACACAGACTTTTCATCTTCACTAGACACATTCACACCGATCGATTTCATCCAAGTAGCAAACAAATCTGGCTCACGGACGATTTTGGCAATGAAAGCTTTAAACCCTCCCTTCTTATCCACAAACATATCCCAACTGAAACCTTCTGGTAGTTTCTCATCATCTTGATCGATAATACGTACTGCTTTGACTTCAGATGATATGTAATCACTCCAGCTGAAATCTACCAAACATGCTCTTTTGGGATCTTCAATCTTTCTCCCATGAGCTGTCTGTGGTTCTTGGGATTGAACAACTTGCTGATAGATAGCTTTGCGATAGTAATCATCTTTCCCAAATGGATTCTGTGCTCCGCTAGCTTCTCTTCCTTTATACTCCCGCTTGAAATGGCCTTTCTCCCTGCATCGAAAACAAGTAACTTTAGATTTATCAAAACCTAAAGTAGAGACATGTGCATCAAGAAAGTCATTTCTCCCAGTAATGGTTTTGAATTTCTCAGCTCGTCGAAGAACACTAGCAAGACACCATTTAATATCCATGAGTTCCATTTCTTCGGCGTCTATCTGACCATAATCCTCTTTGGTAAGCATAGGATTTCCGATCCGACCAGCAACAAGACCTTCATAGGATAACAGAACTAATCCTAGAAGTGCCATGTGGTCTTTAGCAGTGTCTTCAGAGAAGCTTTGACCTTCTGGAAGGTTGAGAGCTATGTTGCACTGAATTATGTATCCATTTCCGGTTTTTGTACTCTGAGACTGAAAACTAGTGTTAGTCTCTTTCGGATTCACACTTGGAAACGATGAAAACCCGCTGCTACTCTTGTTCGAACCCTGATCAGCTTTTTCAGATGAATCACCAGCACTGAATGCAGTTTGTATCTTCAGACTTCTTTCAGATTCAGTAACTGGAACACTACCCCGGTAGTACATCTTAACATCCTATTGACCACTCGGACTATTCATTCTAGCAATCTTTTGCTGCTCAAGATCCTGACTCTCTATTTTCTCAATGAACTGTGAAATAGTCAGCCCGTCATACACACCAGTATTCTTTAAAATCATCAAATATGTTCCCCACTCTTTTTGAGGTAACGCGTCAGCCAATTTATCCACCCATTCCTCACGACCTTTTTCAACTCCCAACATCGATAACGATCGCACCAAATGACAGTATCTCTCTATTAGCTTTTTAGTATCCTCTCCCGGAAAACTACTAAACAGATCGAATTCATTCTTTAACAGTGCTTTCTTTCTTTTGATCTTGTTTTCACTTCCCTCGAATTTAACCTTAAGAGCATCCCATATTGACTTATCAGTTTTGTCGTGCTGTAACAAGATGAATATATCTTCCTTTATCGCCTGCTGCAACAAACTGATCATCATTTTCTCGGCTCTATACATTGCTCTTTCTTGATCAGTAAATTCAGATATCTCTTTAACAACTTGCAAATCTGTTCGAGGCAATGTGTACTTTTTCAAAATGCACTCCCACGATCTGAGATGATTTGCCTGAACCCAGTTTTCAAACCGATCCTTCCACCCATAATACTCCTCAATGCTCATCAATCTAGGAGGCTTTTGAGTCGTTCCCGTCTCATTTTCCAAATTCATTGCTTGAGCAATTGCGGCTGGAGTAGTCGATGTAGCAAAAGCGTTGTAAAACTCGGAATCCATATTGACTCGGCACGATTTTCAAGGTAAATGACAGAAGAGCGAACCAACACTAAACAGATAAGCGAATCAGATGTTCACAAGTGCGACACAAACAAAATCCTTTGGAGCGAACCAGAATGACTCTTTGGAGCGGACCCACAAATTTCTTTGGAGCGACCGGGTTGATCCAAATAAGCGATCAAGAAATTATTTTGGAGCGGTCCAGAAATAATGTTCGTTCGAGCGGACTAGGACAATGTTCAAATGAGCGGTCCAGAGATTGTTCTAAGAGCGATCCATGATGACGTCACTACGAGCGGTCCACATTACGAACATGATTTGACCCATAAAAACTTCGAATTTTGGCTTAAAACATTCCAGGGTTTATCTTGATACTATTGCGCACAATCTGTGAAAAATTGAGCGAATTCCGACCGTGAAATATTCCCAAATCAGAAAAAGAAGGTGTAGAAGTGAGAAGAAATGATGAAAAAACAGCTACAATCTGCAGAAAACCTCCTCCTAAGCTCTGATACCACTTATAGGATCGTATGTTGACCCGAACGAGTCGTTCAGAGGTTATCTCTTGCGTTTCAGATGCGGAATAATAAGAAATACAAGTAGAAGTAGCTTGTTCTCCTTTCTAACTGCTTGTTTTATTGATATCAAACGTTTTACAGCTCGATCGTCACACCGGCAGAGCTTCGGCGTGGAATTTCACATACGTTATGTGGATCGCTCTAATGACACCTATATATAGTGGTTTGGGTCCGCTCATACGTCATAAGTTCATATGAGCGATCCAGACACGTCCACATAAGCGATCCATACATGACAAATAAGCGATCCAACATCCCTTTGTCCCTATAAGCGGTCCTAGCATATAACACCTATACAAACTCCTGTTTTCTCGTATTTCGTGCCCTATGCTATACAATACGATGTAAGACCTGATCCTAGACACCTAGACGGAATCAAAAGATGTAGTGCACCAACATTCAGGATATACCTCCAGGATATACACTCGGGATAATTCGGAAGATTAGAGGATTGGCCCCCTCTCTCACGTTTAAGGGATCCTGATCCCTTCACAGGTTTAAAGGTATTCACCTTTCTCACGAATTGGGTTTAAACCCCCCGCCTGGAGCGCAAGTTATCCAGGGATAGTTCAAGGTGGCGGGACCAGTTCATGTAAAAGTGGCTGACAATTTCGTTACTTTTGGCTATACCCTGGATCCTTAAGGTATATGAGGATTGATCACCCTCTCTCGCGAAAGGGTATTTTCATACTCTCTAAGGTCTAAAGGTTTTCACCTTTCTAAGTCTTGGAGTTTATACACTCCCGCCTGTAGCGCACGAAAATAAGAGTGTTTTCACACTCTTCTAAGGTATAAAGGTTTTCACCTTTCTAAGTTTCGGGGTTTCCACACCCTCGCTTGTAGCGCACGAAACGTGGGTAAAATCCCCGGTAAAACTCAAAGACTTAAAGGTTTTCACCTTTTCAAGTCTTGAGGTTCTTATACTCCGGCTTAAATGCCTGGAAACTGGGTTTAGTCCCAATAAAATACAAATTTTTTGGATAATCCCAAAGTATATTTTCAAAAAAAATAATCATTTACAAGTCTACCTAAATTTTTGAAAAAAGATTGCTAAGTTTAAACAACTGGTTGAAGAATTGCTAAAGGATCATATCCCGGTACAACATACTGGTCCTGCACAGACAGGGGACATCCGTGATGGAACATGACGTATGCTGATACTATATCCGACTAGGGACGTTTATGCTGGAGCAAGAAGGAAACCTATGCCAACATTATATCCCACTGGGGACATTGCGAATGATTCAAAGGCTTAAGAATGAAGATTATTGCCTAGGTGTTTCTGGTATGGATTGTTACTTTTCCTAAGTTTGAAGGCCTTATCTGAGTAACTTAAGTTTTTATGAAAATTTGTATTTAACTAAGTTTTTGTCAAACATTCTGAACAAAGGTGACAAAGCAATTAAGTATCATACCAGTATCCTGATCAGGATATTCAGAACAAATTTTTCAAAATAACATATAACACGGAGATGAGGTCGAAAAGGTTAGTTTATTATTATTGGTCCAAAAAATTGTATTCTTGGTTTCATCTCAAAAAGAGACCCATTCACCAAGAACACAATTAAGTTTTTAAAGCATATTTACATAAACAGTTGAGGGCTTCATCCTGAAAACACAGGATCCCTCCACCTTCAACTGTCAAACTATTCTACTTGCAGGAAATGAAAATTGTTCTAAGTGCAGGACGACCAGATAATTTAGACCCTACAAAATACAGGTATCACTAAAGACAAACTAACCAGGATACAGGTTCAGTATATGTGTACGAGATCCAGGATCTGGATACTTACCTTATTAGGGAAGGAGATCATGGGCTCGATGAATTCCATGAAGCCAAGGTCACCATAAGAGAAACCTTTGGCAGCAGCAGCAGAGGGCTTAGAGCTGATGGCAACATATGGCTCCTTTTTCACCAAGACAGGCTTAGAAAAGCTGTCAAGCTCATCTGGACCAGAAGTAGCAGGGTCCTTGATGGAATCTGCGTAAAAGGGAGTAATTCTAATTTCATTACATGATAGTATTCTGAAGTAACCAAACCTATGCAGGAATATTTAAAACAGATATCCTTACCAGACATGTTGGAATGACTAAACAAAAATATATCTGTTGGAATCATGATATCCAACAGTTATATTTTTGGGGACAATTGTTATGGGTGAAATTCTGAGCCCATATCCTGATTTTGTATCTTGATTTTTTATTAGTTGTATATGATCAGGATACCAGATCAGGATACCGGATCAGGATAACGTATCAGGATACCGGGCCAGGATATTGGTAATATCCTGAGGCAGTATCCTGACTATTACTAACGATTGGCTTGTAAAACATTGGTTGCAAGGTACCAACGTTAAAAGACTTGATCTACCTGAAGATTCGCTAAAGGTGGTTGAAAAATGGACGTTGATGGTGGAAGAATGGGTCTTGTAACGGTCAGAAAGGCATATTCCGCGAGAATATCGGATGTTGGTCAATGTTATTGACATTGTAACAGTTATATGAGCTGAAGACCCGGTTTTGTAGTCAATAAGCACGTGGAAAACAAGTAGAAAAAGTCCCCCAACGTTCAGAATGGAATATTCCCAGCATCCCGGAACAATAAGAGAGTTAGTTTGTTTTTTGTAACTATATAAAGGGGCGATCGGATCATAGGTAGACACAACTTTTCACACACTTTCACTCACACTCTTTGCTCTCTAGCTACTAGCAACCACTACACACAAACACTCGTACTCAAATCTCATTGTAACACTTAGTTGATCCGTATCATATCCTACACTGTATCCTGAAGTTTGAAGCAATAAGAAGAACAAGGCAGCTGCGATTGTCAGCTCCCGAGGTTTTATGCCGGCGATCTAGATTGATCAAGGGCTTTCCTCATACATCTCGTGTCAACCCCTTTACTTTTTGCTCATTGTTTGATCGTAAATACAGCTCAATATCCTGAGCCGTATTCTGAATACTGTTTTTCTAAACAACTTAACCAACATATTTTCAACACATTTTTTAGCACACTACCTCACTTAACTAATTTGATCACTTAATTGCTTCGGTAATTTTTGACCAAAACACGTGGGTATCACCATTTCTGTCGGGATCACTGCTTCTGCTCCAAATACTAAGGAAAACGGGGTTTGACCAGTTGCATTTTTTACCGTCGTTCTATCAGCCCACAAAACAAAGGGTAATTCTTCTGCCCATCTTCCTTTCTTGGCCCCTAATCTTTTCTTCAAGTTGTTGACAATTATCTTGTTTGAGGATTCTGCTTGTCCTTTCGCTTGAGGATGCACCGGAGTAGACGTAATCATTTTGATTCCCCAACTCTTGCAAAAGTCAGTAGTCCTCTTGCTTATAAACTGGGACCCATTATCACAAATGATTTCAGCTGGTACCCCAAACCTGGTCAGGATATTCCTCTTTATGAAGGATACTACTTCTTGGTCTCTAACTTGGACAAATGCTTTAGCTTCAACCCACTTAGAGAAATAATCTGTCATTGCTAGCATAAAGACTTTTCGTCCCGGAGCTTTTGGTAACTTCCCTACTATATCCATCCCCCATTTCATGAACGGCCAAGGGGACGCTACAGGATATAGTGGTTCAGCTGGTTGATGTAGTATGTTACTATGCCTTTGACATGCATCACACCTTCGAGCATATTCTGCAGCATCCTTCCTCATCGTTGGGCAATAATATCCTGTCCTTAATACTTTGGAGAACAATGACCTGCCCCCAGTGTGGTTACCACAATCCCTTCATGTATATCCTGAAGTACTTCTTTGGCTTCAGGACCCTCCAAGCATCTCAAGTACGGTCCTGCAAGAGATTTCATGTATAAAACATTGTTTATAATAGTGAATCGTGATACCTTCATCCTAAATGCCTTAGCATTTTCATCTCTGGGGATATGTTCTTCCTTGAGATATCTCATGATTGGAGCCGTCCAGGATTTAGGATCCTTTTTAGGATACTCCGCTCCAGGATCCTGAATACCTGCTACTTCTTTATCCTGAGGATTCGTTGCAGGATACAAGATATGTAATATTGGTATTGGGGTCCCGTCTGGTATCCTGATCGATGACCCCAGGTTTGCTAAGGCATCTGCTTCAGCATTATCCTCCCTTGGTACCTGTTCAAGTGTAAAAATATCGAAATATTCTGCTAATTTTTTGAGAATACCGAGGTATTCGATTAATTTCTCACCCTTGACTGCATAGGATCCATTAAAATGATTAGTAATTAACAAGGAGTCAACATATACATGCAAATTCTTGATACTTATATTCTTAGCCAATTCTAATCCTGCAATCAAAGCTTCATATTCTGCCTCATTATTAGTAGCAGGAAATTCACACCTAATGGCCTGGGGTATTATGTCCCCCTGTGGCGATTTTAGTAGTTTACCTAAACCTACACCTCTTACATTAGATGCACCATCAGTATATAATGTCCAGGATTCTGAAGATTCTCCTAACTGTTGGACTTCTAGGTCTACCTCATCTTGAATGTCATTACTGAAATCAGCTACAAAGTCAGCTAAAGCCTGAGACTTTATCGCATTTCTAGGTTCATATACTAAGTCATAAGCACTCAACTTCACTGACCACTTAGCCATCCTACCGGATATCTCTGGTTTCCTAAGCACATTTATAATAGGATAATTAGTTTTAACATGAATCCTATGTGTTTCAAAGTAATGTCTAAGCTTCGTTGATGCCATAACTAGGGCTAATATCAATTTTTCTAAATGAGAATATCTAGTTTCAGCATCTAACAGACTTTTACTAACATAATAAACAGGATATTGCTGACCTTCATGATCCTTTACAAGGACGGCACTTACAGCATTCCCTGATACTGCGAGGTATAGGGATAGTGGTTCACCATTTTCAGGCTTCATCAATAGAGGTGTAGTCGAGAGATATCGCTTCAAGTCCTGCAAGGCTGCTTCATGCTTTGCTCCCCATTCGAACTTCTTATTCTTCTTGAGGATATCATAGAATTCCTTACATTTTTCCGAGGATCTTGAAATAAATCTGTTCAATGCTGCTACTCGGCCTGTTAACCATTGAACATCCTTCATATTCGAGGGTGATCTTATATCCAGGATAACTTTAATCTGCTCCGGGCTTGCCTCTATCCCTCTTTTGGTCACATGTATCCTAAAAAATTTCTTGCCCCCACTCCGAAATGGCACTTGGCAGGATTTAGCTTCATGTTATACTGATCCAGGATATCAAATGCTCCCTTGATATCCTGGAGGTGATCCTCAGCCTTTTTAGATTTCACCACCATATCGTCAATATATACCTCCATGGTGTCCCCCAGCTTGTCTTTAAACATCATATTTACCAATCTCTGGTATGTTGCACCTGCATTTTTCAAACCAAAAGGCATAGCCGTATAACAATAAATACCTGTTGGTGTCATGAAGGCAGTATCCTCCTGGTCAGAAGGTTCCATTTGAATTTGCTGAAATCCTGAGGATGCATCCATGAAGGTTAACATCTCGTGTCCATCGGTAGTATCCACCATTGAGTCGATGTGAGGAAGAGGAAATTGGTCTTTAGGACAAGCCTTATTCAAGTCTGTGTAATCTACACAAACTCTCTATTTCCCATTCTTCTTTTGAACCACTACCACATTTGCCAGCCATTTGGGAAACTTGACTTCTCTGATCATCTTGGATTTCAATAGTCTTTCAACCTCTTCTTGAATAATTATGTTCCATTCAGGAGCAAACTTCCTTCTCTTTTGTTGAACGGGCTTGAACGACCTGTCAATTCCAAGCTTGTGAGTGATAATATCTTTGGATATACCTGTCATATCCTCATGCTTCCATGCAAACGTTGACATCCTGCATTTAAAAAAGTTAGTTAACTGCTCTTCAATATCCTGAGGGATATTGGTTCCTACGAGCACCGAGATATCAGGATTATCCTGATCCAGGATAATTTTCTTCATATCCTGCTCCGGATCCTCCACGATATCCTGGGCCCGCATCTTTAATTGCTATGCTGCACTAGGTTTGGTCGAGGATTTCATCGAGGATGAGTAACATTCTTTCGCCTCCTGCTGATCCCTATCGACTTTGACAACTCCCCAAGGGGTAGGGATCTTGATGCATTGGTGATATGTTGATGGGACAACCTTCATATCGTGAATCCATGCTCTTCCCAGTATGATGTTATAGTAGGATAGAGAATCCATCACACAGAAACGTTGTATCGAGTTGACTCCTTCAACATATACTGGTAACTTTATCTCTCCCACTGTGTTCCTAGCCTCTCCACTAAACCCAACAAGCACGGTGGACTTTGAAGTGATATCCATTGGAGATACATTCATTCTCTTCAGAGTCTCTAGTTGGATTATATTGACGGAGCTGCCATTATCAACCAATATCCTGCGTACAAAATGGTTAGCCACATATAATGTTATTACCAAAGCATCATGGTGAGGATCCTGAACAGTATCCCTGTCATCACCATCGAAAGTGATCACTTTATCAGTTGTGAGGGTAGTCATCCTGACTGGTTTGTCTCCCCTTTCACTCTTGGCTTCCTTTGCATGTCTCTTAGCCGCCGAATACGAAGTCCCACAAATGTCGGATCCTCCTGAAATAAAGTTAATTATCTTGGCATCTCCTGGGGGTAGCTTATTTCTTTCCTCAGGGCAATGCAATCCTCAGTAACATGTCCGAAATCCTCATGGAAGGCACACCATTTGGATTTATCCTTTCAATCAGCTTTTTGTTGATTCTTCTGAGGCCACCTGGCTTTATCTCCCAGACCCTGCATAGCATACATTAGTTCAGGTATATTAACAGAAAAACAATATTCAAATAATTCAGGATATTCTTCAGGATCCTCGTCTTCAACAGCATTCACTCTCTTGTTATCATTTCTGCCATATGGCTTGGAGCGATATGGCTTATATGAGGATTCTGATTTCCTGTTGGTTGATTCGTAGGTTGAGGTAGAATTCATCCTCTCTTGCATCTTCTTGTCATCTTCCAAACAGATATATCTCAAAGCCCTTTTACGAGCTTCGTCGAGATTCCTGCAGGGATTCATTACAAGATCCTGATAAAACTGAGAATCCTTTTGTAACCCCATCTTAAAAGCTTGTACAGCTGTTGCAACATCAAGATGCGGGATATCCAAGGATTCTTGACTGAATTTGTTCACATAATCCCTCAAGGATTCCTGAGGTCCTTGAGTTATCCTGTAAAGATCACTGGTTAATTTCTCAAAACTCCGGCTGCAAGAAAATTGAATATTAAATAAGTTAACCAAATGAGCAAAAGAAGTAATTGAGTGAGGAGGAACGTTTAACAGCCATTTTAAGGCTGATCCTGTCAAGGTAGAACCGAATCCCTTGCATAAGCATGCTTCCTTGAGATCTGGAGGGATAGGGTTGATTTCCATCCGTTCTCTATACAGGGCAATATGCTCCTCTGGATCCGTGGTTCCATCATAGAGCTTCACGTTGGGAGTTTGGAATCTTTTCAGGATTTCAGCATCACAAATAGGATACACAAACCGAGATATCCTGTGGCTATCCTGGGATACTTCAGGAATTGGCTGAACCACCCCAGGTACACTGGATATCATATCCTTTAGCTTCTGAAGCTCCCTAGATAATTCTGATGTCACAGCTGTATCCTGCAAAGATCCAACACTGTTAGTGGCAAGAGTATTATTATTATTAGACACGTTACCAGTCTGAGGGTTCTGCCCATATCCTGAAGCATATCCTGAGCTCCTCAT
This sequence comes from Helianthus annuus, assembly GCF_002127325.2. NCBI lineage: Eukaryota > Viridiplantae > Streptophyta > Magnoliopsida > Asterales > Asteraceae > Helianthus > Helianthus annuus. Next base: position 150,105,905 of record NC_035447.2, on the reverse strand, counting down.
GGTTGACATCCTGACCGAGGAGGGTATTTCAGGAGTATAATTCTGAGGAAGGATGGGCACAATATTCCCCCTGTTATCCTCAGTGTAAACAGCGGAACTGAAATTCAAAGTTCTGGGTTGTAGAGGAGTGACGATATCTTCGGTGGATCTGCTCGAGCCAACTTTTAAGAGTTGTATTTCTCTTAACAGCATTTGGTTAGTTTCCTGCTGCTGTCTCATTTGTTCTTGCACACTTCCAAACAAGGTTAGAATTTCATCATTAGAAGCTAAAATGGGAGTAGATCCCTGAACACCCCGGGTAGGGATAACATCCTGAGGTTGTGACAAAACCGGCATCCTTGGAGGAGGTGGTGGAAGCACTTAACCGGTAGAAGCAGAAGTCGTAGCGGACATAGTGGAGGAGCTCATGTTTGATCTTGAGGCCATTGTAAACAATGTGGCAAAAAATTTTGAAAACAGAAAACTGATTAGCGATTTCACAAAAATTTTTAGTAAAGAGAGCACCACTTGCCCCACGGTGGGCGCCAAATTGTTTTGGTCAAAAATTACCGAAGCAATTAAGTGATCAAATTAGTTAAGTGAGGTAGTGTGCTAAAAAGTGTGTTGAAAATATGTTGGTTAAGTTGTTTAGAAATATAGTATTCAGGATACGGCTCAGGATATAGAGCTGTATCTGTGATCAAACAATGAGCAGAAAAGTAAAGGTTGACACATGATGTACGAGGAAAGCCCTTGATCAATCTAGATCACCGGCATAAAACCTCGGGAGCTGACAATCGCAGCTGCCTTGTTCTTCTTATTGCTTCAAACTTCAGGATACAGTGCAGGATATGATACGGAGCAACTAAGTGTTACAATGAGATTTTAGTACAAGTGTTCGTGTGTAATGATTGCTAGAGACTAGAGAGCAGAGTGTGTGAATGAGTGTATGTGACTTAATCTGATCCGATCAATCTATTTATAGTAAAAAGAAAGCAACCAACTGTTTTGGTCAAAAATCACACAAGGATAATGCAACCAAACTCTTTGTAAACGGGGAATGATGCTTGGTATGATGAACAAAGATAAGGATCACTTAAATGAAAATTGCACAAGTGACACAAGGATTTATACGAGGAAAAAGCCCTTGATCAATGAATGATCTCCGGCATAAAAAACCTCGGGTGATGGAAACTACCGATCACCAAACTTCAATATAACAAACAATGTTTACAACTTCGGATGGTAACGAGCTAGGTACAAGGATCACTATAGTATCGTATGCTAAAGCGTGTGAGAAATGTGTTGTGTCTTCCAAATGCTGAAGAGTGCCCTTTATATAAGTGTGTGTGGTCGTATTTTAGGCAAATCACCTAACTACTAGCTCGTTACCCCTTTAGGAATAGAAGTAAATTTAGCCTAACTAAATGCCCGTAATTTGTGCTGAGTTTCCATATTCTCCATAACGTCCATTTTTGGTTATGCATGTGCGAAATTAGCGTGACAGATTCCTTGATAACGTTGCTAAGACCAGGTCCAACTCGTAATTCCTGCAAAACAACATTAAATTCAAAGAGAACAATCGTTAGTATGAGGATCCTTAGGATGATCCATGATCCTGATCCTGAAGCTCTTCTGAGGATCACTATCTGCCAAAGAAACAAGGATCACTTGTTAGGATATCATGTAAGGATCATAGGTCATTAAAATCCTGCCCTAACAATTGCCCCCAAAATATAAGGAGTAATTATGTAATATTAACGAGTTATATTTTGCCGGATCTTATCTATAACTAACTCAACGGATATATAGCCGTTAAGAATGAACTATCCGTTGCGATCTGACGTCATGGAGATGACAGCCCTGCACAAATCATCATTATAAATAGAAATAGGGATAGGATCGTTTGCATTTAAATTCAAGAACTCTTCCCTTTAAAATCGCGACCAGAGGATTGAACAGGTATTCCCCTTTATCTTCTCTCTTGCTTGCTCTGTTTTTCTTTCTCTTTCCATCCTTCTGTAAAAAATGTTGCTCCGGAACTCTCCTAGCAAGGATCCTAAGAAGGACAGTCCCTTGAAGGGTCGAGGGATCATCAAGGATTCTCCCACCGAGAGGTGTTGTTTTACTGATCCTCAAATTGACAAAATCCGTCATTGTTTTCCGGCGAACACCCTCTTTAAATCTTTTAACCCTACCGCTCTGAGCGATTATATCTCTGAGACTTGGGTAGCTTTCCCGGTCACTCCTTTCATGATAGGATACTCGTATCCTTTTCCTCAGTTCACCGAGTCCTTTTTCTCCCTCACCGGCATCTGCTATATCCAGGCTATGCCGATGATCTGGAGGGTTTTATACACCCTTGAAAGGATCATCGAACAAGAAGGGATTGATCTGGGTATGGCGGAGTTGGCTGAGATGTATGATCTCACAACTTTTGGATCCCACCGATACTTGTTCAAACGAAAAGCTGGGGAGGAGCACCCTGTTCTCAAAGTTACCAAAAATGATATGAACTGGAAGCGGCGGTTCTTTTTTGTGAGGAGAGATACCATCCCTGATGGGAAGGATTTGCCCAAGAAGTGGGCTACCCATGGTAGGATAGAGGATCCTGGAAGGATCACCATAGAGCTTATTCCTTAGCATAAGGATCACTGACTTTTTTCTGTTTCCTTATTGTGTAGCTATATCCGTTTCTCATCTTAGGTTAACTCCTGCTGCAAAAGAGAGACTCCTGGCCTTTAAGAAGCTTGATCCTGAAATAAGAACTTTCCAGGTTACCACCCAGGATTCTCAGGAAGTATCCTCTGCCTCTGCCACAATGTCAAGTAAGTATCCTTAAGAAGTAATTCTATGTGGGAATTCGAATTAAGTTAAAATACTTATCTTATTTTGGTTGTGTAGGTGCTGGAAAATCCTCTAAGTCTGCTTCGAAGTTCGGTATTGCTGATCTTACTAATGTCAAATCCTTAAGGAAGAAGACTCCTGCTAGCCCAAGTGCTTCGGCCCCTAAAGCACCTATTAGGGGAAAAGGAAGCAAGAAGAGAAAGGCCTCTGAAGCCGAGGATCTTCAAGGTCTGCCCCTGCTCCGCCAACAGTTTCTGGACTACTTCAACGAGGTAAGGATCACTGCCCCTGTTTGTGTATCCTGGCAATTTTGAGGATCACTTGTTTCTGATGTTATGCCTTGTCTCCCTTGTAGAAATTTGCTGAGATAGAGACGTATGTTGGCCACGTCAAGGATCAGGACCGCCAGATTGCTGACCTCCAACAAGTTGCTGTTGTTTTGGTCAAAAATCACACAAGGATAATGCAACCAAACTCTTTGTAAATGGGGAATGATGCTTGGTAAGATGAACAAAGATAAGGATCACTATAATGAAAATTGCACAAGTGACACAAGGATTTATACGAGGAAAAAGCCCTTGATCAATGAATGATCTCCGGTATAAAAAACCTCGGGTGATGGAAACTACCGATCACCAAACTTCAATATAACAAATAATGGTTACAACTTCGGATGGTAACGAGCTAGGTACAAGGATCACTATAGTATCGTATGCTAAAGTGTATGAGAAATGTGTTGTGTCTTCCGAATGTTCAAGAGTGCCATTTATACAAGTGTGTGTGGTTCTATTTTAGGCAAATCACCTAACTACTAGCTCGTTACCCCTTTAGAAATAGAAGTAAATTTAGCCTAAATAATCGCCCTTGAATTGTGCTGAGTTTCCATATTTGCCATAACGTCCATCTTTGATTATGCATGTGCGAGATTATCGTGACAGATTCCTTGTTTACGTTGCTAAGACCGGATCCAACTCGTAATTCCTGCAAGATAATATTAAGTCCAAAGAGAACAGTCGTTAGTATGAGGATCCTTGGGATGATCCGTGATCCTGATCCTGGAGCTCCTCTGAGGATCACTATCTGCCAAAGAAACAAGGATCACTTGTTAGGATCACATGTTAGGATCATATGTAAGGATCATAGGTCATAAAAATCCAGCCCTAAGAATTGCCCCCAAAATATAAGGAGTGTTTATGTAATATAAACGAGTTATATTTTGCTGAATCTTATCTCTAACTAACTCAACGGATATATAACCGTTAAGGTGGAACTATCCGTTATGGTCTGACGTCATGGAGGTGACAGCCCTGCACAATCATAATTATAAATAGAAATAGGGATAGGATCGAATGCATTTAAATTCAAAGCAACTCCCTTTATAACCGTATTCAGAAGATCAACCAGGTATTCTCCTTTTCATCTTCTTCTCTCTTGCTCTGTTTTTCCTCTTCTTCTATTCTTCTGTAAAAGATGTTGCTCCGGAACTCCCCCTGCAAGGATCCTAAGAAGAATAGCCCCTTAAAGGGTCAAGGGATCATCAAAGATTCCCCCTCCGAGAGGTGTTGCTTCACCGACCCTCAAATTGATAAAATCCGTCGTTGTTTCCCGGCGGAAACCCTTTTGAAGTCTTTTAGTCCTACCACTTTGAGTGATTTCATCTCTGAGACTTGGGTAGCTTTCCCGGTCACCCCTTTCTTGATAGGATATTCGTATCCTTTTCCTCAATTCACCCAATCTTTTTTCTCCCTTACCGGCATCTGCTATATCCAGGCTATGCCGATGATCTGGAGGGTGTTATACACCCTTGAAAGGATCATTGAGCAAGAGGGTATTGACCTCGGTATGGCGGAGTTGGGTGAGATGTATGATCTCACAACTTTTGGATCCCACTGATATTTGTTCAAGCGAAAAGCTGGAGAGGATCACCCTGTTTTCAAAGTGACCAAAAATGACACGAACTGGAAGCGACGATTCTTTTTTGTTAGGAGAGATTCCATCCCTAATGGGAAGGATTTGCCCAAGGAGTGGGCTACCCACGGTAGGATAGAGGATCCTGGAAGGATCATCATAGAACTTGTTCCTTAGGATAAGGATCACTAACATTTTCTTGTTTATTGTGCAGCTATATCCGTTGCTCATCTTAGGTTGACTCCTGCTGCAAAGGAGAGACTCTTGGCCTTTAAGAAGCTTGATCCGGAGACAAGAACTTTCCAGGTTGCCACCCAGGATTCTCAAGAAGTATCCTCTGCCTCTGTCACAATGTCAAGTAAGTATCCTCATTTAAAAAGTAATTCTGTGTAGGATTTTCAAGTTTAATTAGAATACTTATCTTATTTTGGTTGTGTAGGTGCTGGAAAATCCTCTAAGTCTGCTTCAAAGTTCGGCATCGATGATCTTACCAATGTCAAATCCGCAAAGAAGAAGACTCCTACTGCTAGCCCAACTGCTTCAGCCCCTAAAGCACCTATTAGGGGTAAAGGAAAGAAGAGAAAGGCCTCTGAGGATTTACAAGGTCTGCCCCTGCTCCGCCAACAGTTTCTGGACTACTTCAACGAGGTAAGGATCATTGCCCCTGTTTGTTATCCTGACAGTTTTGAGGATCACTTGTTTCTGACGTTATGCCTTGTTTTCCTTGCAGAAATTTGCTGAGATAGAGACTTATGTTGGCCACATCGAGGATCAAGACCGCCAAATTGCTGACCTCCAACAGATGGGTGTGTTGAAGGATCTTAAGATAGCTGATCTTGAGAAGGAGCTCCGGGCCACCAAGGATAAAGCTGCCAGGATGCTGATCAATTTTGATTATGAGAAGCATGAGATCACCCAGGATGCCAAGGTCTCTGCTGCAATAACCATGTATAAGATCCAGCTGCAGATGGCTATGGAGGCTCAGGATCCTGCCTTCGACCAAAGCACATGGGATGTAGAGGATTGGAAGGCGAGGCTAGCAGAGCTTGAGGATGATGAAGAGGCTGAGGAGATCCCGATGCTTGAGGGTGGAGAGGCTGGCAAGGATCATGCTGGTGAGGCAAGTGGAGCTGGTGGTGATGGTGCAGCGAAGGATTGAGCTGCAGGATTGGGCGATGAAGGAAACTTCTAGACATAGCCGGAGCCCAATCTTTTTTTTTGTTTGGTGGTTGTGATGTTTTAAAACAATTATGGTCTGTATTTGAACAATAGTTTAGGGTTGAGGATCCAGGATCCTGTGAACAATAGGTAGGATTACAAATGGTGGAGGGATCCTCTGTTTGGGGGATGAAGCCATTGTGATCCTGCCGCCTTTTAATTTCCTGCATGCTATGACCGCACAAACAATGGACACCCTTTGCCAACCCATGTGGACGGGCCACGTTTTGCTGGTAGAAACGCGGGTTGGCAATTTTGACAACTTTGAAGGGTTGTAAACCTTTGTTAATAAAATAACTCTAATCTTTTTGGCTTATCTCGTATTGTTATCCTTTTAATTTTCAATTGTTTTGATACATGTTTGTTTGAGTAAGAAAAGTTAAGCAAATTATGTTTAAGAAATTTAGGATATGATCCTGGATCAAATATCCTATAATCGAAAATTTTTAAAGTAGTTTATTTTAAGGACCATAGGTTCAGTTGTCAAAGTCTAAGGGTTATTCAAATAAATAATGAATGAAATTGAAAATAATTAAGGATCATACCTAAGGATCCAAGTTAGGATCCTAACCTTTAATCAGAATAACCATAAATGAAACTTTAATGGATAATAAGGATTAAGGATCCTTAATTGTTTAACTTCCAAAACCTGAAAAATAGAACATAACTTGGGACTAAGCCAATATAAAAGATAAGTTAGTAACTGGGGACATGCCCAAAGGATCACTGGGGACAAGCCCGAAGGATAACTAGGGACAAGCCCGAAGGATAACTGGGGACAAGCCCAAGGATAACTGGGGACAAGCCCAAGGATCGTATTGTAAACTGGAGTATGGCCCTCACTGGCGACTATCCAAACTTAGTGGCATGAAAATGCCAAAACCTTAGCTAACATGAAAACGTTAGAAACCTTAGGAATGGATGTATGGTACGTCTACCATTATACGTAGGATCCTAGGTATAGCCAGTGCGATGAGGTTATCAGCCCCTAAAGCGAGTACTGGTCCCAAAGACGTGAACTATACCAGGATCATCGTGCGCTACAGGCGAAAACTGGGGACAAGCCCAAGGATAACTGGGGACAAGCCCAAGGATCTGAGTTGCTTCTGAAGATTGTCAACATTATGCTAAGGATACCTGAACTTATCAGAACTCAAAATCTCGTGAGAGAAGGATGAAGGATACATGATCCTTATCCTTAAATAAGAAGATATGTAAATAAGAGTTCAAGCTTAGGACATTACCATAGTAAGGATCATTGATGCTTCAGGGATCCTTGAAGGATACTTCCAATGTAAGGATCACTCATTCCAGAAGGATCCTGCTAACATGAAATATTTTTTCAAGTGGATAGCATTCCAGGCTCTTGGTAGCAGATTACCCTCCATGGTAAGCAACCTATATGCCCCCTTTCCTGCTTCGGCTTCGATCAAATAAGGGCCTTCCCATTTTGGTGCCAATTTCCCATCAGCAGGATTGGTGGTATTTTGGAATGCTTTTCTCAATACCATATCCCCAACTTGGAATTTCCTTATCCTGACATTTTTGTTGTAAGCACCAGCCATTCTTTGTTGGTAGCTAGCCATCCTTATCCTAGCCAGATCCCTGATTTCTTCAATAGTATCTGTTTTGGTCAAAAATCACACAAGGATAATGCAACCAAACTTTATGTAAACGGGGTATGATGCTTGGTTTATTGAAAAAGTAAAGGATCACTTCAGTATGAAATATGCAAAGACACAATGATTTATACGAGGAAAAAGCCCTTGATCAATGTATGATCTCCGGCATAAAAAACCTCGGGTGATGGCAACTACCGATCACCAAACTTCAATATAAGAAAAATGGTTACAACTTCGGATGATAATGAGCTGAGTACAAGGATCACTATAATTTCGAGTGTCTAAGCGTGTGAGAATTGTGTTGTGTGTTCTTCCGAATGGGGAAGAGTGTTATATATACAAGTGTAGGTGACCAATTTTAGGTAAAAAGACTAATAATCAGCTCATTACCCCTTTAGAAACAAAAGTAAATCTAGCCTAAATTGTCGCCCTTGAATCATGCCAAGTTTCCATATCCTTTGCAACGTCCATCTCCGATTAAGCACATGCTATAATTGTAAAGACGCGTCCTTTGATCATGATGCTAAGAGCGGATCCTGCTAGATGTTCCTGCAAAATATCACTCAATTCAATGAAGGTAACTGTTAGCATGAGGATCCTATAATGGTCCATGATCCTGATCCTGAAGTCCTGCTGAGGATCACTATCTGCTAAAGAAACAAGGATCACTGGTTAGGATCACATGTAAGGATCATATATCATAAAAATCCAGCCCTAACAATTGCCCCCAAAATATAAGGAGTTTATTGTAAATTAACGAGTTATATTTTGCTTTGATCTTATCTGCAACGGGCGACTCGGATAACTAGCCGTTATAACCGGACTAGCCGTTGCAACCTTTACGTCACTGAAGTGACATCCCTGCAAATCATGATTATAAATAGGAGATAGGGTTAGGATCAATCTGCATTTAAATTCAAGATATTCTCCCTTTATAATCTCTACCGAAGATCGATCAGGTATTCTCTTCTCTTTCTCTGTTTTTCTGCTCCCTGTTTTTATTCTGCCACGAGTATGTTGCTCCGAAATTCCCCTCACAAGGATCACAAGAAGAACAGTCCCCTGAAAAGCCAAGGGATCGTCAAAGACTCTCCTACTGAGAGGTGCTGCTTCACCGATGCTCATGTTGATAGGATCCGTCACTGTTTTCCGGCGGATGCTATCTTCAAGTCATTCACTTCCACCGCTTTAAGCGATTTTGTTTCCGACACCTGGGTGGCCTTCCCTGCAACGCCGTTTACCATAGGATATTCGTATCCTTTTCCAGCTTTCACCCAATCCTTCTTTTCCCTGACCGGCATGTCTTATATCTAAGCCATGCCGATGATCTGGAGGGTTCTGTATACCCTTGAGAGGATCATCGAGCAGGAGGGGATTGACTTAGGGATGTCGGAGCTGGCTGAGCTATATGATCTTACCACGTTTGGTTCCTGTCGATACTTGCTGAAACGGAAAGCCGGGGAGGATCACCCTGTTTTTAAGGTTACCAAAAATGACACAAACTGGAAGCGACGTTTCTTCTTTGTTAGGAGGGATACCATCCCTAACGGGAAGGATCTGCCCAAGGAGTGGGCCACTCATGGTAGGATAGAGGATCCTGGAAGGATCACCATAAGATTTGTTCCTTAGGATGAGGATCACTAACATTTTCTTTTGTTTTTTGTTTATTGTGCAGCTATCTCCATCTCTTATCTGAAGCTGACACCTGCGGCAAAAGAGAGGCTTTTGGCCTTCAAGAAGCTTGATCCGGAAACAAGAAGTTTTCAAGTTGCCATTCAAGATTCACAGGAAGTATCCTCCGCATCTGCCACAATGTCAAGTAAGTATCCTCATTAAAAAGTAGTTCTATGTAGGATTTTTTGAATTAGTTAAAGTACTTATCTTATTTTGATTGTGTAGGCGCTGGAAAATCTGTCAAGTCCGCCTCCAAGTTTGGTATTGATGATCTTGCAAACGTTAAATCTGCAAGGAAGAAGGCTCCTGCTGCCAGTCCCTCTGCTTCAGCCCCTAAAGCTCCTATTAGGGGTAAGGGAAAGAAGAGAAAGGCTTCCGAGGATCTTCAAGGGTTTCCCCTGCTCCGCCAGCAATTTCTTGATTACGTTAACGAAGTAAGGATCATTGCCCCTGTTGGTTGTCCTACTCGAATATCCTGCTCGAATATCATGCCTGTATATCCTGCCTGTATATCCTGCCTGTTTGAGGATCACTTGTGTCTGACGTCATATCTTGTTTTTCTTGCAGAAATTTACCGAAATAGAGACTTATGTCAACCACGTTGAAGATCAAGATCGCCAAATTGCCGACCTTCAACAGATGGGTGTGCTGAAGGACCTCAAGATAACTGACCTTGAGAAGGAGCTCCGGGCTACCAAGGATGAAGCTGTCAAAGCACTGATCAACTTCGACTACGAGAAGCGTGATATCACCCAGGATGCTAAGGTCTCTGCTGCGATAACCATGTATAAGATCCAGCTGCAGATGGCTGCGGAGGCTCAGGATCCTTCCTTCGATAGAGGCACATGGGATGTGGAAGGCTGGAAGGCTAGGCTGGCAGAGTTGGAGGATGATGATGAGGCCGAGGAGATCCCTATGCTTGAAGGCGGTGATGCTGGCAAGGATCAGGGAGAAGCAAGTGGAGCTGGTGGTGAAGGTGCAGCGAAGGTTTGAGCTGCAGAATTGGGCAATGATGGAAATTTCTAGACATAGCCGGAGCCCAATTTTTAAAATTTGGTAGTGGTTTTTTGTGGTTGTGATGTTTTGAAACAATGATGGTTTGTAACTTTGAACAATAGTTTTTAGGGTTAAGGATCCTGGATCCTTTGGACAATAGGTAGGATCGCAAATGGTGGAGGGATCCTCTGTTTGGGGGATGAAGCCTTTGTGATCCTGCCGCTTTTAATTTCCTGCACCTGCTAAGACCGCATAGACAATGGACACCCTTTGCCAACCCATGTGGACGGGCCACGTTTTGCTGGTAGAAATGTGGGTTGGCAATTTTGACAACTTTTTGAAAGGGTTTAAGATCCTTTTGTTAATAATATAACTTTAATTTTTCTGGCTTATCTCGTTTTGTTATCCTTTACTTATCCTCTTATTTTCCAATTGTTTTAGAAACATATTTGTTAGAGTAACAAAAGTTGAGTAAATCATGTTTATGAAATTTAGGATATGATCCTAGATCAAATATCCTGTAATCGAAAATTTTCAAGGTAGTCTATTTCAAGGATCATAGGCTTAGTTGTCAAAGTGTAAGGTTTGTTCAAATGAATAATGAGTGAAAATAGTTAAGGATCATACCTGAGGATCCAAGTTAGGGTCCTAACCTTTAATCAGGATAACCATAAGTAAAACTTTAATGGATAATAAGGATTAAGGATCCTTAATTGTTTAACTTCGAAAACCTGAAAAAATGGAATATAACTTGGGACTAAGCCAATATAAAAGATAAGTTAGTAACTGGGGACATGCCCAAAGGATAACTGGGGATGATCCCAAAGGATCACTGGGGACAAGCCCAAAGGACAGCTGGGGACAAGCCCGAAGGATAACTGGGGACAAGCCCAAGGATCGTATGTAAACTGGAGTATGGCCCTTACTGGCGACTATCCAAACTTGGTGACATGAAAATGTCAAAACCTTAGCTAACGTGAAAACGTTAGAAACCTTAGGAACGGATGTATGGTACGTCTACCATTATACGTAGGATCCTGGGTATAGCCAGTACGATGAGGTTGTCAGCCCCGGAAGTGGGTACTGGTCCCAAAGACGTGAACTATATCAGGATCATCATGCGCTGCTGGCGGAAACTGGGGATAATCCCAAGGATAACTGGGGTTGAACCCAAGGATCTGCGTTGCTTTTGAAGATCTTTGACGATATGCTGTAGATACCTGAACTATCATAACTCAAATGGTTCGTGAGAAGAGGATGAAGGATACTCAAATGGTAAAAAGTAAGGAAATGTAATAGTTTTAGGATAAGGACATTACCAGAGTAAGGATCACTGACATCACTGGGATCCTTCAAGGATACTTCAATGTAAGGATCACATGCTTGAAGGATCATGTTCACATAAAGTACTTCTTTAAGTGAACAGCGTTCCAGGCTCTTGGTAACAAATTTCCTTCCATGGTTAGCAATCTGTATGCCCCCTTTCCTGCTTCAGCTTCAATCAAGTAAGGACCTTCCCACTTTGGTGCTAACTTCCCGTCAGCAGGATTGATAGTGTTTTGGAATGCTTTTCTCAACACCATATCTCCGACTTGGAACTTCCTTATCCTAACATTTTTGTTGTAAGCACCAGCCATTCTTTGTTGGTAGCTTGCCATCCTTATCCTAGCCAGATCCCTGATTTCCTCAATAGTATCCAAATCCTGAGCCAGGATTGTAGCATTTTCTTCAGGATCACGAGCACTTGTTCTAGCAGTTGGGATCACCATCTCTGTTGGGATCACTGCTTCTGCCCCAAATACTAAAGAGAAAGGTGTTTGACCAGTGGCATTCTTGGGAGTTGTCCTGTCAGCCCATAGCACATAAGGTAACTCCTCTGCCCATTTCCCCTTCTTGGATCCTAGCTTCTTCTTCAGATTGTTGATGATGATCTTGTTGGATGATTCTGCTTGACCATTGGCTTGTGGATGAACTGGTGTTGATGTTATCATCTTAATTCCCCAACTGTCACAAAAGTTAGTGGTTCTGCTTCCAATGAATTGGGAACCATTATCACATACAATTTCAGGGGGAATGCCAAATCTAGTTATAATGTTTCTTTTGATAAAGGATATAACTTCTTTTTCTCTGACTTGAGCAAAAGCTTCAGCTTCTATCCACTTAGAGAAGTAGTCAGTCATGGCAAGCATAAATACTTTTCCACCAGGTGCTTTAGGGAGCTTACCAACTATATCCATCCCCCATCTCATGAATGGCCAAGAGGATGGTATAGGATGTAGCAATTCGGCTGGCTGATGGAGGATATTGCTGTGGCTTTGACAAGGATCACACTTTTTAGCATATTCTACAGCATCCCTTTCATAGTTGGCCAGTAGTATCCTGTTCTAAGGATCCTTGAGAATAATGCTCTGCCCCAGTGTGGTTTCCACAATCTCCTTCATGGAAGTCTCTCAACACTTCTTCAATTTCAGGATCCTCGATACATCTTAAATATGGTCCTGCAAGAGATCGCTTATATAATACATTTTTCAAAATTGTGAATTGAGATACCTTGATCCTGAAAGCTCTAGGATTTTCTCCCATCGGAATCTCCCCGTATTGCAAGTATCTCATGATTGGTGAGATCCATGATCCTGAATAAGATTGAGCTTCTTCACTAGGGATTACTACAGTATCCTCTTCTATTTCCATGGCCACCTGATTTTCAATAGCAGGAGCCAGGATATGGATGATAGGGATACTTATATCTTCTAGAATCTTTAAGGATGATCCTAGGTTGGCCAATGCATCAGCTTCCGTGTTATCCTCCCTTGGTACCTGTGTTAAGCTGAAAGAGACAAAAGAGAGTGCCAATTCCTTGACTATCTCTAAATATTTGGTTAGTTTTTCTCCTTTAACAGCATAGGATCCATTAAAGTGATTGGTGATCAATAATGAGTCCACATATACTTTAAGATATTTCACCCCCATATCCTTAGCAATTTGCAAGCCAGCAATTAAGGCTTCATATTCAGCCTCATTGTTAGTTGCTTGCAACTCACAGGCTATGGAGTGGGGTATTATGTCCCCCTGTGGCGATTTTAGTAGTATCCCGAGCCCTGTGCCCTTGACATTTGAGGATCCATCAGTGTGTAGTATCCAAGGATCCTTGGTCTCATCCAGCTGCTGGACTTCCAATTGTGCTTCCTTTTGGAGATCACTACTGAAATCAGCCACAAAGTCAGCTAGTGCTTGGGATTTGATGGCTGTTCTTGGCTCGTATCTTATATCATGGGCACTAAGCTTTACTGCCCACTTAGCCATTCTTCCGGACATCTCTGGTTTCCTGAGGACATTCTTGATTGGAAAATTAGTTCTAACAACAATAGTATGGGTTTCAAAATAATGCCTTAACTTAGTTGATGCCATGATTAATGCAAGAATAAGTTTTTCGAGGTGTGAGTACCTGGATTCGGCATCAAGTAAACTCTTACTTACATAGTAGATAGGATATTGTGTACCTTCGTGATCGTTAACTAGGACAGCACTTACAGCGGTTGAGGATACCGCCAGGTATAAGGATAACACATCTCCTTTTTCGGGTTTTGATAATGCTGGTGCTGAGGACATATATTCTTTAAGGGCTTGTAAAGCATTCTCATGTTTCTCAGTCCATTCAAACTTCTTGTTCTTCCTTAGGATATCGTAAAATTCTTTACATTTTTCTGAAGATTTTGATATGAACTTGTTCAGAGCTGCTATCCTGCCTGTTAGCCTTTGCACATCCTTAGCATTGGCAGGGGACTTGATGTTCACTAGTGCTTTAATTTGCTCCGGACTTGCTTCAATGCCCCTCTGAGTTACCATATATCCTAGGAATTTACCTGCCTTAACACCAAAGTGGCATTTTGAAGGATTAAGCTTCATGTTATAGTTATCAAGGATATCAAATGCTTCTTCCAAATCCCTTAGGTGATCCTCAGCTTTCTTTGATTTGACTACCATATCATCTATGTATACTTCCATAGTTTGTCCAATTTGATCTTTGAACATCATATTCACCAGCCTTTGATATGTTGCACCTGCATTTCTTAATCCAAAAGGCATGGCAATATACAATACAAACCGGTTGGGGTCATAAAGGTTGTATCCTCTTGGTCAGATGGTTCCATCTAAATTTGTTGGAATCCAGATGATGCATCCATAAAGGTCAACAGTTCATGCCCCGCTGTTGCATCCACCATGGAGTCAATGTGGGGTAATGGGAAAGGATCCTTGGGACATGCCTTATTCAGATCAGTGAAATCGACACATACCCTCCACTTTCCGTTTTCTTTTGGACAACGACCACATTGGCTAACCATTTTGGATATTTTACCTCTCTGATCATACCTGCTCGAAGTAGTCTCTCTACTTCTTTCTTGGATAATGGCATTCCTTTCTGGTGCAAACATCCTCCTTTTTTTGATGGATTGGTTTGATAGACCTGTCAATGCCAAGTTTATGAGTTACTGACATCCTTAATATACCTGTCATATCTTCGTGCTTCATGCAAAGGAGACTTTCTTCTTTTGAGGAAGGATATCATGTCTTCTTTCATCTTGCCAAGGATCCTGATCCGATATAGATTTTATGATTCAGGATCACTAGATCCAAGAGGATTTCGTCCACATCTTGTTCCCTTGCCTCCAAGACATTCCTCGGAGGATACTGTAATTGCTATTGCTCCCTTGGCTTCGAGTTGGCTTTGGATGAGGTATAACAATCC